>NC_000071.6:74060734-75260734 GCF_000001635.26 Mus musculus
CAAGGGATACATAACCAGTACTCAAGAAAACTCTGTGAGACAAGAAGAAAATTAAAAAAAAAAAAAAACCTAATTGTTTAATGTCAAGAAATACAACTGGAGAATGGTAGCACTCTCTGCCTTTTGAAGTTAAATCACTGCCTTAAATAATTTTACATTGATTTTTAAAAACCTCTCACATGGCAGGTAATTCCTCTAAACAATATTTTTAAGAGCTTGGGGCTATCCCTCCGAAAGCTTGTATTTCTCAAACCCTGGTCCTCAGGAGTGTGTAGGGTGTGGAAGTATGGATTAAGCGTTTTAAAATGCAGGTTCCAGGGCCCCACCTAAGATCTGCTTACTCAAAATCTCTCCCGAGTCTGGACTCTTAATAAGAGAACACGCAGGTGCGCTCCATTCTTTGGTACACAAAGAGCCACTGAATTATAAGGCATCTTAGCACCTCTTGTGCTCAGTGCGGTGACATTCACAGGGCTCTGGGGTTGGGGTGAAAGGAATGTTTTCTGATAGTGAACGCGACAGACACCAGGACATTCAAGCCAAAGCTGATGAACCCTGGCTTCCTGTGCACAAAACCTAACCCAAAGGACAAAGAATTGTACTTTTAGAATAAGACCATTTTCTCAAAGACCTTCCAACAGCAACTGGGTCGACAGGAAAACTCCTCAAGTCCGGCCCTGCAGCTGCGCATGCCAGAAGAGGCCAGACAGGATTTTCACCAAGGCCAATTTCATTCAAACAAAGCATGGACTCGCACCCAAACTGGACTTGAAACGAGCCCAGCCGGCACAGAAACAGATCCGGAATGAACTTGCTACACTCAGGACATCTCCATTGGTGTCTGCCACCTCCACGCTGCCAGTGCCCCACCCCCTGAGGACATTTTCATGTCCCCCTACTTTCCCTGACTTTTGCTTTGGTCTCCCCGATTTTCCTCTCCGCCATCCCACGCCCTGTGTTCCGGCAAAGCCAACGCTGATCATGACTTAGAAACATTGTAACACAATATACACATGAGATGTTCAGCCTCGCTAGTGAAGAATAAAATGCAAGTTTAAACCACAGAGCTGCAATTTCACACCCATCAGATTGGCAAAATGCCACATCTAACAATATCGAGTGTCAGCAAGCGTATGGAACCACTAGGTCCCCCTCCCCCAACCATGCTGGCTAGAACACAAATTGGTACAACTGCTTCAGAGAGCAACCTGGCAATATGTTACCGCGGAAGATGCCCTTTCCCTTTGACGCAGTAATCCCCTTCTGGGCATTTACCATAGAGAGACTACAAACATTTACACAGGAAGACGAGTTTAAAACTGTTTATAACATTGAAATACACTGATCAAAAAAGTAAACCCTGTGATTATTAATAAATTGAATATATGATTGCACATTCATTTGAAGGAATATTATACAGCACATAAACTAGACTTATGAGTATCTTGATGAAGGAACCTCAGGATTACTTAATTAATATTAGAGAATTGGTAGAAGCTCGGATTTACAGAGTTTGTTTAAAACACACGAGTCAGTTCCGTATCTGGTTTGTCAGTGTACACATATCTGGTAAAAGTACGAAACACGCGATAAATGCCAAATTCGGAACAATGGCCCCTGTGTCCTAGGAGCCTCCCAGGGGAGGTTTGAACTGTTTGGTGCAGCTCATTGCTTCCCTGGGTGGGGAGTGCTGGCTGCTTGTGCTATTATTTCGCATACCTTTCTGGATGTCTAAAGTTCACCTCCACCCTAAGAAGGAATCCCAGGACTAAGTGTATTTACTCTGTGAATTCTGAAGGGGGGGAGGTGCGGGGGGGGGGGGGGGAGAGGTTGGACCAACCAATGAATGGCAAGGCAAGCATTAGGAACCAACAGGTCCCCTGCCTGTGATCAGTATAAGGGATCCACAGCAAATAATCTCACCAACCACCATGGTGAAGCTGGGATTTACAATGTCCATTAATTAACCCGTAATCCCAGAACATCAACAGTGCAGACAGCCTATAGCGCCATGGAAGGCAAGTGATAAGTGTGTGCTGGGTCACTTGGGGGCACTTTCTCTCCAAAGGCCCTTCAAACCCCTCGGCAGGCATTGATATCACAACAAATGGCAGCTAACTGTTAACAACTTGGAAGAAAAGTATTTAGACCACACAAATTAGCCAGATTAAAAGATACCTGCGTTCACAGCTCCTCCAGCCAGCTTTCTTTGGACTTCGTGGGGAGACCAGAGCTAAGAGCAGGAAGAGCTCAGGCCTTTCTGTTGACACTATCCAACTTAATGGCATCAGAAAACCTCAACTAATTGCAAAGACCAGGCTCAGATACTGGTGGGCAGGAGACCCACATCTAATTAGAGAAAGTTTTCTTAACTGCAAAGGCAACGGAAGTTCAAAATTACTTTCCGGCTTTAACCCAAACACATGAAGAGCCCACACTAGTGAAGATGAATAAGCAGGACCTAGTGTGTGGTTAAGTAGAACACCAGGCTTCTTACTCAGAAAAGGTCTCACAGTCTTCAATTCTAGCCAAATATTGGTGTTCAAATTTGTCTTCCCCCAGGAGTCCAAGGAAAACAGAAAATTCTGCAGACTTAATTGTCAGGTTCTGACCTAAAATAAACTACAACATATTAGACCTGAAAGGTCAGGAGAGTAGATTTTTTTTTTCTCTTTAAACATTAACCCACTTCACCTCCGGCTGCATTTATTAAACACCTAACAACCATCAGAAGGAACCCTCATTCGTAACTGTAACCTTTTCTCACTGATACAGTAAACTCCATGTTCAGCTGCCAGTTATCTTTGCAAATAGAATTCATGAGTCATGGAAATAAGTTATCTCTTCAGACACATTGAGAGACTGGCATTATTATTATCATTATTATTATTATTATTAAAATAAAGTTCTGATCATTCTCAAACCACTTGCTTTAGGTACGTCGATTTATAAAGATTAAACGATCCTTATTAAAATTCTCAGTTTGGGGACTGGGAAGACTGCTCAGCAGCTGCTCTTAGAGGAGAGCTGGGTTCAGTTCCCAGCACCCAGCGCAGCTCACAGCTCCATGTGCCTCTGGTCCCAGGATCCAACACCCTCTTGTGAGCATCAGGCACACACACAGTGCACAGACATACAAGCAGGTGGACATTAGACATCTAAGATCAAGTCCCCAGTTTTGCCACCAACGTTTATTGGCTTTAGTGTTTCTTCATTTGAAGGCAACTTCATCCACGTAACAGGATTCCAATCTGGCACACAAATGAGCGTCGGAAACCATCTTAGTGGTGATCCATGCTAAACCACCAATATCTGGTGAGTTCAACGAGATTTGAAACAGGTAGTTAGGCACCGAAGAGACTAAGCCAGTTAAGAGAGGAAAGGCTTTAAGAAATACTGTCCACTAAGAAACATCTCAGAACCAAAACTATATTGCACAATTTTACAGGATGAAAAAACTTAAGGTCCCTGATGTATAATTTACCAAAGGCCACCAACACTGTACTGGCTATGTACAGGTTAACACTGTACTGGAATGACACCCAGTCCTACAGCTTCAGTTCTGACTGGTGTTGACTGTGATTGCATGCTCATGAAAAGTAAGAAACCCACATAGAAACCGTGAGACTCTTACAGACGTGTCCGGTGGTGCTCATCAGTGTGACCACCTCCCTACTTCTAAGATCCTGTTCACACCATCTGTGTGGCTATCACACTATATTGGAATTGTTTCATCTTTTTTCCAGAAACAGGCCACAAGCTAAGGACCGACAGAGCTCCTTGGAGCTGTGGACCCATATCTTTATGTACTAAGTACCTGCACACAGTATGTGCTAGTGCTAACACTGCTGGTCCTTGATGTCATTCATCAGTAGAACATTTCACACACAGAGAGAGAGAGAGAGAGAGAGAGAGAGAGAGAGAGAGAGAGAGCTAGAGACAAAACCCAAGCCTCACACAAGCTAAGCAAAACACTCCACCCCTAAACTACATGTTACACACACACCAAAAAACCTACTACTTGATACAAGCATCGCCCCCAACACACATCTTAATGAAATGAAGAAGAGATGACGTAGGCCAGTTTACACCAGTACAAGTCACATTTGCCTCCTTTTTTTCTTTCTTTTGAAAATTCCTCAATTCAAACAGGAAACAAAAACAGTACATAATCACAAACGATATCTTCCATTTGTAGGACCATGAAACACCCAGCGAGCAGCGTACACTGCTCTAAACAGCAGAGGATTATCAGCAAGGGGACATCTCCTTGTGCCTGGTAGCAGCTGAAGCATTTTCAAAAATTACAACACACCAGCCAAACAAGCTTTACTATCTCCACCACACACAGCCATGTGGTCAGACTGACTCGCCCTAGCCGGGGAGAGATGATCGGGCATTGCCAAGGGAGGACATTCACAAGAAGCAAACGAGAACCAGGTCTGAACTTTCAAAGGACAAGTACCTCAGGGGAAGGATGAGAGGCAGGAAGAGGAAGGAAGAGGGTGTGAAGACCTTATGGAAGGAAGGACTTGCTTCCAAGCTTATTTAAGCCCTGCTGCGAGCTCCTTCAATGGAGGAAAGGAGATCCTTTCAGAGCTAGATCTTGACCTATCTTGGTTTATCTTCCCCAAGAAGATAGTATCTTTAAACATTCTTTCAGAACACACATCAGAAAATGTTTAAAATAGACCTACAGCCTGGGTCTATTATTGCTCTGTGGTAGAGTTCTTGCCTGTGCTGTGTTTTGAGACAGCCAGTAAAAAATAAATAAATACAAACAAACAAACAAACAAACAATCCCTGGTTGCTCTACCACTCCTCAAACCCACTGGGAATAAAAGGAGAAAGTGAAAACGCCCAAGTAAGAGCCCCAGTGAGAAACCCAGTAAGTAACAAGAGAGACTCCTACCTGGAAACAGTTCATAGTCAAGTGAGCTCTTATCTCGCTGTACAGAGACACCGCAGTCTCCCCCAGCACCAGCCTTCTCCTCTAGGAACCAGGAATGAAGCAGTGGGAGGGGCAGAACTGACCTGAGCAGGTTTTATTAGGGGCGGGGTTTCCAGCTCCCACCCCAGCTTCCCTACAGAGTCATTCAGCTTGTTTTGCATAAGTGACCCGATGGGTGGTTTATACTCAAGTAGGAGAAGACCAAATTCCCATGGCCCCTAAAGGGAATGGAGGTAACACCATAATGAGAAAGAAGGTGGTGAGCACAGTGGCCACTCACTGAGAACTTACTATGTCCTGGGCTGTGAGCCCCGGAGACTCCCTCCTGGAATGCAACCATTATCAGCCCATTTTTACAAATAAAAGCTGAAGCAAAGACTAGCGGCGGGCTCAAGGACACAAGGTTGCAGTGTTCAAAGCGGGTCTTGAAAACTGGATGAAGCAGGGCACATCTGTCTGTCAGCTAAAGCTCAAGGCACCTCATGCTGGAGGTCTACCTGGGCTAACGAGCCCCTGCCTCACAAGCCACAGAGAAATACATAAACAGGACTGAATCTAGAGTCTCACATTAGAAGGCGAGCATTCTCCACTTGCCCAAGACAGTGTCTAAACAGAAACACTAGGTTTACTTCACTATGGGAAGGATGGGGGGGGGGGGGAGTGAGCTTTAACTTGGTTACCAGAAGTGTTTATTCTATTGACATAATATTGGCCCATTCCTCTCATGCCCTTCCAGAAGCTTGTCTTCCTGGCTGAGTGTCACTGAAAACAGGTTGTGACATTCTGTCCAGGTGTGCCAAGAAGTCCTAGCTACAGCAAGGGCAAGAACAAGCCGGAGGCAGACTTCCTCTTGGGACACAACTGCTCTCTGGTTTCCACTCTGCTTCGATACGGAGAGGTGTCACTGGATTGCAAACTGGACAAGCGCAGCTCCACAAGCAGGCCCCGAGCCTCAGGAGCCTGTAGGCCTGCGGCCAACCCCACAGGCGGGAAAGACAGCCTTGAAGCTCCTGTGGTTTCCCAGTTCCCCACAGGAGCTCGGTTACAGCTGAGACACTGAGAAGAAATGCATTGTCTTCTCAGGGCATCCAGCCACATTAATGTCACTGGACAGGAAGAAGCAGGAAACCTGCGTCTTCAAGCAGAAAGGGAAAATGACAAGGCTGCGGGAGCCATCGGCTAAGGAGATTTGTACCACCAAGCAGGCAGCTAGCTACCTCTCTGGGACCTCCTGCGTTTGCTCTGCTGGCCTGGACCAGCACAGAGAGCTGGGGCCAGCCCCAGCAGGTCTCAACTCCACCTGAGCTAACACATGGCTCCTTAATGTGCTGTGCCATGTGTTGATCTTGCAACAGAATGTGGGACAGAAGATTTAAAGAGCTGTGTGATGGGGGAAGGGCAGCCAGATCACCTTACCTGAGGCCTACTTAATCAGGCCTCCTCAGATTTCCTTTAGATGCTAGCATTACTGTCTAACTTGGTGGCGGAGGGGGGTGGGGGCGGGGATGGATTCCCCAAAATGGAAAAACAAAACAAAACAAAAAAAAAAAAAAAAACAGTGTTCCAGTTTGAAGGGGGTCTAAGGGGGTGAGGATACAGAAAGTACAGGCAGAACACACACCCTCCTCAACTCCCACACCCCAGTGCCTTACCCCTGACCTCCCTATGGCTCCCACAAGTGGGGGTGCTAGCTGAGTACACTCAGTGGCCCCAAGGGCTAGAAACTGGTCCCGAGGAAACTAAACAGAACTGGAAAGTAATGGGGGAAATCTAAATTAAAGTGACTGCTGGGTAACACCCCCCCCCAGACCCCCACCCTATCAGACAGACCAGGCAGTGTCCAAGCTAAAAGGAGAGGAGGCGGGGCAGGACAACCCCTGCAGACTTCCTCACACCTACAGCCACTCACTCCCAGGGCCTGCAAACGTTCCTGTCTCCTTATAATCTCCTGCATGCAGGTGGGGAAACTGAGGCCTCCAGAACAAATTGCCATGCTTTTCCGATACCAGGTTTTAGTTCACCTCTCTAACCAGATTCTTCACTTGGAATTTTTATTTTTTATTTATTTTTTATTTTTTGGTCACAGCTTTCATGTCTATCCAATTTCTCCTGGTAAGAGCACTGCTGTTGCAAAGTGAATCTTAAATACAATCAAGGCTGAACTCCAGAAGGAGCAGAGGACAGTCGGCGAGTCCAGTAAGGGTTTATTTACTGCACCAGAAGGATTTGCTTCCTTCCACTCCGGGCTCGTACCCTCATGGTCCTCCCTCGGGACTTCGCTGTGCAGCCACCTCGCACCCTCCACCTCCACCCCCACCCACCACCCGCACCGCAACTCGAGGGCGGGGGCATGGGGCCGCCCTGGGGATCCCTGGGATCCGCTCGGGGTCCCCGGCTGGGACAGAGGTGGGGGGGACTGCGGTCAGCCGGCCCAGCCTCGGGACCGGGAACTTCTGGCCGCACGGCCCCCACGACCGCGGCGCGCGTGCAGCTCCAGCCCGGGGTTCCCTTTCTTTGCCTGGCTCGCTGCGGGCGCGACCCCCGGAGGCTCGGCGGCCACTCACCATATTACAGATGGAGGCGATGTTTCGGACAGTCATTAGTCTAAAGGTTGCAGCGATCGCGCACCGCCATCTTTACCAGGGGAAAACGGGACTGTCCATGGTGGCGCGCAGCGAGGCCGGGTGGCGGCGAGGCGGCCTGGGGCCGGCTTGCAGTGGGGTTGGGCGAGCGAGGCCGGGCGGCGGCGAGGGCGGGGCGGCGGCGCGGGGCGGGGAGTGGCGGAGCGACGCAGCCCGGGCCGCGGCCGGCGGGAGGAGGAGCCCGGAGCCGGGAGGCGCGGAACCGAGGCCACTGCTATGCTCCCGCTGCCAGCCAGGACCCGCTCGGCTGACCCCACTGGAAGCCGTTCTTGCTCCTCTGCCCTAGGGTCCCGCTCGGTGCCAGCTGCACCGTAAGGCCAGCCCCGAGCAAACCCAGCACCGCGGCCTTTCCGCCGGACCCAGGACCGTACCGGGCACTGGGCTGGGGACCTACACCGCGGGGACACGGGCGTGCTCGCTTCCCGGTTTCCCTCTGCCCGTTTCTGCTGGTGTCCAGCAAGCCTTGGGCGTTAGGGATTAGCTAGTGGAGGATATGAATAAGGGTCTAAGGGTGAGTGTAGTCAACTTTAAAGTTTCTCTCCAGGGTTCTAGCCAGATGGCATCCGCCGGAACCCGAAAAGTAAAATGAGACCAGGACATGGGCGTGGCCAGAAAGCCCTAGCCAGCAGCAACCCAGCTGCCTAGGGAAAGGTTCCCAGAAAGGAAAGAATTCCGGGTCTAAGCAGGCACACTCGGGAGATTTGTGACATTAGCAGGTACAGAGGAAATGGCCAGGTTCTGGGCGGTACTAGAGGCTGTCCAGGAAATACCAAAACAAAACTTTCCTATCTCCCATCCTCGGAGCTCCTGATCTCAGTTTTGTTTGAGCTTTTACACCTTCCTGCGGAGGCCCAGACTGCAGGCTCAGGGTGCACACTGTACACACCACTTGAGGGATATGTTCGTGAGAACTGAAAGAGTTCATTTCAAACATGGGGAATAATTGTGCAGACAAGTTTGCAGTCCCAAGCTTTCCACAGGGAAGTTGTGCATGTGAAACGTGATAAATTCCCAAACCAATGTATTTTGTGGAGAATTAAATTAGGAGAGAAATTAATATAATTGAAGACAGCTCTGTCTAGCCAAGAGTAACATACTGGGGGCTGGGGGGCTAGGGTTATACACATAACATGAGAGCCATCCATCCATTGGTAATTCTTCTAGGATCTGGGGTGGAAATAGAAGACAAAACCACTGACTGAAGGGTGAGGGTGGGGGACGGGTCACATGGATACTGTATTTTTCAGTGTGTAGAAGGATTAATATTCCTGCTCACAATGACTCATTCTACCTGAATTTTACTTTCATTCTTTTTTACTGCTGTCAGTTACGACTCTTCCAGCTTCTACATGATTAGTTAATAGACATGGTTAGCTCCATAAGGCTTACAGAGCAGGTATCCAACCCAGCTCTGTGTTTCTCAAATAAATAGTACAGATAAAGGCATGCTAAACTTAGGAGGGGCACCATTTGAGGAGGGGGCAGGGGAGGGGGACCATCGATAAAACACCCTAACTATGACTGGCCAGAACACAGTAAGGTCCTGAAAAGCTTAAAGACTGAGAAATGTCACAAGCTGAAGGCCTCAGCTTTGTGCGTGGTTAGTCTAAAGCTTTCATGCTTTCTAATGATAAGCTTTGCGATTTTTTCCAATATGAATGCACTGAGTGCAAGGCCTACAGGGGTTAAAACACAATTGAGAGCTGGGGAGATGGCTCAGTCTATAAAGTGCTTACTGCACAAGTACAGATCTCTAGACTCACGTCCTGCCCCCCGCCCGAGTCCACACCCACAGGTAAAGAAACACAGTCATGGTGTATAACTATCCCAGTGCTGGAGAGGCAGAGAGAGAACACAGAGATGGGCTGGTATTTGCTGCCCAGCCAGACTAGTCAAATCACAAGCTACATATTCAGGCAAGACCCTCTCTGTCTCAAACAAGTAAAGTGCAAGGGGTAGAGAGATGGCTGGATGGTTAGGAGTGCACACTGCTCTTCCAGAGGACCTGACGTCAATTCCCATCACCCACTTAGGGTGGCTCACAAGTACCTGTAACTTCAGCTACAAGGTATCCCATGGTTTCTGGACCATGGCACCTACATCATATGCACATACCACCTACACACACACACACACACACACATCCATAATTAAAAATCAAATAAATCGGGCTGGAAAGATGTCGCAGTTGTTAAGAGCACTGACTGCTCTTCTAAAGGTCCTGAGTTCAAATCCCAGCAACCATCCTTAATGAGATCTGACGCCATCTTCTGGTGTGTCTGAAGACATCTTAAAAAATATTTTTTTAAAATAAAAAGAAAATGCCAATTTTTTAAAGGGGGGGGCCTGGTAAGATAGCACAGTGGGTAAAAGCACTGACCACTCTTCCAAAGATCCTGAGTTCAAATCCCAGCAACCACAAGGTGGCTCACAACCACCAGTAATGAGATCTGATGCCCTCTTCTGGAGTGAGCGGGGCCAACCAGAGGGAGCAGAGGTCCTAAATTCAATTCCCAACAACCACGTGAAGGCTCACAACCATCTGTACAGCTACAGTGTACTCATAGACATAAAATAAATAAATCTTTTTAAAAAATCAAATAAATCAGCTGGGCGGTGGTGGCGCACACCTTTAGTCCCAGCACTTGGGGAGACAGAGGCAGGCAGATTTCTGAGTTCAAGGCCAGCCTGGTCTACAGAGTGAGTTCCAGGACAGCCAGGGCAATATAGAGAAACCCTGTCTCAAAAAAACAAAACAAACAAACAAAAAAAAATCAAATAAATCTTTAAACAAACAAAAAAAAAATAAGGCAGAAAGGAGGGAGACATCCAACATCAACCTCAGGCTTTGACACATACAACGCACTCACACATGAACATACACATATGTTTACACACACAAACACCACTGGCACAGAGAAAACCAACCAGGACCTGGCCCTGGGTGCTGTGCCAACAAGAAAAAGGATTGTTTGGGTACCCTCTAAACACCTAAAACCAAGTAGACTGTAGACAGGTTGAAATCTGGGTGTGGTGCAGTGTAATCCAGCACTCGAGAGGCTGAGTCAGAGGGACTGCCACATGTTCAAAGCCCACCTGGGCTACATAGTGAGTATCAGGCCAGCCAGGGAGAGGTAAGAAGATTCTGTTTACCTCTGGAAGAAGAAGGAAAAAAAAAGTTGAAAGGCTATGGGTTAGTCAGCAAATCAATCGAACACTGCAGAGTTTATCCAACTCATGAATGATTAAATGTGTTTTACAATTCGGCAAGGTTGATATAAACAAGTCTCAATTACAGAAGGCTCTTGGATTAGAAAATTGTAACCCTGGCTTCACTGAGTGGAGAACTACCCAGGTAGGAAGAGGTCAAACCTCACAGATGGTGCCTAGCTAATGAGTGGATTTTGAGGGAAAGTGTGTCTCTATAGAGACTACAGCTGATGTGAGATCTATGGCTGGAAAAGAATAGCCAGGACATGGAAAAATGGTTTCTAGGCCAGCATCAACCTAAGTGGAGCAGAGCGAGGCAGCCACTCCAGGTAGTGTGCTCCCTGCTGTAAAGTGCGACCCATCGGCTAGCACTGGCATTACCTAGGATGTGGTAACTTGTATAGTTACAAGTCTCAGAACAGGTCTAACTCTACTTCAGCCAACCCTTGTGATGGAATTCACCATGTGCCCACCCTGGAATTATTCTGTGTCTTCCAGTAGCCACTGCCAGACCTACTCTGGGAAAGATCCCTCTCCCATGCTGTCTTAGTCAGGGTTTGTATTCCTGCACAAAACACCATGACCAAGAAGCAAGTTGGGGAGGAAAGAGTTTATTCAGCTTACACTTCCACATTACTGTTCATCACCAAAGGAAGTCAGGGCTGGAACTCACACAGGGCAGGAACCTGAAGGCAGAAACTGATGCAGAGGCCATGGAGAGGTGCTGTTTACTGGATTGCTTCCCCTGGTTCACTCAGCCCAGGCACCACCCACAATGGGCTCTCCCACCCTTGATCACTAATTGAGAAAATGCCTTACAGTTGGATCTCATGGAGGCATTTCCTCAAGGGAGATACACAGAACTGACCAGTGCACGTGCTCAAACCCTAGGGTTCAAATGAAAGAAAGAAAGAAAGAAAGAAAGAAAGAAAGAAAGAAAGAAAGAAAGAAAGAAAGAAAGAAAAGGCCAGGCGTGGTGGTGCACACTTTTAATCCCAGCTCTTGGGAGGTCTTATAAAAAAAAACAAAAAAAAAAACAAAAAACAAAAAACATTTAATTGGGGCTGGCTTACAGGTTCAAAGGTTCAGTCCATTATCATCAAGGTGAGAACATGGCAGTATCCAGGCAGTCATGGCACAGGCAGAGCTGAGAGTTCTATGTCTTCATCCAAAGGCTGCTAGTGGAAGACAAATTTCTGAGTTCGAGGCCAGCCTGGTCTACAGAGTGAGTTCCAGAACAGCCAGGGCTCTACAGAGAAACCCTGTCTCAAAAAAAAAAAAAAAAAAAAAAAAAAAAAAAAAAAGCCCAAAACCCAAGGGTTCAGGTATGTCTTACCTTGCACCTAGAGTGAGAAGGAACCTCATGGTCCAGCTACAGAGACTGATTTCTTCAGTAAAAAGTCAGCCCTGGGACTTCATGTGTACATGTGTGTGTAGGGATGTGTGCAAGTGTGTGTGTGGGGGGGTGTGTGTATGTGTGTGTGTGTGTGTAGGGTTGTGTGTGTGTGTGTGTGTGTGTGTGTGTGTGTGTGTGTGTAGGCAAGGTTAATATTGGGTGTCTTTGGAGGCTGGAGAGATGGCTCAGTGGTTAAGAACACTGACAGTGGCTCACAACCATCTGTAATGGGAACCAACGCCCTCTTCTGGTGTGTCTGAGGACAGCTACAGAGTACACACACAAAAAAAAATAAATAATTAACAACATCAACAAGAATAATTTGGGTGTCTTCCTCAATTAGTTTCTACCTTATTTTTTTTTTTTTTTGAGCCAACGCATCTCACTGTGCGCCCTTCCCAGCCTTGAGCAGGCTGAACGGACCTTCCACGTTTGCCACTGGATGGACCTTACAGACCTAGGTGGAGTCGTCCACCTTGGTTGCATGTGCCACTTCCTACAGGAACTTAGAAGAATAGACTGCCCACTGAACTTGCTTTGCAACATAATCCAGATGAAACAAAGGATGGGTGTCTGTGGGCTTGCCCTATAGAAATGCAGTGCTGAATATTAAACTTGGAGCTTTGATTGGAACCTTGTCTTGGCTTCATCCTTCTCATGCCCCCCCCCCTTTCATTTCCAGTCCCCCTTTCAGGTACACCCAGTTCAACCATGGCCTCTGGACGGCTACATCACTGAAACTGGAGCTCACTAATTTAGCTAGGCTGGTTGGGCAGTGAGCCCCAGGAACCCTCCTATCATTGCTTCTGCAGGGCTGGTGTGGCAACCTGCTCATCTTTGCACGTGGGTGCAAGTGATCCAAACTCAGGTCTCATGCTTCTGTTGCAAGGCCTTTACCCACTGGACAATGTTCCCCGGATGCATTACAGGGTCTCACTCTGTGGACCAGGCTGGCACCCATGACCCAGAATGAAGCCAACACTGGAAAATGGCCCAAGACCTGGAAGAAAGATTCTATCGTTGTTCATTCTATTGCTGCCATATCTAAATTCCAGACTTTTCAGTAACCGAGAGCAGTGAAATTATTCTTTTCCCTGACCAGTTCAAACTGAGCATCTACCACTGGAGACGCAAAGAATCCTAAGGTAGCAGTGTCTCCCGGCTCCCAGGACTCAGGAAGCTCATTCAGAAGCCACAGATGATGCTCCTGTCTCTCCTCTGCTCTCTAGCCAGACAGCTCAGGGTCTGCCTCCCAGATTGCCCCTCACACATTCAGTGCTCTCCACCCCTCATCTGATACGAAGGGGTAGTCCGGTGTCTTTTGCCCCCATGTGACACTTGAGGAACCGGTGCATTGTCCATTGGAGCCATTATCCCTCAGTCAGCCAACCAACACTAGACACTCTCAGCTCTCCAGTCTGAGCACAGCAGCCGTGACTTGGGACAAACCCCGACGGTGGGTTTTGGAGCTGTTTCGATGCTAGCAGTGCCTCTGCCACTTTTGGAATACTGTTAGTATAAAGTAAGGCCAGCTTTGGAGTGAGCATGACATCAGAATTCCTCTAATGCAGTGATTCTCAACTTGGAAGCCAAACAACCCTTTCACAGGGGTTGCCTAAGACCATCAGAAAACACAGATGTTTACATAACGATTCATAACAGAAGCATAACTACAGTTAGGAAGTAGCAATGAAATGATTTTATGGCTAGGGTCACCATAACATGAGGAACTGCATTAAAGGGTTGTAGCATTAGGAAGGCTGAGAACCATGGCTCTAATGGGATAACTACATCTAACATCATGTTGTAGTTTCCTGCCTGTATTTCCTGGTGCTGGAGGTTTTCTAAGTCCTCAGAACAATCAGCCTATTTCCGTGGCCACTGAAGGACTTTTGAGCTAGATTGAAACATGATTAGACTTTATTTGATAAATACATTGTAACTGAAAAAGCATTGCTCTGGTCGGCTACCCTGGGTGAAGGACAGTTGAAGGACAATGGAGATGCTCTGGGTAAAGCCAGTTCCAAATCCGAGAAGCCTCCAGAGATGGATCAGCAAGTGAAGGACTTGCTGGGCAAGTGTGAGGACCAAGAGTTCAGATCCCGGAGTCCATGTAAATTCCACATAAGCCTAGCAGCCAGACTGTAATCAGCACTGGGAAAACAGAGACAGTGGAAAGCTAAACTAGCCAGATCGCTCAGCTCTGGGTTCAACTGAGATGCCCTGCCTTAAAGAATTAGGTAATCAAGAAATACTCCTGATGTCAACATTGGCCTACATACACATATATGGATGGATATATGTGCACATGTAGGTGCCTATTCAAACACATATACACAAACACTGAGATAGATAGATAGATAGATAGATAGATAGATAGATAGATAGATAGATAGATAGATAAACAGACAAGTAAAGTAGGCATCTGAGAGGGTTCCAGAGTTGATGATATCCTGAATTTAGGGGGTGGTGAGAAAGAGAAAGAGAGAGAGAGAGAGAGAGAGAGAGAGAGAGAGAGGTAGACAGAAGGAAAACTGGCTTTTATGGTTGACTGGGATAAAAACCAGGGACCAGAAGCAGATTTCTGGCTAGAATGAAGTGTCTGCCCCTTTTCTTTTTAACATGTGTATGGGCGTTGTGTTTGCATATATGCCTGTCTACCCTGTGCATGCCTGGTGCCCACTGAGGCCAGAAGAGACCTCAAATCCCCTGGAACTGGAATTCCCAACAGTCATGAGCTGCCATGTGGGTGCTTAGAACTGAACCCAGGTCCTTCGGAAGAACAGCCAGTGCTCTTCACAGCTGAGCCATCAGTCTGCCTTCCCAGAACACTTTTATTTTTAACAAGAAGAAATGCTAAAGATTAGATTTAGGTGAGAGTGACTAAGAGACTGAGGGTGGCTCAGAGGTGTGGACTTTGAGACACTAGGCGCTTGAATTATTAATCAATTAAGCTCTTAACTATGAAAGTCTTAGGTTGAAAAAATTTTTCACTAGAGAAATAAATCTAAGAGTAATTAATGTATATATAATAATGCAGGACCTGAAGCTCTGGAGGAGTTTGCCCCAGGTAGAACAGGAGACGGGGTTGTCAGAGAGCTCCACCATGCAAGGCAGCCATGGGAGAAAACTAGGAGAGCCTCTATAGGAAGGAGAAAGACTGTGATAGAAACATTAGCTAAACACAGCGGACTATGTATCAAATACAGCTATAAAATCAACATACACTGCCACCAGGCACAAGCTACCACAGCCAGCAGCTACCGAGTAACGCCAGAGAAATAATAACGGCCTGTATGATCTCTTTCAGGACAGGCTCTAAGATAGGTGTCAGCCTTGCAGCTCTTTGGGAAAGGTGGTATTTGCTTCTGTGTTTGGAAGGAAACTGAACTGAGGCATAAGGAATTAAAATTTTAGAGCCTGAGTGTGGCAGCACAGGCTTTTAATCACGGCACTTCCAAAGCAGAGACAGGACAGCCTGGTCTACAATAGTGAGTTCGAGGTCAGCCAAAGCTACACAGTGAGCTCTTGGGAATGGAGGAGGAGGGGGAGGGGAGGGAAAGAAGGAAGGGGAAGGAGACCGAGAGTCAGGTGGAGGATGACTTAGTGGATAAATAAAGGTGCCTGCTGTTGAGCCTGACCACCTGAGTTCTATCCCCAAGATCCACATAGTGCAAAGAGAAACTGACTCCATTAGTTAGTTACCCTTTGACTCCCAGACGTATACCAGAAAAGGGGGGTGGAGGGCAGGGATGGGAAGGCAGGGAAAGGAAGAGAGAGCTCTCCAGAACTGCACAAGCACCATCTCTAAGAGATGCTCGCCTGCTCTCTCTAGGGTAGTTTGGGTGGGAGGTTAGGACAGAATCCACATGGGAAATGCTTGGTTTTAAAATAAAGGGAGAGGAGACAGTAGACTCTGACAGTATTTGCGGTGAGGGGAAGAAAGGTGATGCTGTAAACAATTGAAGAGGTCAAAATACCTTCCAGGAGGGGTTTCTCCCCGGACACTTGACACCTGGCTCCGCCCACTTTGTCCAATTAGCCTGCAGCCCACCTCTGCCCCTACCGGCTTACTTCTGCGTCAGGTCTACTCATTCCCTCAAAGCTCGATGTCACAGGAAGTCTCTCCTGGTTTAAATTTCTCCAGGAAAAGTTCTAGTCAAAGATCGTTGGTTTAAAAACCTTATTAGAAACCTAAACTGCCCCGTACAGTGGCCAGCGCCTTCACAGATGTCCTCGGAGGCGTGTTTGACCCCCACCCCCCCCCAGCTTCTCAATCTTAACTGTAGCACTCACCATCTCGCTTTCCCGAGGGGTCTCTCTCTTCCACACTCCGGTCTGAATTAAGTAGGATTGGAGGCTCTGGTAGAGGTGGGAAGGCGGGGATTGGCAGGTGAGTCTCTGCGGGGGAAGAAAGTTGAAACAACCTGGCTTCCATAGAAGTCAGGCATCCTAAAGAAGTTTGGCCATCAAATGAGAACTCTCAGGTGAAGAAAGCAGAAAGTGGGAGGGAGGCGAGAGAAATGCATGGGATTTCCTATTTGTTTCTTTTGACAAGATTATCAGTGTGGGAGCTCCATCAATGGGTTTCTCATCTGAAGGTAAAGAGTATCAGGCCGGGCAGCAAAAGGGTCTATAATTCCAGATATGTCGGAGGCTGAGGCAGAAAGATTGTAAGTTCAAGGCTTACCTGGGCTGCACTGTAAATTCAAGGCCAATGTGGGCAACTTAGCAAGAACGCTGAATCAAAAGATAAAGAGAAAAGGCATGGGGTGAGGGGGCAGGCAGAGTGTGGAATATAGCTCAGGGCTAGAGTTGTATGCTAGCCTGGGATCCCCCCAAACATGCAAAAAGAAAATAAAAGTGCCAGGCTAGTAAATAGTGAAGCTGTATGACAGCAGTTATTACAAGAGGTTAGTTAGCATCGAGGCAGATCAAAAGCCCCACGCAGGAAAGGAGGAAGCCTTTCCATCAGCATGAGAAAATTCTCGTGGATTGGTCCCCAATCTTCTCAGGCAAGTACACAGATATCCTCAAAGGAGTCTGATCTCTGTTCACAGTCGGAGCCTTCAGACTTGTAGGCTCATAGTAGGGGTTCAGTGAATATTCGTTGAATGAGCAACCGGCTGGAAGAGGGTAGACGGGAAGGAGGCTAAACACAGCTGCTAGAGCCAGCTGAGTGGTTCCGGAGCTGGGTTAGATTTAGAACAGGCGTTCCCTGGGACTGCTGTGAGCTCTCCAGTCCACAAGCCAAATACAATGAAGGAAAGATTATCACTTCCTGTGTCACACCCAGTGTGTCGTCCCCCCCCCCTCCAACAACCCACCACCCCCACTGGCTGCTCAGAGACCAAGCTCACAGAAGTGGTACCTGAGACATCTCTCAGAAGGGCATCGCCCACTATTCTCTTTGTCCCTGTTCTAGGAAGCTACAACTAAACCACATGGCCCACAGAAAGCAAGATAGGACTGCCTTGAATTCTCATACCAGGTTTTATTGTATTTAGTATGAGAGAGAGAGAGAGAGAGAGAGAGAGAGAGAGAGAGAGAGATCATCTGAGGGCAACTGCACAGTTTGTTCTCCCTGTCCACCTTTCCTTGAGTTCTGTGTATCTTTATCTTTGTACAGTGTGGTGGTATAAATATGATTGGCCCAGGAAGTGGCACTATTAGGAGGTGTGGCCTTGTTGGGGGTGAGGGGTGATGTGGCCTTGTTGGAGGAAGTGTGTTGCTGTAAGGATGGACTTTGAGACCCTCCTCCTAGCTGCCTGAAAGACAGTCTTCTATTAGCTGTCTTTGATCAAAATGTAGAACTCTGGGGCTGGAGAGATGGCTCAGTGGTTAAGAGCACCGACTGCTCTTCCAAAAGTCCTGACTTCAATTCCCAGCAACCACATCGTGGCTCACAACCATCTGTAAAGAGATATGACACCCTCTTCTGGTGTGTCTGAAGACTGCAACAGCGTACTCACATGTATAAAATAAATAAATCTAAAAAAAAAAAAAAAAAGATGTAGAACTCCTGGCTCCTCCAGCATCAGGCCTACCCAGACGCTCTCATGCTTCCTGCCTGGGTGATTGTAAGCCAGCCCCAATTAAATGGTTTCCTTTCTAAGAGTTGCCTTGGTTGTCGTGTCTCTCCACAGCGATGGAAACCCTATCTAAGACAAACTGCAAGCAAACATAATGACTCTTACTAAGCTATCTTACAGGCCTTCCGCTGCCTGTCTGTCAAATCTGAGAGCGCTGCATCTCTTCTCAGGAAACAAGGCAGACAGACAGACGTCTTGAGGTCTGTCCTTTCAGGTCATGTGGGTCTCATTCTCCTAGCAGCAGCTCTGCTAGTCTGTTCCCTGTGAACACCTACACAAATGCTGGCCACAGATCACTGTCACGAGCTGCGGATAAAGAGGTGGCCACTGAGGACAAGTTCCAGGGCTGCTTTCAGTTACTAAGCCTTTTGAGGGAATGGGAGCTGGAAAGCAGGTTCAAAGGTCTCAAGAGAACTGTTTGGTTCAAAGGTTTTAAATAAAATGTTAAATAAAATTCTGGTTCAGTTGCAGCCTTGTGGGGGGCGGAGGATACACTGTACGGGGTGGAGACTTCCATCATAATCTGGCTCTCTGCTGTGTGGACTTGTTAAATAAAACAATGAGGCAGTATGCCAGAGGTCACAGGCAGGAGGATCAGGAGTTCAAGGTCATCTTTGGTTATATAATGAGTTCCAGGTCAACCTGGGCTCCAAGAGATCTTGTCTCAAAAAACACATCAAAAAGACGTTTTTAGGGCTGGAGAGATGGCTCAGTGGTTAAGAGCACTGACTGCTCTTCTGAAGGTCCTGAGTTCAAATCCCAGCAACCACATGGTGGCTCACAACCATCCGTAATGAGATCTGATGCCCTCCTCTGGGGTGTCTGAAGACAGCTACAATGTACTTACATATAATAAATAAATAAATATTTAAAAAAGAATGTTTTTGAGCTTCAAAAGTATATAACATATTACTTCAAAACTAATAATGAGACTTGGGTTGTGGTATTTGCACCTTACCTAGCACCTGGCACTGAAAAAAATGAATAAATAATTGCAAAGGTGCATTAATTATGCACTAGGAGATAGTACTCATGAGGCTTTTGATAGAAGTCCCTGAAAAAGCAATGCACTTCAACTCCCAAATAGAGTGGATTCTTACAGGTCATTACAACATTAAAAGACATGTTGTATCGAAATAAAAAGACTGAGTCTGGTGCTTTAATTTGTTTGGTTAAGACACAACATGCAGGAAAGCACATACAACTGAAATGAGTGATGATAAAGCAGACACACCTGGCAGTGACCACCCAGGTGAGAGCCTAGCCTGGTGCCAATCACTAGGACATCTGCCTTTCCCCCCAAGATACCCACTTCCCTTCCTGTCATTCATCCATCTCCCCAGGAACCTCTTTTCTAACACCATAGTCTGGCTTTGTGTGGGCTTTTGTTTGCATACATTTATATAAATCAAACCATGCGCTATATATGCTTTGGCTTCTTTTCCTCGGTATATTTGAGATTCATCCATGTTGTTCAGAAAAGCTGTGATTCTGGGCTAAGCCTCAGCAGTAGAGTGCTCTCCTATCATACTGCAAGGCACAGAATTCCTCCACTCCTAGCTTCAAAACAATAATAATAATAATAATAATAATAATAATAATAATAATAATAAAAGAGCTATGGTTAATTTGTTTTCATTGCTGCATAATAGTCTAGTCTATTAAACACAAATCTCCTAGTGCATTTATAATAGACTAGGGTTTGTTTGTTTATTTGTTTGCTCTAGTTTGACCTCATTACCAAAACTGTTTCTGGAACTTTGTGTGTCCTTGAGTGAACGTGTATACATTCCTGCTGGCTATCTACTTCATGAATATGAACTTTAGGAGACAAGGCCAATGGGTGTTTGAGGTGACCATATTAACCTCCCTTCCAGCAGAATGTCAGAGTTTTCTGCTCTACAGTCTCCGAGGACATAGATAATGGGTTCCAAAATGCTAGTATAATACAGTTATACTCACTGTATAATTTGTTTTAAATACTGCATTTTAATAAAGCAATTGTGGTTTTGCTTATGGCACAAGAGAGGGAACCATAGGTAACTTCACAGTGCTCCTAAATATATTTTTGCTCAGTGCACAGAAAGCTAAGGCAGGAAGGGTTTGAGTTCCAGGCCTGCTTGGAGCATTGGCAATGACATCATAGCATCCTGTTTCCTTTCAGCATGGTCTCCATGCAAAAACTCCAACATAGACATGAAGCTACTAGTAAGCCCAAGGACCCAGCTCCATCTTTTTGGAACTAAGTGAGATGGACAGGGAGGGATGTAGATGAGCGGTAGACAGCCACCTGGAGACTGCGGGTTCAATCTCCAGCACTGAAAATTGGGAAACAAAATAGAAGTTAGACAAATTAAGTCAGAAACTATATACAGTAATGGAAAAAATAATTAACTTTTAAGAAATCTAATAAAAGGGACTGGAGAGATTAAGTGATTAAGAATGCTCTAAAAGAGGACCTGGATTCCATTCCCAGCACATATGTAGTGGCTCACAACTGTCTGTAATTCCAGTCCTAAGGGCTCTGACACCCCCCTCTGGCTTCTGCGGGCACCAGGCACACAAGTGGTGTATATACACACACACATGCAGACAAAACACTCATATATATAAAATAAAGATGCATTTAAATTTGGAAGTAAATTTAAAAATTCTACTTGAACAACTGGATATGACATAACTCAACCCAACTCAACCAAGTTAGAACCAAAATCAACTGAGAATGCAGGACCTGAGCGGCTGCAGGCTGAGCTGGTTAGATGTTTGGTCCACACACTACAGCCTCCTGGAATTACTCCCTGAAATGATTTTTCTTAAGTCTAAAGTTTCTCCTGAAACTCAATTTACCTTCTCAAAGTTTGGATTCCGTACTCAGCTAACCATGAAGAAGTCCGGTCTCTCTGTACCCTGTAACTGTATAGCCATGTTCTCTGTCTCTCTCTCTAGACAATTAGCAGACAACTCTAGGCTGAAATCCAATCCCAGTAGAGCATGCTATCTGCCTATCACTCTTCCGTCTAAATTCCTGATCCTCCCCCCCCCCCCACAGCAAGACAAGCCTTAGAGCGGAAGCCCTCAACCTTCCCGATACTGTGACCCTTTTGGGCCTCATGTTGTGGTGACCCCCAAGCCATAGAATTATTTCCGTTGCTACTTCACTACTGTAATTTTGCTACTGTCATGAACAGTGATATAAATATCTGATATGCAGAATATCTGATATGCGGCCCCTGGGAAAGGACAGTTTGAACGACCCACTGGTTGAGAACCACTGGCTTAAAAAGCAGTCCTTATAAATAATGCTGCCGCTTTTTATTTGATGAGTGATAACCTCACAGCAGAACAGCCTTCTCACAGACCGACCATATCACAGGCCCACAGCACTCAGCGTGTGTGCTCTGAGAGACTGGTTCGCACCTACCAGTTTCATCCTCAGCTGCCAGGCGACAATGACTTCTGTCCACAGAAGCCTGTCCTGCAGTTCCTAACCATATCACATGTAACTTGTCCCTACAAGGTCCATGGTTTGAGTCTCCACTAACGGCCTTGACAAACTCCACTTCACTCGTCTCTCATCTAATTCTCTTCTATTAGTTTTTGGTATTCATTTAAAGTATTTATTTTTTTTCCATCTTTTATTAGGTATTTAGCTCATTTACATTTCCAATGCTATACCAAAAGTCCCCCATACCCACCCACCCCCACTCCCCTACCCACCCACTCCCCCTTTTTGGCCCTGGCATTCCCCTGTACTGGGACATATAAAGTTTGCGTCTTTCCAGTGATGGCCGACTAGGCCATCTTTTGATACATATGCAGCTAGAGTCAAGAGCTCCGGGGTACTGGTTAGTTCATAATGTTGTTCCACCTATAGGGTTGCAGATCCCTTTAGCTCCTTGGCTACTTTCTCTAGCTCCTCCATTGGGAGCCCCGTGATCCATCCATTAGCTGACTGTGAGCATCCACTTCTGTGTTTGCTAGGCCCCAGCATAGTCTCACAAGAGACAGCTACATCTGGGTCCTATCGATAAAATCTTGCTAGTGTATGCAATGGTGTCAGCGTTTGGAAGCTGATTATGGGGTGGATCCCTGGATATGGCAGTCTCTACATGGTCCATCCTTTCGTCTCAGCTCCAAACTTTGTCTCTGTAACTCCTTCCATGGGTGTTTTGTTCCCACTTCTAAGGAGGGGCATAGTGTCCACACTTCAGTCTTCATTTTTCTTGAGTTTCATGTGTTTAGCAAATTGTATCTTATATCTTGGGTATCCTAGGTTTGGGGCTAATATCCACTTATCAGTGAGTACATATTGTGTGAGTTCCTTTGTGAATGTGTTACCTCACTCAGGATGATGCTTTATGTCCCCTAAATCCAAAGTTCTAAACTGATGGCCCACAAACAAATCAAGTTTAACTGCTGTCATGTTTCAATCCATTTGAGTCAATGCCAATACCTGAAATACAATGACGTCTCATGAAACTTCAGATTGCAACAGCCAAGAATGCTGGTGCACACCTATAATCCCAGCACTTGGAAAAAGGAGAGGAGAGGATCCGGCAGCTTAGGACCAGCCTTGGCTGCATGATGAGTTTGAGGCTAGACTGAGCAACATGATACACTACTTCAGAGGAAAATTAAAAAAAAAAAAAAAAAAAAACAATCCATCAAAAACTCAGATTAGCAGAACCAAGGAAGCTTCGGCGTTGGTGAGTAAAGTGTTTGTCCTGCAACCATGAGGTTCTGAGTCCACTTCCCAGAACTCAAAAATAAATAAATAGATAGATAAATAAATAAATATTAAAAAAACTAAAAATAAAAAAAAATTTAAAAGCCTGCCATGGTAGCAAACCCCTGTAATCCGAGACAAGAAGCCCCTTGGGACACACTGATTAGCCAGCCTAGCCTACTCAGCGAGCTCCAGGCCAATGACAAACTGCCTCAGAATCCAAGGTGGACAGTGCCTGAGGTCCCCTAATCCAAAGATGCCTGGGGAATGACACCAGAAGCTGGCTTACATCTTCCGCATGTCCTGGTTCACGTGCATCAGTACAAATGCGTGCACACATGCACAAACACACACATGTACAATAAAGAAACACAAAATATTCACATTACCCGTGTCTTTGAACTAACAAAACTTTAGCCATTCAGCGTCCACATTCCTGGCTATGGCCAGAAGTAGCTGAGTGGAGTGACCTCCTTTAAGTGAGGGGACACATCTCCCTCACTGGCCACAACCTTCCATCCAGGCCTCCTTCCCTTTTACGCTGCTTTCCTGGCAACAGTGGCATTTAGGTTTCCAAACCCTGACCTAAGCCAGTTCTTCTAAGGCCAGGTTTCTGCATAGACACAGTGATGTCAAGGCGTTGGCAGCAACAAGACTTTCAAACTGGGTAGTTGTATGTACTTGTGCCCCCTGTAAGGCCCTGGTGCAATGCCCAATCCTTCTGTTGCTGAGTACTTTCTGTGTGGGATGTTGGCAGGACTTCTCTGGCACACGCAAGGACTGCTCCCATGGGAGAGTGAGTGTCAGGATCTCTGCACCCCTACGGACCTGATTCCACATCCTTCTTTTGATGCCCATGCTGAGAGCATTGCAGGGAGATGTGATCCAGCTTTCTCTGATCGGCAACAATCACAACTGACAGGAAGACCTGTTCATCGGAATCTTTAATATGTTTTTTAAGCCTCACATTTTCCCTCTGTGAGTCGATGCATGCAACAACGCTATTTAAAATTCAATCGCTAAAGAAAAACGGAACGATAAAAACTGGAACGTCTTTTATGAAAGATCCGATTAAATACGTGTTTTGTTCAAAATGGCAAGCACCAGAAGGCTTAAACAAAATATGGAGAGCGTGCTCCCTAGGGGAGATGAGCAGTTCAGAGCTAGAGGGCTCGACAACAGTGCTAATTCATATCTCAGACACAACCGGAAGAAAAACTGTGCTACCTGGTGGGAAGATGTAAGCCGAGAAGGAGGCAGGGTAGGGGAAACCTCTGGGGTAGAGGAAGAGCAGTGCAGGTATCGCCACACTGTATCCATGATGGGCCACGGCAGAAATTAGTTTTTTGTCATGTAGAACCACATTATATAGGATCTGGTGTGTGTGTGTGTGTGTGGTGTGTGTGTGTGTGTGTGTGTGTGTGTTGTGGCGGGAAGGGGGGGGTTGGGCCCCTAGAGTTCTAAGAAGGCCAATCAAGACTCAGTCCTGACAGGATTCCAGGATTCCCTGCTACTGTCTGCTGGGCCCTTCTTGATTCTCTTATAAACCCAGTTAGAATAACTGCAGTGTGCCCCCCCCCCCCCAGGCCCTTGTCCTTTACTTCTAGTGTCTGAGGGGATTGCTTGAAAGAAGCTGTGCATGCTAGAGCCCTCAGGGAGTCAGCAATACAGATTCCAGAGCTCTGCTCCCAAAGACCCTAACCTTGTAAGTCCTGGGAGAGCTTGGAGGTGGGGAGGCAGGAACTGACATATCACAGAGGCTCCAGGGACTTCTGATATAGACGTCCTGCATCCAGACTTTCAGAAACACTGTCTCAGAAAGCCCATGTCAGCAAATCAATTTGAAGAACACATTTGCCAAAGAAACATTTAATACATGAAAATTCTGAGTTCATAATAAACAATTCAGATTTTTTTTTAAGATTTATTTATTGTTTTATGTGAGTACACTGTAGCTGTCTTTAGACACCCCAGAAGAGGGCGTCAGATCTCGTTACAGATGGTTGTGAGCCACCATGTGGTTGCTGGAATTTGAACTCAGGATCTTCAGAAGTGCAGTCAGTGCTTTTAACCACTGAACCATCTCACCAGCCCCAGCAATTCAGAATTTACCTCATCATAATTAAAAGTTTTCCTGCTAAACTTCATAATGGGCAAGAAAAAAGAATCTGGGCTGCTATTCCTATATAAACTGTTTTCTACGGAACCAAACCGTTTGAGAGAACGCTCTTCCCTCTAGAGAGGCCCGGCCACTAGTGCAAAAGGGTTGATGAATCTTAAAAAGAAAAAAAAAGAAAGAAAAACAGTGGCTAAGGAGGCAAGTAGAGACTTGTACAAGACTATGAGCTTGATCCACGGCACTGCAAAATAAATAAATAACTATTTCACAGCTACTGATTACATAAAATGTGTAAAGAATAAACAGAAGCCCGGCATGGTGGAGCATGCCTTTAATCCCAGCACTCAGGAGGCAGAGGCAGGCAGATTTCTGAGTTTGAGGCCAACCTGGTCTACAAAGTGAGTTCCAGGACAGCCAGGGCTATACAGAGAAACCTTGTCTCAAAAAAAAACAAAAAACAAAAAACAAAAACAGAAATGGATATTTACTTAAAAAGTGGAAAAGGAAACCAGGCATAGTGGTTAATGCCTGTAATCCCGGCACTTGGTAGAAGTGGAGACAGGAAGATCCTGAATTCAAGGCTACAAGGTGAGTTTGAGGCCACCTTGGGTTACCTGAATTCTGTCGAAAGTAAGAAAGAAAGAAAGAAAGAAAGAAAGAAAGAAAGAAAGAAAGAAAGAGAGAGAGAGAGGGAGGGAGGGAGGGAGGGAGGGAGGGAGGGAGGGGGGGGGGGGAGGGAGGGAGGGAAGGAAGGAAGGAAGGAAGGAAGGAAGGAAGGAAGGAAGGAAGGAAGGAAGGAAGGAAGGAAGGAAGGAAGGAAAAAATGCAAAGCAAACACAGGAGTGATGAGAATCCACTGCAGGGATTAGATAGATATTCTGAGCCCACTAAGGAGGCCTAGAGAATGTGGGTCCACTTGTCTCAAAGAACCATGTGACAGGAGGTACTAAGAAGCAGAAGTCTTATTGCCCCAAAATTCAATCTTATTCTCATTAAGCTAGGAAATAGGAAAACATGATCAACAAAGAAATAGCAGAAGAAACTGTAAAACAAGTATGGGTCAAAGGTCATTTTGCAGGACCATCCAATTTCCATAACAGATCAGGAACTGAATAAGGACAGACAGATGCTATAAGAGACTTAAGCGCGCGCATACCAGATGCTATACTGTCTTGTTTAGAGTTTCTCCCTGTCCCTCTCCTCTCCCTCCTCTCCCTTCTCCTTCTCTCTCTCCCTCCCCTTTCTCGTCTTTTCACTCCCCCTCTCTTCCCCCTCTCTTATTGTTTTGAGGCAGGATCTCACTATGTATAGCCCTGGCTGGCCTGGAACTCCCAACGTAGACCAGACGGTCTTCAAACTCATAGCAATCCACCTGCCTCTACTTCCCAAGTACTGGGATTAAAGGCATGCACCACCATGTCTGGCTTTTAGTTTATATTTTAGCTCAAAGAAAGTCACTATAAAAGACAAATTTGAATCCCCAAATAGAGGCGATAGGTAGGTGCTCTCCAGGCCCCACCCCTTCTGAGGAATCTTTGGCCAATGACAGTGCTTAGAGAGGGATATGCCCACTGGTAGGATTCTCATGCTGCAGCCGATGGCCCCACACCCGTGGACAACACTAATTGCTCTTAGTGAAGTCTGTTTGTTTGTTTGGTTGGTTTGTTTTGTTTTTTAGACATGAAGTTGGAAGAACTTCTTGAGGCTGTTGCGGGGAAATTAGAAGGGACAATAGCAATAAATATAGTATTTTACTATATACATGTATGAAACTCAAAACTAAAGGAAAAAATTAAAGACAACTGAGATCTTCAAATTCAGGGAGTTTTGCAAAAACTGGAGTGAAGATGAGGTGGGTACCAGATGAAACAGAATTGGCAAAAATATTGATATTTGCTGAGGCTTGTTATATTCTCTTACTTAGAGGGATGCATGGCGTTTTCAAAGATTAGAAGCTGTTTTAGTTATACTACTGCATAACCCCACTCTCCATCCACATCAGGCTAATGAGGTCAGGAGAGCCAAGGAGGAATGGAAGTCATTGCTTAGGATTAGCGATTCCCTTTCAGGGACTTGGTATAAACCTCCTTCAGACAGTTGTTGTTATTTTCCTTTTTCCTAGGATCCATGTCTTATTTTCTTTTTTTTATTATTATTATTATTTTTTATTAGGTATTTTCTTCATTTACATTTCCAATGCTATCCCAAAAGTCCCCCATACCCCCCCCCCACTCCCCTACCTACCCACTCCCACTTCTTGGCCCTGGCGTTCCCCTGTACTGAGGCAGATAAAGTTTGCAAGACCAATGGGCCTCTCTTTCCACTAATGACCGACTAGGCCATCTTCTGATACATATGCAGCTAGAGACACGAGCTCCGGGGGTACTGGTTAATTCATATTGTTGTTCCATCTATAGGGTTGCAGATCCCTTTAGCTCCTTGGGTACTTTTTCTAGCTCCTCCATTGGGGGCCCTGTGATCCATCCAATAGCTGACTGTGAGCATCCACTTCTGTGTTTTGCTAGGCCCCGGCATAGCCTCACAAGAGACAGCTATATCAGGGTCCTTTCAGCAAAATCTTGCTAGTGTATGCAATGGTGTCCCGGCATATATCCAGAAGATGTTCCAACCAGTAACAAGGACACATGCTCCACTATGTTCATAGCAGCCTTATTTATAATAGCCAGAAGCTGGAAAGAACCCAGATGCCCCTCAACAGAGGAATGGACACAGATAATGTGGTACATTTACACAATGGAGTACTACTCAGTTATTAAAAAGAATGAATTTATGAAATTCCTAGGCAAATGGATGATCTGGAGGGCATCATCCTGACTGAGGTAACCCAATCACAAAAGAACTCACATGATATATACTCACTGTTAAGTGGATATTAGCTCAGAAACTTATAATACCCAAGATATAAGATACGATTTGCAAAACACATGAAACTCAAGAAGAACAAAGACCAAAGTGTGGACACTTTGCCCCTTCTTAGAATTGGGAACAAAACACCCATGGAAGGAGTTACAGAGACACAGTTTGGAGCTGAGACGAAAGGATGGACCATCTAGAGACTGCCATACCCAGGGATCCATCTCATAATCAGCCCCCAAATGCTGACACCATTGCATACACTAGCAAGAATTTTCATATCTTGTTTTCTTAAAGATCCTGTCTTAGTTACTTTTCTATGGCTGCAACAAGACACCATGGCCAATGCAACTTATAAAAGAAAGCATTTAATTTGGAAGCTCACGGTTCAGCCGTCATGGAAGGCAGCTTGCCGGTAAGTACACATGCATGACACTGGAGAAATAACTGAAAGCTAGTGTTGAGACAACAAGCACAAGGCAAAGAAACAGTCCAGGGGAATTTTGTGGGCTTCTGGGACCTCAAAACCACAAAGCCCTCAGTGACACACCTCCTCCAACAAGGCCACACCTCCTAATCCTTCCCAAACAGTTCTACCAACTGGTGATCAAGCATTCAAACAAGGGTCTATGGCAGCCATTCTCATTCAACCCACTACAGCCCCCTAAAAGAACCACCTATAATCAGATTTGGTGCCCTCTTCTGGCCTGCTATATACTAAATAAATAAATAAATAAATAAACCTAAAAATCAAAACAAGAACAAAACCAAAGTGGTATCAGAGTCAGTATTTCAGGTTCCTCACAGTTGCGCTGGAGAGAAAGGCCTAGTTAGCAAGCACACGCTTTTATAGCCAAGCCTGGTGAGCCGACTTAGGTCCCTGAACCCCAAAGTGGAAGAGGAGAGCCAACTCCCCAGAGTTGCCCTGTCTGACACCCACAAGTCCACTGTAGCTCTCCCCCTTCCCAATAAAATCAATTTCCCTTATCTAACTAATCAGACTGCATTTGTAAATATAGAGGTCAATGCTAAAAGACATGTACAATAGATTAGTTATTAGAGGCCCTCTGGCTTTCATCACCTATAAAGCTAACTTGGCTCAGAGCAGGGAGGTTAATAAACACCACACAGAATTCTCCTGGCCAGCATTCTTTCAAAGCCCAGCTTTACCTCCGAGCTTAGGCCCTTTTGTAGTAATTCTAAAAGTGGTATTCGCAAATTTATGTTTTAAAAGTATTAGAGACCGGACAGATGTTTGTTTGGCATTTCCTATGTAATGCTAAGTTCTGCTAGAGTCAAAATTTAGGGACACTTAGGAATTTTTTTAAATAGTGTTTTTATAAGTGTCCAAACTATGTTCAGTATTTGAGAACCGAGCAACTGGTGTGTTAAAGATGCAGAGTACCAGGCTCCCCCAGAGAGCATTTAAAGTCACTCTCCAGGACTTGAGAAATGGCTCAGCACTTAAGAGTACTGTTTGCTCTTCTAGAAAACCCAAGGTGCCACCCAGCAGCCATCTGGTAATCTGATACCCTCTCTGGCCTCCTGGCCATCAGGCACACTCATGGTACACAGACTGACAAGCAGGCAAAATGCCCCCACATAAAAAATAAAAATAAATCTTTTTTTTTTTTCCTGTTTAACCACTGTCTGGTAATATGGTCTGGAACTCTGTTTGGTTTTTTTTGTTTGTTTGTTTGTTTTGTTTTTGTTTTTGTGTTTTTGTTTTTTTGAGACAGGGTTTCTCTGTATAGCCCTGGCTGTCCTGGAACTCACTCTGTAGACCAGGCTAGCCTTGAACTCAGAAATCTGCCTGCCTCTGCCTCCCAAGTACTGGGATTAAAGGCGTGCGCCACCATGCCCGGCATTGTTTTTGGTTTTTCGAGACAGGGTTTCTCTGTAGTCTTGGCTGTCCTGGAACTCACTTTGTAGACCAGGCTGGCCTCGAACTCAGAAATCCACCTGTCTCTGCCTCCCAAGTGCTGGGATTAAAGGCGTGCGCCACCACCGCCCGGCAGCCTGGAACTCTGGACCTCTAGCAAGTAGACCAGGGGATTCATTTCTTGCACTAAAGTTTAACAGTCAAACCTTCAAGAACATGACATTTCTCTCAAGTTTATGTGAAAAACAAAAATAATAACAGCATAAATAAATAAATAATCAGTCAAACCCTATAAGAGGCAAACTTCTGAGGAATGGTCTGGTCTCTAGAGTTAAAAACTAGAGTGTGGTTGTCTGTGTCTGCCTGTAATCCCTGCAAGCAGGAAGATCAGGGGGTCAAGGCTAGCTGTGGCTACATTCGAGGGATTCAAAGTTACCCAGGACTACAGGATCCAGATAACAGACTACACAAAGTCGGAAGAATGGCTAAACAGATTGCTGTTCCTTATAAGACATGTTGCATGACACAACATGAAAAAAGCTTAAAAGCAAGTTTCAAATGAAGAAAATCTAGTTTTAAAAGAACCAAGTATGACCTGGCAGTGGTGGGGGCACGCCTTTAATCTCAGCACTCAGGAGGCCAAGGCAGAAGGATCTCTGTGAGTTCAAGGACAGCCTGGTCTAAAAAGCAAGTTTCAGGACAGTCAGGATTACACAGAGAAACCCTATCTCAAAATAACAACAACAAAAAAGGTCACATGTGTGATTCCATGCCTACAAAAAATCTAGAAGAGACGGTTTCCAATTTAAAAAAAAAATGTATTATTATTTACTGTTATGTGTGTGTGTTTGTGTGAACTTGTTGTTGTCCAAAGGGGACTGTGGAGCTGGAGCCTGGCGTTGCAGGTAGTGGGTGCGAGGAACCGCAAGAGAAGCAAGTGCTCTTAACTGCTGAGCCATCTCTCCAGCCCCATGGGGCTTCTTTTTCCAATAAGACGCTGACTGCAAAATGATCTGGGAGTAGACAATGGAGATGATTATAAAACCTTGAGGAATATTTAAAAACACCGATTTGTACACTTAAAAGGGTGACCTATAACACTTGGGTTCAATCTCAAAAAGTTATCTAAAAAGTCAAAGCAAGTTGACAAAGCAGGTCATCATTTTTTTTATCTAGACTAAAAGTGGCTGTAAAGAAACACAGGCGAGCATGATGAATAGACTTAGAGTCCTTATTCAAACGAACTCATTGTAAAGTAACATTGTATCAGAATAGTCTTGCTGTGAACTTGGAGCGGCTGTTTATTCTAGCAATCACATTGGCATTGTCCTCAGGCAAGATGGCCTCTTTTCTTTTGAAATAAATACTGAAATATTAAGAGGTGAAACAAACCAAGCTTGAGATTTGCTTTAAAATACCCCCCCTCCCCCAACAGACCAAGACGATAGATGCGCCAGGTCTGGAATGAATGGCTGGCTTTTAGCCGAGAGAAGAACGCAGGCACGTGGCTCTTTGAACATTTTTAGTTTTAATATAAGTTTGGAAATTTAATTTCTTCAAATTAAAAAAATAATTTTATTATTATTATTATTATTATTATTATTATTTTAAAAACCTTGCCAATAAAATCATCTCAGACCGTGGAAATTCTCATTAAAATAAGTTAAGCACATATCCAGGCCTGGTGGTGAAAATTTGTCGTCCCTTCTACTCAGGAAGCTGAGGCAGAAGGACGGAAAGTTCCAGTCTTGTCTGGGAAATTTAGTGAGACCTAGTTTCAAAGTAATAAAAGGGTTTGGGATCTGAGACGCCAGGCTCTACTTTTAACCCAGGACCACTAAAAACAAGACAAAGGTATAGCCTAGGTGGAGAGTGGCATGCATGCCAGCAATCCTAGCACGTAGCACTGAGGATAACAAGTTTGATGAATACCCTGAACTAGCTACACAGTAAGTTAGAAAGCAGTGTGGGCACCTAAGAGAGACTCTGACTCAAAATTAATGGTACGGGCTGAGGAGGTAGCTCTGTGGTAGAGCTCTGTTGAGAACTAACTGCCTCACATCTCCAGCAACATTTCTCCTTGATATTACTCTCCAGGAACACAGAAAAAGGCAGCTCCTCTCAGGGTTAAGGAGGGGCCCTGGGAGTGAACTAGCTGAACAAGAAGGGATCTAAGTCGGAACACACCTAGCACCGGCATAGCTTCAGGAAAGGAAGGTTTCCACTGAGCACAGCCTCAACGCTTCCAACACCGCAGTGGGTGGAGAACCTGCTGCTGGAAGTCAACGGCCCCACCCTACCGGGTCCGAAACGTCCCGACGATTGGCTTCCCATACCAGCCACGCCTACAATCCTTCTGACGATTGGCTGCTCTCCTTTTCCTGTTCTGCCCCCTCCAAGCGGCCCTCTGATTGGTTGCAGGTCTCGGGGGGGGGGGGCAGCTCCGCCCCTCTCCCGGATGGCTGTATTAACGCAGCGCGCAGCGGCTCGGTCTTTCGGTCCCGGCCTTGGTGGTGAGTGTCCTCGTGGGAGGGTGTCAGGATGTCCCCGTGTCCCCTCGAGCTTTGCCCGCCCCGAGCTCAGCTGCTCCCGGCGGCCAGAACGGAGGGGTAGAGCAGTTCTCAGCGGCCCGCGGGGCGGGCGGCAGTGTCCAGCCCGGGGCTGCGCGAGACACAAAGTCCTCTGTGCCGTCCGACCCGGGCACCCTGACCACCGCCCTTTCCCTCTGCAGGCCGATCCACCCGAGCCGGTCCCCACTGCCCAGCCGTGCTGCTGCCTCGGACACAAGCGCAGGTACGTCCCGGCATTGATCGGAGGCAGGCCCTGGCCACGTGGCCGAGAAGACGGAGGTTCCAGGCCTGTCTTTGTTGAGCTGCGCCGGGCCTCCCCAGTCGCCCTTTCCTGTGCCCTTTTAAGGTTGTCGCAGTACTTTAAGAGGCTAACACAGAAGGGTAAAGGAACTCTCCATAAAACCCAGAGAGGAAAACTACACCTCCTCTTTGGATCCTGTCTGGAGTCACAAATGAACCAAAAGCTTCATTTAAAACTTGAATGTGCGCATTTTAGGTTCTGGCGATTGCTAGGTAGTGATATAGGATTTTAAAGAAAAGAAAACGTAGCCTACCTGGTTTAATTTGGTTGGAGGAGAAAGTTCAGAAGACAAGAATACATTTGCTTTTCTAGAAGTGAGATTTTAGGTCAGCTGGAAAGGATATAGTTGAGTATGTTCCACTTATGTGAAACATTTTTATTCTTTCATAGGTTGAAAACTACAAGAAACCCGTGACTGAATGGCTCCAAGGTGAAGTACTCTTGCATGTAGTGACCAGGTTTGCCTGTATTCCACTTTAGGATTAGTATCGAAGCTGAAATAGGTGAAGTGAGGGCCATGTGAGTTTCCTTGAATGGCCTTGTAACTGATTACCCTGAAGGTAGTTTGCTAAAGATTTTAATCAATGTACTAGGATCCTGCCCCACCCCTTCTTCATGTCCCACTGCCCTAGAATCAGATCTGCATGGCTATGACATGCTCGCCGTTTTAAAGATGCAAAGATTTCATGCTAGATCATTAGAATGTATCTGGACTTCGTTAGGACAAGTTCTTTGCTAGTAACCAGTCACGTGCTAGCAATTGAGGTGTGTTAACCTGTATATTGTTGCCTATGAGTAATTTTCCATAATCTTTAATAAAGGCTTCCTGTGTCAATTCTATGGCTTGTTCACTTGTTCTTATTACTGGGGAGGGGGGGGGGGGTCAGAACCACTTGGAGCAATTTGTCCTAACACCATGTGCGTGCGTCCCTAGGATCAAACTCAGGCTGTCAGGCCTGGTGCCAGCCACTGCTAGCTGTAAGGTTATTTCTTAGCATTGTTTTTCAATTGTTTTCCAAGCTTCTGTTTGGTGCCTATTGAACCCACGATTTATATTCATCTAGGCCTTGTGTGTGTGATGCTAGGGATATAACTTGTCCTTAGGCTGCATGGCGCCTTTACCTGGGCCTTTTAATTTTCAGAAGTGGTTTCATTTTAAAAGAAGCCACCTTCAAGGATACAAAGTTGTGTGAGTATGCAGGGAGACAATGGAAACTGTTACAATTGAGTCTGAAATATCAATTGTTTCTATTTACACAATAGCCTTAAAGTTCTCTGACCAAAGTAGACAAAACTGCAGCACAGTTCGGCTATAATCATATTGGCTACATTGTACTGAGTACTGAGAGTACTCAGTAGCCACATGTGGCCAGGGACAGCGCAGTACAGGTTTCTGTTACTATAAGGTTGCTGGTAGCTATTATAAGCTACTCTGTAAACATCTTGGTCTTTTTTAAGTGAGCAGCCTGTAGATGTGCCTCCATGATGACAAAATCTTAAGCGGGGTATGGGCAGAGGAAGCTGGAGGATGGGACATTACCATCACACCCTGCTTTTAATTGGGCCAGTGGAACATCAGTAAGATGAGCAGGAGTCTAAAACTACCTGCTAACACCTGCACTAGCCCGAAAAAGGACACAGGCTACATTTAATCGAAATGTATAATTTAGAAAAATTCAAAATAGACTGGAGAGCTGGCTCGCCACTTAGGGACCACTTGCTATTGCAGAGGGCCTGGGTTTGGTTCCCAGCACTCACGGAGGCTCACAACCTCTAGGGAGTGTGACACCAGGAAAGCTTGGAGTGCCCATGCATACATGTAATCAAACACGGAAAGTCTTAAAAATGCCAAAGCTACCTCGTGTATGCTTTTAGGTTGCAATTTCAGTGCTTAGGTTGCAGTTTTACAACACAAGACAGGAAAGGAAATAGGTATATGCTAGGTTTTGAGTGTGTATGTATTCAAAATTAAGTCCATTTGAAGTTGGAATATTACAAATGAAGTTGTAATTTGCAGGGGTAGAGGGCATAAAGGGGAGTAGTAGTTTTAAACTCACTGGTCCTCATAGTCCTTAGATCCATGCACCCATGAAGCCAATGTAAGATGTTCAATATGTATTACATGTTGACATTTCCCTGAGAACAATGGCCCTGAATGTATGCCCAAGTTACAGGTTCTTCAATTTGCTTTGGCCTCCGCAAAAATCATCAATGAGAGACAGTTTTTCCAGAAGTGAGTTTAACTTTGCAGCTACTTTCACCTGTTGGTGTGCCTCTGATTTTATATAAATGCTGTCGCTGACTGCATTGATAAGGGCTCTGGAGGTGTAACAAAGTCATCAGGCACTACCAGTGCTTCTCAGCCTTCCTAATACAGTTGGGACCTCTTTAATAAGTTCCTGATGTTGGGACCCCCTAGCCATAATTCATTGCTACTTCATAACCAAGTTTGTTACTGTTACAATTACAATGTAAATATCTGATATGCAGGATATGATCTGTGACCCCAAGGGGATCTGGACCCACAGATTGAAACACTGTTAGATGAACCAAGTTACAGCCAGTACTACTATGGCTGATTTCTGAAGCTGCTCATGAAGGATTAGAGCAGACAACCTGTGGGAAGTTGCAGGCTTAGGGCCCATACATACCACCTCAGCCTTCATTTTCCCTTCTGCTAAAGGATATCTACATTTCCCTAGTTGTGCAGTGAAGAGGGTAGTTGAAATGCCACAAGGCAGACAGCACCACAAACCACACAGAATCTAATAAGTGTCCTAAAAACTGACCTTGGGCCATACATTTAATATGAGCTAGCAAGTGTGAGCCAGATGTGCTTGCACACACCTTTATTCACAATACTAAGGCATCTGTGAGTTCAAGGACAGCCAAGGTAAATGCAAAACATGCACAAGCACTTAAGAATGAACTAGTTTCAAGTTAACAGTATTTCGGTTGGAACTCACTGGGAACCTCAAATACCAGAGATTGATAGAGTTAGTTTTAAAATAAAGTGCATGCTGATGTCTGTCTCCTGTCTTTTTTTGTTTGTTTTTTTGTTTGTTTTTGTTTTTATTTTTTGTTTTTCGAGACAAGGTTTCTCTGTGTAGCCCTGGCTGTCCTGGAACTCTGTAGACCAGGCTGGCCCCGAACTCAGAAATCTGCCTGCCTCTGCCTCCCGAGTGCTGGGATCAAAGGCGTGCGCCACCACTGCCCCGCTTTGATGTCTTCTGTCTTATGCATGACTGGATATCTATAATTCTAGTTCCCTGAACTAGATATACTACAAATACTGTGTATTTTTGGAATTCAGTGTAACACACTGAAAGCAATATTTTGTAAGCTTTAAATGTTTTACTTAGTTCTCAGGTCAAAGTCTGTCAGTTACTTTTGGTGTGTGTGGAGGTGTGTTTTTCCTGCAGGTAAGTACTTCGTGCTTGCCTGAGGGCACTAGGTCTCCTGGAACAGAACAGTTGTAAGTAGCCTTGTGGGTGCTATAACCAAAGCAAGCGTCCCCTTTGAGAGCAGCAAACATTTAACCATCAACCTATTTCCAGGCCCCATTTCATTTTTGTTTGCTTTTGTCTGCTTTGGGGACAGATCTCCTGTCACCCTGGTGAGCCTAGAACTCTAGCTAGGGTGACCTTGAACTGCCTCACAACCTCCCAGTTTTAAGGTGGCGCTTGGGATCGAACCTAGGACTTGCATGCTAGGCACTCTGTCAGCTGAGCTCTGCCTAGCTCTCCTGCATGCGTCTCAATCCATCCATACAGTAATAACCTCTGAAGAATGACTAATGCTCCATTGTATGCTTATGCAACAGATGAATATTGTTTGAAATCATGCTCATCTGTTGATGGACATTTGGACTGGCTCCTTTTGGCTATTGTGAATGTTAAACCTCTGCCGTGATGTGCAAGTATCTGTCTGCATCTTTTCAGTATTTACTGAGAATTAACTTGCCTTATACAGGATTTCTGCTTTTAATCTCCGAGGAGCCGTCCTGCGTTACCACGGCTAGCCCACCACCTCACTAGGAGAGCTTAAACACTTCGAGACACTTCTCACTCTTAGGAACCACCCCACTCAAGGTTTATGGTATTAAGTATAAGGTTCTTAAAGATAATTTGGAATTACTTGCTAAGTGAAGGAATTTGAAGGGCTCCCATTACCTTTGGGGTGGGGGGTGGGGATAAGGACTTTGGTAAGTGTTTGCACAGGAAAGATACTTCAAACTATAAATGTCGCCTTATCCCACTTCAGCTGAAATATGAGCGAGAAAATGACTGGGAACATCAAGAGCAGTTAATTCCCCTACCCAGGGCACCAAGCCCTGACTCCTGCATGAAATGCTCCAACATAAACAAAGACGCTCGCTTTTCACACCAAGGGTAGGCAGCGGTGCTTTAGGTCCGGGTGTTGGGGTTAGTTTATTAACCCGAGTGACTCAGACAACGAAACAACCTCGGGACCCACAGAAGCATCAAGGGTTCTCGGACATGAAGACACTGGTAGACACACCTGCCAATCACCGGTTGGGAGAGTAGTGCATGTGGTGATTGGTTAGACCCAGGTTCCAACTCCAGCCCCTCTGTCTGAATCCTGCCTTGCTATAATTGGGGTTGGGGGAACCTCTGCTGACCTCTCTGCTGACCTCGGAAGAAGGAAGTGACTGGGCCTGAGTTTATTGTTGGAATCCAGGATACAGTAAAGTTCTGGTTTCTTAGACACATTTCACGTAAATCTGACGTCCTTCCTCCTCCCCCTCCTCTTCCTCCTCCTCCTTCTCCTCCCCCACCCCCACCCCCTCCCCCTCCTCTTCTTCCTCCCATTTGGCCTTATGACTTATTTCCTACTTTCACACAGGTCCAAAGCAAGGTGGGGATTTTTCCTGTGCTTGGGGAAGATGCATCACCTAGACCTTGTCAAATCAGTTCTCTTGAAGCCTTCTCAGCTCTATACGTACATCTTCGGTAGATTGTACAGGAGAACAGATCCCGTGGGCGAGCAGATATAGACAATTACAACTAAACATTAAGTCATTAAAATAGCACCCAACATAGAGTTATTCACATTTTTCAAGAAAGAACTCAAAAGACAGTAAGACAAGTCCCATCATGCGGACTGTCTCCTGGCCTACCCTAGTCTTCCTTTTCTTCCTGGTCGCTCTTGCTTTACATCCACCCCAGGATTACTCATGCAAGCAGCCTGGCTCTGCTTCTCCTGCACTAATCTCATTAATGCAAATCTGATCACATCTCTTAAATCTGATCTGAGCCTCTCAAATGTCAAATTCTGCGATGCCTTGTTGCTTATAGGTTCCTGCAGACACTTTATTCTACTGTAACAGATGACAGGTAAATACACAGAAAATTAATGAAGCCAGTATTGAAGTTTCACAAACAAATCACACTCAGGATCGAACATAATCAGCCTGGACCATTTCCCCTCAGATCCTTAGCCACTGTCCTTTACCCTGGGGGCCACACCCTGTTTTCTGTGGGTAGAGTACTAACCTTGTGTTTACATGGGTCAAGACACGTCAACCCGCATTTTTGTTTCTGGTTTCTTTATCTCGATATTTCGAGGTTCACCCATATTCTTTGTAGTTTGGTCATGAGAATGCATTCCATTATGTGAATACAGTAATGGAATTACGTGTATCCAGATAAATGTTGACAGTAATTGGAGTTGTTTACATTTTGAAGCTATTAGAACATTGCTTCTGTGGCCGTCGTGATGACATCGTTAGAAGCATGAGACATGGTGCGCACATCTCTTGGTTGGATGCCAACAGACAGAAGTCTTGGATCAAGGTTATGGCCATGCTCACACTGATATGTTTAATGTTTTCCAAAGTGTTTGTGTTTTTTACACTCTCGTTAGCAACATATGGGAGTTGCAGTTCAATCAGCATTTTTTTTTCCATTTTGGTGGGTGATAATCGAGTTGCCTATGTTTTTAATTTGCATCTCTATGGTAATTAAGTTGAACACTTGTTTTGCTCACTCGTTTAGTTTGAGACTATGTCAGATATAGTCCATGCTGGCTTGGAATGCATCATGTAGCTGAGGATGACTTTAAAAAACAAACATACATACAAACCAACCACCATTTACTTCTGGGAGGGGGGTGGTTGTGGCACGATGCTTATGTGCAGGTCAGAGGGCAACCCCAGGGAGGCAGCTCTATACTTCTACCCTGTGAGTTCTGGGGATGGAGTCAGGCCATCGGGCTTGGCAGCAAGGGTGTTTTCTGCTGAGCATATACTCACAGCCAGGACGATTTGTGTCTGTTGATGCTTCTCTATACAGATAGCACTACCATCCTTGCCCGCTGAGCCCCTTCTTCTCTGCTTAGCAGCTACTCAGCAGCTACTCAGAAATAACCCTGTGAGACATTTGCTAAAGCTCTTTTTTCCTGAATGTTTTGTGTCTTCCTGCCATTTAACGACTATGGAGCATCTTGAGTATTTGACAAATTTTAAATAAAGTTAAATTCCTTAAACTGACCACATACATTCTGTTGCCAATACTTTCATAAGACTGGTTATTTGATAATGTCCACCCCTCCCTCTATCCATCTTAACACTTGCATTTCAAAGTAAATTGCTGCTAGCAATGCCTGCTAAGTCTTGTAAATACTTGTTTCTGCATGTACTTTTTCTTTTTTAACTAGAACCCAGTGGGAGGTCTCTTTTGATGTAAAATGCACAGAACATTCACAAATTGTTAGCATGGCAAATTTTGAATATTCGTTCACTTGTGAAACCAGAATTTCTTATCAAATATATATAGCACCCTGCCACCCTACAGAGTCCTTCACAGCCCCTCCCATTCCCACCTGCTCAGAGTGAGTCACGTGATTGTCAGCCCCACTATGGGCTACGAATGCCAATTCCAGAATTTGGTATAAGTGGAAATGCATGGTATATCCTTTGCTGTATGGCCTTTTCTCTGCAAACTTATTTGTGACTTAACTATGTAATTGCACAGTAAACATTTACTCCTTTTGAAGTTTTCAGAGTAGACATCCACTTGATGAGGCAGATTATTATAAGTATGTGGGGTTTTATTTTTAATTTAGTGTGTGTGTATGTCGACTGTGTGTATGTATGCCGTGTGGATGTGGTGCCCTTGGAAGCCAAACCAGGAGGGTGTTTGATCCCTGGAGCTGGAGTTCCGAGAGCTTGTGTACCCCTGACATGGGTGCTGGGAACTGACCTGGGTCTTCTGGAAGAGTGCTATATGCTCTGAACCACTGAGCCATCTCTCCTGACCCATAAGCATAAATCCATTTATTGAAGCATAGGTACACTAAATTCTTATATATTCAACCTTTCAAACATGATAGATTTGGAGGTAACTTAATACTTTTCAGACTATCAACATGATCAATGCCTTAAACATATCCATCACTCCCATGATCCCTCCCTGCCTCCCCTTCTTTATTAACATCATAATGATTCAGACCTTGTCCCTCCACACTGCAAAGCTTTTCTCTCTTCAAGACAGTGTCTCACATTGTGTCCCAGGTGGGCGTCAAACTCTCAGTGACCCTGCCTTGGCTTCCTCGGTGCGAGGGTGGCAGGTGTGAACTGTCTTGCCTGGCTCTGTAATGCTTTCGTAGTGTGGATGTGCTGATTCAGTGGTGTGCGCTTGAAACCTGCCTGAAGAAGAAAGATCTCAAATCTGAGGTCAGAGTGAGACACACGGTGAGCACTTCAAAGTGAGAATGTCAAAAAGGGCGATGAGATGACTCCGCAGGTAAGGCACTCGGTGCCAAGCGTGACGACCTGATCCCGGGGACCCACGTGGTAGAGGGGGAAAACCGACGTCTGGAAGTTGTCCTTGGACCTTCACACTTACTCTGTGCTGGACAAGCACACACCTGTATATGCACGCAGGCTTACACACACTAAATAAACTAATAAACAAATGTAATTAAAATAACATTTAAAACAAAAGTGCTGAGATGGGGTGGTGGTGGCACATGCCTTTAATCCCAGCATTTGGGAGGCAGAGGCAGGCAGATCTCTGTGAGTGTGAGGCCAGCCTGATCTACAGAATGAGTTCCGGGACAGTCAGAGAGACATAGTGAGTGCCAGTCTCTCAAAAAACAAAAATAAAGCAAAACAAACAAACAGACAGACAAACAAAAAACAGTGTTATATTTTTGGTTTTTGTTATTCTGAATATTTCCCTGTATATACTGAAAGTATCTCTTCCTATCCCAAGTTCCTTTTGACCCCTTTAATGATGTCCTTTGAAGACAAATATCCTTGACATTAAAACAATCGGGTTTTATCTTACGGCTAGCTTTTTGCTTTATGAGAGGATTTTCTACTTTCTCCGAGCTTTAGCTAGCTTCATCTGCCACTGAGAGTTGAAGATTGGAATGCTGGCTGTCCTGGCTGTTCTGACTAGTTTCATCTCAACGTGACACAATTAGTCATCTGAGAGGAGGGAAACCGCAGTGGGAAAACACACCTCCATAATCCGGCTGTAGCAAGTCCATAGGGCTTTTCCTAATTTAGTGACTGATGGGAAGGCCCAGCCTATTGTAGTTGGGAACAACTCTGGGCTGGTGATTCTGGGTTCTAGAAGAAAGCAGGTGGGTGCTGGAGAGATGGCTCAGTTGTTAAGAGCACTGACTGCTCTTCCAGAGGTCCTGAGTTCAATTCCACATGGTGACTCACAACCATATATAGTGGGATCTAATGCCCTCTTCTGGTGTGTCTGAAGACAGTGACAGTGTACTCATGTATATAAAATAAGTAAGAAAGAAAGAAAGAAAGAAAGAAAGAAAGAAAGAAAGAAAGAAAGAAAGAAAGAGAAAGAAGGAAAGATAGAAAGAGAAAGCAGGACTGAACAAGACACGAGGCTCACCCCAGGAAGCAGAGTGCTGCCAGTACCCCATCTGCATCAGCTCCTGCCTCCAGGTTCCCTCCTGCCTTGGCTTCCCTCATTGGACTATGACTAGTGATATGGAAACCAAACAAATCCTTTCTTCCTCAAGTTGCTTTTGGTCATAGTGTTTCATCATGGCTATGGAAACCAAGCCGAGACAGTGGAATACAGAAGAAAGCTCACATACCATTTCTCTGTGTAGACCAAAGCTGTTCCAGGATGTTTAATTTAAAAGATCACCTCACTGGGAGTTGTCACATGGCAAATGGTCACATATAAATGGTGTTAATATCCCAGTGGTCTGTGCACCTTTGTACCAGTACCAAATCTCCTCTGCTATGGCTTTTAGGACAGGCATTGATGGTGTAGCTTGGGATTTGATTGATTACAATTCAATTAAATGATGGTGCAGTTATTGGCTGCACAGAAGGCAGCATAGATAGAGTCCACTTTTTCTCTGCAAGCTTTTGAGAGTAGCCATGCTCTGGAAGACAATTTACAAGTTTTTGTTTCAAAGCTGTATGCTCCTGAGTTTAGTGATGAAGTGCTCTTCAAAATATCTACACAGGGGCTGGAGAGATGGCTCAGCAGTTAAGAACACCTGGTGCTCTTCCAGAAGACCTGGGTTTGGTTCATAGAACCCATATGGTGGATCACAACCATCTGTACCTCCAGTTCCAAGGAATCCAACACCCTCTTCTGACTTCCAGGGTAGCACATATGTGTGTAGTACACATATATACATGTAGGCAAAACAGTCATGCCATGAAATAAATAAATCTTAAAATTCAGAGTATTTACTTAAAGTTGTTCTTACAAGAAGTTCAGAACGCAGTTTCTTGGCAAGCAGGAGACTGTAGAATCGCACTGGTTGAAGGCGTGCCGTACCAATGCTATTATTGCCACAGTCAGTAGTGATTCTCATGGCTGCTGTAACATGTGTGTCTTGAAGCAGTATGTATGTAGTATTTTACAGTTATAGATAAATAAATAAGACACCAAGTTCTTTTGCACTTGTACTCTTAGAAATAAAAATACCAGCTGGGGTGGTTGTGTTACATGACTTTAATTCAGCACTCCAGAGGCCCAGGCAGGTGGATCTCTGAGCTTAAGGCCAACCTGGTCAACAGAGTGAGTTTCTGGGCAGCCAGAGTTATACAGAGAAACCCTGTCTCAAAAAAACAAAACAAAAGAAAAACAAAACAAATAAACAAAGAAACAAACAAAAAACCCCACAGATTCCTGTTGAAATACAGTTGCTACTAGCCATGGGCTAACTATTCAGTTTGTTTGAGTAGGAGACTAAATATTGGTATGTAAATAGGCCCACACTCTAATCCTGAAGCCTTATATGGCAAAGGGGTTTTGCAGATGTAGTTCAACCCAGGAGCTTGAGATGGGACAATTGTCTTCAGTTACCTATAAGAAGGTGGAGAAGTAGCTTTTATTCTCCAGATGTTAATTGTATCAGAAACTTACGCTGAATAAGCTCTTTCTAGCTCTTTTTGAACTCTGGCTGGCTGGTTTAACTCAGCCCTTCTAGTTCAAACCCCTCTCCAAGCTGCTTGGTTCAAATTGGCTTCTTTGGCTTTTGGCTGAGTTGCTCTGCTTAGAAAAACTGCCTCTGAGTTCCACAAACTGAACTGCTCTGAACTACACTGAGCTCAACTGCACTGAACTGAACTCAACTAAACTCCATTGCATTTCGTGAACTCAACTGAACCGCACGCACTGAAGTGCTCCCCATCCGGACTCACTCTATGCTGCTCTTAAGTAGCCTCTCTTCTTGTCTGTTCTTGTGAAAGTTGGCCATCTTCTACCTCTGACTTATTCTGTCAAGTCTTTCTCTGATTCGTCACTTTGTCTGCCCCTCAATTAGAGTCACTTTCAAGCATGGCTGCTTCCTTCTACAAATCAACTTTACCTTTATTGCTTTTGATTAAAGGTGTGTGCTAAAGGGTGTGTCTGTATTCCAGCCAGAGGGATTAAAGGTGTGTTAGCCTGGCTGGATCACACAGACCTAGAAGATTTTGGGATATGATCCCTCGCTAGAGCAGCCGTGTTGTTTGTTTTAAATTCCTCTACAGGAAGATTTGACCACAGGTCAGAAGATAGCAGGATCCATGACTAAGGGGGGGGGGGGGCTGTGGGCTATGCTGGTGGCTTTGAAACTGGAAGAAGGAACCCCTAACCAAGAAACACAAAGACCACAGCTCTTAACACTGGGACAGGTAAAGAAACATTGTCTCCTCATACCTTTACAGAGTATGTCCTGGCAGATACCTTAATGCTGGCTCAGTTAAACTGACTTTAGACTTCTGATCTCCAAGCTGTAAAATAATATAATATACTGCTTTATGGAACATACATGTTACAGCATCCATGGGAATTAACACTGGTATGACACACCTCAGATCAATGTGACTCTAGAGTCTTCTGATTGCCAAGGAAGCCTATGTGTCAAAGCTCATGAGCTCTGTTTCTTTATGTGCAGACACATCTACATGTGTCCAATATCAGCTTATCATAGAGTGCTTTGTGTAGGACAACCATGCCTGCTAATGACATCCCCCATAGAAGAACCCCAGAACTACAGTCCATGAAGGCTCCCTGCCAATGGCATCCATTGCAAGACCACGTGTAAATGGCTTCCCCCTCCCCCACCCAGAATCTGATACCAAAGAGAGATGTTTCAGTTCAGTTCATTTTTCTTTTTGGAATACCAGAAACATCAAGTAGATGCAATTCACACTTCTTTTGATAACTTTGTCACTTAAGAATTAGTGACTTGGTAGTGGCACAAATCTTTAATCCCAGCACTCAGGAGGCAAAGGCAGGCTAACCTCTGAGTTCCAGGCCAGCCTGGTCTACAGAGCAAGTTCCAGGAAAGCCAGGGCTATGCTGGGAAACATTGCTTCGAGGAGGAGGAGGAGGAGGAGGAGGAAATTGTGACTCAGAGATAAATACAAGCCCTTTCTGTCACTGTTCCTCCTAATCCCCCTAAGTATAGAATCCAAACAGCTACTGCTGCTACTCATTAAATCTCACTGGACATTCAGAAAAGGAAAGAAATAGAGGTGAGATGACTCAGCTCTGTTTACATCCATGTGCAGCTAGGCAGGCCTGCATCAAAGGTGTCGGATGATTGAGACACCTTTAATCTTGCCTTCAAAAGGCTCTCTCTGCACAATGGTCTTTACAGCAGAGCTCGGCAGGTTTCAGCTCCAGGCCCCACGTGTCTACACACGTGTGAGGGTGTAAGAGCAGCTACCCGTTGTTAGGAGGTGTAAAGGCTCCTTCCTTTGAGGATGGTGTAAGGAGCTGGGCGTGGTGCTGTGCACTTTAATCCCTGTACATTTACAATACCAGGGCTGTGATGGCCGAGAAAGGATGATGGCTGAAGATCTGAGGCCACCTTGGGCTTCACAATGAATACAAGATCAGCTTAGGATACACAGTGAGATCCTGTCTGTAAAAGGCCCAAATGAACAACTATACAAACAAATTAATTTTGAAAAATGCAAGTACGGGCTGGAGAAGTGGCTTAAGATCACTGCGTGTTCTTTTCCATAGGAGCTGAGCTGAGCCTAGTGCCCATGTTAGACACCTTACAACCACATCTAAGTATAGTTTCAGAGGATCTGATGGCCTCATCTAGCCTACACAGGTACCATCTTCATGTACATACACACGCATACACACACACACACACACACACACACACACACACCCTAAAAATACAATAAAACTTTAAAAAATGTAAATGCATGTTGTAGTACTTTAAATAGCAATGACCCCATAGCCCTTTTGAATGGGGATCCTGTGAGAACAAGATGTAGCTACGAGTGTCTCTCAGTTTCCATGGTGGATCCACCAGGATTCTCCATCAGAGAATTTAGATTTAATAAGGCTTACAAGATTAGGATTTTAATTATTGCACCCAGAGATTGAGTTACCGTCGTTTCTGAACTAAGTTTGTGGTGTGTCTTCCTTCTCGAGGTGGTTCGTCTGGGTTCAAGAGAGAAAGAGGACCTGCCCTGACAAGGAGTGGATCCCATACTCAGACAAGAGCATGTTGTCCTCTGAGAACCCGCCTCCACCCACAGCAGCTGACTCAGACAGATACAGACACCACAGCCAAACAGTGGATGGACTTTTGGGACTCTTATGAAAGAACAGGAGAAAGGATTGCAGGCCCCAAAGGGGAATAGGAACCCCACAGGAAGGTCAGCAGAGTCAACAAACCTGGATCCTTAGGGCTTGCAGAGTCTGAAGCACCAACCAAAGAACATATGTAAGTTGGACCTGGGCCTCCCCACTCATCTCTAGCAAACATGCAGCTTGCTCGTCACGTGGGTCCTGAACAACTGGGACAGGGGCTATCTTAAAAGCTGTTGACTGGAAAGGATTGAAGGAGCTGAAGGGGGAGGCAACCCCATAAGAACTCCAACAGTATCAACTAATCTGGACCCCTGGGAGCTCCCAGAGACTGAGTCACCAACCAAAGATACACATTAGTTGGTATAAGGCCGCTGGCATATATGTAACAGAAGACTGCCTTGTCCGTCCTCAGTGGGAGAGGATGCCCTGGATTCCTGCAGCGACTTGGTGCTCAGTGGGAACACAGAAATGGCCTGCAGATCCAGTTTAAACCTGTCTAAATCCTTATAGATCCCATGAAAACAAAAACAACAACAACAAAAAAGATTTTAGGTAACAGTGAAACCCAGAATAACACCTTAGTCACTGATGGCCTCTTCTAGCCTTCATAGGCACCATTTCACACACACACACACACACACACACACACACACACACACACACACACACACACACACAACCCTAAACATACAATAAAACTTTTAAAAATGTTAATGCATTCTGTGGTACTTTAAATAGAATGACCTCATCGCTCTTTTGAATGGGGATCCTGTGAGAACAAGATGTAGCTACGAGTGTCTCCCAGTTTCCATGGTGGATCCACCAGGATTCCCCACCAGAGGATGATGAGAACCTGGGCAAGGCTTTAAGAACCAGAGACAAGTCTTAGATTATAGGCTCCATTGAGTAACTGGAGAAACATGGATTCAGTGATAACCTCGGCAAGGCTCTATGACCCAGTGAGCACTTGGCGAAGGCTGGAAGGCCTTAGATTCCATTGACCACCTGGAAAGTCCTGAGGTACCAGTGAGAGCCTGTGGGAACTCTTAGATAACAGTAAAAATCACAGAAGGTCTTAGGCTCCAGTGTCAACCTGTGAAAGGACTTTGGGCTTGAGTTTCTCAGGAAGGCCTTGGAAAACAGAACCTGCAAAAAGCCTTAAAGCATAGTGAGAACCAGTGAAAGCCTTTATGTTCCAAAAAGAACTTAGGGAAGGCAGAAGGTCTTTGCAAAAGACTGTTAACCACTTTAAGGTAGAAGGTTGTTGGGCACAGGAAGAACGTGAGGAAAGTTTTCACACTTAGTGAAAATTTGGTGATGGCCTTTTAGATTCCATAAGAACTTAAAATGTTTAGGTCCAGTTGAAACCCTGGGCATAGGCTCTAGTAAGAACCTGGGCCAAGCTTTCAGACACAGAAACAACTTTGGAAAGACTTAGAACCCAGTGAGAACGTGGGGTAACCCTTAGGCCTCAGTGAGAATATGTGAAGATCTCAGGTCTCTGTAATGACCTAGACACCAATGATAATCTGAGAAAGGCTGTAGGCCCCAGTACACCTGGGGAAGCTTTAAGGCCTACTACGAACATGGAGAAATTCTGAGGCCAATTGAGACCCTGAGGAGTTCCTTAAGCTCCAGTGAGAACTTGTAGGTTTTAGGGCACAGTGAGAACCTGTGGAAAACCTAAGACATCAATGTGACTAGAAAAGACTTTAGGTCCAAGTGAGAACATGGAGAGGAACTTTAGGTTCAGTGAAAATTTGTAAACTGATTTACACCCAATGGTGAAGCTTTAGAATGCTTAAAACCTCACCGAGAAATCTTTGAAGTTTTAGTCTCCTGTAAGAAACTGAGGAAGGTCTTAGATACCAGTCTAGAAAAGCCCAAGTCCCAGTGAGGAAATGAGAAAGGCCTTAGGCCTCAAGGAGCATTCGTGGACGGTCATAGATTACAGCATGTATCTAACAAAGCTCTTAAATCCTAGTCAGAACCTAAATAGAGTTGTGGGCTCCAGTGAGGACCTGGGAAAGGCCTAAGGTCTCAGTGAGATGTTGGAGAACATCTTATTGTAAAGGCCTTAAACCACATGGGGAGCCTGCAGAATGTTTTAGGTCACAGTGAGAATGTGAGGAAGGTCTTCAGACCCAATAAAACCCACCGAAGGTCTTACCGGGGGGGGGGGGGAGGGAAGGAATGACCCCGTAGACTCCATAGACTCACATGTTTGAACGTTTGAACATTAAGGAGTAGCACCACTCGAGGGGGATTAAGAGGTGTGACCTTGATGGAGAAAGTATATCAATGGCACTGGGCTTTGAGGTCCTGCAGATACAGATGTAAAACTCTCGCTTCTTCTCCAGCAGCATGTCTGTCTGTGTGCTTGCTGTCTTGCTGCCCACAAGGATGGCAATGTGCTAAACCTCTGAACTATAAGGCAGGCCCAGTTAAACACTTTCTTTTTATAAGAGTTGCTGTGGTCATGGTGTCTCCTTACAGCAAAAGAACACTGACTATGATCTGATAATATTATAAGGAAAACAACCACCAGTGAGCAAACTATTAGTCTTTACTAATATAAAACATCCTATATTATTCTCCTGACACTCGGAATCTAGCTGGGAAAGGAAGCTTGCATATACCCAATGGCTGTGTGTGTGTATATGTGTGTGTGGTGTCTGTGTGTGTAGGGGGAAGGTGTGGTATGTGGTGTGGTGTGGTGTATGTGTGTGTGTTGTGTAATGTGGCGTGCATGTATATGTGTGTTATGCGCATATGTGGCGTCTGTGTATATGGGGAGGTGTGGTACGTGGTGTGTATGTGTTATGTGTATGTGGTGTGTGTGTGTGTGTGTGTGTGTGTGTGTGTGTGTGTGTGTGTGTGTGCGTGGTAAAATGTATGTGATGCTGGCACTTTGGAGGTGTTAGAGGCAGGAGCAGAAGTTCAAGGACATCATTGGCTACATAGGGAGTTTGAGGCTTGCCCCGGTTTCATGAAACACTGTCTCGAGGAAATAAATGTTATATAATATAAAACATCTCCTTTTTTTGCCATTTATAAGCATACAATTCTGTGGCACCAAATACACACACAATGTCATACAACTCCAGAAGGTTTTCAGCCTTCTAAATTGAGAACTCTATACCACTAAACAAATCTCCCTGGTCCCCTTCACCTGTCTACTTCCTGTCCCCAAGAGTTTGACCATGTTCACTGCTACAAGCAGGAGCACACATTTTGTTTGTCTTTGCCCTATTTCACTCAGCCAAGATTTACCCACGTTGTGGCACGTATCAGAATTCTCTTCCTTGTTAAGGCTAGACACTGTCCTACTGTATTTCACACACCGCATTTTGTCTACCCATTTGTTTACTGATGAGGACTAGGGTTCCTCCTCTGGGCTAGTGAACGCTGCTGTGATGGATGTTGTTTACATGCTCTTGCATAACACATACTTGTTTATTGTATTATGTGTATTTATTGTTTATGTAGGTTACACAAACCTCTAACCTGGAATTTGTATAATATAGGTAATAGGTTGGCTTTGTGTTTCTCTTTGTGTCCTTGTTTCTCATTGAGACATGGTCTTACAAAGTTACTCTGGCTGTCCTAGAACTCATTCTGTAGACTAGGCTGGCCTTGAATTTACAGAGATCTGCTTGCTTCTGCCTCTCAAGTGCTGAGATTAAAAAGGCATGCACCATCATACACAGAAGGAATTAGCTTTAAGGTTCCTTTGAGATACTGGCTATAAAGCCTGGACATACTTTTGAATTCCCTGGGTCTTGAAATTCTCCCCCTCTATACCACACTCCAAATCAACTGTGTCCTTGGAAGTGGGACTCAGGCTTTAGTGTCAGTTGTAAATCTTACCAAGTGATTCAAATGTGCAGCCAAGTTTGAGAATGGCTGCCCTAAAAAATTAATTAGTGAGCACTTGTTATGGTTGGGATATAAAATGTTCCCCCATGGGCTCATTTGCTGAGTGCTTGGTCCCCGGCTGTTGGCAATATTCTAGAGAGTTAGCTCTGAATCTGTTAGGTGGTGGGGGCTGGGTGAAGCAGGTCATTGGGGTGAGCCTCTGGGGGAAACGTGTCCCTGTCTCTCCTCTATCCCTCACTCCTTTCTCTCCCTTCCTTCCTTCCTTCCTTCCTTCCTTCCTTCCTTCCTTCCTTCCTTCCTTCCTTCCTTCCTTTCTTCCTTCCCTCTCTGCTCCCTGTCAGTCAGGAGGTAAAGAGGCTCCTCTGTCACGAGTTCCAGTTTCCAGAATGTTCTTGTATGAACTAAGCAAGCACAAACTGATCACTCGGAATCCGTGAGCTAAGTAAGCCTTCCCTCCTTTCCGTTGTCCACTTGGGTATTTTGGTCGCTGAAATGCAGAAGTAACATGATACTGTCTCACCTGCTGTTCCCTACAGTTAGTGGACAGGCAATTCCATTGGCCTGCCCTCAGGCCCCTAGCAACTGCTTAGGTCATCATCTGTTGCTCGCTGCCAGGTGTACAGGTGTGTGCTGCAGATAAATAGGGCCACCAGCCACCCCAGTGCAAGCTCTCCCTGCCTTTTCCCTGCACACACCTGCTTTCTCTCCCCTCCTGGCTTTCCTCCTGTCTGTCTGCCTGTCTACACATCCACTTGTCTGCCTCTATCCCTTTCCCAGGCCCTCAATCCTCTCTCCTCCCCAAAAAACTTCTTTTACACCAGGTCTGTTGCATAACTGCTCAGAGGCACACCCTGGCATGGGCCCACCGAAGGTACCCCCTTGCCACGTTATATGTCATAATGCCTACACATTCCATAGCATACCATGGACTTGCAGACCATCCAACCCAATTGAGTTGAATTGACTTCACTTTCTTACCTTCAAGACCCTAAGATCAGAGAAGTTGATATGGCGGCATATGCCTGTGATCCCAGCACTGGGGAGGCTGAGGCAGGAAGATCATGAGTGCAAGATCAGCCTGGGATATACAGTAAGACAATGTCTGGTCTGGCGAAACCCACCATCACCACCAAAGGAGAACCATGTGGCAAGTTTCTGAGCAGCCCGGCACTCATGGTGAAGGAAACAGGCTCTGGCAGAGGGCTGCTAGATCCTGTATGCTGAAATGTGCACTACAAACCAGGAATGAGACTCTAGACATGTTAATATCAGCACTAAAAATTAATTCTAACACAATTGGTATTTACTGCTGCTCGTGAATATGTAAAGTATTCAGAACAGTTCCTGTCACACAGCAGATGCCATCTCTGTTCTAGCTTTTAGATGCAGTAATGGGAGTCTGTGGGAAGGGAATTGATTACATGGGGCATTGTTGCTTGGCCTTCGGCTAAGATCTAAGGTGAATATTTGAAGACCATGTTCTTCAGCACAGTGAGACTGTCGTAGTTAAGGTTTCTGTTGCTCATGAAGAAATGACATGACCACAGCAACTCTTATAAAGAAAAACATTTAATTGGGGCTGGCTTGCAGTTTCAGAGGTTCAGTCCATCATCATCATGGTGGGAAGTGTGACCGCATCCAGGCAGACACTGTGCTGGAGAAAGAGCTGAGGGTTCTACATCAGATCAACAGGCAGCAGGAAGTGAACTGGCTTGAGCTTCCATGACCTTAAAACCCACTCTTGCAGTGACACACTTCCTCCAACAAGACCACACCTACTTCAACAAGGCCATACCTCTAAATGGTGCCACTCCTTATGGGCCAAGCATTCGGACACATGAGTCTATGGAGGTCAAACCTATTCAAATCTCCAGAGACTGAATGGTACCAAGGATGAAGTAAAAGAGGGCCATTAAATAGCTAGATGCACTGGAAATTCTGAAGCCTGAGACTAAGTATTTTATATGCCTATTTATGTGTGGATTCATATAAAATTGGTGTGTTGGTACAATGCTAAATACAAATATAGAGAAGATGTCTATAAAAAGCCATAAGAATGGGAGAGATATAACTTGACTTACATAGTGCATAGTAGGGCCTGTATCTGAACCACAGCACTGTGGAGGATAAAAATATCACTATGTAAAAAATAAGCGAATTTGAATATGAAGGAATATACAAAAAAGAAAGGCTATTATTAGTTTTTAGAGTCAATTATGCACAATTAGAGAATTTCAGTGGTTTCATAAAATTTTACTACAGTGAGTTAAAATATAGAAACAAACACCGCTATATTGTTCCAAGCTTAAATGAATGAAAAATTATTAGGGAATGCTTGTTATGAGGTTGTTTGGTTTGTCTGTTTTCTGTCAGGCTCCTGGCTGGCCTGGAGCCCACAGAGATCCAGCTGCCCATGGTGGGATTAAAAGCATGCACCACATGCTCACATGCTCCGAGGAAACGATCTTTATAGCACAGTTGGAAGGAAGTAATCGTCCATCCACTTTGAGGAATTCAACGGAAAGGTACTGGAGGACCTGAGCAGGTACCTTGTGATTTTAATGGTCTCTAAATGGAAACAAAACAACCAATAAGAACATATGAGGGGGTGGTAAGGTAGCTTGCCTGGGAACAGTGCTTGCCTTCCAGCCTGCACACCTAAGTTTGATTCATCCTCTGATCTCTGTGCGTGTCTGCATATGCAGGAATGCACAAACAAATAAACGTAATGACAACAATCTTAAAGAGTGCATGATGTTTGCAAAGTCAAGATAAGGTCCCAGAGACGACTTAGGTTCAGAGTTCTCACTGCACACAATGGAGGACCTGGGTTCTAATAACCGGCACCCAAAACTAGCAATAGCTCTTTGCACCGTAATCCCAGAGCTGACAACAAGCAGAGTTGGGGCAGAACGACTGCTGGGGCTTGCCGGTGGTCAGCCTCACCATAACTTAACACAGAATGCTGAGTTCTGGGTTTAGTGAGAGGTCCCTGTTTCAAGGGATTTAAGAGCATCTGAAGACTTCCTCTTACATCCCACCCACCCACCCACTACACACCACACATCACACACAATACATCACACACACACACACACCATGTATCACACACATACTCACAATACACCACACACCACATATCACTCACACACACACACCACACCACATATCATATATCACATACCATACACACCACACATATCACACACACCACATACCACATATCACTCACACACACACACACACACACTCACAATACACCACATACCACACATATCACACACACCACATATCACATATCACACATCACATATACACCACATACAGATACACATATACCACATATCACACATCACATACATACACAGGCAAGCATGCTCACATATACCAAAACAAAACCAAAAATAACCTCTCCCACCACAAACAAAACAAACAAAACCCCCAATTATCCTGGTAGAGTCTCCAAACTTCCTAACTGGTCCTCTCTTTGGCCAGGCCCTTTGCCTGTTCTCTTGCTTTCCTAGAAGCCCATCCTAGAGCCTGGTAGGGCAGGGTCCTGTCAGAGATTTTAATACGACCATGACAACTCTCGCGATGTCACACCCCGAATCACCTTCCCATGCTGCTTACATAAAATCCAAATCCCTAGGCAGATCTACTTGCCCCCACCCCCAGACTCCTCCCATCCCATCCCCAGAGCTAGCATCACTCTTTGGCCCAGCTGGTCCCTCTGCCCCATTATATTCATCCTCAGCCTACTTCACAAGACTGGATCCTTTTTATCCATTAAATCTCAGCTTAAACGGTTCTTCCTTTTAAACACCATATGCAAACTCTGCATTTAAATTAGGCAAAGATGCTCAATGCTTTTCTGTATGGCTGCCACTGATGCTTGTTATTCAGTACACACTCTCGGAACTCCAGGGGACAAGGCTCTAGTATCATCATGCTCATCTTTAGCAAGTTAACTGAATCCCAAGACTTAGGTAAGGACTCTAGCGGGCAGCAGTCAAGTGGCTTAGCAAAACTGTCACTGAATTTCCTGCCCTGCTGTCTGCAGCACAGCTTGCTAGTGACCCTGGTCACATGATCTGCTGGTTGTCACCCCAGTGCATTGCAAGGTGCCACTTCTTTGAGAATTATCCCTTCTTGACAGACTATAAGATGATGGTTTGCCTGCTGTCTATGTCTAGCACCTAGAATATGTGTAGCATATGCTATGAACTCTGTGAGTGCTTTTGTTCAAGTCGGGCCTTCAGAGAATTGGCTGAGGTCTCTCCACAGCAGAGAGAAACCTGCTTTTACTGTTAGAGTTGTCTACAGAGTTAAATGTCAATCTTGGCTAAACACTGTCCTCAAAGGGATATCTAGAACACTTGAACCGTTTCCCGGTACCCCCAAGCTCAGTCAAGTAGACACATAAAATACTCTCAGAGTGACTCAGGGGAGGCATATAGAGTGGCCAACTGTGCAGAATGTGGCCTTAGGTTCTATTAACACTTTATGGGGGAGGGTGCAGGGAACTGGAGAGATGGCACTGACTGGCCTTCCAGAGGTCTTAAGTTCAATTCCTAGCAACACATGGTGGCTCACAATCATCTGTAATGAGATACAATGCCAATGCCCTCTTCTGGTGTGTCTGAAGACAACAACTGTGTTCTCATATAAATAAAATAAATAAATCTTGAGAGAGAGAGAGAGAGAGAGAGAGAGGGAGAGAGAGAGAGAGAGAGCTTTATAGGGAACTTAGGGGGCTTGCTTCTCTTGCAGAGAACTCAAGTTTACTTCCCAGCTCCTATGTTAGGAGGCTAACAACTGCCTTTAACTCCAGCTCAGGAGATCTGAAGCCCTCTCTGGCCTCTGTGGGAACCCACATACATGTGGCACACAGATACATACACATAAATAAAAATAAATCTGAAAAATAAATCTTAGTAAGATCACTTGGCGAGATGGAGGCCATGTGAGTTTCAGTGAGCAGAAGCTTTGGTGAAGACGTTGAGGATGACGAGGCGAAGAGAATGCTGAAATATTCAAGGGTATCCGTGGAAAGAGGGAAGTCAGGGAGGAGACTGAATGGGGTAGGTTGAAGGGAAGAGGATAATCTAATTGCTTATATTTCTAAATGAAATGGGATACAAGCTCATCTGATAGAGGAGGCCTAAAAATATTCTGAGAAAAATCACAAAGTATATACTGGCTCAGGAGTTTGTTTGCTTGCTTTTGAGATTTTGAGACAGGGTCTCATGGAGCCCAGGGTGATCTCAAATTTGCTTTATAACTAAGGATGATCCAGCACCCCTTGATCTTTTTGCCTCTACCTTAAAAGTTCTGAGTTTATAGGCATGTGCCACCCACCACCCATAGCTATGTCCATGATGTCGGAGAGCACAAACTAGAATCGTGGCACAGATGGGGACATTTGATCTTGGCTTTATGATCCTGAAATTGAATGGTTCACATTTAGGCATTAAGTTTTAGCCACGCCCAAGTAGCAGGCCAGGAAGGCCAACCAGAGCTGCCTTTATCAGGTAAGTACAGCGGGTAAAGAAGGTGGGGGATGGGAAATAACTATCAATATTGATTTTTGTTTAAGTACAAGTTCAGATTCTTTGCATATCCTTGTAAGGTTCTTCACTGAATAGACAAATGGGGAAGATATTTTCCTATTATTAGAAAGGCACGAGAGGGTGGAATATTTTCTTAAGATATACCCTCAGTAAAATTACTCAGCCAAAGAGAATGGGGTTTTAAATATTCTATTATACATGTAGCAAGTAATGTGATCTCGCTTGAGGATTTACTATGACTGTAAATACAGAAAAAAAGTTAGGACAATTACGTTTTAATATACACACATTTAAGTTGAAATAGAAGCTTTAAATGTCATTTTAAAAACATCTTATTGTGAATTACAGTTTCACAGAAACCTGCAAAAACAGTACAGGGGTTCCATGCAACCCTTTCGCAGATTACCCACACTGCATGCCACCAGAGCAGGACATGGCACCAATTCCCATGGTTCCAAGCCATTGTGTCACAAGTAGATATGAACAATCTGTGAAACTGATACAAAAATCGGGTCCTGATGAAGATCTCAAAAGTCAGTCAGAGCATCCCACCCGGTTGGGAAGACACAAAGTATCAGGACCAGAAGATACAAAGTATCAGGACCAGTTTCCCAGGAGACAATTACATTAGTATGCATTGCTCCAGTTGTAACAATGTGCGCAATGTTTTTGTGGATCCGCCCACTTCCTTCACCTTTTTATTTTGCAGACCTTGCTAGTAAATTAGGAGTTATAGAGCTATTGCCAGGGAATATTGAAACTGCTCTGCCTAGCTTCCGGTTAAGATTGCTACATTCAATCTTACTCTAATACACTCAAGTATTATTTTATAAAGTTGCAAGAAAGTAGCCAGAAAAGTCAAACTTACCTATTTTCCAGTAGTCAGTCCATCTATGTAACATTAATGCTGAGCAAGGAGAGGGCTGGAGAGATGGCTCAGAGGTCTCTGCTCTGCTCTGACCTGGCTGCTCTTCCAGGACCCAAGTTTAATCCCCAGCTCTCGAAGGGCAGCTGACAACTGTAACCTCAGGCTCAGTGGATTGGACATCCTCTTCTGGCTTTCCTGGGCATCAGACACAACACACATTGCAACCGTACACATAAAAATACATTTTAAAAAATTCAAGAGAGGAAACTATTTCAAAGCAAATTAACTGGGGTTTTTGTTTGCTTCCTTTGACTTTGTAACCAGATCATCTAACTTCCAATAATTTTAAAAGAAGCAACTATGCAAGCACATATGCAAATCTGAGAGCAGACTAAACTTTTATTCTTTCATAGTCTTAGGGCCACACATGTGAGCCCCAAGAATCTATGCATGTGAGCTCTTTTTTGGAGACAAAAGTCTCACTAAGTTGCACAGGCTGCCCTTGAACCAACTCTTTATAGGCAGGCTTTGAACTTGGCATCCTCATGCCTTGGCCTTCCAAGCAACACAGACTACATGGTTTCAGTCCTTGACCTGACTTTTATTTTTGGGTTTTGAGACCCAGTCTCACTCTTTAGGCCAGGCCGGCCTTGAACTCAAAGGCACCCCTCCCTCATCTTTCCTAACTTTTGAAAACAAAGCTTAGACGAGGCACCGCAAAGCTGAGGGGAAAGGCAAACTCTATCGGAGATAGGACATTTATTTCTCACAGGGATACAGCTTCTCCATCTGAACCTTGTAGAATTCTAAGCGCAGCGGAATTGAAGATGCTAAATTTCAGGTGATTGGAAACAGGGCTATCTGTCACAGAAATGAAGCTACAAATAATACAGGGGCGAGAAGGAAGGTCACTGTGCTGACCCAAGGGGGGTGGGGGTTGCAGTCCGAATGCCCTAATTTAAAGTGTTCTAGATATGCAGTATCTGTGTATATAACGATTAATTTATGTACATCTATATCCTACCTATGTCCCTGAGGGAAGCTATGTGTGGATACAAGGATGCATGGACACCTGATTAGTGCAAACACCAAGTGCATCTCATGCCCAGATCTTGGTTTTAAGATGTATGTATGTATGTATGTATGTATGTATGTATGTATGTATGTATTAAATGTAAATGATACTCTATCTGCATGTACACCTGCATGCCAGAAGAGGGCATCAGATTACATTACAGATGGTTGTGAGCCATCCTGTGGTTGCTGGGAATTGAACTCAGGACCTTTGGAAGAGCAGCTGGTGCTTTTAACTGATGAGCCATTTTTCCAGCCCTCAGATCTTGGTTTTAATTTTTTTTTTTTTTTTGTAAGGCATGGACTGTGGTTTTCTTGTTTGGGTGGTTGACGTGCAAGAAAAAAATACAAGATGAGCCTGGAAGTTTGTGCTGAACCCACAAAAGAAAGCCAAGAAGGTCAACAACATCCAGGAATCAACTTTAAAGAATTCTGAGAGGTCAAAGCTGGAAGAACATAGACAGAAGTATCAAAGGACAGAATTACATGACAAAGAATATATATGTAGTGTACACACACACACACACACACACACACAAACACATATATCCATGGAACCCATCTTGATAGAGACTTGAAACAGACCTTCCCAATGTAGATGGAAATAGAAAGACCAGCGAGCTGGCTAATAAACTTTTGTCAACCAGTGTACTTTGAGTTTCTTCTGAAGCATATGTATTAAAAAGATCCAAACTCCCCTTCCATGAAAGCTGGGGTTTGTTTGGGACTGAATAAATGGCTTAGTAGTCAAGAGTACTGGCTGCTCTTGCAGAGGACCTGGATTTGGCTCCTGGCACCCCACATAGCAGCTCTCTCTCTCTCTCTCTCATATGTGTGTGTGTGTGTGTATATATATATATATATATATACACACACACACACATATATATATATATACGTATATATAATGTTTTCAAAAGTTGAGTTTTTTTACATATTAAAAACATCTTTTATGTCCATCTTTAGAGATTTTGGAGCTATTTTCCACAGCCTGCAAGGCAATACAAACAGAAGAAACAATAAACCCAGCACCCTATGCCTTCCTTGGGATACTTGATACGAATTTCCAATCCTCCCAATAGACATTTTTAACATTCCACTGTCAGCATTCCTTCCTTCTTCAGGGCTTAGAACCTTTTTGAGCTTAGAATTGGACATTGTGACATTGCTTAAAAACGTATCATTAACATCGAGCACTAAAAACTGAATCCTTTAAAAATGGGTTTTCAACATACGAGATTTACTTTGCCTCACACAGCATACTGTATTCTTCAGCCCAGGTTTATATTTTGTTTTGTTTTGTTTTGTTTTGTTTTGTTTTGTTTTCTGTTATGCTCCACTCTACTGGATGTGTTCACTTTTTAGCCTCCTTTGACAATGTCTATATCTGAATGGATAAACCTACCTCTAAGAATGTGTACCCAGGCTATGTGTGTAATTTGAAACTTTAAGCTAATAAAGTATGAGTTTGGTTCAATATTCAGCAGTTTGTTTATATCTAACTTCTTTGTGAGATGGGATCTCACTGCCTAGCCTTTACTGATCTTGTATTCAACATGTAGACCAGGTAAACTTCAATCTCACAAAAGTCCACCCACCTCTGACTTCTAAGTGCCAGGATTAAATGTGTGCATGACCATACCTGGCCCTATATCAATTTATTTGTTATCTGTAAGTACACTGTAGCTGTCTTCATACAGAAGAGGGTGCCAGATCTTGTTATGGACATTGCGAGCCACCATGTGGTTGCTGGAATTTGAACTCAGGACCTTCGGAAGAGCAGTCAGGGCTCTTAACCGTTGAGCCATCTCACCAGCCCCTATATCAACCTTTTAAAATGTTTATTATCTTCTTTGTCCTCCTTTGTCCTAGTTGGCTTTAACTGTCAAGTTGACACATCTAGATGTCAGCTATGAACATCAGAGATGAAAGCCTTGATTGAGGAGTTGCCTAGATAAGATTGGCCTATGTGCTATGTCTGGAAGGGGCTTGCACTGCTTGTTAATTGATGCAGGAGGGTCCAGCCCTCTGTGCATGGCACTATCCCTAGGCAGGTGGTTCTGGACTGTATAGGAAACGTAGCAAAACATGAGCCTATAATCACTCATGGAGCATGGTTCTTCTTAAGACTTCTGCTTCAGGTCCCTGTCCTGACTCCCTCAAAGGTCATTCATGACCTGGAATTGTAAACCAAATAAAATAAATCCCATTCCTTATTGTGATGGCTATTCCCACTGTCAGCCTGACTATATCTGGAAATGGAGGACACACCAGTGATCCAGATCTTGAGGGTGTAAGACTCAGGCTTTTGATCCAGATCTTGATGTGGAGATGACACAACCTTGTGATCCAGATCTGAAGCAAAGTGGCCATGAAAAGTTTAGGCCCAGGCAAGGTGGCACATATCTTTAATCCCAGGAGATAGAGGCAAGAAGATTGAGGCCAGCTGAGGACAGAGCAAGTTTCAAGTAAAGAAAAGCTTAGGTCCAGGTGTAGTGGTACCTTAATTGGGCCATACCTTCTGCTGGAGGCCTACAGAAGGACGATGGAAGAGGAAGGGTCCATTCTTCTTTGCCTGCTTGCACTTACCTGCCAGCACATCTGTTGGAATCTGCTTCTTCAGGACTCCAGCTTATACAGAAGACCAGCTGAACCACCCAGTCTTGTGGGACTGAGCAACTACTTCCCATTCACAGCTGCCCATTGTTGGGTTAGTAGGCTGAAGCCTGTAAGTCTGGAAACCCAATACATTTCACATGCATGCACGTGTGCACGCGCGTGCGCACACACACACACACACACACACACACACACACACACTGTATATATATATATATATATATATATATATATATATATATATATACACATACATATACATATATAGTATGTGTGTATGTATGTATGCACGTATGTATGTATTTCATTCCACAAGTTCTGTGACTCTAGAGAACACTTCTTTAAGTATCCTGTTTGTCATAGTGTTTTACAAAGCAATGGAAAAGATACTGGGACACCCTTCCTATGTAATGTTTCTTGAGTTTTTGACCGCCTGTTTCACTTTTATTTGTAAGCACACATACAGACATTTATGGTTTACTTATTTCCTCCTCATCTTAGGAGCTTCCCCCAAGACAGTAAAAGGATGTATTTGATACAATGCATGCTCCCTTTACTGTATCTGCACACTCCTAAGCTCCTCTGGTGCTGAGATGGCTCTTTCATTGCAGACAAACACCCCTGAGACGCAACAGCACGGGTTCTCAACCTTCCTAATGCTGTGGCCCTTTAATACAGTTCCTCATATTGAGGTGTCTCCCAGCTATAAAATGATTGTTGTTGCTACATCATAACTGTAATTTTGCTACTGTTATAAATTGCACTAAAAAATATTTTCAGAGATAGAGGTTTGGCAAAGGAGTTGCAACCTACAGTTTGAGAATGTTTGCTCTAGAGTAAATATCTCCAGGAGTTAGGTGGGCAGAGGTCAGTTAGCTTAAATGACTTGTAATTTGCTCCCTAAAGAAAAGGTTTCAGTCAGTCTCCAAGTGCACAGAATGTCTAGCCAGCTTATTCTCTGAGGTACGTTCAAAAGGAGAAAAGCCAAGTATATATGCATACATCTGAGGCTTCGACCTTTAAACAAAATCAACTTCTTTAAAATCTCTTGTTAACATTACTCTGGTCTGTTGGAAAAATCTAGAATGTGTCCCTAAGAGGAAAACTTGTCTTCTATCAACTTAGTTTCCAAGTTGGATTCCGTGGTTGGTTTTTCTTAACAGGTTAATAAGAAAATGGTATTAGTGTATACATATGAGCACATTCTACAAGAAACTCTGGGTGGTGCACACACACATACTTGTGTGTGTGTGTGTGTGTGTGTGTGTGTGTGTAAGACTTCAGAGGGAGACTGCAGAAGGCATAAGGCCTATTTATGCAACTCAGTCCATTGGGAAGCCCTCTCCCTCAGACTCCCTCCTTTCCGGAGGCTTTGTAGTGGGTTGTGGCAGCTGCCTCTGTAGAAAGGTCTGCAGAACCCATTAAAGGGCAGTGTGGATGAGGCTCCTCCCTGCAGCTGCTGTGCTCAGATGTTCAGACTCAGGAGTTTTTAGCCTAACCTGATGGGCTGTCAGGCCCTTCACGGGCCTGTTTGAAAACTGACATGAAGTTTCATTGGCAAGCAGCTGGCTCAGTTGCTGTGCAGAGGAGACTTGGGTGAGAGGTCAAGAGTTAGAGCCCCATGGAAGGCAGGAACACAGGTTAGAACAGAGCTGAAAAGAGCTCCCAAGATCAAAGGGACCCATGTAGCCCCACGGTCCACTAAAATGGGTCTCCGCTCCCGCAAGCAGGTCAGTCCAATTAAATGACAGCACCGCCTTTATTTGATGTTGGGCATTGACCTGTTCATGTCTACACTGTAGATCAGACATTACTTCTTATTTACATAGAGGCACTGCTGCCTGCCAACAGCTGCAAGCGCTTGCCAGTTGTCTGCTCAGTGTAGGCAGGACAGAGTTTGGGAGTTCAGGGGCAGCACCGCCTGACGGCAGGGAATGTTGTCCCTACCATTTGGAAAGACTCAGTTCTGCTTTTTCTAGAGGGAAAGTTCTCAAACTTGAGCAAAGGGTCTACATGGCTGAATGAGTCTGTGGTATTTGGGTGGACTGTCTCTGAGTTGTTGGTGACATCTAAGTGGTGTTCCATGAAGGACCTCAAGTTTGCAATCTGCTTCGCAGTGATGTGGGCCCTGACAAGCCTATAGTGCTCGTGGGTCAGTGACAGGCGCAGAGATGAACCACTTCCGAGTACTAGGCATGAACAGCTATTTCTAGAGCCTGTCAACTGTGATTGGTTAGCAAACGACCTTAGATTGGACAGTGGGCACTCATACCACCAAGGTCTCTGTGGAAGAGACACATAGAAGCAGAGGAGGAGAGTGCAGACTTGTCAGCAGGCCGGCCACTCATGCTGCTTCAGCATTCGGCGCTCTGACTTCTGGGAATACTCAGGAGCATGGCGTGCCATGCTTCTTATTTAGCAGTGCAGTGTGCCAGGTAGGCTGGCCACCAGGTCATGTGTGCATTTTCTCCTACAGGGACGGTTGCTAGGAAGGTCCCACATAGCCAAATCCACACCATCTTGATTGTTGGTTCTTAATATAATTCTTTATACAGAAATTAAAGAGATCAGGGTGATTTTCAAACAAAGTCAGAATGGTCCCTGAGAGACACAGCTTGAGATTTGATGCCTCTGTGACCTTTGTTATTAGCTATTTGGACTTCACTCATCTCTGTTTCCCATGCTCCTCTGTTGGCCTCTAAGAACAAAACCAGGCAAAATACACGGGCAATCAATGGCTGTCCTACTTTGCTGTAACTGTGATAAAGACTATACCCAAAAGCAGCTTGGGGGCGGGGGGGAGAAACGTTTGTTTGGGTTTTACATCCCTATTATAATCCAACATTGATGGAAGCAGGAATTCAAGAAGGGCAGGAATCTGGAAAGACAAGAACTGTGGCGGAATACTGTTTGCTAACTTACTTCCCATTGCTCAATCAGCTTGATGTCATCATTGCTGTCACCGTCATCATCATCATCATTTAAATACAACTGTGGTGATTTAACTGAAAATGGCCCCTATTTGAATACTTGTTCCAAAGTAGGTAGAAATGTTTGAGAAGGATTAGGAGGTGTGTCATTGGGAGTGGGCTTTGAGGTTTCAAAAGCCCATGCTATTCCCAGTTAGTGTTGCCTCTCCCTCTCTCTCTCAGCTTGACTGTCAGGTTGTAAGCTCTTAGCTACTGCTTTTAGCACCACACTTGACTGCCTGCTGTCATGCTCTTTGACGTGCTGTTTATGAACTAACCCTCTGAAACTGTAAGCAAGCCCCCAATAAACTCTTTCTTTACAAGTTGCTTTGGTTATGGTGTCTCTTCACGGCAACAGAAAAGACAACAACCTGGGAGGTCACTTGCTCAGGGATGGTACCGCCCACAGTGGAACAGGCCCTCCCACAACAACCACCAATCAATGAAATGCCTCGCAGATTTGCCTATAGGCCAATCTGATGGAGTTGTTTCTCTCTTGCCAGATGTGAAATTGACAAAAAAAAAAAAAAAAAAAAAAGACTAACCAGTTTGTTTCAGAGTGACAGCTGTAGAAACAGATGTCAAAAAAAAAAAAAAATTTCAAGGTCAGGGAAGGGACTTCCTTCAGCTATACTGTGATGAAATTCTTGGTCCAAGTTTTATGGTGTAATAACTACTGGAGTCTGTGAGAAGACTCTAGAAAGTTTTAGTTTGAGGTGATCTACAGGGATTACCTTGTAACTGAGGCTAGTCTCAAATTTGCAGCAATCTCCTGCCTGAGCTGGGAGGACAATCACGTAGTACCACTCTTGGCTTCCAAAACCTACTTCAAAAAGTGATGTTCTGTTGGGAGTGGTGGTATATGCATATAACCCCAGTACTTGGGAGGTGAAGGCAAAAAAGGTAAGCAAACAACAAAACCCCCAAAGATCATTGTTTCTATGGGAAAAGTCTAGATTTGGAAGGGAGTTGAGATCAGGTTTCTCCATGTAGCCCCGGCTATCTGGTCAACCTGAAACTTACTCTGCAGACCAAGAAGGCCTCGAACTCACAGGGGTCCACCTGCCTTTGCCTCCTGGGTGCTGGGATTAAAGGCGTGCAACACTACTGCCTGACTAGATTTAAGAGACAAAGTTCATGCTGATGGCCATTATAGTGTTTGCTTTCCCCAGAGTTCTTTTTGTTTCCTTGTCCAAGGATTAAGATAAGCAAAGGGGATGGAGGTTTAATGACCAGATATTTTGCCTTGCTAAATTTTGGATATACTGAGCATGGAGGTCAGAACTGGAAACGGGAAGTGCCAGCTGCAGTGGGCTTTTTGTTAGTTTGTCATTTATTTATTTATTTATTTATTTACTTATATACTCCAGGTTTTATCCCCCCGCCCCCCAACTGTTCCACATCCTATACCTCCTCCCTACCTCCCTGTCTCCACGAGGCTGTACCTCCCACTCAACCAGACCTCCAAACACCCTGGGGCCTCCAGTCTCTTGAGGGTTAGGTGCATCTTCTCTGACTGAGTCCAGACCCGACAGACCTCTGCTGTATATGTGTAGGGGGCCTCATATCAGCTGGTGTATGCTGCCTGTTTGGTGGTCCAGTGTTTGAGAGATCTCAGGGGTCCAGGTTAATTGAGACTGCCGGTCCTCTTACAGGGTCACCCTCCTCCTCAGCTTCTTTGAGCTTTCCCCTAATTCAACCACAGGGGTCAGCAGCTTCTGTCCATTGGTTGGGTGCAAATCTCTGCATCTGACTCTTTCAGCTGCTTGTTGTATCTTCTGGAGTGAGGCCATGAAAGGTCCCTTTTTGTAAGTGCTCCATAGCTTCAGTAATAGTGTCAGGCCTTGGGACAGCCCCTTCAGCTTCAGTGTTTTAAAAGTGGTCAATACATCAGAAAGGCTTCCACAGCTGTTGCTGAAAGAGCTAAGATCGGGAATCTATTGGCTCTAAGTTCGTACACTGTTTTGTCCTTGGAGAAAGGATGAACAACTTGTCTTGAGGCACTCAGGGGGTATGAATTCCCTGAGCTATTTTGCACCCTAATGAAGAGCTAAGCACACCCACTGCCTCAGTCAGCCAGTGCCATCGGTAGTCAACGATTACAGAGTACAAAAGGTATTTTTTATACGGTTCCGGTGGTTGGGCAGGGTAAGTGTGAATTCATCACTTGTGCTAGAACTTCGAAAAAAAATATCACAAAGGTGCTTACACTGAATGGAAGTTTATTCTGGTTCAGCTGTGACTTCTAAAGACTTTTGTAATGGTTTTTTTAATGGATTTCTGTGTCAGCCTTAAAATGCATAGGAGGTGGGTTGTTTGTTTGTTTTTTCGAGACAGGGTTTCTCTGTGTAGCCCTGGCTGTCCTGGAACTCACTTTGTAGACCAAGCTGGCCTCGAACTCAGAAATCCACCTGCCTCTGCCTCCTGAGTGCTGGGATTAAAGGCGTGCACCACCACACTCGGCATGTTTTTCTTTTTCTTTTTTTTTTTTTTTTTTCGGTTGTTTGGTTTTGTCTTTGTGAACAGGTTTTCTCTGTGCAGCCGTGGTTGTCCTGGAACTTGCGGTGTAGACCAGGCTGGCCTTGAACTCTCCGAGGTTCAAAAGCCTCTTGCCTCCTGAGTGCTGGGATTAAAGGAGTGTGCGTGCCAAGTGCCACCACTGACCTGTTGGGGGTGTTTTTCTTTGGTTTCTTTTAAAGCAAATGTCAGCTCCAGCCGCTGTAGCAGCTGTGCTCAGGAATCCTCCAGATGCATTGTTGTCCACTCATGCTCCTGGCTTGGGCCATTCCATTCGCTCCAGGCCAGGAATATACCTGCTCCTTGGAGCCGGCTGTGATATTGAGAATCAACTTGGGAAATCCGCCCTGCGGTGGCCAAGCACAGCCGTCAGCGTGCTGAAGATGCCCTGATCCTTAGTTCTGACCGCAAAGTTCTGCTCCGGGCAAGCAAAGCTCGAGGGGACACGCGGCCGTCCTGATGTCCAAACTACGGGGTACTCCTTGCCAAGCCCAGGACCTAAACCCCAGGCCACAAGCTACACGGTGACCCAAAGCCTGGCAGGGCGGGCCATAGAAAGGCAACCAATAAAGGTGGAGCGCCACGAGCAGCCAGCCAATCCCAGAGAAGATTCGGGGCGGGGCCTACATATGCTATAGTCCCTGGCCTGACTATTGGCTGACAGGGTTGTTCAGGCCGTCTGGCCCCTTCCAGCTCTGGATCTGGAGGAAGAAGCCTGGGAGCTTCTGGAGTGCCCTTCTCTGGGCGCCAGGTCACCAAACCGAACCCAAAAGGCTCTCCCTACGCCTTGGTGCTGAGGATCTGGCGCTCACCGTGGGTCTTCTCGATTGCTCTGTACTTGTACGTCTCGGGACAGCTTTGAGTCCTGGCTTCCTTGCTTTCAGAGCTACCGTTTCTTTGTCCACAAAACTCCGGGCTCCACCCCCAACATCACATAAACTAGTGGTAGTGGTGCAAGCCTGTAACCCCAGCATTCAGTGGGCAGTGGCAGGGAGATCCTGGTTTAAAAGTTATCTTTGACTACATAGTTAGTTGAGACCAGCCAGCGATGCATTAAGTCCTGCCACAGAAAGATGAGTGTAAGCCTAGTTTTGATGGCTAAACCATCTATCTCTCCAGCCCCTCCCTCTCAACAGAGTTACCAAAGAAGACATCCAATGTCAACAACCTCTGGCTTCTATACACACATGCGCACACATCTGTGAACATGTGTACACACCACACACACAAGCTCTCTACCCTCTAAGCCCCCGCCCCGAAAAGGAGTAAAGCCAGAGATGAGAGGCATGTGATCATGAAATGAAGGAGAGATATGTCCCTTCTGTAGAAGTGACAGCATTGTGTCGTGATGTCGCTCCACGATTCGATCAGAGATAGTGTGTAAGCACTGTAAATCAGCCTGGGGGTAAACAGTGAAAACAGTGAACAGGGAAGACAGTAACAAGTTCAGCACATTGACCCTGGAGTGTGGGACCGCTGGCTTAGTGGACAGACATGAATATAAGAACCTTTTTAGGGATGTAAACCTATCACTCAACAAGAGATATTATGGGGCAATAGAGAGCTAGCTCAGTGGTTAAGAGCACTGATTGCTCACCTGGGCTCATCTCCCAGCATCCACTGGGCTGCTCACAACCATCAATAACTCTAGTTCTAAGATCTAATGTCCTCTACTGACCTCTTCTGGCATCAGGCACTCACAGAGTGTACAGACAGACATACATGGGGGCAAAACACTCACTCAGAAAAGGTAAATATTTGTTAAGAGGTATCATGGCGAAGGTCGGTGACACGGTGACACCCCCTGAGACTGACGAAGGGACGACAAAGTGGAGAACTGAAGATCAGTTTCTGAGGCAAAGGGGAAGAGCCTGGGAATCTCTCATCCGTAGAGGGAAGACCGGCACAGAGCGTGTTCCAGGAAGGAGTTCCTGTGCATTCATGGATGTGTAGAACAGCTTCTGGAACTTCTGCACCAACAGTGGAGGGCTAGGGTGACTGAGATGTGATGTAGTGTGGAGATATCAACTAGGCCACAGGGGAAGGTGCTGCTGGGGTTTCTGAGGTTGCCGGACCAGCCTTCGACACAGGTGAGCATATTTAAAAATCTCCCAAAACAAAGCTGGCCTTGGCAGAACACCCTTACATGTAATCCCACCACTTGAGGGGCTGAGGTAGTAGGACTAGGACTGATATTAGTTCAGGCCAGCCAGGGCTACATACTGAGGCTCTGCTTCAAACCAAACAACAAAATGTCCTTAACTAATATGAATGCAGATCAATAAAGCATTGGTATTTACATGACATGCCCAGCATATGTTCAGGCGTGTCTGTTAGATAATAGTAGCTGACCTTTAGTGGATATTCATTATACCCTATAGCTGCTCTATGCAGTTTAGCTGGAGCTGGGCCTGGTGTCAAACAGAAGTTATGAAGACTGAGTGGGAAGAATGGAGAGTTCCAGGCCACTCTGCGGTTCTTGATGAAAAGCTACCAGGGACCTTGCTTCAAAACAAAGCAAAAGCAAAAAAACCCAATGCCGATCCCATTTCTTCCACCAGTTCCTCTTGCCAGCAGGATGCTTGAATTCCTCATTTTAACCCAAGGACCCGTGCACTGCTAGTGTTTTGGGAAAGCTATTGGACCACCCTGTTCACTGAAGCAGTTGGTCACTCTTTACACTTTACACTGGCCTCACCTTCACACTTGCACACTCATGTGCACAAACATGGGCTTAGGAACCCTGCAGTGGCAAGAAGGTAGACAAAAGGTGGAAGGCAGACAGCATGGAAATTTCTATTATATTATCTATATTGGTATAAGCCGTCACCTTTCTGTTGGTGTGGTCAAACACCGTGACCAAGGCAACTTATAGAAGAAAGAGTTTATTTGGGGCTTATGGATGCCGAAGGTAAGAGTCCGTGATGGAGGAATGGAGGCAGAGGATGGAAGACAGGTGTGGGGGCTGTGATAGCATCTGAGAGCTCACACCTTAAACTACAAACAGGAAGCAGAGAGAAGGCACTCAACAAAGCCTGAGTATTTTGAAACCTTGAAGCCTGTCCCCCAGCGACACACAAGGTGACCAGTAAGGTCACACCTCCTAAGCCCTCCCCACTGAGAACCACGTATTCAAATACATACCTGGAACTCATGGGAACATCTCATTCAAATAACTTTTCCTAAGGTTGATTTTTCTAAGGGTGATTGTAGGGTAGAAATTAGAATCCCCTAAAATTAAGAATTCTATGAAGGTAGTTGTGGTAGAAGTTGCTAGTTGACCAGATGGAGGTTAAGTCACACAGTTTCCACTCTTACAGTGTTCAATTATATTGGACTTAAATCTTGTCTATGTTTTTGAAGATTTTCCCTAATATTATTACAGACTATTCATTATGCCTAGAAGTCAATGTATTCAGTGGCATTATAAGTTATATTTGGCTGTCTCTCTATATTAAACTAATTAGCATAAAATAACTTTGATTAGACAAAAAACATTTTTGTTGTTATTGTTTTGAGAAGGGAGTCTGATAAGTAAGTAAACCTGTAGCTTATTCCGTAGCTGAAGATGACCTTGAACTTCTGATCTTACTTCTTCCACTAAGTGCTAGGATTACAGACCTGCACCATCACACCTGGCCTAACTGCTTAATTCTATTAAAGAAAGTGGAGTGACAGGAGAGATCTGATTCTTCTATAACATGATTTAATGAGGCTGCTTGAGTTGAGAGCTGTTCTGCATCAAACAAGGAACACAAATCCCCTGGGGTTCTATTTCTGGCTTCACTGCAGATTTTGCTGTTATACCCAGAGCAAGATGGAACCTGTTAGCTCTTTTCCATCTGCAAAATGCAGGCAATGCTTTTAGTCCTTTTCATGGAGATGCAGAATAAATGAGTACCATGAATGACCTTGACCTATTTTGTAATTGCAAATGCATCTTTATTCCTGTAATTTCACAAGAAATGAAAATAATCTCATAAGGGAGGCAGTCTGACAAGTTAATACAAAGCTAAATCTTTAAAATCTAGACCAGCTGCTCTTTAAAATTCCAGCTTCCAAATTTGAATAAGAAAGATAAATATATCTTTCAAGTAATGAAACTAAGAGGGAAGTAAAAAGACTCCTTCTAACTTGTGGTCAACTTGTTTGGGGGAGCATGTTCTATTTTCAGTAAGATTAGAAAGAGCATCTGAAATGTATTATTAAATTTTGAATCAAATGAGGCTGACTTGTTGGAAAAAACATTAAAGTCAAAGTGAGTTTCTGTGTCCACAGGGATGTACATGAGAAGTTAAGAGGTTAGTGTCTCATCTCAGCACTTTGGAGGCAGAGCCAGGAAGATCTCTGTGAATTTGAGGCCAGCCTGGTCTACTCTGTGAGTTCCAGGCCAGCCAGGGCTACATAGAGAGTCTCTGTATCAAAAAGAAAGAAAGAAAGAAAGAGAGAGAGAGAGAGAGAGAGAGAGAGAGAGAGAGAGAGAGAGAGAGAGAGAGAGAGGAGAGAGAGAGAAAAAGAAAAGGGAGGAAGAAGGAAAGAAAGTTAGCTGAGAAGCCTGTGACAATGTGTTTTAGGATGGCTTGATCCCTGTGAGATCTCTTCAGCAACCCCAATCCTGATGTAGGTAGTGAAGCACAAGACTACAGTCTAACTCTTGGAGACTGTGGCAGGAGGGCAACTGTGAGTTCTGTTTGATATCCCACCTTGACCACAATGCTGGTAGCATTCATTGTTTGGATCCTGGGTTGCAGTTTACAAAGAATGAAGATGGGGTGGTAGAGATGGCTCAATGGCTAAGAGCATCGTTGTTCTTACAGGAGACCTGGATTTGGTTCCCAGCACATTCACAGAGCTCACAACTATCCACAATTCCAGTTCCAGGGGCTCTGATGCCCTCCATTCATCTCCAAGAGCACCAAACATGCACATGGTGCATATACTGTACACACATGCGGGCAAAATATGCACATCCATAGAATACATTTTTAAAAAGGATGAAGGTGATCTATAATCTATAATTTATAGTTCCTCAAATCAACACACTTTTATTCACTGACACAGAAGGGGAATCACCCTTTCCGATATGCTGGTATTCAGATGAAACTGGAAAAACAAGTGTCTGCCTTTTGCTCTTGCTTATATTCCCCATACTTTTGTTTATTATTATTATTATTATTATTATTATTATTATTATTATTTCTTTGTAGTCCTGGCTATCCTGTCCTGGAACTGTAGACCAGGTTGGCCTTGAACTCAGAGATCTTTCTGCCTCTGCCTCCCTAGTGGTAAGATTAAAGGCATGTGCCACCACTGCCCGGCCTCTATACTTTTAAAGACAGATTCTCTCCAATGTAGGCCAGGCTAGCCTCAGACTAATGATCCTCTTGTTTCATGGTTCCTCTGCATTTTTGGTAGCAATGTTTCAGAGGTCAGAGTAAATGGAAAAGTATGCGGTTTCGAACTTAACAAATACACGTTGCTTGCTGAATTATTAAATTCAAGTTTAAATAACAAGCCATTTATTTTTATTTTTTGTTGAGACAAGTTCTCACTGTGTAACCTTGGCTGACCTAGAACTCATTATAGTGTTATGGAGTTTGTGACCCCTCTGAAAAGACCATAGACGAAATCTAATTGTAAATAAAGTATTTATCGATTAGCTGCTAGCAGGATGAATAATCTCTGAGTCAAATTTGAGATTGCCAAGCAGGAAGGGTATGGGGAAGGATTTTTAAAGGGAAAAGCCACATGAAGATCTTCAATATCTAGGCAAGCAAGGAAAACCTGTTCTGTTCTGCCAAATTAAGTGGTTAAGACAACTCAAAACAATCTTTGGGTATCTGCATGCACAAGTTATAGCAAAAAAAAGCAAAAATAAAAAAGCAGTTAATTATATCATAAGTAGTAGGTAGTCATGATAGCACGTCACTGAACCACAGTTACTGGAAGCTTAACTTCCAGAGACTGGAGTCAGAAACAGGTGGCTGGCGGGTACCAAGATGGATGTCTAGCATAAAATGAAGCTTCTGTAGCCATAACAGTCGACCAGGCTGGCCATGAACTCACAGAGATCCACCTATCGGAGTGCTGGGGTTAATGGTAGACACACTATTCCCAGCTTCACAAGTCACTTAAAGGCATTTCATTGTAACCTTAATCAGATTGCAGAGGCAGAGTCCCAATTCCCAGACAGCCCATGTCTGTTGACCCTGCCTTCATAGCACTGTGGACACAGATGTGAGGCCTCAGGCTAGCTCGTGACAGGTCCAGGCGTAAGGCTACTTTCCCTGGGTTGCTGAGTTCTAGAAGGAAGTCAGCAAGTCTTAGACTCAGACTTTGCAAAGATGACCCATTCCTGGGAGAGGCAGGGGTGGAGGGGGGCCCGTGGAGTTCCATGAGGGGTCTATAGAGGGAGGACAGTTCTTCAGACATCACAAAGAAAGTCAAGTGATGATAAGCAGAGATGCATCATTCAGATGATGGTCAGGATTCAGCATCACTTTAAAATTGGCCTGAGGAAATCCTGGTGGTGGCAGCAGGGTCAGGGATGGGGTGGAATGCTCATTAGCTAAAATTTCTTATAACACCAGGACAGAAATGATGTGTGTGTGTGTGTGTGTGTGTGTGTGTGTGTGTGTGTGTGTGTGTGTGTGTCTGCTGCAAGTATTTTTATGCTACTTTAGAGGAGACCTGTGGTTTCCTCACAAGTTTTCAGCATCACAAAGCACACACCTGTTTAGACAAGTTGAGGAAAAAGCCTGATAGACATTAATCTCAAACTACGGCGGGGAAGGTGTTTTCCTTTGGTGGCTTTGAAGTACAGATCAGAGGTGCCTTCTTTGTCACCCACAAAACTTTGATGTATTTGTGGAGCTACCGTTCACAGCCCGGGGGTAAAGCCAACGTGTGTCATCATTTCATGATTCAGTGGGAGATTTGTTAGGGAGAGCACAATTTGTTAATGCTTCGTTGTGACTTTGAAATGCCCGTGGGATTTCTGGACGGAAGCTAGCTCTGGATCCGATTCATTCACATCATTTAGTGAAAGACTGCAAAATGTGCGCGTCCATCTGCCAATAAAAGCACTTGCCTTAGGCTGGAGTGGGAGCAGGGGTAAGCCTGGGGCTTGCACATGCAGGGGCCCAGCTTTGAATCGTGACTTTGGTGTTGACTGCCTGTGTGCCCTCAAGCTCACTTTCTCCTTTCAAGCCTCTTCATAAAAGGCAAGAGTATAATAATATTCTTATTAAGGTGAAGCACAATCATATTTAAGGTGCCCGATATGTAAGTAGAAGATAGATATAATATTGACCTCGAGTGGAACTCTCATTTCTTAAAATCACTACAAAGTCTCAAATGTAAAGGTTTGAGTTTTGCTCTCTTTATTAATATGTATTTATGTGTTGGTTTATTTTGGTACTGCAGGTGGGATCTAGGGCTCTGAAGGTCTGTGACACCCAGCATTTTCCAGTCTTGTTCTCACTTTAAAAGAGTTTTTTGAAACTGATCCACCAAGTTTACCAGACTGGCTTTGCACTCACTCTGTAGCCCAAACAGAACTTGAATTTGAGTCTCCTGCTTTAGCCTCACAAGTAGCTGGGAGTGCAGAACTGCCCTGCCAAAACCAGCTGAATTTTAAATGGATACACACACACACACACACACACACACACACACACACACACACACAGCTCCCATTGCCTGACTTACCAAAGGATACCTATGAGATATGATAGCTCTAGGCAGTATATCCAAAGCTACAAGTCTCCCATTTCTATTACTATAGCAATCTATGGTTACTGTTGGCTACATCTCCTTGATTCATATATTATACATAAAAGGATGCAGAGTTAGTGTTATAATTTAACTAGTAATATGACGTCCAACATGTAAGAAATCCTACTGTGCCATGAAGCTTCTATAGAAAAAAATGTTGATTAAGTAAGGAAGCCTGCACTTGTTCCATTTGCACAACCACCTATCCATCTATCCAGCTGTTCATCTTTCCATCCACCCACGTACCCACTGATCTACCTGCTCCTTACACCTTCCTCCCACCCACACATCCACCCATCCATCTACCTACTCATGTATCCATCCAACCATCCATCCATCCATCCATCCATCCACCCACCCACCTACCCACCCACTCATGTATCCATCTACCCATCCATTCCTGAAGCTAAGCAGTGAAGTCCCAGTGTCAAACAGACTTGTCCTCAGTTTATAGCTTATAGATCTACAAAAAAAGAATGTTAACATGCAGCAATGCCCCTACTGGTGAGGCAGGGCTATGGTTTCTCAAGTCACTGCTGGAGGGAGGTCTGCTCAGAACCAATGGCTTCAGCCCTTTCAGTGATTTGCTTAGTTTTTAAGTGTTTCCCCCACAAAGGCTCATTCGGTTAAAGATTTGATGCCGAGGATGTGCTATTGGGAGATGGTGAAACCTGCAGGAGGAAGGGCTTCAATTAGAGAGGACTTCAAGGCCATTGGGAGTGTGAGCTTGAAGGAGGCACTGCCCAGCATCACAGGAGTGGTTCCGTTTTGCCAGTGTCTACTGTGTGTTCTTGCCCCATTTGCTGCCATAGGTCCAAAGCAACAAGGCCAACCAATGTCCTGCCGAAAACTTTTACCTACTTCCTGGCTATAAATGACAGGTGTCCTACTGAAACCACCAAATACCTTTTCTATCTCTGTGCTCTTATTGCCAATAAAGTTTCATCACAACAATGTTTATACAAGTTATAAATTACATAATCACAAATACATATTCAACATTTATTTCTAATTATCTTATTTATATACTTTACCACATCCCTAATTATAGTGAGATCGTTATGATCATGTAATGCTTGCAGAATCAAGGGATTTACCATGATTCTTTTTTTTTTGTTGTTGCTGTACATTTTTTTCCCAGTTCTTTTTCTTTTAAGACACTTTTAAAAAATGAGGTATATATGTATGTGTCTGTGTGTTGGGTGTATGCATATGTGAGAGTATTTGCTTACAGAGCCCAGAAAATATCCCTTGGGGCTGGATTTACAGGTGGCTGTGAACCACCCAACTTGAGTCCTGGGTCCTCTGTAAGAGCAGGTGTGTACTCTTAACCACCCATCCCTTCAGGCCTCCTCTCTCTGTCTCTCTGTCTCTCTCTGCCTCGCCTCTGTTTCTGTCTCTCTGTCTCTGTTGTTGCCTCTCTCTCTCTGACAGAATGTCCCATAGCCCAGGTTGGTTGCAAATTCACTATGTACCCAAGGATAGCTTTGAGCTCCTGATCTTCCTACCCCATCTCCTAAGTGCTGCTGGGATTACAGGTCTACACCAGCATACTCAGCCTGTGGCTGGCTTCTTTTAATTGCTGAGTGGGATTTCACTATATGGATACACTTTAGGGTTTTATCTATTCACATACCAGTGAATCTTCAGGCTGCTGCAAGTTTTTTTTCCTTCTTCTTCTTCATTTTAGACAAAGCTGCAGGCATTCATGTTGGTCTTGGAGGTTAGCTGCAACGTCCAACAGTCTCAGAGGTCACCAGGGGATTGTGCTTTTCCTCTGCTCTTTGCTTTGCTTCTAGCTCCTGATTTGATACCCAGCCCAGCTGACCACTAGCCTCTCCCTAGGCCCACTCCAGTAGGCATGGTAGTTACACAAAGAGCAGCGTCCCGGGTTCCTCTGAACTCTTTTTACAGGGTCCTATTTCAGTAGCTGAGCATGCTTAGCTTCGAAGGTGTGTCACTCACACCAATGAGCAGAGTTGCCACAGGAGACTTCCCTCTGATCGCCAGCTCCACCTTTAGTCTCTTCCCACGAAGCTTCCCCAGGTTCTGAAGAACTAAATCCTACAGCGAGTCTCTATCCTGTAGTACTTAAGATGTGTCTCCCTGACTGACGCTCCCAATAAAACTAAAATGAACATTGTTTCTTTGGAAAGACATGTATTCACACGGTGGAAGGAGATAGATGACTCCCACAGGCTGTCTTCTGACCTCTGCATGTGTGTCACGGCACATGTGTGTTATATGTGTGGGTATATGTGTGAGTATATGTGGGTATATGTGTGAGTACACCCACACAGTAAATGCTTAAAAGTTTAAAAATAAATTAAAAAGCAGACCTTGGAATGCCATCAAAATAATGACTTATCAAAACTAGTGACTGCTGGCGAGACAGCCCAGCAGATGAAAGGCTGCTGCCCAGCTTGGTGACCCGAGTTTGCGTGATCCTCAGGTCCTGCATGGAAGGAGAGAACCCACTCTTGAAATCTGCCATGCATGAGTGAGCATACACACAAGACACATAAATGCAGTCAAAACAAATGAAGACTCATATTAAGATCAAATCAGAGTTGACAACCTAACTTTAAAACCTCCCATACTCTCGGCTCCACCTGGGGTGCACACCCAGAATTGGATTCTGTGCTTGGCTTACCAAGCAGGTCTGACAACTTTTGAACTGGTCTAGTCCATGGTCGTTGAGATTTGCCCACAGAGCTGTCACAACGATCTCAAACAGTCATCAAGATTCTGAGTGCTTGCTCTTTGTCTCGGTAACGGTATGACCCAGGGCTGGTTGATGAGTGACCATGTAAGTAGCCCTCCTTGAAAGGGCTGCTGGTTTTGATGTCAGAGTGCAATGTAGGCCATGGCTGGGACATGAGGTGTCAACTGTATGCACAGCTAGTGTAGGAGGCATACATGTGGGGACCATTCTCTCAGTTATTTCTCTCTCTCTCTCCCTCCCTTTCCCTCTCTCTCTCTTTTTTCTTTCCTTCTTTCCTTCTGTCTTTCTTTTTGAGATTTCTTTCTTTTGCTTATTACCCTGTTTTTGAACCTATGACTTTATAATTGTGTGTGTGTGTGTGTGTGTGTGTGTTGGAGCCCCTGGAGCTGGAGTTACAGGCGGCTCTGAGTTACCCACCTTGTGTGCTGGGAACTGAACTTTGACCCTCTGTAAGAGCAACTTAAGCTCTTAAGTGGTGAGCCGTATCTTAACATTCTTTTCTGTGTTTACCCACCATATCTATGCCTTTGAACCTGGACAGACGCCAAGTTCATGAACTTAGACAAATCTGTTAGCTCAGTAGCCAGATTGCCCGGGCTTTGTTAGACATATAAAGACTGAATCTGAGCAGATAAAGATTCACAGACGGTGCCTTGATGGACAGGGGGGCTTCAGTGTCACCCTCCCTGGGGGGTGGGGGTGGGCAGGCACAGCAGGAAGGTGGCAAGCAATAAAATGATAAGACATTTGTGGAAATGAAAGAAGATGTGTAATTGTTTAAGGAGGTGACTTCCTAGTTGCCTTGATTAATTAAACCTAAACTTTATTTTACTGTTAACACTGGTAATGGTAAAATACCATTTGGCTTGATTTACTTCAGCAGGTGTCTTAATTAGGGTTACTATTGCTGTGATGAAACACCATGACCAAAGCACATTGGGGAGGGAAGGGTTTATTTGGCTGACACTTCCACAGCACAGTTCATCACTGAAGGTAGTCAGGATAGCAAGGCGGGGGCTTGGAGACAAGAGCTGATGGAGAGGTCATGGAGGGTGGAATGCTGCTTACTGGCTTGTTCCTCATCCTTGCTCAGCCTGCTTTCCTATAGAACCCAGAACCACCAGCCCAGGGAAGGCACCACCCACAATGGGCTAGGCCCTCCCCCATCAGTCGCTAATTAAGAAAATGCCCTGCAGGCTTGCCTATAGCCCGATCTTATGGAGGCATAATTAATCTTAATTGAAGTTCCCTCCACTCAGATGACTCTAGCTTGTGTTAAGTTGACATAAAATTATCACACACTGCAGAAACCCAAGGCCCCAGAGCACTTGCTCAGGATCATGGCTTCCCAATTAGTACTGCCAGAAGCTCCAAGCTGATGATTCTCGATGGATCTGGGCAGGCTCCACTAGGGCTACGTGGCTTCTGCTGGTTATCTACAGAATGGGGAGAACAGCAGTTATATCTGCTAATGGGACATCTAACACTCACTTTATGGCCTAAAGGTGCTTGGAGCAGGGTCCAGCACATCATTAGCATTCAATAAATATTGAGGTTTTATCATGACTGTAGCCTAAGGATGCTTTTTCTTGACTAGTGTGGTTAGTTTTGATGGGCAACTTGGCACGATCTTGGATCACCGGGAAGGAAGTTTCAATGAGGAAATGTAGAGATTAGGTTGGTCTGTGGCCCTGCCTGTGAGGGGTTTTCTTAGTTGGGTTAATTGAGGTTGGAAGAACCATTCTAAGTGTGGGTAGTGACGGCTAATGGGCTGGTGCTGGACCGAAGGAGGAGAGGTGATCTGGGTACCAGTTTTCCTGGATTCTTCTACTGCTCTCTGCTATTGAGTGTGGATGTAAGGTACAACCAGTGGCTTAGAGCTCCAGGTACTCCTGCTTCTTTGCAGCGATGGACTGTGACTTAGAATTATGAGCCTAAAAAGCCTTCTCTGTCTCAAGTTGCTTTTTGTAAGGGTATTTTATCACAGCAATGGCTGGGGGGGGGGGGGCTAAGAACAAACGATATCACTATTACCCTTAGAATATTACTATCTGTGGATTACATTTTAAAAGTTGATTTGGTATACACCTCTGTTCTGAATCAAATTCTTCCTTTCCTAGGAAGCAGTGTGCGTGGGAGTGGGTGCGTGGGCGGGTGTGTTGCTTTCCTGGGGTTCGGGAAGAACCATGGAGCGTCTGATAGCCGAGGATTTGGGGAGCAAGATCATATAGATTTAATATCTCACAATAGGTCATCCTTTGGGGCTAGTGAGCTGTCTCAGTGGGTAAGGGCACTTGCTGCCAAGCCTGGCAGCCCAGGTTCAATCCCCAGAACCCACATGGTAGAATGAGCACTGACTTGCAAAGATTGCCCTCTGATCTCTATACCACCCCCTCCCACCCCAGAAGGAACAGGTAAGTGCAAACCACTTTAAAGAAAGGCTAGCTCCCCTGGTTGCTCATTTATGATGCAACTTGACTTTTTTCCATTTTAGCAATGAATAATTTAACAAAACATTGCTTTAATTTTTAAAATTTATTTATTTATTGTGGTACTAGAGGCTGAACTCAGGGAGAACCTCACGCACTCCAGGCGAGCACCACCCAGCTGAGGTAGAGCCCAGCCCCCACATGGGCGCTGACTAGCACAGTATAAGGAAAGCCTCTGGCTGTGACTCCGACTAGGACCACTTGAAAATGAGAAGCCTGCTGCTGTGGTATTTACTAGAGGACGGTTACTCAAATGTCAGTGTGGAGACATGCCTTTTTCTGGTGTTGTGAGCTTCCTCTCCTCCATGAAACAAGGCCTGTCATTTACTAAAGAGCATCCAACGTCAAAAATTTCCTTAATAGGATTTCCCTGTGAGGATCCTGGATGGGTTCCTAGTTCACGTCAGAGCGCCCATCTACATACTGTGTGTTCCTTGGCTCTAAGTTTTAAGAACTTGGCATCCATTCTGACCTCCCTTGTTTTTATGGGTCATTGTTAATTTTCTTAACTCTACATTGATACTGTCTTCAGTTACTTAGTGTATTCTGGTGAGACCGTGTGTCTCATCATCTCACCATGATACATACTCCACCAAGGGTTTCAGTGAATCATTATTCATTTTTAATTAGGTGTTTTTTACTTTGTTGTTTGAGGGGTTGGACACACACACACACACACACACACACACACACACACACACACACAGAGAGAGAGAGAGAGAGAGAGAGAGAGAGAGAGAGAGAGAGAGACTTTATGTAGTCCTCCTGTTCTTTAACTCAATATATAGACCAGGCTGGCCTTGAACTAACAGAGATCCTCTTGTCTCTACCTGCTGTTAGGATTAAAGGTGTGAGCTACCATACTTGGCCTATTTTTGCTTTATATTTATGTGGTGGAGCAAATAACCAGAGTTTTATTCTATGCCTGTATATATTGATACATATAAAACTCTTGCTATTTAACAGGAAAAAAGTCAGAATTGTTCTTTCAAGTTATATGTCTCTATCTATCTATCTATCTATCTATCTATCTATCTATCTATCTATCTATCTATCTATCTACCTACCTACCTACCTACCTACCTACCTATCTATCTGGGATGAATTTTCTATGAAGGCATAGTGGATTCATGTTAGAGGTGATTCTTTTTCTTTTTTTCTTTGAGACAGTCTGCTATGTTACCTAGGCTGACCTGTAACTCCATGTGCCCTGGCTAACCTTGAACTTGAAGCAATCCCCCTGGTTCAGGTGCTGGGATTACAAACATGAATTGCCATTCCAGGCCTAGAGGTGACTTTTGACTTTGAGGCACTATAGAAAAATATGTTTGATTACTTTTTCTTATTTTGTGTGCACATGTGTATTGGGTGGGCACATGTGTATGTGTGTGGGCACATGTGTATTGTGTGGGCACATGTGTATTGTGTGGGCACATGTGTATGTGTGTGGGCACATGTGTATTGTGTGGGCACATGTGTATTGTGTGGGCACATGTGTATTGTGTGGGCACATGTGTATTGTGTAGGCACATGTGTATGTGTGTGGGCACATGTGTGAGGAGGCCAGAGGCCAGCTAGCCTGACTGTTTTCCCCCTTCCACTATGTGGGTCCCCAGGACCAAACTCAGGTTGTCAGCCTATTGACAGCTGCCTTTACTGGCTGCACTAGCTACACTCCGCTTCCTTGTACTTTAAATCTCCCACATCATCAAATACCTTCTTAGGGCTCTCATCGAAGGGCAGACAACCAGCCTCCTGTGTTCTGAGTTTCTGAAGAAGCATGGCTCTCTCAGCAGATTTTCTGGCTTCCTTGTCCCCAGTGAACATGCATATAGCCCAGCAATGTCTCTTCTCATCTTTCCTTTTATAAAGTCATTTTTAAAAAATACTGATCAATTAACTATGGTGCTGGGGACCAAATCGGGCCATTATGCATGCTAGGTAAGACCTCGCCAATGAGTTACTTCCCCAGCCCTGCGTGCACTGTGTGTGTGTGTGTGTGTGTGTGTGTGTGTGTGTGTTTGTATGGTGTGTGTATGTGTGTGAGTTTGTATGGTGTGTGTATGTGTGTGTGTTTGTATGGTGTGTGTATGTGTGTGTGTTTGTATGATGTGTGTGTGTATGTATGGGGTGTGTGTGTGTATGTATGTATGGTATGTGTGTATGTGTGTTTGTGTGGTATATGTGTGTGGTGTTTGTGTATGTGTGTGTGTGTGTATGTATGTATGTATGTATGTATAGATGTATGTATGTATGGTTGGGCGTGTTTGTGTGATATATGTGTATGGTATTTGTATGTGTGTATTTGTATGTGTGTGTATGTATGTATGGTGTGTGTCTGTGTGTGTGTCTGTATGTATGTATGGTGTATGTGTGTGTGTGTGTGTGTGTGTGTGTATGTATTGTGTGTGTGTGTGTATGTATGTATGTATGTATGTATGGTGTGTGTGTATGTGTGTTTGTGTGGTATATGTGTGTGGTGTTTGTGTATGTGTGTGTGTATGTATGTATGTATGTTTGTATGTATAGATGTATGTATGTATGGTTGGGGCGTGTTTGTGTGATATATGTGTATGGTATTTGTATGTGTGTATATGTGTGTCTATGTATGTACGGTGTGTATATGTGTATGTATGCATGGTGAGTGTATGTGTGTGTCTGTATGTGTCTGTGTGTATGTATGGTGTGTGTATGTGTGTGTGCTTGTGTGGTATATATGTATAGTATTTGTATGTGTGTGTTTGAGTGTGTGTGTATATATGTGTGTGAGTATGAATTGCCTATCAGCTTCCCCAGAAAGCCTCATTAGTAGTGAGACTGAGATGATACTGACTATGTAGATTAATGTGGTGAACAGAAACCCTCAGAACAATGTAATAACTGGTGTTTTGGCAAAAATCGATCATAGAGACATCTGAACATGATGTTTAGTGAAAGGCAGAGATTTTAATTTTTTTTTAAAAGATTTACCTATTGTAAGTGTGTGTCTGTTTTGTTACTTGTACATGTGTGCACTGCATGAGCGAGTTACCTAGTGCTCATGGAGGCCAGGTTAGGGTGTCAGAGTTCCAGAAGGATGTGAGTCACTGGGTGCAGGAACTGTACTCATAACCGCTGAGCCATCTCTCCTGCCACAGAAGGAGAGATTTAAAATAACTCTTTCAATATTTATAGGTCATGGCGGATTTTGCCCTGTGTCTTATTGTCCAGAATCTAAACCACCTTCCTGTTTGGGGAATTCCTTCTTTTATGACTCTTGGCCCACAGTAGAGCCTGTGTTCCATTATGGTGACAATAAAGATCAAATGTGGTTATCTCTGCCGGCCTGAGTGCAAAGCACACAGGAATGTTCTGTCAGCTTTGGCTCAATTAATGAGATCTACTCTTGTAGAATTTTAAGGTTGGAACATAATCACAGAGATTCAAGAACGTTATAGATTCTTGTGTTTGGTTCCATTTTTACGCTGAGTGATGTTGTAAGAAATAGCATTATGAGACAGCAATGTCTAAGGGCTTCACAGTAACCTCCAGTTATGACATCATCTTACCTCGACAATTACAAAACTTACCCCTTCATTCCATAGGCTCACAGGTCATTATTTTGTCTATTTGCATACATGTTCATCGGACAACTGATATCTTCAGCCATATTTGTGGAGCCACGACAGACTGTCACAGCCTGGGTGGCTTAGAAATGCTACAGGTTTATATGGTACGTGGTTTCTGAGGCTGAAAAGTCCAGGTGTGAGAGTATGCTTGAGTGTGTGTGCACACATATATGTTTATGTCTGTGTTCACGTCTGTGAGTATGTGTGTTATTAATAGACTGAGACCTTATCTCAGCTTTCATTTTTCAAAATTCATTTGATAAAAAAATTTAATTCATGAGCCAGGTGTGGTGGTGCTCACCTTTAATGCCAGCACCTGGGAGGCAGAAGCAGTCAGAGCTCTGTGAGTTTGAGGCCACCCTGGTCTACAGAGATAATTCTAGGACAGCCAAGGCTACACAGAAAAACCCTGTCTTAAACAACAACAACAACATCAACATCAATAACAACAACACAATTAATTCATGACTTAATTCTGAAGAGAAGCTGGATTTTTGTCTCTTTGTTGGTGTAGGTCTGTGACCCCAGCTACCCTGGCGGCTGAGGGAGGACCAGTACTTTCCAGGTCTGCCTGGGCAGCTTAGTGAGACTGCTTTACAATTAAAAATTGAAGACAGGCTGATGGTGTGATTTATCATGGAGTACTTGGTAAAAACAACAAACAACAACAACAAAATCACGTAGTTGTTTGTTTTGTTTTTTGAACCAGGGTCTCATTACATTTGCCAGGCTGGTCTCAAACCCACCACTCTCCCATCTCAGCTTCTCTAGCCCCTGGGGTTACAGGCTCTGACACTATTCCCAACTCAGATAGATGTTATGTGTGGCTAGCCTTATCCCTGTGGTTCCCAGCTAGCCACAGTTCCCTTCACCACACAGAGATCCTCCCAGGCAGCTGTGAAGTGCTCTGGCTTTAGGCCTCCAGATACCTCCTGGGGAAGCCTCCTACCACCTGGTCACAAGTCCCAGTAGTACTGGGGGCTCTCTGGAGAGGACCCTGGAGTCCTCTGCGGTCACTTCTCTCCAGAGTGTGTGGCACAGGGAGACTCACCAAGTCAGTCACCTTTCTCCTTTCTAGCCTTTGCTTTGCCTAAGTTAGACCATTGCTCTCCTTTCTCCTGCTCCAAGAAGCTTTGGTGTTCAAAATGGGCGTGAATGGCAGGGTAGCAGGGGGAAAGTAGAAATCACAGGCTTCCAAGAACGAAAAGCACCAAGGTTCAGAGTTGGACAAGCTGAAGTACCCTTCCAACAGGAGCCTGAGACCACAGAGAAACAGCGACCAGGGCATATACCAGATCACCTTACCCTCTCCCTGTACAAATCGTGACTAGATTAATTCTTAACTACTATTTCTTTTATATACTTTTTCTTTGAATCTGTTTAATGCTTAATTCAGCAGTGAGCCTAGCTTCTATCTAGTTTACACTTGGGCCAGGCACCTCCCTTTTTTGCTTGGGTCACTGATTCCTTATCTATGCCTAGCTGGGTTTCTTCTCTTTCCCATACAGGGGACTTGCTGTAGTGTGGGGGCTGGGCAGTACAATTGGAAGGGGCTGATAGCCTACTGGTTTTTCTTTAACTGGGTGACACTTTTTATCTTTATCTTAGGCCAGGCTCAAAATTTGCTCAGCTCAGGGCTTGGGGAGCAGCACGGCTGTGGAGCACTCGCTTGGCGTGCACAAACAAGCAAGGTTGGGTAATTGTAGCGATGGTCAATGGCCAAGGGGCTTTGCTTCCAGGGCCCTGTGGCTAGCAGAACTTTCTTTATGGAAAATTGGAAAAATGTTGGTGTAGAACCCTGCAGACCCTCAGATATACGTCCAATCTTCTCCATTACTTATAATAGCTCATACAACTGGCTAGGCAGGAGGAGTCCAGGAATTCTGGGAATCTGCTGGTCTCTGAGGGATCTCTGTCCCAGGGTTATAGACCCCCATCCCAGGTTATAGACCCTTGTCCTGGCCACCATGGAAACCCCTGTGTTCTGGAATCTGAACTCAGGCCTTCGTGTACACACAGCAAGGGTTTCAGCCCCAGCCATCTCCCCAGCCCTTAGTGTGAGTTCTTGGTAAGCATGCAGCTACTCTGCTCATCGGTCTAGTTCCCTGCTGACTTGGTACAAATGAATTTTTACTTTGTAAGCTACAGTTCTATTTGGTTTTTATCTCACAGGCAGCTGAATCTTGTCCTAAAGAAATATTGCCAAATATGCAAATATGTCTTGTTCATGTACCTAAAAGTTACATTTTGTTTGTTATGCACACTCTTTGACCGTTTGACACTCAAAGAATGTGGCATCGTAGTTGCAGACTGAGTCATCGGATAAGTGCTTAAGAGGAGAGCTGTGATGTTAATGAGAGAAAGAGTCCATTGCTCCAGGAGAAACCGGATACTGTTCAGGTATTTTCTACCCACCGGTATTATCTACTTTTCTACTGCTGTGATAAAACACCATGACCAAGGCATCTTCTAAGATCTTAATTGGGGTTACAGTTCCAGAGAGTCTGCGAGGGTGCAGTGGAGGCTTGGCAGCAACTGGTAAGAGAAGCAACTGAGACTTCTCTGTCTGTCTGTGTGGTAGCAGCCAGAAATGGACACATCTCAGAAATGCCCAAAGCTATGGACACATCACAGAACTACCCAAAGCTGCAAGGAGAGCCACCATGTCCACACAATTTGTCCACACAAATGACGCAGATGACATGTGTGTTTCAATACCATGTTAACTGAACAACATCCCTTTAGTGAAGTGCCCTTTATAGTATAATTCCATGTATTAGTTATAATCCAAAGGTTAGCTCTGTTTCTTCTTCTTCTTCTTCTTCTTCTTCTTCTTCTTCTTCTTCTTCTTCTTCTTCTTCTTCTTCTTCTTCTTCTTCTTCTGTTTGTTTGAGGCAGGTCCTCACTATGTAACCCAGTCTGGCCTTGAACTTGGTACTTTCTAGTCTCTGCATACCAAGTATTGAGATTACAGGCATGTGCCTCTATACTCAGCTCAAAATGTATATGTTAATGACTTTCATTATATGATATGGCATAAGCATATAAATGTAATAAGCTAAAACTCACATTTCTCCATTTCTGAGCCTGACGTTACAACTTGGACATAGTTGCCTAATCATGGCCAAGCTAGCCAGCCTCCAGATGGGGACACTTGGTTGAATATATAGCCAATAGACTATGAGCAAAACAAGCATGCCACTTCTAAAATAAGGACATGCACACCTTTGTGTTCTCCTGGGACCCTGGTTAGTGGGGAAACTGTATGGCAGCATTGGCTGTGGAGACTATGGCTTGGAAGGGACACAAGTCTCGCAGAGACAATGGGGAAGGCATAGCCACTGGCTGTGTAACACTATTACGTCAGCAGCTGCACAAGTGAGATATGAACCCTGTTGTCCCATGTCATAGAAATTGGGATGTCACAGCATCTAGTGTTACTGTCTTTGTTTGGGTTTCCATTGCTGGGCACAGACACCATGACCAAGGCAACTCTTATAAAGGACGACCTTTAATTTGGCCTGGCTTACAGTTTCAGAGGTTAGTCCATTATCATCATGGAGATAAGCCTGGTAGCATCCAGGCAGACATGGTGCCAGAGAAGGATCTGGGAGTTCTACATCTTGATCTGAAGGCAGCAGGAGGAGACTGTCTACCACACTGGTCACAGTTTATGCATAGGAGACCTTGAAGCCTGCCCCCACAGTGACACACTTCCTCCAACAAGGCCACACCTCCTAACAGTGCCACTCCGTATGGGCCAAGCATTCAAACACATGAGACTATGGGAGCCATTCCTATTCAAACCATCACTGTTACCCCACCTAGCACCAGTGACATGCACTTTGCTTTCCTTTTGATAGCCGTGTGATTTAGTTAAATGATATAATAACATCTGTAAGGGTCAGCAGCAAAGGAGCTTCTTTACTGAGTTAGAATTCCTCAAACCTCCAAGACCTACAGAAGCGTGCAGAGCTCCACAGAGGAGAGGCCAAAGGCTGGTCAACTGACAAACTACCTCAGAACATTTCCATTTACACCAGAATGAGAGCAGTGTGGAAAGTCACCTGGACACACCTACATTATTACTGTGCTAGAGAAAAATTTGGGGATCAGCTGCGAAGAAGTTTGCTTTGCTTGAATGGAGTAGCATTTTATACACAATAGTTATGTATAAGCCTGGGATGTCAAGTTGCTAAATACTCCTAAGGGCATAAAGAGGTTGAATAAAAGACCAGCCCACCCATTCATCATGATACCTCATAAAAATAAAGGAAGCTGAATTGAATGGTGTGTGACCAATCAGAAATCACACAGGTTGTTAGGAAAGCTGATTGGTTCTCTGGGCTTAATTTCCAGTGAGCCATGGCGATGCACTGAATCCACCAACTCAAAATGAGTTAGAGCAGCTCAAACCAGAGGTATCGAGAGGCAAGCTGAATGCACCCTGAGGCTTGGTAAGAACCCAGAAGTGTATACATCAGCTCTGGGGAAGGACTTAGGAGGCTGTACAGAGGTATCCACCTGTGACATCAACAGTTAGGAAACCAAGGCAGAAGAATCATGAATCTAAGGCCAACCTGAGCTACATAGCAAGTTCTAAGGCAGCTATAGAATGAGACCATTTCTTTAAAAAGGAAAAGAAAAGAAAAAAAAAAAACAAACAAACAAGAATACTGGGATGGGGGCTTGTAATTACTTGCAAAATCAAAATAGCATAATTGCTTGGCAATGAGCTAACTGTGATATGGCAGACACTCCTGGCTTCTCGTGGCTCATGTTCTGAGGTTTTTCATTCAGTGTCAGTATGGTAACTAGACCAGAACTCTGTGCACAAAGGCTTTATTTCAAACAAACCCTTCACACACTGCCTGATTATGTCCACACAAAACCACGTATCATCTTAAGGACTGTATATAATGCCAGATGAAACCAAGGTTTCAGATGTCTCCAAAGGTCTGAGTGCCTGGACTGATGTGTCCAAATATGTAGAAGTAGACGTCAGTTCAGTTGACAAATCTCAGATTAGTCCTGGAATTTTTATTTTTAGACTAGCTATTTTTAGTGCAAAACTCCACCAGTGTTCAGGAATAGATGATGGGGCAACTACTTCAAATTCTTGACCCTGGGAAGGGCCCACGTACGCCGAGAGTTCTTTCGAGAGCTGTGTATCCTTCAGGCATCCGCCGTGCCATTTCTCTTGTCATGTGAAACCTAGTCACTCCTCTCAGCAGTTCTGAGCTATAGCTGCACCAGACAAGCAAAGTCACGTGAAAGCCAGAGAGAAGGTGGCACGGGCTCACGGGCAGCTCAGAGTCCAGTAGGACATCAGACAGCCAGGAGTCATTTGCAGACTCTTACTACACTTGCTGCATGCCAGTATCCACAAGCTATGTGAAGTCCCGTCTTAACAGTGTGTGATACCAGCATCTCTACAGTGGCAGCTTGTGAAGAAGAAATCATACGATGAGACAGAAAGCAAAAGACCTAAGAGGGCCCCTTTTAAGTAACTACTCTTCCTTGCAGGAAAAATTAACGCTGCAAGGTCAGCATTAATCCCTTCCAGGTATGGGGTCTGCGTGACCCCTAGCCTAGGCTCTGCCTGTAGGGGCTCCATCACCACCTATGGGGAATAAAGGTCCCAACCCTTCTCCACATCACTGGTTCTCCAGCTCCTTTCTGCTGGTTGTCATGAAGTCATGGAAAGATGTCAGTGAAGGCAGCAAGCATTGCATCTGCTGGTGCCCTAATCTCGAACTTCCATTGTCGACTATGTGAAAAAACGGCATTATGTGGTTTATGATCGTCTGTGAGGCATTTACCATAGCAACCTGAGGGGACTGAGCCTCATAGACTTAAAACAGCCTCGTCTGTGCCAGTGATGACTGGAGCTATGACTTCATTCGAACCCTGTCTCGGAGTCCAGGAGATTTGTCATCTACCTGACTGCCTCTTAGATGACCTATGTGAGTGTCTGGTAGGCACACCCACTTACTTCTTCGTGATCCCTGTATCCGTGACAGAACACCTGGCAGGAACAATGTAAGGAATGATTTGTTGCGGCATTCCGTGCAGGGGATACAATACATCCTGGAGAAGGCCTGGGATAGCTGGAGGCATAGAGACAGAAGTCAGGGAGCAGGGTCTAGAAGGACCACCAATCTGCATGACCTACTTCCCACTTTCTCCAGCTGGAACCCCCTACCAAAACAAAGGTTCCACGACCTCTCAAAATGGTGCTAACCATCTGGGGGAATCAAGTGTTCAGACTCTTAAGCTGATGGGGAACATGACACAATCAAACCGAAACCTCTCGTTTCAGTTAAACTGTGTCTGGAGTCAAGCGTGGTGGTGGAACACTTTAGTCCCTGCACTAAGGAGGCAGAGGGAGGCAGATCTCTGTGAGTTTGAAGCCAGCTGGGGTTATATCATGGGACCCTGCCTCAGACACACACGCACACTGGAGGCAACTCCTAGACCCCTGATCCACTCACTCCCACACCTGCTTCACAATCACAGAAATCCTATGGAAGCTACTCCAGAACATGTCTGTCTTGAGACTACTTTCACCATCTTCACAGCTCCACCTCAGTTGGGCAGAGCTTCCCCCAAGGAGGCCCCTGGTCTGGCTCTCAGTTCCTACCCTGGTTTCCTGCAGTCTACCACAGCCAGAGGGGGTCTCAGAGAACCTAAGTCAGTCAGTCAGTCAGTGAGTCACATTACTCACCTGCTCAGATTCTCAGGAGCGCTTCACTCCCTACAGTGCTCTGCTCTGTTCTCTCTTTTCCCTCCATGTGTTCGGTTCTCTCCTCTACCTGCAAAGTCCCCCCCCCCCCCCCCAGAGGTTCACCACCCCTCTCCCCTCTCCCTGCACCCTTGCTCCAGCCCCACTGCCCCTGCCCACCTCTGAGGCTCCAGGCTCAGTCCTGCTCACTGCTCTCCGGCTACCTAGTACCCGGCTCTTACCCCTTCATACCGGCACCTCTTCCAATTGTCTGTCTTCAAGTCTGCCCTGTGTGCTTGGGAGTTCTACAGGTGGATATGCTCACAGTCTTTATTCCAGAGGAACTAATATGATTGTGGATATACATCTGTCAAGACATCTATGTTGTTTGCTCTTTTTGTTGTTGTGGTAGTCCTACTCAGGGGAGAGCCTACGGCCTTACATCCTTTCTAGCAAGTTCTGTCTCACTGAGAAACACCTCCAGCCTCTTTTAAATTTGTGATTTGAACAGTCTCGCTAAGTTATTGAAGAGAGCCTCAAACTGTGTCTCCAATAACTGGGCCCACAACCGTGTGCCCCCGTGTCTGGTTGTGGGGCTTAGTCTCCACTGTCAGGTTGAACTATGTGTAGGAGAGTCAGCAAGCACAATGGGGAGTCTGTCTGTGAAGACTCCAGAGCTGATTGACATGTGAGCCGCAACTGAGGGGGCAGGCCTACTTGGAGTGTGGGTGGCACATTCAATAGACCGAGGTCCTGGATATGCCCGAAGTAGTCGTTGAGTTCTACTTGCATTTTGAGCACATTATATTTGGTTCTCTTAAGGAGGGAGCACCTATCTCATTCCACAGCACAGAGTACCCTAGAAGTTGTTTGAAGAACACTGCAAATAAGATCCATTTACACTGTGGCATCGCACTGAGAAGTGACTCTGTGAAGTGGCACATTCCTCGGCAAGACTTATATTAACTTTCTCTTTTAACTCCATGTCTGGAAAATCATCTTCTTTACTTAGGAAACATCACTTTTTTCCCCCAAATCCCTGATTATAAGCCTTTCTGAGAACTGTCAGAAACCTACGTGGCACAAATAAATACCGTGGGGGTTTCTCTCCATATCCAAAATAAGGACAGCGCCATAAAGATCCGTTAACTTACTAAACAAAGAAAGAACAGGACACATCTAACTTTGCCCATGAAACAACTTGGCAGATTCAAAAAGGTTAGCGCTCCTAGATTAATGGTCCCTGAAGCGACTTTTAAAGTGTATAACTCCTCAGGTCCAGATAGAATCTTTGAACACATTCTTGTGGGTTTAAAGGAGCAGTGTTTCTACCCAGAGAGAGTTCAGCGGCTAAGAGCATGTACTATTTTTGTTTGCACTAGGCCGTTGTTGGGTTGCTCACAATCATGTGCAACTCCAGTTTAGGGGAGCCGTCACCTCCTAGCCTCCTCAGACCCCTACACTCATGTGTGTATATGGGCATGTGCATGTGTGTGTGTATGCCCACACACCCACACCCACACACGAAGTTAAACTACAACCTTTAAAAGATAGGCATGTTTTTAAAGATTCAGGTGTGGAGAGCCGTGCCTCGAGCAATCGCATGCGTGCTGTGAGCAATCGCCATTATAAAATGGCGCTGGCTTCCACTGCACCTAACTAGTAAACAAGCCTTATGCGCAAGTGCAAGAGTGAACTCACGCCTAGTCACTGCCCATCTCTCAGCGTAGTAATGGGGTGATGGGCAAACAACAAATCAGGAGCTGTCACGCCACATCAGGTGCTGAAACGTCACGCTGCGGGCTATATAAGCAGCGCCATTTTCCCAGTTCGGGGGTCTTCCCTCCTGATAAGTAAGCAATAAAGCTTTGCCGCAGAAGATTCCGGTTGTCCTGAGTGTGTTCTTGCCGGTGGGGACAAAAGCTCGGGATATTCAGGGAGCATGCACAGCTGGCAGAGGTGATGCACACATGGGAGAGGAGCATGTGGGCTCACACTTTTGCATGCTCACAAAACCACATGCAGGCATACAAGTGATCAGAGTACAAGCAAGTGCTCACTCAGTTGCTCTCGCAGGCCCTGCAGCAACCTGGGTCCCACGCAGACCATGAGGGATCTCTCTGGTCACAGAAGTTAGCTCAGCGCAGAGATGGTGGTGGGGACTGAAGACACAACGCAAGAACCATCCACTCAACTGGTGTAGACCTGAGTTTTATTTCTACCATATATAAGTGATGGAGACATGCGTGCATTGCCTTCCAGGTAACACGATATAGTAGTCTTCATTGCCATCTTGGCAGGACTTACAGTCACGTTGTAGATATATGGGGCGCGGGGGATGGGGGGTGTCTAAAGGTATTTCTAGAGAGGTTTAATGGGGAAAGGAAAACCCATCGTATATCTGAGTGGCAATATCCATGGAGTCCAGGACTAAATTAGAAGAAAAGCTAAGCTCTGGCATACAAATCTCTCTGCTTCCTGACGGCGGGTGTCATGTGACCAGCAGCCTCTTGCTCCCGCCATCTTGCCATCCCGGCCCTGACGGGGCTGTAACCTTGGGCTGAGAGCCAAAGCAAACTCTGCCCTCCTCAACTCCCTCTCACCGGCTATTTCGTCACAGCAGTGTCTGATGTATACAGGGATAGGAGGAGACTAATTAAAGGGGCCAAATTACCAGCAAGGTGTTTATCCACATGAACGACCAATGGCCTCCTTTCGAAATGGTCCCTAGGTATATTTTCTCACCACTCCCAGCTCCCTCAAGACGTGGGCCAGGCTCTCTAGCCCTCAGTCAGCAGTAAATGCCCTTCTCCCATTGTGTCCTGGGAGCTATTGAGCCACACCATCATCTTCTAATCCCACGGGGAACAGAAGACCCACCAGGTGTCCCGGGCAGCCCTTAGTTGGAGCCTACTTTGGATATGGGCTATTTTTACCTCATACCCTACACAGGCGTAACCAAGGCTTGTCTTTGGCCACGTGGCTAAGACATGGAAGCAACACAATCTGAAATCACTCTGCTGCTTTCCCCCAAACTGCAGATTCCTTTAACTGTACCATAATTCAGCAGGAGCCCTCCCGGGCTCAATGCTTAAATATTCTCACTAACTGTGGATTTACCTAAGACCTTTAAAATGGCAGCAAGAACTTGTGATGAAAGTCGACTTTAGGAACCCTTTTCCTTAGGTTTCCTCTTTCTGTGTCGCTTGTCTTTCCTCTTCCCCACCCTCTCTCTTCTTCTCTAGTCCCAACTCTTTCTTTCTTTCTTTCTTTCTTTCTTTCTTTCTTTCTTTCTTTCTTTCTTTCTTTCTTTCTTTCTTTCTTTCTGTTTAAGGCAAAGCTCTAGCCCTGCCCCCTTGCTATTCAGCTAGCTACATCTTTTGATGTGCACAATAGTTTTTTGTCTATCTTATTAATACAGATTTCCTGGGCCCTTACTTTAGCCCTTGATCAGCCTGGGGGCAGTGATATCCTTGGGGAAGTTCTATGCCTAGATAGAGGTGGTCTGTGTGCATGGGTCAAGGCTCATCTAAATATCTGATATGCCAGGCCAGTGAAGACAGCAGCTCCAGCTGTCCTCTCCCATCCTGTGCTTCTGTGGTCTTTGCCATGCATGGGTAGACATCCCAGCTTCCCTTTCTTCTTATTCTCTGAAAAGAGAAAGAGCAAGAAGGTCTAGATGGTTGTGGGATGTGGCTTTCCACCTGAGGACTGTGGAAAGGGACTGGAAACGGAACACGTGCGTTTCTTTCTTTCTTTCTTTCTTTCTTTCTTTCTTTCTTTCTTTCTTTCTTTCTTTCTTTTTCAGTATCAAGCCTTACGTTTTCTAAGAGATTACAAATGTGACCTGTGGCTCTTTTGCAAAAATACAAGTGTGAGCCTAACAACGAGGAGAGGATGAAGGTCCCAGCAGGCCTGCAGGGAAACAGAACAGGCTTGGTGCCACCAGGGATGGCAGTAGTGGTGCCCCTGGTCTCCCTCATACCCCATTGCAGGTGTGCTTGCATACGATGCCAGATACCCTGACACCCCTTATCATAAAACAGATGGAGTGAAGTTCTGGAAAGCCCAGCCAACCATTGTCACAAGGGTAACAGGAGCTGTCATTGAAAGGGCTCTATTGAAAGAGAGAAGAGGAGAGCAACCCTGTACTCCAAGTGTTTGCTGGGCAAAAGAACTTATAAAGTACCACAGTAGGCATCGGCAGGGACTGGCATCTGTCTGCCATGCAGGGCTCCCATCTTTGCTTATACCTACAGTGTCTTGGGCTCACTGCTCTCTGGTGGATAACTGTCAGCATCAAGATATGATTAATTAGACCTCATTAAGAGGCCACTGTGAATTCTGTGCAAGAGTAAGCTTTTTAATTTGGAGGAAGAAATCTTTATCTCTGCTAGCTTAGGAACTATTTGACACCAAATTAACTATAAGGATGCTCCTAATGTGGGCAGATCAGAATTTGGAAATCTGATGGGGAGTGGGGGAAAGAAAGAAAGAAAGAAAGAAAGAAAGAAAGAAAGAAAGAAAGAGAAAACCAGGAGGTATCTGGGGGCAGGGAATAACTCTATGTCTCCAATGGGGAGCTCTCAAAGGTGTGCTGACAACCCTGTAGTGTCATGTGATCCACCAGACGTCCTTGACTTTTGTCCTCTGTTAAAAGCCTTTTGGGGCCTGGGACCTCTAACACAGGACATGAATCCATTTAGCAAGAAGGTGGAGAACATCTATTACCCACCTACCAAATTGTTCTAGTGAACAGATTCTTTTTTTTTTTAATATTTATTTATTTATTTATTTATTTATTTATTTATTTATTTATTTTTGGTTTTTTGAGACAGGGTTTCTTTGTATAGCCCTGGCTGTCCTGGAACTCACTTTGTAGACCTGGCTGGCCTCAGACTCAGAAATCTGCCTGACTCTGCCTCCTGAGTGCTGGGATTAAAGGCGTGCGCCACCACCACCCGGCATGAACAGATTCTTGTGTGAGGTCAAGCAGAAAACAAAGCTTATGTCCCTAAAATAACAATAGACCCAAGAAGAGGAAGTGCCAAATGCTGTGGGGATCCTAACTGATAGGACAGAATAGGTGATCTGTGTGTGTAACTCCCCCCGCCCCCAGCCCTCCTAAAAAATAGATATGCTCCACTCTTGATCCCTAGAGCCTGGAAGTGGGGTCCTGGTACATACAACCAAAATTCTGAAAATGAGATCATCTTGAATCATCTGACTGTCTCTACATCAATGACAATTGTCCTTCCTAGAGAAAAGGCAGAGGAGAGTGAGACATGGGGACCCAGGTGGGAAGATGGGCAGAAGCTGGGTCCTGAAGCTTTCAAAGCTGGAAAAACGTCAGAACAAATAATTTCCTGGACCTTTGGAGAGGCCACTTGGCTCCGCTGGCACCATGGCTTCAGGCGTCCTTCTCCTGTCATTTTAAAGCACCTGTTGGAGGTGGTTTTTGTTGTTCTTGTGTTTGGTTGGTCTTTATGATGGGTTTATTGTTGTTTGTTTTTGTTTGGTTTGGTTTTGCGTCTGCAACCATGGGAAACTGAGGCAGATGTCAGCAGGCCTCACACAGCAAAGTCTTCTGTGGGGCACAGTGGTGTGTGCTCCTGTGAGAGGAACGGTGTGTGACAGGCAGGCAGGGCTGGAGCAGAAGGAGCCCGGACATAGAAATACAGAAGGAGGTACAAGAAGACGTGGCCAGATGTGCAGGGCCCCTTGAGGCGGAGAAGTGCTTATGGGGCAGTGTTAGTGGGCTTCAGTTCCATATCGAATACACAATGCGGAGGTCCTCCCCCTGCCCATTTCAGCTAGTTTTCAAAGTCAGCTGGTAAAAATGAGAGACCAGATCTTGGGTTCAGACTCCATCTCAGAGAACCTGACTTAAAGTTGAACTCGAGTTAACTAAACAAGCCAGCAGCTAGCACCAGTTTCCAGGTTATTCCCCAACAAACTTGAGTGTAACAGCAATTTCCAGGTTAGTCCTCAACAAACCTGTGTCTCCAGGTTACAAGCCCTCCCCTGGCACTTTACTTCCTAACAGCCACCAATCAGAAGGAAAGGGGAAGGTAAGTTTATGGTTTGGCACCCAGCACAGCCAATTATCTTAAGGGGCAATTATTTTAAAATTCTGTAATGGCTTCGCAATCAGATGTGTGCCAGGCTAGAAACCCCCTCGTGTGCTTACCATTTCCTATAAAATTCCCCCCCCCTCCCCCCCCCGCTGAAAGTTTGGCCTTCACCCTCCCATTCTACTGTGTCAGAGACAGCAATGTGGCCCAAGCTCGAACTTGTAAAAAAGAGACCCTAGTGCGATTGCATCAGAATCGGTTCCTTGGTGGATTTTGGGGGTTCACGAAACAGGCACTACAGAAACACTTAATTTTCATCACTTCATAGGGACACAATGAAGTGGTGCTTTGAGGTGGGCCTCTGTTTCTAAGCAATGGTGAGTGTGAATTTCAGCTTGGGCAGGCCCAGGTGCACAGACACACTACAGCTGCAAGCATAAGTGGCTCTGTTCCTGTGTGTGAAAACTGATCTGAATTCCTTATTTGGAAAATGGGGAGAGCAAAGGTGGCATCTGCGTCAAACTAGCCCCAAGACCCCCACGAATTCACAGTGTGTTAACTGACCAACAATGCACACAGAGCTTGTTTTTAGTGCCCATCTGTCTAGGGAGGAGAGAGCAGTGGAGGCCGGGAAAGGCCAGATGGGAATGATTAGAAGGGACAGGTGGTTGGAGCAGGTCTTGACGATCAGGGGTCACTGAGCGAGGTCCTAAGATATATATCTTGGACTGGCTTGAATGTTATGCACCAGTGACGAAATGATGGTCTGCACAGTGGAGAGGCTGAGAACCTGGCAGCTGCTTAGTTCATGAAGCTGGGCACCTCAGCCAGTCCCAGTCTGTGGCAGAAGCCCTGGAGGGTTCCAGGTCTTCAGTTCACATCGGAAGGCTGAGCAGGCTAGAGTCTGATATAAGTGACATCACTGAAAGCGGCAGCAGCGTGGACATACTCACCGGTGACCACTAAAGGCCGGGGGGGGGGTCGTGGTGGGGGGGGGCAAGCTGGATGGGTGTGGCGGGCAGGGCTGGCTTTCACAGTTACTCATACCTGGAAGTATCCCTAGGCAACACAGTAACTCTGTATTTGAGTCCCTCACTATTCTAAATGCTCCCAGGAGCTACATCCTGTTCTTCCTGATACAAATATGTGATTGGTGGTTCTTGTCCAAACTTTGGCTACTCACCCGTCCATCTTAGGGGACACATTTACTGGCCTTTAGCTGTGTGATGGTAGCAATGTTACTGTCCCCTACTGAGGCTTTGTGTGGTCTCCAGGGTCAAGAATAGGTCTTAGCAGCTGTCACTGGAGGAAGTGGGAAGTGGCATGTGCCTTGCTGTTTGCATTTTTATTAACTTATCTATTTACATCATTTTTGTTAGAGTCCCTCTGTGTATCCTTTGGTGGCCTGGAATCCACAGAGATCTGCCCATCTCTGTGGCTCCCATTTACCTCACTGAACAGAATATTAACCACGATCTACTAGTCACCACACAGGGAACTCTCGGGCAGCTTGTAGAATTACTCAGTTCCTCCAGAAGCAAAGGCAGACAATCACCTTAGCCACAACGACTGTGCCTTGGTAATGCAGATAAATATTATTCTGGACGTTTCTGCGAGGGTGCTCTGGGCTGAGATCAGTCCCTAGACTCCCTAATGTGGGCCTCACCCAATCACTTGAAGGCCTGCATAAAAGAAAAGACAAACAGGAGGGACTTCTCTATCTGATGGCCTTCAAACTTGAGCTGCATTTCTGGTTTCTTTCCGACCCTCCAACTTGCTAGCACACCCTGCAGATCGGAACTATCCAGTCTCTGCAGTTGTGTGATCTCTGAGTTTTCCCTTCCCACACGTAACTTATAACTCCCGAGCCTTTACACACTGAGAAGACTCCCAGTGGAACACAGGAGAGTGTGTGTGCATGTATGCCTCAGTGTCCAAAGCGGGTTCCTTCCAGAACCCTCGTGGACACTAAAAGCGGTGTATTCTGTGCCCTTTACATAAAATGATACCATCTATACTCAACCAATGCACATCTTCCTGTGTAGTTTAAATCACCTCCAAATTCCTTATAGCGCCCAAAGTAAATCCTGTGCAAATAGTTGTTGTACTATATTATTTAGGAGATAACAAAAAAGTCTACACATTTAATGCAGACAGAAGTCTCCCCCACAGACCCCAAATATTTAAAACTCCAGTTAGTTGAATCTGTGGATATGGGACTTTGTGGGTTGTTTGTTTGTTTAATGTATATGAGCACACTGTAGCTGTCTTCAGACACACCAGAAGAGGGCATCAGATCCATTATAGATGGCTGTGAGCCACCATGTGGTTGCTGGGAATTGAACTCAGGACCTCTGGAAGAGCAGTCAGTGTTCTTAACCACTGAACCATCTCTCCAGCCCCCAGAATTGTTAAAAGAGATAACTGGAAAAAATGCCTAATGGTTTTTACATATGTGTGTGTATGCATATGTATGAATTTTATATGTAAGGCACAGTAAGATATTGATATAACAATTAAACAGCATCATTATAGAAAACTATAGTAGAAATTATATGAATATGGTCTTTCTGTAAATATATCCTTCTGCAGTGTGGTCACCTTTTTGTTTTTCTGATGCTGCTGTGAGATGATGTAATATCTACATTAGACAGAGTGAGGTAAGTCACGGAGACACTGTGAGTGGTGGTAAGCTAGTATGTAAAGGTTACTCAAATGTAGCGCTGTGACAATTACTCTGATAACCAAGATAGCTAACAGTTGGTTAGCATATACAATATAGATACACTGGACTGTGAGATGATTTGTGTCCTGGGCTAGACAGAGAACAGTGAAATTCCAGGCAATGTACAATTGTAAACTGGAGAATTATTTAGTTCTTGCTTTGCTTGTTTCCTATTTTTGTACCACAGTTAACTTGTGGGTAACTCAATCTTTGGAAAGAGTAATCAAATCATGGATAAGAAGGTCTACTCTGTATGTATATTTTGTTTCTCTGGAAAATCTTGACACTCACAATGATATAAACTAATTTTATGTTTTTCAGGGCTCTGCATTATGGCAATTTGTAAGTGATTCTGAAATAGACAAAGGAATAAAAACCCTCACATTTCAGGTACTTAGCTTCAATGAAAACCTATGACCTTGAATTTCTATAATATGTGGCTACCCGCTTAATTACCTCCTGTATTATTTTTAAGACAACCCTAGACATGCCACCATTTCACCCAGACACATTTCAGTGTGTATCTTTGGATGATAATGACTTAAAAACATAACCACAAGGCCATTAGCAAACGTAAAACTAAAACCAATCCCCTAATATCATCAAAGATTCAGTCCTACCCAATTTTCTAGTACTTATCTTTTGAAAGTGGATTATTTTTATGAGTCCTTTAAATAGTAACACAGAGTACATACTCTCTGGAAAAGGCAAGAAAACACACAGAACAGGCGTCAGAGTCAGCCACATTGCTGGGCTGTTGCCAGCCTATATGGTGCCATTTCATAAATAAGAAAAAAAAAGACTTATTTCAGGAAGGCAGCCCATGCTGAAATGCCTGCCACCCCTCTTCTGTCCAGGATGCCCATGTGCTGTGCACAAACTGTGCATTGTATGCTCAAACCCCCGAGGGTTCCCTCAGTGTTTACATTTTGGAGAAAAGCCTTCCCAGATTTTCTATGGATATATACATAATTTCTGCATAATTGTTTTCATATGGTACACTCAGTTTTGCCAGCAGCCTTCCCCACAACCCCCACGTAATAGCAAACCATAAACACTTTCCCATGTTGTGAAATTTGTTTCTCAACCCTGACTTTCTATGGATACACAGAGTGCATTGTACGGCTGTCCTGTATGGGTTCTGCAATGGCCAGTTGTTTAGCTCTATAGCCCTTTAAGCACCCTGCCTGTCTTTGGGAGACAGAACACACTCAATCACAGTATGTCCTTCATGGTAGGAACATGACACGCAGGGGAATTTCTGGGCATGCATTTGTGTGATCATTAGGTTGTAAATTGGTTCCCCGTGGCTGGTTTGGAAAGACAGCTAAGGTATGGTTCTATTTAGTTCAACTCATGCCTTGGGGGGGGGGGGCAGGAAGAGCCGTCCCCTGACATATTTAAACCCTTAGCTTTTTCATAGTAAACAAGAAGCTTTAGCAAAGAGCTATGAGGCAAGAAAGTGTAGAACATAGCGACGGGGACAGTTATTCCTAGAGTTATGCAAGCAAGAGACATGGGCTTTGGAAACCAAGCTCTACTGACGTGTGAGGCCAACAGAAGACAACAGGGTTGTGTGTGCGCGTGTGCATGTGTGTCCATGTCCTATAGGCTGGCCTTATTTGGTGTTAGGGCCCAAACACAGTCATTTCTAGATGTAAAAACACCTAACAGTCTCGTAAGAAACACTAGCACAGACACAGGAGTTGGTTAATGGAATCACAGAAAATCGCCGGCACGAAATCTCCATCTCTTGAGCACCGGGATAAACACTGAGGTCAAGGGCAAGGCGCTCATTTGCTCAAACCCACAGCCCACAGTCGGCCCAGAGCCTGAGAGGGTGTTTTCTGTGCCAGCCCTTATCATCTGTATGGAGTCCACAGGACTAAATGAGTCAGCTTAATGGAGTCATTGTGACAGAGTGAGGTCACAGGGCAGATGTTAACCAGGAATTCCTAACTTCAGAGGCCACACTGAAGGGTAGAATTTCCATGCTGTCAAGCCTCACTGAGTGAGAGGGACACTCCCACGCAAGCCTGGGGGCCACCTAAAAAGGGAGAAAATAGAATTTGCCCTGGGTTTCTATCAATCCATAAATGAAAGTTTAAAAGTTGATAAGCCGGTGTTGTTGGTAGGGGGCTTTTCTCCGGATGAGAGGAAGTGTAGAATATTGGGTCCTTTTAAAGGTGACATGTGCACTAACCAGGACTAGGGAAGTGGTCTGAAGTCCCAGGCCACCTCTCCTCATTGCCCCAACCAACATTTTTGTATCAGTTCCACCCAGGATTTTATCAGCAACATTACTGGGTGGCATATGAGTTTCCTAGGATTGTGGTTACACAGCGTGGGTGGCAGCAAACCACAAAGGCTTCTCTTGGATCTCGAGCCTAGGAATGTGAAATCAAGACTCTGGCAGGTCCCACAAAGTACTCTGGGTGAGAAACTTTTATTAACACCTTCAGAAGAAAGTGGCTTTATCTAGGTGGCCCTTGGCTGTGTGATTGATCTCTGTCCCTTCGTTCTCCTGACCTCTCCTTTTCATAAGGTCGCTAGCTTTTCTGGATCAGGGCCCACCCTAATAGCCTCATCTTGACCTCACTGGATCTATGCTAACCGTAGTTCAGGTCATGTCTGAAAGGGTAGGATTTTCTCATATATTTGGGGGGAGACATAATAAAACATAACAATTAGTAAAAATTTTTGACATGGCTGGGCATGATGGCGTATGTCTTTAATCCCAGCACTGGGGAAGGCAGAAGCAGGAAGATCTCTGAGTTCAGGGCAAACGAACTCTGTGAGTTCATTTTTACATAGCAAGATCCAGGCAGGCTAGGGCCACATAGTGAGATCTATTTTTTTTTTTAAACCAGGGGGAAAAAAATCTGGAATCATATATATCCAAGTGCTTCACTTGGTTCTGTGTGATCTCCAAACCACTCTCAACCATGGGCTCTAAGTCAATGCCTCTGTCCCCGCAGGAAACTAAAGACCTGTAGGTTCAATGTTGTTCCTACTTAGTCTCTGAAATACTGAGTCTGAACTACGGGGAAATACTGAACTGCATAAGCCGCCCAGTACTGGAGTTACAGGCAGAACTTGACTTTTAGCAATAACTACGCTATAGACAGAACTTGAGAGCAGCCAGACCAATTACCCAGTTCTTTTCCCCAGGTCCCCAAGCTACCACACCCTGGAACAGTACTCTGGACAAGTTCCAAGGCCCACTGTATATATTCAAGGACTCTTGGCTCTCACCACAGAGCTGGTTTTTGGCAGGTGGAGCCCAATTGGCCCAGGCTGAACATGGCTGCACTCAACACAGCTTCAATATTTGGACAGGAGTAAGGCGTGTGTGCAGAGGCAGCAAGAGAGTTGAGAGGGTTTTAGCTCCGAGGGAGACTGAAGCAGTTTGACATGTTATTGAATCCTGGTGCAAGAGGTGAGCTCTGGGCCGCCACGCATCCCAGGAATGCGGATGCAGAGCTCTTGGCGCATATCTGAAGCTGACAGGGGTTGACAGTCCCCATCTGGGAACAATAACCCAAGCTGCACGCCTGGCCCGGGCAGGGGCTGCTCCCTGCACCTCCCCCTTCCACCTCCCCAGCCGTGACTATAACGTGGTGAGCACAAGAAGGGAGCTTCATCTCTCTTGCAGTCTCCTGAGTCCTGGGGACCGCTGAGCAGGGCAGCCCATCGGATGCTTGCCATTCCGGGAGCAGTGGGCTGCGACATGGTCCATTTCTCCTCTGGGAGACCTGAGTGGAACGCTGCGGGGAGGCAATTTGGGATGCCAACTGATCACCCAGCCGGCTGCGGGTCTCCTCGCTTCAGGGAAGCCAGGGTAGCAACGTGTTTGTGTCACGGTGAATACCTTGGGCATTCTTGGTTCTCTTGGGGGGAGGTGCTTCCATAGTGAAGTTCAAAGCATCCCCTTGCAAGCTGCCACATATCCTAATCCTCTCTCTGATCTGGATTTTGTCCTGTAACTAAACTGATTACAAGGCTTTGGCTGGCACTTGGGCTAGGCTATGTCTTTGGGATAGCCTCCCATAGGCTTCGCTCCTGAGTGGCTGTGCACCAGCTGAGGGACCTGTGATGATGATGATAATGGGGGGCAGGGTTCACAAAGGAGCAAGAAATCTGGGTCTGTGATCTCACAGTAGCATCAGCCTACCTCCCCTTGCTATGCACTGTGGCATCTTCCCTAGTCCTTGAATAGCATCTCACACCATACACTATGCCTTTCCTGAGTTGGCCTTATCCAACAGCACTGCTCTTAGATCTGGGGTCCCATCCTGGTTGGGGCACCTGGAGATACCCACTCCTATATCTTTCATTTCTGGTCCAATCCCAGAGTGGCAGCTCCTTCCAATGCCCATATTGTTCCAGCAATGAGGCTTCTATCCCAGGACCCAGAATTCCATGCCTCTACTGAGCATCTGCCCATAAGGTTCAGGCAGAGGGCTTGGATTTGAAATCACTGGCCACTCTCAGGGTCAAAGTCTTGGGGTTTGGTCTCTTTTCCTGTCTGGTGCTTTTCCATGATACCTCAACGCATAGTTAGCAAGCCAGAAACTAGTCTCCATCTTGGCTACTTAGGACCAAGTTCCCTTGCCATCTTTATGCTAACCCTGTGTGTATTTCCTTCTCCCCACGCAAAATGCCTTCTGCTTTCCTGGGGGAAAGCAACCATTTCCTTGGGGCCTGCCTGCACCCTGCTCCCCCCAAATGCCCCCCCCCCCATCTATAGTGTATGCTCTGTACTGGAGCCAGAATTATCTTAGATGTCTTCACATCTGAGTAAGTTCCACTTGACTTTCAGCTCTCATCTTGTAGGTCAAGGAGCTGCCAACGAACAGCTTAGGAGCCATGCTTGGACCACTCTTACCCTTCCACTGTGAACACGCAATTCCTATGATCTCTACCAGACACCGATGGGGTCTGTCCTAGGGATGACGACGAGTGAGCAGCAGATTGGATGGGCCAGATGCAGGACTAGTTCTTACTGAATGAATAAAGGATCTGACAGACAGTGTCCCTCTGAGAATAGAAGCTACATCTTAAAATCGGAGACCAATGTAAGTGGTTCAGACAGGAACTTCTGACTAGCAGCCTTTTGGAGACTTTGGACTCCACGGTGAAAGTAAAGTGCCCTTGGAAATGTGCCAGCATGGCACTCTGACAGACTGTCCCCTAAGGGGACTATGGAATACCACTGTGGGAGCTGTAGTTGATCATATTCATACCCTGTTAGCCCTCTTGCTTCTTTCCAACAAGGCCGCTCCTACTCTCCAGTCTTTTTCTTTTCTTTTTTGTCGCATGTTGAGTTTAATTAGGATTGTTTGTGTGAACATGGGTAAGGGTTGTGCCATCAGTGACATGGGCAACCTCCAGTTGAAGAAAACATGGGTGGATCTTTTGGCATTCTGCTGGAACATTCCAGTAACAAGCTAATAAACATGTGGCTATATAAGGTATTTCCTCCTCTTCCTCCTCCTCCTCCTCCTCCTCCTCCTCCCCTTTCCTCTTTTTCTTCTTCTTCTTCTTCAGAGGACACAAGAAGGCTTAGGACCAGAGCAGATTTGTCCAGGACAGCAACATGGAGCCCTTACTGCTCCTGATATGCGGAGAGTCCCCTCCCCTTTCTCAGATCCCTCTTGGCACCCCCACACTTGCCTAGTCTTCTCTGCAAATAGATGTGGCTACACACGAGAACTTTTGCCCTAGAACTACAGGACTCTACAGGAGATAAAAGGCATGGACTGCGTCTGCATTATCTCTGCACCACTTTCTTGTTCCCTGGAATGTCAAAGCAGTGAGTAGAGTTCCTGACCTCCATGTTGGTTCAGGAGGCAACTTTGGGAGCTAAAAGAAATAAAAAGATTGCAAATCAGAGGACTAAAAGGAGCTTGGTTCCCTGATGAATTTATAGAGATACTCTAGATTGGATTGGGAGGATTGAGAGAATAAATCTCCCATTGAAGATACCATAGGTATAATTCTTATACTAGCAACTAAATACAACCCCCTGGCTCAAGGGCCAAGTGAGTAGATTGCCTGGAGTCTTACATGCCATGGGGTGGGGCTGGGGGGTCTGTTTTAGGCCCTTAACCCAGGTCTCTTGTTTTCCTTCCTTTTTCTCAGCTTCTCTCTTCCTGTGTTGGCACAGCCAGGGCACCCAATGTCCCCTGCAAGCTGCTCATGAGCACCTGCCTCCCATGTTGACAAGATGTACCCAGTCCTGCACAATAACTGGTACAGGGAATTCAAAGCTAAGCAAGCCTCTGCTGGTGCCGCATGCTCAGACGTTCCTTCTCAGAACCGTGGACATTTGTGCTTGCTCTGGAGCTTGTTCCCAGGAAAAGTTAATGAAACATGATGGGTTTCTTGAAATTCTACCCGCAGATGTCAGCGGCGTAGGGTGTTCAGAGCACTCTGTACAAGTCCTCCTGGGATCTAGGGTGGTGTAGCTCTTCCTTGGAGAAAAGAACACACGGGGCAGAAGAAGCAAATGCCACTTCCTCTACTGTAGTCTGCTTCTGACTGTGCCATCCTGCCTCTCATTGCGTGACCTTGTCTGTCGTCAGTGGCTGTGGCCTCCTGAATGGGCTCCTGTAGATTTGTGCCCCATCTTCAAGTCAGAGTCAGAAAAGGCATTGTTCTCACCCAATGGGTCCTGAGTTCACCCAAGCACCTCAGAGGGCAGGTGAACAGCCTGAGGTCCAGAGAACATTCTGTAACAATTTGCAGCAATAACGGTAACCACATTCTGTAACAATTTGCAGCAATAACAGTAACCACCGTATCCTTTCTGCGAAAGAACCTTACTTTGTGGCAGACGCTCCCTGTAGCTTACACACTCCAGCTCTTCTACCCCCAGGACAACCTTGTCCACCATTCCTACCTCTATGTTGTAAGTGAAGAGACCAAAGCACATGTGGGTTATACATATGCCCAGAGTCACTGCAGGATCGTAGCACTCAGAGAGAATCTTTTTCGAAAGGACATGCCTTATCTTTCATGTCTTTCTGGGAGGGTCTCCTCCTTTCTGCATGTCATCAGAGGGGAAAAGTGTCAATGTCTGGCTGAAGTCACATGCTTCTCCCTCTCCCCCTCTCTCCCTCTCCCCCTCTCCCCCTCTCCCCCTCTTCTCCTCTCCCCCTCTCCCCCTCCTCCCCTCCTTCCCTCTTTCCCCCCTTCCCCCTTCTCCCTTCCCCCTTCTCCCTCCCTCCCTCCCTCCCTCCCTCCCTCCCTCCCTCCCTCCCTCCCTCCAACCATCTCCATCTATTTCCAGGGCAGGGAGACATCTCTGGGGTTGAAGGAGGTGGAGGTGTGAATAGATGACTCTGGGTGTTGAAATCTGGAGACAGGTGAAACTGTAAGCAGCAGGTACATTGATAGAAAGCTGGGCCTGAGTTCTGCAAGCTGGATCCTGATGAAAGGAACAAATGGTCACATGTGAAGCCCAGCTCATGACAGGTCCATGGAGACTCATTTCCAAAGCTCACTGTGAGCTTTCAGTCCTCCATCATTCATGCAATGTTCTCATCCAACTCTGTTTAAATGTGAACATATCTGTGTTTATGACCCAATGCTCCAAAGCTAGGAACGTAACATACCTACCTACCATGACACCATTGGTTCTCGAGGGCTCTGGGGACACAGAGGAGGATCTAGAAAGGCCATCAGGAAGATGTCCTCACGGCTGTAGGGTTGGTCCACCCCAGCTTTGCACTACGGGATCTACCATTTCCCTGTCTTTATAATGCCTACCCATTTGTTGAGTGTTTGCAGATTCTCAACTGGCGCCTGTTTACTAATCTCCCATTTCCACTTGGATGCTCAGTGAGTGTGCTGAGTTTACCAGATCCAAATGGAACTTCTAAGTACCTGCTAAGGACCCCCAAGCCTCAAGCCTTCTTGTTAGCATCCTTCTCAGCCTCAAGGCCCCGTCCTTGGAGCCATCCATCATTTCTTGTCCTCATACTCAGGATTAAACACTCAGGAGATCCTGTGGGCTTAACTTTCACCACATATCCAGCACGGGACCATTCCTTGATCTGGGTCACTCCATGTCACCGTGCTGATCTCATACATCCACTCTTGGACTACAAGGCCATGTTGGTGTATGATGACATGGCAGCCAGAACAAACACGTAAAATCAAAGGTTATGTCAGTTACCTACCCAGACCTCCAGTGAATTCTTCACAGCCCTGGTTACAAGAGCCTGTGCGAGTGACGCCATTCCATCCCACTACTTTGCCCACCTCATCTTCTGTCTCTTACAGAGCTCCTCGACCTGCTAACACCAGTCTCCCTCTCTCTTAAAAAATGTTTATTTTATGTACATGTATGTTTTGCTTGCATGTATATGTATATGCATTGTGTGTGTACTTCATGTCCACAGAGGTCAGAAGAGCTCTGGACACCCAAGGGCTGGAGTTACCGATAGTTGGGTGCTGGCATGCAGATACGGAGAGATGAACCTGGTCCTGTGAAATAGCCACCAGGCTCTTAACCACTGAGCCATCCCCCAGCCCTCCTCCTTGCATTTCCTATACATATGAAACCTGCACCATTGCTGAGATGCCACACCTGCCATTCCCACTTCCTGACTTCGGCCCCACATCCTCTCCGTCCCTTGGTCACCCAAGCAGCCCCTCACTTCCTCTATGTGATTTCTGAAGAGCCACAGTCTCAGTTAGGCTTCCCTGGGCTCTCTAACCAAAGCACCACTTCCTACCAGCTCTCTATGCCCCTTCCTCCAGCCATCACATGGCTGGTGATGTTTCTAGACTGTTTTCCAGTCAATGCACCCACTCTGATTTCTGTCTGTCTGCTAGCCATGCCCCCAACACTCCACTGCCCTGGAGAACTGACCCTGACTCAGAAACAATGATTGGTTGGGAAACGAGTCTCAAAGATATGGGGACACAAAAGGTTGGCTTCTTTGCTTTAAAGTGGGGTAAATTTAGCAAATCTACAGAACATTCCAGAGTTTCCTGCAGCGAAGACCTAAGTCTACTTTTTGCTTGGCTTTTTTTTTTCATTAAAGTTTTTCTTTATTCCCTTTCATTTGAGAACTCTTGAATGCAGACAAAATGAAACAAAAAAAATCAAATAAAAAACCACTGATATGGAATCCTCCCCTGAAGCTCTGCTTCTACAGCTCATAATGAAAACTCCTTGGTTGTTATTTTCTTCTTCTTCTTCTTCTTTTTTTTTTTTTTAGTGTCTTGCCAAATATAATACATGGCATTAAGTTTTGTTCATCTCTCCCACTAAAATCTCAGCCACTGCTCTGTTTATTGTAGCATTCTCAATATTTGATTTTATAGTAGGTGCTAAGTAAATCTGTGTTTCAAATTTATATGTAGGGAGTTTGTGTGTGTGTGTGTGTGTGTGTGTGTGTGTATGACTAAAGAAAAGGAGGCCATGAATTTAAGACCAAGATCTGTGAGATAGGTTGGAGGAAGGAAAGCTAAAGAGACAGTGATATAATTTCAAAAAAATTATTAATATAATTAGTGGGAATTTATCCCTTGGAGTCCTATAGTCTCCAATTTTGTTGGTGGGTCTGGGGTCCTGGATCCCCAACCCTGTTGTTCACAAACACATCACTTCCTCTTCCATTTGCTCCATTGAGATTGCCTCTGCTCCCTGTTCTCTGCTCTTCTGAGTCCTGGGTCATTTCCCAGGAACACGCAGTACCTACTTGTTTGTCCAAAAGCACCTACCAGCTTCCTTTTGGATACTTGTCCTGCCCACCCCAGGCTCAGTGAACTGGTAGAGTGAGCAGTGGGCTCTGTCCTTATTTAGGTATGACATGAAAATGAGGGAGGGTGAGGGATAGAAAGTACAAGGGAGGCTGCTCTTCCCATCAGGTGCTGAGATCAGTGTATATGATAAAGACAGGGACGGCCATAGACAAGGAAAATCCGTCTTTTTTCAGTTGTACCCTAACAAATTATGTATGTATGTATATATATATATATCATGACTCATACTCAAGGCTGGCTTTGCTCCACAAGGTTCATCATGTGTCTTAGGACTGCCTCCAGGAGGGGCTGGACCAAATCACTTAGGGCTAGAGATGTGGGGTTAGACCACACACAGTCAGAGCCAAAACCTTGCAGATGACTGAGAGCTGGCTAGATGGCTGAGCATGCAGACATACTTGCTACACAAGCCTGACCACTTAGTTCCACCACTGGAACCCACAGCGGAGAGAGAAAACAGATGCCCAGAGTTCTCTGACCTCTGCACACAGGCTGGCTGTCAGTAACAGTCAACTCTTAATACTGCACTTTAAACACCAAAACCCCAGCTTCTCCGTGAAGATTTGATGACGTGACTTCATATAACCTGCGAGGTTACACACACTTCCACAGAGGAGGAAAGACGGGCATGGGGGCCTTCAGAAACTTGCCCAGCACCCCAAAACTATTTAGGGGTGGAACTAGGCTTTGGATCCCAACTTCTCACCCCAGGATGTGTTTCATAGAAGCAAGGGGAATCTTGCTGAAGGATGTTTGTTGGCGCTTTCCCACTTTTTTGAGACAGGGTTTCTCTGAATAGCCCTGGCCATCCTGGAACTCCCGGGACCACGAGACTCCAAAACAGACAGGCTGGGAACGGAGCAGCCAAGCCTTCAGCAGACCATGGAGCCACATCTGCAACAGGTGAGCTTGTGCCTGCTCACTTTGATTGGCTCAGCTCTGGTCACATGTCTCTGGGCAACCCAAGAGAAGAAAAGTAACTCCTTGTATTTCTCAATTTGTGTTTAACAAAATATCCCAAAATGTAGCTTCTTAAGAAGAAAGCAAATCCTTCCGCCATGGCTTCCATGGCTCAGGGACCCAGAGCAGCTCGGCTGAAGGGTTCTGGGCTTGAGCCTCCTGTGAGGTCACAGGCTGTTCCCTGTAGCCAGTTACCTGAAGGCCTGACTGGGCTTCTTGCTGCTTCCTTCATCCTCTGCTTCCAGTGGGGTCTGCTTTAAAGCATCTCCCATATGCTGCTGGCTGTCAGCCAGAGGCCTCGGCTCCATTTCTGCATAGGTTTCTTGAGATCCTTCTGACAAGACAGCCTCCTCAGGATGAGCAGTCCAAAGGAGGGCAAGTGGACACATAAGAGCAAGCCTTAGCTCTTATGATATATACCCTTAATTCCTCAATTTCGTTTTGTCATCTGGGTCATCCCTATTTTATGTGGATGAGGCTATAAAACAGATGTTCACTGGGGTCTGCCTTAGAACCCCAGTACCACATTCCCCTAAAGGAACCTAGAAAGTAGCTGGGTAGGTGAAAAGCACACACACATGTACACACATGCACACACATGCACACACATGCATACGTGTACATGCATGCACACACGTGCACACATATGTACACACATGTGCACATACATGGATGCACATGCACATACATGGATGCACATGCACACACACATGCACATACACATGCACACACACAGAGGAGGATGGACATCTAGTTTTCTGCAACTAAAGTAGAAAACAATACTGTTTATTTCACAGGGTTCTCTTGGCTGGACACTTTTCCCATCATAAGCAAGAAACAGACGGTAACTGTTGAGGTTGTCTACTATAGTTAACTTGCTGGTCGCCTTCCAGGCTCACAACATACACCTGGGTGAGTGCCAATGGCCATTTGCTGGCTCCTGATCAGTGGTCTCCAGTTCTTCCCCCTCTTCCCTCTGGCCTGTCCTCTTCTGCTTTCTCTTTTCTGAGGACTCAATAGCTGTCTCATGGTGTCTTTTCATCCTTCTTGTATGACTCTTTGTCATCTTCAGTTTTTCTTCCTGAGATTTGACAATTTACACCGTCACCTGGAAATTTTATCTGTACCCAGACGTAAACAGTCACACACAGGCAGACCCCAAGATCCTCTCCTACCATTGTAAGTGAATGCAGATGAGCTCATCTGAGCAGGGTATAATAACTGCTACCGTAATCTCTAAGATGAATGTATCATTTTGTAGTTGACAAAACACTTTCATATATTATCAAGTGACAGAATCCTGCCCTGGTCATCAGACAAAATTTGTTTAAGTTCTAAGATGCCCCAGTGGCTGCATGAAGACATCGCTTGTAGACGATCCTGGCTTATCTTCTGCTCTCCTTTCATCTCAATGCCACATGTCCCACTCTGAGAATCAGTTGCTTGCAGGAAGGGCAGTACACGGTTACTCACTTTCCCCCTCTGTGTGTGGTGTACATGCATGCACGTGTGTGGGCATAAGAACTCCTGCATGTGCACATGGAGTGACAAGGAGCAGGCCGGGGTCCTACTCTATCACTCTCTGCCTTCTTCTAAGACAGGGTAACTCAATGAATCTTGAGCTTGATTAGTAATCAACAGACCCCAGCAATCCTTCTGCTTCTGGCCCTACAGACTGGATGAAGCAGGAAAGCATAGAGAATAGTTTAGCAACTTCGGACTCCACTTGGCTTGGGCTGTGCACACACTTCTTTTAGAACAGAATAGAATGCTCCTAGCAACCTATTTGCTGCCCTAGAACTTCCACTGCATCAGGCTGCACCCATTCTCTCCCCTGAACCATGGCACAAACTTCTCTTCCCCTTAAGGACAATCAAACTTGGATGATTTTTATTCAAACAAGTTCTCAATATATCCTAGTCAGAGGGTAAGAGGGCTGATCTTATCTGAACTGGCTTTGGGTGCATGGTCAGTAAGGGAAGATCATGTTCTCGACTGCACTTTTAGGAGGACTCCCTATTTACTATCTTATTCGGATGCAACGTTAGGTGTGGGTGTGGTTAAAATCGAATGCTTTATAGGGAAGAATGGATATATCAGAAAAAGAGTCACATGATCTAACCTATTCATCAAAACAACCATTCTTATTATGCCCTTTAGAAACCAAACTTCTTCTGTTGAACCCCCAAAATAATAGGGGTGCTTGGGTATCTTCAACCATGTGGTCCGCTGCTCTCTTGCAGCGTGTTTTGTTCTATAGCTTTGCTTTGAATATCTCCTTCACTACGTTTGCAAATCTGTGTGAGCCTTTGTTTCAATTCCTTGAAGAAAGGCTGAGAATCTGGAAACACCTGGCCCAGGCTCCAAACGTTACATTAGAATTGCAGATTGTGTGTGTGTATGTGTGTATGTGTGTGTGTGTGTATGTGTGTATGTGTGTGTGTATGTATGTGTGTGTGTATGTATGTATGTATGTATGTATGTATGTATGGTGTGGCCAATCTTGGCTTTTTATTTAGGCACTGGGAATTCAAACTTAGGTCTTCATGTTTGCACAGCAAGGGCATTGCCTAACAAACTATTCTTGCCTGCCCCCCCACCCCCCACGGCCCCATTCAATTATTTTCAATGAATATTTCTATCTATGTACACACTCTTTACTTCATTTTGCATCGTGCCGGGGATGGAACCCAGAACTCTGCACATGCTAGGCAGGCCCCTTACCACTGAGTTTCATCCCCAGAACTTTAAACAAATATTTCTAAAGAATCGTCAATATATCAATCAGACGCCATCCCTGCCCTAGTGGAACCTAAAGTTTTCAGGGATGAGAGGATAGTTGGGAACGTAAAAGAAATGACGTTAAACCAATAGTCACTCTAAGAACATTTCATCCTGCGCTGTGCCCCCTGTTGCTGTTGAGGAGTGTCAGGAGAGTGTTTTATAGAATAAGTGGACCGATCTCTCTGAATCGCTTGCCCCAGCTTGTCCAGACAGGTGGACAGACCAGCCAGTTTCCCAGGTTCTTGCAGCAACCACGTGATTCAGCCTATGGGGCTCAGCCAATGGGAGTCGCTGACTGGCCAGTGAGGGTTGGGGGGAAGAGAGAAAAGCAAAGGTCGATTCTGTTTCCTGCCCTCCCAGTGCTGGATGGCCTGAGGCCTGCTTGGACCAGATCCGTTTTCTTTCTTTCTTTCTTTCTTTCTTTCTTTCTTTCTTTCTTTCTTTCTTTCTTTCTTTCTTTCTTTCTTTCTTTCTTTCTTTTTCCCTATCTGCCCGGATCAGAGTCCCTGTTTTAAATTCAGCTGACTCAGTTTCCCTAGATGGCCTGGGATGGCTCTAATCACCCTTTGCTTTTTCAAGCCCCGACCACTGCCTTTGCCAGTGGCTTGCTCCTGTGACTGAGTTGGGCTGTGACTTCCTAACAGACAGGGTCTAACTGTTCCCTGTCTTAGGTCATGGCAAAAATATGCAGCCCTAGGCTGAAGGCGGCGGTGACTGACAGCATGAAACGCCGGGGACTGGGGAAGGATGACGAAACGGAGAGCTTTAGAAAGTCGACTTTCTCTAAGAATCTCATGTTTCTGAGCTCATTTCCTTTCAGTACTAGCCTGTCGTCTCTGGAGTCCCCTATTACCGGAGCCCTTGGAGTCCCCTACTCCGTGGTCACCTCGCTTCAGGGCCACCGGAGGAAGAAGGTCTACTCTTGCTCCGACCCCTGCCATAGTTTCCATCCCTGAAGTGCTGTGGTTTCCAGAGAGCCCTACGTGGGCTGAGGAGACACAGATGAAGTGTTCTAACACTAAAAGAGATTTTACCAACCTGGAGAATGGGCATCAGAGTGCTCACGTGGCAATCCGAGGCTGAAATGGGAGGACCAGAGGAGGAGAAAACGGTTCCAAAGTTACCCTATTCCCCAGAGACTCTTGCATCTCTGAGGCCAAGACCCTGATGGTCCACCTCTCGTTAAACAGTGCACGCCTTTAATTCTAGCATTTGGGAGGCTGAGGAAGGTGGACCTCTAGGAGTTCAAGGCCAGCCTGGTCTATAGAGTGAGTTCCAAGACAGGCTGGGCTATCTATACACAGAGAAACCCTATCTGGAAAAACAAAAATTCTAATTTTTTAAAACAAATTTTATTATTAAAAATCTTGCAAATGAATAAAAACATCACACTCAAAATGAGCCTGAGTCAAAGTTTACCCATCATTCATTATCCAAAACCGGCAGCTCAGTGGGTTTTAGTCCCTTGGTCTGGCGTGGTGTGTGCGGTCCAAGCAGGATTAGGACCAGTCTGCATTTTCAATGGAAACAAATGTTACTCTCATCTAGCCCTCTTCACAGAAAGCCCAGCCTTCTTAGAATGGCAGCCAGAAAACTCCACACTCTCCTAATCCTACAGTTCCCCGCTAATCAGACGTCTAGACAAGAGCGGTCTCTGTTCCCTTTCCTGTTAGCAAATCTGCCCTGACAAGTCACATCCTCCGCTGATGCCATTGAAATGCTCTCCATTTGTTCTGCGGGCCTTCTGAGACTTGGCTCTGGAAATGCTATCAGTTCCTGGATCAGCTCCATTCTCTTAAAAATCACGTTTGGATATTCCTCCTCTTAAATTGCATCCTCTGGAGAGGAGCTCTCTGTTCACAGAGCGGTTAGCACTGCGTTGAACGAAGAAGAGTGCTATGGGGTTTGTGGGTGCTTGGTCAGAGACATCCTTCATGCATGGGTCTGCTGACTTTGGAGAGGACACTATTTAGCATGGGCCTATTTAGACAACACAATGCGCGGCCTTAGTCTGGCGTGGAAAGCGGGGTGGAGATGTTTCTGTTTCGCCCGTCTCTTGGAGATGGGACTGGTTACTACTTGGTTTCTCTCTGCGCCTGGCTATATCTAGCAAGGGTGGCAAAACCATACCAAAGAGGCTTAAAGTAAAGGTTAATTTGCATATTTTAAAATGAGCACCAAAATCATGGGAATCAAAGGCTGTGGGAGGAGCTAGAGAGCCCGGACACTGGTTACAGAGATCTTTCTGTTCCCACCTCTCTCCCGCCAAGTGCTCTGCAGCCCACCCCCTCGGCACATCGATCAGAATCTGGCCAGCCTATTTGAAAGACAACCTATTCTGAAAAAGTAGTGCATGTGTGAGATGCAGTTGCTCCCCCCAGCTGGGGTTTTCATTTCCATGGTTTCCGTTTCAACTTTTGTCTGAAAATGTTAGATGGAAAAATAGTCTCCCCAAATAAATAATTCATACATTTTACCACATTTATCATAACATGTTATAACCGTTTCTATTTTATTGTTAGCTGTTTTCATTAATCTCTTACTGTACATAATTTATAAACTAGATTTTATCTGGACACAAATATAGATAGGAAAACATAGTAAATATGGGATCTATATTACTATATCATTATAGCATATATATTCTATACTATATATTATAGTATTACCCCATAGTGCAGCACTGAGGGTCTGGAAATGTATTTCCCACACTGGGAAGGGGCTGTCACACCCTACTCCACACTGACAAGATACATTATAAATCAAAACATAATAAAAATGTCGTGCTTCACCAATGCCTGGGGACACAGCTTTTTCCTAGAGCCATTAGGTGTGGGTACCAAGTGACTCATTGACTACTGCCACCGTCTATGAGGGGACTTTGCTCCCTGCCCCTGGGCTGCCCTCCTCCCATTTGCTGCTGCTTTCGCTCATCTAAGGGATGCTAAGGTTTCATCTAGCCCCCTGCAAGTGAGAGCGCACACCCTCTCCACATCATCACCAGACAGCGCCTTTAGAGCTCTGGCGCAGCTCAGGAAGCATCTCATAGCAGACTGAGCCCAGATGGGAGCCCTGTAGTCCATAGAAGAGCTCATGCCAGCACACTTGAGCCCATGGGGGCTGACCCCACCAATGGTTATTGAGTTTGCATATGCCGTTCAAGTATCCTTGGGTCTTTTTAGAAGCCATTCCAAGATGAGTCGTGATTCATAGGTTACAGACACAGGCCAGCTTGCAGGAGCATTTGCCTATCGAACATGCTTATTCCAGTCTTTGGAAACACAGGATAAGCCGCCATAACTGCAAAGCCCTATCTACCATTTATCTGGCTTCTCTTTTTCTTTTTTAAGCTATTCTAAAAAATGATATCTTTTAGCACCCCCAGTGATGATCATTCTGGAATACAGTCATCCTCCACACCCAGCGGGCCTTGAGCTGTATAGTAATTTCAGGTAGGAACAACAATGGCACCCTAGAATATTATCCATCATTGCAGCAACGTCACAAAGGGAGAGAGTTATATCTCAGTTTCTCTCTACATAATGGGAAAAAGCAAGCTGCAGGCAAAGTTTTGAATGTTACTAAATTTGTTTGAAATGATCCAAAGGTTACCTGGGAGGCAGCTTTGCAATGACAAATATCAAAGGGATCATTTATATTCTCTTGTATTTGATGCGTCACTGGTGGAGAAACCAGTTATCAGTAACATCTCGAGACCTCCATCAGCCTCAGTGACCTTGTCTCTGAAATGGGCGTGCCATGAAGACCAAGCGACAGAAATGAAGGTCCTGGGAACAAGGCTGTCCACAGACACCCAATGCCCGATGCATGCTTATCCCTCACTGAGCCCAGTGTCACTCAGCCCCAAGCCGCGGAAACACATGGCTGTCGGGAAAAGAGCTGGCTGCCTTCCTTGTCTCTCTTTCCTTTTTCATTTTGTCTCCACAGAATGGGAGCGAGGGAGGGGGAGGCAGGTCTCCTGCCTCACAAAAGGCCAGTGTCTGTGGGCCTGCAATGTCTGGGAGGCCCATTAGGCTACAAGGCAGCCCTGCCAAGTTTACATATGGTTTTCATATCACCGGGCTTGTTGTTTTGACTCCTGTGAGCTCTCTCTGCAACAACGTCTCTGGAGGAAAGGAAGTGCAGGCAGACTGAAGGCCAGGGCTGCAATGGCAGAGGCATCTAAGGTACAAAGCAAATAAAATACCTCCGGGGCCGTGCATAGTCCCCGAGATCTGTCCCCTTGGGTTGCTACCTCCTTGCTTGCCTTCCAAGTCGTCCAGCATCTGGTACCTTCTGGCTTCCAGAAGACTCAGTCATGTCTGAGCTTTCTTCCCAGAGGAGGTCAGGGAGGCAGAAGAATTTGGCAGATGAACAAAAGCCATTAGCAGCGTCTGGTCTGATGTAGGTGGCAGCACTTGGGAGTCCACAGGCTCTGAGGAGCCAGTGTGGACTGGTCCTTCTGTTAGCTGCCCTTCAGTAGGTACACTCTAGCTTAGCTGGTGGGAAACGAAGGTGAGTTGAACAAACCGGTTCTTTCCAGGTCTTGCACAGAGTAGGCTTCCAGTGGAGTGTGGGTGCACAAGGTAGCTGCAACAGTAATGATAATGTATGGAATTGTAGTCATCTGTGTGCGTGTGCATGTGTGTGTGTGTGTGTGTGGGGTACATATATGCACAGCATACATGTGGAGGTCAGAAAACAACCTCAGGATGCTATTTACTTTGCCACCTTTAAAGGTATTTTAAAAATATCTATACATGGATAACATATTCAGATCCAATTCGCTGTCCTCTGATTCCTCGCCTCTCTCCCATACTTTTCCCTTTGAACTCTATGCTCTCTCTCTCTCTCCCTCTCTCTGTGTGTGTGTGTGTGTGTGTGTGTGTGTGTGTGTGTGTGTGTGTGTAATACCTACCTGCCTGATAATAATTTCCATTTGACAACTATTTCTTGGGAGCCAACCATACACCTAGCACTGTACTATTCCTGAGCAAAACCAGCAGGAGCAGCTGCCGATGATCACATCAGTATAGCATACACGGTGTTTATCTTCATCCGTTTGCTCGTTTGCCCCATGAAGGAAATGCTGTAATCACCCCACCCCCACCCCCATTCTTCAAACCAAGAAGCTGAACTCCAGAGAGGTTAAGCACACTTTTAATTGCGTTTTGTTTTGAGATAGGATCTTGCTATTCAGCTCAGTCTGATCTAGACCCGCCATCCTCCTGCCGTAGCTCTCTGAGCACTGTGATTACAGGTGTGAGCCAATCCAACTAGCGTTACACTTGCTCTAGATAACATTACCAGACTAGGAGCCACACTTTGAGCTGCTATATGTAAATGGAGCCAGAGTCAGGACAACATTGTGTACACCCTAACCGCAGCCTGAGTCTTCCACCGCAAGACTTTTGTTGTGCAAAGCTGTGTCTAACATTAATGAATGGTTTGTCCAGCTCTGGCTGGCTGGGCAATCCTGGCTATGAACCGAGCACCTTGCCAGGCTCTCAAACTGTGGTCCTTTGTGTTCACAGTTTTCCCTCCACTGACGCTTCCCCCAGGCCAAGCAAAGGGAAGGGATCTTCAGGTCTCTGGATCTTGATCTCAGATCACAGTCCCCCAGAGCCAGAGAGCCACTGGTCTCATAACCAAGACCCTATCTCTTCTATGACTTTAAGTCACCACTTCACAGTGACTCTTCTGCCTTGCTTCGCCTTACCATGTCTGTTCTGGATGTGGAAATCAAATGATTTTTGCTCACTGGGAAGGTTGCTCACTGGATGGATCCTTGAGCTTGAAAGTGACCAGCTGTAGGCTGTGGCGCCATTGTGAACAACTAGGAACGCATAGCAGCATCAAGCATGGGAAGTGACCAATGCCAAGCGCTCCAGAGACGCTGCACTTATCACTGATGTACTCCAAGGTGGCTGAGAAAGTCGGTGGAGATTGTAATGATGGAAGTGGTTGCTCTGTGTCACTGAGGACAAAACAGAAGTAGTCACAGATGCCAAGCCACACAAGGTAGATGAACAGAAAACCATATATCAGTGGCGCTTGACTTTCCTAATGCCATGATCCTTTAATACACAGTTCCTCATGCTGTCGTGAAGCCCAACTGTAAAATTATTTCATTGCCTCTTCATAACTGTAATTTTGGTACTGGGATGAATCGTAATATAAATATATGATATGCAGGATATCTGATATGCAACCCCCCAAAGGGTCATGACCTATGTATGGGTTGAGAACCACTGCCTTAGAGTGGAATAATGAAGGCCGTCTCAAGACAGCAGTATCAAAGGCACACACCTGGGTAAAGGTCTTGGCTAAGAAGCACGCCAAAGAATATCTTTCAAGAGATTATGTTGAGCATCAGGAAAGGCTCAAAGAGATGAAGGTCCTGTGAGTGACACAGTTTGGTAACCTTCAGTGATAAAGCCTCCGTAGATATAACTGCCACTCATGAAGGCAACCATAGCCTCTGAGTGACAGAAACATTGTGTAACTTCTCAGGCAGCCCAAGGTGGGCTCTTTGGTGGTGGATATTTGGTCAATGGTATTCACCTTGCTGGTTGGCAAATGTTTTAGCTGTTATGGTGGTCTTGGTGGCACCAATGACAAAGATAAGACAGGGTGGTAGAGGGGGTGACTGGACATGAGAATAATGGAGGTAACAATTATAAAATATTGATCTTAAAGTTTGTTTGATGAGGGGCTGGAAAGATGAATCAGAGGTTAAAAGTACTTGATGTTCTTGCATAGAACCCAGGTTTAGTTCCCGCACACAGAACCCACAACAGTCTTTAACTCCAGTTCCATGGGATCTGATTCTCTCTCTCTGTCTTTTTTGGGGCACCAGCCATACATGTAGTGCATATATATTCATGTAGACAAACATGTAAATAAAAAAATAATTTTTTTTCTAGAAAAAAGGACCAAAGTATCAGAATCAGGAGATTTGGATTTTGTGGAGGCAGAGGCCACTCTTTGAGCAAAGCACAGTCCAACGTGGTGCTGGTGGCGCCAGGAAGCAGTGGCAGCTGCGACAGCTTTAACCAACATTGGACAAGATGAGTGGAGTTGTGACAGGGCGACTGCAGCCACTCCCCAAAAGATCTGAGTTCAAATCCTAGCTCTGTTTCTTGCGAGCAAGATGACTGAAGCTGGTTTCCTTGGCTTCTCCTGGACTTGCTTTCCTCAAATAGGAATCCTATGTACCTTGTTTGCATTACCCAACCCACAGGAGGGGCCTAGTAAATTATAGTTATAACTATTCCCACATACGAACCATCAAGCCCTTCCATTCCAAGTAGTCAGAGTTAGAGTTAGGAGTCTTAGAGTTGGGAGGGGCACTGCATTTCAGGAAAATCGGCTGATGCAAAGATCACAGGAGAAGCAAGTGGTAGCGGGTGGAACTCAGAGCTAAAGGCACAATCAATCATCTCCGCTCCCCTCCACCTCTCCAGAAAGTGTGGTGTGCAGCCATTGCAAATGCAAATGCGATTTTTCCTCTGTCTTCCAGCAAAACACAAGAAATGCAAGGAGAGGATTTAGGAGCTCTCCTAAATCCTGCCCCTCCCCCCCACTAGGTACCCCGCTGCATTTCAGCAGCCTGGGCCCAGCCCCTCAAGGAGACTGTTCATTGTTTTGATTTCTTTTCTAGTTGCTGAGACAAAAGTAAATTGAGAAAGGATTGATCTGTGCTCACGTTTTGAGGGGACAGGGTCTATCATGGTGGAGAAAGCATGTTGGACTTTGCATTTAAAGTCTTCTCACATCTCTGGGGACAAGAAACAAAGACCAGAAGGATATTGGTCTGGGCTATAAAGCTCAAGGCCATCCCCCAGTGGCCTACTACTTCTAGCAACTCTCCACCCTTTGGGAACCATGTGTTAAAATGCAGGAGCCTACAGAGGACATTTCACTTTGGCCCATAGCATTCATTTACATGTGGGGGGATTTAGGTTAGAGATCTCTTCCTTTTCCAGCCTGCCTTCCATTTCTCATTTATAAGTACCTTGTTCTCCTTCCTGGTTGAAGTGTGTCAGTAAGGGAACTCTCACCTGCTCTGCTCCTAGACTGGACATGTGATGTAGGCCTAGCCAACTGACTTTTTCTCTCCTTTTGGCCAAAAGGGTTGTCTTTACTTGGGAATGTACGTATACCACCCAAGCAGGGCTAACCAGATAGATTCTGAAACTTTTGATGGAGCGATGGGGAAAGGGGATTGTTGCCTCTGAGGCTGATACAATCCTGGAGCTTCTGAGGAAATAACTTGACTAGAGGAAAAGACAGATAAAAAGTGAACAGGCTGAAGGTCCATATACCTGCGGATATCACTGTGGTTTGTAGACCCAGCCATGTCTGAAGCCAATAACCCTGCTTTTCCCATTAAAGAAGCCCAGAGATTCATCCTCTTGATCCTCAAGTCACATCTAGTTAGGCTGCTGTCACTCCCCCCGCCCCCCCCCCAGAAGCATCTCGTTTCATTTGAAAAGAGACTCTGTTCCTATCTTGCCCAGGAAACCATTTGTCTACTTGGTAAAATGGAAATTGCTCCAGTCGCCCTCCTCTCCTAGCTAATGGAGCTGTGCTTTAGTGCTGAGCATCAAAGGCCGACACGGTGACGAATCTGCTCTGTCTCCAATAATGAGCTAGGATTTAGGGATTTAAGTTTCAGTGAGAGACGCGTGAGCAGAGCTGCTGCCTGATTCAGCCTTTCCGTGGAAACGGCTATTCATCTTCTTAAGCAGCTAGACATCTGCTGTGACATCATGGACAGCTTAACGCCCATAAAGCCACTGTCGTGACATCAATATTGACTTCCCCAAAGCACCCTGTGCTCACTGGGCTTCATAGTTGCAAACTGTTTGATCATGTGCCATATGTCATGCACACAATAAAGACAAACTAGTGCAGAATTTGGGGCAAAGCAGTCTAAAAATTCTTCCTGATTTCACCTTTCTCACCCAGGTAAGTGTTGAGTGTGGTCCTGCAGAAGGTGTTGACACAGTTTTGAAATTATCCTCCGCTGCCAACTTCCAGCGAGAAAATAGCAATGTATTTACATATTCCCTCACACGAAGTTCTGAATCTTAGCCACTTCAGATGACCAGCTTGTCTTCAAAAGAGATAATCTTTTCTCGTGGATGGCATATCACCCACCCAGGAGTGTACAGAGGATACTCTGTAAACTCTCAGCCCCCACCTGCACTTCGGTTTCTAGCTCCCTGCCAATATAAAAGCCCTCACACGAGTACCAGCACACTGATGTCTGCCAACTTTGGGGACCTTGTACGTGCACATCTCATTCTTTGGTTTTTCTACACTCTTCTACCTCCCAGCCTTGCCCATTGGCTGTCCTTAGCCCTAAACTCAGCTGATCCTATACTCACTGTATACTCACCTGCTTTATATGGCACCTACTCTGGGCCATTTTGAAATGCAGCTGCCCAAGCTCTGCTCATGTCTATTCTACGTGATTCCAGAATGATTCTTTGTTGAGAAAACAGTACCACTGAGGGCATGTGGGGTTGGACACTTTGGTGATTTTGTAAATAAGTGAGCACATAAAAGAATGAATGAATGAATGAATGAATGAATGAGTCAATCTAAGCAATCCTGCATGAATGTGCTTTCTCTCCATGTAATTCAGATTTCTTGCTTTCCGTGGCCTATCTTTTTGTAACATAGATGTAGCACATGGCTGGCAGTCCTCAGATATTGCCTGGACTTGTACTGGCCTCTGAGTCTATTCCAATGACTATCTACTTCCTATCTGGGCAAGTTTTACAACTTCCTTTGGCTTGTAGGTACAATATATGTTCAAGGAGACGGTTCTTTAGCGTTCCTTCCCTTCCTTCTTTCTTCAGATCTGTGGTCACCTACTTTTGGTCCTTCACCTTCTCATCCTGTCTCTCTCCTTGCTGCTGGACCCCACATGGGACTTCTGTTTTTGGAATAATCTGGTGCCTTTTGAAGCTCCTGCTGATTGTGTTCCAGGTGGATTGAGAGCTTGGTAGAGGTGGCTGCTTGAAGGAAGACTTGGGTGGTCATGAACGATGGGTATCTGTCTCACTGGACTTCGAATTCTCTGGATTCATTAACATCAGCGACAGCAGGGTGTCCCACAGTGAGCCTGCTTTCTTCAGGCTCCCTTGCACACATCAGCCTGACTGACTGTTTATCCATCATGTTATAGCGCATCCTGAGACCCTTGAGAAACTGCTACACCACACCCTTCAACATCTCAGTTGACTTGGGTGGCATTGTTTCTTTGGCCTCTCGTTGATGCCCTATTTGTGGTGAATGAACGTTATTTTATGTCTCTCCAGGGTCATGCTGCTAGTCGAGACCACAGTGTTTCTTTTCTGACTCTGTTTGGCCCCTCTCACTTTCTACTTCAAGCAGACTTTGTTTTTGGTTTTAAGACAGGCTCTGACTACATAGACCAGGCTGGCTTTGAACCCATAGAGATGAGCCTACCTCTGTCTCCTGAGCGATGGGCTTAAAGGTGTGCTTTGTAATACTCAACCCTTCTAATACATTCTGAAGTGGATCTGTCTTGCCAACTGACTCCAGAAGAGTGAGGCCTTTCCCATGGGTTGGAATCTTGGGGTTTCCAACTGTGTCTTAGTAACAGGAAGCACCAAGGCTCAAGTGTGAACCAATTTCCTCCAGACCCTTCCATAACATAGTAATATCATAGGTATTGGGTCCAAAGGTCCCACTTCATCGATTCCCCTGCCACCCATTTCCAAAATGCCTCCCCCACCCACACATCCCTCAAATACTTCCTTCCACCCAAACATTAGCAAGCCTTCAGGGACCAGTTTGATTTATTTTTCTGTACGCCTATGCGTGTGTGGTCTGTATGAATGTTTGCCGCCCATGCTCAGGTGCCTGTGGAGAGCGCCAGGCTCCTGGAGCTGGAGTCACAGGTGGCTGTGAGCTGTCTAGCATGGACACTGGGAACCCAACTCAGACCCCTGAGAAAGCAGCACACGCTCTTGGCAACTGAGCCGTCTGTCTTTCCAGCCTCCGTTCACTTTCTGGATCCTCAAAGAAGCATCCTGTGGCCACCACAGCACTTCTGACCCTGACCGTCAGCTTTCCTGAAGTCTGTCGTTTTACGAATCGTAGCATGTATCACCGATTGATTCTTCCTTCTGTAATTCCTGCCTGCCTCCAACTGTAAATCCCCAAGGGACAGGCAGCCTGTCAAGTTTCTGTTTGTTTGTTTTTCAGTGACCTGCATATTTGGCATCCCGGGTACACGACAATTTAAACACTTTTGTGTGTTTTGCTTTACTGACTCTACATCATAGTTAAATACGTAGTATTTTGGGGGGAATTAATTTTTTTTTAGTAGTTGAAAAGAGTCAGCCACCTTTCAGCTCTGGAGGATCACACTGACAAGTACACTTGCAGAAAAACATGTTTGCCAGGAGATGAACGTTCTGCCCCAAGCAGTGGAATAACGCGCTTCCCAAGAGGTGGGAGTAGAAACAGAGACAGATTTCTGTCCTCTCTGTCGCTGATGCAGCCTGCTGTCTGCACATACTTATCACATGGGCAGGACATATGAAGCAATCAAAGGTTCCGTTGATGATTAAAAACTCAAGTGCAGCTGTGGCGTTTGTCACTAGCCACCGGTGTTCAGCAACTGTGCATCACGTCACTGGGCGCCGGCCCCATTGTGGAGCATTATTGCTGTTCTGAATGGGGCTGGCATTATGTAACAGGAGGACAGAAGGCACAAAAAAGCAAAACAAGAAATAGATTAATGCCACCTTTCCCTTTTTAAGGACCTTGTTGAGTGCCTGGCTGGGAGTTGGATTAAATTGAATTCCACTCCTCAGACTCAGCCCTGACTGGGCGCCTTCAAAGACCTTGGGATTTCAGTGCAAAAGGAGGAACCAAACGAATGTTTAAGTTACATACAAGAGCTTATATTCATTATGAAGCCTGTTGTAAATGACGTATGTGTGTCTGGATGTATGTTTACATATGTGTGTGGAGGTGAAAGGGCAATGTTGATGCTGTTTCTCAGGACCACTGTCCTTCTTGTTTGAGGCAGGGTCCTCCACTGGCTTGGAGCTTGCAGGTTTCCTAGATAGACCTTCCTGTTTGCAGGCAAATTCTCTACTGATGGCTCCATCTCCCCAGTCCTAGCCTGTGCTAAAGTGTGTACACCCTGAACCTTGACAAGCAGAAATAACAAGATGGCTCAACACACTTGTTTTGGGTCCACATGGCTCAAGAAGGAAATATATGAGAAGTCTTTTCTTAAAAAATAGCTGCAGCCTGTGCTACACACACACACACACACACACACACACACACAGAAAGAAAGATACACATAGACACACACACAGACACATACACAGACATAGACACATAGACATACTTAGACACACAAAAGCAGACACACACAGACATACTCAGACACACACACTGACATCCACACACATAGACACTCACAGACACACACACATACACATAGACACACACAGACATAGACACACAGACATAGACACACAGACATTCTCAGATGCACACAAACATACTCAAACACAGACACACACAGACATACTCAGATGCACATAGGCACATACAGAAACACATAGATACACACAGACTTATAGACACATACACAGACACATAGACTCAGATACACACACACATACATACAGACACACATACATCCCCTGCCCTTTCCCCAGCCTATCTTTCATCCTTGCATCTCACACATTCCAGCCTCATGCCTCCTCTAACCCCTGAGCTGAAGCAGAGATAAAGAGGGAAGATAACGGCTGAGCACACAGGGCACTTTTCCCTGAGAGGCTAGACAGTGGAGTCTATTGAGAGGTGGGCCACAAGGTCTGAGTTGTGAGTCTCTGGAGCCAAACTGTCTGCACTCAGAAGCTGCTGCCTGTGTTGCAGCTGTGTCACTTTGGGTAGACGGCCTCACTCTTGTGGCCTAGGTCTGCTAACAGGAGGAGCATCTAACCAGCATTGACCACGTCCTGTGGGTTTTGTGACAGTGACGCCTGGAGTCCATGGAGCAGCGCTGGCACATGGCCAGCGGTCAGCCGGTGAGTTACTCCTGCAGGTAGAAGCAGGCACGCCCTGTAAGGGCTCAGGACAAGAAACCCAGGAGAGGTCTGGAGAGACGGCTCAGAGGTTAAGAGCATTGGCTGCTCTTCTGGAGGCCCTGAGTTCAATTCCCAGCAACGACATGGTGACTCACAACCATGTGTAATTGGACCCTCTGCCCTAGAGTACTCATATACATAAAATAAATCAATAAATCTTTAAAAGAAACCCAGGAGAAAGGGCAGAAGAATAGCACTTTCCCTCTGCCACTGTTTAATGAGGGTCTCTTGTATGTTGGGCAACTGCGGAGAGCGGAGAATACAGATGTGAAAAGCCCGCTGTCATCTCTGTCCTGAGAGCTTGCAGTCTAACGGGAAAGTCTATTCCCAGCCTCCTTTTGCACGGGATGCTCTTCTGCAGGTCCACAGTGCCTGGCCTGCAGAAGAGCGCTAGTTACTGCTGTGGATCGCTGGGTACGGGCCACATGGGCATTCTTGATTCACCACCTATTTTAATCCTGTATCAGCTACTCGCTTACATCCGAGGCCAACTTACCCCTTGGCTGTCTGGAATGCCCTTGTTCTGAGCTTCCTTTTTCCCCTGTGAAAAACCACACACTCTGTGCTCTCATTGTCTGCTTTCCACCACCTTGGTTTTTTTGATGTAGCTTTTTTTTTCTTTCTTTCTTTTTTAGCAGGTGCTGCCCACCTGCCTGTTTCTCCAATTGCCTAGCCAATCTCCAATCTGCAATTCTGCACCAATAACCTTGATCCCCTCCTTGAGAGCCAAGCTGGCTACCATCAGGAGTCTCCCAATCTTTCCGCAATCTTTACAGACTTGAAACCACCCTCTTCTTCCTTGTGGAAGGAGGGCAGAGTGAGCCGAGGCTGAGCAGGTGACTGGAGTGGCCGGGGGCCCAACTCACCTCAGAGCCGGTCTCTACAGGTCTCTCATCTGCCAACCCCTTGTCTGTCACTCATTCCTATGAGTCTAACTTCCTCAGACTATCTGATGGCTCTTTTCCTCTGTATTTCAAAATGTACAGATCCATCTGCCCACCCACGCATGAACATAGCCATTACTGGGTAGCATGGTCTCTGTGGCCGGCATGTCCCTGGGTTTTAGGGATAGACCAGTGAGTTCACAGAGCTTACATTCTAGAGCAGAGAGCCTACGATAAGCAACCAAAGAGAATGTGTGTACACGGTGAACAGCTGAGTGAAGTCCTCTGCAGTGGAGGGTTCAAGTAACCAAGAATTGAAAGTACTCAATTGAAAGATATTCAGACCTTTTTGGGTCACTATTGCCTAAATAATAATATAGTTAAGCAACTACTTACACTGTATTAATATTTTAGGGATTGTAAGTAATCTAGAGATGTCTGAAAGTCTATGAGAAGGTACATGTAGGTTATATGCAAATGACAGGCCATATAAAGAGACTTCAGTGTCAAAGAGATTGGGGAATGTATGAGATGCCCTGGACCTGCAGATGCTGAAGGCCAAAGGGACAACAGGCTTGGACCATGAATCTAAGTGGCTCCAGGCATGGAACTGAACTGCGGACAAAGGATGGAGAAAGGTAAGTCGCACCACACAAAGCAGCTTCTTGTGGTTCAAGCTAGTTCATTATGTTAGAGAGAAGCTGCTGAGGGTCCCCGTGCTGGAATAAGCTGTTGAGAAGCTTCTAGGGCCCCTGCCGAACCGCAGAACAATCTGGACATTGTTCTCCCTAGCGTTCTCTGGCTGGCATGTGCTGTATCTGCAAGAAGCCAGCCTTAAACCCACAAAAGGTCTGTTTGACAGTCCAATGCTATAGCTATCCAAAAGCAATCTTCCCATCTTTTGCTTGGGGGCAGAGAACAGAGGAATGCCTTGACTCTTGGCTGCACTGCCGCTTTGGCCAATGAATACAAGAAAGGCTTCGGCACGAGCTTTCCCCCTATCTCCTTATCGGAGCCCAGGTAATGAGGAATCTGGGAGATAATTTGACAAGTTATAAATAATTCCTTCTCAACCATCGATAAAAGGACAATGGAGGCTTGAGGAATCGCTGTCTGTTTGGTCCTCATCATGAGAATGCAAGAATATTAAACACACATCTTGTCAGTCTCTTTTATACAATGGTCTCACTAGATATTAGACATATTGCTCTGATGCCCAAATCACCATAACTTATTTACCATCAAGTTACAAATACACCCTCCAGTTAGCATGTGGGCTTACACCTTCACTAAAAATAAAAGTTTGCTTGCTTTGGGGGGTCAGTTAAGAATCAGCTTGATCAACAGAGGAATGGATACAGAAAATGTGGTTCATTTATACAATGGAGTACTAGTCAGCTATTAAAAACAATGATTTCATGAAATTCGCAGGCAAATGAATGGAACTCAAGAATATCATCATCCTGAGTAAGGTGACCCAGACACAAAGGAACACACATGGTATGCCCTCACTTTTAAGTGGATATTAGCCCAAAAGTTTGGAATACCCAAGATTCAACTCACAGACCATATGAAGCCTAAGAAGAAGGAAGACCAAAATGTGGATGCTTAAGTGCGTTTTAAAAGGGTGAACAAAATACTCACAGGAGGAAATATGGAGACCAAGTGTGGAGCAGAGAATGAAGGAAAAGCCATCCAGTGACTGCCCCACCTGGGGATCCATCCCATATACATAAAGCCACCAAACCTAGACCTTACGGTGGATCCGGGAAATGCTTGCTGACAAGAGCCTACATGGCTGTCTCCTGAGAGGCTCTGCCACAGAGCTTGACAAATACAGAGGCAGAGGCTCGCAGCCAATCATTGGACTGAGCAGGGATGGGAGTGGGGTGTTCCAATGGAGGAGTTGGAGAAGGGACTGAAGGAGCTGAAGGGGTTTGCAGCCCCATGGAGGGAGCAGTAGTGTGAACAGGCCAGACCACCCCTGCCCCAGAGCTCCTGGGAATGGACCACCAACCAGGGATACACATGGAGTGATCCATGGCACTGGCCACATATGTGCCTTGTTGGACATCAGTGGGAGGAGAGGCCCTTGGGCCTGGGAATGTTCAATGCCCCAGTGTAGGGGAATGGCAGGGCAGGAAGATGGGAGTGGGTGGGTGGGGGAACACCCTCATAGAGGCAGGGGGAGGGGGAATGGCATAGGGTGTTTCAGAAAGGGAGACCTGGAAGGGGGAGAACATTTGAAATGTAAACATCCAATCAAAAAAAAAAAAAAAAAAAAAAAAAAGAAAGAAAAAAGAAAAAAAAAAGAATCAGCTTGAACAATCCTGGAGTTTTCCTACTGTGTAACACTTAAAGTCTAGGGTAGATAGCGTTACATTCCCGGTGAATTAATAAAGCTGCCCAGAAAGTTCCGGGCAGATAGGCCAGCATACCAACCTTCATACTCCATGGAATGGACAGTTCTTCTCCCGGCTCCGTTCTGCTGCGCACAGCTTCTACCGTGGAGCTAAGTTGTTTCTTTATATAGAAGCTGGCGCCCTTGTTATATCGAGTACATGAGTCATTCGTACATTTCCTAAAATCCCAGCCCTTCACACTCCTCTGGTCTGCTAGCCATTTTCTTTTGTAATCAGGAGGGGAAAAAAAGTGCATCGGTAATGAGGACGTCTTGGTGAAAAGCTGAAATGCTCTTGGACTAGGTAGAGGACCATGTTTCCTGGTAGTGACTGAATCTTAAGCTTCTCATGTCTCCATTTGCATCTTCAGCAGCTAGGTAACTCCTGTGTTCCTGTTAATTTGGTTATCAGCTGGTATTATGATTTTATACTGTGACCCGGGAGAGTGCAGGTGCCGGGATGGGCTGAGGTAGCTGTATGAGTGAGGAATTAGTGCTTGATGGAGCAGTTAGAGTCAGGACCAAATACTGCTTACCAGTTCATTCTCCAGCGGACACAAGAAATGGGTGCAGGATGCTTGCTGTTCCCCTGGTCCACAGGCAGATACAAAAGGCTTCCACGCCCTTTCAGTTTGTTACCCTCTTGCTTAGGAGCTGAGGGCCTGATGAAAGGTCACTGGTTTCTATGCACAGACAACAAGGATGCCTAACATGTCCTTAAGTGGTTCATACTCCCAGGAGCCAGAGCAGGGCAAACAGTAGGTATGTCCAATCTACTTTGGAATTTGAAGCCAACAGAGTATGTTAAACAATCACTTCAATTGTCTGAAGCTTTCTGCCCGGGTGAGTGTGTTCTGATCATAAACTCCTGTCAAGAGTCCCGGAACTCTTGTTCCCAAGAACCCAAAGCCCGCACTCATTTCTTTTTGTTTCGTAATCTTCTAAATAAATGAAGTGTTAGCGAGACAAGGGTGGATCGACGTGCTCAGAGGATCCTTCCTGCCAGAGAAGAGACGGAAAGGGTCTAAAACACATTGTCACTTTCTGTGTGCCCTGTTACTGGCCTTTTCAATTCACTGGAGGAACTCCCAAAAAAATGGCCCTTTTAATGTTAATAGGGTAGCCTGTCAGTTCCCAGTAATGAGTACTCCCACAGTCTTGGAACTTCTCCTATGCCCTCTGCCACCCCCACCCCCACCCCCAAGCACAGTGGGAACTCACTGTCCCAAGTAACCTTTAAAACTTGAATTTCTTCTCAACTGTTATCATCAGACCACTTGTCAAATGGATATTCTCTGTTCCTGGGGCTTGGGGGTGGTGGGGCAAAAGGCTTGGGCTATGGTGGAAGAAGCGACCCTAGAGTGGAAGACAAAGTTCGGATGCCTAAATGAAAAGGACTACTTCTACCTTCCATCTGAGCATCATATTGAAGAAGAGGAAATCTCCCAGAAGAGAGACCAAATCTGCCAGTGCATCCAGAGACTGGAGTCATAGAATACTATTTAAAGAGAAAACACAGCTCATTCTGCTGCCATAGAAACCAGCCTAGGTATGAGAGGAGGGAAGAGCCTCTTTAAGGCCCAGTCCTTCTGCTTAGAATTTAAGACATTAGTGGGTTGGTTTTTTAAAAAGTTACAGTTTTCTGGGACGAGATGCACATGTGGGTGCTTGTGCATACACGTAGGGCAAGTCCGGTTGTCTTTAATTGAGATTCCCCCTTTGCCTTTGTCCCTAATTTGTTTCTTTTCCACTCTGGGGAATCTGGCTGTCTTTCAGTTGTAATTAAATCCAAAGGAAGTCCGGGATCTTAAAGGGGAAAGTGCCCATTGGTACCTTCCCCACGAGTCAGCATAGCTCTCCAGTGTAGTGTGCAGGCCTGTATGCACCTGCACAAACCTGGTGGACTCTCTGGGTAAAGTCCCATCCCTATTTGTTAACTCAGACATCTCTCAGAAGCTCCAAAGAGGCAGGATAAACTCTCTGACCTCCTTAATTCCGAGACTGAGACCGTGCCTGAGCCATGGCTCACTTTCTTTAGAGCATTTGAATATATAAACTCCGATTGCGAATCATGCTGCTGGTGCTGGAGACATGCCCAGCCACATTTGCTGTTCCTTCAGGATTCCATGTCCCAGGGAGCCAGCGCTGCGGGTCACAGGACTTCGCCCACAACGTGAAAGTGAAAGGCAAGACTGGCCAGACATTCGGAAAGCCGGTGAGTGCTCGCCAAAGTCTGTCTTTCTAGGAGGAGGCTACAGGCAGGAAGGCACCAAGTCTGTGGATGTGGGGAGGAGTTAGAACTTAAGATTCAGTTGGAATCTCTTAGAGGAGGCATTTCACAAAGGATTAGGGATTCCAAGGCACAGCCAGGAGTGGGACTTACACCCTATAATATCCTTTTATTCTCTAATAAGAGAGAATGGACTATCTGGGGTCCTTTCTGATGGCTTTACTTTTAACTTTATGTATTTTATTGGCTATTCTCCAGGGTACACAGTGATGGGGCTCATAAAAGCATCTTCATTCACATATAACTCGTACTTTGACTGCATTCACCTCCATCTCTTCCCTAGATTTTCCTTTTTAAAAAGTAGCTTTAGGTTTACAGTAAAGAGGGGGAAAGGGAGGGAGGGAGAGAGAGAGGGAGAGAGAGAGAGTGAGAGAGAGAGAGAGAGAGAGAGAGAAAGAGAGAGAGAATATTGTAGGCTCAGGCCCTGAATGCTTGGCTGCAGCCCTTCCATCCCATAACATTGCAAAACAGGGTATGTGGTCTCTCTCTCTCCCTCCCTCTCTCTCTCTCTCTCTCTCTCTCTCTCTCTTAAAATGTGTTCCATCATGTTTCACTTACAACAGTCAAATATGTGTCTATTTTCTGGATCCACATAGGTAGTGGCGTCAAAATAAGCCTCAAACTAAATAATCAAACAAAACCACAACTCTTGGCAAAGGCCCCCATACTTTGACACACACCATTTTGGGAGCAACCCTTGGTGATGTGGGGAAAGCGGTGCTCTTCTGGCTGCCATGGACATGTTCCCATGGGAGAAGGGGAGCACAGCAGGGGGCACGTCAGCCTCTCTTCCTCTACACAGCCTGTGCTGGAGTCCTGGGGATTCCCCTGCGCGGAGTCTCTGATCCTTGGTTAGTCCTCCTCACTGGGAGCGAGCCCTTGTCTTATGCCCTGGTTCTTTTAGTTCACAGCCCACAGATATTCACTGGTTTGCTCTGTCTAGGGGTAAATGCCCGTTCCCTAGCCAGCCTCCCCTTCCCCTGCCACATGCTTACACATACATGTACACACATGCATGTGGGCTGGTATCCAACACAGAGCTGTGCAGCTGCTCTCCAGCCCAGCTATTCCTTGACTAGGTCCTATTCCTAGTCTAGGTCTTTAGTCCTACTATGTGCTCCTACAAAACCCACGTTTCTTTTGTCAAGTCGTTTTCTCACACTGTACTGAAGTTGCTTGGCCACATCTCAGCTTTCCATACTGAACGTAGTCACTCACCCGAGTAAGTCCCAGTTCTGACACAGTGCCTGCGGTACTCACAGGTACTCACAGCCCAGATGCTACACTAATATTTATTAAACTTACATTCTGGGATCCTAAGCACTTCCAGACACCAAATTATCTCTGAAAGCTCTCAGATCAAAGATTGACTTTAAAGATCCAAGAGAGTGTTAGAAACTCCAGATGCTGAGGTGAAATCGCAACTTAGCAAAATATTTCGGTCTTTACTCCCCCACATCCCTCCTATTTTTTAATCTCCTATCCTCTTATGTTTACTTAAGAAATAGACATGGGAGAGAGGAGGGGAGGGAGGGAGAGAGTGTGTATACATCACTTCGAAACATCATCAAGCTATTTATATATGCAACATATTTATGTACATACAGGTGCGTGTGGTTATGTGCCAGTGCGCAAGTGAATGAACACACACACACACACACACACACACGTTTGAGCAACCATGTGGAGGTCAGAAGTCTATGTTGAGTGTCTTTCTCAATTATTGCCTATCTCATTTATTTTTAGACATAATTTTCTCACTGAACATAGAGCTGTTTCTGTTAGACTGTTTGGCCAGCAAGCCCCGAGATGGAGTTCCCTGTCTTCATCTCTCCAAGGCCTGGACTGAAGCTGTGTGCCACAGCGCCTGGGTTTGTCTTTTGTTTTCACATGGGATTGAACTCGGGTCTCCTTTCTTACTCACAAAGCATTTAACCAACAGAGCTATCTCCCCAGCCCTCATTTGGTTGGTTTTAAATATCATTGATCACCTGCCAATTTGTGGTTTGTGTTCATCATGGGCCCAGTGATCTTTTTGAGGATGTGTGTGGAACTTTGTTCTCTCATTTTTAAAGAAAAGATGCTCTCAGATTCTTTAGCACAATTTCCATCTAAAGGTAGGACCCATGTGCCTTGCCGAACACTTGGATCTGTGTGAGTTCTGTGTGCTGGGCCATTAGCACATAATAGAGCAAAGCTTTGCTGGATTCCATGTACAAGCCTTAAGAGATGGGGTTCTACTTCCTGTCTTCAGAGTGTCCTCTTAGAAGTCACTGTGTTCTGAAGCAGCTTGAGTTATGCTCAGCTCTTCCCACCTTTCTGATTGAAATGCAGATGTGTGTGAATGAGGAAGCCATACTGGATGGCCAGCCAGAACCGTGAGTTAGGTTAGAACCTAACTCAGCTGTCATCTGACTTCCATCTTTCACCAGGAGAGAGTCCAGGAAAGAACGGTGCCATTGTGTCTGGACAAGGACCGTGAACCAGTTTGGGGTGGTTTATGGAGCAGCAGGGGAATGGCTCCTAGAAGTAATGATAGTGTCTGCCTTATAGTCAGTCATAGAGCAGAGTCAGCCTGCTTCTGGCTTCGGAGTGAAGGGATTACATGATCATTTTCTCCATAACCTTAGATGTAAAAAGTGAAATTTCTTTCCTATAGTCTGGAATAAAATAGATAATCATGTCTCCTGTCCTGATCTGCCCTCTAATTTGGTCTCTTTTTTTTTCTTACAAATTTGGGTTTCCAAGAAGTGATAACTAAGTGTTATCATCTGAGGTTAACCAGATGCAGGTGGGGGCTACTGGGTAGATGGTTTTAAAGTAACACCCGTTCCTTTTCTCATTTCCCCTCCTCCTCCTCCTCCTCCTCCTCCTCCTCCTCCTCCTCCTCCTTCTTTTCTCTCTCTCTCTCTCTCTGCTTCTCTCTCTCCCTTCCTTCCTCCTCCACTTCTCTCTGTGTTTTAAGTACAGCCAGTTCATTTTGACTTAAAGTAAGTATACTCTATTCAGCCTTCATGATGCAGACAGAAAAATCACTGGTCTGGTTAGTCCCATGGTAACGAAAATGAAACACCAGACGCTAAAGTGATTCAAGGCAAAATTCCCTTTGAGAATCTTTATCAGGTCTGTGTGTGCAAAAAGCAGCCGAACAAATGTTGTAGACTACGTAATTATTTCCCATGTAAACACTAGAGAATTGCAGGCTAGAGGGCCGGGGGCTGAAAGGTGCACGGTACCTTAATTATAGCCTTGCTAAGTTTGATTTTATAGACCGGCAAAACTCAAGTTTGATTTAAACCACACAGAAAGACATGATGCAAATTGGCCATGCCCTTTGTCCCAGACTCAGACGTCTGATCTTGCTTCAGTCCAGTGTTTTCCCTAGAAGGCAGACTTTTACTACCGTGACTGCTCAGCCTGTTTGCCACCCCACCCCCTCCATTCTGTTGTTCATCCTGGAAGACTTAACCAGGCAAGTCTACATAATCTTCCTAGTTCCCCTCCGATTTCTTCACCCCTTCAAACTGTTACTAGATACAGGGTTTGTCCCGGTCTGACCAGAGTAGGAGGGTAAATTCTTATTACCTGGTGAATGAAGCCCAGAATGGACTGTGATTAAACAAGAAACGGTGTGTTGAGCCTGGAATCAGCTTCTTTTGCTTTTCTACCTTCAATAAAGGTGTACAAAATGCCACAGGCTTTGCTCTTAGGCACCAAGATAAAAGGCCCTGAGGGTTGTAAGGGCATGCTGGTGGCGATAGATAAAGTAGGTTGCTGAAGTTGGGATCTGGCCAGCAGTTGTCTGTGATTTTCTCTGATGAGGACACGGGGGTACTTGGTATTTTTATGAGTGCTAGACTCCTCATCTTCCTTGGCGACAAGCCACTTTTAACTAACCTTTATGACTAGGCTAACCGTGGGGCCCCTCTGCCTCCCGGTGAGTCCAATCCACAGCTGCACTGACTTCTTGTCTTACCTTTCACAGATCTGGGAGGAGGCGTGACTGGGCTAGCCATGCAAGCTTGTTCTAGTGACTTTTAGCCTGGCTTTGCCTCTCGGGGTGCGGTACTTGCTTTCCACGTTGTGTGCCTTCTCGTGGGCTTGCACTGTTGGCAAGAACTAGAACAAAATAGGTATTTTGCCCCAAAGACAAACGCCACATTTTGGGTCACGGAGGGGTGCCTTTGTTTAGGAATACAAGGATGGGGAAAATGTATAATCCAGGATAATACTTTGAATGTAGCCAAGTCAGTGCAAAGATGTCGAGCGCACGAGCAGAACATAGGGCAGGGCCAAACAGGGCAGTGACCTATGGGGCTCCCAGCAGGTTCCTTGGGGTCAGAGGTGGAGAAGCCAGTGGTCAGAGAGGTTAGGGGACCTGGGACCCAATTCAGAGAATGCCTAGGGACTGACCTACGGAGGCCCAGCGGCGAGGTTGGCAGACAAGGGTGGGTGCTTCTAAACCCACCGCGGATCTGAGATCCCGCGGACACGCCAGGTCTCCTATGAAGGCAAGGACAGATTCCCCCCACGTGGACCTGAGACCCAGCAGACACGGCCAGATCCCCCCACGCGGATCTGAGACCCCGTGACCCCGCAGGCACCGGTGCGGCCGCGTGCTAGCGCAGCGGGAGCCGGCTGGGTCCCGCACGTTGCCACCCTCGCGCCGGCCGCCCTGTTTTCCTCGGATCTCACGGGGCCCCGCACTCGCTCTCGGCTCCTGTGGGGGCGCAGCCTGGTAGTGCAGGCCGTGGGCGGGGCCTCGAGCGGGGCGCTCGGGGATTGGCTGCTGGAATGGAGGCGGGGCCTGGGCCAGAGAAAACCCGCGCCCCGGCGGCTGCCATCCCAGCCGCGATCCGGAACCCCCGAGCCTCTCTTCTCGTCGCGCTCTCCCGTTCTTTCCAGTTTCTGCCCGCGCGCCCTCCGACGGGGTACCCTCCTCTCCTTGCAGCGCGAGCCGTCTCCTGTCCTGACTTTCCTCCCCGCTCCGTGCAGCCGGGCCGTAGCGGCGATGCGCCTCATCCAGAACATGTGTACCATCGCAGAGTACCCCGCCCCAGGCAGCACCGCTGCCGACTGCTGCCTGGGGGCTGCGGGCCGCCGGCTCGTTAAGATCGCCGTGGTAGGGGCCAGCGGCGTGGGCAAGACCGGTGAGTCCATGCGAGGAACCCGCTTGGTGGAGGGGCGGGACGTGGGAGACCCCCGCTCGGACTGGAACTGAGAGACGGTGGGCGTTGCAGTGGGATCCTCTGCCTCTTCATGTCTCTGCTTTAACGAAGAGGGTCACTGGGGCCCAGAGCGTCCCGCCGACTTTCGGGCCAGAGTAGAACTTTGGGGCTTTGGGCTTTTGGCAGGATCTGGGGCGGAATGGGGGAGCTAGTGATTGTAACCCCTCCAGGAGTTCCGTAAGGTTAGGAAGAAGTTTGCCTGCTGGAAGGCTTAGGTGTGGCCCAGCTGGGCTCCGCGGAGGGGCTGGGCCTCAAGACCCTTCCTGCTGGCAGAGCTGTAATTCACTCCTACCTCCTTGTGTCTGGTAGAGGGTCAAGGAGCCCTCGGTGGCCGGCTGTGACTTTCTTTGGAAGAGTTGTTTTCCAGGTGGGGGTGGGGTGGAGAACCGTCTAACTTAGTGGGTTAACAGTCTGTTTTCTTTTCTGAATTGCAGCTTTGGTGGTCCGATTCCTCACTAAACGATTCATCGGGGACTACGAACGAAATGCAGGTGAGGAAACGTACGGAGACCAACCCTGTTGGGATGGCCGCCCTCATTTCTCAGTACCTTTAAGGACACTTCCTTCAGAGTGACAGTGTTTAGCATCAAGATTCTGCTACTTCCAATTCTGCACGCCCCCTCCCCCTCCCCCTTCCCCCTCCCCCCAGCTGCCATCTGGCCTCATTCCATTCTTGGCGCATTCATCATTTTATCAAGTGCCCGAAAGTATTCCCTGTGGTATGTTTTAACTATAGGGACCCCAGTTGGAAGCACCGTTTGTACTCCAAGGCCTTGTCCTTTAAAACATGCCTGCAAAAGTCATAAAAAAAAAAAATACCCAACCAAACAAAAAACCCAGCTGCAAGCTCCTCCCCCACCCTCTCCCTCTGCTGGCTGCCTTTCAGGGGCGACCTTTGAAAGCAAAGGCCAAAGAAGAGTTGTAAGCCTAAAGTTCTTTCCTTAACAAAGACAAATAAGTAGCTGCTATGATTCTAGCAGGGGGAGAGCAAATTGCTTAACTAAGTAGACTGTATGGTTAAATTAGTAGACTTGTATTAAGTACCAGTTGGGGATTTAGTTGAAATGAGCCATATAAGCTGTCCCAAGATAAGACCTGGTGGCCTTCTGCTTTGATATAGAGCTGATCAGAATCATGGCACATATTCATGCTAAGAGGGATGCTAACTGTGCATTTACTAACCGTGTTTGCTTATGAAGCTATTGTGGGCAAAATATAACTGTTCAGAGAATGATAATATAAAATAAAAACAGAAACCCTGCGTATACTGAGCCAGAAACTTTCCTCCGTGGAACTACTCTAAATATGGAAACTCAGTTAAAATTAGACCAGCAAGTTTCTAAAAACCCACAAACTTTGACCTACTTTTGATAAAATTTGATAATCTACTAGCAGGGGCTTAAGACTGCACGTGGCCTTTAAACAAGATCTGAATTAAGTGCATTAACTAGAAGTAAATCACATCTTTCTCTTGTGTGTATCGGTGCAAGTCGTGGTACATTAAAAACAAACAAACAAACAAACAAAAACCCAAACCATAATGTTTCCCGAGGCTGCACATGAAAGAGGAACACACTCTCCTTTCTCTGTCTTCATAGGTAATCTCTACACAAGACAAGTTCACATAGAAGGAGAAACGCTGGCTATTCAGGTCCAGGACACTCCGGGCATCCAGGTGAGACACTGATGCTGACAGGGCCAGAGCAGACACCGGCGGCTGAGGCACTGCTCACTTGTTTAAGTGTAAGGGACACGAGATGTGGGCAGTCAGGTCTAGACGGTACTTGTGGTTTGACAGTTAAATTGTACCTGACCGCAGGTCAGCCTTGGCCCGGTTCAGTTTGGGGAGCTGGGAGAAGAAGGGGAGCCCCTCTTGTAGGAGGGGAATCACCGGAGCAGGGGGAACCAAACCAGCCCTTAGAATTGGCAGTACTTCCTTCCTTTGGTTTTTATTTATGTGCCTTTGGCATCAAAACCCAAATATTCAGGCCCAGTCTCCAACACCCGGAATCACTTTTATGTTGTGGAAAGTTTCTCTGTAGACAAAAGAGCTCTGCTAGGATTTTTTCCCCCCTTCCCCGTCCTGAACTGGGCAGTTATCCAGGTTTAAATGCTTCCAGCTCCTATCTTCCCCAGACTTACTGTCTAGCCAGTTAATTTCCCATTTTGTGCAACTACAAAGTCGCTCTGCGTGGAGTTCTCTGCAGGTCCATTTTCCACTTGAGTGTGGTGAGCTGCCCTGTTATTTATTCCCTCCAAGCAGCTGGATCAACATATTGTTAAGAAAGCCCAAGTGTGTGGGGAATAGAACTTGTTTACAACCCGTAACCCGCCATCCATCGCTATGAAGGGTTCTTTTGAATTGAGGGATGTGCTGTGGCCAGAGCTCAGTGCCGTGCCCACTGCTAGCTGCTCACCTTGCTCTCCCTCTTCTCCTCAGGTGCACGAGAATGGCTTGAGTTGCAGCGAGCAGTTGAATCGCTGCATTCGCTGGGCAGATGCCGTCGTCCTCGTGTTCTCCATCACGGACCACAAGAGCTACGAACTCATTAGCCAGCTCCACCAGCACGTGCAGCAGCTGCACCCGGGCACTCGGCTGCCTGTGGTGTTGGTGGCTAACAAAGCTGACCTCCTACACGTCAAGCAGGTGGACCCTCAGCTTGGCCTGCAACTGGCCAGCATGCTCGGCTGCTCCTTCTATGAAGTATCTGTCAGTGAAAATTACAACGACGTCTACAATGCTTTCCATGTCCTGTGCAAAGAAGTGAGCCCCAAGCAGCAGCCCAGCAGCACCCCCGAGAAACGCAGAACTTCCCTCATCCCCAGACCCAAGTCGCCCAACATGCAAGACCTGAAGAGGAGGTTTAAGCAGGCTCTGTCTGCCAAAGTGAGGACTGTCACGTCGGTCTGAGGCACGACTCCTGGAGGGGGTTTGGTCTTCTGGGCAGAAAGCCCGAGGTTCTTCTTAGATGGGACCATGGCAGGCTGACAGCAGTTATGGTTCCAGAAAGAGCAGTGGCAGAGGGGCCTGAGGGGCCTTTTGGAATTCTGCAACAAAGGAAGTGAGGACAGATGGACGGATGCGGGACTGATCTGCCAAGTCGTTTACGTGGGGATGGGGCATGCTTTTGTTCCTCACTGTCTTCTAAGTGATGGTCAGGTGCACCAAAAACATGGATGTGGATTGGGGTGGGGAGGAGAACAAAGAACATCATGGGCTTTCTCTCTCTCCCAAGGGGAGGGTTTGCTTTTCTCATTGACTCCAACGTGTTCTCTTTACAGGATAACTTTCTGACTTGAAGGATATCTAGGTTTCTTTAAGAACAAGGAGGGACTCTCCCCACCCCATAAAGTTCAAGTTTTAGACCAAAATATTCCGTGTACAGACACCCGTGAGCTGTGGTCTGTAGGAAGGTGCTTGGTCTCCTGACACAAGATGGGCACCGGGGTTGAGTAGCTGTGAAAAACTCAGCTGTGGGTTGCCTAACGTGACGATGTATAGTCGTGTGTGTTGTTGTTGTTGTTGTTTTTCTTCTTTAAACTGTGGCATCAGGTACAGAAAAAAGTGTTAGTTGATGGTGGCGTGGTTTGTGTAAATGACCCATGGCAATGACGTTGGGTTGCTTCCTGGGCCTGGCTGAGTCGTGGCTATGGGTGCTGAGATACTGAGATGCTGTTTTCAAGAGTGACCAGATGCAGGGCTACCTGCCGAATCCCCTACACAGATGCACTTTAAGAAGCCGTTTAAGCTTTGGCTCAAACTGTAATTAATTTATTTTATGTACAATAAATCTCTCATTTGATAAGAACAGACATCTGACTGGGTCTTTATTGAAATGTTTTCCTTCTGCCCTCCAGGACGCAGTTTTTAGAATCCTGTGTTTATTGAGCAAGTTGAGTCAGGGAACAGGCTGACATTATATCTCACAACATGTGATCAGTGAGGTACATTTTATTATCCACATTTTACACAGTACAAAAAAATATCCTTGCAGAACAAACTCACTAACATGAAGTCTACAACCTGCAAACATTGTTGCTTGTAACCTGGCCTTTCTATTCCAGAGTTGTATGTCTCCGTTTCTTCATGGTCTTCTGGGTAGACCTACTGTGTGTGTGCACATCACAGTAGAGCTGCTGTGGGTGTGTCTGCTTCTCCACAGAAGCAGTGCTTCTTCATGCTTGGTGCACTCCGTGAAGCTTTTTGGGGCACGCCGTGTCCGCAGGCTACACTTTAGTCTCATAGTAAGAGCTTACAGCCATTGCAGCTATTCAGGGGCTATTCCCGTGACGCGATTGTCACACACATGTGCCGCAGCTGGCAGGCCTCTCTTCTGCTGCCACTGGAGCCTGCCTGCAAGACATTGCCTGCGAACTCAGTCGAGTCAACATCTCTGTGGGCAGGGCATCGTCCTTTCATCTGGGCAGCACCTTCCAGATTGTTCTTGGTTAGTTCTCCAGATAACCCTGGGAGGTAGGGTGGGGGAGGGCTGACACGATTTCATAAATAAAGCAGGGTCGAGGTTTCAAGGGATGTCCTCAAGTTCTTGAGGATTCAGTATTACTTCTTCATCATGCCTCACCTATAAGATGCATAGGTAAGGCAGCGGGGTGTGCGGGGAGTCTGCGGTGATGGGGGCTGGGCTATTTAAGCTCATTTTCCCAGGGGACCATCTGACTACCCTTGACAGTGACATTCTGGCAGTTATGCTTTGTGACACATAGAACATTTCTTTTTTTTAAAAAACCTCTTCAAAGCTAACCTAACCTCACCCCTGAGAAGGATGTGTGATGGCAGCAGGGTGGGAAATGGTGTCGATGGACGATGAAGACAGTACAAGGGCAGAGACATGTATCTCTCAGCTTGTCTTCCTACTGCGCGGTTGTTAGCAATGCACCATGAGCGAGAGGTCACTTGCTCACTGACTCTCAGCTCACTTCTGTTCTGCACTGGAAGACAAGAGGCTCTGGTGAGGGTAGACTTTCGTAGCACAAGACCGAGAGGAGCTAGATTTCTATTTCCTACTGCCCCCTCCCCCCTCTTCCTCACCACACAACCACAAGCATCTCTGTAGTACTCTGGCCCGCCTCTGCAGCCTGGTGGCTGTGCCCTGGGCCTTCTCATCTTCTGCCCTTGGCACCAATGACTGCCTCTCACCTCCCAACCTCTGTGGAGACTCAGTCTTTCACTTCACCCAGGCAGGTCTTTCAGCTACAGAAGGATGAAGTGGAGAGAAGGCAGAGGGAGTGATCTCTGGGAATCTCAGGCAGGAACCACCCTAGACCTAATCTAGGCCACCGTCTCAAGTGGGATCGACTACTCGTAATTCTAGATCAACTGTGTTCTGAGCATACGCTTGGTATAGTGTTTCACTAATCTCATCTGTCTCAATAGTAGCATCTCTCTACTTCCCCCCCCCCCCAAATTGATGTCTACAAACTCTGGCCTGAGAAGCAATCTCCCCTCCCTCTAGTCAGGGCTAGGTATGAGTCTGATGCAGAGGGGGGAGGAATGAGGGTTTAGTGAGTATTTACAACATACAGGTTGCACATGCCTTCCTTTAGTCTTTGGGAGACTCCTAAGAGGCTGTATCACCACTATTTTAAGATGAGGAGGACAAAGCTTTGAGATTATGCTAGCTTAAGGCCAGCCGGTTACAGCACCCTACTTCGTTTACTGACTGTCTGGGTACCAGAAATAGATATTTGAAACAAGGACATTCTGTACACTAACTCCACCACCTCTCTTCAGTATCCTATACACGGAAGGAAGGAATTGGCTGGGCTCTCAAAAAGCCAATCCTGGACCCTACTGATGCCAGAGTTTATACCCCACCCCCACCCCATCCCAGACCCAGTAGCAGCTCTGGGCCTTCTCTGACCAACCTACCTTCCTGGCCCCACTAACCCAGCTTCTTCCACCTCCCTTCTGCTACTGGTTGGGTTACTGCGTGGCCCTAGGGTTCCTGGCAACCGGTCCACATCTGCTGTTGCCATTAGCCTGGAGGCTGCTGGCTGCTTTGGCCTCCAGCCCCCTCGGTAATAAAGATGCCCAGGTTGGAGGGGCTGCCTCCCAGCCGGTCTGTCTCAGAGCCCAACCCACGTCTGTCTTGATGTCTGGCTCTCTAGTTTCCTCCCAGCCTCAAATCAAAACCATTTGCAGCCCTAGGCTGGGCCTGGCCTGGTTGTGCAGTGGCAGGGGGTGGGAGGGAGTCTATAAAGCCTTCCTCAACCAGCTCCAGAAGGTTTGCCTGTCCAGCAGCTCAGTACCCCAAGCTTTAGGGGCTGTGGCTATGTTTATAGAGAGCCCCTTATTTATCAAAAAATGGGGGTGGGTGGATTGATCTTTTACCCCGAGGGGGAAAAAATAAATCTGGGCACGGGAACAGTTGTGGGCAGATCCCCACAATGGAGCAGTTGGCACACTGTGGTCTTGCTTAGCAGAGCGGAGATGACAGGCTCCCAGCTGTGGAGAACTCCCAGAACCTCTGGGTAGGGTAACAGCCCAGCAGGGAGGCACTTGCCTGCTTACAATAAAGAACCCAGAAGGCTGTCTGGGTACTCCTCTGGAAGTCTACAGAGAGAAGGTTTGGGCAAGTTCTTATTGTCCTCATTAGTTCCTGAACCAAAGAAGAGAACGGGACTAGTGTTGTTAGTTATAAGGCTACGCTCCTGCTCTTTCTGACATGGCCTGCAAGCCGCCTACCATCTGGTTTTCAGAAGTTCCTTTGAGAGCAGTGGCGGAGCGTTTTGATGTTTCTTGGGCAAGCCAACAGACAACATTTGTAATATTGGGTTATTTGTTGTTGAGATTCCATTTCTGGTAACCAGGGTAAGAAGAAACAATGGTGGTATTGGGGCAGGGTCTGGAATTCTTTGTTAGGGAAATACCACTGTAACTGTAGGGACCATGGCATAAACAGCTATCTGCATAGGGCCTGACCCTCCGTGTGGAGCACTTCCAAACACTGATTGCGCTCTGTGTTTACAGGGAAGGGACTCCAAACGGAGCAGACCTCAGTTGCCACATAGTATTTACCAGGCTCTCAACTGTGTATACGTAAAGTAGCTGCAGGGCCCTTGGATGGAGATTGGCCTGTGTATGCTTACTTTGGCTTGGCCAGCAGGCCTTAGGTGGTAAATATACTCAGGTCTGAGAGACATTAGTGCTCAGCTCCTTTGCTGGGCCTTTCATGTCACTTTCAGGTGGCTATCATAGGGGAGGTCCCTTTAAAAACTCTTACACCTAGTTACTGTGGAAATGGTAAATGAAGATGTCAACTCCAGAACACCTAACTGCTTTCTGAGTGACAGTGATCTGCATAGGCATTCAACACTCGTAGTGACGATGCTTAGACATTGTTGTGCTTAGGTAGGAAACATCTTCCAAAGGCTCATGGGTTGAGAACTTGGTCCTCAATGCAGCAGCACTCAGAGGAGGGATCCTGGGGAGGAGGTAACTGGACCATGAGTGGTTTGATTTCATCAATGGATTCATCTATTGAGAACTCCCTCCTTACTGCAACACTGAGATGTAGTGAGAACTTTGGAAGACCAGACTTCTCAGAGGAAGTAGGTCTCGGGGCTGTGTCCCCAGAGTATGTATTTTCTTCCTGCTCCTAGATCCTACACAAGTTCCTGGCTATCATCAGTCAAACAGGTCTTCCTTTTCACAGTCTTTATCATGTATCCTCCTCTCCCTCAGCACGGGCACAGAAACCTCAGAGCCTGTGAACTGACACCTCTGAGACCGTGAGCTAAAATCAGTTTTCCTCCTGCGAGCTGATTTTCTCAGATATTTTGTCTCAGTGACAGATGGCTGGCTGATCAGGGGGCTTCGAGCAGCATACCCTGAGCCGTATCCTAAGTATTAGATATGTTGCCACTCTTTTAATTTGTACTATTATTACCCAGTATAGCATGGTCTACTGGCATTTGATTTCATGGTCAGCCTACCGGATTTGGGAAATATGTTCTTAACTGGCCTTCTGGTTTGATGGCCTTGGCTAAAGGAAGGCTGAAGGCATGCCTCTGACGTCACTCTTCGCTTATTCCCTTTGTCCTGCTGATGCTCTGTCAGTCTGTGAGGGAACTGACAGGTGCCTTCAGCAGTAACAGCCATACATCCTAGAGACATCCACGTACCAGCCATCCTATTAGAGTTGGCACCCTAGCAGCCCTCTGGGAAGGAGGCATCAGGATCATCTATTTCACCAATGTGGGTGCATGTTTGGTTAGCCACGGTGCTCTGAGATGTGTAACTGGGTCATAAAGTTGGAGAGAGCCCTGGCTCTTTCACATGGGCAGGGCCTTCTTAGCACCCTCCTTAATCTAGACATTGAGCACAAACCTGGAAAATGCTCAAGACTGCCACAGGCCAGTGCTCCACTGCCTGAGTTGTCCTCCTTCTCTTATTCATTAATGGCCACTGGTGGGACCCAAACCAAGCTTGTATTATGTTCCCGCTGTTTAATGTCAAGGACTGGGAATCTCTCTTGTCTCTCAGGTCTTCTTTAAACCAGACCCTGGTTATCACCAACTTCCTCCAGCTTGCCTATCTCCAAAGCGTATCACCTGACTGTCCAGTTGGCTCAGGTTTTCCAGCCAGCAGTCAGATATGGAAAAGAGTGATTATAAACTAAACTTCTCACACTTCTCCCAACTACCCAGACACTAGCTAAGGCCATACTTAGTGCAGTGTTAGAATACTCTAGAATGTTAGCATAACCAGTCACTTGATCCTATTATGGCAATAGTAGATGCTTCTGGATATTTGTTTACTAGGTAAGAAACAAGTTGCCAAGATAAACTATTAAACTCACAAAATCTATACCCAAATACATATTTGCACTTGATGTGTCTTCCAGAGGCAGGCACTAGCTAGCAGTTTGGTTTTATGTTTTCAGACTTCTTTTGCATGTAGACATATGATATGCAACTTAACCCCGAGAAGGAATCCCCAGGGGACCCTGGCACGAGGCAAAGCACAGGCTGTTCATCCTGTAAGTGCCATGGAGCCAAGGTAAGGGCTGCTTGCAACCAGCTGGGCTCAGACGGCTCAGGGTCTCGGGAGTGGTCTCCACAGGTTCCCACCCAACATTTGATAATGGATGGTTGGACGGATACAGTTCTGAGTCACATGGCAGGTTACTTTACATTTCTTTATTTTAGAAAGTACTTATCTCTGCTTACATATAATTTGTCTGCAGCTAATTCTGTTTTTTCCCCTTATTCAAATGTAAGATTTTTAGATTCATGGGATTTTTAAAAAGAGCTGCCTTACAGTTCAGCACCATCAGAGAATCGGTGAAGGCAAAGAAGGACTTGGGCATGAACAAGAACATCTGGTCTCATGAAACTCAGCTTCAGCATGTGAAAGTGACTCCAAGTTCAGCTTTTTTTTTTTTCCTTCTTCTCCAAAATGCACAGTATTTAATAGAGAAGTAAAATGTATAGTTATGTCTTGGTTTACATTTCATTTCATCTTCCTGTTAAATCCACTCTGGAAACTATTCTTCAGCTTTTTCCCATTTCAGACATTCATTACTTAGGCTGGGAACGGCCACCGGCCACACATGGATGTCTAACCAGTTTGTTTTTCTTTTCTTTCTCTCTTTCTCTTCCTTCCTTCCTTCCTTCCTTCCTTCCTTCCTTCCTTCCTTCCTTCCTTCCTTCCTTTCTTTCTTCCTCCCCCTCCCTCCCTCCTTCCCTCCCTCCCTCTCTCTCTCTCTTCCTTTCTTTCTCCCCAGAGTTCTCATATAATTTCACTAGGTGCATCTGGGTTTTTCTGCTCTGACCAAAAGAAAATATAAACCCCCAGAAGAAAGCTTTCTATTTCAGTAGGAATTTGAAATCACAAAGGCCATCGAGGGGTTGTGGTTACAACCCAGAGTCCCCGGGAGGAGATCTCTTCTACACGGGCTTCCTCTGCACAGGATGAAACCATTGCTAGCAAAGACAGCTCTCCAGTCACCCTGCTTTGTCCCTCCCACTGCTGTTCCAAGTAGCGGGCTGCCCCAGTCCTTGAACCAGCTGGAACAAAGCAGCCCTTTGTCACTCGTGGGGTGATTTACCACTCACGAAGGCCACCAGCCCAGTGCTACCCAGGCCATGCCTCCCCCTCCTTGTCTTTCAGAAATGTTTTGGTGTCAAAGAGAAACAAAGTCTCAGGCTCTGTCTGTGACATCCCCGCCCCACTCCTATAATCACAAAGAAAACGTAGCCTTCCTCTAGCTGGGGATTCTAAGTGCACTGAACTTTCCATGGCTAACTTCACCACAACGCTCATATCTGCCACCACTTGCCAACAGGCTTTTATCTAGAGCTAGAACTTCCAGGGATCTCTGGGAAGAGTACAATAAGTGGCTAAGGGTAAATGAACATGACAGCTGGCGAAGTCAGCTAGCGACAGCTTGACACCTTTAGAAGAACGAGAATGCAAGTCTTTATTTTGCTGTTGAAGACCCAGTCCAGTCCAAACAAACTGCCTTCCATGCAGTCATGAAGACCTCTCTGGTAGAATTAAGTCATACCTATAATTAGTAATGGGGACACTGGCTTTGGAGGCATATCTGGAGTGGTGACCAATGGGCATTGGTATTTCCAGCTCAAACAGGTCTTATCTTCTCTAGGTGTCAGAAGCCGAGGTCTGGGTGTAGCCGGTCAGTTGCAAAGAGCAGCTCGGGAATGTTAAGCGGCTTCAGGAGTCTTGTGGACAGCACCATCACCTAGGACAGTAGGGGCAAGCACAGGACAGTTAGAGAAATCAGTTACCAGGGGTAAAGGAAGGTCTCCGAGGGAGGCAAGGCATGAATGGTGTGGAGAAAAGCAGACAGGACTCAGGGTCCCTCATCTATGACCTGGGTCCTAAGTGAGGCTCATGCCCGATCACCTAGCCCATGAGCCTTTGGGTCCAACCGGCTGACTCTGGGCAACTCTTCCCACAGCCTGGAGTGCAGCGTGAGGCTCATTTTCCTCTAGAACACCAAGAGAGCTTGTTCCAGGACTTGCCTGGGTACGTGATACGTAAGGGCCAGGTGAGGGTCTGCCCAAGCAGGCACTAGGCATCTCTTGCTAACAAACTGCCTGTGGGAAATCAGGGAGGTGTTCCAGGAAGGAATTCCATAGGCCAGCATCAGAGGGTGGCATGACTGGGCTTCACCGGGCCGTGCGACATTGGACAGGTGCAGGGAGGACGCCTCCCTGTCTTCTTGCCTGCCCCCACAGTTATCCCAAGTGTAATGAAATCAGTGAAGTAATCAACTCCAAATTCAACGAGCTCATTGGTGCAAATCAGAGGCCACATTCCACCTCAAGGCTGAACAGGGCAGGGTCACAGTCAAGGAGGGAGTAGAAAAGAAACACTTAAGAATTCCAATTTATTATTATTTTGTTGTTGTTGAAAATAACTTTTTAACAACCTTGTTGAAGAGTTTCTTCTTCTTCAAGTGCAGTGCCTTTAAAACACTTATTCTGGAAAAGAGCTATCAAGAAACACATGGCTAATGCTAGCGAAGCCATATTTTTGGATGGTTAAAAAAAAAGTACTGAAATCTGTGCTTCTCATTTTCTTTGGAATCTAAGCAGAGTTGGTTTGAGGGCAGTGTTGAATATAGTGTCTTCTTACCACCTGAGCAGGGTTCAAGCATGTATGTTGCACCAGACCGAGTAGGTGGTGGCAATGGTGGCTTCCAGGCAAGAGCTGTCAGCCATGAGACCTCAGCTGCACTGCTGGCTGCTGGGTTCCTTCTGGAATTTTCCTTGGAGCCTCACCCTCCCACCTCATCAATCCCAGAAAAAGAGAACAGTGAGCTTGCCGCAGTGTCACCAGGATTATGTAAGTTCCCCGACTGAGAGCCCAGGAAGAGCTCCCTCCTGGAGGCCACTCTTCACTGTGATTTGCTGATAGGTTTGCAGACCTCCTTTAGAAGCATTTGGAAGTACAGAAATTTCTAGAGAAACACACATAGGTTCCTATAGTTTTAGGGGAGATTTAAAGTCTTCCAGAGATCCATAAGTTACATGTATGTGTGTGTGTGTTTACACACACACACACACACACACACACACACACACACACACACAGCTTGCCCAGACTCTGGATGCAGACCCTTGTGAAGCAGAGGAGACCACTATGGTAAATATACTCAAGATTCTCCTCCATTGCCATGACTTTCCAGTCTCTGCTGCGTTGCATGGTCCTCAGAGCTATGCAAAGAAAGTTAGTGGATGCCTCCCCAGCTGAGGTGAGGGGCAGAAGTGAGGGCCAAGACTGTCTCCAAATAAGCTTACATCTTGGTGTCAGGTTTGAAAAACGTGGTGGGGGTATGCCAGCTACAGATCCAGTTGATGTCAACACTGAGAGCAGCAGATGCAGCCCAAGGAGTCTGTCCGGCTCAGGTTCTACGCTGGGCTCACAGCCATGGCCAACAGAGTGGGAACACAAAGACCAGGCTCCTCTGATCTAAACAAGAAGGCCCATGAGGTGACAGCCTCCTGAGTTCACAGCTGAGGGTGTCTGAGGCCTGCTCTGGATCAGGTAGAGACAAACACTAGGAAACAGAGGCAGTTTATAAAGTAGGTTAGGGGGCCTGTGAGGGAGGAGAAAGAGCCCACGGAACTCTTCTAGAGTGCTGTGAGGAAGAGCACAGGCTAGACGTGGCCAGCTTGAGCTGGACCCCAGCTAAGGCTGCTCACCCTGGAGCCGTTGCTCCATTACTCTGAGTCCCACTTTGCTCATCTTTCGCTTGACCCACACCGTCTGCCCCATGACCACTATGAGGAACATGGAGCACAAGGCATGCTTCAGAGGGACTTCTGTCCTTGCTCCCTCTGCTGCGTCCCTCCTTGCAGCTCCCTGCTGTCCTTAAGTGATAAGGGGCAGGTGACATAGCGAGACTGTGCTTTCCATGCGTACATCTGTTACTCATAGGACTGCAATCCCTGCTCCCCTCTCACCGCTATTAGATAAGCCCTGCCCCAGGACAACATTCCAGGCTGGTGGAGTCTGCTTCCTGCCGGGTTCTCAACCACTCTTTCCTCCACAGCCCTTTATGGTCAGTCCCATGTGTCAGCTAACCTCGGGTATCTGCAGCTACACCATTGGCTCTTTGGGATGTTCCTTTTTAGGCAGAGTTCTTCTTCTCTCGCTGTGGCCTTTCAAACTACTAAGATGTCTCCGCCTCCAGCAAGCCTTCTTGGATCACCCTTCCCGGCCTCCAGCCTCCGGCCTGAGTGTGTCTTGTGGCTGTTTGTCTTACTGCATTTCCCACTCTTCCTTTAGCACGGTGTCTGCTACAGAGCAGGGACTGCAGCAGTGAGATCATAAACAACTGAGCAGAAGAACTGAACAGGCAGAAGAGACACAGGGCAGGAGGTGAGGGCTAATAATTTAGCCCTGGACAGTAGGAAGCTTTCCATTTAGGAAGGCCTCAACAGGCCTTAGTCAGATCGATGACTGTGCACGTTTACTTTGTATCAGTTCAGTGACTCCTACTGTCTGAGGCTGCTCTTTAAGGCATGGTCCTGGTCACACTGAAATCTACCAGGTTTCCATTCGTAAGCAACTAAAACTTTTTTTTTTAACTTTTAAAATTTCATGTGTATGAGTGTTTTGCCAGCATGCATGTAGTATGTATGTGCACCACAGGTACAGCTGGTGCCCTCAGAGGCCAGAAGAGAGAGCCAGATCCCCTGGAACTGGAGTTACAGATGGCTGTGAGCTGCTTTGCGGTGCTGGGGATTGGATCTGAGTTCTCTGTAAGAGCAACATGTCCTCTTCCCTGCTGAGCCGTCTTTCCAGCCCATGGTCTCTATTGTGCCCTACTCACTCGTTATTTATTTACAGCCCTAGCATTATGGACAAGTAGACTGCTTTAGATTATTTTTTCATTTTTATTTTTAAAGTTAATTCAAATAAGACCATGTCTGCATTATTTGGCTAAAATAATCATTCTAAAAACTTGGCTCCAAATGGGTGGAAAAAAGCTGAGAAGAGCTTGACACTGGCCTATCAGTTAAAATGTAAACGCAGCCGGCATGGAGGCTGATTTAACACTGGAGAACATCTTCCAGAGAGCTGGCTAGCCTGTCTCAGAGATCTGGGGAACAGATGCAGACTCCAAGGGCTGCCTCGCTCCCTGCCCACAATGCTCCTTGCTCTCTGCACCTTCTGGCCCTCTTGGCCCTAGTTTCCTTTCCTCTCTCTCCTCTCCTTCCGCTGTAGCTCTTGTGCTGGCTGCTGCTGATTTCCCTGCTTCTCAGCTCAGGTCTGGCTCATTCAAGTTTAAAGAGTTTACCCTGGCTCCTCAATTCCTCACTACCTCATCTCTACCTGTCACCTGCCATGTGGGACACTCAGAAATGAGAGATTCTTTCTCAGGACACAAGGTGCAGTCTAGGATTCCCCTACCTGCACTGTGCACGGCCACTGACCAGAACACTTCCCACAGGAACCACCTGTTGCTCACTGCACTGTCCCTCCTGCAGCCCTCTGCGGGACATGCTTAGTACCTGGCTGGGGAGGCCTAGTCCTTGGAGGCCCACTGGCTGGCATTCGTCTCCCCAGACACACTGATTTGCAGGTGCCAATTTGGAGGTGATAGTTAATAGCTAGGATTTGGATATTGGGGCCTTCTGATTTCCAACACCAAGAATCAAAAAGAACAGACAGTATTCTGCTCGTGGGTCAGTAAGGGCAGAAGAGAGGCTTTTGTTGTATAGATGGGCACTGCTCACACATGGTCAGGCCGGCTGTGCCTTTGACAGCCTAGGTACACCATAGCTATGGAATCTTCTCTTTCTGTGGGGTTCACACACTCTCCCAACAGCTGAGAAGGGAGCTGACGCACAGAGTATTCTGGGAACAGCTCAGCAGCAAGGCCTGACTTCTAGGGTGTTTCTAACATCGGGAGTTAAGGTTTCCATTAGCTGCTTGCTAGGGCAGCTAGGTGGAAGGAAGGGCTGTGGTCCTCAGGGAATGTCACCCCAGCAGCACCCAGGCAATCTCCCTACTCTCATGAGCGTGGAGACCAAAGGGCCTGTGATGAGAAGCCATTCCTCCTTTTCCCTGCTGCTGTGAGAATCCTCTTAGGGCCTGCTAATGCCTCAGGGAGTTTTTGCACAAAGGACAAGGAGTGGCCAAGCCTGTTCCCTGAGCCGCCAATACTCTGACAGGCTCTGTCTGCGGATGAGTGGGTAGAGGGTCACACTGGCAAAGCCACTGCCGATTCCGGCCTCTGCCACCATTCTGTCACCAGACTTTGAAAGCTTCTGCACTCTAGCCTTTTAGAGATGGGATTGCAGTGTCTGGGTGGCTGTTTCAATGCACGGTGTTCAAAAGAACTAGGCATGTGGTTCCTATGTTAGAGATAGCGAAAAAAGTTTGATTCTTACTTACTTGAAAAAAAAAAAGTTTCATTAACAGAGTCTTAATTCTGCTGGCAGAGGGAGTGCAAAGTGAGGCTAGAATTATGAGTTTTCCAGAATCTTCTCGGCTCTGACGATGATGGGAGACAAGCATGACAGAGAGGGTCATAGAACATGACTACACGTTCCCAGATCCAAGACTGCTCCCTAAATAGACAGCTTCCCTTCCTAGTTGGGTGTCTAGATAGAAAGAGAGATTGGGTTTCCGCATTTCGCCAGTAGGCTCAGACGTGCACCATCACAGACACTTTCTACCGAGTTCTCTTGGAATCAATGTATCCTCTAAAACACCTGGCTTACCGAGCTCCTGCTGCACACTCAGGCCTTTGTGCTCAAGGAGCTCGGTGGTGGAAGGGCCTATGCTAGCAAATGCGGAGCAGCCAGCGAGCAGGCTTTACTGAAGAGCATGGATCTGGGCGCCAGGAGAGACTCAGGAAGCATCTGGAGCAACTGGCAGGACGTCACAGAGAGAGAAGGCTGCTTGTGTAGATACACAGAGCGGGGCGGGATCAGGAGGAAGCCAGAGTCACCCGGGTAGGCAGGACTGGCTAGAATGCTAACTACCATTCTCGCTCACTGGTTTTCTATGCAGCTGTGTGGACAGTAGTGGCTAGTGTCTGCAGTGAGGTTTTGAACCTCTGACACTGCTCTTGTCCCCACCGAGTACTACAGGTGGGAAGAGGTCCCAGGTGTCCCTCAGTGCTGCTGAGGTTTCCACAGCCTCATGCAAATTCAATACTTGGAGGTTTGGGGAGGCTGTAGAATTTTTAGCAGGGAGAACTAGCTGGAGGACACAAGATGCTGGAGATTGGAGGTTTGGAGGGTTATAACCTTGCCCTGCTGCTGGTCCCAAACTCTCTTTACTTCCTGGTTGGCACCATTTACTGTGCAAACAAAAGGGATCTCTTTGCTTAGTGTGAGAATTGAAGTTTGCCAAGTGGTAGGTTCTTAACCATAAGGAAAAAAAAAAAACCTCTCCAGGGAAGTGAGTGGACTTGGTCTTGGTCCAAGAGGATGACTTTGGGACAGTGGCCAGAAGGAGGACATGATAGGATGACAGGATGTGGGGAGGAATGGACAGAGAAGAGAGCAAGCCGGAACAACGAAGCCCTCACCACTCTTCCCACTGCTGTTCATCTCACCCATGACTCAGTACCTGGGTTCCTGGCTTCAGAGATGCTACAAGGTCTTTGACCATTTTGGCTTCAGCGACTGTGACGCCGCCCACCACAAAGAGGATCAAGAGGGGATGGTCACTGGGATGGGGCCGGCTCACCTGCAAAACAGAACATCAAGTCAGATGCCAGCAATGGCCACTGCTTTCCTCCTGCCAGTGGGACGGAGAACCTTGAAGCAATGCTGACTTGTTAGCGGCCAGATGTGCTGACGCCTTGTGACTCTGTTGGCTAGGACTGCACAGCATGACACCTTAGTACATCCTTACATAAGGCTTTATCAAAAGGAGAGCTAAAGGTGCTGGAGCCATTAAATAGGAGAGGGCTGAGCAACACCTCGCTGCTCATCTTTGAGGACTCAGAACACCTTTGTCCTTTGTCCCACAGCTCTGCCTCAGTTGCCATCACAGCCAGTTTGTGTCTCTTTCTCGCATCTCCTCCATTCAACAGGAGCAGGCACACCACCTTAGATGGCTACTGTCTGCTGTGCTTACCCTATGTCAGCACAGAGTTGGTGTTCTATCACTATCTGTGGAACTAACCCGGTTGGTTCTGGTGGTGGGATGGAAGTTTACAGAAATATACAGGTATAAAGATATACAGGTCCTGCCTAGTATGATTTAGAACCAAGAACATCACTAAACTGGCCATCGCCAAGGACCTACGCTGTGTGAATACTGCAATAACTACTCAATAGATCCCTTCTTTCCTGTTTTTGTTTTTTTTTTTTTATGATTTTACCCAAGAGACAAAGAATTATTATATACTGAAATGAGAAACTGACCCAGCGATGAAGACCTGAAGAGAACAAGAAAGGGTTCCTGAAGGCAGTCTGTGTCAGACAGCTATCTTCCTGAGGAGTGAGCAAGGCAAGCATGGGGCAAGCTCTCTCTACAAGCAGAGGGTAGCCCTGTGGAGCAGTCCAGGACCCAGGCAGGGTCCAGCGCACATGGCATCGCCCAGGAAGGTGCTGCCGACCGCCTGAATGGCCACCAACTGCATGAATAGTCATGGGTGGGGTGAGGCCACCTAAATACTTGGGATTTTTTTCCAGGTCAAGGGGAAATCTGGGTGGCCTATGGGCCCTGGTGGGCCACAGCTTTGTCCTAGGACAGTGCCATGATATTCCAGTTCCCAAGTGTCTGCAGCGTCATGCTGTCTTTAGCCGCATTTAGTCTCCCCGGTCATGTCCTCAGCTCCCCCTTGCTGCCCCCTCTTATGCTCTCTTAAAAGCAGTCCTATCCCTCCTGTCCCACAACTGCTGTCTATCAAGTTCTTCCATCTTGACCTTGGCAAACCAGATCACTGTTCCACCTTCTCCTCTGACTCGTGAACATTTTAGCCTAGGCATTTTTGGTGATGAGCATGGTATCACACACAGAGAGCTCAAAGTGTTATGTAGATAAGAGAGCTCAGGCAGGTGAGATGGCTTAAGAGGTAAAGGTGCTGGCCACACAATCCTGACAACCTGCGTTTGACCTCTGGAATCCACACAAAGGTGGAAGCAGACCTCCACACACATGCCATGGCGTATGTTCCATCCCCACACATTACAAATACACACAACAACAACAATGACAACAACAACGAATTAAATAAAAAATAGAAAGCAAATGTATAGGATGTGCAAGCTGAGAGAAGATTCCTGATTCCTTTGTTACCTTAGAGACTTTAACAAATTAATTAAAAAAAAATTTTTTTTTTTTGAGGCAGGGTTTCCTGTGTAGCCCTGGCTGTCCTGGAACTCACTGTATAGACCAGGCTTGCCTCAAACTCAGATATCCACCTGCTCTGCCCTCTGAATGCTGGGATTAAAGGTGTGCATCACTACCATGTGGCTTTATTTTTAAAATACTATTTTCCTTCTTCCCTCTCCTTTTTCTAATCCATTCTACACATGTATTCCTCCTGTTCTCTCTTTATCTCTATATCCATATTTATATCTATTCCTAAATATATAACTGTAACCTTCTCCATCCATATACATTATTTTCGTGTATGATTTCAGGGCTGGTCACTTGGTGTTAGGTAACAAACTGGGAAACTTTTCCCCAGGGAAGACTCTCTCACTCTCAGGGGTCCTGAGCTGCCTGTAGTGCCTAGGGTTAGGTTTCCCCCTTCCATGTTAGCATGTCTATTGGTGCCACCCCGCTTAGGTAGGCATGCTGAGGAGACTTCATGGGTGTAGCGACATTCCTGACTTCCTGTTCCTGTGGCTCTCACCATCTTCTAAACTCCTCTTTCCTAGTGATCCCTGAACCTGAGGAGGAGGAGGAGGAGGGGCCGGAGTTGGAGGGAGGCGGGGTGGGGGGGAGTACGAGTTGTGTTGTAGATGTACCATTTGGAGCAGGGTGCTGCTTGGTCCCTTGTTCTCTGCAGTTTTCTGTAATGGTCAGAAACATCTCAGAACCACTCTCTCTAGCTTATGCACGGCTTTCTGTCTGAGTAACCAGACCCGGGGAAACCTCCCAGCCTCACAAACAACTGCTGTTTCTCACTTAATCCTGGGACAGAAATACAACTGGCTCTGAAACTTTAGCATGGCACAGTGTGTTCCTCAAGACATATGCTTTCCATAAGAGAGTTTGGAATCTGAAACACATGCTGAGAATCTTGAAGGACACAGTAGAAGATGAAAAGGGGGAAGAGAATGAAAGGCAGCAACAACAAAGAGCAATTCCCTGGGGCAAGGATAGGGGTGCATGTAAAGTGCGGGGGCGGGCCTGGGGTGGGGGTGGGGCTAAAGAAAGGGGGTGGGGCTGGGGACTAAGGAGTGGGAGGGTTGGGGGACTAAGGAGTGGGAGGGGTTGGGGGCTAAGGAGTGGGAGGGGTTAGGGGGCTAAGAAGGGGGGGAGGCTGGGGGAATGCTGGACTAGGCACAAATACATGGGTCCAATTAATGCATGTTGGTGTTTGCTATTTTGGTTTCAGTTTAGATTTGTGTGTTGATATCCGACTTTCTCTTCAGAGCGTGTCAGGCCAGCAGGCTGCTGGGAAGTGGAGCCATTCTCATCCCAATCCCAAATTCCTCAAATGCAGCCACACATGACTTCTCCCTGTCTGCGTGTTAAGTCTGCGGGGGTGACAATCTGAAGATGAAAGCTTGACACAGCATGTTACTGCACACACAGGGTGTAGTAAAGCTGGCAGAGTCTCTGCTCTCTGTCACTTGATGAGCCCTAGAGGGCTGGGATTAACAATGTCAGCTCTGGTCAGGGAATATGGCTTTCTCCCCAGGATCTCAGTGCAGGCTCTGGGACCTCTGCAGGCCTGGGCTCTGGGAGCATCTGCTGTCTGGTTGACTCCTATGATGCCAAGGTGAGGATCCTCCTGCTTCCAGTGTCTGGGACTTCTCAGGAATTCTGGGAATGCTGCTGCGGAGTGCGCCTTTACTCAGTTTCCCTCCGTCTGGGGCTCACTTATCCTCAGAATAGGTACAGTCAGGTTCCCCATTCCCCATTAGTGACCAGTGCTTTACAGAGGCAGTAAGAGAGGAGCAGGCCTTAAGAGGAGACCAGGCCCTGGAAATACCCATGCTGAAAATGGCTGTCAGGAGTCACCAATATCACCACTGCTCCCAAACATTCCGTTACCCAGTCATCCATTTAGCAAATATTTATTGAGCAACTACTATGGGGAGGCACTGCGAAGGTATCATAGGCAACCAATACCCATCATGTGAAAGCCAATGACTCTTCCTGGTCCCCATTTCCTCAGCCCTACCTAAGTTCAGAGTCATCTTTTCTCTTTCTTGCCTTATCTTGTCCCAGGCTCACCCTGGTTTCCCATCACTCAGTGCTGCCAGAGCAAGTCTTACAGAACACAGAGGAATTTGTTATATATTCCCAAACAACACTCAATGGTACTGTTCTGGTTTCTGATCTGTTGCTGTGATAAAACACTGCACAAAACCAAATTGGGAGCCAGGTATGGTGGCTCACGCCTTTAATCCCAGCACTTGGGAGGCAAAGGCAGGCAAATTTCTGAGTTCGAGGATAGCCTGGTCTATAGAGTGAGTTCCAGGACAGCCAGGGCTACACAGAGAAACCCTGTCTCAAAAACAAACAAACAAACAAACAAACAAAAACAAAACAAAAAACCCAAACAAACAAACAAACAAACAAAAACAAATTGGGGAGGAAAGGATTTCTGTGATGGTTTGTATATGCTCGGCCCAGGGAGTGGCACTATTAGAAGGTGTGGCCCTGTTGGAGTAGGTGTGTCACTGTGAGTGTAGGCTATAACTATAAGACCCTCATCCTAGCTGCCCGGAAGTCAGTCTTTGACCCAGCCCGAGGGTCAGTGAATGGGGTCTGCAAGGGAGAGAGTGGGGATGGAGGGGGAAGAGACTCTAAGAATGGAGACAAGACAGTCTGTCTGATCAAGTCTCATCTATTGAAAGGCAGCTATGGGTGTATAAGCACAAGCTGGGGAGTGCAGCTGGAGACACTTAAGCACAGGTCCAGGATGTGTCTGAGAAAAACAGAATGTTATTAGAGTGTCTTCAGCTGTGGTGGACTTCTTGCAAAAACATCATGCTAGGAAAACAAGCCTCTCATCAAAATGGAAAAGTACCAACCTGTAAGTAAATAGCCCGAGATGGCTGCAGAGATGATAGCCACTTTCTGCTAAGAGTTGGCTCCCAATAAATCTTCCACAAGCAGCCTTCAGATGAAGGTGTAAAACTCTCAGCTCCTCCTGCACCATGCCTGCCTGGATGCTGCCATGTTTCTGCCTTGATGATAATGGACTGAACCTCTGAACCTATAAGCCAGCCCCAAATATATGTTGTCCTTTATAGGACTTGGCTTGGCCATGGTGTCTGTTCACAGCAGTAAAACCCTAACTAAGACAGCCCATCATTAAGGGAAGATAGGGCAGGAACTCAAACAGGAGCAGAGTCAGAAACCATAGCAGAATGCTGTATACTGGTCTATTTTCCATGGCTTTCTCATACAACCAGGACCATCTCCCTAGGGATGGCAGGTGCCTCCTGAACTGGGCTGGGGCCCCTCACATAAAGCATTACCAATCTGATGGGGACAATATTTCAGTTGCGGTTCCTTCTTCCCAGGAGTCTCCAGTTTGTGACATTTTGACAGAAATGAACAAGCATGGAGAATTCTTTGTAAATTAACTAGCACAGGGAATGCTTTGTTTTTGATAAAAGTTGGTAAGAAATTTCCATTTCCAGCCCTTGTTGACCTAGCTCCAGCTTCTGTGTATCTGTCGTTGTCTTTCTCTCCACTGGCAACTTTCGCCCCAGCTGCCTGGAATGATCATAAGCCCTCCATGCACATCTCAGTCTTTGTGCTGGCTCCTACAGCCCTGACGTCTATTGTCCAGGGGCCCCACAGAGTTCCTTTGTGCTCCTCCACCCACTCCTCACATCACAGCTCTGTCTTCCTTGTCATACTCCTCAACGTACCCAGAACTGCGTAAGGCAAGCTATGCTACAGTGGGGCAGGTGTCTGTTACATTTATGTCTCCCTTACCAACAACAGTCATTGCTCCCTGTCAGACATAATATGAAGACTGCCACAGTCCAGGTTTTTGCTTTTGCTGAGTAATTATACCAAAGTCCACTTCATTAGAACTCTTGGAATAGGTTTAGCTAATGTTAGATATAAATCAAACCCTACCTCACGGTATGCATCACAATTTAGAAGAATCTAAACAATGGCTATAAATGGCTGCAGAGAGCAGCCACAGACCAAGAAGCTCAAGGCTAACATATTTTCTTCTAATTGTAAATGCCATTAAGCCTGGTGGACTCCATCCAACAGCATCTCTCTCCAAACCTTGTTTTTCTTATATAAGTAATAAGGAGTGGGTCTAGATGACCTCTAAGGTATGCTCAGCTCTCACAGCGGAAGGGTCTGGCATCATCCCTCACATGGATCCCAGCACTCCCCGCCTACCCCAGTGAAGCATCCTTTGCATGATGGTCATATCTACAATCCCATCATCTGCCCTCAGCTCACAGTCATTAGCATATGGCTCTGCTGTACAATCTGCTTGTGGAATGAGATGTTGAGTCCAACTCATCATTCCAAGACAGATGAGACTCCGTGAGCACTTGTTGGCTATCAAGGAGAACCAAAAGCTATGGCTGGACATTCAACCATGCATTCCCTAGTATGACTTGAGCACCTGCAATATGCTCGTCTGCAGAGCACAGAGGCTCACACCAACTGCTTGCTTCCTAGATGGCTTTCCAGTTTTTGGTTCTAATTGCTGTCTTTAGGGTCCCTAGACATCCTTTTTCCCTTGAAATAAACAAGCCTTTCTTTGATTAAGTTGCTGTGACTTGCTGGAATCCTACCACACAGCTTTGACTGCTTCTAAGCCCTTGTGTGAGTGCCATTTCTTCATGTGGGCTTTTTCCAGTTTCCAGGCCACAAGGCTGTCACATCAACTCAGACACAGAGCCCAGAGGCAGGCACTGGGGCTTGACTCTTTGTCATGAGTCTTTTTCCAATTAAGCACGGCCACATAAGAAATGGAACAGCCACAGCGACACAAACCTTTAAAGCACACAGAGAAGGAGGGAGAAGGGCCCTGTGCCATCTCACTAGACAAAGCCCACCCTCTTCACACCGACGCCAGCAGAGAAAACATCTTGACAGATCATGTTCTTTAGTCAAAACAAGCTGAGGGTCAAACACATGGAGTAGATATAAAGTGTATTAATCTCAGGAGACTCGAAGCCTAGCCACAGATTTCTGAAATGCACTCCCCGAGTGCTGCCTATTAGACGTGCTAGTTTTAAATGAAATTTCCATCTCAGTGAGAAGGGAGAGTCTGTTGATTGAGTCATTAGGTCGATATCAAGCTTTTGTCAGAGCACCTCAAGGTGCTGTGGGAGTGCAGTAGGGAGCTGGGCTGTTCTATCCAGCTTAAGCCCACGGTGCTCTTCCTAGCTCAGTGGACCTCCCTTACTGGGTCATCTGTCCCAGGAGGAGGACAGCCTTAGTGGCTAGTCACAAGTTCTCATCGGGCTGCCTTAAACGTCCTCCTTAGATAGCAGGGCTTGCTTGCTCTCCTCAGCTTCTCATCCAGGAAGTCATTTTTTTAATAGATTATTTTTAACAACTACCAAGAGGCATTCATTTATTCCATTACAGCCTTCCTGGTATCACCGATTTTGAACTCGGGTCAGAAGTGTAAATGACTTCAGTGTCTTCTAAGAGGAAAAGAAACCTAGGCTGAATTAGTGTTGCCCTTAGTGCCCTGAAAAGTCAGATGATATGGATTTAGTTGGGTACAGAATGCATTTTTCAATAGTGGCCATGATGATACATACTTCCTGCTCCTCACGCTCTTGGTCCCTTTTCATGAGGAAGGGCGCGTGTTTTATTCCTGTGGAGGGGACTGCCTTGACATGTGGAGTGCCATGCCTGTCCCCTGGCTGCCCCTCTTAGAGCACGAGCACCATGCAGAGGAGCTGAGGACCTGGACCACAGGCCCCTGAGTTCCCAGCTCAGTGACAGCGAGGAAGGGCTAGGGTGGCAGATTCTGCCATGTGGAGCTCTAGTCAGAGTGCAACCTTCTGAGAAGAATGGATGGTTAGCACTCTTCCGAGCCAGTCGTTCAGGATGGCTGCTTACTTGATACTGGACAACCAGAACCAGTGGAAACCAAAGACGTCTGTGGCTTCTGATTTGTAGAGCAGAGCCCTGTGAAGAACGTGCATCCATAGACTTGTGTCCATACTATGACACAATGACGTTATGACTCCAGGGAGTCAAGACCCTGCTGCCAGAACCTCCCTTCCCATGAAGAGTCTGTCAGACTCAGAGAGTATCAGACAGATACAAGCCACTTAAAAAAAAAAAAAACCCAACTCTTTCAGCCAATAGAAATATATGAACACAAGTAAAACTGGGCTGAGGGGCCATGTCCAAGAGTCTGCAGGGTGGCCAGCCCTTGGCACAGCACTCCTTACAGAGCGCTCTCACTGTCTCCTGGAGTGTGGCAGTGGTGCAGAAGAGCTATGGGACAGTCAGGACCTTAGGTGTCCAGCGTGGCCACGACATGCATATCTTGCTGGCTCTTCACAGTTTGCTCAAAGAGAGATAAGTTCTGTCACTAAGCCTGTGGAGATCAATGAATTGGGCTGACAGTGGCGAAGCCTGGGGACTGGAAAAGAACATCAGAGCCCATGACCATGGCTCCAGAGACAGGCCAGGTCACCCGACTGCTTGTCTTTTGGCATGTGTGAACTTCGAGGAATTTGCAGTTTTGTGGCTTACGCAGGCAGTGTGTCTAGTCTTTTCTTTGTCTTCGTATTAAAAACACACTTCTATCCTTTCTTCTTTTTGTTCTTCTGCTTGATTTTACTATTTTCAGGTTTTTTTTTTTTTTTTTGAGACAGGGTCTTACAGTGTAGCCTAGGCTGGCCTGAAGTTCATTTTATAGCCCAGGTTAGCCTTGAACTCACAATCTCCTTACCTTTATCCCCCAGTGCTAGGATTACAAGTGCACACCACCACACTTGACTCCTTCCTTCCTCTTATTTCTCAAAGATAGGTTCTTGCTAGTAGGCCAGGCTAGCTTCAAACCCGTGCTCGTCCAGCCTGACCTGTGTATACAACCAAATGTCAGCTCTGTCTAGGCTATAACAATACCGAATATGGCTCTCTCCTGGTTTTGGGTGCTTAGCATGCCCTTATACATCTCACAGCAGTTCCACTATCACCCCACTTTACAGATGAGAAAATGGAGGCACAGAGGGCCTGAGTGGTTCTTGTACAGTCTGACTGCAGGTTTGGGGCTCTGGTCTCTACTGCCTCCATTGCTCACAGAGCCTAGAAGGGAACTCATAGAACATGTCCTAGATGGGGGCATGGCAGGGGCGGGGGAGGAATACAGATAGGAGCGCCACTAGAGGATGAGGGCAGCAGATGAGGCTTACTGGAGTTGACCAATAGCATCGCTCACTTGTGAACATTCTGAATGAAGCCTCAGGCTTAAGGGCAGGCAGCAGCAGCTCTTCCTTATCTGAGGTTTTGTGTCCCACAGTTTCAGTTATTCACAGTATGAGGACAAACTTCTAGAAACCAATCTTTTTAAGTTTTAGGTTGCAAATGGTTCCGAGAAGCATGACAAAATCTTGCCCTGATCTCTTCTCCTGCCTGGGAAGGAAGAGTCCCAATACTGCACATGGAGTCCTCTTTTGTCACGGAGGCCACCTGGGTTATCAACCGACCTTGGCTGCATCAAAGTGTTGTGTTCAAGCACCCCTTAATTTACTTGATTATACTCCCAAAGTTTAAATTATGTCCTGAAAGTTGGGTGCTGGCAAATCTGATAAGCCAAAGAAAAGCTGTAAAGTGCTTCCCTTAAGTGGGAAGATGAAAGTTCTTGGCTTGATGAGGAAATATATAATTGTCTGGAGGTTGCTCAGGTGTACGTTAAGAACAAGTCTTCAGCCAGTGAAGTGTAAGGAAGGGAAAGGGAACAGTGTCATGCTTGCAAAGTGCACACACTGTGACCCGAGCACCCGCCATTTGCTTAGCAAAAACGGAATTGCATTTGTGTGTCTGGGGTCAAAACATCAGCATGCACAGGGTATGTGCCTGTGGCTCCAGGTCTTCCATGGGAGTCATGGAAGGGGTTCCCTACACTCAGTGGGACTAGTGGAGTTGGAAAGAGAAACCAATGGTTTCAAGCTACACTGAATGAGCTTTGTAGCCTGAATTTTCTGATCACCCCCCCCCCCAGCAACTGCTGTATGCAGAGTCAAGTGCTGAGGATCCAAAAGAGAAAACATCTCTCTCTCTCTCTCTCTCTCTCTCTCTCTCTCTCTCTCTCTCACACACACACACACACACACACACACGTGTCCCCAGGCTCTAGGCATGGTGTTCATAGTCTTTTCTGTCAGATCTATAGTGAGAAAAGTGTTCAAGTCATGTATGTGTAGATATGAGAGGTGGGGCTGTGCTGTTTAACCTAACTAGATGTACTGAGTTCTAGCCTAGTCTGTTCCTTATGCAGTGCTTATTACAGCATTTAACTGTCTTGACCTACCAATACACATTGTGTTATGTTGTATATTTAGAAAAACATTGCTCTGAGCTGGGTGTGGTGGCGCACACCTTTAATTCCATCACTTGGGAGGCAGAGGCAGGCGGATTTCTGAGTTTGAGGCCAGCCTGGTCTACAGAGTGAGTTCCAGGACAGCCAGGACTACACAGAGAAATCCTGTCTCGAAAAACCAACCAACCAACCAACCAACCAACCAACCAACCAACCAACCAACAAACAAACAGAAAAACACTACTCTGAAAGACATCAGCTTGGAGGAAGACATCTAAGGCACATAGTTATAAAAAACAATTTATAAATACAGCCACAGCGTGTGTACAAAAGATACAGAGCCCGGAGGGAGACACACAGGACCAGAACCACCCTTTTCTGTATTCTTTCTGCTATTGGCTATGTGGCTCACACCATGCTTCTTGCACTGTGACTGTAGCACTGACTCTCTGTGTATTTCTTGCCATGTCTCCAATCTACTCTCATCTTCTACATCATTGGCAGATTGCCTCTGGGTCATGCCAAGTCAACAGGAAATCATCTCTGAGTGTAGAGAAAGGACTCACCAGGGGCAGACCAGCATCTGCCTTCTAATTCAAGTTAGAATTTGAGAGTGGATCCACGTATACAGCAGTAGTCAGCAAGGGAAGGACTCCTCATGGGAATCCTTTGTTTCATCAAGTTCTGCCTCTTCGTTCCTTTCTGGCTCAGCTAACAAGTGGGGTGAGAAAGTAGGGAACAGATTCCAGAGTGCAGGACAGGAAGGGCAGTGAGTGGCCAGAGCCAGGAGCAGTAAGTGCCCCTGAGGATTCAGAGCGATGACTTAATGTGTAGTGGTGATACATCTGCCAATACATGAGTTTACTCTTCCCACGAGACCTGGGTCCAAGTCCCAGAAAAGCAGTCTGAGGGACAGCAGGTTCCCCGAGCCCTGTGTGATCTCACTCACATCAGAGGTTCCATGACCAACCCATGAGCTAGCTGCACCTTTTTCATGAGCTGCACTGATTTAGGAAAGAGAAGGTAGCTAAGTTATCCCTAAGAATACCAGAATTAACAAGACAGACCATTTAACTTCCAAGAGCACACGCGGCAGCTATGGGCCAGGGAATGCTGTGGTCAGGCCAGTTGTCTGGAGCGGGGATGACTACAGGGCACACGCCAGAGTTGCCATTTACTGAGTGCTCTTTGGAAAGAATGAGATGGAATCCAAGGCTATTGGAAATTTGCATTCACTGCTTAGCCATGGGTGTGTGTGTGTGTGTGCTCAGTTTCCTCACTGGGTGCGATGGGGATAAGGGTGGGATCTATCTGCTGAGGATGGCCAGGAGCATGGATGAAGCATGCTGGCTGACTGCTCCCCAGGGACTGTCATCACAACCGTGGCTGGGAAGCCTGAGCACTGTTCGAATCAGCTGTGAGCCCATCTGCATCCCGCTGCCTCCTTCTCTCTCAACAGGCACTGGGGCAGAATGGAATCCTTCTGTCCAGCTTTGCCTTTCACAAAGTGGTATTTTGAGATGTTATGGCAACTGGAAGAACACAATTCTCCCTCTAACTACTCCCAGGAGCCTTCCCTCTTAGGTCAGCTGGCTGATGAACAGGAGTCCCAACAATGCCCCATTTTCAACACTGACCAAGCAGGGGTCCAAGGTCCATAGGCAAGGCCACAGAGGAGGTGATGGCTGAACACAGGAAGAGAGGGGGAAATACTAACATTTACAGGGGTAACCTTCAAGTATGGCAGCTCTTGATTTGTGGGACAGTAACAGAAAATGTACCTAGGGGTCAAGAGATGACTAACATCGTAAGACAGTCCATGGTTACCACGGGGTGTCCAAGCTTGTAGAAGAAGTACTTAAGTGCAGTTGGAAACCATGGCCATCCCAGAAGTTATGCTGTTTTTAACCTTCCCTTCCCTCTTCCCTCCCCTCCCCTCTTCCTTCCATCCATCCTTCCATCCTTTGCAAATGGCCACAAGGAAGAGCTATTCAGGACAGAGGGGAAGAGAATGATCCAACAACTCTGGACTTGGACTCAGCACAGGAGCCCTGGACATATTAGGAAGCTGAGTTGCATTGCTTTATTAAGAAAAGAAAGAAAGAGAAGAGGCAGAGATAGAAAATGAGCAGCCAGGGATTGCATTAGAAGCTGCTGGTATTGGGGAATATCAGAACCAAGGGTCGAGGGCCACTCCAGCCAATTTACTGCTCCGTTTCCAGTCTGATGTCTGGCGTCTGTCCTCTCTGGTTTTTGGAATAGGCCAGTTTTCCTGGAATATGCTTTTATTGAACTCTAAAAAGGCTGGATCTTTTATGCAGATTTACTTACTATTTCAAAGACTCTTTGAAGTTGGCAAAACATTCTGTTATTTCCGAGAGTTATTACCGCTGAAATATGGGCATAGCCTGGGAGGTCAGTCTGCAATCTTGTTTAGATCCTTTTAAATTTAGAAAGTTTACAGTGGCTTAAAAATAGATCACATTTGTGTACTTTCTCCTGCTTTCATCCCTACTTCAAGGGTTGCTCAGTCATTCTGACCCACCCCAGACGTGAGCCAGAGAAATCCAAAGAGTCTGCTGGACTATAACAAAAAGCATCTCCGAATAAGTCTTGGGATGATACTAGGAGTACACAGAGCTGCTCACTATCTTACAGAGTAAGTTCTAGTGAGCAGTAAGTAGTATATACACTCACGTGGGTCACAAACAACCTTGAGTGTAAACGGTTCCCAGTGGTGCTCTTGAGGGGCCTTGTGAGCTCACTTAGGGTATATGTGTTGTTAGGGAAGGATCATAAGACTCAGGGCCAAAGAGGCTGTAGGAGGCTGTGAGCTCAGGCTGCATACCACCAGAAAAGATTGTCTTGATTGTATTACACTGTCTCCCAGCAGGGCTAAGCAAAGGGACCAGCTCCGAAAAGGAACATGTGGCACTCAGGATGACCCTTTTATGAGACCTTACCTTCATGAACACAGCGTGACCCTCTCATGGGCGCTTACCTTCATGAACATGCTGAATCCAGTTTTCAGGAGATCAGTGAGGCCTGAGGACATATGTTCAATGTCAATAGGATCTGACTTCTCAGGATTAAATATTTCCTCCACAACCTGCTTCAACAGCGGCTTATAGGATGCCTGGAAAGACAGAACACTGTGCTGTGAAGAAATGCACTCGTTTGCTGTGTCTGGAGACAGTTTTATGGACATCCGAGGAAGTTAAGCCATTTTAGTTTGATACTGAGCAATGGCTATCTATGATTTGTATGTGCAAGATTATGGAAAAGATTAGAGTATGGAAAAATAACTTAAAAACAAACAATCTTGAGACTTAAAATATTTTTATTAATTTTTTGAGACTTTCATACAATGTGTTTTGCTCATATTCACCCTAACTCCTCCCTTAACTTCTTTCACATCTGCCCCCAACTCCTTCCTTCCCTAGCCTTTTTTTAAAGGATGCTTTTTAGTCCTTTAAAAGGATACTTCAAATCTTTTAAACATTGTTTGACACCACATGGATTCCAGCTTGTACTTCTTCATTGCTCTAGTGCAGCCCTGCCTCTCTACTTTCTTCTATGGCCAAATGCCCCTCACTAGAGCTATGGTCACAGTAGGAACATGCTCAATCTAGATTTCAAGTGGCAATTTTATGTAGGAAGGATGGTAGGAAACAAAGTCTTGTCGTTTGATATAAAAAGAAGATGGTCTCTAAACATTCTAAGACGCATCCCTTCCACTAGGAATGTGAGTGTTTATTTGCAGTGACTGTCTTAGACTGACATCCAAGCCCATCCCTCCTTCCCCCACAGAGCTCAGCTCCATGTATGACTATGTCAGAAAAGGAAGCTAAGGTGACAGAAGGAATCTGACCAGGTGGGAACAGGGTCACAGAGCACCATAGGCATCTCTGTCCAATAAGGGTGATGTTAGATTACAACATCTCTACTTTGCTGCATGGCGCTGAGCACTTTTCTTTTCTATTTAGGGTGACCTAAATACCCTGCAGGCCCATATTTAGGTCTGTCTGGAGGCGGCTGTCTTACTGACCTCTTTCCTGAGTTCTTGCTAGAAAGTTCTCCCTGAGCCTTCTTTTCCCAGACTGGGTCACCTTCCTCCCTGACTCATCGTTGTCTCTGCTGCCCCAAACTCATCTGGCGGTGCATATGGGGTGTTCAGTGCAGAGGCACACATGGCGTCTCCCCTCCCACTGTCACACTGTCTGGTCCATATCACTCCAGAGAAGCCAGGTTCTAGCAGGGCACTGCTGAGAGGCAGCTCATCTTGAGCTCTGTGTAGCTCTTCACATGGGTAACCATGCTGTAGTCATGATTATAGATATGTCAGGGTGCTCACCTTATCTCTAGCTTGTTTTTGCTTTTCTTAGAGAAAACCCAAGTTACCTTTCCATATTCTAAGTCCCTTAAAATATTTCAGATATGCAGCAGTGTATAGACTATCAACATCATGTCTCACCACACATCTGGGAGGGCTATATTTGCTCAGTGGAGGATCCCAGTTTCTTGATTATGTTCATGCATGGAAATCCATTCAGAAAGAGCCATTTGTTATTTGAAGTAATAAAAGATTAGACACCACTGTCTTAGTCACTGTTCCATTACTGTGAAGAGATACCATGACCATGATAACTCTTATAAAAAGGTATTTAATTGGGAATTGCTTACAGTCTCAGAGGTTTAGTCCATTATTATCATGGTAGAGAGTATGGTAGCATGCAAGTTGACTTGGTAGCTGAGAGGTCTACATCTGGATCTATAAGCAGCAGGATGACACACACACACACACACATACACACACACACACACACAGAGAGACACACACACACACATGTCCTGGAGTAGGTAACCCACCTCTAGAGACACACTTCCTCCAACAAGGGCACACCTACTAATCCCTGTCGGTAGGGAGTGTAACACTGCTCCTTAATGATCAAGCATTCAGATCTATGAGCCTATGGCGGCCATTCCTACCCAGACCACTCAAGTGCCCACGTCAGGGAGTGTTCTAAGTGAGGAACACTATGCCTCTATAGGGAGGAATGTTGGGAACATGACAAGGGAGGGTCTGTGGTGACAGGGCTAAAAACAGGGTGCAGCCTGGCATGTGAGTGAACAGTGTGAGGTGAGAAATGCGTGTGATGGGCTGGCCATTATAGAAAGTGGCAGGGAGAACATGACAGTGTGTAGCTGGTGAGAATAGAAAAGCGGGCTGTGATATACACACCTGTCTCCAGCGGCTACTGAGGGGCGGGCGCCAGGCTAGGGAGAGGAAGGCGAACTTTTGTGCTTGTTGCTTTCTGTTTTTCCAAAGTAAACCATTAATACAAACAGGTCTTTTTTTGCTTGTTGAAAGTTAATAAATTATTCATGCATGGAAATAAGACTAGGGGGAAGCACACTGAAATGTTAACCCTGGGCTCAGGAAGAAACAGGTATTTGTTTTCTTTTCTTTCTACATTTTCCAAATTAATAAATTTGACATAATGATCCAATAAACATGTTAAGTAAATTTAAAAAGGCCTTCATTTTATAGTCGAGTAAGTGGTCTGGAGAGCTTGCTCGTCCATCAACAGGGCTTTCAGATATTTCCTCTCTAGGATGCTGAATCTTTAAAGTCCTTCCCTCAGGAGAGTCCACTGGCCAACACTCAACTACCTCATCAGCTCTGTCATCTGAAAGGACACTACTTCTTCCTCAGTGAGGGGATTGGTGTGTCTTCTTTTGCTGTAACCAAAGACCTGACAAGAAGCAACTCCTGGGAGGAAAGGCTGGCTCTGGTGATCCAGTCCACCATGCAGGGCAGAGAGGCATGTGGGCCTGCGAAGTCAGTGAGAAATAGGGATGGCACCTGGGAGCCCTCGGCTGGCTTCCTCCTCCCCCACACTACTCCACCTGGGACCTCAGGCCACAGGACTGAGCCACCAGCATTCAGGTGGGTCTTCCCGACTACCTAGCTCATCTTCTCTGGAAAAGCCCTCACGGACGGAGCCATAGGTTGCCTCACTAATGCAGAGTGCTTATTAATCCAACCAAGCTGACTGTCATATTTTATCATTATATAGTAGACTCAGTTTTCAGCCAAGCATGCTATCAACTGATCCTTCTCCTGGTTGCTATACAACTGTGGGCATCTATACTTCCACTACTGGGCAATGAGCCCGAAGCAGAAGGATGAGGTGTGGCTTCCAGAACAAGCCTTTTAAAAGGGAAGGCTCCTTCTTTTGATTCCTCTGTTGTGCTGCATAGAACTCGGAAGCAATGCCTGGAGCTGCAGCAGCTATCTTGGAAGACAAGGGTATTCCTAAGCCATAGAGCAGAGACAGGAGAAGCTGTGGTGAGGCCTACAGAGCTGTGACAACCATGGCACAGCTTAGCAAGGACCACTCACAGGAAAAATAACCTTGTATGTTTAAGCCAACCAGTTTCCAGATCACTGCTACTTGCAATAGAATGAAATGGTGATAGAAAGCATGAGAGAATACAAGACAGAAAGGCCATTGCTTCCTTTGAAGAGATAATATGTATTTGTTTGCTTGGTTTATATAAAACTGGCTAATATAAAGGAACTTCATCCAGAGCAACTGAGAAATACATATAAGCTGTGAGGGAGGGAGGGAGGGAGGGAGGGAGGAGAGGAGAGGAGAGGGGAGAAAGAAACTCAGTAAGGTCCTAGCATGGGTGTGGGGATTGGTAGGAGGCTGAGAGGGTTTATGGAGAGGATGATGCTCATGGGTGGATCTGTCTCTCCATCCCTTCCCCTCCCTCTTTTCTCCTTGGCCTCCTTCCTGCTGTGCTATGAGGCTGAGCACTAGCTATGCTTGCCAGCTGGGCTGGGATCCCTTGGAGCAGAGGCTTGATGGCACCATATTCATTCTTGAGACTTTGTGACTACTCTGTGTTACAGGGGAAGGTAAATCTCGTTTATTTAGGGCAAGGAGTTGGCAATTATTTAGAGTGTGGAAATAATCCATGATTGAAAGTGCAAGACAGCACACAAATTCAGAAGGGTCACGTGTCTTTCCCTACTGTCTGATACACTCTTGGAACATGAATCTCATGTGCTTTTTGGCTGCAACCATTCTACTTTCATATGATAATGCTTTGGACTCAGTGTGTCATTTGAGAGATGTGACTCGGTGCTGAGGTAACGATGTGTCTTTTTATCCTCCTGGATGTAGTAGTGTGGGGCTGGCCTGTGACTCTGTCAGCTGAGTCTGTGTGGCTCTGCTACAGGGGTGATGGAAGGGGCTGGCATGGCAGGAGGAACCAGCAGGGACTTGCTCTACCTTGGGGCTCTGCTACTGCTAACAGACTTTCTCCCATTCTAGGCTGACTTCCAGACTTTTGTTGTGAGATCCAACATATTATCTTTCCAGTATAAGCCACTTAGAACGTTCTTCTTTTTTCTATTTTTATTTATAACCAAACCTGGTAAATAATAGAAGCATCGATTATTTTAAAAATATTAGTTCATAAGCATTGCTATATAAATAACAACAGGAGAACTCCCAAATTGCTTATATAAAGTACAAAAGAACTAAGGCCTGCGCTGTGCGTGTGAAGCAGACCCTTTGGGAGGACTGTTCAGGGTAGAGAGCAGCACTTGGACCTCCCCTCCCGGGAAAGCTTATCTCAAGTCTCCCAGCGTGGGCTCTGCTGATGAGAACCTGCTGAGTCCAGGCCCCTGGAGTGAGCAGCTTTGGCTGTCATAGAACTTCGTACTTTGTGAGGCAGCATGTGCTTCTCAGACAAGGGGCAGCAGAAGGTGACAGGTGGGGCTCCTCTGGAGTGCCATGTCTTTCTTTGGGTCACACAGAGTTACAGAGTAGAGCACTGTGCAGGCTGCTTCGGTATTAAGCAGGTCCCCACTCTGTCATTTATGCTTTGCTCCCGGGATAGGGTAGGGTCTGTGTTTGGCAATCTCCTCACTCTGAGACCTCACAGTGAGGGTTCGGTATCCCAGGGTGTTGCAGCCCTGTACCGGAGACAGTATTGCAGCCGCATGTGACAACAGGTCAAAGAAAAGGGGGGCAGGATGTGCAGAAAGAGGTTACTGCCTCTCATGAGAATGTATGGCTTTCACCCACAATTTACAGACCAGGGTTGGTCACGGTTCCAGTTACCTGCAGGGGAATCTAGACCATGGGCTCTCGCGTGATCTCAGCAGGTAAAGGCAATAGGGTTCAAGAACACGCAGCACTGTCAGCCACGGACACACGAGGATTGAGATGAAGTAGTCATTTCACTCTTTCTTCACTAGCCTGTGTGGGCAGAGGGTTAGTAAACCCTTTGTGCCCTCTGCATAGGAATTTGACTTTTGCTTAACTTTCCAGCTCTGTTTCCCTGGCAACCTGATAAAGAAAGAATGTCAAACTAGGAGACAGGCAAGACTACTAATGGCAGAAATGACCCCTGCATGGTGCACTGCTCTAGACTGGGAGAACTACAAATATTTGATAGACAGCTAGAGCTTTGGGCTTCTCCAAGTCTGACAATTCCTGAATAATAATTGGGAGTGTCCCTTTGAGGAGTGCTGGGGCTGTGGAGTTATGGCTGAGAAAATAGCCCTTACAGGTTGTGAGGTTTCCAAGCCAAGAGAAACCTCAGTACCAAGTCAAACAGCTCCCAGATCACTGTGTGGACAGCACCACGCCTCACAGTGCTCACAAGGACTGTCCCAGGGAAGGGAAGTGACTGCTGCTCCACCAACCGTCTTCTGGTTCTGAGCAGGCTGCCACCACACAGCTAGCCTTGATGCTAGGCCCAGAGTGCACAGCACTGATGTTATGACTAGGGTCCCATAAGATGCCGTCATTTATAAAGATACCAGATGGAAAAAAGTACATTGAGGTCAGAATAATGTCTGGTATATGAGGTATATATACCTATATATATCTGCCTTTATATCAATTGGGGAGTAAAAACTAAAAATAATAAAAAATTTAAAAATGAGTATCAATAATAAAATATAAATATATAAAAATAAATAAAAATATAAATATAATAAAAATGAGTATAAAATTGGAATCAGTTTTCCCCAGTGGATCTCCCCTCTCCCAGCAAGCATCAATTGCAAATAGCTTCTTGGTTAGGGATGGGACTTGGTGTTCACTGCAGTATGTTTTCAAGGACAAATTAGGCTTAAAAATATCACACTCAAAGAAACTATAAAAAACAAAATACTTGTGTGTATCCCTTATAAGTTCTGTGTAGAGATAAGGTGTGATTGTGTCTAAAAGCCTGTGCTGAACTCCTGAGGAAGGGACCAGGTGCACAGTGATTTCTGACATTAATTAGGTATCTGTTGCCAAGGAGACCTCAGGTGGTACCCAGTCCCATCCCATTTAGGGGGACTTTGCTCTGCTGGCCGGTGTGTGGAGCCAGAAGCCCTGGGTCCTGCTTCTTTCTACACAGGGTTCTTGCGTCAACATCTTAGGAAAATGGCTCACAGAGGATGTTCAGCTTGCTTCAATCCAACATTGCCTAGGGAAACATCCGTTTGAAACAATGGTGGCTTTATGTGGTGATTCTACGCCTCCTTTATTTTGCTTTTTGTAGTACTATGATTTTTTCCCTCCTTTTATCTCCTTAAAGGAAAATGTTTGAAGTGTTTCAATTTATCTCCTAATCTGTCCATCCATCCATCATTCCTTTTATCCAGAAGCAAACTGTTTCTTAAAACACTGAATAAAATCTTTTCAACATCAATATGAAGAAATGGCTTACTAAAGAATTTCCTGGAAATCATACCATAGTTAGCAGTGTGACACTATCAAGTTCTTTGGGCCTTAGTTTAGTTCTGTCCTGTGCTATTTTTTTCCTCCCCAAAAGGTAGTGGAGCAGATCTGGAGTTGGGTTGTTCTTTATACAATTAGGAGGAGAACAGAGGTCGACTAAGAATGTGGAGCTGTTGGCCAGAGCTAGGGAGCGCTGACAAAGGAGATGGGGCTCAGAGACTGCTCAGAGAGCCTTGTTTCCCCAGGCTGAGATGAACTGAGCCTCCTTGGGCACAGAGGTTCCAGACACTCTTGTTCAGCCACCAGGGGCATGGAGGAAGGCTCACATCTGGGCTTCATTGACTCCAGAGCCTGTCTTAGAGACTTATGCAACGACCACTGTCATCATTCTGGAGGGCAGAGGACACTTGACTGGAAAGGACTGTGAGCTCCTTGCCCCTGAGACACTGTAAATGTTCTCCTGATACTGCAGCTGAGGTAGGAGGCACATCAAACACAGTGCCATGGTGGGAGGAGCCTAGGGAAGGTACAGTGAGAAATGGGAGGGTTTGAAGACCTGGGGTCCAGGCACCTGGAAGGCCTGGTGGTCTACAGGGACAACCCTAAACCCCAACTTACCACACAGGCAAATGCTAGCACTGAATTTCCTCAAGGGTCATGGTCCTGTCCCCAGGAGGCTGATGTTAGAGGTCTATGACCACAGAGCCAGTGTATTCTTTAGGTAGAATAGCTATTCTTTAGCCAGATAGATAGTGTCATAGGCCCATGCTACTTTTAGGAGCCCATGAAAAAGGCCTTAGTGTTATTTGGTAACAGCAGGAAAAAGGAGCTTCTAGCTCAGAGTAATGCTTTGACCTCAAAATGTCGCTTTTCTGGGTGGCTCTTTACTTTTCTTGATGTTGTTCCCACAAGTCCCCACACAGTAAGTCTGAGGCTATCACAAGAAGTGGACTGGTATTAATTCTACAAATTCTTAGGGCATCTTTGTGAGAGAGTGTCCTTCCTCCAGAGGAGGAATTGGCCACAGAGAGGTGAAGTGACTTGCCCAACAACATAGAGTAAGAGGCTGTGATCCCAGGTTCTAATATCTACCAAGCTGCCTGTCTGTGTACTCAGAATGGGCAAGTGCAAGGAATATCATGAGCAGTAGAGGCTGCTTCTGGTCACATGCTATATTCTTCCAGTCAGGAGCCTCCCTGTCCCTTAGCAGTAGCCTCCTTGTCCCCATTTCCCATACTGTCCTGACAAAATAAGTCCTGGCTCCTTGGACTTCTGGATGTCCAGTCCAGATCTTATTGCTCTGCTTCTTCCAGCGCTTTGATCACTTCTTTAACAAATCATGTTCACTTCTCATATGAGCCACTTCTGAGCTAAGAGAAGTGGATAAAGGTAAGAGGTGCTTCCAATGCCAGCTGGAAAATGAGTGACGCAAAGGGCATGCGTGTCTGAGCAGGGGAGAAGGCATGAGGAAGGAGATGGGTACTGCAGGACCTCTAGACCCAGGGCAGAGAGGCTGGAGAACAGTACAGGGCAGATGGGATCAGGAACCCAGGGCAAGACCAGGGTTCATCCTGTCCAAGGTGCGCTGGGACATCTCAATTAGATGCTGTGTTGTGACAACACATGCCCGGTGGAAAGCACACGTTTTTTCTTGAAGCGATGGGACCAAACACCAAATTGTTAGAAGTGACAGGCAAAAATCTGCCAAGTGTGCTCCATAGTTTCCTGCTGCTGTGCAGCCTATGGGGAAAGACCACAGTGTGGCACATGGCTTCTGAGGGCCGTGGCTCTTCTCCAGCTTGTGGTGAAGTGGATCATTATGGCAGGTGTGTGTGGTAGAAGAGACACTGAGTTTCTGGTGTCTAGAAAGTAGGGATGGGGTGGGGCACATTGTCAGTGAACTACTTCCTTCAGTGAGGCCTCACCTCCTAAAAGTCTCTCGGTGGCACCATCAGCAGGGGAAACCCCGCCAAGTCCTATCTTCAGAGCCAGCATGGCTTGCCTCAGACTCGAGTCTACCCCCAACTCTTCCACTTACGCTCTCTCTGTGTTCAGATACTGCGTCTGACCTATAGTAGAGTTCCACCCACAGATGTTTAATGGGAACCTCCTATGTATAACCTGCACCCGTGGACACCAAGGGTGTGACAGCAGACAAAACATATCAGAATCCCTTGCCTCCCCTGGACTCACAGCTGTAACTTCACAACTCTTTAAATTAACAATAGCTTGGAAAACCAAACGCCAGCAAAAATGACCCACAGTCCCGTCTACAGGACTCCCGGCAAACATTGGAGGATCTGGTCTCGGAGATGTGAAGTGACTTGCCCAAGTGTCCCACAGTAGGAAGCCCAGCATCCTTTCTCATCCATTAGCCACGTCCCACCTCCCACAAATCTGTTTATTACATTTCTCCTAAAACTTTTTAACATAAACTTCTACGTGCTTTTTACTTTAAATTCTGCTATATCTTTTAGGATTAGAAATTAGAATAGCTTCCACCATGCTTTGTTTCCCCAAAGCTGGGACTCCCCATCACACGGGGCCCGAGACACGGATTCAAAGGCAGCTGTGCACAGCAAGCCTGCCCGTTTCATTCCCTTTTCTTTCTGCTGCTCTGGTGCGCTTCTCCACGCTTACATTATTCCTAACTTCATCTTCAGTGTGCACGCCACGTCCCAGTCCTCTCCATTTGTCAGTCGTCAGCACTGGGGAGGTCTGCTGGGTGTGCTGACGTCACTTACTATGAGGGCAAGCACATGCAACATGGAAAACTTCATTTCCCAAAAGTCAGGACAGTAGGACAGACCTGAGACCTGGAGGAACGACAGCATTGCAGTGGGGAGACAGGGTCCGGGTAGCTCATCAGTGTGCTTATCACACCCATGACTTATAGCTATTGTGTGTTTATGTGAAGCTGGCCAGATCAGTGCCCCGTGATGGTCATGAGATGGAAAAGACCTCATTAGTTTTGTGGCTTATTTTCTCTGCCAGCTAGTGCAGCCATTTGCCTTTGACAGTCTGGTTTAAATGTATCATCATGTATCACCAGTCTCAGTGTGACTTTGTAACTAGTCCACAACACATACTTAGAATTGTTGCTTTTTTTTTTTTTAATGATAAACTTACACATTTGGTGATCTAATTGACTATATTCTGCAGTGGTGCTGGTCTCAGATTTAAAAAATAAAGGATGAGAAACGCTGCTTTCACACCGAGTGCCAAACTCTATGGTCTTGATGTCTTTGTGGGTGATTTGGGATGATTAGCAGCACCACTGATCAATACTTGTAGAACCTCTCTGAGAACCAAGGGACACGCCCATGGCTCCTATGTATACATGGCAGATAACTTCCTTTTGGAACTCAGGCTGATGCTTCTCTGGCTTCCTTGCCATGGGAAGTGAAGGGGAGATTAAGGCCAGGAGTGCTCCGCAGGTGTGCATAGGAGGAAGAACCGGGGTTCTGCTGGGTTATCATGGAACATTAGCTTATCTATACACACACTAAGCAGTCATCACCCTGCGGTGAGCCCTCACTCTGTCCCAGCTTCCTACTATGGCACACTAAACTCACCAAGAAGCCTCTGTAGGTGAGCAGATTTTACCAGAGACATCGTGGAGAGGGAGAGGAGTCCCATAGCCATGCTCAGTGATCTTTCCCATCAGAAACACTTGTTCTTCCATGCAAGCTCAGGTTTGCCACTGGGATCCTTCGTTCTGACTGTACATTGACCATGAGAAACTCCCAGGCTCCACAGCACCTGGTGTCTTGTCCCTTGTACTTCCCTTGGGAATTCCTGCATGGTCTCCCACTCAGGGTCTCACAGAGCTCCCTCCTTTAATCTTGGGTTGTCCTATCTTTCTTCCTAAGGTCAGTCAAAGCACTCTCTGTAGGTTCTCCCATTGTCCTTAGAAAGCTATAGGGGAATTTTACTAATGGTTGTTTCCCTTGTCACATACTTCCTTTCCACAGTCTGACAAATACTTCCTTTATCATCGCTTATCATGTTGATGACCTGCTAGAGGAACAAAGCTGGGGCTACGGTCTACCACTCTCACTGGGAGTGAATGGCAGCTAGGCCCTAAGGAAGTACCTTGCCTTGGGCTACAGTCTATAGCTGAGACAGACCCAAGGTTATAAACGTGTGATTTCCAATCCACTTTTCACCAGCTCCATTGTCTGAGGCCCAGATGAACTGAGACACTTCCAGACTTTGTGGAGCCCAAATGCTCCATGAAGAGGGAACTTGGGAGCCCATCCAGAATGAACTTCTTATTCTACAGGGCCTGAGGGGAACTGCCTTGTGGCGGGGGTCTCAGAATCCTACAACCCAGCAGACAGACAGGTTCTGAAGTCACGCACACTCACCTGATGGGTGTTATTTCCAGGAACATACACAGACTTAAACTGTCTCATGAGATTCCTAGCTCCAGCGATCTCCCGGAGAGCCATGAAGACATCATTCACAGCAATTTGGGATTTGGGCAACGTCAGGTCAACTGCAGAGTCACAGCCTGAAACAGTCCAGAGATATTTTCATAAGTGAGCAAGTGCATAAGCTAAGTTTTCCTCTTGACAGCATGAGTTCAATGTAACAGTCTGGAGTTCCTCTAGCCCTGTTTCCCCTGCCTGTTCACTAACTGGGCTGTTTCCATCACCCATGAGTGATGGGACACAAGGAGTGTGAATGCTTTGACAGGAGTGGGACCCAGAATTGCCTGCCACCACAGCCCCTGGCCCCAGTCACTAGCCTGCAGAGGCTTCATGGGGAAGCAGGCTCCTTGCGGGCTTTGACCCTCAGACACAGTCTTAGGAAACCAAGAGGAACACAAAGGAGCATGGCTATGAGTGCTGGGATGGAGCCTTTGTCTGGAATTCACTGACAGTTTCCAGAAGGTCTGATGGCAAGATGGAGGGAGATGGCAGCGCCACACCTCACATGCCAACTCATCACCTGTCATGTGACCCCTCTGAGGTCATAGGTGCAGGCTTGCCTGCAGAGCATGAGGACAGTGACACACAGGCTTAGGTACTCCTGTGAGTAGGCACTGCTATGGCCTCACCATGGTGACACAGTCATTCAGGCCTCACCTGCAGGCTATAGCACACCACCACCATTTCATTTCTGTGTTAGCACATGGCTATAGTGCATTTGACTGTATGGATATACTACAATTCATGTGTCTGCTCAGGTGCCCAGATTATCAAAGGCAGTTTCCCAGTTGGCAGGCATCTGGGCCGTTCCTGTCTCTCAGTTATCATGATGATGCTGGTAGTCTTGCAGCTACATGTTTTCATGTGGACATGCACTTTCGTTCCTCTGAAGAATGCCAGGTCCACACTGCTTTCCTGAGGACTTTACATCCCCACCAACACCCGAGGGTTTCAGTTCCTCCACATCTTTGTCGACATTTACTAATATTGATTTTCTTAACCTTAGCTGTGCTAATGCCTATGAAATAAGGGGATACTTGTCAAGGCTGACAATCAAGGAAATCATCCTAGGGAGGGAGAGGGAGAGTCAAACAAGTCTAGACCAGACGGGGATATATCCAGCATACACAAAAGTATTCAAAGGACCCCAGCCACATCCACAGACAGGTGGTATGTGAATGGCTGAGCCCATACTCTTAATTAGTATGTGACACTGTATGTAATAATTCTTAGGGGTGAACAGAATTACCTAATACATGTTTCCTGGTTTCCACACAAGTATCTGACATGTTGCCATTAAAATGAAACAGAATGTAACAAAACACTGAACCTGTGTCATGGTGGTCTGAATGAGAAATGCCCCCCACAGGCTCAGGGATTGGAAGAACTGGCCCTCTATTAGTGGCACTGCTTGGGGGAGATATGGAACTTTCAGGATATAGAGCCTTGCTGGAGAAAGTGCGTCACTGGGAGGAGGAGCTATCTTGATGAAAATGTGACCAGCTAGCTTCCCATTCCAGACATGGTGCCCTGTTCTCCCTGCCATTCCAGACTCTATCCCTTTGTAGCCATAAGCCAAACAAACTCTTGCTCCCTAAGTTGCTTTGGTCATGGTATTTCATCAGAGCAGCAGGAGAGTAACTAATAACACACAAGGCCACACCAGTTTTGTTACAATAAAATACTAGGACAGAGTACCTTATAAAGATAAGGCGTTTTCATTGTACTCTTAGAGGCTCAAAACCAAGATCCATTGAGCCTCCTGTGAGGAGCCTATCTTGGCACTGCTGCACTATGGCACTGTGATGAGGCAATGTGTGAGGGGGAGATCACAGGCCAAGGCGAGAAGTCAGGGGAAGGAGAGGGCAGTCTTACTCTTTTCACAACTCACTCTTTTAAAAATTCTTTGTTGCAGAGCCACAACTACTCCCTTCTGGGGGTGGGGTTAGTGACCTGCTCATATGGTTCTACCTCCCTGTCATATCAGCACCCTAGGGGTTGATCTTACAGCACAGGAACCTTTGAGGGCAATCCACACCTAACCGGTGTAGAGGTAAAGACCGGTGTGAGAAAGCCTTCATGTTCAGGAGACTTTGTGTGCATGGAGGACTCCAATGTGGTTGGGGTGAGGGTGAGGGATAATAGGAAGCTGATGGAGAGAAACCAGAGTCCACACAAACTCCTTGGAAGAGTTCCATTCCAAATGTTGTGGAAAGGGGAATATGTGTAGTTTTCTGAGACACATGCGTATAACTTCTCCCTGAATCCTGAAAAGGTTCAAAGCTAGGAAACACTGGGATGCAGAGAGCCAGAGTGGGATAGCCTCACTCCCTGCCTGCCATTGGCACTGCAGCTCCAACCAAGACAACACAGCTTGTGTGTCTCAACAATGGAAAGATATGCGTTTTTCAATCATTAGTGAGGGTTCTTTATGTAAAATCATGCCAGGAATTTATCTATCTATCTATCTATCTATCTATCTATCTATCTATCTATCTATCTATCTATCTATCATTTAAAATTATTCATTACCTTGTTAAGAAATGGCATAAAGACAAGGAGAAACATCCTTAGTGTAGCCCTAGCTGTCCTGGAACTCACTCTGTAGACCTGGCTAGCCCTTAAACTCAGAGATATTCTTGCCTCTGCCCCCTGAATGCTGGGATTAAAGGCATGTGCCACCACTGCCCAAGGATGAAATGTGTTTTAATTCTTCTAAAAGATTAGCTAGTAGACTAATACTTTATTTTAAAAAACTCATGTTCAATAGAATAAAAAAAGACATTTAGTTTTTTACATGGCCCATTTTAATTTGGGGAAAGAATACAGAGAAAGCCATTTCTCTTATTAGGTGGAGTTTAGTATGAAGTCATCTAGATTGAAGATTATTTACTATAAAGTCTAGACTATTTGAGGAACTTGTGCATTAGACATCAAAGTTGAGAAATAAGGCTGTGAAATCACAAGGGCTGAGGTCAACTACAGAGCAGGCTGTTTAATGAAAGTGTGTATGGGCTACTGCTAAACCCAATGCACCCAACTGAACAGCAGAAACTGCTGGACCGGAGACAAAGTCAATTACATCAACTGTTCAGACCACTCACCCAGGGTAGCCTCTGCTGAACTGCTAACCCTCTCCAGCTTCCCTGTATCCAGGGATTCATGTGCTCTGCACAGTCAAAGGGGAGTCACTTCTAATCAGTCTTCAGACACTTTTCATAATTTCCTAAATTTTTACTAGTCTTATACTTATTTATCCAATACATGTAGTAAAAATTGCACATGTCTTTCTAAATATGGTAAAACAAGAAAACAAGGAGAAAAAGGCCTTTTATCTTATAATATATTATTATTATCATCACCATCATCACTCCCTAGGTTAAGAGCAATCTCTATGCTCTCTGATGCTCACTCTCGTTGGTAACCACACTAAGCCGTTCATGCACACGAGCATGTTTAAGTTCCACAGAAAGCCAATGTGGTAGCCAGGTGGACATTATTACCATCCTCACTTTGAGGATGGAGCAAGTGAGCCACTGAAAAGTAACACAGGGTCACCCCTGCAACCAGTGACAAGGACAGGAGCCAAGTTCATGCCACACTGCTCCAAAGGTGGCTTACCAGACACTGCATGCTTCCATTCATGTTAAGACCCTGTGACTGAGTGAAAAATTAAAGGTATAATTAGCTTATCCTTAGACTACAGAAATTCTTTCACAATGGAGTGTAAGTGCCTTTCTCAGTGGGGAGATCCAGGCCTGTCCCAGGAGTAGATATTGGATAGTTTACAGCTAGACCCAGGTCCTTCCTTTTAGGCCACACAGGGTGTGAGTCTTTCCCAGGCCTGCTGCACAGCCTTCTTCGAATCTGTGCTCTGTCGGGTGCCATATTCAGTTACTTCTTACACTCCCTGGACAGTCTGATCCATTAGGCCAGCTCACTTGATAACAGCGTGTACAATTCCAGGCAACTCTCATGTCAACTCCTTAGTTAAACAGATAATAAAATAGGCTGATGCCAACCTGTAGCAGAGCATGGTCTGTACCCTTAGGGGGCCCACCTCTTGATAAGGGAGGCTCCCAAACTCCGAGGGCACCACTGTGTTCTTCTAAGATGGGGGATGACTCACGTCTCCACAATGTCTTTCTGCGGAGGTCTGCGGTCCCTTGGGCAGGGTCTCGTTACTCCTTAGAGTAGCTGCACAAAGCTCCTGTGTTGGTACCCCTCCTGCAGCTCTCCTCCCACCCTTCTCACTTACTCAAGCCTCTTCCCTTCAGCGAGGGGAGAACAGTGGTTTCCATAGCCGCACACCCTGCAATGATGGCCTATACCAGCCATAACACTGTTCAAATGGAGGGAGGCTTGGACGGCTTAGTATTCTCCTGGGATGGCTGAAATCCTGCACCACTCCTTGTATGGCATGGCCGAATTCTCTCTAGTTTTCCCAGGGATCGGGCTTTGAGCTCCCTGGTTCTTGAAACACCTTTCCACAAGCTACTGGCTTTCACATGTTTGCCCTTAATCTTCAGGTAGTCAAGAAGTTGAAGCACCTCAGACTGGAGCTTGGACCATCTTGGCTGCTGCTAAAGTGGTCCTTATGTAAGGACTTCAACATACACTCGCACACCTGTGTGCACACCCACTTAGGATGAGCAAACATAAGGCGCTGTGCGACGAGAAGAGGCATGGGTAGAACTAGATCCGAATCTGTTCCCTAGTTACTGTTATTATTCTCCTTAGAGGTCTAGAATTTCGTCAGACCCTTGAAATCTATCTGGGAAATATGAGAGTCAAAAGTAGACATTTAGCCTGGCCAAAAGGCTTTCAGGTCTAAGCAGTTCTCCTCATCTTTGTACTGCCCTGGAGGTTTGAACACCCAGCCCGATTTCTTGTTTGCATCTCAGCCACTGACACTCAGCTGGCTCTAAACAGCAGGGGCTGCCTCTGGGAGGCAGTCCGAGGAAAGGTCATCTCAGGTCTGACAGGGCCAAAAAGGTCAGAGCACGGGGAGGTCATGAGCCCCTCATCCATCCAGCAGGCTGACACTCCCTTTTCTCTCCTTTGAAACGATTGCTTTTTAAAGTGCACTCTTTTCTTGGGGCTCTCTCACTATAATTCTTGGTAAATAAAAACCAAGTTGACAAAATGAAAACCAAATAAGCTTTGAAAGTGACGTGGCATCTGAAATCTTCTAGAAGTCTGAACTGTAGAAAACACACCCCTGGAGGGAGATCCTAGGAAACAGGCGAGGCAAAAGACAGCATGAACCCCATCCTGAGCATGCTTAGAACGGCCAGGAGAATGGGAGATTGCTCAAAATGGGAATCATGAGGACCAATTTCTCTCTCACACACATATCAGTAGCCACACACATATCCACATCCATGCACCCAAATACAGATACTCAGATATTTATATCCATATGTCTGCCTGCCCACATATATACAATTATAATTTTGTTTTAAATTGATATCCAGCTGGCACATTCACTAATCTTTCAATGTCCTTGCTTTACATATTGTCTGAGGCACAGAGGTCTTTCCTCACAAACCATTATGTCCAACTACCATGTAGCCCACTTAAAGTGGGCCATAAGCTAAAGAAACCCATAGAACAGTTGGAAGGCGGAATTCTTCTGGATTTTAATGTCTTCCCCTCCCCAAACCTTTTGCAGTTGCCTTGTTCAAACTTCAAAAGCACTGTTTAAAAGTGACTCGTCTTTAGAGTCTTTTGAAAGCATTCAATTAGGTTTGTCACTGAAGACAGCTTTTTAAAAAACTTATATTTCATCAGTATGTGAAAACATTTAATTAAATCTTGCAGTTTAGTAACAAGTCCAATTGGCAGAAGCAGGCTTGAGGTCACACACAGTATGACTTTCCAGAAGCACACAGCTCTACCAACAGCCGTCCTGTGCAGACAATGGAGGCAGCTTTAGAAATGGGGTGGCTGGGGTCTTGGCCTCCATTACATTTACTCAGGGATTAAGGAATGCTAGTCATTCTGGAGATGGAGTCATGTGGAGGCTGGTTTTAAGAATGTGTGAAATACACGTATATACAGATAAAGCCATGGACACATTGATTATCAATGAAAAAATACATAGATATTTCTGAGGTCCTGCAGTTATAGTACGCAAGCACTCCATCTGTGTAACCAATCTCATGTTTAATGATCTCGGATGGCTTTTAAGCTCCTCTCACATAAAAAATGGGCTGTCAGGCCACAGGCCTTACAGGGCCATTTTCCTTCTTCATTGCTAAGTCCTGGAACTATATGTGTGGCAGGGGCCTCTGTCTAAGTGTCATGGCAATGACACAATATGCTTGTATGAGCAAATGAGGTTGCCTAATAAAGTTCAAGCCAGAATACCAATATTGAGGTCACAAGGGGCTCAGAGTCCAGTCAGAGCCCTCTGGATCTGGTGTATACCAAAGTTTCTCATTCACTGAACCTTGCCGTTGCTCTGAATCACTTGGGCCATTATTGGTGCTCAAGTGTAACAGTGGAGGGCAGAAGACGGGAGGTTGGAGACAGGCTCCCATGGCAGTAGGGGTGCTGTGTTCTCTCAGCTACTCTGCTGGTCTAGCATAGTGCTGGCTCATGGACAACACCTCCTGAGTAAATGAATGTCAAGAACAGAGAGATTAGAGGGGAAAGTTTAGAATCACACCAAACATGCTGTAAAGCAACAGCACTGATTGTCTTGGGATGATGATAAACTCTCTCTGCAGGAAATTTCAAACAAAGAGCTCCTGGCTACTTCTGAGCAACTGCAGGCTACCAGGGGAGGTGGAGCACTGCCCCCCCCCCCCAAAAAAAAGCTACTGCAGAAGAGCAAGTTCAATTGGCTGAGAAATTTTGTTTGTCTGTGCAACACAGAAAACTAAACTGCACGTCTGTGAACTATACACACATATCTGACAGAAGTGTTTTAAAATGAAAAGAGAATGATAAACACAGACCTCAGAGAACTGGCTACCTCTCGGAAGGAGGGAGAGAGGGTAGCAAGGTCGGTAGTGAGCTAAGAACAGGAGAGGAGGATGGGGGGCATGAGTAAGGATTGTTTAATTATGCTTTCTAGAATGAATATGTATACACACACACACACACACACACATATATATCATTACATCTATCTCATATAAACACTTACATGTACCAACTATCATCTCTGAATATATAACAAAAACCAGTTTGACTACTTTCTAAGCCTCTAGCAAATTAAGCTTTTAAAAATAGCTGATTAAAGAAATAAATGACAGCTGAACTCTGTTATTATTAGGCAGGTTTGGGATGCTGGTAGACAAGGGAGGACTTGTATATTTGGATGAGAATATGGAATAATTGCACGTGGCTGCCCAGAATTCTCTCCCCAGTTCTGAGGCTTTTACTGTATGGAAGGGAAGGACAGTCAGTCAGCAACAATATTCTGCAGAATTTGCAGATTCAAAAAAATTATTTGTGTCTATGTGTGTGTGTGTGTGTGTGTGTGTGTGTTTCTCCCATGTGTGTGCACTAAGAGCCCAGAATTACTTGATACCGGGTATCTGCTATCATGCTCCACTTTAATGTTTTAAGACAGGGTTTCTCACTGACCTTGTACTAGCTACACTTGGTAGATGTGGATGGTGCGCCCCCAGGATCAGCCTACTCTCACCATCCAACGCTGGGGTTACAGCCTCAAGACACTTTCACATGCGTGCTAGGGCTTCAAATATCGGCTCACCACGCTCACACATAAAGTGCCTTAGCAAAGGAGCCATTTAAAGACAACTTGGCTTGGCGGAGCCCAAAGTCAAATTGCCAGAGTGGCCCATCCTGTCTGATGTAGGAAGGGGGACTGGCACCCCCCAACCCTGACACCCACAATGCTTCAGGAAATATATAGGCCACGGCAGAATTCCCGACCATCATAAATACAGTGAAATACCCCCAGCTACTTCTAAACCTGGCCTCCAAGATGCCTCTGAGAAAACTCCAAAGTGACTCGAGGAAGCCATGACTGTACCAAGTGAGTTATCAAGATGTTCTTTGGCTGCATAAGGGAACCGCTGAGAACCTCCGACCACGTGATACGGCATCATGAATTCACTCTTGCACAGCTGTTAAATCATTTAAGGCACCGCAAAGGGATCCGGACTTCTCCACTCATAGCATGTGGAGGAGCAGAGTTTGAGTCTGTGTCACTAAGGAGGTGAGCATCGAGCTTCAGGTCACATGTGTCACCTGTCACGCTGGCGCCACGACAAAGCCAGATCTCTTTCATGTCATGTTGACCTGGCCCCTTTCCCAGTCACAAACCTTTCTGTAAGCAGGAAAATGCTTGCACAAGAGTCCATGCTTACTGGCTTTGACATCGCCACAGGCAGCTGGCACACAGGCCCCTACACAGCCAAGGATTCAAAGGAGCAGATCTCATAGTGAGCTGCCCTAAGTAGTGGCTTGTTTTTATGTCAGTGAGCTAATTCTATTGAATTACAAATTTGCGGTTCACACTCTTTAATATATCCCCTTTCAACCTGAGTGGACATATTTGGCGCCTCTGAAGAGCATCTTGTGGTTTGCTGTCTCTCAGCGCTGACTTTGGGAGGGTCTCTGCATCTGTCAGGTGCAGGGAACTGGGTGAGGCCAGACCTTCTCCATGCAGGGTGACAATTCTGTTGGTTTTACTTTCTGCACCACATAAGGAGCTACTATGCAAAGGACTCACCATACCACGCCCATGGACGAAGCTCAGCTGGTAGCTTCTCATTACGACTCGTTTACTTCTTAGGGTTCCTGGGGGTGGGATGGGATGTGCTAAGGTAGGATAAATATAAAAAATGAACAGTGAAGATAGTACAGGATGAACGTAGACCTGTGGATGGGACTTGCCTACAAGCTTTTCCGTGAGTTGAAAAGAGCTTGCCATTGTTGGATTTTATAACGAAAACGTCTTCAGTGCAGAATTTCAGAACCAGTGTTCCAGGCCAATGAGTCAGAGGGAGAGAAAGAGAGGCCCAGAGACTCCTTCCTCAGGTATTTCTCTCCCTGACCTGGGACAAGTGGGTCCCACGTGGTCTCCAGGGGATGGGTTGTCCTATGGACCATTTTCTTTGATGGGCCCTGAACCACATTTCCCTGCAGATCCTGTCCTTCCCATTCTCCATCACAGGCTGTGCATGAGGGGAGTGGGTCTGGCTTAACAGAAGTAATGCAGGGATCCCCTCATCAGGAAGACAACATGGAAGGTCTCCTGGGCTTGCGGCCATAAAGAGCGTTGGAAGACTCCCCAGAGCAGTCGTTTCTCCTCCATGCTGGACCTCAGCTCTGCCCAAGCTGTTTGCTGGTTTCAACAGTGCTCTGAATTTTTCCCCCAGGAGATAAGGTTGTACTTATTTTAGAAATGGCAATGAGATAGTATGGGGAGGGGAGAGTGGGGCTGGTACACCGTGTCCTTTCTAGCCATGTGGTACCCCCGGGATAATGTTCTTATCCAGGTTTCAGTGAGTACTTACTCGCCTTAGAGTAACCCGTGCCCAATAGTTACATAACCCCGTGCTACAGCTAATTCATTTACAGAAAAAAAAAAAAGATAAATCAGATGTTCAGAATGAGCCATATTTAAAAGCCTTTCAATGGCTGTCTGGCCCTTCAGACTCTTGCTCTCAGTCACTTAGAAGATTGCTTTGAAACCTTCTTTTCCATTATGTTTCGTGAGCTCAGAGTCACCAAGCTGATGGGATGATTGCACTGGGAGGAAGGTTCTGTGAGCAAGGACTGTACTCTGGGGTTGGTGGGGGTGGCAGTGTCTCCCATACCATATTTTGGGGTAAGGAGAGGTGGGTAATAACCTGGGATCATTTTCTGATCTATTTGAGAGAGTCAGAAGAATAGACGAGAAGGTAGTTGGCCTAAAGTTTCTTTCAAACCTTTTGTTTCCTTTAAGAACAGAAGTGCAAATGGAGTTTATTTTTCTTCCAGTAGCAGACAGATCAAATGTGCCTGGGCCTCTGCCCTCCCCCAGCACGCACACAAATCACTCTCTGCCCCTCCTTGAAGGTCCCCTGCACCTGCTGTTGTAACTCTCCATTGACCGGAGCCAGCACTGCTCCGCTTGAAATTTAAGCTTCTACTAAATGAGGCCCTTTATCTATTGCTTTTCTGTACTTTTTTCTGGAGGTAGTGTGGATTCATGTGTGGGTTGGTCATGGCTGATTCAGAGATGGGATGTGGGCCAGAAAGGCTGCTAATGGGCCTGGGGCAAGAAAGAGAAGGGTGAGAGCAGTGCCCTCCTCCCCATCCCTTTTGTGATGCCAGGCGCCATGAGTATGAAGGGCAGAAGGATCCAGTGAGCCTTCAGGCAAGTGTCTGCCCCCAAAGTCTAAAAGTCCAGGTTCTGAGCACAGTCAGGTCCTGCTCCAGGGGGAGCTGGGATGCAGAAGGGTCAGGATGGAACAGGGCTGCAAGAGGAGGGATGATTGCACTGGGAGGATGGATGCAGCCCTCTAGATGGTCCATGGTCCAAGCCCACACTGAGTTAGGCTCCTACACAGCTGCTTATCACTTCCTATCACATCTAGTAGAGAACTCAAGATGAATAGCAATGCCTCGAATGTGTCTTAAAGTCTGTCAGCAAAAGTAAATGATTACAAAGGCTCAGGGTATCTAGGCTTTCAGTGGCTTCTGAGCAGGGTCATTTTTAAGCCAGCAGCTGTCTTCAGAATTACTCTGTCTCTGCTGTCACAGAGGGTGACTAAGTTAAGGGCAGAGGCTCAGAATTCTTCCCTTTACAGGATGGGGATCCAAACCAGGGAATCAGAGTGAACTCTGTAGAGTCCTGCAGGCTGAGAAGAGCTATACGGGCGAGTAGGGGAGGCTGAGTTACTTTAGAAATAAAGACACCAAAATGATTAGAATTCCTTTTGGGCCTCCATTAAGGAGAAAAAGCAATCAGCCCTGATGGGCCAGGTTGATAACACTCGAATTCTCTTCCCACACCAGCGCACAACTGCCTTCACTTCTGTAGACTCTCTGCCTCCTTACCAGGGAAGCACCATGCTCAGAGCTGGGGACCAGGCCTAATGATACCCATGTGCCCCCTGCTCCCCCTCCTAGGCTACAAGGGTTCCATTGTACACTCATATAACAGACATGGTGCCTTCTGAAAGCCAGGTACCCAGGAGATGGTCAATAAAACTATCACAAGCCTGGATACAAAAGAGGCTATGTGTGAACACTGTGTGTGCACGTGCATGCTCATGCATGTATGTGCCTTCATGAGTATGTTTATGGGGGGCGGGTGGCACAAACAAACAAAACGGAAACAACCCTCCTTAGAGGGAATGACTGTGGCTTTGGGACTCTACATCTCCAAAAGCCTCCTGTGGGTGGTAAAGGGGCTGATGGAGGCTGATGCTCTGGAGGCTGGGACAACTAGACACATGCTCTTGGACATCTGCGAAGGCACCACAAGTTGATGACAGTGCTGAGTGCTGACTGTGCTTGGCATGCTGGCTGCCACCTCACTGGACATCACTGGTAAAAGAGGGCTAGAGAGCTAGATTTAAGTGGCAAGGACAGTCACGTGATAGTCAAACTTCAGCATCCGCCAAATATCCATCACTAGGAGACAAAGTGAGTATGTTCATCTGTTACTGATTAAAAAAAAAAAGATGTTCATGCTGGAGAAAGAGACAAGAGTAGGTTCCTGAACAGGATATACAGTAGATGAGCTAAATGGTCTCTGTCTACCATGTAGAGGCAAGCATATTTATAATTACCAGGGTACCCTGGTACCAACTGTAAGCAGTCATTACAGCACAGTGGTTCTCAACCTGTGGGTCGCAAGCCCTTTAAGGGTCACATATAGGTTATCCTGCAGGTTAGATATTTACATTACGATTCATAACAATAGCGAATTTATAGTTATGAGTTAGCAATGAAATAATTCTATGGTGGGGGGCGGTCACCACTAACGTGAGGAATTGTATCAAAGGGTCACAGCATTAGGATGGTTGAGAACCACTGCTCTAGACTATCATTGTCCAATAGGACTTCCTGTAGGGATTGAAAATATGTATCCATTGCCTAACAACAGCCACCAGCTAAGGATGCTGACTGAGCTCATGAAATTCTCCTGTGGCTGAGGAATCTCAATTTTAAGTATGAATGGGCACCTGTGGCTAGTGGCAACAGTGCAGCATAGCAGTACAGGGTATGGCCAGGGAGGACTAAGGCCTGGGTTTTGTTTGTTTGTTTTTAAGATTTAACATTGTAAGAGTAGGACCTATGCACAAAGACTGCATTCCACATCTAACCTAAAATTCGATGTCTTCTGATGGTTGTATATGATTGTAAAAAACACCACGATCAACACACAGAACTCTTCTACCACCTCCCAAAGAAAATTCCAACCTTGGTGAAACAGCCAGTAAATACTGCAGAGACAACAGCTGGGCCTTCTACTCTTTGCATTTCTTCTTCAGAATTCAAGGTCTTCAACCTGTCCTAAGTTAATCATAGAGTCCGACTAAGATAAAGGCCTCTTTTTCCTTTCCTTTTTCTTCTTCTTTTTCTTTTCTTTTTCTCTTTAATTGGATATTTTCTTTATTTACATTTCAAATGTTTTCCCCTTTCCAGGTCTCCCCTTCGGTACCCCCTATCCCATCCCTTCCCCTGCCTCTATAAGGGTGCTCCCCCACCCACCTGCCCACGACTAAGGCCTGTTTTAATAACTGATGCCTTGACTGTCCTACCATAGTTCTGTGCTGTACACATGTAGGTGTTCAGTGTGTAGTTGTGTGAACTATAAAATTACCTATCTAGGCTTGTTTTGTCTGGAATTATGGGAGACTTCTACTTTAAGACTCTGCCCATAGTCACCAGTTATGACAGCCAACCATCAGAGTTGAGTTTTTATAAGGATGTAACTTAAGCATTTATTAAAAAACAACCTCCCTCAAGCCCTGATCTTCCAATTTTGAACAGCGCCATGTCAACCTTACTCCTTTAAAACCCATTTGAGAGTCTCTCTCACTAGCACGGCTTTCTCCCGCCACGCCCCAAACTCCTCCCATGTCTGCCCAAGGTTGTGCTCTGTTGGTCTGGTGGGGAAGGAGGATGGTCTTGGACAAGGAGCTTCTTCCTGGGGACTCAGCTGACCCTCTCCAGAGGAACACTCCTGGATGCCACAAACCACTTCCTCAGCCCCACCCTCTCCTCCTGACTGAAGTCACAAGGAAAAGTCCATCTTTCTCTTCCGTGTAGACTCAGGGTTTCTGTAGCTGAAGTGAGGTCAGTAGCAGAGAATGTTTCTGAGGGAAAAATTACCTGACAGGAGACGCTGTCCCATCTCTGAATATCTGGGTGAGCCACCAGTCTGACTGGTCACCCTGGGAAGTCAACTAACTGGGCCTCAGTGGCAAGACCTGCTTCTCTCTGCCTGTCCAGTATTCTGCTAGCCAGAGCCCTGCCCACCTGCCCAAAGCTCCCTCTGCCAACTTTGGAGAATGCCACTGTGTGACACCAGTGTCAGGCTGGCTCTTAGCCTCAGCCACCTTCTGAGCATGCACAGGCAATGCTTCCATACCACCGTGGGTCCCTGTTCACTTTCTTTCCTGCAGGCTGGTGGATCCCTTCCCTCAAAGCTCGACACATTTGTTAGCTGTAAGTTGATCCCTTCTTTTCAGCACACATTTATGGAGTACAAAGTGTTCCAGGCGCTGGAGGCATAGCTCCTGCTTTCGGTGGACTGGACTATCAGGGAGGAAAACCATCAAGCAAAGAAGTGAGTCACAATATGTCACAGGAGGTTTGCACCTAGGGGAGGTAGAGGTAGAAGGGTGAAGGTGAGGAGGCTTCAAAGGGTCTCTTGGAGGAAGAAGCGTGTCGGAAAGATCTTTGTTCAAGTGAGTAGGCCTGTGCTGCAGACAGCCACGAGGAAAGCATCTAGACAGACAAGCAGCAGCAAGTGCAGAGGTAAGACGATCCCTGGGGCTTCCAGGAGAGCAATGGCTGAGAGGGACAGAGGCAGCCAGGGCTTTGCCACCTGGGGCCTGGTACAGAAAGTCCCTAGAGGACGGAGAAAAGACAGAGCAGAGCTCTGAGTGGGAAGGGAACTGCATAGCCCAAGGCTGCCTATGCAGGAAAGGTGGTGGCCCTGGAACGTATGGGGCTGAAAGCAGCCCGTTACCCAAACAGGCTGCCTCCAGCTCTGGGTTTCACATACTGTTAGCATCTGTTAGCGTCCTCTGGTCCCTTCCTGACAGTAGGAACACAGCGAGATACAGGCAGGCAAAAGCCACATGAAATAAAACCCTGATCATGCCATACCACAGAAAGAAGCTGGCCCATTACCATGGCTGCATTGCCACCAGCTCTTGAACTATCAAGAGCCTTGATTTTTGCCATGCCAGAGTCACCAACCAAAGGGAGAGTGGAAGCCAGGTTCCAGAAAGCACCAGCGAGAGAAGAAGCCATGAAAACCTTCCACCACTGACAGAACTGGCTGTCCCCTCCGACCCTGAGGATTCAGGATTGATCAACTTTCTGGGAAGGAAGAGTTCTTATTACTTCAGGAGAAGAAGCAGGATTTTAAACTTCCCATCCCATGTAAATATTTACCCAGCCCTTGCCCTGGGGCAGGGCTCTGAGAGAAACAAACCAAACCAAACCAGCCAAATGCTGCTGCCTGCTTGGACTCCCACTGTAGCCCCAGGGCCTGAGCAGGCTGCACTGAGTGTTCAGTGGACAGAAGGCTCTGCTCTAATTTCCCCAAAACATCCATTTACCCCTCAGAACTGGGGTGGGCAGTAGAGTTGCCAATCCTCTCCACACAAATGAGACTCAGAGAAGCTCTGCCACTCTCCCATTATTTAAGGTAGACTGCTAGACCCAGAGCCCAAACTGTCAAATGGTTGTGTTTCATCTGCAGTCAGCAAACCTAGGAAGATTTTTTGGTAACAAGCACAGCATAAACATGGTAAAATGGCTCCAGTGTACACAGTAGCAGGAGGAAGATCCATCTAAGCTGTGCTGAGCCTAAATGATGGGTGTTTGGAAACTTACACATTTTTTATTGCCTGCAGGCCCACAGTGATAGGGGGCTAATCTGTGAGACACTAACCAGTACAGGCCTCTGTTGCCTGCTGCCAGGCACAGCTAAGACTGGATTGCAGCAGGAGCAGGTGGCTTATCCTCAGGACTTAGCATGCTTACAGTACAGGAAGGACTATGGAGATACTGCCTGAATCTCCTCTTAACTATTTCTATGTCCAAGTGACAGTGACTTTAAGTAGTGACATTGCACTTTAAGAAACAGGATCCCCCTCTGCATCTTCCGCACTGCTGGGCAGTCACTGGTGGTTGACACCATCCCCAGTCTCTTCTTCTGGCACAAGCCAGATTTTGTTCTTCCCAGAGAGGGACCCACAACAGAGAAGATGCTAACTATCACTGTGAACGGCAATCACCTGACGGTTCTGTATCCATGCATTCAACCGGCTGTGGATAAAAGATATTCTGGAAAATAATCCATCCACACTGAACATGTATAATGCTCAGGCTTTTCTTACTCCCTAAATGTTGAGTGTAACAGCTTTCTGCATAGCATTTACATTAGCCTGGGTCTAAAAAGTAATCTAGAGATGACTTAAAATACACAGGCAGCTAGCCATATGTAGGTTGTATGCAAATAGTACATCATTTTTATATAGGATAATTAATTGGGAATTTGAGAGTTTGTGTCTAGAAATTTCTGTGAATATAAACAGATGACTGTCCTGAGTTTCTAGGGCTGTTTGTTATTTCCTTTACCTAACTGATATGAATACTGGCCCTCCAACTTCTAGGTTAAAAAAAATAAATAAAGAATCTATACAGTCAACTAGAGAGAAAAAGACAGCAGATACTACTGGCCATTACCACACCTTAGGTATAACCTTACTCATACCTAATTTTGGTAATCCTGAGAAATAAGTATCATCTCCATTTTATACTCACAGAAACTGAGGTCAGAGAGGGAAGAAGCTTTGAAGTTAGAAAGCTAACAAATGGGGGCAGTTTCTGCATCTCGCGGTTATACGGTACTGTCTGTAAAAAGCACATATAGCTAGATAACTCTATAGGCCAAATGGGGGTCCCAGGATGGAGGAACTAGGAAGGCTGGGCATCCAGACTTGTGGCATTTACTAGGTGTTCGTAGCATGCATATGAGTGTCGGGGCCTGGGGCAGGGCCAGCATGAGTCCGTTCTGGCAATGGGATGGCAACTGATGGAGGCTACCAAAGTGGAGACTGTAATACGCTAAGGGAAAAGTCTCCAGCTAGAACAGGGATGGGGCAGGACCCGGAAGTCCACTCACAGGCATGGAGGGGAGGAAGAAAAATGAGCAGAGAGGAGTAAGCTGGGAAGGAAGCAAGGAACAATGGCCAAATAAGGAAGTGCCAGTGATGAGCTTCCTTTCCTGTCCAGATCTGCACACTTGGTAAAAATACACCATATGTCTCACCCTGGCACACGGAGATGTTGAGGCATACTGCTATTGGTGGGTGGCATTAAAGATACCCCTCAGGAGCCAAAAAAGAGGCCACTCCACCCTCCTGGAATAGCAACCCCCAGCCCAGCTGGTCCAGGAATTCAAACTCAGCCAGGCAGTACATATTCCAACCCAAGAGGCCAGAAAGGCTGCCCTCCACTGCTGTTCCCTGAAGAGGATTCACTGGGCAGAGTGAATGACAGTGGCATTAGCATGTGGGGAAGGGAACTGAAAGGCTGTTTGGTACTGATGGGGTTGATCAGGCCTGGCAGAGGATCCCAGGATGGTTCTTGATCACTCCCCTTACCCTCAGCCACATACCCTGAGTCCTAAGCTTCGGGGACAGATTCTGCCTATTCACAGATTACGAAATCGGTGGCTCTGGGGCTGGAGAGGTGGCTAGCTGGCTATTCAGCATGAGGACCTGAGTCCTGTATACTCAGCATCCGGGTAAAAAGCTGGGTGCTGTGGTGTAGAGCTGTATTCCCAGTGTTGGGAAGGTGGAGACAGGAGGTTTAATAAAACGACTTAAAGGAAGATGCCCAACATCAACCTCTGGCCTCTGTGTGATGAATGTGTGTAACCTCAGACCCCCAGAAATGGGTAGCTCTCTGCAGTGGCAGTGTCTCAGGTCAGGGGCTACAAGAGCCCTGTATCTGGGTTCATGGGATCTTGGTAGAGAAACCTAGCCCTAAATAAAGGCCCAGGGCCTGTCTGCCAGCAGTTTGAGGATCTCACTGTAGAAAGGGTAAAACTTCAAGATGATCCGAAGGTGACCAGGAAGGGCTTTCATGACCCCGAGTTCCTAATTGCAGCTAAAAAGGAGGCATGTGGCGGAAATGACACGGGACAGGAAGTGCTGCTGTATGAGTTCAGATTTCAGAAGGGATGCCTGGAGTCCCTAAGTGGAGGGCTTAGCCAGGAAGTGGCCAGCTGTGGCACTGGGAAGAGGGGCTTCCTATAGGAATAAGAAGCAGACACAGGCTGGGAAAGACAGGGACAGAGGACACTGCAGCTGTGGGAGGAGCGCACAGCACTCTGCAGGCAGAGACATGAACGTGCTTTCTCGAAAGGAGTGGTCAGGACCAGGCTTTCAGTTCCTATTCCTAGAAATGCTTTTTCCTTGCTGGACCAGCTCATATGTCAGTTTCCCCATGAAACCTCTTTCCTTCAGCACCCCACCCCCACCCCTAGGCACTGGATGACAGCTCTGCAGCTTTGGTTTCAGCCCTTCTCTCCAAGCATATGAGGGACACTACCAGATCCTGGAGCTGCCAGTAGAGGTAGAAGCAGACTCCCTTTCCTCAATAGGAGCTGGATGTGGCACCCGTGTGCCAAAGGGTCCTATGTTGGAGGCTTCGTTCCCGGTGTGCTAATGTTGGTAAATAATGGAGCCTTTAAGAGCGGGCCCTTAATTAAGACACTGAGGCATTGCTTTCTGAAGGGATAAATGCCAATGTGTGGGGTGATCTAGTTATTCACAAGCAAGTTGTTTTTTAAAAGCAGAATATACATGGCTTCCAGTCTTGCTTTGTAACTGCTATTGTATGTCTGTGACTGATACAACGTCTGTACGAAGCTCTCGTCAGATCTAAGAAGAAGCAGGGCCACATGCCCTGGCACTTCCAGAACTATGAGCAAAATAAAACTCAGCTCTTCGTGTACTATCCAGCATTGAGTGTTTTGTTATAGCAAAGGAAAGTTGGCTAATGCACCCTTCTCAATACAACTTCAGAAAAGCTTTCTGCTAGCTGAATTAAAGCATACGGTGTCTTCACTATGTAGTGGAGTTGTAACTACCAAGTTGTAACTATGAACAAGGCAGCATTCATCCTTAGTGACCAGAGAGTTGCCCTTGAGTGACTGTTAGAGCCATTCCTCAGGCTAGAACAGAGGAGCAGGAGACTGAGGGCCTAGGAGAGAGCATCTCACTCTAATGACCATGACTCAAGACAAGGGGACATTTTTGGAACTGTGTTAGCTATTCTGAGCATTTTGGCATGAGAATACTCTTTACTAAGTGGGACTTGTAGATATCACCAAGCTTTGTAAGGCAGCTAAGGAAATGACCCATTTTATAAAGCCATACTGCAAGAGAAAAGTGAGGGGAGGGAAGCAGAAGGGAATGTGGCATTATCTAAATAGACTAAAGACATTTTCTAAAATGGTACAAAAATAATTAAAAGCTGTGAGTACTTCAGTGAGTCAGTCAGTGTGGCTGATGCAGGAGGCTGGCTGCCCCCACTGGTGACAGGACACTGCATCTAAACAGCTCCTATTTAACAACTGCTCGGTTTGAAACTGCTTGGTTTGCTTGGTTGTGGTAGGTATGCTTTTTGCCTCTGGGCACAATATGATGCCACCTTGGAGTAGAGATTAATGTGACACAGTAGCCATGGCAACTAATAAGCACAATAACTTATGCTCTGGTAACCAGGTCTGATGGCAATGGAACTGCTGCCATACTCTCAAGTATGTCAAACCCTTCTTCCCCAAGTATACTCTTGTAGATGGGGGAGGGGAGGGTCTTAGTATACAGCTATTAGTCCCCATCATACCCCTTAGCTGCCAACAATCCTGAAAACTGCTGGATCATATGGGAAGAGAAGGTTGCATGAAAGGAGTCTGTGGTGCAGCTTCTGAGAAGTCACCATTCATGACAGTTGAGACTTTTTTTTTTTTTTTTTTTTTGTAAAGAAAAATGGAACTTAATCTTTATTTATAGGACATGACAGGGTACGAAATTCTACATAGAAATAAACTCAGAGGACAGCTTCATAGAGTATGTACAGTTTATAACTGTTCAAGTATAGTTAATGTTCAGCTAAGGCACAAAGTTGTTAGCTACATGCTGTGCTAGTCTGTGTTCTCATAAATCTCTTACTGTTTCTCTACTAAGACCTCTTTTTAAATGTGGCTTGTTACTGTAGCACTTTTTACAAAAGAGAGGGTTGAGACTTTGAGATGTGCAGTTTGGAAGTTACTCAGTGACCTAGTTAGGGTTACTACTGCTGTGATGAGACACCAAAGATAGCTTGGGGAAGAAGGGTTTGACATGGCTTACACTTCATCATAGTCCATCACTGAAGGAAGTCAGAACAGGAACTCAAACAGAGTAGGGATCTGGAAGGGGCCATGGAGGGGTGCTGCTTACTGGCTTGCTCCCCATGGCTTGTTCAGCTCGCCCTGCCCAGGGATGAGCCCACTCACGATGGGCTGGCCCCACCTCATCAGTCACTAATTACGAAATGCTCCACAGGCTTGCCTACAGCCCAATCTTATGGAAACATTTTCTCAGCTGGGGTTCCCTCCTCTTGGATGATGCTAGCCTGTGTCAAGTTGACATAAAATTAGCCAGCACATCCAGGCTCCTGTAGGTAACTCTTCGTCATCAATCTATAAATAAACCAAATAAAATTATTGCTTCACCAGGCAAGAAACTCATTGGTTTGTCCTCATGCCCTGTTTGGGGGTGAGTGGACATTAACTCACATCTCCCCAGGAAAAGATCATGCACCTATGTGGCTCAATCCATTTTATACAGCTCTAATAACTGAGCGTGTTATTTATGAAGGTCAGAAACTCCCTCCCTCACAGTTCTGCAGCCTGGAAAGCCCCAGCATCTGGTACGAGCCTTCTTGCTGTGTTCTTGCAGAGAGAACCAACTGACCCGCTCACACCCTTTTCAAGGACCTTAATCCTAATTCATGATAGAAAAGGCCCCATGGCCTCCTATGTTAATTCATGATCGAGAAGGCCCCACGGCCTCCTATGAGGTTCTTTGAGGTTCCTGCTCTTAATATGATCTATTGGCAACTCCAAACTCTCAGTCAGCCCACACCAGTGTGAAAAATGAGCCTTCAGGCCTACGATGCAGTGCAGAGGATCTGTGTGACCCATCTCTGCTTCCTTGTTCTCCTTCCAGCCCCTCAATGAGTCTAAAATAGAATCTTGTGGGAGGGCTGCTCTTAGACTCGTGGGATGGTTTTATTTTTAGCTCAGTAAGAACATTTTATTTATCAAACAAACTAATGAAATGAAAGCCTAGCACCCCAAAATACAAAATGTCCAAATGTCAATGGTACAGCAGATAAACCCTTAGGCATTGACAAAGATAATAACCACTTAAAATATTCCCAGTGGGCCTTATTTAATGGTAGGCAATGCATGTGATTTAAAGCCCATCTGTCTCATTAAGTTGTGATTAATATAATTATAGCATAATAAGTATAAGTATTACCCCTCAATACTTAGGTCAGTGTAGAGCAAAAGTGAGAATTCTTTGATTTCTTTGCTCCTAAAAATAACATAATACTTTAAAAATATCTCCATGCTATAGCAACATTACACAGGCCTGGAACTACAAAAAGGGGCATCGGGAATGGTACACAGGTCTGTGACTGGGGAGGGGGCACTGGGAATGCTACACAGGCCTGTGACTGGGGAGGGGGCACTGGGAATGCTATAGCTCTCCTAACAATTATAGGTCAGAGATGTTCAGTTCCTTCCTTATGCCCAGACACCTGGGACTTGGAGCAGCATTTTGGCTAGCAGTATTACACTACAGGGAGAGACGGAGACCTGATCATGAAGAATAGAAGCTATATTCTTCTAGCTTTTTAAAAACTTTGTATTTTAAACATTGTTTTTGTTCTCTCTCTCTCTCTCTCTCTCTCTCTCTCTCTCTCTGTGTGTGTGTGTGTGTGTGTGTGTGTGTGTGTGTGTGTGTTTCTCCCCCTCCCTCCTCCTTCCCGGGGCTCATTATCTAGCTAAGGCTAGCCTAAACCCATGAGTCTACTGTCTTTGCTTCCCAAGAAATGAGAGACAGGCCAGTCCCAACTGCCTAGCTTGGGGTGATTCTTTTATTGACCTATTAAGGGTTTTTGTTGTTTGTTTTAGTCTGTTCTCCATCCTTTCAGTTTTGAAAAGACTCATGAAAACTGCAATTCCCCTTTTCCTTCTTAAGCATACTGCATGTGGGGTTTGTATAGCAAACCTTAGGGTGTACTTATTCTTCTATTTTTACACTGGCTGGATTTTAAAGGCAATCCATAACCTTTTAAAATTGTTGTCTTGCTCCTATAGTTTGAAGAGAAAATAAAAGCTTATAGACTTGGAATGATTCATAATGGTGCTAAAATGAAATAAACTACCAGGAAAAAAAAAGAATAAAAATAAGATGCTTGATTTGAAAGCACAGAAGACTATCCTAAGTCGATATCAGAGTCTCTGGAAGTGAAGCTGTAGCCATCCCCATGGCCATGGTCGGCGTGATGGGTAGTCAGCTGTGTAAAGCCATCTTCCAAAAGTTGATTATGAGCCAAAGACCACAATGGCTTACCTCAGAAGGTCAAATCCTTAATCTGACAATAAAGGATTTTAAAAGTTTCTACTTAAAAACACATGGCCCTCTGGTTATACTTGTTGGGAACTAACTTGAATAAATGTGAATCTAAAAATCATCTCTTGATATGTTCTGGTAGGACTCTTTATTCTTTCTTGAACAAAGACGAGTATTATGTATGATTCTCAAAGGCCTTCTACAACTGGAGGTAGAAATGATTTTCCCATGACAATGGTTGTGAGTAAGTCCAGGAACAATTGCTAGGGTTTTGAATCTCTACAACCAAAAAAGTATCATTTACATTTCTCTAGTTTCCAAAATACAGCCACGCATTTTATATTCTAGAAAAATCATAGGAAGCATAACTCGGCCTCTCACCTTTTAGACACTCTAGTTTGTCAGCACCAAAGCCTGTCTGAACAGAAAATGGGTGTCACTAATTACCACTTGGAATCTAGGGGCTGCACTTCTGTGACTTTTAGGTATTTATGGTAGGAAAACTGGAAGGGATCAGTGCATATTAGAAGAAGAGGGTAATGATCTTGAGAATGGAGTTGGCTGTCTCCTGGAACTCAGCAGGCTAGAACACACTGTTGTCTTTTGAGTCTTGCTTGCCACAGCTCCCCGAGTGCTCTCACCCCTCTGCCTTAGGGCTCCCGCTGGCAGGGCTGCAGTAGTGGCTTTACACTGCTCCTGCAGGCTTTCTTCTCCCAAAGTACATGTACTTGATCACTCGGCTAGAAAAACATCTTGGCAAATCACGCTACAGTAATCATTTTCCTCTTCGGCTCACCATTGAGAAAACCATCGGTTGTACCGAAGCCAAGGCTCAGCCAGAGATGGCCATTCAGAGAACCTTCCATTGCAGAGAAGTTGCTAGAAAGAGGACTTTTCACACTCATGACTGAGACTGAGCCTTGGCCTTCAGATATCTGTGGCACATGAAACTCAAGTTCCATCAGGGGCATCAGTTCCCTCCAACTGAGTGGTGGCGCATACCTTTAATCCCAGCACTTGGGAGGCAGAGGCAGGTGGATTTCTGAGTTTGAGGCCAGCGTGTGTGTGTGTGTGTGTGTGTGTGTGTGTGTGTGTGTGTGTGTATGTGCGTGCGCACACATGCACGCGCCCTGTATAAATGATTCTCAAATGTCTACAGGAGAGCTCAGAGCTGAGAATGGTCAAGAAAACCCTGAAGATGAGCAGGTACTGTGCCTGTGTAGTAATTAGGGCAGTGTGGGGCTGACATACAGACAGACAAACAGATGCTGAAAGGCAGTCTTATCCATTCCACGCATAGATAGAAACAGAATGTGCCTGAGATGGCACTGAAATTCTACAGGAAAGTATGAAATAGTTAATAAGTGGCCTTTACAAAACCAATATAAAATTTCACTCACATTCTCATTACAAAGTGTGGGGGTTGGGAATGCAGGTGTATAAAGACCAAAATGTAGGAAAAAGAAAATTAAACCCAAAACTTTGAAAGTTTTGAAAAAATAGAAATGCCATAAATAATGTGGACAGGCCTTAACCTTGTATATGACTTTTGTAACAACAGAACCAGCAAAATCAGTGAGAAAAGTCAATATGTAAAAGTCAAATATTCGAGGTGGAAACTAGGCATAGATTATGAATACATGGACCAGAGAAGGACCCCTGTGAACAAGACATACACAAAGGGACCTTGCCCAGAATCATGGATGTGAGACGGATGCATATTTAGAAATCAGATCCACCCAAGATCCCCTGGGACAGAGCAGGTGAGACGGTGAAGCTTCGTGAACAAAGCTGGGAGATAAGAGGAGTGGGGTGGGCTCGCCAGGGACCTTGTCAGTGCTTCCTTCCTCACGTACCCCGGTCTCCTTCCTGTATCTCCCTGGTACGCAGCTTTAGTGGAGTCACTGGGCTCCTAATACGTACACAAAGGCCCGTCATCCTCACTAGACTGGCACGTCTGTGGTGCCAGGGAAGACACATGTGCTGAATCTGAGGTCCTGGGTGTACTAGCTGCGGGACTTTGGAGAGATCTTCCAACTCTGAATCTCACTTTCCACAAAGGCAGAGAGGACCACGTGGCATATGAGCTGGAGAGGGCGTGGCGGCAAAGTGCAGGCCTGCTCAGATCTAGTCGGTGCATTTGCTCGGCTTCCGGTGACAGCTTGCAAAGTCTCTTCACTATAACTGATGGTTCTCAAGCAGAAATATCTTAGTAAGTTCAAACTCCTCCCTCCCAGTGAGAAGTGTGAGGCCCAGAGGCTGCATCTGCAGTGTGAGTTCCCAAAGGAACCGGCAGAGCCTCTTCCTGCTGCCAGGCTATGGTGTCAGGGGGTGGGGGGTGGGGTGGACAGGCTGCACTGAAATCAATGGGCGGGTTGATTCTTTTTCTGTCTCTGTTTCTAGGGCTGTAATGTATATTCTCTATCTCCCACATCCTGCCTGCTATTTTGTTCTCCCTCTGCAGGCACTTTAAATACAGATTAAAACTAGGCATTTTAAGAAACAGATTACAAAGACTCTTGCCTCACCAGCCTGAGCTAATGAGCATGAAGACTTTTGGAGAAGAAACACAGGACAGACAGTCAGGAGATAGGTCACCTTCGCTCAACCTGGCTCAGGCAAAGTCCCATGGATATCTTCAACATAAGTTCTTAAAAGATAATCAAATGGTCCTAGAACATGTGTTTCCTGCACACACACTTCCATGTTCACCCTGAAATGGCGGGATCTTTTGGATCTTTTCCAGTAAGCACACTGCGGGTTCCGAGCTCAGGGTGAGTTCAGGGGCCTCTTTATGGCACATTACACACATTCATTTCTGGGGAGTGTTTCCAGCTGCAGCTGTCTCTGAAAGCAGCTCTCTTTCCTTTGATGTCAGGTTCATCACTTTCAATTTTGGCTCATCTAACAGGTGTTCCCTCACCAGCTCTGTCCTACACCAGCTGTCTTCCCTTGAGGTCCCCAGCCGAGAGGCACAGAGACACACAGACACCTCCCTTCCAATTCCCACCCCTATTCCTTCATCATGCCACCCACGACCCGTTTGCCTGCCAAAGGCCCCATTCACAACTATAGCCTGGTACTCACCCTGAGAGTCACCTCTTTCCTCACTTCATGGGATGTACATAGTTATTGGGAGAAGCACAGAACACAGGCAGACATGAATTCTCCACAGAAACAATGGCACCTACCACCACTTATTCATCGACAGAGGAGAAGGTCATGATTATACCAATAAGACATCGGACTGGGCCAAGCAGTTTGAATAGCACCCATAGGCTCACAGATTTGATGCTTAGTCACAGAATGGCACTATTTGGAAGGATTAGGAGGTATGGACTAAAGGACACATGATTCAGAGCCATCTGATTTCTCCTCATGCCCACCAATGGCAAAGGGACCCGGGAAGTCCCTGCCTATGTGAGGGAGCAGAAGAGTAAGTAAGTTAGTCATGGCCTACATGGCTCTCTCCACATGAAAGAAACACATGCCTGAGTCCTGAGGTAGTGATGGAGCGGAGGGGGCTGGGTAAGAGCTGTATGTAGGCACAGAGCTATGAGTCTAGCTTTAACTCACCTGCCCGAAGGTGGCTCTGACCCATCTGTCCTTTAGTCCCTTTTCCCTTTCTCCCTCCTTGCTTGTATTCCTCACAGACCTAACAAAAGAGCAGGCCCTCTGCAGAGTGCAAGCAGCATTGCAACAAACCAAGTTCTGAAGCACAAGTTTCCCTAGGAAGGTGAAGGCAGAGAGAGGCAGGGGCAGACAGACAGATCCATCTAATGTGCCCTGGGAAGATGCAAAGTTGAGCAGGAACAGCATTGGCCCGGGGGTAGAGAGGAGCTCTTATTCATCTGAGACTGGTCTGAGACTCCATGGAGCCTGGTTGTATAGATATTGCCTGTATGTGGCTGCCACCCATTTCGAAAGGCAATTTAAAGCAATCCATTGCAGTAATAATGAAATGCCTTTAAAGTCTATATTTAGTATTTGTGAGAGGGAGAAGATAAAACTGTGTTCTAGAGTAAAATTAACTCAGCCAAGGTTAACGTCTTCACTTTGTTTCTCTCTGGATTTGTCACATTTCCCAAGGCAAGGTCTTCACTTGCGCATTCCCTTTAAGCAGACTGTAGGGGTGACAGAGAAGAGAACAAACACCCTGTTCCTAACCAGATTCCCAAGTGTACATGCCCCTCTCTGCTTACCAAATGGACCTCGTCTGCAGAAGGTCGTAGCAATGAAGGGAGGCAGAGAAGGCAGGAACCGGCAAGGAAGGCAGGAACCGCAGTGGTTTCTTGCTCCCCTCTCCTCTGGTGCTTTCCAGCCAGGCTTTGCTTTATGCCAGCCAGGCATCTGAACCCAGCTCTGGCTCCTGTGCCTATCTATAGATAGCTCTTACCCAACCACCCTCAACTCCATCATCAGCTCAGGACTCCGGCATACAGTTCTCTAATAGGGAGAGAGCCATGTAAGTCATGATTAACTAACTTACTCTTCTGATCCCTCACATAGACAGGGACTTCCCGGGTCCCTCTGCCACTGGTGGGCATGAGGAGGAATCCGAGCAGGGGTGGGCAGAGAACAGCACAGTGAGCTGCCTTTAAGCTCTTCTCCTTCCTGACAGAGAGACTTCTGTGGTCGCCAGCTCACCACGTGGTGGCCAAGTCTCCACAGGTGGCTATGGTTCCATCTCTGCAGAATTTATCTTTAGTATCTGAACCTGGAAATATTTGTTGGAACGACATGAAACTGCTGTTTGGGTACATTAAAAAAGGTCTGGAAAGTCAGAAAATCCATATACTTCAACCCAATACAAAAGCAAAAGCTCAGAAATGCAGCAAAAAAGAGGAACAAGAGGTCTAGCAAGTCCCATAGTCTAAAGAGCAAACAGAACAACCATGGCTTACACAGCTGCATCCATACCAAAGAAATATACAAATGGAGCCCAGATTTGGCCTCCAAACACAAACATTCTCTCAAAGGCTAGTTGGACTGCAGATGTAAACAACTGGCTAAGGAATTGGGGGTGAGGGTTCTGTGGGGCCATCCTCCCTGGGGGGCAGGCATCCTATCTGCCGGGCTGCACAACCCTCTCTTATCTGTGGCTTTCCTATGTCTCTCACACTGGGCCCAGATCAGCCTCTTCTCGCTCCATTTGGTAGTGATGTTCCTTTACCCTTTGAGTGTCACCTTCAGGTCCCTCTCTTACAAAGGCAATGGCTGGCAAGGTGGCTGATGTTCCCAGCTGTTCCTATTCCCCTGGCCTTAGTTTGGAGGTAGGGTGTATGGCAGTGGGTACTCAGCACTGTGTTCTGCGTGGGACCATGAGAAGGAACCACACTGGCATCCTTTCCTTCCTGCAGTCTATTGGCCTTCTTCATGAAAATTTGCTTAAGTCCTGTTTCCCAGAAGAAAAACTAGCACCCTTAATATAAGAAAACAGATCCTAAAGGCTCCATGTGGATCAATTATTTATTGTTAATATTTATTCAAGGGTCATAGCGTGACAGATCTGTGGGAAGGTCTTTATGTCTGTTCTAATTTTCACTCTTCACGATGGCTCTACAAAGCAGGCACTATTATCATCACATACAGAGGGGCTCCAGCACTTATTTCAGGAGATGGCATTGGCTGGAGACAGAACTACAAACCCAGCCAGGAAGGCAGATCCCAGAGTCCGGTGCTCAGCCTGCCTTTAAAACGCAACACGGTCTCAGCTTTCCATAACATTACAGGGCATCCACAAAAGACTCTGGCAGCACATTCTACCTCAGCAATGAGGACCAAACAAACAAAAAAGCCCAATATATTTATACAAAGAAATGGAGAACCATGCCTTTCCACAAGGGTGACTGTGGGATAAAAGCTGTGGTCAGCAGAGGCTGAGAGAAAGATGCTGCAGAGACAGGATGCTGGCATTCAAAGGGCAGCCGTGTGGGGACGGAAGAACCAACCGCTCAGGATCAGAAAAAACTGATTATATCCACCTGGGTCCACAATCAGCTCTGCGAGGCCAAGACAGCTATGGGGTGTGATGTGACAGACACTTTACTGTGGGGACTTGAGGCCTGTTGGTAGGTGAAGGCTATGAAGAGTCTCATCCTCTTCCCAGTGTCAGGAATTCTGAGATATCGAGAGGGTCCTGGAATCAAGTTCTTCATAGCATGAGCTCAATGAACCCGGGACCACATTTTACAAGTTTAAAGGAGCTGTCTGGAGCTGCCTCTCCACAGCACTGACTCACTCATGGCCACTGGAAGGAAAGCTTTCTTACTCTGGGGACCAGGAGGGAGTGTGTGACTGAATGGAGTGGCTTCATAAAAGAGACCAGGGCCAAGGTCACCGGATGGTATTAAATAAGACTCATGTGAGTTACAGAAATCTAGCTCAGGTAACCTTAAGGCCAAGAGGGGAATGTGTTGGCTCACGTAACCCAGCCAACCTGGGATACAGCAGAACAGCTTAATTTTCTTGCAGACTGGTGTCTCCTGTACAATATAAAACATGCCAATCATGAGCAATCGTCCCAGCCTTGTGGCTAAGAAGTAACACACACCCTTCACTTCTGTTAGTAAAAGCCTAGAAATCTACAAGGTCCATTATTGTGGCCAAAAGGTGGGGTTCTGTGATTGCCGACCCCCCCCCCCCACTAAAATCTAGCAAGATGTTTGGAGAATGGCTTCCCAGAGGATTCTCAGGAGAAGGACTGGGTAAAAGGTGACTGTCACCAAACACTTGCAGTCTCTGCAGTACAGTAGAGGCCTGCCCCTGGAGGAGTAGCCGTGGAGAGCACCACAGAACTGAGACAAAGGAGCTCGAGTTGTTGAAAATCAGGTCAGCATGAAATGCTTTTCATAACCCAGGTCTTTTGTGTTTCGGGGAATTCCTATGACCTTTCAGACTAGTGTCCCACAGGGAGGAGGGCAAGAGGATCAAGACATGCTACAATTCCAGAAAGTTCCTTGAGCTTTAAAATCAAATGTGGCATTCCAGAGGAAAGGGCTTGTCCACATAAGGATTGGGGAATGCAAGACGTCTCACCTGGACTGGACGGAACTACTGTGCCCACAGGGCCAGAGTAGGCACCGCAGGGAGGCAAATACTGTGTGCATCATTCCCTTTCCACCACCAACCCCGACCCAGCACATAAACACCAGAGAGACATGAAAGTGGCAGCATCTGGAGAACTCTCGCTATCTGCTACTTGGAGAGGTTGTGTCAAGTGGCAGTGAGGGTTGGGGCAGGGGTGGGGGAGCACTCTGTGGCCTGAGTTTAAAAACAAACAAACAAGAGAAACCATTGGCAGCTGCTGAGACTAGCAGCAGTTCTTCCTGACGTGGCACTTTGTGGGCTCTTCCAAATCCCGGGTGGCCCCTCACAAAGCCCTGGAATACCACAGGGCTCCCAGGCCCAACACACAACATGCGCATTTGCAAGGCTTTGTTCCTGTTCTGTCCACGGCCTTACAATGGCATGCACACCCTGCACTCCAAAACCAGAGAAAAAGAATGGGGAGGCTGCCCCTGGAAAGATCTGTCAGCAAAAAGGCTGTCCTGCATCCATTTTCTCCTACCCAGTCTCCAAGTGACTGTCCACGGCACCAAGATTCCCACCTGCAGCTCTCTGCTAGGCCGTGTCCTTGCCTGATAGCGGTGTGTTTGCAGCAGACCACGGCTATGCTTCCATTTTCATTTGTTAGTATTGACCTAACCTAGCAGCTCTCGGCAACGACTGTTTTCAGTTAGAGGCCCAGGAGGTACTGTTTTAAAAGGAGTTCCATTAAACTTGACATTGAGTCTCCTTGAGCAGTTAGCTCCACAGTCGAGGTGATTATGAGCCAGTGGCCATCTCCAGCCCCCTTCAGAACACAGGCTCATTGTACGGGAGGGATCAAGTCAACAAAGAAACAAGGCTCGGTTTTTCTTATTGCATCCAAATTGTTCCTTCAGACTAGGCAGGGAGGGAGGGGAACAATGACACTTTAAGGCTAATTATGAAGTACACCTATGTGTTCACATTTGATTCCCCATTTTATTACAAGGTCATGAACTTGGGCTTACATATTAAAATCCACCTGGACTGTGAGGCCCTTTGTTAATATTATGAGGCAGGCTCTGCATGCTTGTTTATTTCTGGCCGGGAAGGGAATTAACTGGGCTCTTATCCCAGCCCTGTCTCCAGCCGGTCTTTCTCTCACCTCTTAATGGTGGGAGGAAGGGTGCTGGCCGGATGACTTTTGAGGTTCCTTCCAGCACTAATGTTCTCTACACAGTGATGTTGTCTACAGGATCCAGGAGTCGACCTTCCCTTAGGATTCCCTCCTCTAACCCCCAGAACAGACTCCGACCTGTTTATCATGATCTGATACCTGTGTCCATGGCCAGATGGCTTTATTCACTGCCACCACAGGTGCCAGGGACAGAAGAAAAGCTCCCAAGGAGCAGGCATTTAAGTCTCACTCATCAGTCACAGGCCTTCCGAACTTCAGACCAGGGCTAAGGAAAGGGTCCTTACACAGCTTTGGAGGACTCACTGTTTCCAAGGACATGTGGACCTTATAGAAAATTCTATGGGTAGGAAGAGTTTAGCCTGGGAGCTAATCTGCCATAAATGATAGCCATAAGCTGTCATCATACTTAAGCTATGATCCTAAACTAATTCCCATTAGGCTGTCATGATTTCCATGTATTGGCATATGGAATCCTCTCCATACTCCTCAACAATAGGTAGTATTATTTGTTCAACTTTACCAGGAACCGAAGGCTTAAAGAGGCCAAGCATCCTATATGAGGCCTTACTTCTGGTGGACAGTTGGCACCAGAAAGAAGATAGTCTGACTCTCAATCTCATCTAGGTGAAGCAAAGGGACAAGGCTGTGGGACAAAGTCAGGACACCTGCTTCAGGCTAGTGGCTGCATGGATTCTAACATGTCCCTTCACAGTTACCAGATGCAGTTACCTTGCATCTAGTAGCTGGTTAAGTGTCCCCAGCGATGATGTGTAGAGCTCTCTCACCAGAATCACCCTGTGTAATCTGGGCACCATTCCAGAGCTGGGACAAGGCCCAGCAGTTTATCTGTTCACAAGAACCCAAGCTGATTTTTAAGTGTTCAAACCTGAGATACCAATATTCATGATTCCTAAGTCTCCTATAGCTCTTACACTGGTCCATGGCTTTCTTCAGTAAGAAATTCTTCAGGAATGCAAGGTTTTCCCTTTTACTGGATCTAGAGTTAACCCTAAAATCCGAAATACCTTCTTTTTAGATCAGCCTTATCCTATATAATAATCTTGCATCTTAATGTGACAGCCAAATTCTAGGTTCTCTAAAACAGATTCCAAACAAATTCCTGCATTTGGAAGAAGTGCCAAAGCAAGGTGACATGGCCTTAGTTACAAGACTTTTCTTAAAGCTGTTTTACAAATAGAAGTGAACAAGCATATGGAACTAGTTACTAAGGAGAGGTCATTAGATCAGAGAACACTTAGAGCACACAGGGGAGGGAGGGGATTCCGAGCTGAAACACACAGCAAGAATCTAGCTAGTTATCCCACAGGCTTGTTTTCACTCTGAGCAAGCAGGCCTTGTTACCTTTGGCCACAGTCTTGACTTGATTTCTCCCTTTAATTTATGTCATTACGTTCCATTTTAAGAACTGCCCTTTCTTCTCTATTCTTTCGTTTTGACTCATGAACCTTTGTCCATTCTTGTTGAAACTGAAGTCAGTGACAAGCTCACAGGCATTCCGGGTTCCAGGGAATGTCATTATCTAACTCCCAGCACAGAAACACAAGATCTCCTTGCCAGAGCCGGCATCTAGTTACTAACATGGCCAGATGCTGCCATCATCATGCAGCCTGCAGGCTAGGGACTGCCTGCAGACATGTTTCCATGATGGTGTGTATCTCTTCCAATGCACATTCCCTTACTCTCTTACACACACACACACACACACACACACACACACACACACACACCCACACACACCCACACACACACACTTGCACGCCCACGTGCACACGAATCTACCTTTTACCAACAAAAAATTCATTGTGTTGATTATGCAAATCACCATCCCAGATGTTCAGAGGAAAACAAAGATGTAAGGTGGGAAGGTGTCGACTTTAGCATCTAGGCTTAGAGACCAGGAGTCCTGTAGGATGGTTAAAAAAACAAAGGGCCATAGCAAGTGGTCTGAATAAAAAAAAAAAAAAAAAAAAAAAAAAAAAGAAGAAGAAGAAGAAGAAAGAAAAGAGAAAAAAAAAAAAAAGGCATCCCAGGGAAGTAGATGTGATGCAGGCCTTGGAGGAGAGGCTGAGGGTGGGGTAGAGGGAACAACTGCATCTCCAGTCCATTTCCTTTGGTCCCATTACTCTGATTTTCCTTAAACTGACTTCAGATGGATCCTAACTTGACCTTGCAAACCAAAGTGCACTATCTATCAGGTCACTTAATAGGCCACTGATCTAGGCTAAGCCAAGATTGCTGGAGCTGTTGCCAAAGAAAAGCTCTCCTCCTGGAGTTGCATGCTCAGAGGATAGAACTCATGTAATGGTGGCTGTTTTGGCTATCACATGGATGGGGGATGCATGACAGCAATATGGGGAAGTGAACCAAGATAAAGTCAGACTCCTGCGGACAGAGACAGTGAGAACAAGATCTGATCCAAGTCTTTTGTTTAATATGAGCCAGTGACTTTAGTTTACTTTATTGAGCTAATTTGGGTTAGTTAAGATCTATTTGTAACTTGGAGGCAGAAACCCTGTGAGGGTGTTCATGAAACAGTGGAAAGACCAGCCATGTCTACTGGTGATGAAAGATCAAAGGGAGATGGGCCAGACTCTGGCAGAGAACAGGGATGGATGTAAAGCCAAGCAGTTGTTTTTTAGCTAACCACCGTCAACCTTTAAGTAAAATAAAGTAGAGATGGAAGAGGAGGTATTTTAGCAGGACTCCTGTGTGATGGAGCAGAGCAAGATAACGCATGGGTGGCTCTCCACCTGAAGCTTCTGCATAAAGGGCAGGAGCAGGGCATCATGGGCATCGTGTGTTTGGAAGAGGGGAGACTGGAAAACAGCTGTATTCAAATCAGTTAATGGCAGGCTGGGGCAGTGATGTAGGGTCCTGGAGAGAGCGGGGAAAGGATGATGTAATTGAAGAATTGATAGTGTGTTAGTGAATAGATGTGAGGGATACAGGAATATATGGTGTGGAGTCTGTGTCACTCAGAACGAAGAGGACGGTTGCTCTACTGGTGGAAATGAGGTGTGGAACAAGCTTAGGAGAGGATGGATTTCTGAAGGAGTGGGTATGGGGCTGGACAGGGCCTTGAGGGCCTGTCCAAGTCTTGAGCTCTCTGGTGCAGGAGCAGATCGGGGCTGCAAATGAAGATCTGTGCACAGGAAAGCTCACATTACTAAATGAGCTAAGAAGGGACCTAACACAAGATCACCCCATGGCAGAAATGACCTTTCCCAATGTTCCCTTTCAGCCTGAACGCTACCTGTCCTTGACACCTTACATGTCCTGAGGCCATCTGCAGTGTCCTCTGGAAATGCCTACATAAAAGATTCCCTTCTATAGAGGTGAAGTAGTTTTCCCTGGTGAAAATCTATAGGTTGTAGCATTTCCTCCTGAGCACAGTGGAAGTCATTTTCTTTAACCACACTCTGGGGAAACTGAGGCAACATGCTATTCAGTAGTTGTAATGCTCTGATGAGAACAGTTTAGAGGAAGCAGCAAGCCCACGAGACAGGCTAACACAATGTCTCGGCTGTACCCCAAACCCCATAGGTGCAGGAAACCAGCCTCAACCCTGGCTCTCCTGGGGGACTGGCTCTGTGAAGTCTAATCCCTCTCCCCAAGACAGTAGATCCAGTATTTTACTATCAAGTTCATTCTGAACCTTTCTTTTCCACATTTCGTATCTCCATGGACGACACAGCTAAAGCTCGCACTTGGCTGAGAGCCCAAAGGGGCAGATTAGAAAGAATGGCCACTGTGCGAAAACCAAGCAAAAGACTTGTTGATATACAGTTCATGGATGGCTCTGTTGCTATACAGTTCATGGATGGCTCTGTTGCTATACAGTTCATGATGGCTCTGCTGCTATACAGTTCATGATGGCTCTGTTGCTATACAGTTCATGGATGGCTCTGTTGCTATACAGTTCATGGACGGCTCTTTCTCCTCCCACACCTTAACACATGGACACTGGCTTTGCTCAAATTTAGAAGTTCCTAAACAAACACAAGTTTTATGAAGCTGATATCTCCAAAAGTACTCCATCACCAGGAAGGCATTTTAATTACCCTCCACTAAAAGGAAAAAAAAAATGTAACTTCCTAATTTTGTGAATTGTCATCAGAAATGTTCTGGTCAATAATTAAGCAAACACAGTAACAATGACACAGGTGAAATTATTCCTGGAACTCTCTGGGTTCTTCACCTGTTTTTTTTTTTTTTTTGTTTTTTGTTTTTTTATAAAAATTTTTTTTATTACGTGTTTTCCTCAATTACATTTCCAATGCTATCCCAAAAGTCTCCCATACCCTCTCCCCCACTCCCCTACCCACCCATTCCCACTTTTTGGCCCTGGTGTTCCCCTGTACTGGGGCATATAAAGTTTGCGTGTCCAATGGGCCTCTCTTTCCAGTGATGGCCGACTAGGCCATCTTTTGATACATATGCAGCTAGAGTCAAGAGTTCCGGGGTACTGGTTAGTTCATAATGTTGTTGCACCTACAGGGTTGCAGATCTCTTTATCTCCTTGGATACTTTCTCTAGCTCCTCCATTGGGGGCCCTGTGATCTATCCAATAGCTGACTGTGAGCATCCACTTATGTGTTTGCTAGGCCCTAGCCTAGTCTCACATGAGACAGCTATATCAGGGTCCTTTCAGCAAACGCTTGCTAGTATATGCAATGTCTTCACCTGTTTTTATTGAAACAATTAGATTTCTCTGTTACTGCTTCTATCATTGTTTTTTCCCCTGAAGCAGTCTGAGATGCAGGAGCAATGACACTAGTTGGGGTCACTAACCCTACTACTCTGAAACCGTTTACATGTTACATGGACTTAATTCTTTTGCATCAAGGATTACCTAGTAGACCCCCAGATTGACTTTTCTGCTCCTTAGAGCCAGGTGCAAAGACAATCTAACTTTCTGAGAGAACCCATGTTCTTGTTGATAGTTTTAAAAAATCCTTCTTCATGTTTCTTACCTAAAATAGAACTACCTCAAATATAAATGTCTAATGCATAGCTACAAACTTAACCATCTTCTAAAGCCCCCCCCCCCCCCCCCAGGGACTGAGGGGAAGACAGCTTGGTGTCATTGTTTTGTATGCACAAACTTCTAGGTTTGCTCTTCAGCAGCAGGGGAACAAAGGTTTCCCATGAAATGAGTTCAGTTGCCGTTCCCTCTCTCTTCCAGCCATACTCTGTGACAGGCTATGGCTCCACATACTCTGTGACAGGCTATGGCTCCACATACTCTGTGACAGGCTATGGCTCCACATACTCTGTGACAGGCTATGGCTCCACATACTCTGTGACAGGCTATGGCTCCACATACTCTGTGACAGGCTATGGCTCCACATACTCTGTGACAGGCTATGGCTCCACATACTCTATGACAGGCTATGGCTCTCTCAGCCCCAGTTTTCGCAGCACAAGGCACACGGTTAACAAGCAAGAGGAAACCTAATATCACATCAGCTGGGCAAGGCAAGTGCAGTAACTATGGGACTTCAGAAGTCCACGTAGAATTGTTTTATAAGCGGCTAATCAAATACAGGAAAACCAAGACATGCTTCAAAAACACTGGACCCGGGCATGAAACGGTAGTCAGTCCTACAGCTGTCCTTCCTGCACGGCATTATTCTGTTGTGGTTAATTGAGAGAAAGAATAACACAGATTTTATTGAATTATTTCCAGTGAAACTCTCAACAATAGATTAATGAAAACCAACATCTCTTTCCCTAGAGCAAGCCACTTTCTAATGATCTGCATACAAATTTTAGAGATGGTAAGCTTCCAAGTTATTCTGTTCCTAGACTTTAAATTAATTAGTACAGAGAAATTATTTTTATCTATGCATCATGTAAGGATTCAGAAACTAGGTCAGGCACGCTTCTGGCTGCTAGTTAAGTTCTTCCCTGGTTGAGGATACAGGAGCTGAGCAGGAGGTGAAAACAGATGGGATCTAGGCCACTGTAAAGTTATTAGTTAATAGTAACTACTAATTGCTTTAACAAGCATGTCCAAATTTTCCAAATTAGGAAAGGGAGATATTTGCTTATAGTCTGAATGGCTTCCATTTTCAGGAAGCAGTGTCTTCTTTAGTGGCCCCTGCAAGAATGCTGTCTCCATCCATATGCCTAGGCATGTTTTATTAGAGCTGTAAGCTAGCTGGCTTGAGTTTTCACTCTACTCAATGAATAGCTCAGACTCAACAAAATTGGCTTGCAATGTGAAGACAATACATTCAGCTACTGTAATCCACTTCTATTGCCAAGAGAATTAGAGGTTACAAATAAATGCACTGACTCAAGAGTCCGAAGGGACCCTTGATCCTAATCACACACTCCCAGCCAATGCAGCTGGGGGTTCATCTTTTGCTTGAATATTTCTAAGGATGGCCCAGCATTAGCAATTAAATAAAAATAACAGCACTATGGTAATTTAGTATGCGGTTTAGAAAACTACTTTACTTTAGGCTACCCCACAATGGAAAAGGCCTCACAGAAGCTGTGAAGAGTTACAAAATGATGTTAATTATGGATTCAAGGCAGAATACACGTCGACAGACACAAAGACCAAAAGACTTACCTAATAACCAAAGCATAAGACACACGCATGCACACCCACAAGTATTTATTCTGTGACACAACTTTCATTCTAAAACATGCGCCATGGCCGTGGCTTGGTAGAGGCTGAGCTGAAGGACATCATGTTAATCATGTTCATGATAATCTTCCCATATCTATATCCCAGTGTGGAGTTTTTCCTTTTTCTGTTTGTGAAAGTGTTCTAGGAAATTAAGTAGATTCTGGAAGTCCACACTTCCAGGGGTCTAGTACCGGCATCCTGCTCAGCATGTGACTTCTCTTTAGAGTACACAGGCACTGTCAACTGACTTCCTGACAACCCAGGTCACACTGTCCTTGAGCTATCGCATCCTGACACTCACTTTCAATGGCTTAGCTGCTGAGTGTGTGTTCCCTGAGCCATGTCCCCACTGTGGAGTGCATCATCCACAGCTTCCTTACCCTCTTCCAGGTTAACTGGTCAGAATCTGTATGTGACTGTATGTGCCGTGTTCCTACAGTGCTATGGAGATACTCTCAAGGGGGCCTAGACTGTTGCTGGCTCGAGGCACCCAGCAGGCATGAGCAGAGCACATGTTAAGGCTGGCCTGTGCCCACCTCAGCTCTGCATTCTTCTCTGCCACCCTCTGCTGTAGCACTTCTGCCTGGACCAGGTTACAGGCACTCACTTTACCACCATGTACTTGACCCAAACCTTTGTGCTTTGATCCCATCTGCTTTGACAGCTGTTATAAGAGGAACTTAAAATTTTACAGGTCATTCTTCCATAACTATGACAGGACAATCATAGTTTGATTTCTTCTATTGTCATTATTACTCATGTGACTTTATTTGCTCTTTATGCTATTGTGACAATAATATTAGTTATTATGATAATTAAAGCAACATGCAAATATACCCAAACCAGAATTTTGTGGGTGGTAAAAATGTGTTGTATTTGAATCTGTTTCACCAAGACTTTCTAAGGATTTTTAGGGACAATAACAAGATGAGATTTAAGATACACAATCCTATAAAACTGACAGCTGGTTGGCTTGCTCTATCAATACTTGGCAAGTTGAATCCTGAAATTTTGCATCTGCACCAGACCACCTAGCCTGCAGCCTGCACACTGGGTCTGCAGTGGACCTCCTGGCCTGCAGCCTGCACAGTGGGTCTGCAGCAGACCACCTAATCTACAGCCTGCACATTGGGTCTGCACCAGACCACCTGGCCTGCAGCCTGCACATTGGGTCTGCAGCAGACCACCTTGCCTATAGCCTGCACATTGGGTCTGCAGCAGACCACCTTGCCTATAGCCTGCATACTGGGTCTACAGCAGACCACCTAGCCTGCAGCCTGCACAGTGGGTCTGCAGCAGACCACCTATAGCCTGCACCTCATGCTCTGTGCTATGCATTATGTCCATCTCTCCCTGTCAGTGTCCTGCTCTGCTCTAATAGTGTGCAAGCATGTGGGTGGAGTAGCTCTCCCATGGCACAGGAGGCACAGGACCGCTCAGTGTGTCTGCTCTGTGGCTTCCTGCTACATGGGCAGAGTGAGAAGAGTGGGACACACTCTCGCTGGGTGACCTGGCCCTTTTCCAGCCAGGTTGGTAGGCACCATGAGCCCATCACTGTGACCAGTCATCCCAGTTTTGAAGCCCCTCTCTTCCTTCCACATGTGTAACCCGTTTTCATGTTAACTAAGGTCTTTTCAGCAATGCCAGCCATTTCTTACTCTACCCAGCTCTTTTCATTTCCTGAATCTTTAAAATATAACCTTTAGGGGCTGGAGAGATGGGTTGATGTGTGAGAGCACTGGCTGCTCTTCTGGAAGGCCCAGGTTCAATTCCCAGCACCCACGTGGCAGCTCACACTTGTCTGTAACTCCTGTTCCAGAGGGTCTGACACCCTCACACAGACATGCACACAGGCAAAACACCAAATGTGCATAAAGATAAATAAATCTTAAAAAAATAGCCTTTAAGGAACAGTTTTAGATTTACTAAGGAATATTGTAAATGGGAGGATTCTAAAAGTTGGTCAAAACATAGCATAGATAGACACATGGGTGGGAGGAAGAGTTTAAGAGATCACTGTACAAGACAGGGTCTATAGTGAATAATAATGTGCTGCACACTTGAAAATTGCTGCTAGCACAGATTCCAAATTAAATCTGCCTATGAGAAGTGAATGGCTATGCCAGTCTAATGTAATCACTTCGTAAGTACCCACATTTCAAACAGAACAGCACAATGTTGTTCACTATAAATATAATTTTTTTTAATCCCAGCACTTGGGAGGCAGAGACAGGCAAATTTCTGAGTTCGAGGCCAGCCTGGTCTACAGAGTGAGTTCCAGGACAGCCAAGGCTACACAGAGAAACCCTGTCTCAAAAAAAAAAAAAAAAAGAATAATAATTTTTGTTTGCCAGGAATTGGTAAAGATTTAAAGTCTGAAGCTATCACAGGGTTTCTCATATCTTTCTGTATGCCCTTTTCCTTACTGTTCACATCTGACATCCACACGGCACAGCACACTGGGACCATACACCTCATACAGAATGCCTTTTAAACACTGAAATTAGCTCTCTTAAAATGCCTTAGCTTAAGGGTTGAGGGCTTCTCTAGCATGTAGATGTCCTGTATTAAACCCCAGTTCGGGGCTAGGGGAGCGGCCACAGTGTGCAGTTGATTCATTGCAGTAAGTACATCCCACTATTATGTAGCCATTAGCACTGTCTGAAGAGACAAAGTTTGCAAAAACCGAAACTCTCTATTCATAAAACAAGAACTTCCCACCCTCCCACCCCAAGCCCCTGTCAATCTGTGCTGTATCTCTATGAGCCTGAGTACTCTGGGTACCTGGCATGTGTACAACCATACAGTGTTTTGTCCTTTTGTGACCAGCACAATGTGTTCAAGGCTCCCTGTGTTGTCTATAGTCAGCATCCTCAACCTTGTTACAAAGGAACCGATGTCACTTCCCAGGCCAACTGTGCTTCATGCTTGATTCTCATCAGCTCTCCATTGCAGTGAGCCCTGGCCCAGTCAGTTTGTAGTCCTGGGACCTCATCCCCAAATCCTCAGCACCTGAAATCTACGACTCTTTAGGACACATTTTACAAAGCCTAACTACTGGCAGTCCCTGTCCTGGGCAGTTTTATACATCTTACTTCACTTTCGTGACTTCCTTACGAGGCACAGAATAGCTTATGCGACTCCGATTTACAGAGCCTCACAGTCTTGGAAGGTGCGTGCGGTGACTTTCAAAGGGACTACAGTTACCACAGGCAGTCCCGGAATTAGAACCTCTGAAGTCCCAGACATGCTGTGGTACCGCTCAGTTCCTGCCTGTGCTAGCTCTCCTTCTGCGGGGTAGCTGTTACTCCCCATACACCCACAAGTAAACACATTTCTTCGCTGAACTACAGCTGAGGCTGTTTCCTCTTGGCCTCTCTCTCCACTGCACTGTTTGAGCCTCGTGGTACCCAGCATCTCTGAGCCATGTCTGAGCTTGGAGGCTCCTGTTCCTCATCGCTTCTTGGCTGGTTGGCATGAGCCTAGCCCTTCCCTTCTTTTCATCATACCCCAGTAGGGATCTACTTTGTAGTTTCAACTTAACTTCGGCTAGTCTTTTCAGTCATTATGTTTTAGCTAAACACAATGATCCAAGACAACTAACATTTTACTTTGTTGAAAGTACACGATAATTCAATGTCTACACCACCATATTCCTTTGACTTGGAGTAACGGAAGACATTTTATAGTTGGGAAACACCACCACTGCACTAAGAGCAGCACAAATGTCATAAGGGTGTGAATGCTGATGTTTGGCTGTGCAGAGGGGACGGTTGGCATTTTAGGTGTTGGGTGCAAAAGACATTCTCTGTGACAGACGAAGAGTTGATGGCTGGGTAGGGAGGAGGCTGGTGCCTAAGATGACAAGCTCAACGGAAAAACATGCAAAGCCGAGGACACAGGTATTTTTGGTTGCATCCCGCAGCGGAGCTTTAGCGTCTGATCTTCCATCGCCGCAGGGCGAACAGGTGATCGGCTGTGAGTGCATGGATGTGTTTAGCATGTGTGCAGCTGTGACTGGCTGCCTTAGAAGACAGATGCTCTTCTTATACATTCTTCACTGGGAAACAGGAAGCTCCCACAGAGGTGGTCAGGACCCTGCAGTGATGTGACAGGATGTCTGATTTACAGTCGCTTCACTGTAAGACAGAACCAGGCAGTGTGAGGATGGAGCAGCTGCTATAGGGACTGGCAGCAGACTGTGTGTGGGTGTGTGCGTGCATATCTATGCAAGAGAGAGGTGGGGGGACTGCGTACACTAGGTATCTCAGGTCCAGACAACCAACTGTTACTTGGAGTGATGTCATAAAACCATCCAAATGTAAGTTCTAAATCTCATAGCTTGCTGCTTCTACCCAAGAGCAGGAAAATGGCTTGCGAATTACAGTTCATGATAGAACATGACACTTTTGGATTTATAAAGGCCATTTTCAAATATTCCGTTTTGTCTTTCAGGCACACAGGATGCTGTGTGTATGTATAACAAACCATGAACTTGGCTGTGGTCTGACTACTTCTGCCTGGTGGAAAGCAAGCCGAGGTCACGGGCACTCCTTCCAGGAAGAGTGTTAACAGCCGGTCTGTAATTTGTGGCTCTTCTCTGGAGCTGCAGCAATGGAGCTGCAGCAATTTCAGATGCCCTGCCCTGCCTGAGTGCTTGAGTCCAGGGAGAGACTATGGTGAGCAGAGCCCTCTGCTGGCTGGAGTCAAGAATGCAGTGAGTGAGGCCTGACAGGTTTCTTAAGGCTCTTTATGGAAGAGCTGTGTCACTGAAGCAAAAGTTAGTCTCTAGTGACAACAATGGGGTGACAGCACAATTCAAGAAAATATGAATAGCTGGGAGCCTGGGGCTGAAGACAACACAAAAATAGTGGAAATGAATGGGAAGGACAATGGACTTTCTCTGGTCATACTCAGGTACAAGCTTGGACTTAAAAGGCATTCTGAGAAAGAGGCAGCAGTGTGCTGGGCTCCTTACACTCAGAACACACACCTGCTGTGTCACACTGGTGGACAGAACTGGTTAGGAGGGGGGGAGGAAGAGGAAGAAGAGGAGGAAGAGGAAGAGGAGGAAGAGGAGGAGGAGGAGGAAGAAGAGGAGGAAGAGGAGGAGGAGGTGGCAGCAATAGCCACAGGACAGTCATATACAATTGAGGCTGTCCTTTGCCTGTCTGTAGACTCTTCATCCATGTCAATCTTCTTTTACATAAAAAGTAGCATCTCTGAACTCAGCAAGCGCTGCCCAGGACTACAGCAACCCTGGTACTCACTGGTTCAGCCAGGTAAGGGCGACTGCAGCACATAGTGGACACACAGAGCCCAGGGACTTACAACAGAGCTGGGCTGAGTCAGATCAGTCAGCGGGCCACTGGAATGAAAAGCCCCTCCATGTGGCTATCAGGGATGAGTGAGCATTTACAGGGAAGTGGGCCTCCAGAGACGGTGCAGAGAGGTTTTGGCATGGACTCTGGGGACAAGTAGTTGAGGTCCTGCCTGAGCTTGGTAACATTGGCAAACTATCGTGTGCTTCTGTTTTCTCACGGAGGGTCGTGAGAGGGAGTGGCAGTAGCAGAATGACCTTAGTCAGTAGAGTGCAAGGTAAAAGCTCTTACCATGAGCCTTGTACACACTACTGCCATGGTTATTTTCATTTTTCCCGACCCCTTAGGTCCTCTAAGGCATGAGGGCAGGTGGGGTGGTGGTGGGGACTCTGCTTCTCTACTTAGTGAGTCACAGCCTTGCTAAGGGTTTGAAGGGGCTGCTTACACCTGCCTAGACTCTGGAGGACAGGCTGTAGCACCATTTATGGACTAGAATACTTGCTTAGGGCTTGGAGCATTCCATCAGTGTTAAGTGTCTACCACATTACACCCTAAGGTGGATGTAGAAGGTTTAAATCCTAGAGGTCATTGAATTTCAAAATAAGTTGCAGGGTAGTATTTACTTATATTCTGTCTGCACCCATGAGTGCTGAAAATGACCTACAAAGAAATAAACTCTTTGGTTCATCACTATGTTTCCTTAGAGCCGTAGTTTGGAGCAGAAGATGCCCATTAATTCTTCATGGAGATGCTGGGTGAAGGACTAGCAAAGTGTTGTTAGGAGGGCAATGGGGAGAACACATAGTCACCATAAGTGAGGGAGAAAGGCTTGAGGCTACCATGCCAATGCAAGGGGGATGGTCCAGAAGCTGCAAGGGTCATGGCTGAGACAGAGTGTGTCCCCTGAGACCAGACATGGTTCTGCAGAGGGCTTACCACTGTTCTCCCTGGCTTTGGATCCAACGTTCAGAAAAGAGTCAAGGCACTGGCAAACGCTCCCATCAGGACCAGGACCCATCTCAGCCCAACCCTCCCATGTGGAAAGCGGAAGCACTGGATGCCTCAGGGTGCTGGGGAGGATTGAATGCAAGGATGGACTGCATGTGATGGCCCATGCCTATAATCCTAGCATTGCGGGTACATGAGTACTGAGGCAGGGGGATTGTGAGTTTGAGGCCAGCCCGTGAAACAGAGAGTTCTGAGCCAGACTGGACTCCACCGAGAGAGCTTGTCTCAACCAAACAGAATAAAACAAAACAAAACACCAGCAAAGAACAGGCAGCACAACACTGGCACATGGCCAACTCTCGGCAACAGTAGCTATGTTTTGAAGGTATCAAATCGGGCAGGCGGTTTATTTCTTTAAAGTTTGCTTTTAGGTTGCTTTTCTAGCTATTGGGTGCTTACTGCCATTGCTTTTGGATGTTTAACAAGAAGTACTATGCTCTAAAAGGAAACTAGCAGAGGCAGCAACCCCGATAAACATGGTCTGAACCTTGGCACTGTGTGCTTAAAGAGCAGGCCCCAGAGCTCTCTGCCTCTGGCCCTCGAGAGAACCAGCAATGAAAGGTGGTAGGTTTGGTGAGTATCGCGTGGGGGAAGAGAATCAATTCTTGACAGAACAGTTAAAAGTAAGATAATATAGAAAGGGCATTGTTAAATTTAAAGGTGGTAAGGAAATCTAGTGCTCTGCTTATCTGCCCCTGGGTGAAGGCGGCTTCTCTGGAGCAGAGGTGTGTGACAAATGTCCATCTGTATAGGCGTGCCAGAGGCTTGGTCAATGACACAGCTCTTATTTCCTCTGGCTCCTCTATCTTCAGGAGATTCTGGGCTGATTTTTACAGAAAAAGGATACACAGTTGGATTTCGTTTTCTTATGTATTATTAGAACTTCATACATACATGAAGTTTTCTATATTTCATTGTTTTAAATGCATACAGATACAGTGAGGAGATATCCCAGTCAGTCGAAGGCTTTATATACACACACTCCGTTTTCCTTCATTTGAAAGGTGCCTTAAGCAATTAAAACCACCAATCCTGAGATAAGGAGGTCAGCCTTTCCAGACAGCATACTGTTACAGAGAGAACCCAAACACGGGTCTGGCATTTGCCTTGCCACTGGACATTGTCACTGGGAAATGCCCAATACCAATTATTTTACACTCAAGAGGATGACACACATACTTTGTGAATCTAAAACATGTTTACTTTCCTTTGGAAGGAAGTTGAAGACACACATGTCAAGATGTCCGTGTTTCTTGCCGGACCCCACATCACCTCTCAGCACACCCACCCAGTCAAAAGCTTCCTCTCCTATCATCCTCCCCAGCCATTCTTGGTTCCCCTACATCTTTCTCCATCTTTGTTTTGCGCTTCCCCTCTAGGTTTTCATTATCCTGCATTAATTCTTCCCCATCCTATCCAGGGCTGTGCACAGGCTAGGTCTCAGGGCCAGCCTATGTTACAGTGCCTAGCTGAGGTAGACTGTCTTCTGGGGGTGAAAGCGCCGCCCTTTTCCACCGCTCCACCACACCTCTCAGAATACAAATATGATTACTTAGAATCGTGAGCTCCCATGACAGTGATGGCAGTGAACTTGGCAGGTCCCAGCCCCAAGTAAGTCTTGGGCATGATCCTTTCCATTTCATAGCTGATAGGGGTCAGAGGTAATGAGTCATCTGCCCAGGGTACAACTCACATGTCCTCCTCTTGGAGACAGAATTCATTGGAGCAGTGCTTAAAGAGGGGCTGCTGGGCTTGAGATTTGAATGAACACTGTTGTGTGAAGTGGTCAGGTGTGGTGCAACAAAGCAGCATGTAATTATGTCCATCAGACCTGAGCTTGACGCTTATGAGAGCAGGCCCGTCATGTCATATTCACATCCTGCCGAAATCCGGCCGAGGTCCATGTCATCTGCTTCCATTTCTCCGCACGCCTGATCCCTGTCCATCCTTCTGTGGCAGGTGCACGCACATCCTTTGTTACTCTGGAGGTCACCAGCACCTTCCGCTCCACTTCACCCGGTTTCTGACATCTTTCTACACATGCTCTCTGTGCTGTGCTATGGGACCTTTGAGAGCTTGGCTCAGGGTCCACTCCATTCCTAGCCTGTACTTGGAGTGGTGCCCAGCACCCGGAAGATATTTAGCTGGAGTGTGCAAAAAATGGACTGAATTGACATGGAGTTGGCTCAGTTTATAAATAAACATCGTTTAAAAATTCACCTACATTTTCTATGGCATACCGGTTTAAGAGTATCTCCCTGGCAATGAAAAAATTCTGGTTTGGGTGCCTGACAGTCTAACTGGAAACTTGGAACTACTGCCTTGCCTGTAAGAACAGCATGACACTTTATTAGGAAAGAGTTTAGGATTCCAATCCAGATAAAAACCCACAAGAAAATGGTGTGTTCAGATAGAAACTGGTCAAGGATCAGAAAGTTCACTTTCACTTTGCAATGGTTCTCAACCTCCCTAATGCTGCAACCCCTTAATAGAGTTCTTCATGCTGTGGTGACCTCTAACCATAAAATTATTTCCATAACTACTTCATAACTGTAAATTCACTACTGTATGAGTAGTAATATAAGTATATGATATGCAGATGATCTCAGGCAACACATAGGTTCAGAAGAGTTGCTTTAAGGCATCTTACAAAGCACACAATCCCTATATTAGTTGAGACCATTGCTGTTAGCATATATATCTCATTTCAAAGCTTGCATATTCCTGTCCTAGGAAATATTTTCCAGTGGGCCTGTGGCTAACCTCTTCTATTATCCCAGGATTAGCTCTGGTAGAGATTTATTGAAAGAAAAATTCAAGAGAGTCACTATCTTTCCAAAGGAAACAAGAAGAGGACAGCTAGAAAGAATCACATGCCTTTGAATGCACAGGCAAAAATCTAAGCTCAAGAGGTCCAACAACATCAAATCTCGCAGTCCCCAGAAGAGGCGACCGCATGAAGGAGAGCTCTGAGTTACCAAGCATGTGAAGCAGGAACAGCGAGAGGCAGTCACAGGCTTGGGAGACCACCATCACAGCCTCAGTAGCATCCCAAGAGTAAAACCACCATCACAGCCTCAGTAGCATCCCAAGAGTAAAAACAAAGCAGTGGAGGGTGCCACACAGGGAAGTTCTGCATCCTGATCTGTTTTTAGGCTCAAGTCCCAGGAGCTGGGAGGAGAAAGGCAATAAGTGAAGGAGCTTGCAGTGATGGTGGCTGAGGAGCAGAGCTGGAGTGATGTGTGTGGAGGGAGCATGGTGCTGGGACCAAATCCTGATCCCAGCCAGAGCGATCCCAGCTCTTAATTGCTGAGCCATCTCTCTAAACCCCCCAAACTCTTTTTGAGGGCAGGTCCCGTTTAGCTCAGGCTGACCTTGAACTTGCTATGCAGCTGAAGTTGATCCTCCTGCTTCTCCCTTCCAAGTCCTGGGACTACAAGCACATGCCATCATACTTAGTCTGACATACACATATGTCCGAATTTGCAATCAAGATTTGGCAATAAGGACTTAGAAGTAAGGAGGAGGGAGGGATCAGAGATGAGTTCTGGGTAGATGGTGGTATCATTCATAGATGGGACAATACCAGTACAAGGAACCAGCAGACAGGCTTTAGACATGGGGTCATGTGGGTCTAGAAACCGAGCAGTGGCTATGTTGCTATAAGGTGTGGCACTGAGAAGCACTGAGAAGGCATGGCTGCCATTATTAGCATTACTGCCCCTATCACTAGCAACCACAGAGAGCTGTCAGGACCAGGGGAATCAGAGCAGAACGGTGATGCTGGTTTGCCTATGCTGTGAGTGTCAAACACATTTATTGGCAAATTGGTTCAAATGCCACGAATGCTGATGATAGACTGGTTTGATGGCTCACTCTGTAACTCCATGGAGGTCTCCTTTGGAATAATGCTACCACAGAATTGTTATTGAATGTTTCCGTCCTTCTAAAGTAAAGAGCTTTAATGCATAATAAACAAACACAACGCATGTGTTCTCTAGATGGTATGTATGCCTTAGATGGGTACATCTTAGCTGGTAACCATCAGGAGAAAAACTGCTTTAGCCACCAGTGCACACAGTGTCATCCTAAGTGAGCAAAGCTTATCTCGATTGTGTTCTCCTGAGCTCTTTCGCTGGGCAGTGAGCTCTCATACTCCTCTACTGCCCTCCGCTGTTCAAGACGAGTCAGCAGGCAGCTAAGACTGCAGCCCAGCCAGTGGTGGCAGGGCTGGGTGGAGGGTCGGGGAGCAGCGAGCTTTATGGTCTCTGTCTCTGCTTCATCCAAATTTATCTCAGGAAGATACACATGACAGACACAGTTTAAAATAACGATCCACAAGGGGAAACAAATACTTTTTAAAAACACATTGTGGGCACAATTTATGATCACCATTCCTTGCTCTCCCATTGAGGCCATTTTAATTGAGTTCCAATGTGAGCTACTGGATCCCTGACTTTACTGTGATGGCTTTTGACAATGACATAATTTGGCTTACAAAAGGTCTATGTCTTCACCCTGCAACCTGGACACTGCCAGACAAGTCTTCAAAGGTAGTGTAAGACAACAGATCCAGCAAACCAAAACCAATGTTTCACTCATTTCCCACGTCTCATTGCCAACACTGTAGATCTGGTTTTCATGGTGGATACACCCAATCTATGCCACGGCAGTCATCTGTAGGAAGTAGCACCCATGACTCTTTTTTTCTGCTGCATGTGAAGAAGAGAAGCTACGTTATAAAGCTGACAAAATAATTTTATGACTATAGTTGAGTTTGTGTTCAAAGAAGATGCACTTACTAATTTATCTCACTGAACACTCATTTCAAATCCTGATATTTAAACTAAAATGTTTCAATAACAATTATTGTCTAGGCAACTGCTAGTTTCTCTGTGTGTAGAATTGCAAGGCCTACATAGAGGGTCTTTTCCTATCAATAACTTGTCAGTTTTAACATCAGTTTCTATATGTAAGACTGGAGACCCATTCAGATGATGAACATGTGACCTCTATTGACCAGGGGAAGCTAGTCACAAGTAGAGAGTGCCTCATCACTTGAGCCCCGCCTCTTAAACCGAGGGTTGCAGCCCCATGCGGGGCCTGTTCCTGAAGTGTGGGCTACAGGAAAGTTGGCAACAGGAAAAGGGGTTTAGAATGTACAAGAACCAAAAACGAGTTTAAACCCCAATGTATGAATCCTGGGTGTTTCTAACAGTGCTTTCTGGAGTTAGATTTCTAAGCCACTTCACTGTAGCCTTGGAACTGAATGCACAACACAGTTACCATGTGTGCCTTCACACTGCTCAAGGCCAGGAAGGAAAACATGGGGGAATAGTGGGCAGTCACAAAAGCAGGACTTACTCATGTTGTAGCCTGGCTCCCAAACAGGAAGTCAGTGATGCCACTCAGCCCGGTAGGGAATTAAGCCAAAGGTGCTTTGTGTCAGTTATCTTTATATTAAAACAAAAGGAGGGGATATATAATGATAGTACAACCACTACGAACTGGGGAATTTGAGTACAGGTAGATCTTTAAAAGTAACCTTTTCTGCTCCTCTATAAAATACCTACTTCAGTACCGGGCCAAGAACCCATCCTAGATAAGGGGGCTGGCTCTATGAGCAGTGCTCTGAAACCTCAAGGCGCATTTTAATTCCTTTTCAGGGAAGCAAAAAGTGTCCCATGGTGACTGACACTGGCTTCAAAACACAACTCCAGTGGGAATGCACTTGGACAGGCTCACAGATTTAAGTTTCTCTGAGACAAGGGTCCTTTGGGTGAGTGTACAAAGCCTAAAAGAGACCAAGCTGAGACAAAATGAACAGCAAAAGGTTTATAAAACAGGATTCCTGAGCAAGACCTGGTAATTCCTGCTGAGTCAGAGAGAGCCACGCCCAGCCATATGCAGTGCTTAACCCCAGAGTCTGAGTATTTAGTTTTGAATCTTCTTGGTTTTGTGGTCTGTCTTCAGTTTCCCCAAGCCGCTGTAAAACAATGAAGCTGGCTTTTGTACCTTCCCCAACAATGGTGAGAGTGGAAAATGATTCTGCTTACCTGCCCCTCTGTCCTTTATAAGTCAATGTGTTAAGCTGAATTCTGTAGCCTAGAGCACATTTTTTTTTAAATATAACTAAATAAAAAAGGCTATGGAGAGTTTTGAGACGACATGGGTATTTAAACACAGAACTTATTTAATTGGGATGTAATTAAGTCTCAGACCGTTTATGCTTTCCCATTTCTCTCGGGTCTTAGAGAGTATTGATCATAACACACTTATTTAATACTGTCTGACTGCGAGACTGTTCCCTGTAAAGGGGAGATCCTGGCCGAGCTGTCCTGGCTCTGGAAAGCTGGGCAAAGCATTCAGCATGCATTAGTGAAAACAGATGAGCATGCCCGGCATTCTTCAGAGGCCTGGACAGGGCCCTTCCTACGGCAGCACAATCATTTTGCTTATTTCCAATAAATATTTCTTTCATTTGGCATACAGCTTAGCACCATGTTTTATTAATTAGCCTTATGTTTCATCCTAAATACTAAAATAGAAGCCTCTCAAGTTCCTCAGGATCCGAGATGAATTCTCAGTGGCTTGCTAATGTCACCTTGGGGACTTTGGGGACTGGAGTGGTGATACTGGATGTGTGTCTAGTGGTATACAAAACCACCTTACAAAACAAGGTTTTATTAATAAATCACACCCCAAAGGTGTTTGCAAAACTTCCTTTAGAAGATTGCAAAACACCAGATGTAATTTTTTGTTGTTTTTATTGGTTTAAAAATTAGCTTAGAAACACAAATATTGAGTGTTTATGATTTTAGAAGACCAGAGAATCTGTCTGGAATTCTGGGTCAAAGACAGCACGCTTCAATCAAGTTAGGTTTAAAAATGTTTTTCCAAATTTGTAACAGATGTCGCCACAATGCCACTTATATTCGCCCCTGCCACAAAGAATCTCTCAGCACACCAGAGAATGTCCTTAGATAAGGAAAACAAGCAGGAAAGCTGGGGCTACTTAAAATGGTGCAGGAATTGCCCAGACATGACTTCTCCTATGACAGCAAGGGGATAGGAGTGACAGGCCACCCTCTACACACTCTGCTTTGCGGCAGGTGCACCCACTTTTGCCTGCATAAAAGGCAACACCCTACAGCCCCCCTTTTCCCTGGTGTTTAGAAAAGAAAATCCTGTCAGGTTTTCTTAAAGCTGTATAAGTCTTTGGAGAATTCCCCCACCCCACCCCCACCCCCAACTTCCTGCTTTGTGTCCCTGAGAGAATCTTATTCTGCAAACTTGCAGCTGACAATGAAGCATCAAGTTCAAGCCCTATGGTAAGAGATGAAGGATCTGCGTCCTCAGCCGTGCTACGGCGCTCTGTGTGCTGTGGGGATATGCACACCCCCTCATCCCACAAAAGGAGGATTTGTCAAGATGCACTGAGAAAAACGCCTAACTCGAAATCTAAAATGCCTAGCCTACAAGGAAGAATTTGTGATGGGAAGAGAAAACAAAAGTCTGAACCACGTGAAACGATACACGGGTCGTTTTAAGGTTTCTGGTGGGGATTTCATGCAGGAAATCCACCTAACACTATGAGAAGACGGGGCTCTGGACATGATGCTTTGTGATTCTCTGTCTAAAAACAGGTAGAGTTGGAGAGGACTTTGTGGTGAGCGATCACTGTTCTGTCCCCACTTACTGAGGCTGGCATTTTTTGAACAGAGTTGAACAAACTCTGACTTTCTGTTGGCCTTTCTTTCCCACAAGCATTTCTCCTCAGGATGTTTCTCCACACACACACAATGCTCTAACCGAGCTATGGAACAGGAAGTGTTTTTCTAGGTTCCATTTTGTTTTCTTATCCTTCTCTGGAGGTCTCTAGAGGACAGGTCCCTACCTAGTTTCTCTTTAAACAGGGTTTACGGAAAGGTTGGTTTACAGAGGACTGCTACCATCCACATATACCCTCCAAAGCCAGAATAACTGACAGGAGCATCAGTCATTGCATGACTCCAGGCTGTAGGATGTCATGGCGCCTGGAGACAGAGTACCATGCCTCCAGCTGAGGGAACAGAAAGAGAGAAACCACGATCTGGGCAAGGGGTGGCTCCTAAGACCCCTGCCAACGGACAATAGGGGAAGATACAGGTTGGAGGACCTGTTGAGACCAAGGAGTGCGATGTCAACACATGACAAGTGCCAGAGATGAGCCCTGCAGTCCTCTCCTTCTTCACAGAGGGTCTCAGCTGTATGGAAGAGGGGAAGATAGAAGGTGTCGGCAGGCAGCCCTGGGAAACAGGGCATGCTTTAACCCTTAGTGATGCTCACAGCTTTGGTGATATACGGCTGGACATATACACGAATGGATTGAAATGTTAGTGCACTCTAAGTGTGGCTGGACAACGGTGGCCTGGCCAGTTCAAGTGTTCGTTGCAGGTGAAAGCAAAGAGCCAGACCCGCTGAGCAGTCTAAGTCATAGAGAGGAACAGAGCAGTGTCTCTGCAGTTTTGTCTCCGGAGTCATGTTTGCCTAACATGCAATGCTTCCCTTTGGGGACAGAGAAAAGATTTGAGATTGGAGGATGCACTGCAGGAGAATGGCTGCATCTGATATGCAGACTTCTAAGTATTAAAAATAATCAGAAAAAAACAAGACAGGCTTCAACTGATGCAACACACTGTCTTTGTTTTTGTTTAATAGACTAGCTTCCTCCTAAACTGTAGTAGAACCTTGAAGTAGAAATTCCATCCCCTGAGGGATGCCATACCATTTTGCTAGCATTTCTTGGAGTGCATGGCAGATTTTATTCTATTTCTGTACCAGTTTCTCTTTCCATAAAACAACTCAGAGTCAGTGAAGGCTCCACTTCCATTTTCCCATATGTTAAATGCACCCGAGTGATGTTTCATTTGGCTATTTTCCTGATTTAATCTCGCCATCTCCTTCACCACATTTTGGATGATGCAATGACCTTCCTTCCTTCCTTCCTTCCTTCCTTCCTTCCTTCCTTCCTTCCTTCCTTCCTTCCTTCCTCCCTCCCTCCCTCCCTCCCTCCTTGCTTCTATAGATTATAAAGATATTTAGCATTATTTTATGCCACATGAAAACAAAGGCTCTTAGCTGTCTTCTTGCTCTAAATGCAGGTGGCTCCTGATTTGCTTGGTTTGATTTCTTAGTTTCTAATTTTCCAAGGGTGCAAGAGTGAGATGGAGTCAGTAGAAATTAACTTATTTTTCTTGCCCCTTTCTGGTGGTAGGCGTCCACAACAGTGCACTCTTATGCAATGCTGATTGGTGGCTGCAAACGCAGCTCCTGGGTAGACCCATGGTCCTGAAGGGAAACAGTGGCGTTCTATGATGCTATGTGTCCCAGCTGTGGAAGACGATGGTGGGCCATACGTGATAAACGCAGTTCTATCACTCTGGGTACTCTTCCTATAACACAGCTTGTTCATCCTAAATGCATTTTCAGGGTAAGGTCTTTTCACTTTACAACGTGCTTCCCAGGCTGTTACTTGCTATAAGCTGAAGGGCACATGTGCTGCAGACATTTCATTTCCGGTAGTCACAGCATCTCAGGAGGATCATAGCAGCATTCCCATTCTACATGAGAAACAGAGCCGCAGAGATGCCAAATTAGTGATTCTGGCTAATTGGTTAACACTGGAGGAAGCTATCTTCTAACCTGGGTGCCTATTTGTTTCATATAAGGTAAAGAGAGGGGGCAATTATTTAAATGAGTAGGACATTTAGTTGATGTCCCTAGTTATGTGAGTGGAACATGGCAGTCCTTTAATGCCCTTTGGGGAAATAAACACCCACTTATTGATCACAAGGGGATCACTATAGAAAAAGCACACGGGGGGGGGGTGTGATTTAAAGAAATATTATGATTAGGAGCATACTTTGAGTTTTGTCTTTATTCACACTGTAATTTCCTGTATAATATATATCACATACTACACGATACAATGTGACATCATACTGTAGTATTTTAGCATGGAACTGTTCTCACTCAGGCCTTTGTTAGTCCCCCTGGTCTGTTTGCTTCGAGTACAGTGTGAGAAGTGAAGAGAATGGCCACAGTCTGCTCCCAGAGATGCCTCTAAGAGTGCAGCAGGGCCTGCTCAGACCAAGGTTCTCTTTTGCTAGACATAATCTTATCCTGTATTTTGGCATTACATTTTTATGCATTTTCTTTCTTTCACATTTTTAAAAATTTCTTTTCATTATGCCTGATCATTTTGTTTTGTGAAAGTCTTGCCTCCTTTGTTGGATGGCATCTGCAATCTTGTTGGCCTGATTCTCTCCACCCTCATAACTCCCTCCACACATCTCCAAGATGGCCTTCCCTTGCCCTGCCTTCATGTCCTACATTCTGGCCTTAGCCCCCTGACTCCCTCCCTCTCATCCTTCACTCCTTTTCCCACACCTTCTTCCTCTCCCACTCATCCCTGCTGCATGTCTGTTTAAGCTGGAGATGACCTATCGTTCATTCGAATGCTCTCAGACAATCTGCTGCGGCATCATGTGAGCTGCAGTTAATGTCAGAGGCAATTTTAATGTGCTTATTTATTATCCTCTTAGAAGGGCAGAATCAGGGTCAAAAGGAACAGCTTACATGATTCAATGGCTCATGAAGGATGAACTGACCCTAGCAAGAAAGCTGTCTTCTTACATGCGAGTTTAAGTGCACATGTGTGTTTGTTTAATGAGACGACTGGGCCACAAAAGTTGGTAAGCCCTGACCAGCACCAGTGTCCCGAAGCCCTGTGCATTTTCACTAGCCTTGTTTTCTGTTATGCTGAGCACTAACTTGTACTACACACTACCAGCAGTCTCCCCTGAATGTCCCTGCCGATCCACTTGGAGTTAATTGCCTCACTGAAGGATCTTCATATGGTTGTCCCACTTGTGTACTGCACCAAGGAGTCCAGACAAGGTGGCAATGTGAGTCTGCCCACCAGTCCACAGATAGAAATAACTTTATTGCCCTGTTACGATGCTAACAATGAGGCAGAGATGAATTATGGAAGCATAGTTGAGTTATATGGAAGAGTCACATAGATTATGAAGTTTAACTATGACATTTCAAGTCAAATGGTGATACCAACTGTATAATCTACCATACAAAAGAAAATTCCCTTTAAATTTTAGGTTGTCGAGTCTTTAATGGCTAAGCAATCTTTCCAACCCCCCAAATCCCCCTTTAAACCAAGCAAACAGCAGAATTATGTTAGTCCACCCCAACATGTCTATCTTGTTTGTCCTTCTTGTCAAGAGTATGTCAGAACAAATGACAAGATAGTTTTAGAGTCATGAAATGTCATGTATGAGTCAGGGCTCTTGAGAAACAGAATGGGCTGTCCCTCGTCCACGTCCATAGGCTGCCACCAGGTGTGGCCCACAGTAAAGGTGGATTTTTCCACCTCAGAAGATATAAGTTAGGAGTGGGTCTTTCTACTTTAAATGATTCTATCAAGGAAAACTCCTCAAAGGTGTATCCAGTTTGTTGGGGTTTAGTTAATTCCACATGTAGTCAAGTTGGCAACTATGAATCTCACATCTAAAAGATTAATTGCCACCCCCAATGAAGAAAAATATGGCAATCTTTTTCCCTATAATTTATGTTTTTACTCGCATTACATCCCAATCTCAGCCCCTCCCACCTCTCCTCCCAGTCTCTCTCTTACAAATCCCGCCCCCTCCCCATTACCCTTTGCCCTTCTCGAGGAAAGCAAATGCTGTATCTCTCTCTTCAGCATTCGTTTCAAGTTCACTTCTTTCCATGATTTATTTATTTTTGTTTTATGTGCATTGGTGTCTTGCTTACATGTAGGTTTGTGTGAAAGTGCTAGATCCCTTGGAACTAGAATTACAGACAGTTGTGAGCTGTCATGTGGGTGCTGGAAATTGAACCCACATTCTCTGGAAGAGCAGCCAGTGCTCTTAAATGCTGAGCCATCTCTCCAGCCCCAGTCACATCTGTCAGAAGCAGGGCTGAGGGAGAGGGCAGGTAGGTCTAGGTAGACACACGGGAAGCTGGAGCAGCCTGGGCTGCGGAGCATCAGGACAGTGGCTGAGAGGGACGAGACAGCAGGGACCTGGGGCAGGGGCTGGGAGGGGCTGTACTGAGCAACACTGGAGAGCTCCTGGTCAGAAGCACCCAGCAGTTCTGGCCTGCAGGAAAGCTTACTCACGGGACCCAGTGCCGGGAGCTGAATGCTGGTGTCGCTGGGCTCCAGGAGAGACGTGTTCTCCGAGAGCCTTGTGATGTTCATGTATCAAGTGGCATTTGAAGCACTGTTGGCAGTGTGCCACTCCACCCTTAGGCTCATGGGTCTCTGAGGCTGGTACAGCGACTCCTCCCATTTAAAGACAGGCAAGTAAATGGCAGCTAAGTACATTGTCAAGCTTTCAGGCCTCAAGAATTATGGTAAAAAGGCAGACTTCCCACATCTACTGAGTTCGAAATTCCTATTCTTGCCCTTTTACTGTAGGAGAAGGAATTAGAGAGGACCAGAGTGAAGACAGGTCACTGAGTCTGGAAAAAGGGGGGGGGGGTAAATACATGTTTTGATGAAGGGCTCAGGTTTGGGAGCTGACTGAACTGACTGAGGAATGAGGCTGGGGTGCTGTGACCCTGGAGACAGACTGCAGCCTACAGCCCCACCTAGAGTCTCATCTGAGTCAAACAGCCTCTAGCTATTTATCTACTGTGGAGCAAGGGGAAAGTTCTTTAATCCTTAGAGAAGTACTGATTCTAGAACCCCAGGCAGGGCTATAGCTGTACAAGGCAGGACGCTGTGCAGGCAGAAAGCCATCCAGCCAATAAAATGGTGAACTCCCAATTGTCCTGTCTGCTAATATTTCTCTGAAAGCTACCTCAAATTCTTCTGGGATAAGGTGGGGTATAAACCTGAAACATGCACATGTCTGTGTGATAGATGCTTCCCCTGAGCAGCCTTTAGAAGTCGGTTCTTGTTAACTGGATGCAGGGATGAGTTGTCCCCGTGCCTCCTGTGGTTCTCTGTGCAGTGTGAATCTGAGCAGATCCATGCTTGGGTCTCTGAGTTTGGAGCCTTCCTATAAGTTTTCACATGTGCTGTCTCTCTCCTCTGAAAGACTAGTCTTAAAGAAGATGAAAGGAAGAGACGGTGGCAAGCCATGGGCACACACAGAGCCAGCAGGGAGAACAAATGCCATCCATGGGTGTCAGGGAAAGTTACAGCATTGCTGGACTTCCACCTCATGCTTCCACACTGTCATGAGAAATTCAGCCACAGGTCTAACCGAGACCAGCGTGACTGTCTCAGACAGGTACTTTCTTCCTGACACCAAGACGTTGACCTGAGGACAAAAGAGCTGGAGACAGAGGCCGTATAGAAGATCTGCCAAACAAATGATAGGGCTGTGGGGCTGTCCTGAAGTGTGGGCCTCGTGGCAGTACCACAGAGTGCAGAGGCACCTTGCCTGGTCCTTACACATCCCCCCAAGGCCGCTCCATAACGGACAACTACAGCTGGGACAGGACAGCACAGGGGGTAGCTCTGAGATGCAATTCCAAGCAGCCAGGAGGAAGGCCAACCCAGGACACCACTGGGCCATCAGCTCCTGAGGGACATATAAAGAAATATCACAATGGCTAAGGAGCACAGAAGGGGAGGCCCGAATGTTCTAGACCAGTTACTTTTTCACAGATCACAAGACAGCAGATTCTCTGCAACGTTTCCCTCTTCCCTTTCCTTCTTTACTCTTCTGAAAATGCTCATTTCTCCAGCATCCTATACTGATTTTGAAAGATAAACAATAGCAGTTTCGGGGCCAGAGAGATGGATCTTACTCCTGGCCCTTTAGTACTTCAGTCAAGGTAAGGGAGTCTTTCTCTGTCATGGTGGAGGGTGGATTGCAAGCCACAGTGCTCAGTAAGGAGTCTAAGAGTACCTGGCCCACTGCCCCTAGGGGCCACCTCTTAGAGATGAGTAGCTCACAGCACGCAGCACATGTTCTTTTGTGTTCCTGATGTGGGTGGGGCTGCACTTGGACCCCAGAGCTCTTGGTTTTCCCACCACCCTGCTCTCCATGTCGTGCCACACTGTGGAAGAAGTCCTGTTGCCTGAGAGATGCCAGAGAGGTGCAACCGACGGTTTCCTGCTGCCTCTGTTTGTAACACAAGGGAACTAATGCAAAATAATGGAAAGAATGCTTATACTTATGTAATACCATGAAATGTATTCATCATCATCAAAGCGCCAGCATCCCACTGCAAGAGTGCTACCACTGCATTTGTTGCTGGAGGAATTAAGTTAGCTCTAATGACAACTCCTGCAAGAGAACGCAGACTGCTAGCACCCAGCAGATCCTGGGCTTCCTTGCATCTTTCTCCTCTCCTGGACTTGGCTGCTTCTGAGCAAGGACAGGTTTGTTTCTGTTTGACCAGGAGTTAGCAGCATGTCTGGCTCAGGTAAAGTAGCAAGGAAAATAAAGTCTGCAGATTATTTGTTATGGTTTCAAGATGAAACACTGCCCGCCCACCTCTACCGTGGCCCCTGAACCTGCTCCTCTGGTTGAACATCTGACCTCTAGCTGGCTGCTGGCCATGTCTTGGGAAGTTCTGAAGCTTTTAGGAGGTGAGTTCAGTTGGTAAAAGCATGTTGCTGGGGGCGGGCCCTGAAGGTCACAGTGCAGCCCTGCCCCTGGGTCCCCATCTTTGCTTTCTGATTGGTGCTATGTAGAAAGCTAGCTGAAATCTCCTGCCATAACCAACAGAGCCCCAGCTGCCACACCCTCCTGCCATGATGAACATCTCACCTCAAATGTCAAGCGCAAATAAGTCTTTCTGCCTTGCTCTTTCTTGTCAGGCATCTGATGAGAATATTGAGAGACCTAACTAATACAGAACCTAAAGCTGTCAATCTCTTTTCCCACCGTTCTGTCGAGAGTTGCTATTTGTTGAAACATTGTTTTAGATGACATAATTCCTCTCAAAAACACTTCCAAAGAAAGAAGTAAGGGACAAGGAGAGAGGGAAAGGGCTGGAAAAAGTCATAGCCAGGTGGCAGGTGTTGTAAATGGACCACTGTGGAATGCCACATGCCTGTTCTCCATGAGCTTCATGGTTCCCCATGCCCTCCTGCACTTGAGGCAGTGAACGTACTGAGCTGGGCTGGCTCTCAATGCCAGGTCTAGCTAGGGGGAGTATCAAATCTAAATAGCATTGAACTAGTGACTGAAACCCTGGAGACTCACTCTCTCCCCACAATCCCGTACCTGGTTTAAAAGAGCATAAAACACAAATGAAAGTCCAGCTTGCAGAGCTAGAGTCTGACCAATACAGATGTGGATGAACACAGCCAAACATCAGACTGAGTGCAGGGACCCCAGTGGAAAAGTTAGGGCAAGGACTGAAGCAGTTTGCAACCCCATAAGAAGAACAGCAATATCAACCAACCAGATCCCCCCACACACTCAAAGCTCCAAGGGGCTAAACCACCAACACATGGGGAGACCTATGGCTCCAGTCACATATGTAGCAGAGGATGGCCTTATTGGGCATCACTGGAAGGAGAGGCTCTTGCTCGATGACCCAGGGTAGGGGAATGCTAGGGTGCTGAGGCAAGAGTGGGTGGGTGGATGGGGGAAGCACCCTCATAGAGGCAGGGGGAGGGGATAGGGAGGTTTGTGGAGGGGAGACTGTGAAGGGAATGTGAATAAATAAAATAACCATTAGAAAATGAAAAAAGTAAAGATAATATCCAGTCAAAGAAAAAGAAAGTTCAGTTTAACAGTGAGAGCGCTAACTGCCACACTCCTGTCTCAAGTCAGAAAAGCATAAGACTTCCTGGAAACCTTAAAGCTGTAGGAGACAGAGGGACCCACAGGGTCATGGTGACATCCCAAGCCTCTTTGCTAGGACCCCTGTCTTCTAGCTGCAACAAGGGCTCAGAGATGCAATGTGTATCTGGAGCAGAGGCCTGCGCCTTAGTGGAACCTCACCCCTGTTTCCTATGCAGTGCATAGCCAGCTCCCCCTTTAAAGCCGTTCTTTATATGGTTCATTCAGCTTTCATGATGTCCCTGATTCTGTATCCCCGCATCCTTACATACCATGTCCCCATGGCCAGCTGGAGCTTTCCCTCCCATCCCCTTTGTGAAGTGGAAAGAACTACTTTGATTTCAGGACGAGCGGTTGTAGAGGTTCTGGGTTTAAGGTGAGAAGATGGAGAGCAGGAACTATCCAGTTCTATCCACTGCATCTCAGCAATACTGAGCTGGACCATTTGAGCCACCCATGTGTGGTCTATGGCTCGTGCTCCTCCCAGTCCAGAAAACATCCTCATGGAGAAGAAGCAAGGTCAGCCAGAGAGAGGAGACAGGGAGACTGCTCTCCAGGCCTCCACTGAAATGACTCACTGAAGCCCAAGCTAATCCTGTCTGGAACCTAAGATGAGCTCTCAGATGCACCCACCGGATTGAGGTGCTCAGAGTGGCAGCCGCAGCAGGCAGCTTTCAAATGTTAAGCTTCATTTTACTTTGGGGGCACGCACAACTTCACACAGGCTATAGACGTGGTTTGGTTCCAGGAAACATGACCTGCTTGTCCCAAGCCCAGGGTCCCTCCCTGGGCTGCTGGCTGGAGTACCCGGGAGTATATGGGCTGATCCCCTCCCATCGGGCCCCTGCCTTTGTGCAGTGAGCTGTTATTGTTGGCTCCATATGTAGCTTTTGAAGGGAGCTCCAGGCTGCTTTCCTCTCCCTCAACCATCCAAAGAGAGGCCCTCTAGAGTGGATCAAGGGCTTAAAAGAGCTCTTGGGAAAACACAGGTGGCCTGGCCATTGAGGCTTTCTGTGGTAGGAATGAGAGGCACACAAAGCCTTTAGTGTGGGTTCTCTCATCCTCCCCGGGGGGCAGGTGCAGAAAGAGAGCCCCGCTTATGGGCAGAGCCCACTTCAGAGTGGAGCCAGGGGATGGGAGGTCTGCTGTGGATGTGCCAGGCAAGCAGTGGTCTAGCCTTCAGACACTTGGAGATGGCTTCTCATGTGCTTGTAGGCCTTAGGAATATAAACACATCCAAAAGGACAGCTTAGCTGGGTGTGGTATAACTCCAGCACTCAGCACGCTAAGGCAGGAAGATTGGGAGTTCAAGGTCATCCTGAGATCCTGTCTCAGAAGGCCAAAGAGGAAGGGGTTGGACCATGAGAAAGAGGGAATAGATCTTAAGCACTAAGAGCTTTAAAGGCACGTATGTAGCATGACCATTCGGTGTAGACAGGTAAGTGACTGGATCTTCTACCCAGGGTGCTGTGATCCAGCTCAGTCTCACAGTCACTACAAGATGACAGACAATGGTGTCACGAGGACAGACCCTCACCTACAGCAAGAGCCGTCTATCCTAAGGATAACCAGAGGTTCCTTTCTCATCACACCACAGGATATGATTTTGTTCCTCTTGCATAAATAAAATAGCAGTGAGAGGTGCCAGCAACCGAAAGGAATTGTGGGTGATTGCTACACGAATGGAGACATCATTTTTGATCTGGTTTCTTTCTCACTTGAAAAAATCTGTGAAAACACACTGGAGTCATAGGACGAAGATGGCTAGTACTAAAGCTGACGAGTCTGACAGCAAGTGCTGAGTTTGTGCTTGTGTGTACACACCATGCAATGAAGTATGATGGCTCATGCTTCCCAGCCAACACAGACGAGGTGTAGTGCTGCGCCCTCGCCACAGGTGGCAGCTTTGGGCACTGTGGGACACTTTGGGAGTGTCACAGTGATCCTTTATGGTCTGGTCCTCATCACCCACCCAGCTTCACTCCTGTGCACTGCAGCTGGGATAGTTTCTGAGCACTCTTCCTTCTAGGCCTTTCCATGAGCTATTCCACTATCCAGAACATTCTTTTCCCTATCTCTATCTTGCTAACTCCTTCCCTATTAGGCTCAACCTTGGGTATCTCTTCCTCCAGGACACCTTCTGTGGGGTTTAGCTGTGCTGACCTTTGAACTCAGCTGAGCCTATGGAAAAGTCTTAACCTCAATTTGTACTTTTCTTCCCTGCATCAGACAAAGCAGCTGCAGTTGTAAGGCTGAGGCTTCTCTTACATGTCCTGACTTCTGAGCCTGCTAGAGAAGGCCAGAGAAGGCCCAGGGGTGTTCCCAGAACCACACACACTGATGGTCTTCAGGGAATGCAGACCGACAAACTGCAAAAGGCCTATTTTTTAGAAACCTGTTCTCTCCTGTCTGCAGTGTGCCTCACTGTCTGTAGATGGTTCCAGCTGAGAAAGTCCCATGCTTCAGCTGGGCTACCAGGCCTGCTGCTGCTCAATCCGGTGTCCACCTGTGCAAATCAGAGGCTCCAGGAGGAATGTTCCGAGGAGCCTAACGTTAGATGATCAGGTGGCCCTGAGGCAATACACAGTATTGTTTTCTCATCCACATCCCTAGGACATGGGAGGAGGGAAAGCTCTTTTCCCTGAGGCACCAGGTATAGGAAGCCATCTTCCCAGTTCTTACCATTGTTATCTAAATCTGGAACATATTCGGCTCCATTAGATTTCTCTGGTCATTCCAGAGCAAGCTAGGACCTTCTGAAGTCACCTGATCAGGCCCATCTGGTTCCAGTGGAAGATGGCTGCCTTGTTCTCTTTGAGCCTTCCTGAACTGCTGTGAGCTGAGAGAGGAACTCTTGGATACTGGGTGGCCTGTCTCATCAGCATCCCTTCAGTCTGCTTTTGCTCCTCAGAGCTGCCTGGGGGCTGTCTGGTCCTAAGCTCTGCTGCTCTGCATCCTCCAGCATTATGCACAGAACATGGAGTACAGCGAGCACACACGCACAGTGAGTGTCCATGGCAGGTGGAGACGCTGGGTCCTGGAGGCCATGGACCTGTCATAGGTGGCTAGAGAGCGAGTCTAAGAGGAGCCCAAAAACCCGCACAGTGGGAAGGCCTAGAGGCAGGTCAGTGAGAACACACAGCTGAGCTCTCGAGCCCCATGCTCATTTTTCTCCCATATCTAAATTCCAAGATAATTTCACACAAGAACAGAGATTTCTAACATCTCTTGAAAAATCCCATCTTGTAGCCCTGAGCCCACATTCCTTCCACCTTGGCACTGATAGCATTGATGGCAATTGTTCTTTTAGGGGTGATTTGGTCCCTTACCATCCACATTACCTGTGTGACTTACACTACCTATGTGAAGACGAGCCCTGTGAGCTAGCCCTGATCTACTGGAATAGGTTAGAAGTCCAGCCACACTGTGGACAGAGGAGCAAGGAGAATGCCAGTTTCAGTGCTGAGTCTCCACAGTCTCCGGACAAAGCATAAAGGACCTCAGCACCCAGTCCCGGCCTGTCTTCCAGGCGGCCTCAGCACCCAGTCCCGACCTGTCTTCCAGGTGGCCTCAGCACCCAGTCCCAGCCTGTCTTCCAGGTGGCCTCAGCACCCAGTCCCGGCCAGTCTTCTAGGCAGCTTGCTGAGCATTTTCTGGCCACCTGCACCTTTGAGCCCTTCATGTTTCTGTGCTTGGCATGGAAGTGTACACTTGAACCCCACTGCTCCAGAAACAGAGGCAGGAGGCCAGTCTGGGCTACATGTGAGACCTTACCTCACAAATTAAAACACCTTTATGACTGATTGATAACTATCTCCTTGAGTATTAAGTTAAACAAAACTGTATATATCACTGATTTGATTTTTAAGAGAGTGCTGTAACTCTGAGATTTAAAAAAGTCATACACAGGAGGAAAAAACCCCCTAGAGACCCTGTATCTGAAGAGACAGTGTTTCTCCTTGAGAGGGAAGGCTGAAGACTTTAAAAAGTAAAGTCCACGGGTGCTAGGCAGAAGAGCTGTGCTGTCTGCTAGTCCCCTCAGATTAGATTAGATTCTCCTCAGGGGGAAGCCGTGGGCAATCTGAGACAAGGTCTCTTGAGATTGACCCCAACCAATGTTTTGAGCACATCCGTCCTGTCCCTACATTAACATCCCTCCTGCCTTCCCCCTCTCCATCTGTATCCTCTCTCCCTCCCATTCTCAACTTATAGCTCTGAATGTCTGATGTTCTCTGCTATCTCTGTGTCCTTCTCTCCTAGAAAACTATTTATTTCGCAAGCCCCCTCACCTGAGCCAGCACCGCTGACTTTAAGGAGAGGGGTGGGGCAAGGCTAGAACATTTGTTGGTCCCTTGCTCTGGTGTGTGGGCCCCTTGAAGACAGGCATGCGCTTCCCCAGTGCTCTGTACTCTGTTGGCCCAGTTGGGAGTCTGACTTCTAGTCTCCATGTGTTTGTACTGTGTTAGTTTTAGACAACCCCCTGGAGTTCTATGAAAGGGTTGAAGTGAGACTAAATGTTGTGAGGTGCATTTGGTCAGGAGGGACAGCATGTGCAGCCTAGGGACAGGAAAAGGGCCCTCTTGGTTAAAAAGGTTAAATGATTATCCATGCAGGCCTCTTCAGGTCTTCTGCATGGATAATCTGAAGGGCGAACACACTTCTAGAAATGGGCCCAAGAGGACTTTCAACCCCAGGGGGATTCTCATTAGCAGGAAGTAAACAAGAAGTATGCCCTGAATTTAGAAAATAAAGAGTTTCCAATAAATGTCTGAAATAGTTCTGGTTCCTAAGTATCATTATGCCCTTCAAAATGAATGCCCCAGGAGGCCTGCCTTCTAATCAGCACACGTGCTTGTCAGAGCTGGCTATAAAAAGAAGCAGTACTTAGGCGTCCACTCCTCCACCACAGAAGGAAACTGAATAACAGCATACACACGCTATGTGGCCAGTGGGGGAGACCTGTGGGCTCTGCTTCAGAACAGCTCTTGTGCTGAGCAGTCCAATCTGCTGGGCACCTAGCAACCCGAGACTACCAGACTGGAGAGTGTGCAGTGGAGACATAAACAAGTGTTGCATGGAAACCAGGGTGGGAGCCCTGGGGACCAGTGTCTGCTGACCAGGGAAACAGGAGGGCAATTATCTCTCCATCCACTGTCACTGTCATCAGAGTACATCCCATAACTATCATTTAAATGCTACATGCCCAATGCCACTTTCTAAGTTTAATCCCTGCCACCCTACAGGGTAGGTTGCATTCTGATTCCTTTTGTCAGACGAGGAAACTGTTGTGGACGGTGACTTATTGGAGGTCACAGTGTTAATCGAGAAGGAGCCTGCTAGAGTGGGACAGAGGGGCCAAAGAAGGGCTGGAGGGTAGGTAGTAGCCAAGCTCAATCTTTGCAAACACTCTCTGAGAAAGCATCCTGGAGGCTAGGCAGGGCAAGCCCCTGAGGACAGGCCATGTACCACTCACTGGAAGGAAGGGGGCAGAGCATCCAAGCCCTGCTCACAGCCGGCGGGTGTTTGGGGTTAAGCCCCTCCTTCTTGACCAGCAGACACAGTCGTGGATAGATGGGGATTTTCACTCCTAACTAAGGCAGCACAAATTGATGAGATCCACAAATCCTGTACTTTTCCAAAATTCTACGGGGAATGAACATTGGTTGCCCACAACTGCTGATATCTGATGTTGGGAAAGCCCCTGGCTGGCTTTCTGGGGTCAAGCATTTGACCCTGCTCGACAAGAACCCAAACCATGGCCAGCTCTGTACCCACAGTCATGGGGTCTTTCCTAAAGATGTGTTTGTGAGGTCACCTCCTCCTCATTCATGAGACATCAGCAAGCTCTTTGTTGGCAAGATTATGAAATATAAATTCACCAGCCCCTCTGTTAGGAATGATGATTCATTTCTTGTTTGTATCTATATCCCAAAGCCTTTTGTTTCCATTAAGGTATAATAAGATAAACAATAAAACTTTCACCCATAAATCCAAAGACTGTCTTGCTTACAAAGATGGTGTGTGTGTGTGTGTGTGTGCTCGCGTGCACATGCACTTAACTGAGGTAAAGCTAGCCTTTCAGTGTGATTATAGGAACTACTGAATTGTCTCCATGGTGTGTATTCAAGGGCCAAGGGCAGCATTCACCATGAGAGCTTTCTGCTACATACTTCACAGGAACAAGAGCAGCACTTGTCTTTAAACACACACTGCAGTATGCTCAGCACTCTACCCTAAACTCATCATGAGGGGAGAAGGGGACAGAGTTCTGCCTGCTGCTGGCAAAGGTCCCCATGGCCACCTCCCCTCCAGTGCTCACTGCCTCATAGCACAGTTGCTTGAGCACCAGCAGGCCTTGCCTGACACAGCCTATGGCCTGCCTTTTCCACACCTGCCACCCAAGGCTCCTGGTCATTCCTTATCAGTCTGGCTCTCAATCTGTTTCCAAACATGTTGGCTCTGGCTGTTTGCCTCCCAGCATAGCTCTCCGGATCTCTGTTCTTTCTGAAATTCATGCCTCCATGTTCCCAATTTCTCTGCTTTCCTTTGCATTTTCATACTCCACTTAGATGTAAGCTTTCTTCTTGCTGACTCCCACAATGGTTGCTTACTCTTCCTTAAATCTTACACCCTGAGACTGGAGGAAGGAGACAGTCTTCATTAATAGAAGTTTCAAGGAAACTCCCTGATTCTAGATAGGGCCATTAGAAGGCAACTGTTTTCAAAGAACAAAGCACAACTCAAGAACAAGGATGCAGCTTGTCTGGGTGGAATTATATTACAAAACCCGAGGTGCTTTTTCAAGTCCACTGTCTCGTCTAGAATGACCTGCTTTGTGGAGGAGACTAAGGCATGTTTACAGCCTGCTTGAGTTCATACAGTGAAATAACTAAGGACATGGGAGTGCTTCCAAAAGCTATCACACAAAACCCACTCTCCTGCATGAGCCCCTAATGTGCTGATGGGTAGTTAGGAAGGTACACAGACACTGAGACAGGGAAAAGCTGGTGGAGGCCCTCAGATGTGCACACAAGCCACTAGAAGAAGCCAGATACCAGATCATATATCTTTTTTGCACCACCAAGGGGGAAGTACACTGAGGCCACTTAATCAACTTTTGGCAACATCAGTAGACAGTTCTGCCTGAGTATATGACGTGGAACTGAAATATTTCTCTTGGACTTTGAATCCAGTCCACTGTTTGTGCCTATTACAATACTGTTAGCTGCTAGCTGCTTTCTATAGCGTATGCCCCCAAAACGTGGCTAGGCATTCAAGTTCAGCACTTTTGTAGACCTGTCTTATTCCCCTCTCCCTTCTAGACACCTTTTACTATTTTGGAAAAATGTTTTCCATGAGCATCTCTCCATTATATGATTTCTCCACCCTTCTTTCCCTTGCCTATCTTACAAGGATGTCTACATAGCTACAATGTCCTTTCAACATTATCTAGTGTCTTCAGCTTTTACAGGGCTCTGTTATTTGCTAGATGTTAGAGAGAGCAAAAGGCTTGACTTAACAACATCCTCATGAGCCACCGCATTCTCATCTGCTGCTTCTTTCCTTGCCCCTTGTCCTTTCTTATGCTCTCCATTGTGCTGGTACAGAGATGGGGACAAGAGAGAGGCTGGCATCCTATGTGCACTGCACACGTGCTCTCTCTGGTTCTGTGGCTTCTGCTTGGGATTCTAAGGAAGGAGGCTCCAGCTGTAGTATGTAGTAGGGAATGAGGCACCACCTCCACTGAGCTCCTTTGTGTTTGGATTTGCACTGAACCACCATGAGGACCATCATACACTCCCTTTGCACGGTCATCCTGTCTCCCCACTTACCATCATCAGCCACAAATGGCTGGAGGCTTCTCCTCTTGGGAAACCATCATTTTCTTCCAGCACTGGCTCTGGGAGTGACAGATTTCATAGCTGCCAGCAGTACTTTCCCTGTCTCAGATTAACTTTCTTTCAGAGACCTTAAAACAATCTGAGTCCAGTCATCACTAATGTTATGCCCAAAGTCCTTAAAGGAACTAAATGAACAAAGGAGTCCAAGGCTGGCGACTTAGGGAAACCTTGGTTGCACAAATTAATTATTCCTAAGGATGGCATTTAGAAAGTTTTTGCTATTAAATGTGAACAGTGAGTGTCCTGAAGAAAAACATGGTATACAGAGATTTTCAAACTCACATGGTGGAAAAATATCTTTTTGCAACAAGCACCTTGTAGGACAGACACATTGCTGGATACCAGGGTCCAAGAAGTACAATGTCATCACCAGGCTTCATACCTGACAATGCTTTGTCTGGGTTTATAAAATTGAGATTTGATGCTGACCTTACGTATAATCTTTTTAACAGATATAAATTACCCCACCCTCCATTTCTATAAACCAAAGGGTCCCAACCATTTTGTTGCTTCCCGACACTATCTGACTTCATTCCTGAACTTTGCTAGTGATTCTTCTGGTCGCTGTGAGAAAATACTGACAGAAACAATGTAATGAAAGAGGGCTTCTGTCATCTTGTGGTTTATAGAGACTTAAGTTCATCATGGAAATGGCATGGCATTTCAGCGTGGTGGCTGTATGAAAGGAATACCTGGGAGAGCTTCTCCTATCAGGAAGCAGAGGTCAGACTGGAAACTGAGGTAGGCTATGAGCATCCAAAGGCTCCCAGTGACCCTCTTAGACCTACTCTGCAAAACAAAACAACAACCCAAAGAATACCCCACAGCACCACTGGCTGGGGATCAAATGTTCCAACGCGTGAGCCTGCAGGGGACAGTTCAGACCTAACACATAACAATTTGAAGCCATCTTTCTTGAGGAATGAGGGCAGGAGCAGCATGCACTTTCCTGGTGGAACACAGGATGGTGACACATGTCCTGTATCTTTCCCAGTGATGCTATCGTCCCGCTGGTCCCTGGACTGCAGGACCTCAGTCCTCACTGTGTTTTGAGGGCTGTGTTGATAGCTTGGAGCATCTCACCTTCTGAGTCCAGGGCTTGTGTTCATTTCCTCCTCTGGCTTAGGTTGGAGATAATGTTTTCCAGCCTCATATCTCCCACGGTGTCCACTGCCTCCACCCTGACTAGGAGTCTCCACACGTCTTACTCCTGCTTGACCAAGCTGATATTTTAGAGGTTTCTTCCTCAATTTCTATCTTGCTCTGGCCTCTAGAATAATCACTGTGCCACATTCCTGCATCTTTTGAAGTATCTTGGTGTTTATACCTGATAGTTAACTTTAGACTTCCTTGAAATTTATAGTTTCTTTCTTTAGGTTACTTAACAATCATTCTTTTTAATACTACTTTGGAGCCTAGTACCACTTTCTATGAGGTCACAGGGAGGTGCATCCAACTGAAGATGGCTCTAGAACAGACAGCTTTTGCACAACACCAAAGATGCTGACAGTGAAAAGACCAGCTCAGTGCACATAGGTCTGTGCTAGGAGATGCAGACACCCGAGCTTCTGCTGAGTGTCAAGGCTGCTTGGGGAGTCCAGCTGCTCCTTATACTACAGCAACGAGGACAGAACATTCTTGGCGGGAGTCCCTGTCCTTGTGGGCAAGTTGCCTTTAAACTAGACCTCCCAGTACCTGGCACACAACACTGGCTTCAGTAGATGCTCAATAAACATGTTTTAACGGACTATTGATTGAATGAAGGAATGAACAGGAGAACAAAGAGACAACATGGAAACAAACTATTGCAGGCACAGGCTTGGCCTTGGCCTTGAGCAAAGCTTTAGTTCTCTGTGCTTATTTTTCATGTTTTGGGATCCAGCCCTTCCCACACGTGTTTTTATACTCGGCAGACACTCCTCCATTACAAACACAGCGGGGAGAGTCTAGTCAGCCACATCCTTAGAAAAATGAAAATTTATAACTCTTTCACCTCTTTTGTTCCAAGAATAATTAATGTCATAAGACAGTAATGAGAAACCCTGCAAAACGCCTTCAAGAAATGAAGATTTTTTTTCCCCCCAGCACATCTTGAGTTCAAACACTTGCAAAGCACTAGCAATGCCTAATTTCACACTTTACATTTGGACTCAATTTTTCCCCTAGAAAGTTAGGCAAAAGACAGCAGGCCTGCCAATTCATGGACCAACTGTTACTATTCTGTATCTACTGCAATAAGCACATTGTTACCCAGCTGCTTTTACAATAAAACCCTGTCTGAAATCTCTGCACACCTTATGAGTTTCACTCCATCTTAGCTTTTCCCCTAAAGCAGTCACTCAGGTTCCAGTCCCCATAGAAGACACGCTCCAGCCTTCCACAGCTGCAGAGGCTTATGTCCTGAGAGATTTTCTATGTTACAATTCATGCTTCCAATCAAAACAGTGCCACAGTTGACATGATTTAGTGAGAAGAAGGACTTGATTAGGGTCCAGCACATTACCAAGCAAATATTAAACAACAGGGGATTTTTAATATGCAATAGTTGCTCTGTTCACAACAAAAACAAGCCAGAAACAATTTCCTGTTCTACGCTACGTGAAATGGAAGCTTGTTTTTAGGCAGCTGTGCTGTGCTGTGCACATCTTGGGGAAGCAGACTGCACCTAGGAGAGGTGCTGCAGCCATATAGAGCTCCACCCACATTTTAGAGGGAAACCAGCTGTGCTTCCAAATGGCAACAAGGACGCCTGCTAAGAGGCCAGGACTGTGCCTCCCTAGGACACTCCAAGCTTCTTTCTTGGGGTTCTAAATTTGGCCCACACTAAATTGTTAGGGACAACCTGTGGCTTGGACTTAAATTCTTTGATGATTTCAAAACACTGTTGTTGTTGTTGTATTCTCTATAGAAATATAAATAACACAGTATAAACCAGAGCCTGAAATGAGGGACAGAGAGAATAATTTTGGAAAGAATTTATGTATTATCTGTAGAGAAAAAGTAACTTTCTTTGCTGAGATTTGAGAAGAGTCCATTTTTCTTTTTCTTTAAAAAAATTTATTTATTCATTTATTTATTTATTTAATATATATGAATGCTCTGTCTTCAGACATATTTATTTATTTATTCATTCATTCATTCATTCATTTATTTAATATATATGAATCCTCTGTCTTCAGACATACTAGAAGAGGGAATCAGATCACAATACAGATGGTTGTGAGCCACCATGTGGGTGCTGGGAATTGAACTCAGGACCTCTTGAAGAGTAGTTAGTGTTCTTCACTACTGAGCCATATCTCCTGCTCCGAGTCCATCTTTTCATACCCAGAAATGTAGTTAAAAAAAAAAAGCAAATCCCAAACCAACCAACACCCTCCCCCCCAAAAAACCCAAAACCAACCCCCACCCCAATGTCCACCAAAATGAAACTACAGCAAAGACTAATAAAAAAGAGCCTGGCAGAAGTCAACAGATCATTAAGAGCATTCAGGATTGGGTATGGTTTTGACATTGACAAAAAGCCTTTCTCCGCTCTCATGGGCCACTGCATAGCAAGAGCTTCAAACTGCACAGGAGAAGAGCCTCACCTTCAGCCCTCTGCAGCAGCTGGGCACATGTGGGGCTGGGAGAGGCTGCTGAGCCTTTCTTTGTGTATGTGGCCTGGCAGGCAGGCTGCCTTGGTGAGTCGACCTGCAGTCCCAGAAGTACTCGGGGCTTCCCGTTTGGTTGTATGAGCTTTCTGGTACAGGTTCTAAATCTTCCTTGAAAAGAAGACTTGAGCAAAAGTTCTCTCTCTCTCTCTCTCTCATTCCCTTGTCCACATAGGGTAAAGCTCACCTCTCTGTGCTGGACCCGCACCTTCCAGCTTTTCAGAAGGGGCAGATGTGTGCCTTGCTGGCACTGCTCAGTCTACTCTAGCCAACTGTGCAAGCTGCATCTGCAGTTATTGACATCTTACTAATTTTGCTCAGATTCTCTTCTGCAGCCACTTTCTTTCTTTCTTTCTTCCTTTCTTTTTTTAAGGGGAGAGAGAGCTAATGAAAACCACGTTTGTATGCTCAAAGGCACACTGGAAAGTCATTACTCCGAGGGATAGCATGTTCCACAAGTGAAATGAAAGTAGTCTTATTTATGACCGGAAGGGCTACAGTGGACTGAACTGCACCACATCCACACTGGAACAGTGCTACAGAGATGCAGAGTCCCTCTCCAATCCACATAGTAACACCCCCCTCCCCCACCGTGGCCACCAGCAAATCCAGACGGCTTCCATGGTCAAAAGCTGGGGCTTCCATGGTCAAAAAGTTGGTAGGATCTCAAAGCCGGGGGGAAGGTGCATGCGAGCGAGCTGTTTCTCAGACAAGGAGAGAAAATCTCTGCAGAAAGGGCCATCAGTTCTTCACACTACCCTGCAGCTTTCTGGGACTTCTCATTACTCTCTACATGGTAGTGTTATGCCAAATCATTGGTCCTTGACATTTATCCAATACTGGCCTGTAAACAAAGCCGTGCAATACTTAGGGCCTCAATCTCCCCCTAGACATGCACTTTCCTATAGAGTCAAAAATGCTAGAGATGCTTGAATAACTCAACAGAGAACATCCACTTGTGTCCTTACAGACCATGACCACTTCCTTCATGGAAATCCAACAACAAGGAGGACATTTCTCTCTCTACTATTTGGATATGTTCTTTTTATCTCTAAGAATACAATTCTTTGGGCTAATAAGATGGCTTAGCAGGCACAGGCACTTGCCACCAAGCCTGAGTTTGATCCTTGGAACCGACCTGATGGGAGGAGAGAATCAGCGCCACAGAGTTGTCAGTTCTACTGAAAAACAGGCATGCATCCCGACACACGTGGACATACATACATACATACATACAGGCATATGCATCCCGACACACGTGGACATACATACATACATACATACAGGCATATGCATCCTGACACACGCGGACATACATACATACATACATACAGGCATATGCATCCCGACACACGCGGACATACATACATACATACATATAGGCATATGCATCCCGACACACGCGGACATACATACATACATACAGGCATATGCATCCCGACACACGCAGACATACATACATACATACATACAGGCATGTGCATCCCGACACACGCGGACATACATACATACATACATACAGGCATATGCATCCAGACACACGCGGACACACATACATACATACATACATACAGGCATATGCATCCCGACACACGTGGACATACATACATACAGGCATATGCATCCCGACACACATGGACATACATACATACATACAGGCATATGCATCCCGACACACGTGAACATACATACATACATACATACATGCAGGCATATGCATCCCGACACACGCGGACATACATACATACATACAGGCATATGCATCCCGACACACGCGGACATACATACATACATACATACAGGCATATGCATCCCGACACACGTGAACATACATACATACATACATACAGGCATATGCATCCCGACACACGTGGACATACATACATACATACATACAGGCATATGCATCCCGACACAGGTGGACATACATACATACATACATATAGGCATATGCATCCCGACACACGTGGACATACATACATACATACATACATATAGGCATATGCATCCCGACACACGCGGACATACATACATACATACATACATACAGGCATATGCATCCCGACACACGTGAACATACATACATACATACATACAGGCATATGCATCCCGACACAGGTGGACATACATACATATATACATACATAGGAAGTAAATGTTCCTTTTTTTTTTTTTCTTCGAGACAGGGTTTCTCTGTGTAGCCCTGGCTGTCCTGGAACTCACTCTGTAGACCAGGCTGGCCTTGACCTCAGAAATCCACCTGCCTCTGCGCCCCCCCCCCCAAGTGCTGGGATTAATGGTGTGTGCTACCACACCCGGCTATCATAGGAAGTAAATGTAACAACAATAAAAAGAATATGCTTTTTATAATAAAATATAAAAGGAAAAAACCCAGCACACCAGAATTGGTTAAGACAAACAGAAGAAAAAGAGCCCAAGAGAAGGCAAAAGAATCAGAGACCCACTCATGCACACACCCAGGATCCCACAGAGACACTGAGCTGAAAGCATACTATCTACTCAGAGGGTGAGGTGCAGACTCATACAGGTCTGGTGCATTGCGGCTTCAGCCTCTGTGAGTTCATACAAACTGTGACAGTGTTGATTTAGAGGGTCTTGTTTCCTTGGTGTCCTCGCTCCCCTCTGCTTCGTATACTCTCCCCACCTCTTCTTTCAAGGGGTTCCCTGATCCCTGAGGGGAGGTATTTGATAGAGACACCCCAAACTGTCTTAGGTCTACTACTGTGAAAAAGGACATGTTGGCTTGAATTCTACATAGGGAGGCCTTCCATATTCCTCTCATTTTAGCAATAAATAAAAAGGATAAACTCACAAATATCCAGGGTCCTGAAGTTACATACAGAGATATGTCATCAGAGAGCCATTAGGAATTAAATTAATTATCTGATCTGATCAATGCATCTTTATTAAGCCCCAAATACCAAAAAGAGGATTAGGTACTGATGAAAAACAGTACACGCTTTATATATGTAGAGGAAGAACACTTCTCCTGTGTATAGAGGAGAGGGGGACACACTGTGTCATATAGTGGTGTGGTGGGCACTGGAATGAAGATGCACAGGCTGCTGCATTGACTTTCTGCAGGATGAAAGGAGGTTAGACCTGACACCAGAGGCTGTGATGTTCCAGGCATGAGAAACGCCTTGCATGAAGATCCGATACACAGAGTTCAGCAAAGATGCTGAAGGCTGGGATCAGAGGAATTACAGGCAGAAACTGTTCTTATCCACCACACCTACAATCCACACGTTCCTTCCTTGCCTTGCCCATGTGAACATTCTATGTGTGGAATGCAGTGTTATTTGTGTGGCTATTCTCTCCTCCAAGACACTACTCCCAGACTGACTCCACAGAGGTGGCTCGCTGCCTTGATAAGGCCACAGAGTCCATCCATACAGCATCAGTGTGCAGCTCCCTTGCAGACACACCCCTACACTGCCTTAGCCTGCTGGGTACGCATGATTCCATGACAGCTCAGAGTGCACTGCATCAGGGTGCCTGGGGCTCCTCACAAGACTTAGGGAAGAAAAACACTTATCTACTTCCATACCCTACACAATGCCAAGTACACAATGGGAAATCAATAAATATTTGTTGAACACACATATGAGGTCAGTGGGATACAGCTCAATTCTCAAACATAGCCAGATATATCTTTTTTAAAAATTCTACATAGCACACCCTGATACAATTGGTTAGGGTACAATCAGACATAGCATGGATCTCTAGTCTGTGAAAGCCACTGTAATTCGGCATTGCCTGCTGTTAGGAGATAGGGGACTAGGTTTACTCTAAGCTAGTTTCCACTAGAAAATGTTACTGGTGAAGTAGTTTTAGCAGATGTTTTGAATACAAACTGACACTGCAAGGTAATGATTTAGCAGATAACTAAAAGTTAGAAAGTCAGAAGGGAGAAGTGGGGGACGCCTTTCAACTGCCCAGCTTTGTTATGGGGTGGGGAGCTGTTATTTTCTGCCTAGGTTTTTCATCAAGCGGAGATCACTATATTTAAGGGAATTTAACAAGAGTAAATACAGAGAAGTACAGTAATGAAAACTAAGAATATGCCTGTGTTGTTAGGACAGTCCATAATTATGAATTTTATGTCTTCATGCATCACGATTGGTTCTTAGACACTTCCCATGCACCCAGACTTTGGGCTTCGTGTCTGGGATTCAGAGGTGGGGAAGACAACAGCTCTCCTTAGAAGGAACTGACAGTAAAGAATGCAAGCATCCTAATGACAAAAACCCCATCTATAATCTTATGCCCATGCATGGAAGAAGCAACAGGGGAACTGGGAGCAGGCTTGCCAGGAACAGCCCAGTCTGTCAAGCGCATGCTGTCAATCAGGCAGACCAGAGAAGGCTGAGGTTGGTCAGTATGTGGCTCTTCCCATCGTCCTTACAACACCAGCTCAGTGGGATCCTCTGCCATGGCCATGCTCTAGCAGAGCGGCCCAGCTCGTGTGCTCCCATAGCTTCTTCAGATCATATCTTCAAGCTGTGCCTGCATTAAAACTTGTCTCTAAGAACTTGCTAAACTTGGGAAAGGGAGGGGGCTTCATTTTCCTTCTGCAGTAACCTACATTGGCCACCAAGAGGCGCTATGGATCAACAAATGAGTGTACGCTGCTCTGTGGGACTCTGAAGTACAAACCCAGATTAACCAGCATCAGAAGGCCAGCAACTCTTGTTGGAAGACAGATGTTTGTCCAGCAGAGTACAGATGCTTTTGACCAAAGTTCCAAAATAAATCTTTCTTGTAAAGTTTAGTTAGAAGGCAGAGACTGTTTCTTACAGAGGTTTCCAAAGCTAAAAATAACTTCTTTCTCAGTGGGTCAACTTGGGTAGGGAAATAAAAAGGCAAACAAAACATTAAATAACAACAACAACAACAACAACAACAGACAAGCTCAACTCTCACAAGTTAAAATGAAGCTCTGGGGGCGATGAGAACATCTCTTTGAAAGGACACATGCTGGAAGCGGCTCTGATCATGTCACCCTTGGCCTCAGTTTTGAGTGACCCCATTCGAACAGGAACTGTCCTTACTCTCCAGGCAGAACTGGCCAACGCTTCATGTTTGTAACATTGCAGTCAGTTGCCATGGGAAGTAATCTACTGCTGCAGGCATCTTTTGGGTTAGCACTCCTGGATCATACAGAGGCAAAAGCAGCCAAGCAAACGGTAAATCTTGTCTGCGCTAGTGTGTTCTTCTTAGGGCTTAGTGAGAGTCAGAAAAACTGGGCAAAACTGTTACAATAGGAATTTTTAAAACTCTGCTAAATACTTGTGCAGAACTTTGGGAATGAACTTTCCATTGACTGAGACCACTCTTGAGCTCACTAGTCATGGGCAGGTTTCTCATTTTCTTTGTACTAGACAAATTGAAGGCTGGTACTATAAGTGGCTCTATTAGGATAAAAGTGAAAGACTTAGCTCCCCAGAGTTTTAAATATTTCGTTTGAAATTAGCTGTGTAAGTATTTTTCAAAAGCCTCCTAGAGAACCTGAAAACACAAATATTTCCTAAGGCTTCTTAAGTATTTAACGACATTAAAAAAATGCTCAAAATATTACCCAGCCTTTTCCCCCCACCCACATCCTCTCCCCTGGAAGAGAGAAGAAGCAGAAGTCCTTGCCATACTAATCATATTTGGGTGGTTACCACTGGCTAATTATAATACAATGGGCTATTTTCAGATTCCTAAAAATAAGGGAAACTTCATCAAATGCTGGGAAGGGCTGTGCAAGGGCGCCACACGGTCCACATGACACCCACAAGGGACAAATGTGAGAAACATTTCAATCACATGAAAAGCAAGGGCACCACGCGGACCACTTGACACTTTGAAGAAACCAACTCGGGAACATTTCAATCACACGGAAGCAGAGAGGATGAAGGAAACAAGTTTACTAGAAGCGTGCCGTGGGAGCGATGCAACTCGCCCAAACTTCCAATGATGCTGGTGGACCTCTTCTGTGTGCATCTTGAAGGAGACTGAATGCCATGCAGGCTTGTGCATGGACAAACACAATAAACAGACAGTCAGACAAACAAACAAAACTTTTAAACAAGTGCTTAGTATGTAGCCCAGGCTGGCCCTGAATTTTACATCCTCCGGCATCTATTTCCCAAGCTCTGGGATTGCAAGCATGCACTACTGTGTCTGGTCCCTAAATAACACCATTTAAAAAAGTGTTTGATAAAACCTTGTTGTATCTTTTAAATTGAAGCCATTTGGATTTCATCAAAGTATGATTCTTAAAAATATCCAATGGTAGGAACAATAAGTTATTTTAAAATCAATTCTGGGGTTAAGAATAAGGATCTGTTTGTAAAACAAAGGGGATGTGCTGAGGAATGAGGAGACAGCAGGGACTGAGTGAGTGGAGAGGCGACGGCACCTCTTGGTGGGAATCAGACTCTTACACGTAAACTGAAGGTGCAGTCAGATGGTTTCTCTGTCAGCTCAGGATGCTTGTTACAACTCCACTCTTAGAGCTCTACTGTACTGACACTGAAGAACCTCACCGGTACCTGCTGGTCAGGTAGAAAAGGCTGGAGAGGCAGCTGCCTAGTCCCTGCAGCAATTTCCACGGTAAGCTTCATCCACTAGTCCCTTATTCATGTCACCACGGTGTTCCTAACCACAGAGTCTTATTCCTCCTGCCATCTCTGGCCCCTCCAGCTCCTGCTCTCCCTCTTTCAGGCTTCCTCTGCCCTCACCCCAGCTGGCTGCCTGGCTTGCTGCTATGTACCATGCAGATGGCATTGGGTGGAGCCTTCTCACCGCTCATCTCCCAGAGTCTGTGCCGGCATCCTCCTTTCCTCATGTCTGTGGACAACCTGCCTCTACCGCCATCCCAAAGCAGCATCAGATAATGCCATGTCTCTGCTCAAATCCCTGTGATCCTCTCTCCATCCAGGGACGAAGTCCGCATGGGAGTCATGAGGTCCTCCCTGTCCTGGCTTCTGCCTCCTCACCACCCAGCCCCCCTTGCTTCTTCTGATGTTCTTGGCTGAGATCTGAGAAGGGTTCCAGCAAGCTGGTGGGTCATTTTCCACGTCCATTCGGGTCTGTTCAGAATCTTCTTCAGAGAGCCCCTCATTAGCTATGTCATCTAAAATCACACATCTGCAAACCACACTCTCCTCTCCTCATGCCATCCTACCCATTCTCCAAAGCTATTATCAGCCCGTGAGAGAGCACCTATGCTCACTGTCCTCCTGCATTATGCTGGAAGTCACAATGGGGAGGCTGCAGCCAACCCTGGAGTCTTTGACAGGTGTAGGCACTCATATTTATTCAATATTCTGAGTCATTTCTCTATTTTTAACCACTTAAGAAAAAGTTGGTGAAAATTTGGTATCATTATGGAACAAAGTAAACATTATAAATATAAGCAGCATGTCCACCCTTGCCAGCTGTGGATGGCTCAAATGGGAAATGAAAGAAGTAGCACACATGCCCAGAGAAAGGGAGGTAGAATCCGCAGAGCAACCCAAAGCCAGGCAGAGATGCTGTGTTCCTGACAGGCATTGCCCCTGACGGCAATAATCCAATGCTCTCACACTTCAGAGGCCAATTTCCTTCTGATGATTTCTCCCTATTCATCCCGAGTGGGCAGACTCACATAAGTCATGGTGATTTAGATTCAGTCAATCAGTTTTCTGTCAGCAGGACAACTCCAGCGGGCCCATGAAGTGCAGTTTTCACGCTTGGGGTTCCATTTACTGTGGGACAATTATGGGAAAGAGACCCAGCATTCCGACCCTGGAGACCAAACACAACCTTCCTAAAGGATGCTAAGGACACACACATTTAACAAGACTCACAGCAGAGTCTTGTTGATGAGGAACAATGTCAGTATGGGCTCCTGTGGGTCACGTCTTAAGTGGCCATGTCTTCTCTCATTAGTCTTTGTGTGAGGACGGCCACAGTGATCTTTGTTATAAATGTACTTGGGGTGGACAGTGTTAAGCAGAGCAGAGCACGAAGCATTAGAGCCATGGCACATCCTATTTCTGCTGGTAAAGGATGAGCAATGCCCAAGGCTAGGCTGAGTGTGCTGAGGCAGGTCCTCTTTCCACACTGTTGACGAGAACGAGCCTCAGCAAATTTCCTGGGGGTGCAGTGTGACCCAAAGTCATCAGGAACCTGAAGAGTGATTATAACCTTTGGCCTAGTGATTCCATTTCTAGGACTTTATCCTAAGGAAGTAATCAAAGATAAGAACAAAGATTTATATACAAGGATGTTCAAAATTTGGAAGCAATCAAATGTACAAAAATAGAAAAGAGCCTGAATAAATAATAGTAAGCCTTAGAATATAATTCACATGTTAAAATAAATTCTTGTAAACACATCCCTGATATAAAGGCTAATTTGTATCTGAAGCCATATATGCTTATGTGTATATATACATTTTTATATAGACTTACAAAAGCACTTATGGTGATTATCTTTGGGTGATGGGATTAAATAGTTAAAGCTCATTAAAAGTTTTATCTTCATGATTTTCTACTATGAACAGGTATTCCTTAACATGGAACAGTTGTGTTGCTTTAATTATAAATGGACTCGTCACAGGATCAAGAGAAGGACAGGACTCAAAATCCCACTTGGATTCGAAGAGGTTGGATAACCTTGCTGTTGATAAATGTGTAACTGTAGCATTGTCAATAAGAGCCTCTTTCTATCGGGCACATAGTTTTTGTCAAATGGCCAGTGGGAAAGAATGCAGCATGCAGAGCTGCCACTAGGCACAGCCCCCATCTTCCTGCAGGTTTTCTGGTCATCGTTCTAATTTAATTTAGATGACCATGGTAGGTCTCCACGTGGGATCCCGAGCAGTTTTCATTACTGCCCTAAGGACCAAGCTGCTCAGAGAGCTGAGGTTCAGGCTCAGCACAGCGCGCTCTGCCTGCATTTCTGTTATTTGGCTCATGGAACTATAAAAGTCTGGTGAGTCAACAGAGAGGCTCCAAACACAGAGGTCACCGCTGGGCTACTGATCTTGCTGACCCTACCTCAGAGCCAAGAATTGCAGTGCAGCCTTCTCCTCCCACGCTAAGACCATTAGCAACCAGCTCCTCCTGCTTGATCCTTTTACAACTCTGTTTGGAATAGGTACTGGCGCTTCCGGTGCCCACACACTAAATGAGCATGTCATTCCATGATTTCTCTTTACTGTAGAGGCCTTTCATGTATCTGTAACAGAGCCCTGCTTGTTAGTGCTAATGCACATTAATTGGATGATTCCCTCTTTGAAATCAGACTGTGGTCCCTGAAAGTTCGAAGGTCTCGTGTGGATGTGGAAGCCAGTTTATACACATCTGCTGACTTAATGGGTCGCTGTTTCAGGCAACAGGCAAACTGCTCTAAGCCTCTCTCAGCCACATTTTAGAAATGTTTTCAAGACACAGGGAAAGCTTAGCAAACTCTCAATGCTGCTTTGTCTTCTTTCCCCCCAGCCTCAAGTTTATTTGTCAAAACAACATAGGACACTGGTCATCTGCAAACAGCGTGTAGGTGGGTGTGTCGCAACAGTCCATTTGTCACACTGGCAGGAGCCTTTTCCATGGGACCTTCACAGGGGCCTGCGCACCTTTGCGAGCCTGGGCTGGAGCTGAAGCCTGGGCCTTAGTTGGAGCTGTGTGGCCTCTGCCTTGGTTCGAACCTTGGGCTTTGGTTGGCAGAGCCTTTGACCCTTGGCCATGTAGCTTCGAACCTTCTTCCCAAGCCTGGGGTGAGTGATGAAAGCCAGCCCGCTGAGTCTGTGCCTGGGTCCTTTGGCATCTTGGGCTTGATGGCCTGAGGCTTCACCAGGGCCTTGATGGCCTCTGCGCGCGCACTCACTGCCTTTGCATTGTTGGCCTGCATCTTCTTCAGGCCTTTCCTTGCTCTTCTTGGCAACCTTAGGAACTTGGAGTTAACCCCTTAAGAGATTTGTATCTTTGAGACCAGAGTCTCTTGATGCCACTTCTGTGCCATTTGTGGGACTGGTTGTGTGTCCTATGGTTCTTGGAATCTCTGTCTTTTTAATTCTCCATCTACATGCTACTAGATCTGCTGATACTAATATGCTTGGCAGGCTGAGGGAGGCTGAGGTGACAAAGTGTTTGTTGGTGTGTTTAAGGACCAGGACTCAAATCCTAGCGTGAGAAAAAGAAAACAAAACCAAAAGCAAAACCTAGAGAGCAATGTGTATGTCTTTTCACATATTCCTATAGCTCCCGGCCTGAAGCCAGGCTCACTGGGAGTTGCCTCCAGTCTCTAGAAACCAGGTAGCTGTTCACCAGTGTGCTACACTCCTCTTCCTCCGGAGCCCTTGGGAGACCATGTATCCCAGCCTCTCCTGCTGATAGGAGGGGCCCATGATACACTGTGTGTAACAGATAGTAACCCTGCCATACTGGGTCAGCAGAGACCTCCCTGTCATCTATAACTGCAGAAACTACCATTAAAGATGGGGGCTAGGTAGGGTGTGCTTGGTTGAAAGCCAGTTTAAAAACCTGCCCTTTGAGGAAAATTTGGTGTGGCAAGTTTTAATGCCAAGAAAGGAAATCGAAGCTCTCCCCAGCTAGTCCCCAGTCTGGGACAGCTACTGTGGCCATATAGCCATTTCTCCCTAAACTCTTCATGCTCACCTCAAAGGGACTGACTTCTTTTTTAAAAAGTTTCTTTTTAAACAATGTGTGAAGTAATCTATGGCTCTTACAGGGAGCACTGTCCACCCGAGTGTGCTTGCTCTGTCTCCATTGTGTATGTCCATGTATTCACATAAGCATAGCAACTAGACACAATTTTAGATGAGTAAACAGTAAGGTGATTCCTTACTGGGCTTTCTGAAACCCTGAAATTCGTAGTGTGGTACCAGGCACGAGAAGCTCCCCTGTGAGTTATTCGCCAGGGGAGTCCAGGAGTCACAAAACAACAGGCTGTTGCGGTTGCTTTTGGTTGCCTCCCAGAAGCTGAAGGTAAGCCACTATAGCAGAAGACACCTTGCCCTTCAGATGCAGGATCCAAGGTGGATCTGACTCGAGAGCTTCTTTCCTGAAGACAAGCAGTCATAGTATCAGAAGGTGCTATGAAGATTGCCAAGAGAATACTTCATTCCTTCTTCAAATAGAGAACAAAATACCCATGGAAGGAGTTACAGAGACAAAGTTTGGAGCTAAGACGAAAGAATGGACCATCCAGAGACTACCCCACTCAGGATCCATCCCATAATCAGCCACCAAATGCAAACACTATTGCATACACTAGCAAGATTTTGCTGAAGGGACTCTGATATAGCTGTCTCATGTGAGGCTATGCCAGTGCCTGGCAAATACAGAAGTGGATGCTCACAGTCATCTATAGGATGGAACACAGGGCCTCCAATGGAGAAGCTAGAGAAAGTATCCAAGGAACTGAAGGGGTCTGCAACCCTATAGGTGGAACAACAATATGAACTAACCAGTACCCCCAGAGCTCATGTCTCTAGATGCATATGTAGCAGAGGATGGCCTAGTCAGCCATCATTGGGAAGAGAAGCCCCTTGGTCTTGCAAACTTTATATGCCCCAGTTCAGGGGAACACAAGGGCCAAGAACCCACAAGGGAGTGGGTGGGTAGGGGAGCAGGGCGGGGGGAGAGGGTATAGGAAACTTTCAGGATAGCATTTGAAATGTAAATAAAGAAAATATCTAAGAAAAAAAAGAAAAAGAAAAGAATATTGCCAAGGGAGGGAAGTAACAAATACTCCTACCCAACTGTGACTGCGATGAACAGTGACAATGACCCGCATGGCAAGGTATCCCCAAGGCACTTAGGTCAGGGCAGTAACCAACAGCTATCTAATTGCACATAATGCCCACTCAACAGGAGGGAAATCATGTCTGATATTAGAAGCCTGGTCACATATCCAGGGCTAGTGAGATCATGGAACTTAAAAGAGAACCCACCCCTGCCACTTTACTAAACCAGCACAATTCCTAATTGTAAGACATTTCTATTTGTAGCAGTCAGAGACCATTACAGAAAGCTACAACTGGTCAAAATGCAGAGAGCAACTGATTACAGGGTGCCCAGCCCCAGTGATATATTTGTGACAAAACTCCTGCACTCAAGTTTCAAGAGATAGTATGGATGGGAAGGTTAGAGACTGTAAAAGCCTAGGTAATCTGCCGTGAGACTGTGACTTCTAGAAGCAGCAGGGAAACTTTGCATATGATACTGCAATAATACAGCTACCTAAACAAGACCTGAGCAAGTACACCAAAAGCCATGCTAACACAGAACGGGGAAATCGCATGGGGCAGGGCCTCAGCCATAGAAAACTATAGAACTTTTACTAAGAATGCTAAGACCAGGATAACAGGATAGTCTTCCCGAGGGGTGAGCTCTACGTGGTTATCTAATAACAAGTGGTCAGGCCTGAAACCAGACATACAAGGTAACACTGAATGGACTGAGCAGAGAGCAGATTATACTTCTATACTATGTACATATACACATATATGTAACAAGAACAGTTAAAGAAAATGAAGCCATGAATTTGAGATGGAGTAAGTAGGTGGGAAACACGGGAGGGGAGGAAAGGGAAGAGGGAAATAATGTGATTTTTATATATTATATAAATTATACTTTAATTAAAAAAATAAACTAAAAAAGTATATGTATAGGCTAAGATATGACTTATCAGTTAAGAACACTAGTTGCTTTTCCAGAAATCCTGGGTTCAATTCCTAGAACCCACATGGTAGCTCACAATTGTCTGTAATTCTACTCCTAGGCTAGCTGACACCCTTTTTTAGCTTTCATAGACAATAGCCATACATGTGGTGAACATAGAGATGTACAGATAAAAGACTTATGCACATAAAAATAAATAATTAAAACGATGTATATATGTGCTCCTATGTGCAGGCATGTGCAAATGTATACAGAGCTCCTGGAAGCCAGAGGCATCCCTCAGGAGCTGCAGTCCCTGCCGCAGACACTGGAAACCAAAGTCGCATGCATGCTCTTAAGCCATATCTCCAGTTCGAGGATACAGGGTTTGTTTAAGTTCTATATACAGCTCTTAGATCCCCGGCTCTCAACCTGTGGGTCATGACCCATCTGGGGGGTTAAACAACCTTTTTACAGAGGTTGACAAGGGAGGGAAGTAGCCACAGATACTTACGCTACAATTCACAACAGTAGCAAAATTAGTTATAAAGTAGCAATGAAATAATTTTATAGTTGGGGGGGGTCATCTTAACATGAGGAACTGTGTTAAAGGGTCACAGCACTAGGAAGGTTGAGGACCACAGCCTTAGATGATGGTGTACAAATAATATAAAATTTTCAATAAAGCAAAAATCCATTTTAGGATAAGCATGAACTTAAAAGATATTTAATTGGTGAATTTCAGCAATTAATGTCTGAGGCCAAATTTAAATGATATTGAATAGTTTCAAATATTCTGTCAGTTTTCAACAAAAAGAAATTAAATTGTTCTCATTTCTTTCTTACAAAGATATCTAAGTCTCTCAAATTCTAAACTTCCTATTCCTAACATTTTATTTAAGAGAGAAGTCACTTTAACCTCTATGTTTTAGTAATAGCAACATCCAATGTGTTTGAGCCCAGTAGGTTTAGTTTACAACTAACAGAGATTATTAATTTTCTCTAAACTTGCAAATCACTTCCTGAACGGAAACACACTGTATGTTAGGAACTTTAAAAGATGCAATGCCTCCTGTCCTTTGAAGAGTTTATAGTCCAGTGGGAGAGTGAGATTCAAATAAATAATAGCAATACACATGCCTTATGAAGTGGGCTCTCCAGGGCTTCCATGGAAGAGAAAGTACTGGGAAATGCTCCTTAGAGAAGGTGACATTCACATTTGAGATTTGTCAGAATTTGAAGATGAAGGAGAAAGAGAGGAAAGAGATGATAAGGAAAAACCTTTCTGGATGTTTTGACTAGAAAATTTTCTCAGTAAATTTTTCTTATAATCCAGCAAAATCTTGTTTTGTTCACACACACATACAAAGTAAACTGTGCAGACAGATGAATATGGTAGTCGCCCTGTGGAGCCTTCACCTTGGCCCTGGAGACCATAAGACAAAACCCAGGTGATGTTCTATGATGACTTGGGCCAAGACAGCAGATGGAAAACATTACTGAGCCAATTGTAGCCCAATGACGGGATGCCAGTGTGCCTGTGAGAAATGAGGAGTGGGTCACAGGTCCATGCACCACAGATTGTGATGGCTAACGCCCCTGGGGACGCTCTCAAGTGATTCGTGTGGTTTTTGGAAACCCTTCTCCTTCTATAGTTTCTTGTTATTGAGAGCAGGGGAAAATATTTTCTTAGGTTTGGAAGAGAAGTTGGATGCCAAAAGGATAGCAAGTGCAAGCTGGCTATTGAGAGCTGCATGGGACATGGGAGAAACATGGAAAAGTACAGCCTTCTCTCTTACTGTGTGAGCGGAATGTTTAAAGGTTGTTAGTGACAAGGATTAAGAACACAGTGTTCTGTTCCTTATCTATAAGCCAACCCTGAAAATCTGCCTAGCTCTGTAAGTAAGTTCAGGTCCTCTGAGGCTTCTCGAAGCCAATATTAGATCAGGTGGAGGGTGGGGCTAAAAAACAAACCGTTTAGACTATTGCTCCCTAACCCACCCTTTAGAAATCTGTGTAAAGTGCACTACACAGGCTTATGTGTTTGCGCACATGGCTCCTAGCTTGCTGCATTGCTTCGGGAAGCTGATGAGTGTCTGAGACACGGAGCCTAGGCTGCCGGGGTAGGCCTAGAAGGAGGCCTTGCTCCTTTGGGCTCTGCTCTAGTCTCTGCTTTCTCACCCACCCCCATGTGAGCCTGCTTACACTCTCAGCACTGTGACTAACACAGCCACAGAGGCTGTCTTTCCTGCCAGGACAGGCTGCAGCCTTTATCCTAACCTGGGATTCCAAACCCCTCCACCTCTAACTCAGAATGAGGTAAAAGGTGGCACACACTTTTATTCTGAGCACTTGGGAGGCAGAGGCAGGAGGATCTCTGTGAGTTCAAAACCAGACTGGTCTACAGAATGAGTTCCAGGATAGCCAGGACTACAGAGAAACTCCATCTTTTTTTTTTTTTTTTTTTTTTTTTTTTTTTTTTTTTTTGGTTTGGTTTGTTTTTTGTTGTTGTTTTGTTTTGTTTTGTTTTTGTTTTTTTGAGACAGGGTTTCTCTGTATAACCTTGGCTGTCCTGAAACTCACTCTGTTGACCAGGCTGGCCTCAAACTCAGAAATCCGCCTGCCTCTGCCTCCCAAGTGCCGGGATTAAAGTTGTGTGCCACCACCTCCCGGCTGATTTTTGGTTTTTTGGTTTGTTTGTTTTAAGATTTATTTATTTATTTTATGTATGTGAGTACACTGTAACTGTCTTCAGACACACCAGAAGAGGGCATTGGATCCCATTATAGATGGTTGTGAGCCACCATGTGGTTGCTGGGAATTGAACTCAGAGTCCTTTGTAAGAGCAGTCAGTGCTCTTAACCACTGAGCCATCTCTCCAGCCTGAGAAACTCTATCTTAAAAAAACAAAAAGAAAAAACAAAAAAGCACCAACCAACCAACCACTCACACAAAACAAGCAAGCAAGCAAGCAAGCAAGCAAGCAAGCAAGCAAGCAAGCAAGCAAACACAAGCTAACTTGTGACTAGATGTTAGCGCGATGATGCCTGTACCTTTGCCTAGATCATGCTATAGAAGCCACTGAAGTTTTCCAACCAGCAACCTGAGGGCAAGTGAAGGAGGCATGAATACAGAGCTGGGAGCGCAAGCTACAGAGACAAAGCTGAGCACGGGAGTTAGGAGCCCTGGGTCTGTAACTCAGCTCCGCAGGGCCGCCATGCACTTAAAGCCTCTCTCCATCCCTCTGAAGGATTTTATTCCTGCCAAGTTTCTCACAGGAGAAGTCGGAGGGAAGGGTGAGGGTGAAAGGGGGACAGTATGTTTAGCTTAAAGAAAAAAGAGTTGTTTTTTTTCTAACCTCTAGAAAACAACAAAGCAATAATTACAAACTGTTTAGGTAGAAACTTTGATAATTTTATTCATTGTTTTATTCCTAGTGCCTGGCAAAGCTGGACTATAAAAATTAATTTATTATCTAATTGAAGGAATGAGTCTAGATAAAACTATAGATAATGTGTTTCTCATAGAATTTTGAAAACAATTCAAAAAGCTAAAGAAAGTTACCCTGTACCTCCTTCATACATCATAGGCAACGAACTGAATTTATATCCTGAGTTTCATTGAGACATTTATGCACAGAGAGCTCAGTAAACATTTAGACACATGGGCACAAGGTCTAAATGCTGGTGTAAACTCCATGGAGGACACACGCTTCCAACACTACTCCATCTTATTTTGAGCCATTCTCTTGTCTGTGTGTCATTCCTTCCTTCTTATGAGAATGAGACCACAAAAGACGGGCATGTTGAGATGATACACTGAAATCTGTCATTGACTTGTGACTCCTTAACGAACTTCTAAGGAGAGTGGGATTGACCCTGAGAACTTGTGCGTGCCAGACAAGTACTCTAACACCGAACTACATCCTCAGCCCAATTCAATGAGTCCTTGACTCCAACGCTATACCAAGGGAAATGAACAGTGTGCCTTAGGGAATGGAGCAAGGAGCAGATGTGAACTCTATACTGTAACACTTGCAGGAGGTACCAAGAATCCAGGAAGCTCAGGCTCTATGTGTAGGGTGTGGCCTGAGCGGGCATGATGCATTGACTGGACTCTTCTCCCTTTCCACGTTCTTAAATTTAATTAATTAATTAATCTTAATTACTCCACTTTTTCTGTGTTTTTTGGGGGGAGAGGAGTTTCCAAGCAAGTTTTGGTTTTGTTTTGTTTTCTGCAAACTCTAGACCAATCAGCATTAAGGATCTGATGGCTTTTATCTCTCACTGTGTATCCACCATCACATCCAGAGCCTTTCTTTATTGTGCCCTCGGCCTCGTGTTCTTTTCTAATCTATTTGTTGCTCTGATATGGTATTTAAAATACAAAATGGATTTGTGTATGTGAAAGTCTAAGTTCTTATGTGTGGGATGTATATTAATGTGAGGGGTCAACTTTGTGTGTCTTACTGTGATAAGTCTACATTATTTTTGAGACAGAATTTCTCATTGGACCCAGAACTCCCAGAGTGGCTAGGCTGTTTGGTCAGCAAACTCCAGTGATCATCCTGTTTCTGTGTTCCCAGCACTGGGGTTTACAGGTGCACTACACTGAGGTGCCCAACATACATACATACATGCATACATGCATTTTTTTCCTCCAAAGAATCAAGGAAGTTTTATCAAAGTGCAGTGATTGTACACACTGGAAAGAAACAGCCAAGGTTGAACGTGGGTTACATGGGAGAGTCCCAGGTCACTGCTTAGGGCTTTTTTTTTTTTATGGGGTCAAAAGGAGGGAGGCGTTTGTTACTAAGGTTGTATTTTGGGCCGCCTCTGTTTTAAAGGACAGGCTTGGGTAAAGCAGGCTACACTGCTTGAATGTTTCTTTGCACAATGAACTGATTTTGATCAAGCATGCACACAGACAGAGGAAGCTAAGTAAAGAGTCTCCCTACCAGTTGACTTGGAGCACACAGTTTGCCTTATTGTATGTGTATCCAAAACCAGCCCAGGCCAGCTCTGCCTTCCTGCTCTCTACCTGGACATAAGCACAGGAGGAATGGTCCTTCAGAGGAGAACTGGAGACCCCATTGTTTAAGGGGTTGCTAGCACGATGCTAGGTGCACTGTACAGAAAGGGTGTAGGAAGGCAGTTTGTGGAGGCAAGTGTCCCAGGCCACCCAGTGCATCATCAGAAGTGAGGTATGCAGAGCCCAAAACAGTGGAGCCTGAAACTCTTCCCCATGCACGCCGACAGTATCTCCTGAGTCACATTTTGACAGCATTTCACAAGGTTTTTGTTTGTTTTGTTTTGTTTAACATAAAGTCTCACTATGAATCCCAGAATGGTCTGGAACTCATAGAGAACTACCTACCTCTGCCTTCTGAGTGTGGGGATGAAAGAGGTGAGCTACTATGAATGGCCTAACATACATTTCACAAGTTCTTGTGAGTAATATGGAGCATGGTTACTATAATTCAAATGCCGAATACCATACACATGTAGTTTAGAAATGGAATTTAATATTTTCTTGTCATTTTATGATGGATTTCTTTTTAAAAATATTTTTATTAATTCTTTGAGAATTTCATATGATAGATTTTAATTATTTTAGCCCCTACTTCTTTTCTTAACATTCCTCAGATCTCCTTTCCCCCTCCAACAGCTCATCTCCATGTCCTTTTAAATTTTTCATTTTAAATTTTATTATAAAAAGTTTGCAAATGGAAAATATCACAAATCAAAAATTATCCAGATCCAAAATCTATCATCTCAGTGAACTTATATATAGCTAAGAGAGCTGTTCTGGGGCTGCCGAGCTTCACAGTGGCTTCTACCCTCTCACTATCTAATTATCTAATGCATTTAGATCATCACCTTACCCGTCAGCTACCAAAAATAAACACCCACATCAGAGTCAGCGCGGGAAAACAATTGCCTCGGTATCCTCCTTCGTAACGCAGCAATTGCCAGCCCCAAGTTCTTCCTCATCTGCTAATACTTAGAACTTTTGTTCTTTTTTCCACATGCTATATTGTATTCCCATGGACATTTGTTTACAACTAGAGATATGTTATTGGCTTTGCTCTGCATGTGAGAGAAACCATGCAGTTTTTTTCTTTCTTGGCACTGTATGACCTTACTCAACATTATACACTCTAAGTTCATTCATTTTTCTGCAAATTTTGTGATTATAATTTTCTTTAGAGCTGAATTGTATTCATACACACACACACACCAAATTTTCATTACCTACACTCATTTGTTAGTGGATAACTAGATGGGCAGTTATTTGCCAGAGTGAATAAATGTTGGCCATGGGCTGGGTTCTCGACTGGGAAACAGAGAGAGCAAGACTGAGTTGGGCTCCAGAGTTCATCTTCCTTTGCTTCCAGAGCATGGATTATTTAATGTGATCAGCTGCTCCCCCTTTCTGACAAAATGCCTGACATGCTTTCCCCATCACAATGAACTGTACGCCCTAGAACTATAAGGCAAAATAAGCCCTTCCTCTCTCAGAAAATGGAAAAAGAAAAAAGAAAGAAAGAAAAGAAAAAGTAACTAAGGAAGCGGCTTCAAACCTTAGCACTGTCCACTTCACATCAAGAGTCAATGGTTGACTCCCTTATTCGGCACAAACCACTAACAAATACAGAAAACCAAGAGTGTTCCTCTGACTTGAGTGAACAAGACACAGTGAGATAGACTTGGGGTAAGATGCTGAAGATAACTTGGGGAGAGACAAAGGCTGAGGGGCAGCAACAGGAAGGAGGTGGCTATTACTCACATGATGAACTAACAGCTGCACTCATGTGCAGGCGGCTAAGGCGCGGCCGGCCAGTTCTTTAGTGTTTTGGATTGAGCTGTTTTGAAGACTGTTGTATATACTGAGTTGGGATCACACTGTCTGCTGAACTCTTTAAAGTAAAAACAGTTTTGCAGCAGTTCTATCGTAGTTATGGGGTGGGCTTCTTAAAGGCTGCTCTTAGGCCCTTAGCTTCAGTCCCTACCAAAGAGCTTTTCACTCCACCCATATGATAATATCACTGTGAGCATTACTGATGGATGTCCTTTTAACTCTGACTGTCCTCATCTCAATGATCACACTTTGGTCTAGATAACTTCAAGGCAGAGGCAGTTGAAAGGAAGTCCTTGGAACTTGGAAACGATGGTGGCTCCTAAGTCACACCCCCCACCCTCAGAATATCAGCCTGGGTCCTGTAACCCACAGGATCCCTGGATCCGTGGCCCACAGGCTCCACTGTATTCTAGTTGGTCATGATGAATGTGGCACATGTGATTAATTCAACCTGGGAGTCCTCCCCAGACCTGCTGTGTGGCTCTTCTAGAAGCTTCTATTATTAAAGGAATAAAAGGAAAAGAATGAAAAGAAGAAGGGGTCAGAACAGAAGAGGAAGGTGGTGGAGCCCTTCTGGGTGGCCACCTCTAAAGTGGAATTCTATACTTGCTTATATAAATAGCACACTATGTTGGCCAAATTCTCAAATCATTTGTGCACTTAAAATATCTTTATATCCAAGTGTGGATGAAGCACAGATGGGGACATTCATTTTATAACAAAATGAGAAAATCAACACTAAAGCAGACATTTCTGTTAATCCATAAAAACATATTTACTTTAATTGATACCAAATAGCATAGATACTTCCAAACCAAGAAGCAGCAAAGCAGCAAACATACTCTGTGCCACTGAGTGTCTAGCAAGCAGAACGTAGACGAGTGAGCTCACAATAGGCAGACAGCTTGTTCCCAATCATCATCTTGTCGGTTAAAACATAACTCCTCACTGCCAACACACGAGGACCGAGAACTTCAATGTCTTCTAGTATATTCCATCAGGATGGCATTCATTATTCAAGAACAAAGTACTTCCATGCAAAATGCTAATAAATCAGATTAAAAATGAAATAAAAAGCCACTCAATTCAGGAGAAACTATCACACTGTGGACCCCTTAAACACAATGACCATGCCATATTCGCCTCTGATAGTGATTCCAAATGGGAAAATTCCATAAAAGTTTCCTCCCTAAGGAGGAAAAAAAAAAAACAAAAAACCCAAACCTCTGTTAAAGCCTTTGCTGACCCCTCCTGCTCCGCAGATGGCTTGTCTGCCCCCAGGTTCTCTTTGCGATCCCAAGCACCTTCCAGCTTTCAGGATCAGAGCAGGCCAGTTGTGTGATACCCAGTCCAAGTTTTTCACCATGTAAAAGCAAAAGTTTCTCAGAGCTAATTAGAGCCACTGATGCTTACCAGGGTGGGAGCTAGCATAATATAATGCCTGGTGCATAGAAGACATCAGTAATTGTTTGCTGGATAAACAGATGGCTCAGCATGGACTCAAAATGCTGCTGGGTTTCCAGTGCAGACCTTCTATAGTATGATGGAAGGCACCAGCCAGTTTTGCAGTGATTAGCCAGAAGGAATTCAACTCATGTGGGCCCACTTTCATTATCTTTGTTGCAAATAGAAGCCTGGTGAGAACACTATAACCCCACATCAGACTTCCACCATGCTGCCATCTCCTTACCTCTACCAATCACACTTGGAGCCAGGACCCTCTGGATGCCTGAAATACTCCATAACTTCCAGATGCCCAGAGTAATGATAAACACTAGAAGGGTATCTGAGATTCAAATTTCCAATCTTAAACCTCTGGAATGGGATGAAGTACAAGCTGCGGAGAATGACAGTTTCCAAAATGTTTCAGATTTTTCCTACTAGTAAAAGTGTGCAATTATCCTGTCTGGTCAAGAAAGCCATGCATGTTCCACTATTAGCAATAGCAGTGAATCAACTGTCGACCTAGACATAGGATGGATTCTTGTACTGCTGGAAGAGACTCCTTCAGTCGCCGGCTGATTGTACTGTTAGGAGGAGGACCTGCGTCTAACCGAGAAGACCCAGAGCCACAGGCTTGTTTCCCTGGCCTGCTGGAAAGTCAAGAGCTTTGTACACGCACCCTCTCCAACGTTCCCATCTTGCCATTCTCCTGACCCCTTCTGCTTTGTCACTGTCACCTTCTTGGTACCCAGTCCTAGACATGCATTGTCTTTGCTACCACACCAAGCAGTTTCTGAAGCTATTTACAAGAAAGAGCTGGTCCTGAACTTGGTGTCTTAGCACATGCTTGTAAACTCAGCAACGGAGAAGGCAAGGATAGCCTAGACTGCACAGTAAGACCCGGTCTCAGAAAACAGAAAGGGCTGAGGAAATGGTTCAGCTCTGAGTGCCCTGGGCAGTGTCCTTGCTTTCCTGACAGGCACGGACAGGGTGATTAAAGAGGTCCCCCAGCCCACTGTCTATAATTTATATATCTTACATTTGTCACTGTGACAAGGCAAATTCCTTTCCTGAAAGTCTGGTGGTAATTTGCAGATGAATACCAACAATTAACACACACACACACACACACACACACACAATTACTGTGAGAGAGAAAAAGAGACAGACACACACAGAGAAATATAAGTACATTTTTGAGTTAATACAAATTTCATTGTTTTTTTTTTTCTTCTGGGCTAGATTAGTAATAGCAAGAATTAAAGTACTTTTTAAAAAACAGGCTCTCAGGCTGGGCATGGTGGCGAACGCCTATAATCCCAGCACTTGGGAGGCAGAGGCAGGCAAATTTCCCAGCCTGGTCTACAGAGTGAGTTCCAGGACTGCCAGGGATACACAGAGAAACCCTGTCTCGAAAAACAAAACAAAACAAAACATAAACAACAACAAAAAAACCAGGCCCTCATTATGTACCCCTGGTTGTCCTTGACTTCACTATGTAGACAAGGCTAGCCTCAAATTCACACAGAGTTACCTCTGCCTCCCCAGTACTGGGATTAAGCTGTGTGTCACCTTTAACCTGGTAAGTATTAAAGTTTCTAGAAAAATGTATGAGAGAAACGCTTAAAAGTTTTCTATACTAACATTTTTGGTAAATCAGACAAAATTATTTTTTGTTACTGATTTTAAAAGGTACAGCCTGGTAAAAGTAGGTTTTATAGGACAATTCTTTGTGAGACATACTATAAATACTATTTGTTTCTGGATGGTAGATCCTCTCTGCCCAACAAAGAGGGACTGCTGTGAGTCTCCCTTCTGTGAGTGTTCACTAGTGGATCTCGGTATCACTTATTGACCATGGGTGAGAAAAAGAAGGGAGCAAAGGAGAGAGAGAAGAAGGGATGGAGGGGAGGAGACGGAAAGCTCTCCCCCATGTTCCTCTTGTCCTGGTCAGACATCTTATGAGTCCCTATAAACGGGCAGCAACTGCATGGCTCTATTCAAGTTGGGATAAGGACTTTTCTCTGAATTGTCCTATGACTGAGTTACTTGATTAAATGTCTCCAGGGTTTGGAGACTTAGGTAGGGCCAGTGTATAGCAAGTTAGCAAATGAAGACACAGTGAGAGGTAGGCCATTTCCTGAACTGCTGCCATGGTCACTGTGTGCTACACATCTTGCACACTTACTTTCAGATCCTTGGGCTGTGATTTTTAAAAGGCAGTGGCTTTTAGTGTTTTGTTTTAATGTAAGAAAAAAGGAAAGTTCTTAGTAACCAAAAGAACCTAATTATTCTCAGCTTAAACAAATATCAAAAGTTTCCAAGTTGTAAATTTTTCCTTCTGATGTGGTATGCGTGCATGTTCATGTGTGTGTGTATGTGTGTGTGGGTAAGACAAAAATCATTCTGTAATTTCACACTTTTCCTATTAGAAAGATTCTGGAAAAGTTTAACACCAATTTTCATATTTGGAAAAATCCTACCAAAAGTATTTAAAGGCAAGCATGCACACACCGTGCTTCACTCTGTCTTCTTTATTCCATTCCCTCTGGCGAGCTCTAGAGAACCACATCCTAGGCAACTGCCCCAGGAGGCAAGGGAGGAATGAGGCAGGGCCTTCTGCAAACATGCACTCTGAGGCCCTGAGAAAGGAACGATGCCCTCAGATTTGCTTTCATGCTCCTTCGCCTGTGCTCCACTTTAGAGATCTATTCCTCAACAATGACATGGGCTCACTCTGACTGACTCCCCTAATCCACAAACAATGACATAGTCTACATGGGATTCTGTAGCTGTACTTGGAAAACTTCAGCACTATGACAGGTCTTTACAATTTATAACTGGAACATCCTGTGGTAGATGAAATATATGATAGTGACAGGCATGTAAAGGTAGTTCAGTGGAGAAATAATAAGCTTTACAAGGCATGGCGCTGATATGATTTTAAATGTGTAAGCAAAAGGAAATATATCTTAATTGCTACCTTGCATGAAAATTAACTGAATGAGTCCATACACTTGAGTGCAAGGGTTAAAAACAAAATTTAAAGGAGGAACTACAAGAGAAAGTTTTGGGGGCTTTAGGTTAGGCAAAGATATTACATACATGGCACCAAATTCATATTCTATCTAAAAATGAATTGTGTTATCATTGAAGTTTAAAACTTTCAATTGGTAAAGAGTTGAAAGAACACAATGAAAAATACAATCTGCAAGAAAATATTTGGAAAACAATGTCAGATAAAATATTGGTGTCCACAAACTAGAAATAATTCTCAAAACAAATTACAAACAACTCTCAAGCCTCAGAAGAGAACAACCAGTAAAGAAAGTGAGATAAGACTTGAGCACCTGTGCCAGTGTGAATAACTACATGAAAAGAGACTCAACATCACCAGTCACTATGGAGCTACAAACTGAGACCATAATGAAATACTATTATATACCTATGAAGATGCTAAAGAATAAAACAAAACTAAACAACAACAACAAAACCCCTGGCAATGCTAAATGCTGGTAAGATATTCAGAACTGGGACCCTCACATGGAAGGGCAGACACTGTGGAGCTACTTGGCAGGTTTTATAAAGTCAAACATATACTCACCATCGATGCACTAGTGACATGGAAGCTTATGCCCATAGTGCCTAACTTGTTTATATGGCTGTATTAATAATTTCCTAACTGGAAGCAACCAGAATGTCCTTTACCTAGTAATAGACAAATAACTTGGTGTTTTCACACTATAAAAGACTGGTCAACAACTCAAATAAATGAATCAGTGACACGTTCTGTATCTGTGGACTCCAATGTACTATGCTAAGTGAAACAAGCCATATTTCAAATACTATATCCCAAATCACGCCATTTTCAGACAGTCTATAAAAGGAAAAGATGTATGAACAGAAAAGACAGTACAGTGATGGCCATGGGCTGGTGGGAGAGAGGGATTGGTACCATGGGTCAGTATGAAAAAATACTGGGGTGAAGGACAGTTCTGTACCCAAACTGTGCTGGTTACATGACTGTGCCCACTAGCATAACCCATAGAACTTAACGGCAGAAAGTGACGTTTGCTACATGTAAATCAAAGAAGGAATAAAATCAACATCTCAAATGATGTCTTCTCCCAGAGGGCCCTCCACACAAAATATGGGAAAAATGAAGTAACATATTTCTTTTTAAAAGAGTATCAGTTTGTAGATAATTGCAGGATACATTGTGTAGGAGAAAAGGTGAGTTCCTGAAGTTTGGAGTATGATGAGGACATTTTTACGAAACCTGCAGGGTTAGAGACTGGCACTGTTGGTAAAGTGCTTGCCTTGCATACCAGCACCTGAGGCTAACCCCAAACTCAAGGACAGACTCACATGCTTGCAACCCTGGTGCTAAGGAGGCGGAAACAAACGGATCCTTTGACCTCACTGACGGGCAAGACTAGCCTATTTGCAAGCTCCAGGTCATTAGGAGGCCCTGTCTAAAAAAAAAAAAAAATCAATCACTCAATCGATCAGCAAAGGTGGATGAGGACTAAAAGAACAGCATCTGAGGTTGTCTTCTGACTGTCACCAGCATGCATGCATGCACACACACACACTGAGATGTGGATCTGTATAACACATATAGAAATAACAATATAGAAAATATTGAGAAATATACCATAAAATAGATTGTGATTTTTTCCCAAAAAGTCAGATGATAGGACTTTAATTGTATATGACTTATCTATAATAATATTAAATGAAGTCCAAATTGCTTCCATAACAAAAAGTATGATATAATACATGTCAAACTAAAAGATACGCACATATTTTCCAACAAAAGCACAAAATTTAAATTATTTCATGCCAAGCACTTAACATTGAGTTTTAGCAATAATTTGACATGGAAGCCTGACTTTGAGTTTAGATTCAGATTTGGGAGTGAAACTGGGAGCTTCCCCTTATAAACTAACATTTGCATGTCACTGAATATAGCTCGCAGCCCAACAGCACATCCTAGAGACATTTGAGGTTGCCAGTAAGTGTCTGCCAAGCTTAAAGGGATGCTCTTCTGTGACCAGTGTGGTAACGGCACAGTTTATACAAGAATCCTTATGTGTAGATTAAAAAAGTTAACGAGGGACCACATTTTAGAAGTTAATGAATGGAAAAAAAAGTTAATTTTATTTCAGAGCAAATCAAATGTGGGATTCTAACGGTAAAGAAGACTTAATGCATTAAAATATCTTATTAATCATTAAAAGTTTACTATGAAGAATGTAATTTAAATTGACATCATAAGTCTTAACAATGTGTTGAAAGATTGGAAAGAGAAAATATAAATGAATATTCTATATGAAAAATGCAATTGAAATTTGCCAATGAAAATTGGCAATGAAAAATGCAAACCCATGTGAGATACACCTGTGGGCATGGTTCACACGAAGGCTCAGCCTCCAGGGGCCTCCAAGCCTTACATCTCAGACTTAAGACTGTCTCTTCACAGAAAAGTGTCTAATCAGTGTAAAGCCATACTTAATCCACTGTAGGCCGAAGAATGCATCCCATCCAAGCTGGGCCACGGGGAAAGGTCTATGATAAACAAGACAGCAATCCAGGCAGAGAATGTCACAGTCCAAGGAAGCCCTGGGAAATATAGATCTTAGATATTTTCTTGGAACATTACACATAACTGTAAGCCAGAATACTGAAATTTTATGAAGATTGCATTCAGTGAAAATAAAATGGTTTTTGCCATGGATTTTTGAAAGAGTGCTGGCCAACATCAGGCTGTAAATGTAATGCTTTTTGAAAATTAATTGGAAACATAAATTGACTCTAGAAGAGCTGCATGTTTCCCAGAATTTTTCTTAATAAGAACAATATGTGGAGGAGATACTTCTGAAAACAAAAAAATGAACACAAGTCTAGAAAAGTGGTGTTTTCTGAGTGGTATTTACTACGTTATTTACTGGCACCCACTGGAATCTAGCTCTGGGCCACAGGCAAATCCTTGCACGAATCTGAAGAGGACTGCACGGGACTGCAGCCGTCTCTGGGCATGACTTTTTGCCTTATCATGGCTCAGCCTCAACTGTAAAGGCAACTGTGATTTCTCAGATCCTTTTCTGATTGATAATTGGGCTCCTGTATTTTACTTTACTGATGCTCAAATGTTCACAGCAGGGCTCATTTTCAATCACTCTCACTGCAGTAGTCTGGTTTTGATGAAAAATAGATTTGCAAGGAGACTTTTGCATAGCAGTCAAGCCTCTGTCTGAAGTCTGTGAGCCTTCCCATTAGGAATTCACTATATGCACAACAAGTTGGGGGAGGCACAGAAACACACACAGACACACACACAGTATATGTGACAGGTGTAAGGGTCACATACTCTTGTATTGGGTGAGACAAAGAACAAGATAATAAAAATACCTCACTCATGCCTGGGCACACACACACACACACACACACACACACATCCTCCCCATATCCCCCATACACATATACCATTTTAATGCCAAGAAAAATACTTCTGTAGATTCTCGATGTACTTTGAATAAAATTCAACTTTTTTCCCCTCTATATCTCAACCTCATAAGAAGGGGTTCATTCAAACTAACTTAATTTCCTATACTGCAATAAAGTGAAAAATGAAATAAAATGATCTCTGACTGTATGGTTTCATCATGACAGCTAGTTAGTGCTGGAGAAGTATGTTGCTGTATAATGTAGAAATGTACTGGTTGCTCTGGCTGAGGACTGGATGAAAGTGTCTGTGAGTGCCTAAAGCTACAGGATGCTACAGCTGTTCTTCAGGTCTCCCATCTTTTGCTCACCTGTGTCATATGGGTCCTACCACCTCCTGTCGTGACAGGTTCGTGCCTCATTGCCTGTTGATGTCTTTGTTTAGTCTGAAATCTTAATAATTTTGATAAGAGCTCTACCAGCAATGAAGTGGGAACTGACCTTGAAAACAGTTGAAAGATTATTCTAAAATTGCTGATATAAAATTTTTTGCAACCTAGATAAAAATCCTTGCTGAATTAAATAAGTGCGCTGGTTTTAGCTATTTAGTTGCTTCCCTGCTTGGAGAAGTGGGGTACAGAAAACCGTGGGGACCATTCAATCTTCAAATCTGCTACCAGACATATGCTGTGCATATCTTCATAAAGGCTTTTATTATGTGGTCCTTAAGCAGCATATACATGCCAGATGGGTAGACTGAAATATAAAACACTTCTCAGAAGAAGCTATTATTGGGTCAGTAATATGCTAATTAAAAGGGCTTATGCAACCATCTGGGAGACCCCCAATGGCAAAAGCTTATTTCTAGAACTTCACTGCAGCTGCATTCTATATAGCCTCCTGTAGATTTAGGGGTGTCTGGAAAATCACCCCTGTTGGCACTGGGGGAAAGGCCTTGGTGAGTTGACGGGGCTCACAATGTGTTTCAGGTTGGACAGGGATTTGCAATTCCTGCATGACTTGGTAGACATAGTTTTAATGGTCAAATTTCAGTAACAACTCTCTGCAAATTACATCACCATCTCACTATATCTGTAGACTCACCCCCACCGAGCACAGAAAGATGGCATTTAAATAAGGAGATGAACTATATGGTGTGACTCACCAAGGGAGTAACTTGTCCACCCAAGTGTCTAGGTTGGGGGCATTGTAAGGATAAGCACTGGGTGGAAACAGGCAACGAATGAACCAAATTGTTTGTGCCCTTGTAAGTGTGGGCCAGGGCCAGGGCCAGTCTGACGTTGCTCTCAGGAGATACATAAATGGCTGCTTCAAACACTTACTAAGAGTCACTCTTTATCCAGCCTGATTCTCCAGGGCTTATGGAACCCTGAAGTTTATTACTAACTCTATGAATTTTATTTTTATATTTGTCCTCTTTGTTAGGGTAACAATGTGGCAAATAAATATTCCCATTTGTTAAGACAAGTAGCGGGAGTAATAGGCTCTGTCACAGGGAAAAAGCCCGTCTCACATACATCCAGGAGTAAAGAGCTGGCTAGTCTCAAGGATCAGAATAAAGCATATCATGTTCTGCTGGGCAGGCAAAGCCATTCTTGACAGGGAAGCATAGCTGGTTTTCCTGACGTCCTCTGTTTGTAATGGAAGCCCTAATTCCCCAGCCCAAATCTGGAAGTGCATAAAGTCACTGTTCTGGTTTCAAGAATCCAGTGCCACAGACATTCATTTCTATGTAGGTAATGTACGGCTTCTCCTTTAAAAGACCAAATCCCATGTTCTGACAACACGGGCCTTCCTTTCCTTTGTTCAACTCAGCTAGAGCTAGCCAACGGGAAGGATCTGACTCAGCTTGGTCCAAAAAGCCACGCTCTTTAGCTTTCTTGAATCAAAAAGAAAGAGAAATGAATGCTCGCCTTCCCCAAAACTAGAATTTTAAGGCAGGGTCCAATATCTAAATAAATAAAATAACATGTCCAGGAACATATACATGGAAAAGCTCTGGCTTCACATAATGCCCCCAGGGAATGTTACAATTCTATCTCGAGGTTCTTCAACTTAGACAGATATATGGTTCCCACCAAACGGGCTAACAGAGGCCCTTGATCGCTCTGCAATCCTCCCTTCTCAGAGCAGCCTCTACAGGTTCCTTTAGGAATGCACTGACTGTTATCTAATTGAGATCCCTGGCTTACCACAGCTAGAGGGATGGGGCTTTCTCTGGCTTTGGTCATCTGGACCTTGTGAGTTAGAATGGTTGTGGGGCCAGAGGGACTCTTTCTAAAAGAAACTGTCACTTTAGCATTTGTAACCAAGGCAGCATATGTGACCATCAACAAACACTATGATATCACACATTAGCCAAGTGACTTCTCTTTAAATAAGGGAAGGTAGTTAGGGAACTGCCTCAGTAAGACTTTACTTCAAAACGCCGGCGGAGGCCGTCTTTCAGATGGAACGAAGGAAGGCACCATGAGGAGCCATCAGACGAAGCCCCCATCGGCAAGGAGTGAAGTCAGAGAGATGGCCTCCCGCCAAAAGAACTCAGGAAGCAGATGGCAGCCAAATTAAAGTGTCATGATTAGGCTAGAGATCTCAGGTGGCTGTCAACTAGCAAATATAAATGCGTCAGGGGGACTCAGCGTTGAGAGAAGAACGCAGCCATGCACAACACTAAATGATTGCCGTGGAACTCAATGCCTGTGTAAATAAAAATTAACTCAAACAGAAAGGAAAATAGAATAAGCATCTGGAACAAAATGTCAGCTGATTACAACAGAAGACGGGAACGGGGCAGGCGAGAGATGTCACAGGGCTAAGGGCCTTACTGTGCTGAATACACAAAAAGAATTATTTTCAGTATTCCTCCATGTTTGAATACCACATACATTACATACATATAAAATATTACAAAAAAGAAAAAGCTTTCTTAGAACACATACCAGATTTTTCAGTGGTAACTGGGAGTAAAACAGAGATATTTGAGTCTTTCTACATTATTTATGCTTTTTAAAACTTTAAAAATTCTTTCTTAAAAATTTAGAAATATTTCAAAATGACTAAACATTTGCAAAGAACAGAATGTCTCTTATTTGTGGACACTGACATGCTGATTACACATACTGTGTTTGATAAGCAAAATATGTCACAATTAATTACAGAAGGTTGGCAGCTCTGCCATTCATTGTCCAAACTCCTTTGAGAAAGGACTTGTCTTGTGTTGGCAAGAAGCACAGTCAGTGGACAGCCCCCAGTGCCCAAGCCACTGTACCAAGCTCAGCTTCTGAGTCCTGGCCAGTCCCTCAGGAGTGCCAGCCAGTGACTGAAGATGGGTGTGTGCTGGTCTTGTCTACTTCCTCTAACCCACGGTCCTTGGGTTGCTCATGCCTTGCTTAGACTTTACCCGCGTGGAGCTTCTCCCTCCTTCCAGTTCTGGTTTTGCTCTTTTGTCCCAAGTGTCAAACTGACATTGCAGAGGGGTCTCTGCTGTCTCCCTCTTTACCATCAAGGCCCTAATGAAGCTCTTGGCCTTCCAGTTCTATCCTAGTTCTGCTCCCTGAGGACCGAGGCAAAACAAACAGAGGTCTCTGGGGGTCTACAGTTGCCACGGCACTCTCCTTCTGTGGCCTCTACTCTCCACCCCCAACCCTGGAATCCTTTGTCAAACCTGACTATTCTTTTGTTTGTTCCTACGATTCTGCCCTTATTGGTTATGTAGGAAGCAAGCACATGATCCTAGATGCCCCAATCACTATAATCTCTAATAAATTCCCCTCCTCCTTCATGTCTGTTTACTGGATCACAAACCACCATGACAGGTGAGTGCAGGCAGTGTATAGATGTGGAGATCAGAGGACATCTTGCAGGAGTTGGTTTGCTCTTTCCATATAAGTCCTATGAACTGAGTTTGTCAGGCTCCATAACAGTGAATCGTCTTACCAGTCCTGTAGGTACCTTCTCTTAGTACTAGAAATCTAAGTACTTAGAAAGCAGATGTCTCACAGTATACTGTGCTGGTTTTATGGAGATTCCTTTAGAGGAATCACCATATTTCACTGGGTTTTTATTATAAAATGCTAAGTTTATACCTTTAAAAGTTTGATCCCAAAAATGTGAAGTGTGAGATTGGGTGTGAAGCACTAAACCAGGGTCGGAGGACCTGGTTTTCATTCCCAGCTTTGCTACTGACGGGTTACATGATGCTGGGCAAGCCACTTTCCTTCTCTGGGCCTTGATTTTTGTGATTTAAAATGTGAAGATTTTAAATAAGCTTACTTATCATGGTTTATTCTAAGTATGGTACTGGCTGGTACAGAGAGGTAAAGGTGGGCTTTGAAATAGGCATAGAGATGGCAGGAGAGGGAAAGGTACTGGTGATCTTAAGTTGACAGGAGGCAATCTGGAAAAAAACTTGGGCAGGTGAAGGAAGGAGCCATATTTTTCACTTACTGTTGTCTTAGCCCCTGCTCTTGGCTTGAGCCAAAACCAACTCACTACCACTACCACCACCTCCTTCATCACCATCTCCACCTCCATTTCCTCCTCCACCACCACCTCCACCACCTCCTCTTCCTCCTCTAGCACCACCTGTTGCAGAGAGATCAGCAAGCTGAGAGACTGTGGGACACAGCATGTCTGGCTGATCTGAGGAGGTTGTAGAGGTGGGGTGGCTAACATGGGACAAGAGAGATGGAAGTGAAGTCGGTAAGGTTTGAGATATGCAGCAGCCCCCTCCCACCCCCCACCCCCACCCCCCGGCCACTGCAGATACTTTAGCTTTTTGCCTAAATATGGGGGGGGGGGGCTCCTGAAGGGGTGTTTGAGAGATGGTCTGATGATGTTTTGAAGGGACAATTGGATTGTGTGATACCAACAGGTTACAGAAGAGCAAGGGAAGGAGCATGGAGAGTACTTAGACCTCTTGGAGTGATAAGTGTGCAGACATCAGCCCAGCACTGAGCCCTCAGTGTCCTTCCCAGATGTGCTTCTTTAGTTACTCTGTCTGTCTTCAAACTGCTACCCCATGACCATTGGTATCCAAACCAGAAACCTTTCACAACTGAACCATCAACTGTCCTGCAGCACCTCATAGAAGCTGTTCCCTCCCTTCTGACCACCCTTAGTGACTGTCATCATCACTTCCTGAGACATGCTGGTGCTCTCCGAACAGGGGTCCTTGTGTCCAATGTCCCTTAGCCCAGTGATGTTGCCAAGACCCAAGCTTGTTAGTCCACAGCTCCTCTTCCTCCTCTTCTAGGTGGATGTTAATTTTTAGCTTCCAATGTGTTTGTTACAATCCAAATAAGCACAGAGGTTAGGTATCTACTAAGGGATGAAATAGAAGAGGCTCTCTGAAGGACGGGAAATAGAATATTTTGTTATGAAGAGACAGAGAGTAGACTGGAGTGAAGATTAAATAAGGAGGGTCATCTGGTCATCTGAAATGTTATGAGGTACTTCATTCTTATGTTTTCTTTTGCTCATTCAATTTCTTTTTTTTTTCCATTTTTTATTAGGTATTTAGCTCATTTACATTTCCAATGCTATACCAAAAGTCCCCCATACCCACCCACCCCCACTCCCCCTTTTTGGCCCTGGCGTTCCCCTGTACTGGGGCATATAAAGTTTGCGTGTCCAATGGGCCTCTCTTTCCAGTGATGGCCAACTAGGCCATCTTTTGATACATATGCAGCTAGAGTCAAGAGCTCCGGGGTACTGGTTAGGATCAACATTGTAAAAATGGCTATCTTGCCAAAAGCAATCTACAGATTCAATGCAACCCCCATCAAAATTCCAACTCAATTCTTCAACGAATTAGAAGGAGAAATTTGCAAATTCATCTGGAATAACAAAAAACCTAGGATAGCAAAAACTCTTCTCAAGGATAAAAGAACCTCTGGTGGAATCACCATGCCTGACCTAAAGCTTTACTACAGAGCAATTGTGATAAAAACTGCATGGTACTGGTATAGAGACAGACAAGTAGACCAATGGAATAGAATTGAAGACCCAGAAATGAACCCACACACCTATGGTCACTTGATCTTCGACAAGGGAGCTAAAACCATCCAGTGGAAGAAAGACAGCATTTTCAACAATTGGTGCTGGCACAACTGGTTGTTATCGTGTAGAAGAATGCGAATCGATCCATACTTATCTCCTTGTACTAAGGTCAAATTTAAGTGGATCAAGGAACTTCACATAAAACCAGAGACACTGAAACATATAGAGGAGAAAGTGGGGAAAAGCCTTCAATTTCTTTCTTTAGGCTTTTCATTTTTTAATTATTATTCAGTTAATGTGAGTTCTTTTAGACATTCATTTACTCAGCAGATATTTGTTTGTTTGTTTATTTGTTTATTCCAGAGTTTGCCGTGGACAGAAAGCACAACTTCAAAGCTATTCAGACATGTGTACACCAATGCTCTTTGAGAAAACAACTGTATATTGGAGAGAAGTCATTGTTTGTCTTTTGGAGTCTGTGTTTACTATTGTTTCCATGAACACTTCTGAAATAAGAGCATAGTTCATCAAAGTCCTTTTGAGCCCTGAGAAGAATCGAGACTTTCCAGAGGTGACAATTAGACCAGGGGCCTTATTCATAATACAAATGCCCTGCCACTGAGTGACATGACCAGCCCTGAGAAGCAAATCATGGAGGTGACATTTTATCTCCACTGATAATGCAGGAGAAATGAGGTGCTGATTAAATGCTTTCAGAGTGATGTAAGAGGAAGGCAGAGGCTTAGAGTCCTATTAACTGTAAATGAAGTGGCAGCCCAACTTCACCAGCAACAGTATGGGTAAAACACTGCTGTGATTAACTGAATTGAGGCAGATAGTAGAGAAGCCATGAGGAACACTTCAAGATGACGAAGAACTCAGAACTGCATTTATTTATTTTATTCTGCTTCAACAGCATAGATAACATTTCTGTCTGGAACTGAAGGGACACCAGCCCAATGAAGCCTGAGAGCTTTGCACACAGTGGCAGGAGGGAGGCCACGGGGAAAGAAGAGAACTCAGGAAAGAGCCGAGAGGCCTCACTTGCATCTGCTCTCCATCTTGAAGTTGGAGTTTTATAAAACAGGGACAAATGTGTCAAGGCTGAGATGACAACCCTCAATAGTTTTGTACCCTAACTATTATTTCTGAGGCCCAGCAGACCCTGGGTCATCTGATTTTGTCCTTTCTTCTTTCTGGACTTTACCCATGGTTAAACTGAGTTGAAAAGCCCCCTTTTCTGACTTAATAGTGTCACTAGGGCACCAGGGAACTGTGACCCTTGCCCCCTGGTCTTAGTTAGGGCTTCCATTACTGTGAAGAGACACCATGACCAAGGCAACTTTTATAAAGGAAACAAGACTTAGTGCCTTGAATGGTGTCCATAAGATAGCGAGTACTTGAGATACTTGCTGTGACGGAAACATCCACAGTAAAGTATATAACAGGTAACAAGAGTACATTTTAATGCATGTCTACCATAAAGAAACTCACACCTTTTAGGGTATAAGAAGCAAAGCAGAGGGAGGTAAAACATCACAACAGATTTCTTAGGCTGCTAGACAGAGAGCTCAGCAGCTAAGAGCACTTCCCAGCTCCCGCATTGTGGCTCACAACAGTCTCTTCCTCTTGGTTCAGGGTATATGATGCTCTCTTCTGACCTCTGCAAGCACTGCATACATGTGAGTCACACGTCACATACAGTCATGCAGACAAGACACTCATACACATAAATAAATCTAAACAAAGAAAAGTTATTTTTAAAAGTTCTGTTTTAAAGTTACACTATAAAGAAACAAACGTTTAACAGGTTACGACAAAAAACCCAACAGTGCCCATCATTAGAGTGTCCTCTCTTAAAGATGTCGGGCATGATCTGGGAGTCACAGTAGAAGCAACAATAAGTCAGCCACAGTACTATATTCTTTACTTCCTACTTAAGAGGCAGTTTGGAGCCATCATCCGACTTCATCTTCACAGGTACTCACTGAGGGCTGCCATTATTCTTTTTTTAATATACAGGAACACTGATGCTCCAAGGGGTACCATGATAGAGGGTTCACCCACAAGCTGGGCCTGTGAGACTCTTGAGCCTGAGGCAGTGGGATCATGGCCAGCTACAGTCTCTTCAGATTTGAACCCAAGCCTATGAGACACCAGGGCCTGAGACAGGGAGATGGTGACCAGCCACAGTCCCAGGAAAGGCCCTTGGAAACTCATAACACTGTGGGTGGCTGGCAGAAAAGCACTCTGGGCTTGTCTCTCTGTGCCTACCTTCTGCATTTCAGCTCCAGGCTGCTTGGGAGGTGTTCCTGAGAAAAAGGAGTTGTGAGCCCCAGGGGTTTGGAAAGCAGTCCCAACCAGGCCTGTTTCATGGCACATGTGGTGCAGGGGTGGCTGTGTTGATTTCCTGTAAGGTATTCATCCCAGTACCCACTAAAATGAACAGAACTACCCTGAACCCACAGACTAACAGATCTTAAAAAAAAAAAAATTGCTGAAACAGCTACCAATGCCTGGAGGGGCAAAAGAGAGGAAGAGAGAAAGGGAAGAAGGGAGGAAGGGGGCAATGGAGAGAGAGGGGGAAGGGAGAGAGTGAACTCCAGATCCAATCAGTCTTTTGACAGACCTGCAGCCACCCACAATAAACAGTTTATGCTAGTAAACGCCCTGTACATCATATGTCTTTTGGCTTATTTTGGGCAAAGCTGGGACACAGTATATTTAGTGGCTTCCTAAGGCTTTGGCATTTGATTGTATGCCCATTTGCTTGGCCTGGCTTCTCCTGGCTTCAGCAAGTCACCACTCTGCCCACAGCAGACCACCCTCAGCAGAACCACCAGCCCTAGTGCTTCCTTCATGTGGCTCCCCAACCCCTGCACTTTCCTGGGAAGGAGGAGCACTGCAGCACCCCAAAGAACATATGCATCCCTGGCAGGAGAGCCAAAGCATGTGGCCAGGCTTTTCTATGCCACTCCTCGAGGTTCCTTCCAAAGCTAACATTTTCAGGGTGTCCTGCTGCTCTGTAATATACGTAATTTTTTTCCAGGTCATAAGGAAAGGCAAACAGATAATTTTTTTTTTTACATTGACAGGCCTAAAAACTAACAATGAATTGCCTGTACTATATATATAATAGGCCTTTGTATTTTTACAGCTAACTAAACTGCATTAAAATACAGCCAGTGGACCTAAACTAAACCAATTTAATGACCTCAGGTGAAGACCCCAGGGATGTCCATTCTTATAACAAATCCCTACCCTCTATCTCGGCCACAATTTAGCACTGGGCCCTACCACTATCTCTGCAGTGTTAATGAAATGTATATGCCTTTTCTTCTTAAAGAAAGGATAGCTCCTGCACTTAGAGTACATTTTACACAGAAATGTTAATTCTGTTTTACCTACTACAAATGGGCTGACATTTGCATGCTCCTAAGTGTTATGCAATTAGACAGCAGAATGTAGCATGCTGGGCAATTTTTTTATAGGTAGCATGTAAGAACTTTTAAGCTGGATTTTCCATCAGACATTGCATACCATTCAGCTTCCTTCATAAAGAAAAGAACCCTTACTAGCTACCAAAACCAGGGGTCCCCAAACTTTTCCTCTACCTCCCATGGCTTTATGGTTTTTATAAACTGTAACACTGTAATGGCATGGGAGGAAAAGGCACCGAGTGAGGAGACTATAAGTGAGGAGCATATGGAAGGAAATATGGCGGAGGAAGACACGTAGAGTCAGCTAACCTGCTGTCCCATGGTTGGGTGTTTGCTCAGTACAGCTGGGGACATGATGTGCCTAAGGTTTTAAGGCAGGGACCCTAGAGGCCTTAGTGAATTCTTCACAAGTGACTGCTATGTGCTGGGTTAGCAGCCAGAAGCTAAGTTACCCACACTAGCACTGAGGAGCCAGCCACAGGGTAGCAAAGCAGAGCAAGAAGTTGATGTCAGCTTTTCAAAGGGAGATTGCTTACAGGTAGAAAAGCACTCACCACTTACACCATGAATCGTCTCAGAAAGTCAATGGGAGGGCATCTTCCCTTCAGCATAGAATTCCCCAGATAAGCAATATGATTACATTAAATCTGGCCATGCAATTGGCAGTTGAAATCATTACCAATTAAGCTAATTACAAATGAGATTATTTTTAACACTATTTCTTTTTTTTTTTTGATTTATTTATTTATTATATGTAAGTACACTGTAGTTGTCTTCAGATACACCAGAAGAGGGAGTCAGATCTCGTAACGGATGGTTGTGAGCCACCATGTGGTTGCTGGGATTTGAACTTCAGACCTTCAGAAGAGCAGTCGGGTGCTCTTACCCACTGAGCCATCTCACCAGCCCCTTAACACTATTTCTTAAATAATGAAGTTGAGAAAAAGGCAGTTTATTTCAGTTCTTCATGTTATTACAAATACCATCTGAACTAGAATCCTATTTCATTTATAAATAGCTCTTTACCTGTATATTTACATATAATTGTGGTGGTACAATAAGAGGCAGCAATATATACAGCAAATATATACAGCAAAAATATATACAGCAAAATTGGCTGTTTCAAAAAAGATGCAAAATTTTAGGTGCAAAGTCCTTAAAGCAGTGTAGTCCTGACACATGGCATCATCCCTGAAGCTAAAAACAAAAACAAAACAAAAGACCCACTAGTATCCAGGCACACTTATGGCACTTACAGCATCCCTGGAGGGGGTACCAGGCACCAAGGCCATGGAGCTCTCTAGTTAAGTCTTCCACCATTATCAACTTGACTACATCTGGAAGTAAATAACATCCAAGAGTCTGGGTACACATGTGAGGGATTTAATTCTTAATTAAATCACTTGAGATGGGAAGATAAACCTTTAATGCAGGCCTTTTGAGGTAGGACGATCCAACTTTCATCTGGTTCACATTGCTGGCAGCCTATATAAAGGACATGGGAGAAGGAAGCTTGTTCTCTTTTCCTGCTTGTTCTTACGCTCCCTGGCAAGTCCATTCCTTCATTGGTATTAGGGTCTGCTTCTTTGGGACTCTGTCATATAGTGAAGACCAGCTGAGACACACTGCCTTGTGGACTAAATAAGTGGATTCCTGGACCCTCTGTTGGTAAACAGTCATTGTTGGACTAGATGGACCACACTCCGTGAGTGTGTGTGTGTGTGTGTGTGTGTGTGTGTACATACCACTGTACAACCTGTTCCTCTAGTATAGCCTGGTTTAGTAACTTTGTATTACAAATGCCTTTAGTTAAAATCTTTCCTTTTTCACAATCATAGCTGAGAATGTATAGTCTATAGGCTGCCTCTTCCATATCAGGCAAATTTCAAAATTAAATTCAGTACAATGTAGCTCATTCAAGACCCTTCACTTTGGCAGAAGGGTGTCTGAATAGACTTCAGTAACTCTCAGAACAGACATTTTGCCCCTGGCAATTTCCAACAATAGGAAATATCTATAAGCTGTAATAATTAGGTCTAAATTTGCCCTCCATCTCTCCCTTCCTCCTTTCTTTGTCCCTCCCTTCTTCCTTCCTTTCCTTTTTGGAGACAGGGCCTCACCTTGTAGATAGGTTGGCCTCAGACTCACAGAAATCCTCCTGATAACTTAGCCTCTTTGATGCTGGTATTATAGGCATGAACCACCAGACAGCTTTTTTTTTTTCATTTTAATTAATAATTTTCCCAGTTTCATTGGGGAGAATAGTATTTTGGTACTGAAAGTGTTCTTAGGCCCACTGGACCAACTGTCTAACTTGTTTACTAATGGAAACACTAAGGTTTAGAAAAACGATCGCTTCTGCATCAGTCACTTTTCTGGCTGTGACAAAATGCCACGACCAAGGTGACTTGTAGAAGTGGTGTATTTGGGCTTATGGTTCCAGAGGCTAACAGCAGGCAAGCAGGGCCACTGGAGCTGAGTGGTGAGGGCTCATGTCTTGAGAGAGAGCACTGGGAATGGATGAGGCTTTAAAAGCTCCAAGTCCACCCGCATGATGCACGCTTCCTCCAGCAAGGCCACTCCTACCTCTTTCCAAAGAGCACCAACTGGGGACCAAGTGCTCACACTCATGAGCCTATGGGGAACATTTTCATCAAGACCACCACACGTGGACTCACAGGAGGAAAAATATCTTCCATAGGACCCAGATAGCATGCCCTGCTCATTGTCTGTGGAATGAATGAAGGACAGAAAGGAAACAGAGGGAGGAGAAGACAAGGATTAGGTTCAGGTGCTAAGAAACAAGAGATCTTGTTAATTTCACTTCCTCTAAGGAAAAAATATTATACTCCATATTACTCACAAAGCCACCACTGGGAAAGGGTGGGATTATACAGGCCTTTGACATAGGATCAAAATGTAAGTATGTGGCATGATGTCCATGAGGTTTACATGTGAACAAACACAGAGCTGTCCTCATGAGACTGGAGCTGTTCTTGACTAGTGATATGCAGTACATGGCTCTCATGTATATAAAAATCCTGCTGCTATAAACACACTCACTGCATTGCCAGTCTGAAAAGGCATCGGACATCATACTTGATGAGAATTAATAACCAGAGTCTCAACTGTTTTAGCATGTACTTAAACAGAAATGCCTATGAGACAGCATGCCATGTTACATTGGAAGCAGCTTCATATTTCCCATGCTTACTGAGACTCCTGATGACATGGCTGTCAAGGGAAGAGACTGACCACATTGCCCAGGCTGTGCAGTACACTTGGATGTTCACAAGATGACAAGGCTTCCTCAGGATACATTTTCAGAGTGTGCCCTCAGAGTCAGAGAGGCATGGCTGCAGGCTGCTTGCACTCTCTTATGTGAACACAGTGGCTACCTGAGGTGTGACACCACTGCTAACCACTGAGTCAAAGGAGAAGAGTCTCTACCTGTGTTCTGTTGAGAGATACAAGGAATTTGTAAAAACTTAAAACATCAATCAATATAAATATGAATGTAATGGCTGGTTTTGTGTGCCAACTTGACACAAACTGGAGTTTGATAGACAAAGGAGCCTTCCTTGAGGAAATGCCTCCATGAGATCCAGCTGTAAGGCATTTTCTCAGTTAGTGATGAAGGGGGGAGGGCCCATTGTGGGTGGTGCCATCCCTGGGCTGGTAGTCTTGGGTTCTATAGGAAAGCAAGCTGAGCAATCCAGGGGAAGCAAACCAGTAAGTAACATCCCTCCATGGCCTCTGCATCAGCTCCCGCTTCCTGCTCTGCTTGAGTTCCAGTCCTGACTTCCTTTGGTGATGAACAGCAATGTAGAAGTGTACGCTGAATAAACCCTTTCCTCTTGCTTCTTGGTTATAATGTTTTGTGCAGGAATAGAAACCCTGACTAAGACAATGTATGTTTTGTCACTATTGAAAATATAATGATCGGTTGCTATATTACCATGCAATGAGTTTATTATTTTCAGGTCTAAATTCAAATTGATGAAGAGCAGCAGCTAAGCCCTATACAGACAAAAGCCTCTGGAGGGCTCACTCTATAAGAGTTAAGAAAGTCACCATCCTCATGTGGTCTAAGAACTGCTGCCGTACTGGATCATAACACCCACAAGAGACTGTGAGTTCAGAATTCATCTTGTAATTACTGTTAGAAAATGTGTTGTACTATAGTTTTGGTTAAATGTATTAATTAAATACTTTAATTTAAAATGTGGTAAGAATTTCTTTAAAGTCACATTTTTCTTGAATTTTGTACTTCTCTTACTAATGAAAACCAAAACTGAACAGCTACATTTTGCCATTATCAGCATAAGTAGTGGATATTTCCTGAGCTCTTCCTCCACGCCAGACCTGTTTCTCAGTGCTCCCCACTAAGCCTACAACTCCCAGAGGCCCTAGTGAGGCCAGCGTAGCTTAGACTTCCCTAAATGCTGATGAGTAGGAAAGCCAGCATTTGATCTGTGGCAGCCTCACTCCAGGAACCGTGTGGTCCACTAACTATGTAGTAGACAACCACGACTCAGCCAATGCGATCTGCCTTCAGAATCCCCTCCTCCGCCCCAATAGTCAAAGCAGAAGACACTGAAGTACAGATGAGAAGAGGAAGCAAACAAATCAGGAGGGCTTGAAAGAGGCCCGGGATGCTGATAGTCTGGGCCTGCCTTCTGTTCCGTTCACACAGTGGGTTCCTTCAGGGCAGAGTTCTGCTTCTATCCTTGCCTTATCTATTCATTTGGAAAATACCGCCCTATGTGTGAAATGCTTCAGGGCTAGGCAATCAGACAGCAGTTTAAAGGGTTTTCCCCATGGGAAGTATGTTGCATCAAATTCTCATAAAGGCAATACGCCTCCTACTTTCATTATGTAAATACCACTGCTGACACAGTCCTCCTCCAGCTCATGAAGAAACACACTAGGATGTAAGTTGGTACAACAGCAGTGAGAGGGGCTTGCCTGATGTTGTTATATTAGTGCCAGCCTTTAGTCCGGAGGGGGAGAAAGCTGCTTCTTTGATGATTTGAAGTACACGTCCCACTATCAACACACTTACTAGATAGGCAGCACTGCAATGGGGTAATACTAGTGGCCAGCAAGGTCCTCCATGGGATTTCTACATCCGCTCCCAGCAGGCCTCCTGCTCCCTCCCACACAGTAGCGGGCATTTCTTCTAAATGCATTCCTCTGCATTTCTTCTAAAACTCGGATCCTCATCACCAGAGAAGCAAACAAAGGATCGCAGGTGTTGCTGTGTGAGTGTTGTGACAGTTAATCGTCACTGTCTCCTGGATCAGATTTAAAATCACTTAGAAGACACACCATGAAAGTGGCTGGGAGGAGATTTAAATGGGGAGAAAGGATCTGTCTGGAATGTAGTATCTTCTTGCCACGTGCTGGAGGCCAGTGCCACAGATCCCTTGAAGCTCAGTGTGGGTGCTGGGAAATGAACTCAGTCCTCCAGAAGAGCATCTTCATCTCCCTGAGCCCTTGACCTTTCTGCTCTTCAGTCATCTTTGCCAGTTCTTTTGCGACAATGACAAGGAAAGTAACTAACCTGAGAGCACCATGGCCCACATGCCTACTGCTAAGAACATCATTTCTCAGTAGCTGAAGAACTCAGGGTCAAGACACCAAAATAAGTCCTTCTTACTAGTGTAAACTTTTAAGGATTTACTCAGATCTACAACATATTCCATCATGATATATACTTAATATTGGGATATAGCTAAAAGTTCTTAGTGGCAAACAGAAAACTAATATATTTTCACTTCAAGTAAAAGAAAGTCAAATCATACCTGCAATTCAAGTGCATGTAGCTTCCAGCAGTTTAATATCTTTTGTAATAAAGCTGGTGTTATTACATGGAACTGACAGAATCATAGATACACAGTGATAAGGAAACAGCATAATAATGTAAGATGACTGCCTTACCCAAAACATATCATCCACCTACTAACATATTCTTTACTGATTTGCATTTCCTTATCTGAAAACACAGTCATAAATGAAGCCATTGGTTTCAGGGGCTTGTGGAGCTGACTCATAGAAAGGACTCACACAAGCACTGGCACACAGAGGGACTCAGATGAGCACTGGCACACAGAGAGACTCAGATGAGCACTGGCACACAGAGAGACTCAGATGAGCACTGGCACACAGAGAGACTCAGATGAGCACTGGCACACAGGGGGACTCAGATGAGCACTGGCACACAGAGAGACTCAGATGAGCACTGGCACACAGGGGGACTCAGATGAGCACTGGCACACAGGGGGACTCAGATGAGCACTGGCACACAGAAGGACAGAGATGAGCACTGGCACACAGGGGGACTCAGATGAGCACTGGCACACAGAAGGACAGAGATGAGCACTGACACAAAGAAGGACTCAGATGAGTGCTGCACACAGAGGGACTCAGATGAGCACTGATACAGAGAGGGACTCAGATGAGCGCTGGGACGCTTAGGAACTCAGATGAGCACTGGTACAAAGAAGGACTCAGATGAGCACTGGCACACAGAAGGACTCAGATGAGCACTGGCACACAGAAGGACTCAGATGAGCACTGGTACAAAGAAGGACTCAGATGAGCACTGACACAAAGAAGGACTCAGATGAGCACTGGCACACAGAAGGATTCAGATGAGCACTGGCACACAGAAGGACTCAGATGAGCACTGGCACACAGAAGGACTCAGATGAGCACTGGCACACAGGGGGACTCAGATGAGCACTGGCACACAGAAGGACTCAGATGAGCACTGGCACACAGAAGGACTCAGATGAGCACTGGCACACAGAAGGACACAGATGAGCACTGGCACACAGAAGGACTCAGATAAGCACTAATACAGAGAGAGACTCAGATGAGCACTGGCACACTTAGGAACTCAGATGAGCACTGGCACACAGAAGAATTCAATCACTCACAATTGACAATAGCATTCATTGCTCTTAGCAAGTTCATTTTAAACACTACTAATTTCTCAATAGTGCAATTCTAGAGAATTTTAGAATTGTATTTATAGAAAAACATGATAGGTTTTAGAAAAAACAAAGAAGCCAGTTAGCTTTTTCCAATACCTACAAAAGGATATAAGGACAGCTCTAACTGTTAAAAATGCAGAAAGGACCTCAAGAATGCCAGGGGTACCTTGAAGAGGTGTTCATCTCGGTAGGAAATTGCTAGAAGCATGGCAGGCATTTGCCTAGCAGCGGTCACAGGTCACTACACTGCTCGCCACAGGAAACAGTAAATGAAGGGTATTTCTACCACATGCAAATTAATTCAAAGTCATAGACTAGGGAAGAGGATGCAGATACAAACTGGTATAAACTTGGGGACACAGCTAGAAAGAAAATGGTACTTCTGTTGTAGGAACACTGAGAACACAAATACTAAGAGAGCTGTCCAACCGGGAGAAAGCATGGATCTCTGCAGCCTTGCTGAGCTGCCATAGCCACCTGTCACTAATAGTCTGCTTCACTGATAGCATTTACTGTTTCTTAAGCTACAGCCATTTTAAAGGACAAATACTGCCCTGTTTTTATATTAACGATATCATACTTCAAAGTATGTCATAGTATCTTTTATGTCAACATTATTGAACATTCATTACGATTCTATTCCACAAGAGTTTTATATTAAAAATTATAATAACTGCCTTTATATTTGGGTATCTATTTTCACACTATATCAAAGTAAAAGCTTGGTTTCTTTTTTAACTTAAAAGCTAAATACCCATAATGCTTTCTATTGCCCTCAGACTGACAACTATCATTTATCATTTTCCAACCATTCCCATGATGCACAGCATGATTCTATATCATGGAGAAGAAATAAATATGATCAATAAGTGACGTTTAGAAAAGAAAATCAGTAACTCAGTCCCCGACTAGCAGCACCACCTGGTTTCCATCCACTTTCTTGCCACTGGACTCACTGAATGCACAAGAATAAAACTTAAAGGAACATGAGCTAGTGGCAAGACCAGACAGAAAGTTCTGGAACTGTGCTTTGATGTAAAATCATTCCCTTAACATCAGGAGACTTAATACTACCATTTCACCATGAAAATAATCACAGATGAGGGCTCTGACCAGGACTAATTGTCTTTGAAGTACTCCAAGTTCAAGCATTCAAAACAGTGCTTGACAAACTCTTTACCTTATCAAAAAGTTACAAAGAAAACAACTGTGGGCAAGACCCAATCCTGTGGGCTGTATATCTAAAGATCAAAGCTGTAACCTTGAGCAAAATTAAAAGGCATATAAGAACATGTCATTAAGACAGGCTAAATTCAAGTGTTTGACCTTTTGTCCTTACTTTACAGTTATCATGGTGATGAAATAACTGTTGAGTGACAGCGTGCATTTAGTAAACACCATCAGAAAACATCCACTGCATGTGCTCTTCCCTTGTGATTGCTTTATAATACACGTTCAAATTCTGTACCAAAAAGCACAGCTGTAAAAACAAATCTTACAGCCAGTGGGGGAAAAACACAGAAAGTAAATATAATCGTTCACAAGAATATTCCCTTCTACCTGGGTGTGTCCTGTGGGGTTTCGGAGGTTGCAATTTTAAAAACTGAAGGTTAACGGTGATGACTTAAGAGTGCTCATCCGAGCATCAGTATCAGGTAGAGCTATAGAACACGCTGCTCCTTCTGTTGGGAAAAGCTTTTGCTCTTCCTAGTCCGTGCCAAACTATCCTTCGGGGCCTAATTCAAGTGTCATTTTCCTGGGAAATCTCTCACTATTGTTTGTGTATGTTTCTCACATAGCACTTGTCACAGCTGCAATTTTATATTATTTTGTGTTATTTGATCAGTTCTCTCCCATTAGACTGTAAGTCTCTGAGGACTCAAGGGTGTCTGTTCCTGTCATTATAGTTGCTGATCTAGGAGCAAAGCTAGGCAAACATCTAACTTGTGTCTAGGGAAAAGAGAGATGAGAAAATAAGTAAGACTGAGTAATGATAGTTAACTAGTTAACTGGTTACTGGCCACTACTAGACAATAATAATGGTTAGAATTCTACCTTAGGCGAAGCACATTGAGGTGGGATACCATCCATCATCCATTTTACTGAGATCTCAGGCTCCAATCTCCTCCCTGCAGCCTCTTGCTGTGGGGACCTGGTCAGAGTGCGGCATGGAGTGAGGAATGGAGGCCACGGTCTTGCTGTGTTGGCCTAGAGTTCCTGCACTGACCTCACTTACCTTCCGCATCCTGGACCACACATCTTGCTTAGGGACAATGTGGCTAGGATTTCTATCACCTTCCAATAAGGGCCCTCTGTGGGCAGGAGCACAATCAGAAAAGCTCTCATCATGCTACTGAGGCAGCCTTTCAGAACCAGGGTCTGCACTAGCACAAGTACTGAGGCAGAGTCTGTCTGGATTATGCTCAGGAGAGGGGTGAGGCTGGTCAAGAGGCCTAGAGGAGCCAGCCTGAAGAGGAACCCTGAATGCCAACAGTCTTCATAGTATTCAGTGAGTACTCTTTCTAGATGACAGCCAGGGTATCTATCTGCTCACAAGCACTGCTTCTGTGCCTTGTTGAAGTTCAAAAGCTCCATGTTTCTCCCAGTACAGAGAAAATTAAACCCTGGCTAAACCGTGTGCATGCACATAAAAGCCCCCTAGAAACTTTCATATACACCATTTTTAGGTCTGGTCTAGGCATAGAGCAAAGTCAGCGCCTCCAAGAGTAACAGGGCATCCTGTAAAAGGTATAAGGGTAATTCTAGAAGAAAGAGCTCTGAAGTCCATCCCCTTCACTTCCAACTAACTGGAAATTTTTCTAGTTTAGTGAAGCTTTAACACTAATTATTTTTAAATGATTTCAATGTTCATTTTCTCAAGTAGAAAATATAATAAATACTGATGAAAGAGAGAGGAAAAGATGCTAAATTCACATGTAATCCTTTATTAAAAGTTGACTACAAAAAGTGTGTTGGAGTATACGTTCAATATTTTCCTTTGTGTATGTATTTTTCATAAAAAAACCAAATCTGAATATATAGTATATCTACTATTTTGGTTAAAAGTTGGTAAGGGTCCAAATAATGAAATATCCTAGGTAACTCTGCATTTTATTACATATTCTCCACAGCTGCTTACTGGGGTAGAATAATATCCCATTCATGGAAGCTACAATCTATTTAATCAGTATCTCTTTATTTTTGGACAACCAATATTTATTTGTGAAACTTCAAGTTATCTTTTCCCCGATTTTCTTTAATGCATCATTAAAGAACGGGGTACTTTGTAGGGTGGGAAAATGAAGGCAGCAAAACACTAGATAATTGATTTTAATCTTCACACAGGACCCTAGTGTTGCTGAAGAGGGAGAACAGCTCTGCCTAGGACCCTTATTTAACTGTGGACGGATGTGGACGGTCCAAGGGCAGCAAAGTGATAAATAGGTTTTGGCAGCTCATTCTCCTACCTTGAGTAGTATTACAGTGTATCACTGGAGTGGGTCATTTAGAACAGGAAGCCAGGGACACTATGTGGTGTTCTCCCAGGGTAAATCCACAGATACCTCATAGAAAGCTTTGGCAGGGCTCTCAGCAGGCACAGAGAAGCATAGAAAGTGGCTTTATTTTTAAGACTCAATTTCAGATGAAAGATTCACAGGGAATCCAGCAAAAGGGAATGCCCGGGCTTAGGCTAAAATAGCCAGTTTATTCTGCTTTCACAGAGCACAGAAAGAAGCTTTACTGGGCTGCCCAGCCGTCGCCTGCTGATCTCAGACCTAAGGGTAAGGAACACACACATCCTTAGGAACACTGAACCCTCCACTCTGGTGGGAAGGACAGTCAGGGACTGGACTTCTAAATCCATAAGGATTTATTTACACATTTTACTGCAATGCAGCCCACTATAGGCGAAGCAAGGGAGCACACTTCTATCAGTCACATTTCTTAGACGCTGCTTTAGAGTCACAGTGAGCCATCAGGAGCCCCAACCTTACCCACTAAGAGCTGATAGTTACAGACTAGAGCAGGGGCGGGGCTGGAAGCTCTGATTTGCTAATGAATTTTCTGGTAATTTAACTTTTCTCCAAAATGAAAATAGTTCACTGGTAATCATGTTCCACCCCTCCCCCCTCACTCTGCCTCCTAGCAATAAAAATAATGAAACAGAGTACTATAGAAACCCATGGACTATAGAAAAGAAACTCTCAAAAGTTAAAAAAAAATGTATTATTATTCCCATAGTCCAAAGGCAAGTGTTATTAAATAGCTTGATAGGTGATGTATACTGTTAAGAGATTATCTTCTCCCTGGTACATAAACATTTGTAGAAACATTGGGCAATCTTACAGTTTGACAAATGAATATATATATATATATATATGTATGTATATGTGTGTATATATATATATATATATATATATATATATATATATATATATCTTTGTGTTGATTCGTATTGTTTTTACAACTGGACAATTAAGTATTTTTAATACTTTTAATGTCTTTACATAATTTTACTTTGACATTAAATTAGTAAGACCACTGGAATGATGTGTTTCAATGCTGACACGTGGCTTCTTTTGAAAGAGGGAGACTTTTTAGTAGACATTAATTAAATAGCCTAATCATTTATAGCTATAAAGTTCAAAATAAGCACAGAGAGTATGCACAATAAAAACAGAAACAAAACCATTAAAATGTCTACAGAATAGTTTGCTTTCTTAGAGCTGGCTTATCAGTTGTTTACTTTCAAACCCAATTAAATTATAATTTTTGACATTTTATGTGTTGCTCAACATGTGTTACTTAAAATGTGAAAATAAAAAGCTCAGATGATTTGTACAAAGCAAAAACATTAACAGCAAAAATTGAATTAAACTAAGAAAGCTGTTTACTAGACTTTGTTAATTAGAAATTAAATTATGAAAAGCAAAAGGCAATTAGTTTTCAAAAGGAATCTTGATTAGTATCCAAATGATGAAAGAATGGGGTATAAACCAGCTTGTTTGAGAGCCTTTCCCCATCATAGGAGAGTGGATGGAAAAGAGCTTATTGGTTTCTGATGTGTTAAGAGTCACTATCAAACAACAGCACCTAATCTGCTCTGTGACTGGCTAGTCATATGTTCACAACACAGATAAGAATGACTAGAAAGATACGTGTAATCTATAGGTTTCCATAACAACAACAACAACAAGCTTTGGAGATGCTTTTTAAATGTTTATATCTTATATGTCTCTGAGATTCTGATGACAGCTGCAGATTCTTTTTTTATACAAAACACTTGCCCATATTATTGCAGACAAATTATGATCTTCCCATTAAGCATTCTCCCTTCTTGTTTAATTACTAAATGCTCAGTGAAAAGACTACATATTTTAGTACTTTTAGCTACATAAGTCATGCAAGCAAACTTTGGTCAATAGAATAAAAAAATATAAGTACCATGGTCAACCTCCAGGATTGTTTTAAAATTAAAGTACATGACCTGTAAAAAATAATGTTTCTCTGTGCCATTTTCATACATGTATACAATGCACTTTTATCATATTTTTATCTTCATTGTCATCTTATTAACTTAAATCATAAATCTCAGGGGTGAATAAAATTAAAATAGGGTCAGAGGAAGAAGGCCACAGGTGTTCATGGCCAGTGAGGGCTACCCCAGGGCTGGAGAAGAGAAGCACCCTCCTTTTTTCACATCCCACCCACCACAGTCCTCCAGAGGAAACTCTCCACAGTTGTGACCAGGCCTGGTATTCAAAGTTGTAATTAGCATTTGCAAGGCCATCAGTTTCCCTAACTGCTCACGGGAGCCAAGAACAATCCAGTAGGTTGGCTGAAATCCTTGAGTCCCTTATTCCTTTCTTTTTATTATTATATTCAACACAGTATATATTTTTATACCAATCATAAAAATGATGGACATGTTATTAAATGAACATAAATAGATAAAGCCTTTTTGTTTGTTTGTTTTGTTTTTAGTAGAGCTTAAAATCTTGGCTCTTACTGTGGTACAAACCCAAAATAAGAACAACTTTTAGACATTGGAGTTCATTGTAATAAGGCTATACTTCAATGTCCCTCTTATCACCAAAGGATTTTACCTCCATAGTAGCTAAGCTAAGAGTTGACAGTTCTGCTGCGCAAAGGAAAGAATTGTAGGCACAATTTTGGATACAGATTTCCTGCTATGGTCAAAGCTTTTTTTTTTTTTTTTTTTTTTTTTTTTTTTTTGGTTTTTCGAGACAGGGTTTCTCTGTATAGCTCTGGCTGTCCTGGAACTCAGTCTGTAGACCAGGCTGGCCTCGAACTCAGAAATCCGCCTGCCTCTGCCTCTCGAGTGCTAGGATTAAAGGCATGCACCACCACTGCCCGGCTGGGTCAAAGCTATTTGACTTGAGTGATTGTCATCATTCTCAGCCCACCGGGAACAGGTTACATTCATTTAAGAAGTGGTGTGTGTATTAAGATGGTCTATTCATGAAGTCATTCATCAACTGTTTGAATGAACAATGGCTCTGCTTGGAGGGTGGCACAGACATTAGGTGAGGGTAAGATTCTGGTTCATTGGCTGTGACGATTTTGAAAAACATTCATCTCAGAAAAGGAGTAACTTACAAAGTCCCCTTCTTCAAAATTGATACAATAATTATAAATATCAAGCAAAGCCTTCAGTCTCACTCTTTGTTCTCTTACAAGCCACCTCCCAAATTAATTGTCTATATTTCTTTTGACTGTATAAATAATTTTGAAATATGTAAGCTGCTCTGAAAACCATAGTATAGTGTAAAAACATCAAATTCACAATCCTACTAATAGAGAGGCTGAGATAGGAGAAGCATGATTTCAAGACCATTGTGAGGTATACAGCAAGACACTGTCATGTACAAACATGTAAAAAGTGTATATGGATTGTACAATATTGGACCTATTTCTCCAATTACCAAATTAGAGAGACCACTTGATGACAGCCAACAAATTTCTAATTCCTCATATTTTTGAATTTTAATCGATTAGGATATGTTGGTAATATTAATTTTCATATTTAGAGATATTAAAGAAAAGTGATTATTACTTTCTGTTATTTTTATTGTTAGAGGTGGAATTATGTTTGTGTGGGTTTGTTGAAAGATTACTTTCTTGCTATGCCTGCTGCTGTGTATTGTAGGAACCTAGATTCCTGCTTTCATGAAGGAATGAACTGTGTTTTGCCTCTGGTCACAGGCTTCTTGTGCTATCTCTTATTTCTCCACCTTAGACATGTCGTCATACTCTCCCGGCCTGGCTGCTGGTCCATGACAAGGATGTGGCAGCCATCATCTACGGAACACACCAAGCAGTGTGTCTGGGTACGAGCAGTGTAGAACTTGTCAACAGCTCCACACAGCTCCAGTTCCATGCAGAAAGCAGGGCTGCTCACCGCCAGTTCCAGTGTGCACTTGAAGACTGACGGGAAAGCTGGATTGTGTTGCTTCTTGGAGCGGAAGCTGATGAGGAAGCCACCGATTAACAGTCAATATGTGTGCCTATCTGCTGTCATCTCATCTCACTGTGCTGTCATGGCCACAGAACTGTCAGCTGCCCCACATCTACCTTACCCACCACGTTATCTTCTCTTGACGCCCTCCCTGAACTCCATCTGGCCCCTTCCTCATCACAATAACCCCTTGTTTACTTTCATGCTTGTTTGTGAATCTATACCTCTTTCACATATGAGATCAACAATACCAGTGTCTCTGGCTTATTTGACTTCTCAGGATGATCTTTAGTGGGGCAATATTCTCAAAGATAGGTGGCATGGCCTCCTATTCCTTCCTCTTGTCACCTTTATTGGTGAAGTGCATATTGACAGGAAACTGCAATATGAGAAAGAAGCCCGATAAAACAAAATGAGAAAGAAGGAGCCTGGGCCCTCAGTAACTAAAGAACCGTCATGCTTGTCGGTTGGATGGCTTCACTCTGGCACCTAAATGCTCAAGGGGGCAATGAAATCAAACTTGTTAAGCTGCAATTATACAGCTGTTCTGTCCTCATAGCTGAACTTAGTACTGACTGATTTAAGTTAGCACTTCATTCACAGACAGAGGTGTCTTTAGATCTCAAATTTGTATGATCCCATTAGAAATATAGACAATGTAATAAGTACTTAATGTTTATATACTCCAATTAAATTTTAGGTATATTGGGTTTTATGGTCTTCACAATCACCTCTATAAAAATATTACTTTTAATTCTATCTGCTTGTTGATTTAACTATAAACAAATAAAATCTTGAAGCTTAAGGTATACCTCATGTCCAAAAGAAAAAAAATGAGTAAAAAATGAAATTCAAATCTCATGTTCTCCTCACCTCCTGTAAGTGTAGTACATGCACAAGTATGCTCTATCTCATGTAAGAACCTAAACTGTGCGCTGAATTAAGCCCTTCCTCCCTTCAATTGTTCCTGTCAGTTGTTCTGTGTTATCACAGAAGCAGGAAAGGAACTAAGACAGCAACTAAAAGTCTTTTTCAATCAACAATGAATCCAATTATGAGATCAAACCTTGTAAAGTTATTAAATGCCTGGTGTGTAACAATCCACTTGGGGACCTAGGCTAAAGAAACAATAGTGCGCAAATGTCAATATAGCATAATTTGTAGTAGGGAAGAACAACTAGAAAAACCTGAATGCCATTTCTACAACATGGGGATTTAGGAGAATGAAGGTGTGATGGTGTTTGCATATTCTTGGGCCAGGGAGTAGAACCATTTGGAGGTGTGGCCTTGTAGGAATAGGTGTGACCTGTTGGATTAGGTGTGTCACTGTGGGTGTGGGCTTAAGATCCTCACCCTAGTTGCCTGGAAGTCAGTCTTCCACTAGCAGTCTTTGGATAAAGACGTAGAACTCTCAGCTCTGCTTATGCCATGCCTGCCTAGATGCTGCCATGCTCCCACCTTGATGATGATAATGGACTGAACCTGTAAGCCAGCCCCTATTAAATGTTGTTTCTTAGAAGACTTGCCTTGGTCATGGTGTCTGTTCACAGCAATAAAACCCTAACTAATACAGAAGGCCATGTTTGTAACTCTGGCTATGTAACTGTGCTTACCCTGCCCCTGCTGTAGCAGACCCTTCTTGTGATACAAGATATTCTAGCCCAAGACAATGGATGCGACATGCCAAGAAAAATAGAGCAATAAACATACAAAAAAGATGCCATTCGAATTGCCTTGAATGAAGTCTCCATTCTAGCATAAGCCACTGTTAGAAAACTGAAACCTGTATCAATATACAGACAATAGAACCTAGTGCAGTTATTTTTGCCTTGAATTTGTTTTATTGGGGTGGGGGAGGTTAGACACAGAAGTTGCACTGTACACATTAGAACATTATATCCCACAACAAAAATAATTTTACCAAAATCAAATAATGCAGCTTCTTGTAAGAATGAACTACAGTTATGTCAATTTGTTAGAGAATGACCTTGATTAGATGCACAGGTATGTGATAAATGAATAACGCAAATTCTGAAAAGAAAACAAAATAAAATACCAAAATCTATGCATGTCAATATTCAGATGCTAACAGGGAAACGTACACAAGGATATACTGGTCACTGCAGAAAAACTGGACACTTGGGAAATGAGCTCAAGGGGCAATAATTAAATATTATATTTAATGATCTCATAGTAACTTTATAACTGAAAATGTCAGCTATATAAAACTCAAAACCAGTTACATAATTTAAATGTCAAAAGTTAATACTGGGTATGAATCATGATAGTGCTTTAAACCACATAAAGGGAAAACAAGCAGTGGGGTGGTAGTGGTGGTGCCCATCTTTGATCTCCACACTCAAGAGGCAGAGGCAGGAGGATCTCTGTGAGTTCGAGGCCAGCCTGATCAACAGAGTGAGCTCCAGGATAGATGGAGTTACACAGGGTGGAAAAAACAAAACCAACCAAAAAAAGAGCTGTTGGTATCAGGCTTCTGTGGTCGTCTTCCAATCCATTGATTTCTTTAGTTTTTCACTTTAGGGAGAATTTCAAATCTGTCTAAACCTTGAAATAAAAGTATCCCTTTCCTCCTAGAAGGCTACAAGCATTTGAAATTACTCATTTTCTTGGATAAAGTCAACCTCAGGGGTCTAAGGAGGTTGGTTGAGTCCCTGTAATTTCCTGCCCCATGCTTTGTATCCCACAGTAAGGAGTCTTGAATGAGGTTAGCAGATAAGCAGCCCAAGTCCCGTTCACCTCAAGGGTTGCATATGAACCCTTCTATAAATAAGATCAAGATACTAAAAAGGTAACCAGCATTACTTTTTCTACCAAAAGATTTATAGATGGTAAGTGGGCAAAATGACATGTATGTGTAGGGACTGTGTACTAAACCACAAGAGGAGCTGCTATCCAGCTAAGGGTGAGGTTTCCTAATGACAAGACAAGGGAAGCACTGCTCGCCTCAGCCTCAGTGCCCATGCACCACAAGAGAAAGCACCTATCCCAGTTACAACTTTGTACTTGGACGTCTGGCTGGCTACTCAACCCTGTTAGTCTTTTCCAAGAAACCTTTTATATACAAAACCTTTAGTTATTTTCTTTTGGCTGAAAAAAAAAATCCTATCTTATAAAGTAGGTGTTCACTAAATCATGAAGGTTGATGAAAACCATACCCTTGAACAGGAAGTTCAAAAGACAGAATGGCAGGCAAGAGTTGACCCATCTGTATGGAAACAAGTTACCATCCTTGGAGGGCCAAAACCGCTGACAATAACACACCATTATTTATGAAAAGTCTCTGCACCCTGGCTCTTGTCAGACTGGTTCCCAAGCCACTGCTGGGCTAAGCAGGCGTGCTGATATCTGCCTGGCCTTGTGTCCTCAGAGCTGTCAGGCACAGAGGTGCGAGTGACATGTGAAGAGAAAAACGTGGTGGGCTAACCAATCGGTGGCAGAAGAAGGAATCTAAAAGGCTGTGAGGAAAAAGGACCTGCCAACACTGAACACTTAAATATGACTCTCCATCAAACTTAATGAACCTTTACATGGTGATGAGCAGAGGAGGAGACTTCTTGGCAGCATTTTCTATACTGGCCCAGAGAAGGTGTCTGGCCACATTTGGATCTATCCAACACTTTCCCCATCTGCCTTCTTTTCCTTTTTCCTCTTCCTCTTCCTCTTCCTCTTCCTCTTCCTCTTCCTTCCTTCCTCTCTCTCTCTCTCTCTCTTTCTTTCTCTCTTTCAATTTTGGAAAACAAATTATTTCATCAGCCAGCAGTTAGTGGTACAGAGCACTGCTAATTTAATTTAAGCACCAGAAATCACCCTGCATCCTGATCAAAGTATGCTGAGAAAATTCTAACTATGTCACCTAGCTAGATGGTGCATCATCACTTCATAGCCAGTGGCACCGTCGTAGAACTTACTCTGTTTTTTCTTTAAGGAGGACTTTGCTCTTCCAAGAGAATCAAGCTTTAGAGTATGAATACATACACATATACATACATGCATATGTATATCTATATGTATATCTATGTAGATATACATATATATACATACACATATGCACGCACACATATATACACATACATATATACATACTCTACCTAAGTGTGACCATGTTTAATTTTAAAATCTCAGTGTATCAGGAAATATAACAACAGAACAGTAGACGTTTTCTACATGCAACTGTTTCAGCAGGGGGTCAGCATTCTCCAAATTTTATTAATGATTTTATCAAGTGTTTAAATGTGTTAGACAGCTAATCTCTCTCTCAGAGTATAGGTTTTACTTCTCCTATCCATGAGCTTTCTCAACAAACCATGGGAAAGTTCAGCAATACCCTACTTTGAAAGGTGCTCAACTGTCTCCATAGCCTTACAAGCCATTCTATCTTTCCTGGACTCAAGGACATTTCTTTCTAAATATGAATGAACAGCTATATGTCGTCTTGGTCAATCCCCCACATTAAAAACAATGAGAGCATAGATTACACAAAGACACAGAAGCTGTTGTGCTTAGTTTGCCAGGTTTTACATAAAAATGTGTATGCCTTTTCTTTGCAATAAATAGTCTTGCTTTTAGTCTAAAATTTTGCAAGAGAACTTGGTATGCCGTGATTGACCTTGAGTTTTAGCATATTTAAGAGCATCATAAGGCCAACACCAGGAAATAGAACTATGTTTGTGCTATGGTTTGGCTATAAAGGATCCTCCAAAAGGTCTCAATTGGTAGGGACTTAGTTGCCAGCTGATGGTCTTCTTGAACTGAATGGCTTTCAAAGGCTCTGAGCTAACAGATGAATTAGTCCTATGCTACATTCATAATATGGCATTCTTATTGGGAGGTGGTGGAAGGCAGGAGGTGGAGTGTGGTTGGAGGAGTAAGTCTTTGGCTGCATGGCACGCCCTTCCCTGTTTCACAACTGTTATAAGATGCCTAGCCTCTGTCACAGCCCCTGTTGCTGAGCTATTTTTCCCCAAGGCCCCAGACAATAGATTCACTAAGGTTGGCCTGCAATCTATGAAGATGTGAGTCAAAATGAGCTTATCCCCCACAGTTGTCTATCAGGCACTTCCTCACAGCTTGTACTGATTTTCTAAATCTGTTCCACGGTCAATAGGAAACAGCATTGTTAAATTACAGGGGCCAGTTGGGAATGCCATCATTTGCTTTCTGCTGTGACAGGTCACTTGCTGTTTTAGTATCAGGTTACACACCACAATGCATGAGGCTCAGAAGAAGTAACTACCTGCCTGAGATCAGAAATCAGTAAATAACAGGCTGACTTTCAAACAAGGGCTATAACTCTCCAAACTGAAAACTCTACTCCATTGAGCTGCTTTTAATCTAAGTTTGTCCTTTTGTTTACTTATGTTTCTATCAGTGTGTATAACATGCCGTGTGTGTGTGTTTATGTGTATCTGTGTGTATGATGTATGTGAGTGCAGATGTGAGTCGGGGGTCACAGGGTAGTCCTGGGGATCAAGCCTCTCCTTCTACCATGGGCTCTGAGGCTGGACTGGCACAGCCAGCCCTTCTACCCACTGAGCTCATCTTGATGACCCTCAGTTTGCCACTTTTTGTAGCAAATAATTCAGAAAAAATGCATTCATAATCAGAAATCTATTTTAGTTCTAAAAGTGGAAAAGGAACCACTGTAATTCATTAATAATTTGGAGCAAAGTCCAATCCTAAGGCTCATTTTGACCAACAACTCATAATTTTTAAAGTTACTAAATTCTTTTTTATTTGGGTGAACAATATTTTCAGTATTGCCATTTGGTGTGTCATATGCTCTTCTAAACAACAGAGAATAAATTAGAGGGGCTATGTTCTATAACAAACCATGAATCATTCCTTTGCTTGCTTATTCTACGCACTGCTTATGTTCTAAGTGGTTCATGTATAAAAAGTCACTTATGAGAATAATGCTAAAATCAGGCTCAATGGCTAGTGTCAAATAACTGATGAAGAGTTCAGGCACAGGAAGGCTTACCAACTTGCCCAAGGGCACACACCTAATAAGCAGTGAGATTAGGGTATGAGCCCATGGAATCTGATTTCAGTATCCACAGGGTTATGTACAATGTCACACTCACATTCAAATTAAAGCACACGTCGTTTACCTGTCAAATGGCTACTACCTGTCTTTTAGTCATACTCACACAGTGTACGTTAGTTCTCCAAAGAAAAGGAGTGGTGTGTCTGTGTAAGTGTATATAAATATAGTAAATAAATCTTTTAAAAAAGGATCAGGAACTGGAATATCCACCTTAGAGAGCAATGTTGTTCTATTCAGGCCCTTGATGCCTTGGTGGAAGTCTGCCTCTATTGGTAAGGGTAATTATGGTCTTTGTTATGTATCTAACATTGAATCTGAAAACAACCTTATATAACCACATTCAAATAATGTTTAGTCACTTCTCTAGGCATCCTTCATTCAGTCAATTTGACACATGAGATTAATCATCATACTGGGTTAAAGTGGAACAGACACCAAGTAAATTAAGGAAGATCACAACATTCTTTCGGATCTGAAATAGGGTTTCATGGGATGTCCTGCAATTACTCTACATGTCCTATCCTGGGGGGAGCGGGGAGACGGGGGCACAGGTAAATGTATCACTAGAGTTTATTGCTCTCTTTGTGGCTGGGCCTGAAAAGGCAGCAATGAATGAGAGATTGTCCAATTCATGTGGTTATCTGAGTGCCTTGCTAGTGCCTTCATAAAACAGAAACTTAAGAGAAGCCAGAGAATGTGGTACCTTCTTACATTCCACTTGGAAAGTAGTTGATACAGCATCCATCCTGAATGAACACACTTAGTACTGCAAGAACACATCCCTCTGTGCTTATGAAGTGCTGTACTCATTATTTGAGAAGCAGCTTGTTTACAGATGCCTCAGTGAGCTATCTTCTTCTGTTTCACGAGAGAAATTAGTATGTGAAGAATCTTTCATACACCATCAACATAGTGTTTTGTAATCTTTGTAATGTTTTTAATGATAATAATCCAAATCAGTAATTATTTTCTATGTTTCCTGGAATGGTGATTACTGGGTTCCTCCTGGCTGCCTCTGCTGTGTTTATATTGTGCTTTCCCACTTGGGTTAATCTAAATTCAAATCAGAGGATAGGGGAAAGAATGAAAACTGCTCGCCCTATTATAAATCACTGCTGTGCAAACACTCTAGGGAACGCGTGACGGCTGCACGGCCTTTCTCTGCTATAAAGAACACATATAGAAAACAGTGTGCCTGAATACACACCTCAACATTGTACATGAGGAAATTCCTCTCTCCACATGGGAACAGTTGGACAGATGGTAAGGATCAGCACACTCTTTAAAGACAGTACAAGGAACTCTGCCCTGGGGCCGCCATCACACAGACCAGGTGCTCCAAGGAAGTAAATGTTGCTTTCCTCTCAAAAACTGCCTCTTCATATGTGTGCTGAGTTTTCATGACATCTTTAGAATTTTAAGAAGTATAACACGTAGAATAACCATGTTCAGTCTATATTTGAGGGTAAAACAAATATTTTGAAAATGATGATTTAGAATATAATCCTAGTTTTTAGCCAAGAACCTAAGACTTTCTAGAGAACGTTTCGGGCAAAACATGATTGGCTATTTTAATATTATTACAATGTTATGTCAGTAAAAATTCAACATTTCTAATAAAAATTAAATCTCTCTCTCTCTCTCTCTCTCTCTCTCTCTCTCTCTCTCTCTCTCCCTCCCTCCCTCTCTCTCCCTCTCTCTCTCTCTCTCCAGCTGGAGAGTTTTTTATGCCACTCAGGCCCTCCTTAAATGCCAGGTCATTCATGTGCTGGAACTACAAGTCAGTGCGACCATAGCCAGCAGAAACAGGATTTTGAATGGCCCCTCATTAAGGTTCCTCCATTTTGTCCTGGAATTGCAGCTGAGACACATCAATGGGCCTTTCTCTTTCTGCCTAACAAAATGCAGGAAGGCATCATTAATTTAAATTTTTATGTACAACATATATGCATGGAGGTCAGAGGACCTGCCAGTTCCTTCCTCCAACTCGGGCCCACAGGCTCAAGCATAGGTTCCTTTATTTGCTGAGTCATTTCCATGGCCTGAAGGCCATCATTCTTCATTGATAACAGAGAATGACAGGGAGGGGGTGTGGGAAGCCTTTATGTAACCCCTGAGAACTATTTTTGTGCAATTAGGAGCTATGTCAACAACCAGTTGTAAAGGCTGAAAGCACATACCAGCATGGGATACACGCTGGCAGTGTCATTGAATACAAACAGCCCATCGGGGACTAGAAAATTAATCTGATATGGCTAACTACCCCAAAGAGGTATTTATAACAACATGCACAATATATAACTAATGTGTTTCATCACATCAAGAACCATTCAAACCCAAAGACACTGAGCTTTAAAACAAAACAAACTCCATATGTGCTCTGGAGTAGCTGAAATACACTTGTGCCGGCCGCTTCAGCCTCGGGTATTATCTGGTACACTGTTCCAAGTTATGATCTCTCACAATGGCCCGTAACGCAGCACCAGCTAAGCCTGTGGTGGAACGCATCTGCAGCAGCAGCTCAGCAGGCCTTTCATGTGGCACTGCCTGCCCGCAGATCTCGGTATCGTAGGAATGTGGTATGTACTACATAACTGTCATATGTAATTCATATTACCAAGCATTTCACCTGTTAATAAGATCTCAGATGAGAATCAGCTCTGGAGAGAACTGCCACAGCTGGATGGCTATCTATCAGTTAATTGGTTGCCATGTTTTCTGGGTTGAACTTTCTATTTTCTTTGTTTTCCCTTTTCTAAGTTTTTTTTTCCTCTTTTGATTTGGTTTTGTCTGTCCTGAGATGATTTTTTAAAATTAAAGCACATTAGCACAACAAAATTCACTACTTTACAAACTTTGCAATTCAGTGGGTTTTGTCATAATTATCAACATGTACAATGGTCACTACTGTCTAATTCCAGGACATTTAGATCACCCTTTGAAGCTACACTGACCCATTAGACCTCGCTCCCCCTCCCCCTCCTTTCTTACTGTCCCTGTATACCCCTGCTCCCTGCTGGCAACTGCTCATCTTTATGTCTCTGTTAATAGAAATCAGCTCATTCAGCATGTGTCTCCTTGCCTCTTGCTTTTCACTTCAAGGCCCATCCATGCGGTGGCATATATTGGTACTTCATCTGTTTTCAGGACTGAAGTCTGAATACACAGCCTATTGAACCATTTATTGTGGTAGCACTGGGTTGCATCTAATTTGAGGTTATTGTGATTAATAACTGAACGTTGACACCCCCATGCTCTTGTGGATAGGTGTAGAATTGCTAGGTTAACACTTTGAAGTAGAGTTGGGAACTTTAGGTTCCACTTTTTCAGGCTACTAATGCATTTTACAAAATTGCTGCCAGTAACAGAGGAAGGTTCAAGCATCGCTTGTATCAATATTTGTCTTCTTTTTTTATAGGCTAGTCATCATAGTTGTTACAAAAAAAATGTGATTTTCATTGTTATTTCTCCAAAATTAAACTTAGCATCTTCCCTGCCTCCTGGTGATCCTCTTTAGGAAGGTGGATGCTTACCCTTGAGTGCCCTGACAGCAGATGCACATAAACCATCACGTGTGTGGTGGGTGTGCACCTGAGGCTGTCTGCAGAAGAGGCTGGCATTTCAGGTGATAGACTAAGGCAAAGATCAATCTGCTGTGGGCCTGAACAGAACAAAAGGCTGAGCAAGACTGCATATGTTTTTCTGCTTGAGTTGGGACCTCTATCTTCTGTCCGTGGACAATGGGGCCACTGGTTCTTGGGACTGCAGAAGTAAGCTAGACTTTCTTCACCGCTGGCTTTTCTGAGTCTTCAACTTTCAGACAGCAGATTGTAGGTCTCCTCAACCTCTACAGACACATAAGCCAACGTCTAACAAGTCTCTATAGCTCTCAACTCATATCTCTTATTGGTTCTATTTTTCTGGAGACCCCTGACAAATATAGATTTTGAACTAGGAGTGGGATGCTACTATAATAAATGCCAAAAATATTGAAATAGCTTTGCAACTGGATAAAGGATGAAGACTGGAAAGAATTTTGAGGTGCATGCTAGAAAAATCTAGACTATAAAATCAAAATTTGAAAAGTGATTCTAGTAAGGTCTCAGGAGAGGAGAAGAATGGAGAAAACCCCAATTTCTTAAGGAATACCTTAGGGTTACTGTGCAGAATGTTGGCCAAAATACAGATTGTTAGGGCCTAGAGTAAAATGAGTATGTTACCATCATTGTAGGAAAGCCATTGTTATTAAATGACCATGAATTGGATAAGCAGTATTCCTGGTACAGCAAACTCTGAAGCAATGTGCAGGCATGCCCACACTGACTGCTCCCCACCTGATGGCACTTCACAGACAATGTTCTCTTTCCTTCAGAACCAGGCTTGTAGCAAGCTTTCACTGGGCTTGCCTGTCTATCAATGCTGTTTTTCCAACAGCATGTGCCCATTTTCTGCCCTTGTGTTATAGTTTGGTGATTCTCACAATATCTATTTTTACATTATTATTACATATGTATGACAATCATTGATGCTATTACTGTAATTTTTTTGGATGCCACAGACCCTGCCAACATAAAATGAAACACTGATAAAGTTTGTGTTCTGTACATCCTACCAGCCAGCCATTCCACATCCCTTCTTGGATCTCTCTACTCTCCCAGACACTAAAAATCTTCAAATTAGACTAAAATGGCCTCTAACTGTTCCAGAAGAAAGGAGAGCTGTACACTGCTCCCTTTAATAAAAGCTAGACATGATTATTGTAAGGAAGAAGTTGTGTCAAAAGCCAACAGGCTGAAAGCTGGGCCTAGTGTAAGGGACCTGACCAAGTAGCAAGGGAAAAGAAAGTTCTCACAGAAAAGCGCTACTCCTAAAATTAGGGAGGTAGACTGGCAGTCCAGGGTTTGGAAGCCAGTGAGGCCAGACCCTTTCCCTCAACTTTGTATATGACTTCTTGTTTCTTGGGTAACCCTAAAAAGCTTGTCCTTGGGATTTAAATTACCAGAAGAAAAGTAGGGATATCTGGGCTTTGTTGACCCCACTAAAGGAATCTACTTTCTCTTGGTCAAAAAGTACAATCTTAGTTTTACTCCTATCCCTCGGTGAAGGCCTGTCATTCTAAGCTCCCCCAATCACTAAGAACTATTGTCTCCTTTTATGAATTAATTGAGCTGTCACAGTCAATTGTCTTGCCAAGAGTACACACACACACACACACACACACACACACACACAGGCACAAGTACATGTGTACACACTGCCTAATTTTCTAAAAAGTAATTGGAAGATCTGCTAAAGAGAAGGGCGGGCTGAGTATTCCCTTAATGGTGAACATACTTACATTTCCCTCCCTGGATACAGCTGAACCGCAATACTTCCAACATGGTAAAGCCTACCTGTCAGAAAAGCATTACTTTCCATTTTTGTTTTGTTTTGTTTTTTAAATTTTTTTCTTTTGGTTATTAGACAAATGCCTAAGCATGCTTTCCTTGGCACTCTGGACCCCCACCCCCCACCCCCACCCCCACCCCCGGTTCTCCATCTCCCTCCTCTGGGAATCTGTTCTGTTGTTTTTCTCTTAAATTTTAGTAAAACTGTCCTTGGGCTTCCTTCTGAGTCTGTTTTTAAATTCTTTTATTAATGAGACTAAGAACTTAGAAAAAAAGTTAATTTTGGTTTCACTGGTAATATTGTGGACACATGAATGACAGACAAGAAAGTGAGACAGCCTTAGCACTGACATGGAGAAAATTTGAATGATCTGAACAGATGATCAAACTAGCCACTGCTTTCTCTTAAACCAAAGTCTAATAGACTAGAGCCTGGACCCTTCAAGAGAGACTAGGATGTTTAAAGCCTACAAATACAAAGATGGCTTTATGGAGTTTTAAAAAAGCTGTCTCCATGAACAAAAGTGCTAATGAAGTCAGCAGTGTAGTGACATTTTCAGACCTGTGCAGGAGGTAGCTACATCAACTGTAAGATTACATGGTTCTTTCTGCAAAGTGCTATAAACATTGTGTTTATGAGAAGGGACTCACATTTATTTCTCTTCCCTACCTTGCATGCAAATGTTTGAATTTCTCCTCCATACATATCCAGTAAAATATTTATTTAGACAAAGGCTCTACTACATTCTTAGAACTTAGGAAAATTCCTAAGGTGGCCAATCCCTCACCTGCTTTCTTTCACTCTCTTTGCACCAAGTTTTTGAAAATTAGCCAGTCTCAAAAGACTGCGAGGTAAGACCCCAGCAGACGTGGAAAAGACCCAGTTACCACCTCCCTTAGGATAGCAGCCAAGTGCACTTCCTGGACCAGTGTTCACTCTTCCCAGATCTTCAGCATCTTGACTGAAAGTCAAGTTTTGCTGTGCCCAGATACTCTGATTGAAGTGCTAGTCTCTTTCTTTGCCCTCCTGAACTTAGTTAACACAACTAACCCATTCTCCAACAATCAATTATCATTGTTCTTGAAGAGGACTTCATCTAAGATTTTCATAGCTAGAGAGAAGTCAATGCCTGGATTCAAAACTTGGAAGATTCTGTTATAAGAACCTAATAAACTGAATTTAGTGCTTCAAAAACCCTAGAGTCCTTAAGAAAGACGTTGGGTTTGCTTGGTGCTTTGAGAGTGGAACAAAGCTTGTGTGGCAGTAGCACATCTGCTCACAACATGGGCTACTTGATATTTTAAGCTCTACTGTTGAGAAGAGAGTCATTTCAAAGTATTTCTGATTTTGCCAATGCATCTGCTCCCCCAGGACCTCTAAAGGAGACACACAGTGAGATTCACATTGTTTCTACAGTGCAGCCCACGGATCAAGGAGAGCTTTTGTCTTTCAAGTCTTATTATTTATAAGACATACTCATTATAGGACTATAGCTAGCTACCTTAGGTAATACTTCTTTTGTTGAACTAGGGCAGAGTACATTGAAAATCTCCTAGAAAAGATCCATTATTCTAGACTCCATTAAAAATGCTAGTAATTTATAGGAGGATGTCAAAATATATCATCATTAATAGGTGGTTTGTAGAAGTGGACTCCAAGTGCAGATTTCATGAGGGAACTAAAATACAGATGAGTTGGAAGTAGCAAAAGAATTAACATTAGAAATAGCAGTGGCCTGAAAATGTGTCACATGATCATTAGCAGTATGCAATTAACTATTCTTTAATTAAGACATAGACATTGGTAAAGAGCTGGTGTTACTCAATATTTAGTAAAAGAAGATATAAAATAAACAGCTTTCATAAGCCTTGGGAAACACACACACACACACACACACACACACACACCCCTCATATAACTAACTTCTCTGCAATATTCTCATTCATTCTGGAACTAAACCTGTCTCCTAAGTGCTTATGTTTACTTAAAGTTATTTCAAAAGAAAATGTTGAAAGTGAGTTTTGATTATTTCTCATCATTTAGAGTAAAACCAGAGATGAGAAGAATGCTAAAGGATGAACTTTGAAAAACAAAATAGATAGAATATTAATTTAAGATTGACAAAACACTCACTATTCATATTACAGGGGAAATGAAGGGTTTGTCCAAGGGACAAGTTGATAAGGACATCATAGAGCTGTCACCACAATCGACAATTGAACACTGACACTGGCGACGGATGCTGCAGATCTTACGTGCTGACTTTCAGAATGGATAATGATTATCATCTCATTTTCAACAGCATAATGGCGTCCATCCAGATTTATAGGGAGAAGCCCGCCCCAAACCATGGAAGCAAGCTCACCTAGATCCTTTGGCTCAAGCCCTGTCTGGGAAAGCCGCACAGGCAGAGTCTCTACTCACTCACCAGGTCTACAACACAGGACCCCTTCCAGTAGGCATAGAAAACAGGGCACAAAAACAAAGAAAGGGATCCTTAAAAGCCTCAAGGGCTTGTGGAATTTGTCTTACATTTTGAATTTATTTAGGCCCTTTTGCTTCTTTCCTTATTCCTACTTCTGCCTTTTGGAATGGAAACATCTATTATATAATCCACACCGTACCATTCTGGTTTGGAAGCATATAATTTGTTTGGTTTCACAAGTTTACAACTAGAGAGTAGTTGCCTCCAGTATCACCATCTTCTAATTGCTATCTATAACTAAGATTGGTCATATTTAGATGACACTTCAAATTTTAGGCTTCAAAATTGATGCAGGAATTAGTGGTGAATTTGAGGGTCACAGTTAGGATGTAATGAATACTTCTGCATTTAAGGACATAAAATGGGGGAATTTTAGACCAATTTTAAGCCAAAAGGAAATAGAACAACTGGTAAAATTTACAAAATCCTCAGTCTATTCTTGTTCAAAAAACAGAAAATTAGGGCATGAATGAAGGACAAGTTAGTGAAGATATCATCATTAGTCTATGTATTTCCCAAATCCATAAACTGAGGTTCTAACCCCAGTGTGATGCGGTAGGTGGTGGGCTTTGGTAGGAAACGGGTTGGGCTAATGGTCCACAGGACTGTGGCATGCCGTATGCTATGTGAGGGCAAGGCAAGAAGAGAAGGTGCCATGGAGTAACTGAGGCAGGTCCTAACCATGGACTGAATCTGCTAGCTAGCACTTTGAGCTGAGACATCCCAGCCTCCAGAATTGAAATAAAGAGTTCCCATTCATAAGCCACCCAGCCTACAGCAGTTAGTGTCAGCAATTCGAGAGACTTCAATGAAAATGTATAGACATATCTGTTCATACTTAAATAGCTTTATCGGTGTTTTTTGTTTGAGCTATGAGCATTTTTAATTAACACCTAATACTAGACTTATCAAACATGATTTGCAGTGTTTTTCTGATTCTTTGAATTGTCTTTTTTTGTTAGTGTTCCACAAAGCAAAATATGTTACTAGGATGTCAAACTATGTTTTTTTTTTAACTATAAAATTCTTGAAATTTACTTTTTCATAACAGTGACTAAACTGAAAGTGCATTTTATAGTTACTCATTTACAAAAGAACTAAAAAGCAGTTTGTAATCCCTATGTTAGCACAGAAATCAAATTCTCTTTTTATTCTAAAAATCTCAAAAGAGATCTTTATGAAGTGGGTGGACTGACGATGTCACAGAAGCTACAAGTTCATTTTCTCATGAGAGATTTGCAACCATAGGTTTGGTGTTTTATAATACAACTCCCGAGAAAACTGCTTAGAAAGGATCTGAAGCGATCTGACAAGTCTAAGTCACAGCTGTTTCTAGAGTTCCCATACTTACATTTTCCCTTGAGGGGCTCAAGAGAAAATTTATGGTGGTAGTTTGAATAGGCATTGGCTCCCATAAACTCATGTGTTTGAAGGCTTACCCATATGGAATGGCATGATTAGGAGGTGTGGACTTGTAGTAGGGGTGGCCTTGTTGGAAGAAGTATGTCACTGTGGGGGTGGGCTTTGAAGTCTCCTGTGCTGAAGCTATGCCCAGTGTGGCACAAAGTCCCCTTCTGCTGACTATACAAGATGTGGAACTCTCAGCTCCTTCTCCAGAACCATGTTTGCCTGGACCCACCAAGATTACTAATTCTCCATGCTGGGATTGGTCTGGTGCTGCTAAATATTCAAATCTAAATTCTGTACTCCAAGATCTAGTTGCCCCAAGATGAGTAAATTCTCACATGCACCAACTTTTGTTTTACAAACCTTGCTCCCCAAGTTAACTGGTCAATAAAAACCTAAAGCCTGTGATTGAGCAATACAGAGAAGAAGGCAGGACGTCCTGGTAGGAGGAAAGGAACTCTGGCAAGAACAAAGAGGAAGGCCTTTCACCTGGAGACATGAGAGGAGAAGGAAGAGACTATGGCCTGGAAGGTATAACTAGCCACATGGACCCAGGTTGGTGGGTTAGCTTAGATGAACTAGTTGAGAGTCTGCCCAGCTAAGGCTTAAATTTTGAAATACAAAAAGGTCTCTGTGTGGTTATTTGGGGAACTAGTTGATTAAGGAATAATTTCACTGTATTATTTTCCAGCATTAATTAATATGTACAGAATATTAATAATAATCATTTTGTCCCTCAAATTGTAAGCTAGCCCCAATTAAATGTTTTTCTTTATAAGGTTTGCTTTATAAGGTTTTCTTTATAAGATCATGGTATCTCTTAACAACAATGAAATCCTAAGACAGGCTAGTAAGGGTGGCTCAGTAGTTAAGAGCACTGATTCCTCTTCCAGAGGACTTGGGTTTGATTTCTAGCACCCACATGGTGGTTCACAACTATCTGTAACTTCAGTTCCAGGGGCTCTGGTGCCTTCTTCTGGCTTGCACAGGCATAAGACACAAACATGATGCCAAGTTATATATAAATGTAAGCAAAGCATCCATGCACATAAAATAAAATAATTGTTAAAGGATTGTTTTAGAACCTACAGATGAACAAAATACAAGTACTAATCCCCAGAAAATCTTTGCCATCTATAGTTGTAAAGCTATAAAAACATATTTCTTCTGTAACATTCTACAACATGCTTAGTCATTAAAATTAATTTTCAGACATACATGCCAAAATACATGATATGTCTGCTTCTTTTAGACAGAGCTCCAACAGTAAGCACTTCCCTTTGGTAATAATGCAATAGCTATGCAATTTCTAAGCACCATATAGTTTTGCAATGGAAAACAAACTAGGGAAGCTTTGAAGGCTGGGTGGCAAGTGGGGTTTTACTAGGCCCAGGGGAGTGTGTGAAACCATCTTCCCCACCATCTGTTGCTTTGTATCTGCAATTCTTCTGGAAGCCAGGCCAGAAGAAAAGGAAAAAAAAAAAAAAAAAAAAAAAAAAAGGATGACAAGTGAAAATATCTTGGCAAACAAACAAAAAATAAGACATTCGAAACAAACATCTTCCTACAAAGAGTTGAGCTTTCTGTTGGACCAGTCCAGCATGGCTCTGCTTTAACAGAGTGCACAGGCTCAGCTCATTGAAAATGCTGTGCTACAGTGGAGGAGGAAGAGTTGCTACGGAGGGAGCCTCATCAGGAGCAACTGGCTTGTTTTCCCTCAGAAGACAGAAGCTCTTTCAGGGCAAAGTGTGTGCTTATCCTGCATCCTAGGTACCTCAGTGCTGGTGCTGAGCACATAAACCCAGGAAGACGTGAATGGCAAGGAACACGGAGACTGACTGGAGAGAAATGAGTTTGAAGGATGATGTCTAGTGCTTATGACTCACGTGAGGAAAGATATGTAACAATGCCACAGCATCTTAGAGAGGACTCAGTAACCACTCATCAGCTTACTCATCAAGCATTTGCCAATCTGCCATGAACACTGTGTTAGACACTAGGGTCTGATACACAAAACACAGTAAATCCCTGGCCTCATCAAGCTTGCAATCAATACTTCTTACCTTCACCCCAGCCCCCAAATAAGCTTTAAACCCAGTCTCATTCTGGAAAGTCCAGGTAGAGTCTTGTCATGGCCCACAAACTAGTGACCCAAACACAGGCCTGCCCACCCACCAAGCCTCTATTTTTCTCCCGCACATCCCCATCACCAACTCATCATGTGAACATACTTTTATAGTCACTGTGTGGACTGTTTAGGTTGGGGCAGTAATTATGCAAATTCATGTTATGGCATCTAGTTCTGCATTATACCATTATAGTCGTTTGCAGTTGATGGGGAAGGTCCTTAGATTTGTGAAGTTTAAGTCCACTGGCTCAAGAAAGGCAACTTTGTTCTTCTGGTAATTGCTGCCTGGGAAGGGAGGGGAATTAGGACGAGCTCAGTTTCAGCACACACACACTGTGAGCTTTTTTAAGATGGAAGGGAATTCTCCGCTTCTGCAGACACAAGAGGGAGATTGCGTGGCATGGACAAAGCCAAGTAGTTATTTTAAAAGATACTCAAATACAAGGAATAAAGAAGACATCAGAATATGTACTGTCTCTAATGATGCTTCCCCTAATTCAGATTCTGGTCAATGCCTTATAAGCCATTTGCACACTCCTCTAGGGTTGACATAAATATTACTGCTAAGTAAATTTAACTATCACTCACTGTTCCACAAAATGACCATTTAGGTTTAACTCTCAAAAGTCAAAATTTTTAATACATAAATCCATTCCTAAGTTGTGCTGTACAAGATTCATAAAAACTGCTTAGGTGACCCCTATACTCACAGGCTGCAGGCTGATTTCCCGAGGAAGAGATGCCATGTGGTACAGGACTATGGAGTCTGGTACCAAACCCAACTTTGCAATGCCTCATCCCTGTCAGGCACCATAGGTCATGTCATTCACCGCTTATAATACAGAGTCCTCTTGCAGTACTTCTTTTAATTTATATTCTGCTGTGATAAGAGACTCTTAAAGATGTAATGATTTAACAAATAATGAAATTCAAGGGGCTAGGGACACAGCTAAGTGCCCAGCAGTTATGAGGCTCTTGATTCAATTCCCAGGAGAGGAAGAAAGGAGAGAAATGAAGACCTGGGGAGGAGGAAGGAAGGAGGAGGGGATGATCTTTTAGAGTCAAGTCAGGCGTCACTGGAGGGTCTTAAATTAGTGTGGCAGAAGGCAGACATTGAAATTATCCCAATGAGGCTGGAGAGATGGTTCAGCAGTTAAGAGCACTGACTGCTCTTTCAGAGGTCCTGAGTTCAATTCCCAGAAACCACATGGTGGCTCATGACCATCTGTAATGAGATCAGATGCCCTCTTCTGGTGTGTCTGAAGACAGCTACAGTGTACTTACATTTAATTAATTAATTAAAATAAAGAAATTATCACAATGCTACTTATGAAAATAATCACATTGTGTAAGAGCTAAACTAGAAGTTAGATGATGGGGTTATGAAATTATAACACATTTGTGCTTCATGTAAGCAATATTTGCAGACTGTAATAGGATTTATGCTAGAAAAATAGAGACAGACAAAACTCACAGTGTCAGTCTTTGCTGAATTTACATCACAAAATTCTTGAGATGCATGATATAAAAGAGCTCCTGGGTGTTTTGCTTTGTTTTGTTTTGTTTTCCAGTATCATAAAAGGGAAATGCTATTAATCTCACAAGCTAAATTGTAAAATGACACAGCTACTCCAGGAAGCCATCTGGCAATTTCTATAAAAGTTAGTTATATCTTACCACCCAGTGTTTCCACTTTCATGTATGTATCCTAGAGGACTGAAACTTTACATCCACACAAAAGCTTGTACATAAATGTTCATGGTGGCTTTATGTGTAATGGGCAAGATCCAGAAATAAAACAGGCCTCTAATACATGAAAGTTCAATATACTGAGGTGCATATTTACCATGGACTACTACACTGTGGTGAAAAGGATACACACAGGGTACCAAAGAAACTGCAGATCCATGGAACAACAAGGACTGGTTTTGGGGTAAGAGAAAGAAAGGAGGGAGAGAAAGAGTAGGGTGGAGAGAGGAGAGGAAGGAGGGATGTGTGAGGAAATGTGAATAGGAATGAACATGCCTCTCCTACTGTGATTCCATCTGCTCTCCCAGCCTATTGGACGGTGCTATCCACATTCGAGGCACGACTTTCTTCCTCATTTGCTTTCCCATGTGTCAATCATCTCTGGAAACATACAGACAACCAAAGAAAGCCTTACCGATCCCCTAGACATCTCTCAATCCAGTCAAGCTGACAACCAGCACTAAGCAGCATACTCGGCCACAGAACAAGTTTAAGAATAGCCTGTAGTATTGCAGCAAACCCTTTCTCAAGTACCCACACATACAGAGGTTGGAGATGGGGAGGGAGGGGGAGAATTATAGGTCTTCACCAGCCTTCCAAACCACTCACATCAAATCACATAGTGTAGTTTTGGCAATCTCTTTTTTTCCATAGAGGCTTACAAAGTTTCACAAGCCAGAAAGTTGAGACAGACAAGACTAAGTTGCTGGCCAGTGATGGGCATGCCTTCTATGAGCTTGAATTAAGACCAGGATGTTCTTCAGGGCAAGTTTCAGGACAGCCAGTGCTACACAAAGAAACCCTTTCTTAAAATAAAATAAAATAAAATAAAATAAAATAAAATAAAATAAAATATAATATAATATAATATAATATAAAAATAAATTAGTATCATATATTCTTAACTTATACCAACAAACAATTGTTGGTCCTACCCTCATTAAGTACCCCAAAGAATTTGGTCTTTTGAAGGATATTATAATTGAATTTAAGTGAAGTCACTTTTTAAATGCTTGGTCCAGCTAGTGGTGTGCTGCTTTGGAAGGAGAGGGGTGTCTGGAACTTTGGTAGGTGTATGTGAGGTGGTGTAGATGTAAGTAGGACACTGGAGGCAGGTTATCAAGGTTATACTATCCCAGGGTGTTTCCTCCCCCCTCCTCCCCCTCCCTTTCCTTTCTGTTTAGCCATGGAAGTGAAGGGAACCCAGTGTTCCCACTGCCATGATGTCCTGACAGAGCACACAGGACCAATAGAGCAGAGGCCAAATTTGAAACTGTGACTACAAAGAGACTGCAGGAAAGTAACCAAAATTTTAGAAATGTTTTCATGAGTAAAAGCTGTAGAATGTTAATAAACATTGATACGATCTTCCCTCTAGTTCAGTGGACATAGGAAACATAAGGGTAAAGCTAGTGTAGAAGCAGAAGCAGCACTAGATGACGGCCCCAGAGTCGACATCAGGAAGCTAGTGAGTACACGGACAGCATCGCTCTGCCACTGCACCTCTCCGTAATAAGAACCCCTTAGATTTCACTTCTACGAATTGCCTCATTTTCCCATCTGTTTGATATAAGTAAACAGCAAATATTTACTAAGGCTTTTATTAAGAGTAATATCTTTGTCTGGAGATATGGCTCAGTACAGAACTATACAATTATTTTTTTAAATCTAAAAACAGTGACATTCATAGTGATGATTCTATTGATAATCAGAAGTATCATCATTTTAGTTGTAAAGACTAAGCAAATTATGGCATGAATAAATGTACACAAATATGAGTGCTGGAAAAGAAATGGTGTGTGTGCGTGTGTGCGTGTGTGTGTGTGTGTGTGTGTGTGTGTGTGTGTGTGTGCCAATTTGTGCATACACATGGAGGTCAGAGGTCAATGTCAAGTACCATCCTCTATTGTTCTCTAGCTTACTTTTTGAGGAAGAGTCGTTCTTTGTAGTGCTAGCTCACCTTTTCAGCAACCTGGAATCCTCTGCCCATCCCCAACTCTCCTATGCTGTTCCATGCTGAAGTGTGCCACTGGGACTGGGTTTTATATGTTCAGTAGCAATCTGAATTTAGGTCCACATGGTTTTAAGACATACACGGCAAGTCATTGCATAGCCTAAGAAATGGTTTCTTAAACTTGTTACTTAGTTATCCATAAAACCATTTTTTCATCCCTGTTTGATAGCAATGTTTACTAGCCTTTGTTAAATTAGGTGCTGAAAAGTTATTGGGTTTACATTACGTATCCCCATTATTTAAAGGATGGTTTTATAGGCGTTCTGGCAAAGCATCCAATGAGACTCTTATCTGGATGAGGGAAGAATGGACATATTTAGATGACCAGGCCAAACCTAGCAGTTATCAAGAGTGAGTTTCTGGGTTTACTCCAACATTTCTCTGGATCTTGAAATGTTACTTTTTAAAAGGTACTTTTTAGTGTTTATCTTTATAAGTGCATGCAAGATATACCAAAGTTGAAAGAATTATAAAGAAAAATAACTGCAAGTTTCAGTAATATTTTCATGGCTATGCAACTATCATAATTTTTACATATGTAATCACTATTTCTAAGTTGTGTTTCAGAATAAATCATGCAAACCCACAGCTGTAAGATTAACTGGAGAAGAGAAAAATCCCTATTTCTGGCACAACTTCAAATGCCTCAAGGAAGACAGAAAATGTCAAACACAAAGATTACATTGAAGCACTGCAGCTCCCACGGGCAGAGAGGAACTAGCAATGCTTCCCGTATGCTACCGTGCTTAAGACACTCGCCTCTGATATGTTAGAAGAAAGCTTGGCTAATGCAAACTCCACTTGCTGGTCACACCAGTCACTCCTGTGCTATTGAGGAGCACGGCTTCCAAGTGCTGATGTAGTTGTGAGGACAATAGGGCCTCTCTTTGGCCCTTTCCCTCACTTTGACCCTTCTTACAACATTCCCTTTGCACTGATCTAAGGTAGACCTGGTTTCCAGCAGGCAATCCCCATTTGGTAGTAATTGGTCTTTTAATTCTACAGATTGCAGGGCTCCATCAGATTACAAGCAAACACGGGTGGGCTTTTACACTTACCTGTTGATACTGAGGAAGTTACTCGTGGAAGAAGTTTCTGTTGCCCTTGAAGACAGGCCGGCTATGCTGAGATGGTAGTGTGCTAAGCAAATTTTTAAACTAAAATTTTAAGAACTTATCATGAGAGAGAAGCCTCATTTGGAGTAACATAGAGAAAATGTAGTTCTTAGGAAAGGAACTGGACATTGGTACAGACAGAAACAAAGAAACAACTGCAGATGGGAGCCAGTTCCAATTCTTCCTTAGGATGTTTCTATGCCATCAGAAGATAGTTCATCTTATTAAGCCCATAAATAATAATTAAAATAGTTGTTTAAATTACTTTTCTCCTGGAAATAGACAAATTGACTTTATACGTAAATTTTCACATGAAAAGAAAAACCAAAGAATGTCAGGTGACCAGGAAGAATCATGAGAAGGAATAGCCAAGCCGAGGATAGGAGACCTTCTCTGAAACCTAAAGCACCATGAGATGCACAGACCGGAGACAAACAGCAAACCCACAAGGAGGTCCAACCTAAGGGGATGTTCTCATATTCTCTCTCTCTCTCTCTCTCTCTCTCTCTCTCTCTCTCTCTCTCTCTCTCTCTCTCTCTTTCTCTCTCCCTGGGGGGAGGGGTTAGACACCCATTTATGGAGCCGGATCCCCCCTTCCACTCTATGGGTCCTGGGGGTTGAACTCAGGGCATCAGACTTGGCATCGTGTATCTTTCCCTCTAAGCCATCTCACTGGCTTGCAATTAGACAGTTTAGCAGACAGTGTTAGGAAAACTGTGTAACAACTAGGCAAAAGAAAGTTTGACATATTCCTCATGTCAACTATAAACAAAAATTCCAAACTGATCCAATATTAAAAAGACCTACACGATTACCTTTTGATGGGGCAAGTTCCTCTATGCATGAGTAGGAAAGACTTGAAATTACCTCAAAATCCAGATGTAATTTAAGAGGAAAGTCAATGTTTAATTATTAAAGAAAAATAAGTAGCAAAACACCATAAACAAATTATATACAAATAGATAATTTAAAGTAATTTATAAATGACTTTAATTTTTTGATTAAAAGGACAATAAAATAGTATATTTTTAAAAGGGAAAGCAAAAAGCAAGCAATCATAGACAATAAGATAAGTTAAATTGAAATGTGAAAATACCTTCAACTTCACCTACATAAAAGAAAAAGTATAAAATTGAAATGATATCTGATACCAAAATTGCATTTATCACCCCAAAGATTGACAAAACTTTGGAAGCTTAACAGTATGGTATATTGGTGAGGCTTAAGGAAAGCATGCTCTTTCACATATCATAGCAGGAAGACAGCCAGTTATAACTATGCAGGAGCATTGTTAATTCTTAATATTAATAAATCTGTATGCTGGAGGAACAGGAAACTTCCTGTGAGACTGTGTCTCCTAGGAATGTTAGAGGTACACTCATAAAGTCTCACCAACTTGACTGCCTACATGTGGGAAACACAAGCACCAACAGAAAAGCATGGGGAATGCCCGTGAGGCTAAAACCTACACAAAGAATTAAAGTCCACTAAGAGTCCTGAGACCAGGAGACAGTCTGCACTGCGGAAGGGCACACTTATTGTTTATCCAATACTGAATGGTCAGCACTGAAAATATATGCATACAAGTAACATAATACCGACTGAGAAGATTGTATTTGTGTATTTAGGAATTCTCTCTCTCTCAATGAAAAAAGAGGCAATGGCACTAAGGAGAGGCTTTTGGGAAGGTTTGAATGGAGGAAAGGGCAAGGGGAAATTATGTAATTATAATCTCAAAAAAGAATATTGATTGGATTTCTATTTATTGAGGTCTTATTAACCCACACACTTGCTAATTTGTGAGTGAATCTTCCACAATTTAGACTTTGAATAGTGATTTTGAGTTTTATTAGTGGTGCCTTTTTTAAAATTAAGCTACTTAAACTAAAACTGAAAATAAGAACCTGAAAATAAACAAAGGCCCCTAGAGGAATGGCTACCTGAGGTGCCTTTAACATATCAAAGCAGACCCTGCCTTTAAGGCCAGGCTTCCTCTAAGCATCACAAGTATTTGGTTACAAAGTCCTGCTCCTCTTAGCACTCCTCCCCCAGTCCATACTGTAAACCTTCCCACCCCAGCTTTGCTTTCCCTCCCAGTTTCTCTTTGCCACATAAGGCAGCCATGTTGCTATGTGCTCTCTCTTGGCCTCTTGATACTCTTAGTCCTTGGCCCCATCCTTTGTCTATTTGTCCTTCCTTCTCTTCCTTCTCTCTCCTCTTCTCTCACTCTCCTCCCCTCTCTCTTCTCAGGGCTTGGTCTGTTCTGCCAGCAAGTTCAGTATGGACCCTTCCTGGTGCCCCTGGCTGTGCTCTCCCTCATATCTACAATAAGAACCTTCTCTTCTACCCAGGAGTGATCATGTCCTCATTTTCATTCAGGGTTAATTAAGGTAGAGTTTAATAAAACAATACTTTTATAATGAAAGAGAGACTATAAAAACAAAACATCAAGACAAGATGTTTTTCCACTTTAGTGGGAAAAGCTTAGATATATTCCTTTTCCTTTAGAGCACATTGGGTTTCCATTTCAGCTGAGTTACACTCAGTGTATAGCAAACACACTTGAATCACTTACTGCACATCAGATACTATACCATGTGAGAGAAACATAACAATGAAGAAAGGCTGTTACCATTCAGGGATAAGCTCTCTGAAGGCACAGCCTTTCCTAGCTTGCCTACAGCATCTCTAGAACTAAGTCTTGTCTAGCACATAGGAGTAGTTAAGAGGCAGCTGATGAAATGACGATTTCCTGAAGTTCACAGTCTCCTGGGAATTAAAAGTTAATCATACCAGTCCTAATGAAGAGTACATTTCACCACCTGAGCTGGTTAGTCGGTTTTGTTTTTCTTTTTCATTCTGACAGGAGCTAGGGTCATCAGTGAAGAGGGAACATCAGTTTGAAAATGCCTCCACACAACTGGCTTGTAGACAAGCCTGAGAGGTCTTTTCCTTGACTAATGATCAGTGTGGGGGCGCTGCCTCTGAGTTGGTAGTCCTGAGTTGTACAAAAAGCTGGCTGAGGAAACCAATGAGATGAAATAAACACTTTCCTCCTCAAATTGCTTTTGGTTGGGGGTGTGGGGGGGGGAGGGGAGAGGCTTACCACAATAATAGAAATCCTAACTAAGATCCTACTATAAGTGTAGTGGAATTTTCCCCTAATAAATAAATATTGCAAGAAACCAATCACTGGATGAGGAGGCAGGACTTCCGGTTGGGGAGAGGAAGAGGGAAAGAAGGAGAAAGAGGGCTGTTGGACTGCTAGAGCAAGGGAAGCAGGTACAATGTAGGAAGCCAGAGGCTGTCGATTCAAGTGGTGGATCCTGGATCCACCACTAGAGGATTTCTAACATATAGTAGTTTGTAAAATTAGGATGCCAGATTCTGCGCCCAGCTATTATGTCATCTGTGATTCTAAACTAAGATTCTGTGGTGTCTTCCTTCACGCACTGACTCAAAACTGGGTTCCAGAGAGAAAGGTAATGGCGGCAGAGCATGAGTGTGCAAGAGTGCACCCCAGCCAGCCACAGGGACTCGGAAGCGCGGGGCTGGCATGGCAGCAGTGGGAACTTAGTGAGCCAGGTGGAGAGAGTGGCTTTGGAGAGGCAGGGCCAGCCTGGGTGAGACAGGCCCTGGCTAAAAGGAATAATGTGGTCTTTGTCTGCTAGCCTGAAAACAGACCGAGGCCACAGGCCAGTACCTAGCCGGCGCTAACGTAAATTTGTTTTTTTGTTTTTTTAATGTTTCATGCTACATATAAGTAGTTATTGACTAGATCAAGAGGCTACAGTGATCAATACAATTTGAAGTGAAATATTGCTATCAGGGAAAAGGTGCTTACAAAGAGCTTTGGGAACATAGATCTTATGCACAGTTGAAGTAAGCAGACGATTCTTTCGGGTTCCATGTAGAACAAGGCACACTAAGAGCTCCAGCAGACAGCAGTGTGCTATTGGCCAGATCAGGTGGAGCATGCTCCTCCCACCACTCACTGTCGATAGGGCGTCCTCACACACATGACCAACGATGTAACTGAGAGGTCAGAGCTAGCCACAACAGGCCAACTGGAGATGGATAGACGGATAGACGCACTTGGGCCACCAGCAGAGTTCCTCCCTGACACTCTCCTCTACCTTTAAACCCCACGTTGCATTTCTTCTTGGAAAACTAGTGTTTTAGTGGTATCCATGATGGAAGGGGTACAAAGGCATGATGGATAGCATCCTAACTCTGGGTGAAGTGACTGTTTCATGGGAGGCATCCAGTGTGAGTCCTGGGGAAACTGAGAAGGGTCCAATCTAACATAAATGTTTGCCTTACATCGTCACGCACATCTCCAATCAAGACTGAGAAGGGGCAGGTATAAGAAACCCAGCACAAAAAACAAACCCTAAGGTTGGATGGTTATGAAAACGTCCCAGATTCCTCAAGGTGAGCATGCATGGTTCAGTTGCAGGACTGCCCATGTTTGGAACAGGCAAGCTTATGAAGCATGCCTTCTTATTAGAAGCTGTGGAGACACAGTAACCTTCCGGGAAAGTGTACACTGTGATAGCCCAGCCACACAGAGGAAACCCAGAACCGTGCACTGCCGAGCAGTGACCTCCAACTGCTCCCCAGCCAGCCTCTTCCCAGAAAGGGCTGGAGAAGCCAGTGCCTTTCCCTTCAGCAGCCATGGGTAAGAGAGCACTGGATTGTTAAAGAAGAGGAACGACAGCAGGAAGAAATCACTGCCCCTCAAGCAGCCTCTTTTCATAATTTGATGACAAGAAGAAATTAGCAATTCTTAAAGCAATACATGCATTTAAAGAAAAGAGAACTGAAATACATATACTTTTATTTACATTTCTTTTGTTTGCCAACTATACCCCAATAAAACTAGGGAAAAGGGACACAAAACCAATTCTCAAAAATGAGCTTAGTGACTGCGTGTCTATAACTGAAGGCGGACATCAGTGCTGTAATCACTACCTCACGAGAGCATAAGCTGTCATTTGATGGGAGACACCCACATACTACATCTTGTTGATGTCATGATTCAGGCACGACTAGTTCAGAAGACTAACACAAAAAGGTTGCATAAGTTGCTCAGGACTATTGACAACATAACCAGTATGCAAAGCCACACCAGGTGATTTGGGTATTCACTCCTAAGACAGTGTGGTAAAAGGACGGCTAACTTGTACTTTGTCTGGAAGGGCAGAGCCTGGTGTTAACAAAATTAGTGCTCCTTGTTAATTTAGACATAGCCTACATGGGAGAAAGAGTGCTAGGTTAGAGATAGTCTGGCTTGACTGAACTCAAGAGGACATTTTCTGGAATGAAAAGGAAGTGTGTTGAAATTTATAAGGTCATCAAAGTTCAGTACTCTCACAATAGCTTGACAAGACAGTAGCCAAGGTAACCTTTAACAATAAAAATAGAAGCCTAGATTTTCTGCAAATAGAAAATTGCTGACCTCCATCCAAAATCTGCAGGCTTTTAAGGATGTAATTAATATTCCTAAGCTACCTCTTCATGTCCTCTTCCAACCAAGCCAAAGACCCCAGGTCCCCTAGCTCTCAGGATCCCAGTGGCCACAGTTAACAAGTGGCTCATGTGCTGCATTCTATGTGTGATGCATTTTTGGATCTCTGAGGACACTTGTGCCTGTGGAGGTTTCGAGTGCCTTCTCAAGTTTGCCATGATGTGACAGACCGAGGGAGCCACTTTGGAATAGATTCCCAATGGCTTGTTCCTGCCACTGCCGGGGAGGTGACCATGAACACAGCAGTGACAGTGCAGAGTACAGCACACACCGTGACATTGGTGGCTGTAGGTAATATTACACGATGAAGCAAGGGACAGATTTGGAGGAGTATAGGTCCCTAAGGAGCAGCCTCCACTCAGTCCTAACAGTTTCTTGAATGAATTCTTTATATTTTTTTCAAAGAGAAAACTAAAACCAACCAATCTAGTTAGCTAGTTATTCAGATGAAGTCTGTTTTTCAAGTTGGTTTTGGATCCAAAGTTCTCACAAACACTAAGTAGACCAAACTAAATAGGGGCTGTCTTCTGCAGGCAGCCAGGAGGAGGCTCTGATGACACATTGGGCAGAGCTTGAACACTAGAAGACCTCAAACCCCCTCCCCCCTCCCCAGTTACACACTCCCTCAAACACCCACTCCAACAAGGAGCCAAACCTATTCAAACCACCAAAGACAGCAAGGCAAGAAAGATGAGAAAAATCAGACCTGGGGGAAGCCACAGCTAACTGAACCCAAAGTCCCCAGAATCTAAACAGTTTGGTTGTGTGAAAACAGTAAAATGCAAAGCAGGATTTGCACTTACAGTTGCTATTATCTGTTCTCACTGCACAGAATGTTGTCCTAACAATATTTCTCACCAATGATATGTCACGACTCCTGCTCCCTCTGATGCTCTATCTATTCTTTGGGCACCATCCTGTCATCCAAATCAGAGACTCTCCTGATCTTGCCCCACATTTGTACTTTTGCAAAGTTACAGGAAACTTTGAGACAGAATCAGAGCTTCCTTCTTTGTTAGTCTTTCACCATTCAGTTACCATTAACAAGAGCCTATTATGTGCCTGCAGATAAGATTTGCACTTGAGGTACAGGGATTTGCAGAACCCACAGAGTTTATGGCCTAGAAGTGAATGCCAGATACTATTGAAATTATTATACAGCTATATAATAAACTATGCTTGCATTAAAACCCACAGTCAGATGGGGTGCACTGAGGTAATCTGGAGGGTTGAGGAAGGTGGACCTCAGGCTCTGTGGTTTGGAATGAGCTCTAAAGGGGTTAACTGTGCTGCCCTGGGAAAGTAGTTCAAGAGCCTCTGGTATAAAGGGAGTATAACACATTTAAGTAAGCACATGGCCTGTGGTAGAGACACAGAGAATGAAAGAAGAAAAGGGCCCCAGAGGGAGGCAATCATGGAAAATGATACTCCACAGCTCTGCAAGGCCCAGGACCAAGGGGTGTGCCACGGAGTCCAGACATAGAGGGAGCCATGGGTGTGGCACACTAGTTAGAAGCTGTTTGAGGCTCCTCCCTACCCTGGAGAATAATGACCCAAATTTTTTTCAGTCCTTTTGCTGTTCTATTATTTTAGGAAAAATGTTGATAATTTTTTCCACTGTCAAATAGAAAAAACAAGAGTCAACCAAACCCCCAAATATGGTGCTGGGTATATAGCTCAGTAGAGGAATGTTGACTAGCACAATCAAGGTCCTAAGCTTGGTGCTCACCCTGGGTGAGGGTAGGGAAGTCTATACAGATACTTTCATCCTCAGACATATTTTCCTGATTTTTTTCACATGTTAAATCTGTGAAAAAATAATTTGGGCATGATTTGGCTCAAGCAAGAACTGACAAGATAATAACAATAAGGATAGCTAAGAGTGGGCTAGTGCTAGTTTCCGTTGCACGTGCACCACCCAAAAACCTCCGACACACACAGCCCCAGATGGCTTCTGTTCTGCTGGAGGCTGAGGATGGCTGTCCAGACTCCTAACAGCTCCCACACCTCCAGCCTGGTACCTGGCAATCCCGCCCCTCTGAAATGCTATAACCACCCCTAGTCAAAAGCCATTACAAATGCCTGTTTCTAAAGAAGCCTGTGCTCGGCACAGATGATGTCATTCTTGTCTGGATTCCTGTTCCCTTGGAGAACAACTTGAAATAATCAAGAGACGTGTGCTAACTCCCCAAGCCCCCAGTCACTGAGATGCTCTGTCTGCTTTCTGAGTTCTCTCTGAGAGGAGTGAGATGAGTAACAAGAAAAGTTAAAAAGGTGCTGGCAGGACAGAGATTAATTTTAAAAATTATTAAAAATACAATTACACACTATATGGAGACCAGTGTCTGGGAACACGATATAAAGCACTCTGCATTTATTAATTATGAACAAGCATGCTACTTTACTTCTTACAAACCAAGGAGGGGATGGAACCAGCAGCTGTAACTGTAGTCCAGTGTTTGGTTTCCACACTCATAAAAACGAGATGCATTCCCAGCCAAAAAGTATCCAAACACATTTAATGGGGAAGGACTCTCAAATCCTACACCACTATATGAAAATCCTACACCACTATATGAAAAGAATTGTTCAGATTAAACTATTTGTCTTTACCAGCACAACACAGATAAAAAATGAAGTGTCCTCTCATTTCAGTGAATTGCTTGGATAAAACCTCAGCTTCTAAAACCTAACACATGAACTCTTGTTGCATTAGAAAATGTAAATTGCTAATGAGCACTGCTCCATATCAGTTTCCTGTTCCAGTTGGCTCTCTGTCAGCTTGGCAACAAATCAAGAGCCTGAAGAAGAGGTGCAGCCATGTGTTTTGCTTTAAAAAATAAAAGGAATAAAAAAGGGGGAGGGGGCTTCATTTTATACATGCCTCAGTGAAAATCACCACCCCGCTTGGGACCAGTTCAGTCCAGGTGCCATGGACAGAATAAACAGGCAACACACGTAGACAGACAAAGTCAGCCTCTATAAAAATTATATTTCTGCTTACATTTATAGTTATGTTTCAAAACACAGTATCACTGTGCTTGCACACACATACACATGTGTGCGCTCTTTTTGGTGTCCAACTTGTTAGTCTTTCATTTTCCCATCATCAAATGAGTCTCAGCCTAGAATCTGTTATATCCCTTTCTTATCCACCCACCCACCCATCGATCCATCCATCTAACTTGGCCTATCTATCTATCTATCTATCTATCTATCTATCTATCATCTGTCCATCTAGCTTATTAAACGGCATCAAAGCAGGTACTGATTGAAATAATTCCTAAAACTAACGCCAAGCATGGTGGCACAGGCTCCTGATCCTAGCACTCAGCAGACTGAGACTGGAAAAACATGAGTTTAAGGGTAGCCTGGGCTACATAGTGAGTTCCCTCTTTGCCACATTTTTAGGCTAAAATGTTTTTACCTCAATGTTTTTCTTCACTATCAGGATCCTAATAATCTCTTTGGGGGCTAAAGGGTCCTCCTTACTCACTAATCAAGAGCAGCTTTTCTCTGAAGGAGTATTGCCTCCTAGAACTGAGGACATAAATATTAAGGCACTAATATTCTCAAGATCTTCCTTCACAACATCACTCAAGATTACTTTTAATACATTTATGATGCTATATACCTGTGATTTTATTCTAGGCACTATGACTACAATAGACCAACTCCAAAGTATGTAAAACAAAATCTTGCCTAACACTGTCACTAGAGATTTATCACATATCTATTTACTGATTGATTTTGTACTAATACTTATCAAAATGTTAGGATTAAGTTTACAAGTAATTTTAAGTTCTATTGTGATTATTAGGGAGCAAAATTAATATCACTTTTGTATTCAAGAAAAGTCCAATTATAAATCATATTAAGAAAATGTAAGTAATTTTATTTTATCCAAATGACAATCCTTGCCCTCCAAAAGCTTATATTCAAAGAATTATAAATAATACAAAACCATCACAATTATTATAGCTAATTGATTGTGGAGGGGCAATTATAAGGAGAAATAGCTTTAGTCTTTTGTCCCTCCTCTTGTTCCTTCTTCTCCTTCTCTTTTTCCTCTTCCTCCTCTTTTTTTCTGTTTGAAATAGAGATTCATTCCATAGCGTAGGCCTGCAACTCACTATGTAGCCCAGGCTAGCCTTATACTCATGACTTTCCTGTCTCAGTCCGCTGAGTGCTGGAGTCAGGATCCTGTGCCGCTATGCCTGGAATTAGTTTTAGAAATAATTTCACTCAATACCTGCTTTGATGCTACTTTATAAGACATTAAAGCAGTCTTTCTCATGACCCCTTTGAAGTTCATACATCAGATAAGCTGCATATCAGATATTTATATTACTATTCATAATAGCAGCAAAATAACAGTTATAAAGTAGCAACAAAATAATTTTATGGCTGGGGTCACCACAACATGAGGAACTGCATTAAAGGGTCTCAGCATTAGGAAGGCTGAGAACCACTGCATGGGAGGAATTCAGGTTGTTGTATTCAATGGGCATGTTGAGGAAGCAGGTTTCCTCCCCATTGTGCTATTTCTGGCCATACCTGGATCCAACCAGAGCATTGTTTTTAAAACAACTATCCTTTTATGTCACACATTGTTTTCTTTATTGGGAAATTTATACTGTGTCTATTGCTAATAAAACCTAGTTTAAAAATCCTCTTACTTGTCAAAACATATATATAATTATAGTCATTTCCTAGCTAACAATGGGTGTGTGTTCTGAGAAACACATCATCAAGTGATTACAGTGTAATGTGAACACCAGAGTTGATTACACTAATCTAGATGGCATGCATTAATCAGTCTATATGGCCTCTTGCTGCAATCAAGAAACATAGTGAACATGTAGACCTTTGTGGGCCCACTGTCTCATAGCTGTCCATGGTGAACGGAAATGTCATATTTTAGTGTATGACACACTACAGGTTGTAATGTGTGCAGATATAAACATTAGTGACATAGACAAGATGCTCCATGCATTTATACACATTTAAGTATCAGCATAAGAAGATCTGTCCTGGTGTTATAATTAATAATGGATGCATTATATGATGTGTCAGGGAAAAGTGAAGCACTTGCAAAGGTAATGTGTGGGGATCCCTTGCATCAGTGAGGCTGCGTTGCCTCAATAGGCAGCTCTGAGTTCTTTCTGCACAGCTTATGATGTATTCTAAATATGTAGTAAACATTTTAAACTTCACTTGATATGGCTATTTAGTAATATGTGCTTGTGGTTAACTGTTTTAATATGTTGGATAGTAAAACCAAATGTAACAGTTCCAACATTTCTCGGGGGAGTGATCTGGGGGCAGACATGTGTTCTTCATCAGAATTTGCAGCAGAAATCTTAGAAATCAAGGGAAGTAAAGACCAAGGTAGAGCAGCGGGGTTACAAAGCGCTGAAGAAAACTGCTCGATACAGCTCCCTGCAACATTCTGCTGGCCTGCCACAAGAAGTCTGACACACAAAAAAGAAAAGCACAGTCCTTAGCAGAAATGTCTGATACCTGCATGTTGGAATACACAAGATTCCGCAGTTTAGAACTAATAGATAAGATTAACCCTTGCACAGATTGTTCTATTAATCCTGGTGGGTTCCTTTAGCTGCGAGTGTTGACTCTGTGGTCCTCGGTTGGTACACTGTCATCTACTCTAATGAGCTAACATTCTTACTCAAGTATGGGTGATGCACTGGATGATACTGGACTTACAGAATCACTCTTAGGGTTACCATAGCAACCCTTTGTTATTACCAAGCCAGAAAGAAATGCTCAAGGGGAAGATTGCTTAAGTCTTGCAGTGTTTTTTAAAACTGGAGTAGTATCCATAGGGACAGAAATATACAGAAATGCATCATCTAAAATTTAATGTATTACTAAGAGAAAACTATGAGATGAAGAAAGGATACAGATGTGATAGTAAAAGAAACCTCAAAGGAGAAACTCATATTACCTCTTCTTTTATTTTTCGTTTACAATTCTTGGTTTGAAAATGTTTCAGGTTTTGTAAGAATATCCTTCCACAAACCTGAGGAAAAGGTTTAATAAATCACAGTAGACCTAAAAATATTGATGTGTTCATATGCAAGGAGTAGCACTATTTCTAGATGATTCCTGAAGTACTCTATCCGGTGAGCCTGCGCTGCAAGTTCTGTGTTTCTGCAGGGACGCGCGGACAACAGGCCCACTCCTGAGCACAGTGAGAGACACTGCACCTTCTGAACCCTGGGCACAAAAAGCTAGGCAACCCCCAAGCCTCCCAAGAGCGTGTGTGGATGGACTGGTGAAAGCAACTCTCTTAGTTACGTCTCCATTGCTGTGGTAAACCACCAAAGTATTTATAGAAGAGAGGGTTCATTTGGATTTAAAGTTCCCGAGGTATAAAAGTCTATTACCATTAGCTGGAAGCCAGGGCAGCAGGTAGGCATGACTGATTGGATAGAATGCTGAGCGCGCCCATTAGGTTTTGAAACCTCAAAGGCCATCCACCCCCAGCCATAAACTTCCTCCAGCAACGCCACACCTTTATAAACTCCCCAGACAACTGGGGACTACCAACTGGGGACTAAGGGTTCAAAACACAAGCCTAGGGAGGACGCTCACATTCTCACCTCCACAGCAATTGCTGCTGACACTGAAAGCATAGTGAAACCTGAAGCTCTATTGGTTTTGTTTTAGATATAGTTTGTCTTCTGTCCCAAAGCATGTTTCAAAAACTGGTAGTGTGTTTGTGAATAAATTAACAAAGAGAAGTTAGCATTGTGGGTGTACTTCACTGGAGCTGAAATGCCTAGGGTATGTTTATTAGACGTGCAAGTTTACAGCCTCTTCCTTATGTATCCTTTGCTATCCCAGAGAGATATACCTGAGACTATATAACATTATAATTTTACTACCTAGGATTATCAGGCCTCATACTACTGTCATTGTCTGGTATCACGCCCGAGTTCCATCCATAAGGAATCCTATTTGGTCAGACTCAAATCAGCAATGGAATCCATTATTCATACTCAGTGGTGATGACACATTTTCTATTAGGCTCTATGTCAGGCACTGTAACCATTTCAGTGCACGGGTTCTGATTTCTTATGAAGAGACTGAGAATCTGTAAGGTTAACTTATTCACTTTAGGCCCACAAGTATTAAGACTCAGAACACAAGCATCCTTGTCCCAAGTTCTGTGTTCAGAGCCTCAACATAGCCTTAATGCTTCTGCTGCCATAGGACTTCTATGCTTAGAGAACTTAGAATAATGCTAAATAATGTGCTCAATCAATACTCATAATTAAAATAGGATAAAGCCCAATCCTGCCAGCACATGACAATATATTATTTTAGATTTGCAATAAAAAACAATTTCAATATCCTAAGAATAAAACAGGGTCATTAAGGTCATTACTTTACCTTAAAGGGCATCATCTTGCTTTAGAATTCCCTGCCAGGCCTGTCTACAGTGATAGCTGTGGCAAATGCAAGTTTCTACCCACTGTCCATCCCCACATTTCTTCTAAGGGAAAACTTCGATGATTTTGGGTGAAGCGTTCAAGAAAACTGTTTCCCTGATAGAAGTGATGGTGGAGACAGAGACTCGCCCACTACATGCCCTTTCCTGTCTTCCCTCCCTTCTCCTCTAAACCTTAGACAGACTGTCTCTGGGGATGCTCCTATCTCAAGACTACAATGATACAACTGCAGCTTCAGGGCACTCAAGGAGGACACCCCTAATCTCAGAGAAAGGAAAATCCGCCTTTGTTAAGTTCTCCCAGTGCAGCATACTGAAGCAATGACGCCAAACCATAATCTCATATTATCACAAGGGAGTAAAATGTGTTTGACTGTAAATTACTGTTTCTACAGTTTCACTGTGCCTGAAGCTTGAACCACAGAACTTTGACATGCTCTGAATTATGCATTCTCACACTCTGCAGTCAACTGAACTAAACAGACCTTACGACCTTGCATGTAAGGCACCATAAACACCCAGGGAAAAGAACTGGATGAGCAGTAATGAAAACTGCCTAATCATGGAGTTTATTCAAGTTAGTTTTATGTATTAAAATCCAATATGTTAATTTGCAGGAAAATAAGTGAAAGTATGACATTCATATGAGTATGAAATGACTATCTAAGAATGTCATTTCACGCTCAGCAAATTCCCAGGTGAGCAACAAGGGCAGTGCTATTTAGTGTCAAGGCCCGAGGACAGGGAGCCCCCAGCTCGCTCACACCCCACACTGCTAGGACAGGGCAGGGCCAGAGCTTTTAACCCATCGGTTTCTGCACTTAAACCTTCTGCTTTCTCCAGGACACCTCTGTGGCATCCCAAGCATCAGCTCAAGGCCGCATAGATGTCATCCTCTGAAGACGGCTCAAATGGCTGCCCTTTATTTTCCTGGTGGCTGGCAGGCAAACACTGAAGCATACAGAAACTCATACTCTCTTTGAACTTAGCAGGACAGAGGAAGCATAACACCACCAGCATAAGCAGGCCGGGCCAGTTTTTAACTCACAGCTCCCAACCCCCAACCCTCAAAAGCCAATTCCAGTTATTGTGCACAGATAGAAAGGATCTGCCCGTCTCTCTGGAGCCTTCCCGGGGACGTATCTACCAAAGGGAGAGCAGATAAAGAAGAAAGTAGTGTGCTGCCACTGACCAATACGTTCAGCTTTTGTTTTGTTTTATCAATCAGAGATTCTTATTATCTTTCCTATACAAAGGAATAGAGGTACATAAAAAAACTGTCACAAATAAAGTACATAATGAATAGATTAAAAATATACATTTTTAAAAAACATGGCCAATTACTGTCAAGAGATATTAATGAAATAAGGAGAATAAAGTTCGTTACTCTTGCTTCCAAAACACAGGCAACCAGTAGACTTCTATGGCTATAATAGTATTTTAATTTATTACAATGCAGAGAAAAGAGGATGCACTTGGAAAATAGGGAGGTATGGTAAACATGCTACAACATGGTGATATAGGTAGATAAAAGCAAGAGCAATGGCTAAATAGTAAGCACAAGATGAGTTTTTCTCTCCAGATACAGAGTGATGGAATGGCTGGGCACGGCATGAAGACTGTGGGTGAGCAAGTCTAAGCTACAGCAGGCAGCAGTTACGTTGCTTGAAGCAGGTTTTGCATCTCAGGTCTAAAGACATGGGCTTCATATCCATATCCTAGAGTCAGTGCTAGTTCTGCCAAGTAGCAATTGAGAGAAGACAGCTTGGTGAAGTCCTTAACAGAGAAGGGGGGGCAGTCATTTTGTTACCCTGACAATAGATATGACGGTAAAGCAGTTGATGCAAATTTCTTGTCAGTTATTTATTTTCAAAGTTATTTTAAAAAATATTTGACTAACCACAGAATATGCACCAGGAATCAAATAAATTCTGCTGGCAAAAAAAAAAAAAAAAAAAAAAAAAAAGCTAAGACTATATACTGGAGTAACATAACCACAGAATGAAGAACAGACTTTCCCTGTGAAAGCCAGTGGCCTTGTTACAAGACACTAAGTATATTTGAAAAATAATTCATTCTGTAGATACAGGCTGAAGTAGCGCCTCCTTACAGAAGCAAATCACCACTACCCAAACACTATGTGATTAAGTTTTCACCCTGATATATAAATGACACAGTTTCCTTAGCCGCATCTGAAAATATAAACCCTTCTTTTAGGGAATTTGAGTTTTTAACATAGTTAATAAAGATATGTCCATATTAATCAACTACAAATCTATCTTGAAGACTATAATATAGTCCTCTGAATGGCTACGGAAGCTGAGAGGGAGAGAGGGAGAAAAAAAGAGAAAGGGGGGGGGGGGAAATTTGTGTGTTACTTGTACTGTGTTTGTGTGTAATTGTGTTTGTATGTTTTTCAGTGATGAGTTGACATATGCCAAAGTAACACCCTCAATGCCACTTCTACTAAATAATCAATACTGGTTAAAGGTTAATGTTGGTTAAAAAAAAAAAAGTTTGGGTAAAACTTAGAAATTCCACAATTTTTTATGTTTTGATTTTTAAATTTTGAGCTAACAACTTTTTCCTATACCAATATGATTTCACAGAAGTGTTTTCAAAGCACAAAAAGGCAATATCCTGAGCAAGTGCAAAGAAACTAATAAAAAAGGAAGTGCGGGTGAATGAGCACCTTGAGAGTGCGAGAGAGGATTCCTAGAGTATTACTTCAGTTCCAGCAATAAGCTCTCAACATCCAGATGTTATAAAGCCTACCCAAACAACCATAGCCAGAACACACACACTAGCCTTGCTGTCTGTCTGGGGAACTGCTCATTTAAACATAATTTCCAATGAAGTTCTCCTAGCATCCAATTTTACTTTAAATCAAAGCTCTGTTCTAAGCATTGTATAAACCGTATTAAACCATTCTAAGTCAATATTTATTTCCAGCGAAATAAACACACGTAATGGCATATAATGCTGTACTTAACAAAATGGCAACAGATTCCACAAGTTTTACTTAAGTGGATTATAAGCTGGCAAACAGGTTGCATGCTAGGCAAGGAAACGCTTCCTGTCTGTGGAGACTGAATGAGGTTTCTATCTCATCAGGGTTTAGTCTCAACAACCAGCTACAGGAAAGGTCAGAAGTAGGCACAAAATAAAGCTCACACGCATGGGACACTAAGATCTCCAGCACCATGGCCTAGATCAGAGAAGTCCCCATACTCCCTATGAGAGCCACAGGGGTCAAGAGGATGTATATCCTGCCTCACTTAAGGTTACCTGACCAGGGATGTCTACATATCCCTTACACCTAAACATGCTTTCGCTCTCGCTCGCTCTTGCTCTCTCTCTCTCTCTCTCTCACTCACACACACACACACACACGAATGAAAATAAACTTGGACTGCTTTAAAAGTATTTGTGCTTTATGAATAGGCTTCAATAACTTCTAGCCATGACTTCTAGCAATTAGCTTTACACAAAATGTAAATTATTGACAAGAGTTAACAGACTACATGTGGATGCTTTCAGGAGGGAGAGAGCACAGCTCTTACTGGAGGTGAATCATTACAGTTTCAGACAGTTGTAGATTCCCCCAAACTAGCACAGCCTACTCTACTGGGATGCTACAATGTCATTTTGAATAGTACTAATTAAGTATAATTCAAATGAAAAATAACAGTCTTGAAATAATATTAAATTCCTGAAAATGACCAGTTCTAATCTTGTGACACTGTGTTAAGACATTACAAGATAATTTTTTCTCTGAATATTTTGCTATTTGACCAAGGCTTTGACACCAGCAACTATGAACCTGATAAGCACTTAGCAGACCATCCATTACAGCTTCTAGAAAAGGAACCTATGGGAAAGACAGGCAGGTCCTGCAGGTGGCTGACAGAGCCCCATGTATCTGCAGGGTTTGTTCCACACTCACCTGTGATTTTCTGCAGCAAAGGGGACAGCTCAGACTCCTCAGAGAGGACATGGGCCAATGCTTTCTTCACCTTTTCTTCCACGTCTCCCAGGTCTCTGTCCAGCGTGACGTCTCCAGGGACAGAGTAAATGTATATGAGCAGGATCAGCAGTTCCTCAGGGTTGAGGTCGTCACTGGTTCTCTGGCTTGAGGACTTAATCATTGGCAGCAGCTGATTTAGCACACCAGCCATGGTTGAATCCCCAAGGCTCTGAAATGGAAGCAAGGATAGGAAGATCTGTCAGCCCACAAGGTCATAGCTTGGGATGGACGCTAGTGCCAAGGTGGTTTGCAAAATCTTTATGGACTTGCCGGCCACACTCTTTGACTTCCATGTTTATCAGTCCTGGACAGGACGCTGTAAGAAGTCTGGCATTAGACCTCTGCTTCTGAAAAACCCATTTTATAAAATGGCAGGTGAGGTTTCAGGACCTTTGATAAAGATCTTATTGTGATTTGAACAAACCAGATTGTAATTTTTTATTTTAATAAAATGCGAGGGGTTCAGCAGGCTGGGCTGCAGCACAGTGGCAGAATGCTGACCTAGCACAGGCAAGTCCCTTGTTAGATTTCCAGCTCTGTAAAAAATGTAAGCACTTTGAAAACTTGAAATCTTAAACAAAAAAGTAAAATAATACCATTTAAAGAAAACAAACGGGCAGATTATCTATTCAAATGAATGCTTATGTTCTTTTAACAGAATCTCTATACTCAAATGAATGTAATGAAGGGTAATGCCCCTTTAACATAATCTACATATTCAAATGAGCACGGGTGCTCCTCTGAAGGAATCATTGTCTCTCAGGCTATCCCTTTTGATGTGTGCTATATTGGCAAACATTGGCCAGAATATTTTCTAGCATAAAGGCCATTTCCTGCTAAACCTGGCAAGTAGACTAATGGCTTAACTTGGAACTTCACTGAGGATGGCTGTGAGATTTCCTTTGGTGGATTTGAAGGTAATTCACCTCAATTTTTAAATTTACAAGTCTAAATTTTTCTTCATTTATTCTACGACTATGGGTGTTTTGTTACATGTCTGTGCGCCATGTGCATACAGAGGCTGGAAGAGGGCTTTTGATCTCCAAGGACTGGAATGATAGATAGTTGTAAGCCTCCATGTGGGTGCCAGGAATCTTCCTCTGGAAGAGCAGTCAGTGCTCTAAACAGTGAACCATCTCTCCAGTCCACCACATCAAATCATCATCATCATCATCACGACAACAATGGTGTTAGTTCTCCTGCCAACTTATTAAGTGACACTCAGAAGAGAATTTCAGGATTTTTTCCATGTGGTAAGAGCACTGCCTCACTAGGAGTGACCAGGGACTGAAGTATACCAAAAACTACACACATCAGCAGCACAAATCTTGCAGTTTTAGGTAAAAAGACACTAGTACTAATATTCTAATTAAAGGCAAGTTATCTGAACTTGAAACTTATATAATCCATTTATAAGAACTCCCTGAACACCTACTGTGTTCCATGATTCTAGGCCTGGGAAATAGGGTGGACAAATTCTCTGCTCTCATAGCTCATGTGGTGGGGAAACAGGACTGAAAAGCTGAGGATGTAAATGCTGTGGTGCTGTAGCCCAGGAGGGAAGTGCTACTGAAGACAGGGAAGCAGGAAGGGAAATAGATGGGGAGGCAGAGCTTCAGGAAGCACACATACTGGAGTGCATGGCTACTTACTCTTTCACTTGGCAGAAGCCATGTTAGCAAAGAGACACAGGGACCGGGGACCGCAAATGCTGTAGAGATGCTTCCTTTAGTCAGAATGAAGCGAACAGCTGAAGGGTGATACAATGAAATAGCCACCCCAAAAGAGCTCTTGGCACCACATCCACTCAAGGAGGGTCACCCCCAAAGCACCAGATTCTTGGATGATAAGCAGATAGGGGGGCATCCTCACTCAATTCCAGTTCCTAATAATCAGCTAAACATACAACGTGTCTACCCTGGAGGAGCCTATGCCTTTTGCCTCAGCGCAGGAAGCTTTGTAAAAGAGTCTAAAAGGGATCAGGCAAGAAACTCATTTGTCAAAAAGCACTTGCCGGCACCTGCTCCTCGGGCCTGTATTTCTAAGTCTCTGGCCTGTGATACATGCTAGAGAGAAAAATATCTCACTAGAGACACAAACACAACTTACATTGCATGTACCAATGAAATTATATTCAAAATATGCTTCAATCATCGCTAGAAGTCAATAGTTGACCTTGACACAAAGCCAAGAACAGTGGACAGTTACAAAATTGTGAGAATTATGGGAAAACAAAAATACCCCAATGTGAAAACCTAATTGCAATTCTGACTGTCCCTGTATATAGTTACCTAGCATCTTAGGAAACCTTCATGTCCAGATGATATGCTCTGACTAGAGGACACAGAGCAGAAGCCGTGCTGTCCCAGGCGCTCCATTTACTTTACTGCTGAGAGCAGAAGGCAGCAAGTCTTACTCTTATTGTTACCTACTCAGAAAAATATAGAGTGTTTAAAAAAAAAAGTAGCGTATCATAGTTAGGCAGAAACGTCCAGAAACAATGAGACCCCGAGATGATCTAAAAACCATGATACCTCAATGACAATGAACACACCCAGATCCTAATCTCTGACATCTTTCTTTAGTTAAAACAAAACAAAACAAAACAAAACAAACAAACAAACAAGAGATCCCCAGAGATGGCTGATACCTAGGATACAGAAAGAAAATACAGGAGGACTGGAAAATCTTATAGTGCCTAAAAGACATGCAAGGAAGAAGAGGTAGAAGAGGAAGAAGAGGGAAAGGGGAGGGGGAGGAGCAAAGGAGGTGGGAGAGGATGAGAGGAGGAAGAGGAGGGGGAAGGAGAGAGGAAGAAGGAAGAGATGGGGGAAGGGGAGGGAGAAGAGAGGAGAGGAGGAGGGGAAGGAGGAAGGGAAGAGGAAGAAGGAGGGAGGGAGAGGGGGAGATGGAGGGAGGGAGAGGGGAAGGGGATGGAGTAGAGGAGGCCAGGGGAGGGGAGGGGAGGGGAGGGGAGGGGAGGGGAGGGGAGGGGAGGGGAGAGGAGAGGAGAGGAGAGGAGAGGAGAGGAGAGGAGAGGAGAGGAGAGGAGAGGAGAGGAGAGGAGAGGAGAGGAAGAAGGTGGAGGGAGGGAGGAGGAGGAGGAATACGTGGAAAGGACTCAAGAGCCAACTGCAAGACTCAACTCAGTTGACCACTGATGGAATAATTTTAAAAACAACATAAAGTAGTGTTTTCATATACCACAAGAACTATCCATCAGTTCACATTGGTGAAAATGTGATTGAACTAGGGCTGGAGGGATGCCTCAGTCAGTAAAGTGCTTGCCTTGCAACCCTAGAACCTATTTAAAGTGGGTGGTGGCTTCCCTGAAGCTGGAGTTAAAGGTAACTGGGAGCCACCTGATGTAGGTGCTAGGAAGGGAACTTAAGTCTTCCAGAAGAGCAGCCAGCACTTTAACCACTGAGCCATCTCTCCTGACAATGCCTGCTTCTCCTCATGAGAAGAAAGAAAAGATCAGAGACTCCCTAGACTAAAGTCTTTTTAAAGCAAAACAAAGAATTTCAGCAAGAGTAGCAGGGTGTGTGTGCGTGTGCGTGTGCATGTGTGTGTGTGTGTGGGGGGGGGGGGGTAGTATTTGAAAGGATCTCTGCCACAAGCTGTATGATCTTGGAGAAACTGTCTAGTATTCCAAATCTAAACTTCCCCATTTATGAAATAAAAATGTCTGAATATTAGGCAGCCCCACTACACAGGCACACATTTATGTATTACAGTGACATAACCACTTCTCAGAGAGCTTCAACCACTCTGCTTTACAAACGCAGTCACCCCCACAATAGGAGAGCCTTCATATAGACTCAAACACAAGGTGATTCTGTTTTCTGAGCGTTAACTTTGCAGAACACATTTGACAGCATTTAGGATACTTCACCAGGCTGTTCTAGCAACAGAGCAGCATCTGTCACGTGACCTTTGATTCTGTGGCCACCACCCAAGGCCCTATGCTCTCCTTTCTTGGAAGACTAGTTAAGAAAGCTGGTATGGGAATAGCACATATTTTGATAACACCTCTTTGGCAATTGTGAGACAGGAGGGGCAGCCTACAGACACTGAAGGTAAACTCCAGTCATGGCTTTAGTGCAACAGTCAGTGAAAGGCCAAAGAAACTCAAATGTTACTAAATGCTGCTATTGATGGGACAAGCATAGCCAACCACAGCTGAAGAGGGTTTTTACAAAATGGCTTCTTTGTAAAATAACTGAGATTAAGTTTCCTATTCCTTTCTACACAAGTAGATCTTCTAGTAGGAGGTAGAGGACCTAAGCTGTCTAGGGTGACAAAGCAATTTGTTATTTCTGCAGTCTGGGCTCTTGTTATTTTTGAAACAGTCCCCAGCAACTCCACAAAGGCCCTCTTGAAAAGGTATGCTGTCCTTAGAAAAGCTGACGGTGAACTCCAGAGTTGCCTCTGTTCTGCCATGAGGACCATATTCCATATGACAGCAGGCTGGTGCAGGCCGACCCCACCTGCTCATGTGGGAGCAGTGCCTGCAGACACGCAACAAACCCCAGTCCACTAGCAGGGAACTCTTCACCGCAATCCTGTCAGGCAGCGAGTGAATGCAGCTTAGAGAGATGGCAATGGGAGTCTCTGAAAAGTGCTCAAACACTCTGGCTCCACACAGTACCTGCCATAATTAAAACCAATCTGTTATTTTGAATAATTTTTAAAGGAATCTGTTTCCTTTTGTACACCCTAGGCAGAATGCAAAACTGTAAAATAATTCATTGAGGCACCCGAGTATCAATACATGTACAAATAAATACACATACCAAATAAGTATATTATTTAATGAATTGTAAAAAAAATAATTTTACATAACAAGCAAGACCCAGGATACAAGGGGCTCAGAGGTGAGTGGGAGGAGGAATGAACAGCCAGGTCTTAGGAAAGTTCTTATAAGGTGTTGGCATTTGCACTGGAAACACCCAAATCCTGATACAGGCACACGCCACTGCCACCTGGGCTTTAAAGAGCCAGCATCCACCATGAGGGAGGAGCAAAGCTCTAAGAAATGAATTCTAGGTAGGATCCCCCCTCCAGTAAGTGCTTTGTGTACACCTACCAAGACGGCAGGAAGGGCAGAATGATGCCCCACTTCCTGCAGTCTGTGGCTGTACAGAGGCTTTCCAGATGTGATGAAGACTGTGACGTACTTTCATCTCTGCGATCACACACCTTCTAGAAACAGCACAAAAGAGGACAGTTTATCTCAGCTTACAGTTGCAGAAAGATTTCAGTGTTTGAGAAAGCTAGACATTAGGAGCAGCTCAATCCCTGGCAGCAGCCTGAGGCAAAGGCTGTTCATATCGTGGCAGACAGAAAGGAGGAACTCAGGCCAGGAAAACTCGTTCCTAGTGAGCCATGTCTGCTAAGGAGGCCTCGCCTCCCCATACCTCCACTATGAGAATAGTCTCATAAGCTGAAGATTTCGGTCTGAAGCACAAGTCCGATGGGGCCTTTCAGAGTCAAACCATGAGCTTTTCTGCCTGGTTGCCAAGGGACAAGGGCTTCCCAGAGAAACAGTTTCCCAGGTCTAGATGCTCAGGCACTCAGCAGCCTGGGCTTTCAACCTGTGAGGGCTTGCCTTTAAGAAACAGTTCTTACTCCCCAGTGCAAAGTGTGTGCTTTACTGCCATGGACTAAGGCCTCCTAGTCACCTCACAAGTACAGCTGCATCGTCACCTGTGCCCACCCTGAACACAACTATAATTGTCTCTACGTTCCACTGCTTGCCCGGTCCATGCCTTTCAAAGTTCTCTGTTCTGATTTTGCTCTGGACTCTTGCGTTAAGCCAGGCAAAAAGTAGGAAACATTAACCATGCCACAGCATGAACATTATATTTTGAGAATTATATCTGCCAAATAGATTAGTCCATTATTTTTCAATGTGGTTTTATTCAAATGTTCAAGACATGGGAAAAATATAGGCAGATTTGCCAGAAGGTCACAGAGCTTCAAGCCCAGTTCTTAACAGGGTCTTTACTTCTATCTGAAACCTCATGAGTCCTCCTTATGCTCTGCATTTTTATTGGTAGTCTGGTCTTCCAGGCACCCTTCAGAATAGCCCTTAAGAAAAGCTCCCCCCCCCCCCCCCCGGGCTGGAGAGACTATTCTGTGATTTAAGAGCACGTGCTGTTCTTCCAGAAAATCCGAGTTTGGTTTCCAGCTCCCATATCAGATGGCTCACAACCACCTGTAACTCCAGTTTTAGTGAATGCAGTATCATCTTATGGCCTGCTCAGGCACACACACACACACAAACACACACACACACACACACACACACACACACACACACACCCCTTAACAAAAGGAAAATAAAAATGTTATAGCACTCTGGAAAGCTCCTGTAACTCCCATGCCTCCAAACTCCTCCCTCCTGGCCCCAAAAGCCAGGTCAAAGGCCCGATAGACCCACGTGATCAAGTTTATCCCAGCAGCACCTGCTCTCCTGGCTCCAGTTCTCCACACTAACCACTCTGTGTGTCGTCTCGACAAAAGCAACCCAAGGTTGTCAACATCCCTTTTAGCTTGTGGTTTTAAAGGATCTCTGTTTATCACACTGGAGAAGGCGTGTCAGCAGAAACAGACCACCCTGTGACAGTGGAAACTTGTGTTACAGGCTAGTCACACTCAGCAGACAGGAAGCCACAAAGGCCAGTGAGAACCCATGGTAGCTATTACCTTCAGGGGTCCACACCTAGTGACTTCTGCAAACCAGGCTCTAGCTCTGAGAGCAATGGCTCTCAACATTGTGTGATCTGTTAATACAGTTTGTCATGTTGTAGAGATACCCCCCACCATAAAATTATTTCTGTTGCTACTTCATAACTATAATTTTGCTACTATTATAAACCATAAGGTAAACATGATATGTGGGATATCTGATATTTGAACTCCAGAGGGGTCATAACCCCACAGGTTGAAAACCCACTCACTGTCGTTAAAGGTTTACTTTCTTAAAAATACCACTATAAGGCGGAACAACATTATGAACTAACCAGTACCCCGGAGCTCTTGACTCTAGCTGCATATGTATCAAAAGATGGCCTAGTCGGCCATCACTGGAAAGAGAGGCCCATTGGACACGCAAACTTTATATGCCCCAGAACAGGGGAACGCCAGGGCCAAAAAGGGGGAGTGGGCGGGTAGGGGAGTGGGGGTGGGTGGGTATGGGGGACTTTTGGTATAGCATTGGAAATGTAAATGAGCTAAATACCTAATAAAAAATGGAAAAAAAATACCACTATAAGCTGAGGTCTCGTGAACAACACGAGCCCATGGGGGGCAGTGTAAGGTCAAGCGCTAACGCTGCAGCTGTTGAGATGAGGCAATGATCCTGGGTTATGTGAGCAGGACCAACCTAATCCCAGGCTTTCTTACAGGTGGGCACTTTTCCCAGCTATGCCCATTGATGAGGTAACAAAGAGAGGCAACAGTCCTGTCCCTGAAGACTGATGAGAGAAAGCACAAGCCAATGAATACAGAGGCCCTGGAAACAGAAAGAACAAGGAAACAAATCCTTCTCACGTCTCTGGAGAAGAAGACATCCCACATAACACTTAATGCTAATTCAGTAAGTTCTACAGAATGATAAAGTGTTACATGTGTGTTTCGAAGTTTGAGGTCCTTTGCTACAGAGACAAGAGGGCATTAACGCAAGCAGTCTGTAAGGTAGAAAATGAGAAGCTCCACATTAGAGCATGGAGCTCTCGCTGAGAAAGAACAGTTGCTTGTGATAGGGTGTGAAATTTTAACTGTTTGTCCTCTTGAAAACTCATGCTGGAATTTAACCCTAACCCTAACCCTAACTGCCAGTATACTTAACAGGTTTTGTTGTAAAGGCAGACAGATCCCTCAAGAGTGAGACTGGCCCCATAAGGTTATGTATTTGCATCCTCACCCCCCAGTTGGTGAACTGCATGAGAAGAAAGGGGTGTGTTACTAAGAGATGGGCTTTTACTTTTCAAAATCTCACACAGTCCTTTCTCTCTCTGCCTGCTGCCTATGGATCACACTGTAGCTCTCAGCTACTGCCCTGGCACCATGTGTGTTGCTTCTACGATGATTCTAACAGACTAATTCTCTGAAACTGTAAGCAAGCCAATTAAATGCTTTCTTTCCTAAGAGTCAACTTGGTCATGGAGTGTCTTGACAGCAACAGAACAGTTGCCAGTCGCCGTGCTGTTTATCACCAGGCCCTGCACGGCAGCTGCTCTGAAAAACAAGGTGTGCAGCTCTGTGATGGAGCTCAGAAAACTCAGGTCTTATCTCTAGCCCTGAAAACAAGGACGGAAACACAGTTTCACTTAAGGATTCCCTTGATGACATGGGGCTGGGTAACAAATACCAGCCATTTCAGTTCTAGAGACTCAAGTAGGAAGTGGGGGGGGGGGGGATAGAGGACAAGGACAATGAGGGACTTCAGCCACATTTTTAATAATGTATATGACAAAATGAAAATGATGTGTAAGCCAGTCCATCTTCTGTACAGTGATTTCTCTCTGGGAGAGGCACTTGGCAAATGATGAAGAGGAATCTGAACTAATTGCTGGTCTGGTGTAATGTCATTGATCCTTGAAATAATGACAAAGAAATGGCAATTACTAAGGATGGGGCATTTGGCAACAACGAATCAAGTGAAGCTGGGTATGGTGGCAGATACCTATCATTTCAGCACCCGAGATGTTGAGGGAGGAGGAATCCAATCTAACACCAGCCTAGGACACACAGCAAGCACCAGCCAGCCTGGACAGTACAGCAAGACTTTGTATCAAGAGGAAAAACATCAACAGGAACAACAAAATGAGCTTGGTTCTTCCAGGAAAACAACTGATAAAATCTTGGCTTCTAAGCAAAATTCAAGTTTTGGAAAACGTTTCTCTGGTATTGCCAGATTCTCTATTCTTACAGATTTTTCTAATAGGACCAACAGTGACATAAACATGTGATTTTTTTTCAAAATTGTGCAATAAAATATATGAAAATTTGTAAATTCTGTAACTTTTATTTAATCAAAGCTCCCAAAATTAGGCATGGGGGAAAAAAATCTATCCAAAATATAAGCCAATGAATTTAATGTAAATAAAAAAAGGAAGGAAGGAAGGAAGGAAGGAAGGAAGGAAGGAAGAAAGGAAGGCAGGCAGGCAGGCAGGCAGGCCCACAAAGTTCACTGATATGATTTTCAATTCTACATTATGACTTTAAGAAATCAGTACTTGCAAAGTGTAAACATGGTATCAAAATAATAATAATATCATAAACATTTGGAGCAGCTGTCAAGATATTCCTTCTCCAAGAATTCCCTTCTAACGTTCTCTCCAAACCAGCACCTGGCAGCCAGCGAGCAGGACAATGTGAGCCTGCTGGTTTCTGTCAGCAGAGATGCAAAACTCAGAACACAAACCAACACTGCTCTCACTCTCCTTTTGTTTAAAAACAGTTACACTTGATGAAGTTGCTACCTATACTAGTATGTGATGGGCTTGTTTGTTTGTTTGCTTGTTTGTTTGTTTTTCTTGTGACAGGGGTTCTCTATTATGTAACTCTTGCTGTCCTGGAACTCTCTGTGTACATTAGGCCAGCCTCAGATTCAAAGAGACCGACCTGCCTCTTCCTCCCAAATACTGGGATAAAAGGTGTGCACCACCACACATGGTTGGATTTCTAATCTTAAACTAACAAATGAAAACTTTAAACTTTTGGTTTTAACAACTAACATGGCAAATACTATATTTAATCATCAGGGTAACATCATAAAGAAAAATCATTCTTTTCTATTCTTTTCCCCTCCCCATAGCTTAAATGGTAAGCCAGCTATGGCTATGTTCTTAGAGAGGAGGGCTAAGCAATAAGATAAAAAGATGGATTTCCTGAGTTAGAGTTTCTCAGATACAGCAGGTATATGATTGACTTGAGACTCCTGCTGAAGAAATTAGGTCTGAGATGGAGCCTGATGAGGCTGTCTCTCTAAGAGTTTCCAAGCTGATTTCAATGATTTCAATGTTTGTTAATCCATGGATCCCATCATTTAACTGGCATCTAGAAAGGGCCACTCAAAGATTTCTCGACTATAGTAGAAAGGTAAACTAAAGAATCCTGCTCAAGTCACTATATGACATCCTTTACTTGACTGCTAACTCTTAAAATTGATAAATGTATCAGCTCTACTCAAATTTTTCTCCCTTGCTCCAAACCCACCAACAATCTATTGGACTTCTCCATTCAGACATATGACCAGCAAATAAACTCAATAGAATTACAGCTAAAATATTTTCCTTATAGACTGTGGTTGAACCTTCTGAGCCATTTCTATTTGTCCCTGTGCATTTGCACATGGCTATCTCTTTATATAGAATACACTTTTCCCTTTTCTCCACTACTCAAGTAATATCTTCTCTGACATCTGGTTACCATTTGGGTTAAACAAGCCTTCAACCCTACTCTTCCTGCTCTGGATCTACACTGTTGTGTGCTGTCATCCTCCACCCAGTTGACTGAGAGATTTCGACTTGTCTTGGAGTCCTCTAAATCAGTCGTGGAGCCCTGATAATCCTGCATACACACCCTATCTTCTCTATACTTCAGCTACTGCCTGTGTTGCAACTATCATTACTTCCAGCCATGATCTGGCTCATTCTAGAATAAATGAATCAATGAATGAATGAATGAATCCACTTAAACTTACTTGGTCTTAGTTAATGGCAGGCATGCCTTCTACCTTTTTGGCCTATTAACTGCTCAGTCCCGTCCATCATAATTCTCTTTGTACACATTGTGGTTAAACCTTCTGCACCATTTCCATTTGTCCCCATAATTACACATGTGTTTCTCTCTGTAGAGAATGTACTTTCCCTTCCCACCCTTCATCTCAAGACTCAACTCAAATATTGTCTTCTCTAACCTCTGGTTTTCAGTTAAATGTGCTCAAATTTTGATCCCAGAGAAGCTATTATATCTTCTTAGGTCCTTTACCCAGATTTCATTACCCATCTCCAATTCCCTTCTAAGAGGAAAAAATAAATAAACCATAAACCATGCATACAATTATAGAGTATCTTACTCCTCCCAACTGCTCTACAGCATAATATATATATATATATATATATATATACACACACACACACACATACATACATATATATATATATACATACATACATATATATACATACATACACACTATAAAAATAACTTTCTCAACTCAAATTGCTTCTGAAATAATAGTATATATATATATATATATATATATATATATATATATATATATGTGTGTGTGTGTGTGTGTGTGTGTATACACACATACTATATATGTATATAGTATTATATATAATATAATATATTAATATTATATAATATTATAATCATATACTATTATATATACTATATATACTATAAATATATGTCTATATACATATACATATATACATACATACTATTATTTCAGAAGCAATTTGAGTTGAGAAAGTTACTTTTCCAGGATGTCAGATGGTGAATGAATTGGCTGGTATGCTTGTGTGTGGTGGGTGCATGTGTGTGTGCGCACATTTATGTGCTGGTCATGTGTACTGGGAGGCAACAAGTGGACACTGTCTTCCTCAATCACTCCCCATCCTTTGCTTTTCTATTTTGGAACAGGGTGTCTCACTTAACTTAGAGGTTGCTGATTGGCCAGACTAACTAACTAGCAAACCTCTAGGGATGCTACTGTTTCTGCCTCCCCAGTAGTGAGATTACAAGAATGGCCAGCTTTTCACAGGTGTCATGGGGATCCAACTCAAATCCTCATGCTTGTGCCCTCCTGCCAGCCCTGAACTGGGATCTGACCCACAGTTGTCTAGCACATCTTTCTTTTCCAGTGCTTCCTGGTCAGGAGAGAGCAAAGTTTGGGGAATCTAGACCCTTGGGATAGGGAACATTGTACCAATGATGTTAGCTAAAACAAAGAGTCAAAGGAGTCCAACTCATGAGATAATAGATAAACCATAAACGTGAAAGCAGCAGTAGATGACTGTAACCCTCCAGAGGTGACAGGCTGACCTACATCTCCTTACAGCCCTTTGGCAAGGTACATGACTAGCTACAGAACCTCAATCCAGGTTGCTCCAGCCACAACCATTAAGCCAGACTGTGTCTATGCCATGCATGCTTACCTCACTCTAGCCCTAGTTACAGGCAGATAGTATCATACAGAAGTCCCTCACACATAGACAGAACTGGTCTCGGGTTCTATCCCATTTGTAGCATACAACATGTGCTGTACAAACAGTACAGTGTTCTATGTGTCAAATCAGCTAGACGACTCGGTGTGTGAAGGCACTTGCTACCAAACCTGATGGCCCAAGACTGATCCCTTGAACCTATGTGGTAAAAGGAGAGAACTGATTCCTATGAGGTGTGCCCTGTTCTCTGCAAGTATGCCATGGCACTCTCTCTCTCTCTCTCTCTCTCTCTCTCTCTCTCTCTCTCTCTCTCTCTTCCTCCCTCCCTCCCTCCCTCCCTCCTTCCCTCCCTCCCTCCTTTCCTTCCTCCCCCTCTCTTTTCTTCATCTCTCCCTGTCTTTCTTGCTCTTTCTATGTATCTCTCATACACATCACAATGAATAAATAAAATGAAATAAACAAATAAATGAATAAATGTACAGTGTTCGCTAGACGCTTACCTCTAAGTGGAAAAAGAATGCAATGCACTGAAGAGATATGCACAGAAAGGAACGGGATTCTGAAGTCAGAAAACAGGATAGCAACAGTCTCCAACAGCAGCCAATTGAAATGTGGTTAGACTGGGACTATGGCCCGGGCTTGAGATGGGAAGTAGCAGGATGAGAGTCATACCAATGAGGCAAACGTTGTCTGGACAGGCTAGGTGCTCTCAGGCAGTGAAAAAGAAGGATGGTAAGGGATGAGGCAGAAGGAGCAGACCCCTCAGGACTGCTTAGCCAGCTGCTGGCTGGAACTTCTGCTTTCCTTCTGAGATAGGATCTTGAGTAGAGGATTGCTGTGATCTGATCTGTTTTCAAGACGATCACTCAGGGTGTAGTGCCGAGAACGGAGCATGGAGAGATGGGAAGAAGCAGGAAGATGGGGAAACATTCAAGACTGCAAATGAGAAACACTGAGACTTGAGCCAAGGCAAGAGCACTGTTGCCACCGGACTGGGAAACACCGTGACACTCATGCCAGCCCGGTGTGCTGATGGGCTGATAAATGGAGAAGGCTTCAGAATTATTTTAAGATGTTTATACAACAGATCATAGAAAGAGGCGGTTCAGAGGAAATGGCAGACAGGAAAGGATGTTTAGAGAGGGAGATGTTTAAGTCCAGGACTACAAAACTAACAGAATAAGCAACAGAAAGTCAGCTGCAATACACAGAAGATGCAACAGAATGAAGACTGGTATCTCATAGCATGGGTGTTGGCCTAAATTTAATCTCTATTTGGGGAATTTGGAACTAATTGGCTTTCTGGGCATGCAGAATGGATGATTCTGAGGGACTGAGACATAGTGTTGTCTTCATGGCTGTAAAGATAAGTTCCACAAACTTTTCCTTCTATTTAAGCTGAGCATGGTGACATATACCTTTAATTCCCCTTGCTGCACAGGAGGCAGATACAGGAGAGTCTCTTTAAGTCTGAGGCTACATAGAGTTCTAGGGCAGCCAGGGAGACATAGTGAGATCCTGCCTCAAAAAATAAAACAACAACTCATTCCAAAATATATCCCCAAGGAAAATCTAAGGTGGTCTGCTTCAACAGAGCAGTGAGAAAGAGTGATCCATATTATAAAGCAAGGATAAATCTCAAAACTCAACGCTATATAAAAAGTCAGAAACGTAACATTGTATTACCCCCTTTATGCAAATTACAGAAACCATGGGAAAGTAATCTGTTTTTAGCAGTCCCTTCCCCATGATAGGAAGGGGGCAGGCAGAGAAGGCAGCCTTCTAGGACTGCTGATAATCTTTCAGGCCGATCTGGGTACTGATTACACAGCTGTCTTTGCTTAGTAAAAATTCATCGAGCTGTACATTTCAATATTATATTTTACCTCAATACCTTTTTAAAATGCCATTACAGCCGGCCACACTTCCTGCATCCTGGGAAGAACAGAGCCATCCACTTAGAGTTCTTGTTACAAATTAGCATTTATCCAAAGCAAGAGCAAGGAAACATAAAACGTTTATAGGTTTCATCAAGTAGCCTCACTGGGACACTCGTCCCTTTGGCTAAGGGGACAGGGGAAGGTGCTGACTTGGGGAAAAGATGGAAAGAACAACTTCAATGGCTGTCCACTTAAAACAGTGTTGGGGGCGGGGTGGGGAGACACGTTTTGTAATGTTTTCTCCACCTCTTGGGAAATGATGTGATGCTGGGCTTCAGACAGAGCTGTCCGATTAAGCGGCTGTTTTCTGTAAACAGGCCAGTAGGGCCTTAAGTTGCATGAAATGAGGGGCAAGTGACTTCTGAGAGCACCACAGAGCACCACAGGGAGTTGGGAAGTGTGCAGTCAACAACACCACCAGCCATTTGTCTCTATCTGGCCACCTTTAATGATTTACGAGCTCTGTGTCCTGTTAGCATCAATCTGTTACCATGATGGAGCAGCCTTAGAACTGGAGTTTTTAAAATGCAACTATCCGTGACCTAAATTTCCTGCTGGTACTGTTGGCCCCAGGTTAGGCCTGTTTGTCTATCATCAAGGGAACCAATATAAATAATAAAAACAGGTCAGGGCTGAGCTTTCCAAATCCTCACTAAGAAAAAATAAATCACACTCCTGCAATGGGTACCAACTCAGTGTGTCCATGCTTGGCTTGAACTATTGGTGCAGTTATAAAATATCCCACAGTATGACTACACTAAATTAAAGCCTATTTAATTTCCTTCTTTTCTTGCTTGCCTTTCAATTTTTTTCTTTTACTCTTTTATTTTATGTGTATGGTTGTTTTGCTTGCATGTATCTGTATACCATGTCAATGTAGTACTCACAGAGGCCAGAGGGGGGCATTGCATCTCTTAAGATTGGAGTTACAGATATTTTTGAGCCACCGTGTATGCGCTGGGAATCTAGCCGGGGTTAGTACTCTTAACTGCTGAGCCATCTCTCCATGATCTTGCTTGCTTTTTAATCTGGTCATGCAACAATCCCATAACTCTTCATGAGTAGCAGAAATTATATGAGTTTTAGTTTTGACAACTCAAGAGATATTTGAAAACATAAAAACATAAATGTTAGCTATTCTCAGGGCAGAGCTAAGAGGTCAAATGCCTGGAGATGGCATTTGATGGGAACAGCTGTGAAAAGGGGCGGAGATGATGGGAATGGCTGTGAAAAAAGGCAGTGGAAAGGCTGTTACCTTGTTTACTGTTCCAACACATCTCACAGCCCACACTAGAAGCAAGGAGACTGGCCCTTCAGTGCTGGGGCCTGAGGCTCCTGTAGGAGAGTGACTTCTCAGTAACAGAGCACTGCTCCTCACAGTCACAACATCCAGTGTGTGAGTACAAGGTCTTGGTGTCTTCTAGCAACAGTGTGGTCAGTAGTACTGTAGACTAGATCAGCGTAAGACATGGTTTTGGGATGTTCCCTACCGAATGATGGAACAGAGGCAGAAGTGAACCATGAAGTCGGCGGACGTGCCTGGCTCTCTGCTCTCCACTCTGACTTTGCTTCTCCATTCTCATTAGCTTCTTCTTGGATTCAGCACATCAAGTAATTTCTCTTTTAAGACAAGAATGTCTAGAAGGCTGAACTCTTCCAAGAGAAAACTACATTTAAAAACAGAAACAACCTGAGAGGAAGCAAGAGGCCTCCTCGGTGGCTGAGTTTCTGATTTAATGGTAGCTGCAAGGCACTTTGGCATTGAAAATATTTCTAGTTTCCTCAAACTAGATTTTACAGAAATTAACTGAAGGCTCATAGTATTATACTCCTATTTTTAAAGTACATTGGTGTAAATTTAGACGGTAGATTTCCTATTTTCGTAAAAGAACGGCACTAAAAGCTATAATTTAAGCTATTGCAAAGCATTTAAATCTCAGGTCTTGAGTCCTTGTACAGTGCTCCACCCCTCACCAGGCTCTGATGGAAAGTCAATAAGATGAGCCCTCAACTTTAAAGTGTGTGGGCTTGCTTTAGCACTGTCTTTCTTACTGTGTTTATTACCTTCCTCTCTGAAGGGAGGCTTCTATTTAGAAGGGGCTGGTGAACTGGACAAATGGACACACTCCTAGTGATTTCCCTGCCCGCAACGCTCCAACTCCCAGCCAAGACCTAGCCGTCCATTAATGGGATGCCTGAGCCAATGAGGTGCCATCCTGCCACATCCCAGCACTGCCAACTCCTTCGGGCTACCTGGGGACAGCTTTGACAGGAATGTGTAACAGCCAGCACAATGCAAACCAAGAAGCACAATGCCTATGTCTTACCCAACCGATCCCACGAAGCCGCTGGCTTTATTCGTGGCCATGCAGAGACACCAGAAGATACAGCTAAGGAAGGGATAGTTAATGATTCTTGTGACAGACAATGAGACCATGGGGAGAGAGGTGTGATCTGGATGGTAAGTTCTCCACACAGCCTCTACCCCTGCAAACAGCTGGAACAGCAGCATGAAGAGTCTCTTCCCGTCCCCTTCATGGATGGACAGCTAGGGGCAGTCTCTTTCCTTTAAAGGTACCTCCATTTTCTTTGAAGTATTTCCATATAAATTTTGCCATAGACTATTTCCTAAAAAATTGAGAAAAGATACAGCGAGAGGCCACAAAGGTGACTTAAATAAGAAGAATGCTGGTACCCCAGAACTATTTGATTTATAGTTGTTTATTGTTATAAGATTTCTTCTTAGAACTACTTTTGCTGCATCCTGTGAATTTTATTATGTTGTTTGCTCAATCTTGTTTCTCTCAAAATGTTTTTTACTTACTCATTCATTGTTCAGGAGCATATTGTCTAATGTCCACATATTTGTTAATTTTCCAAAATGTCTTCTGTTATTGATTGTCATGCCATTATGGCTTCAATCTTTTAAATGTTATTCAGATTTTTTCTGTGACCTTTTAAGTGACTTATCCAGCTGAGCCAGCATTCCAGTTCTAAAATATAGTCTCATCGGAGTTCCAGAATTTAAAAACTAGAGAAGAAACATATTGGATAAGATAATGGATGTTAAGTGTCCAGGACTGGTTTAAAGCATTAATCAAGAGATACATGATACATAATATATACCAAGAGGGGTGAATATAAAACAAAAAAAAATCCAGAATTAAACATTATAAAACTAAAAAATTTATTAAAAGTAAAAACAGGTGGTGAAAGCAGAGAAAGAAAGGATCATACACACAAAAGTCTGAAAAGCAACTTAAAACAGTAATCACACACAAGGAAATTAGCATCATAATGGATGGCCATGTCTCAACAACAGCAGAAGGACACAGTAGAATCAACAGCCAGTAGACTGGGAAGATGGCTCAGAAGATAAAGCATTTGGTGAACAAGTGTGCAGGCCAAAGTTCACCCATGTAAATCCAGATGTGGAAGTATGTATTTGTAATCCCTCACTCCTATAACATGATGAAGGGTGAGAATAGGAGGACCCATAATAGCACATGAGGCAGATAGTTTGCTATATGAACAATTGGAGAACCTGGCTCAAACAGGGTGAAAGGTATGGCTAGTGCCCAAGCTTGTCCTGGGACTTCCACACACATCCCATGGCATACATGACACACACACCAAGAGAATTGTCAAGGCAGTTGTTACCTTTGAGTCCTTAGCTTCTCCTGTAATGCTAAGTATACCCTAACATACACTGAAAATACTGGTCAAATAAACCAACTGTATTCCCCATATCCACTTCAATCAAATAATTAAACCAGACAAGTGGAAAAATAAAATGAGACTCACATTCATAAAGTCTGAAATTGTTTTATTTCCTCGGTTTGTTAGAGTTCTGGGAGTTAGTCAGTGTGCAGTAAGTTCACCACGAAGTTAGAAACATCTGCTGATATGAAACAGTGAGTCCCCACAACCCCGTCTCACCCTATGCCCTCCATCAAAAGAAGTGCCTTTTATTCGGTAAAGTTAGCATGCAGAGTTTTGTGCGTAATAAAGATTCCTATCAAATGCTACTGCCTATGCAGCTCAATACACACAACCATTGTGCATATTTGCTACAGACCATGTTGACTACAGACGGCTTAGCTGCATTTTCAATATACTCTGGTGTTTCATATTCCACTGACTACAGATAAAACCTCCCCCCACAACAGGGGCTGCATATTTTAGCCATCTCCATGGAATTCCACTGGAGTTTGAATGAAATATAGAAATGAACGAGGTGCCCGAACAAACAGAAACATATAAATCACTTTTAGAGTTAATAACTTTTCTACCTAAGAGCAAATATTATTAGAAAATAAATCAATTCTATTTCTTAAAACCATGTAATAAGATAGGTTTTAGCTTGCTTCAAATTTTTGAGTTTCCTTTCTTTAGAGATGAAAAATACTAGATGTACAAATTCACTAAATACAAAACTAATGTTTTCCAAATTTATTTTCCCCTGTACATCGTGTACAAGACGGATCAGTGTTTTAACATGAAAGTAATCTGGTGAGTTTGTACACCTACGTACTAATGACGATTTCATTTTCTCCAGGCTCTATGAAATCAGTCCTATGCTGACTGAACACGTGGCATAAACAGGATTCTTGTCAGTTTGTCTGTTTGTCTTCCTCCCCTCTCAGAACACACAAAAGGAGAAAGAGATCAATGGCTGGTCAGAACACTGACGTCCTTCACTTTGCTTCCATGGATGGTGTAATCACAGCCTGCCGAAGCACTTAACCATCATGTAAGGCACTACTACTCCTGGTGACTCAGGATCTGTCACCTAGGCTTTCTCATTATCAAATGGGAGCACTAAAGATTTAAAGGCCTCTCTCTAGTTCTTGCTTTACAGTCCTGCAGCATTCGAGTCCTTCTAGCCTCGAAGCTCTGACATCTTCCTTTGGTCACTAAGTATCTAACAATGAGACTGGGTTATAATAGCCCTGTTTTCTCTACTGTCCTCTGCTCATGTCTCTGCACAGCATTTACCCACCCCCTTCTGATTCTTCTGTCCACTGAAATGTCACCTTTGTGTTCAATTACAGAGCAGGATAGTTCAAAGGGGAATGAACCACCAGTGCTGAAGTGAGTAACTAAATACACCATAGTGAAAAGGTAGTATCTTGGGGCAGAAGAAATGCCTCAGAAGTTAGGGACACATACTGTTCTTGCAGAGGACCCAAGTTCATGAACCCATGAACCCATGCTGGGTGTCTCACAGATACCTGTAGCTCCAGCTCTAGGGAGATCCAATGGCTCTCAGCTCTGTAAGCAGCTGTAATCATGTGCACATATTCAAACATAGAATCATACACATACACATAAGTAATAATAAACCTAAATATAAAAAGTGTTACTTAATATTTAAACTTAAATTAAGTCAAATAAAAACATACTTACTTATAAACACCTTTCAAAAATCTACAACTTAAAGGGTAAGCAAAATACTTTTGTCTAAAAATACTGGATAGGTTTTTGTTGCTTATTTGTATCCCAAAGGTTCAGACAACATCCTGACATTTTTATTTTTGTGAAGTGACAGAATGTAGTACATAGCTGAAGAAGCAATGCTCAATCTCTGCTTATGCCTCCTGTAGCTCTCCAGATCAGCTCTGGAACTGATGAGACATCTTGGGAAGGAAATGGGACTGTCACCTTAGCCAGTACACCAGCACGCCAGTACAGAATTGCTGTCACACCCGTCACACTCTGGTCTCCTCTGCTTCCTACAATAAGCTAGTCAGGACTTAACTATGCAGAAGGAACGACCACCATGGTAAGCCAGTAGGCACTGCAGAGACAAAGCCTTCTTCAGAATAGACCCTACTCTGGAATTTGGGAAGGCCAGACAGAACTATAACTGATCAACTTAATGAAGTCAAATGGACATCTATCTCTTATTTGACCACTACTGCCACTCTTTGTTAGGTGTGAAATTTTAGGCTGCAGCAATCCTCCTGCCTCATCCTCTCAAGTAGCTGTGACTATGGCCCTTGCAGTCAGTCACTCCAGCTTTCCCATTATTTTGTTGCCAGTTCTTCCTCCCTTTGATTGCACCCATTAATTCTCATATTTGTTTATTTAACAAGTGCATATCTAAGCACTATATGCTGGATAAAGAGGCTTATCTGGGAAGTGGACACTATCCACTTCCTTTCACAGATAAGAGACAAGTGCAGACAGTAACATATATATCATATATATCAGTAACAGTTATAAAATATAACAGCAACATATAAAGAGTTGCAAAACAGAGAGTTAGTCAGAGATAATAGACAGCATTCCTAGAGTCACAGAGTTTGGGACAAATGGTGCAGGTTTGCATGTCAGGTTAAGAAAGCTTCCGTGAGGAAACCAAGACCATGCAGAAGTTTGCAGAGGAGGCAGAAAGTAAGGCAGGAAAGGAGCAAAGGTTTCTTTTTGGGAAGCCAAACAAAATATTTTCTGAAACTTGAGAAATGAAAATTAACATTTAGCAGGCTTATGGGAAGAACATAATTTCTTCCTTGTGAAGTTTCCATCCTCTTTATATTCTCGCTCTTAGGATGGCAAAGACTACTTAGGGGCTCTCTGATAACACCTCTCAGAAGAAAGCTGCACTAGTGTCCATCTCTGCATCCACACATGGTCTACAAGTATGTTAGCTGCCCTGCCCTCATGTCTGTATGACAATGCAGCCCAGAGCATTACTGTGAAATGCAAACATCGCACCAAGGACTGACTTAGTCCATCCAAAATGCAGTGTAACAAATGCTTTTTGAAGATTGTAAAATTAGCTATAGGTGACCTGCTAATGGCTTGAATGTGAAATGTCCCCAAAGGCTCAGATAAGGTTAGGTGGCCCCCGGATGATGGTGCTGTTTTGGGAGGTTGTGAAAACTTTTGGACATGGGAGTTAGCCATCAAAGAAGCTCTAGGGTTAAGACTAAAGGGTTATGCAACCCTAGTTTGGGTTAGAGGCCTTTGCTTCCGGACAGCCATAATACATGCCACCATACACTCCTTGTGTCACACCCTTCCCACCAGGATACACGACTGTCCTCTCATCTGTGAGCCGAATCATCCTTAGGCATGTCTGCTCTGATACTTTTATACTTGCTATGAAGAAATCCCACCAAAATCCACAACTCACGTCACTGACTTCTCATATGAGTGGGAAATACCTGCTGGGTGGGGACTGTTTCTTGTGGCTAAGCAGTCAGTCTTTCTTACTTTAATAGATAACAACCCCTTAAGCTTTGCATATAGACACCCAACAGAAAAGCAGATTGTATTTCTCAGCATGCATTGCAACTTGGTGTGACCATGTAAACTAAAGTCTGGTTAGTGGGACAGTCAGCTAAAGTGCTGTGTACAACTTGGAACCATCATCTTAAGGGAATATGCTATAGTGACCATTTTCTCTCTGTACCTATTTGGGATCTCTAAAATAAGAAAATTTCTTGCAAATCAGACTAGCTACGTAGGCCACAAAATGTGAATAGTATCTGTGTGAAAACAATGGTACTCAGAGTGCTACCACCTGGATTGCTATTCTCTCTAGACTACTAAGAGTGTTGAAATATGAAAGAAAATGACTTTTCATCTTTCTTGTGTCTACTTTATGACAGCAGCCTGAGATATACTCAGCCAAGCGACCATCATCTGCTCTGTCTCCAGAGGCTTTTCTAGACAGCTGGTAGATTACTTGTGAGTCGCCTTGTTGCTTCAGGTAGCAACAATCATGACTTTGACTGGAATAATATTTTACACAAGAAAATTAATTGCTTGGCATTCTTGAAAATGCTGGTCCCAAGAGGAAACTAAGAGACTATAAGCATTATAAAATTCCCAACTAATGTGAATGACAGTTACCTATCTAGTTAGCCACCTAATTTCAAGTGCCCTTTCATCCTTTCAGCATATTAGCTCAGAATAGAGCTTGCTTACTGGGTGACACTGACCCTTTGGGAGCATTGGGAAGTGGGAGTCATTTTGGCTGGCATAGAGAATAAGGAGTCGAACAGCAATTATTAGCATTGGACTGGAAGGTGGGCCCACAGCACTACATGCCCTTCAGTGCCCAACACAATCCTGAACAAAAACTATGTAGTACAAAACACTAACTGCATCTCTCCTGGAGGGCAGGTCAGTGAGGCTGTCTTCACTCAGGAGAATCCTCCACATACCCAAATCAGCAATGGCAAAGCGTCAAGGCTGCTTCTCTAAAAGCTCATTCACAGCCTGAAATAAAATGGAGTCACCCCAATATATTATTACAAGTCACTACTTTGGAGTAATGAAAGGCACACGCTCGTGCACACCCTACCATTGGAATTATTTCAATTGAATTGTGATTACAATCTATAGCTGAGATTATCAGGCTTTCTTAATTAAACTTCTTTCTAAGGTTAATCCACAACAAATGAACAGTTTTCAAAATAAAAGCATTATATAAAGAGTTCAATAAAACTGGCTCCAAGTTAATTAAGTTTATTTTCCTTCAGTGAGATCCTGACCTCCTTCAAACACAGCATGAGCAGCTCTGGGAAAGCACAAAACTGCAAGCCAGCTACTAACACAACATCAAGAGGGAGACCGGGCTAGACAATAAGTTCACAAGGTGGGACTCCTCCACAGTCAGCATTTCCCACCTTTTGTTCTAGTGGAGATCATGAGGAGTGTTTAACTTAGTGCTGACTGCATGTCAGCATACACAACATACACACACACACACACACACACACACACACACACATGCATGCATACACGCACGCACACATACACACTAACACACACATCTCATTTGATCTTTACTCCACCCTGCCTGTGAGTGGCTCTATGGTTCTCCCACTTTGCAGTCTGAGTTCCCTCCTTCCAGCCCCCACCTGACTCCCCCACAAGTCCTTCCTCACTGACTCACCCACATCCTCCTCATCAGCTCTGTCCTCGCCTCCAGCCCCACTCTGCGCCATGTGGCTCTTTCCTAGTTATCAGAGTTCGTCTTGAAGTTCCCTCTGCAGCTTTCTCTTTACATTACCTCACCAGTTTCTCTAAAGATAGACTCCATCTCCATCCTGCACATATCCCTACAGAGCCCAGCAGAGCTCTTACACAAGGGGCAGGCTGAGCTTCTAGAAGTTTGTTGAACTAACATGATTAATATGGGTTTGGTGGGTGGGGGGAGGAAGTGTTCATAGCAACACTTTGAAAGCAAAAGAAAGTGGTGAATAAAAAAGCTACAAGTAACTATTCTGTACCTGCAGGTGAGAAGGGAGTGATCTCAGAAATTACTGCATAAATATGAGTTAAGCCTTAAGCCATAATTATACTGAAAGACAACTCAGGTGAAAATCTGCATCATCCTGAGAGGTAAAAGATTGCAACATGACACCAAAGGCAAAATCAAGTAGAGCTAAGCAGGAGAGAGCAGGCTCACAGGGAGGCTGCAGGAACTAAGCTCCCATCGTGCTCCTGAAGGAGGCTGTCGCCTCACCTACAAAATGAGGGGAACAACAGCTATCGCACAGATGTGGGCATAAGTGGATGATGTAAACAGGCCTCCTGCAACGTCTTCCATAAAATTTCAAGAAACAAATCAAGGAGAGAAGAAACAGATTTGACTACATAAAAATACCATCTGTACTCAAAACATACCAATTGTTAACATATCATAAAACATTTTAAATACTGCTAGTGTATTAACATGAATATCGTTCACAAATTAGTTAGATCAAAACTTCAATAGGAAAAAAAAAAGATAAGGGAAAGACCATCCCCTCCCCGCAAAGAAAGCAGAGTTTAACATCTCAAAGCATCTTAGTGTTTGCAACCAAACAACCAGACATGAAAAGTATCCACCTGACTTAAGTAATTACGATATGTCAGACTGATCTGGTTTTGACTTTGCTTATTAAATCGGAAGCATCAAGGATTGGACAGTGCCATCAGCAACTTCTGGAACTTTGTAGAGCACTTGAGTTGGCATATTGCTGTTGACCATTTGTCAGCACTGAAGTCCTTAAAGTGTGTCAAAACCTACAAAAAGCAGGCACTTATGCTAAGGAAAGAATTATTGACATGTACAAAGACATAAAACCGCAGCCTTATTTATAAGGTAAATCTGGGCATGAGCTACTGATCTAGAATAATCAGTAAAGGCTGTGACCTAAGAGCTGTGAGCTTATGGAAGACATAACAGCATGAATAAATGAGAAACTATAGCTGGGTGTTGCTCTACGGGTCTGTGTTCATTAAAGGAACAGTAATAATGAACTCTATGTGTGTGTATGCAAAAAGGTCATGAATAGAAGCATGCCAACATACTAACAAGCTCTCTAGAGAATGAAACCATAGGTCACTCTGGCAAGCTATAACATCTTAATTTTGCATGGTAAGCATATTTTCATAGGTAAGAAACTAGTAATTTTTCCCAAAAAGCAAAGATCTGAATGTCCTGACAATAGACTATTTCCTTGCTGGTAGCTGCACTGTGCTCCTCGGTTAAAGCATGAACAATGCTGAGCTCCCACTGGCCATAGAAGCAGTTGAAACCATGCAGTGATACAGGCCAACTAAATGCTAAAGAGCTGAGGGAATATCTCATGCTTACTGCTCAGATGGTAGAAGGAAAGCTAGAGCCACAATCTCATGCTTACTCAGCAGCAAAAAGAAAAAACAAAGCAAACATTAATTATGGAAGATTTAGTATTCTGTATGGTCACACTTGTAGAAATAGTTCCAGTGTGTTTATCTATGCTGTAACTCATTGCTTTCTGCACATCTGAAGAAACTCCACTGGCACTCAGCGTAAAGGGGAGAAAGTTAATTCATGCTTAAAAACTTGGAAGAGGCATATGTTTGTGTATTGCTAAAGGTGTGTGCTAGTGTATACATTAGTGTGGGAGCATATTTTGTGGCTTTCCAACATCATAATAAAAAAAGCCTAGTTTCATACCAAGACCAATGTGCAATAAGATATATGCAAAGGGCCAAGCAGAGTACTGTCTACTAGCCTGTGCAGCCACTGTTCCTGACAAGTCTGACCAAACAAAGCCCAAAGGCCATAGGGAGTGAGAGCTTGGACATTAGCATACTTTCAAACTAATAAGAGAAGGTTTATCTAGTACAATAACCTTGAAAATCTAGACCAGGGGTCAAGTTAGCATCAGTCATGCTGCTGACCCCCTGTCCATCCACACAGACTGCCGCTCAGTGTTCTCTTGGGTGGCTACTGATCATACAGCCGCTCCTATAGAGCATCCCACATCACTTTCCAACTTCAGAAACTGACCAGCAGCCCAGTAATGGCCATGGAGGAACTCCTCCTTGGAGGGAAGGAACCTTACCCTCTGGGGAAAGAAGCGTGCTCTTTCTGCCTGAGCCCACACTTCTCACTGCTACCAACACTTTTGCTACTACTTGGAAAGAGCCTCTCTTTGCAAAGAAAAGCACCAAAGACCTGAGTGAGATGGTATTATCAGTTGTTATCAGGCTATAGTTTATTGAATAGATGAAGGTGGAGTCTTATGATCTCTTGTGACCTATTTTTATTTTTCATATAAATATCTGATTCTTTTTATAAAAAAAAAGAAAGAAAGAAAGAAAGAAAGAAAGAAAGAAAGAAAGAAAGAAAGAAAGAAAGAAAGAGAGAAAAGAAAAGCACCAAAGAAGAAAGTGAAACTACTAAACACACTCCTGACAACCCATTTGTAGAAGCCAAATTCAAGGGTGCCTGAAACCATCAATTACCATGAATCAATAAAACTTTTTGTCATAAAAATCAAAAGGAGTCAATAAATGTGGGGCCTACATGGCTGCCTCTTTTCCCCAACTGAGCTGCCTATCTTAGTCACCACAGGTTGCTATAACAAAATACTCCAGCCTGGGTGGCTTCAAAAACAGACACGACTTCTCACAGTTCCAGAGTCTAGGGGAATCTGAAATAACGGTGGCAGCAAAGTAGGTTCCGATTAGGCCCTCTTTCTGGCTTACAGACACTGCTACTTTCTTTTTGTATTGTCGGGTGTGTATGTGCAAAAACAGAGAAAGAAATAAGACACATAGGTGGAGTTAGATGCATATATAATGCATACATACATACACATACATACATACATGAAGAGTGAGAGGAAGAGACAAAAGAGACAATCTGGTTTCTTTTTATAAAGACACTAATTCCAACATGGGTTCTTACCCTCATGACCTCATCTAAATGAAATTACATTTCAAAGACCTCTGGTTCACTTCTGAATTATAAATCTCCTCCCAATACCACCACATGGAGAAGTTGGCCTGCAGCACAAGAATCTACACATCCAGTCCATAACAATGGCCACACTGCTTTCAACATAAAGCATGGGCTGGAGAGAGGTGCACGGGCACACATCACTACAATGCTGGCTATATCCACGGCATATATCACTCTTACCTCAAAGACTAGCTTGGTGCTGGACTAGACCATCATTCAGTAAACACTGGCAGAGCAGTACTAAGGAGATGGGGAGGATGGGTGGGCGAGTGGCAGCAGCAGTGGCCCAGCCAGCACCATGCACCGCTGCATCCCCCACCCCACACCCCACAGAAAGAGGAAGGGGAGTCTAAAGAGCCAAGAGGAAGGATGAGCCACTGAGAAGATCTGCAAGGCTGTCTGCTCCTCCATAGTCAGAAGCCATGCCTGTAACAGGCCTTCAAGATGAAAAGTACTCAAAGGGGAAAGTTGCTGCTGGCGAGGATGGCTTACCATGCAGAAAATAGAGATTTGCAAATAGAGCGGGCAGAGAAGTGGGAGTGGTGCAGATGACAAGGGAAATGTGTGCATTTTTGTTGACTATGTCATTTGAAATACTATTTTTACCGAGTTTCATAAGAATGCTGGATTTTGTTTTACTCTCTCTGAACTATGTAATTTGCACACACACTACACCACTGTTTCGCAGGGAAGGGACTTGTATCCCCAACAAAATGTCTCCCACGATGGATTAACGTGGAGAAAACACCTTTCCCTGAGCTTTGAAAGACTCCTCTTGGCTCCCAGTGCGGATACATGATGTTGACACATGTTGCTACTTTGGCACAAAATGCCTTGTGGTATGGGAAAACTTGAAATTCATTTTTACATCCTCTGCTCTCTCGACCACCAACATGTCCTTAATTCCCTTACAACCAAAGACCTGTTGGGACCTGACGCCTAGCCTGGGTGTTGCCAGCATGTCAGAAGATCTGAATGTGGCAGCAACATTACCGACATGGTTTTCCTCCAAAGAGCAGCAGTTTCTTTTCTAAAGGATGGCAGATCTTCGGATCACTGAAAGTCAGGGTCAGCATGTGAGAAGTTGTTCAACACCTTGCTCCTCTCAACCCCACCCTAACCCTCCCCTCTTCTCAGCATGCCGTGGAGATGTCACTGGGTTTGATGGTGGCTCTCCGATATTGGGAGTCTACCCAGAAGGGAGTCTGGAAGCTCTTGTATGCCTTTAACAATTTCTGGCCCATTTCCTGACTGAAATACCATAATTGTTTATGAAAAGTATCTTTAATAAGGCTAAATACAGTTCAACTTAGAAAAAAACTAAGATACTTGCTAAAGAAAAAAGTAGGACATAGACTTCAAGAAACAGGCAGGGGTGAGGAGTTTCTGAGTAAGACCCCATTGCTTAGGAAACAAGTTAAATAATTAACAAATAGGACCTCATGACATTGAAAAGGTTCTGTTCGATAAAGGAAGAAGTCAATTAAGTGAAAGTCAATTACAGAATGGGTCCAAAACATTTTCCAGATATATACCCAGCAGAGGATAAGTATCTAGACCATTTAATGAACACAAGAAATTAAACACCAAGAAAAGTAATAGCCCAATGAAAACCAGGCTATGAGGATGCTGGAGACATAGCTCAGCAGCTAAGGGCACTGACTGCTCTTTCAGAGGTCCTGAGTTCAATTCCCAGAAACCACATAGTGGCTCACAACTATGTATAATGAGACTTGATGCCTTCCTCTGGTGTGCAGGTATACATGTAGATAGAGCACTCATACATAAAATAAATAAATAAATAATTTTTAATTGGCTATGAAACTGAATATAGTCTCAAAAGAAGAGGGAGAAGAAGAAGGACAGACAGACAGACAGATGGCTAGTAAACCTTTAAGAGGGCATTCAACATCATTACCATCAGGGAAATGTAAACTATAGTTACTTTGAGATCCCACTTCAGCCAAATCATTAAGTAACCATGACAACAAATGCTGGGGAGGATGTGGGGAAAGGAGAATGCTTGTGCACTATTGGTAGAAGTACACATTGGTGTAATCACAACAGAAATCAGGTCGGAGATTTCTCCAAAAGCAAAATATATAACACAAAGACTCTCACATATCCATGTTCTTTGCTGTTTTATTTATAATAGCTGGGAAATGGAATTACCATCAACTAATGAATGCATAATGAGAATGTTTTAATTGTAAAGAAGAAATAAAACTATGTAATTTGAAGGAAAATAGATTGAACTGGAAAATATTATACTAAGTGAGGTAACACATACCAGAAAGATAAACATTACATGTTCTCTCGCATTAAAGCCTGCTTTTGAATTTTTTTCATGTTTAACTTGGAGTGCCCATAGGAGTCAGGAAGCTATAAAGGGTGCATGGGAGAAGAACTTATTGGGAGAAGGGCATTAGAACACATGCAACATGAAGGAAGGAGTTTTGCTAGGGGTAAAGCAAGGATAGGTAGTGCAGGAGGCTCAGCTTAAAGAAAACATTGGAGGAACCAGTCTTGTCAAATACTTCGGTAGGGGAGAGGAAACAGTAGATTAACCAAAACTAAGGTGTATGAAGAAGACTGATAAAACGCACTACTTTTGTAAACTAACTTTAAAGTAACATTTATAAAAGAGAGTTTTGGGGGTTAGAGAGATAGCTCTGCTCTTCAGAGGACTCCGGTTCAATCCCTGGTACCTACATAGTGGCTCAAAGCCATCATAACTTTAGTACCTCACAGATATATACATACAGACAAAATGCATATACATTAAATAAACAAAATTTAAAATGAATAGATAAGCAAATAATGTCTTTGAAGAGGAGTTGAAATGGAGGTGCCCTGCATGGGCAGGCAGGGCCTAGAAGAAAGACATGGGATATTAAATAAAAATCTCAGTGCCTGGCATGGGACACCTCTCTATGAATGATTCATCAAAGAGCCCCCTCAAAAATCCCTCAAGACAACACAGGCAGTTGGTATTGCTGTTAGATGCCCACAATAACTCAACTGTGGTGGTTTGATAGAAAATGCCCCCGTGGGCTCATAGGGAGTGTCACTATTAGGAGATGTAGCCTTGGTGGACTAGGTGTGGCTAATTACAGGACCTATGTCACTGGGGGTAGGCTTTAAGAGCTTAGATGCTCAAGTCAGACTGAAGGCTTGTGGTCTCTTCCTGCTGCCTGTAGACTCAAGATGTAGAACGCTCAGCTCCTTCTCCAATACCAAAAGAAATCAGGACGAGAACTCAAGCAGGACAGGAACCTGAAGGCAGAAGTGGATGCCAAGGCCATGGAGGGGTGCTGTTTACTGGCTTACTCCTTATGGCCTTGTCATCCTGCTTTCTTATAGAATCCAACTCAGAGATGGCACCACCCATGATGGGCTGGGCCTTCCTATATCAATCACTAATTAAGTAAAATCTTACAAGTGGATTTTATGGAGGTATTTTCTCAATTAAGGCTCCCCCCTCTCTGATGACTCTAGCTTGTATCAAAGTGACAAAAAAATGTTAGTACAACTGATCTCTTGCCAACTTGGTACACAAACATACTACTGTTACATCACAACCTTTCCTTCCTTACTCATCTTTATGATGACACATTAATCTGAATATCACAATATAAAACATTTTATAAACTTAATTCCCCAGTCTTTACAAAGTCAAACACTTTAAAACTGTCTTTTTAAAATTCAGTCTATTTTCAAACCCAAAATCTCTTTTAAAATTCAGTCTCTCAACTGTAAAATCAAAAGTAAATGAACTAATCCTTACTTCAAGAGGGAAGAAGCAGAGCACAGTCGCAATCCGAACAGAACTGTGTCCATGTGTAAGCAGCTCAATGTCCAATGTCTGAGATTCACTCGTGACCATCTGTGCTCCTCCAGAGGACTTGGGTCACTTCTCCACTTTCTGCCCTCTGAAGTATGAACACACTGTCTTCTAGGTTCTAGTTGGCTCCACTCCACTGCTGCTGCTGCTCCTGGGGGTCATGCTACAGTCTGGCATCTCCAAAACTCTGGACTCTTCTACAGCAACTGGGCTACACTTTTACCCATAGGCTCTCTTTATGGTACCAAGCCTCAACTTCTCTGCATGTCCTCTTCAACCCTAGGCCTTTAACTGCCACTAAGGCAATGGCCTCTTCTGGTCTCTCACAGTACCAAGCCCCAGTTGCTCTCCACGACCCCTTCATGCCATAAAATCCAGTACCACCTAGGTGACCCTTAGGTTATCAAGTTCGGCTACCAGCAAGAAATACAACTGTGGCTACCTTCGGAACACAGCTTCTTATGTATTGATCTCAAGGAAACACTTCCTAGAAGATTTTAGCTCATTGATGCTGGTCTCTTCTCAATCACCACTAATTTCTTCGCTCCAGCTAACCAGCATCTCAGTAACTCAAAGGTTTCACTTCCATGGTGCTGTGCTCTTGTTAATCGTGGCTGACTTCAGTCCAAGTTGTCCAGAACAACAAAATCTTATTCAAAATAGCAAAAGCCCTGATAGAGTCTTTAAACTTCCCACAGAAACTTCACAATATAGGCCTCCATCTCAGCCTTCTTATTTTCCAAGTTCTTATAGAACATCCCACAGAGCTCTCAACACTCAATGGCTTTTCTAGCCCAAAATTCCAAAGTCCCTCCTTAATACTCCCCAAAACATGGTCAAGCCTGTCATAGTAATACCCCATTCCTGGTACCAACTTGTCTTAGTTAAATTTTCTATTGCTGTGACAAAATACCACATTTCATTATGTTCTTGCCTTTTCAGTGGTAAATTCCAATCCTACTGCAGATTAAGATGAAAGCAAGGCCCCTGGACAGAGTGACTACACAGGTCACTCAACTCTTTCCCCTCTCTGAACTGTGGTTAGGAGTTCTTTTATCCTCCTCAGTTTTTCTGGGATGAGAGAATGGATAATGGATATTTTAAAATGTATTAGCACACAATAAATGCTCATGTTTGGATATGACTATCTTTAAAATATTATAAAAAGCTGGGAGTATAGTTCAGTGATAAAACTGTCTGGCTAAATGTAAGACTACAGGTCTGATTCCCAACATCATACAAACATTGTAAAACAACAGTAATCCATGAGGATATTTGAGGGTGATGCACTGAGAAAGTTTGATTATTCGATACACTAGCATGTAACAAAGTAAGCCTATGATTACACACCCAGGAATTGAAAAACTATCCATGTTGAAAGTGATCTCTTTATTGAAGGAAACCATGATTATATATGACATCTAACTTGTCCCAGTGCTGACCTGGGAAGTGACTGGATTTCCTGAGAAGTAATGATAAGCTTAAGGTCAAATAGGTTCGACCATATAGGTTTCTTTTTTTTCTTTTTCTTTTTCTTTTTCTTTTCTTTTCTTTTCTTTTTTTTTTTTTTTTGAAAAATAGACATGGCCAGAAAAAAATCTATCTAGGAATGACAACAGTGTAAGAGATGAGCAAAAGTCAGTCTGCAAAGGAAACCAAGAGAAATGCTGGTGTTAAGATGCATGTGGTGAGCTGGGACAACCCCTGCTTCCAAAGAGAACCCACTGGGTTTCACTAAGAGCTTAACCAGCTTTAAGGTTCCAGATACTCAAGGCTGCTGTGTGCTTATTTGCTACAAGAAACAGGGTAAGATCACATCCTGGTAGCAAAACAAAAAGAAAAAATAATCTACGAAGCCCAAGAGGTGTTGTGGTCCTACATCCATCATTTAAATCTATGGAGCTCACTAACCTGGATTGAAGATTAATCAAAATCGTCTATAGGTCAATGTTCAGGGTTATTTGGTCATCAAGAAAAGCTTGCTTAATTAGCCATATAGATCATGAAAGATGTCTTTTCTGAAAACCCTCACCTTGCCCACAAAGGGAACTTTAGGTACTTTTGTGTTGCACTGGACTTAGATTCTTGGCTCTCCCTCTGCTCAAGGGAAAGAGACAAGTAAAGTAACTGCAGAGCAGGGCATCCCTGATGCCAGCACGGAGAGCCTGGGCATCCTCCCATCCCATTGAGGGGGCTTGAAATAAATATTCTTACAGAAGGAAAGGACTGAACACATACACGAAGACTCCTTTCTAATAGCATTAAGTAGCTCAGAGTGAAAATTAACTGCGCCACCCCCACGCAACCCCTTTCTTCTTGAGTGGGTTCCCACTTCACAGAAGAAACTGCCTTCGCCTGGCCATTGGTTTTGACTGCTTTTGGGAGCTCCTTATCAAGCCATTCAATAACATGTCATACTACTTCTTTTGCCTTTATCCTCTTTTCCTCTGTGAAAGGTAAGACTTAACTGTCTTACAAATACCCAGATATACACAACATTTATATCACAACTTTAATCTGACTTTTGACAGATTTTAAACACTCGATTGCAGCTACACCTTCATTTTTTCTTTGATCAACTCCAAAGCACGCCTCTTGTCTCCCAGGTGTAGAGAATGCTGCCCTTTCTCTTCCTCTTTCCCCCTCAGAACTGTCACTACTAGGTCTGCTTATGCCTTTGGAATTTTTGTTGTTGTTCTGTTCAGTCCTTGCCTCAATTATGTAAGCAAAGAAGAATTCACTACTATCAATCACAATCTCTTCAGACCTTATAAATACACAAGTTACTGCTATTGGTACATTGTTGCTTGCTTTAGGAGACTATTATTCATTATAAAATCCATGATAATGTCATATATTTTCCTTCTGCCATACATAAATGGGCATGGGTCAAAGTTTTGAAATTACTAAATTTTACTCAACCAAAGAAGTGGTGGTAATAAGCAGTTAAAACATTGTTGCCTTCAGCACAAGTTCCGTTTATATTCAAAACTGTGGCCTTTCATAGTTGAAATCCATAATGGCAGTACTGGAAAATACCAGGAGTATCAAAAAGACTTAGGGTGTTTCAGTCCCATGAAGGGACAGATAATAAACTACCTTCAGATGACAAGACCCAGCCATATTCTTAAGCCTTCCAGACAGAAGGTTGTGGGTTACATCCCCACCTGAATGACCTGTACACAAAGAGCCTTGAATCCATCTGCTCAGAGCAAGAGTTCATCTCATGTTCAGGACCTCTCATCTGTGCACAGAGGCTCTGGGTGCAGAGAGAGCTGCTGAGGAGAAGTCCATGGACCTCACTGGAGCAGGTTAGACACTCATGGGATGCAATGGAGCAGGGTAGACACTCATGGGATGCAATGGAGCAGGGTAGACACTCATGGGATGCAATGGAGCAAGGTAGATACTCATGGGATACAATGGAGCAGGGTAGACACTCATGGGATGCAATGGAGCAGGGTAGACACTCATGGGGTGCAATGGAGCAGGTTAGACACTCATGGGATGCAGTGGAGCAGGTTAGACACTCATGGGGTGCAATGGAGCAGGTTAGACACTCATGGGATACAATGGAGCAGGTTAGACACTCATGGGGTGGAATGGAGCAGGTTAGACACTCATGGGATTACAGGTTGTGCTTTACAAGATTCCAAATGGCTTTTAAGGTGAAGAGCTCAACATGGATTGTGTGGTGCTTAAGCAGGTAACGAGCATAGGCTTGGGAGCCAGAAGAGCTGGTCACAGCAGTCACTGCCACTCACAGTGGCTGAGCGCGTCCCAAACTCAGAATCTCAGCTTCTTCATTTCAAAACTGGAGTTGCTGCACAGTAAAGACATATATACATAAGACACTAAGTCTGGTACATAGCATATGTAAGCCTTGATACATGAGGTCCATAATATGATCAAAATATACTGCACAGGTATATGAAATTCTCAAAAATAATGAGAATGTTATAATAAAAATAATTTTAAAAATTTAAAATAATACCCAGTAAAATTATCACTAGTATTAGTCGTGTGATACTGCTCAGAACCTCCCTTTGAGTCCACCTGTTCTCTGATGTGACACATGATCAGATTTTTCATTTCTGCTCACCAGCTGAAATTAGAGGAGTGGCTTTTCTTGCTATCAAAGAAAACAGACCTGATGGACAAAGAAAACATGGGGACCTTTCTATGGGTGTGCTGCATACGACATTCAACTCCACTCTCTTCTTGAGGATCCTGGCTTCATGTTTTATCAGTCACAACCTTTCATTGTGTTCCTTCTTACAGCAGCCCCTATTTTAAAGGTGCTTTCCAAATAACCTTATGTTTGGACTGAGTTAAAAATGCTAAAAACAGATGTGCTCGCTATCTTCCAGGAATGCTGCAGAGATCCTAAGGAGAGTGGACTCAGCACCACCTGGATTGGACCCACAAGACAGTAGCTACTATTAACAAGCCCAAAAGAAAAGAGAGAATTTGATTTTAGTGCCCTGTTAGAGATATTTGGGCAAAAGAAAGTGTATTTATGTGGAAAGTTTCAAGACATTACAAATGAGATAAAGCTAAATGAGAAGAACACAGACGTGCAGCCCATAGACCTCAGCTCGCCATATGTGAAGTATCAAATAAATAGCTTTTCTAATCTCAAATGTTAATCTCTCCTTTCAGCCTTCCTCATTTTATGGGACCAAATATTTCAAGCCTCATCTGGGTTCTATTACAATCTCAAAGACAACACGATATCTAGGAAAGAGTTTATATGTAAAAATCACTTAAACTCAGGCAGTGGTATAAACTGAAGTCCAGACTCCATTACCCCTAGATTTCATGTAATTATATTCCTTTTTCTTTAACTCCAAAATGATAATTTTCTCCTTTGGCACAGAGTCTCTTTGGCTCCAGGTTTGATGCCAATGCAGTCTTACTGTGAAAACAAATTAGAAGTAGGTGGTCTGGTTAGTCTTCACAATGCTCCATTTTAATCAGGCAGAGCAGTGGAGAGGACGGCTGTGGAAACGCTGGCGGGTCTTCAAACAACAGTGCACGCTGTCCATTTTACTCACAATGAAAAAGCTCTTCGGGAGATTTCGATAACGGTTCCCCTCCTACTCGGAGTCCACATTTGTAATGTTTATATAAGTGGGGCTATAAATCTTTCTCCAATAGACCCCATGGTTTCTGAGGCAGACTTCTTGTTATAAACTGCCTGTTTCCGGTTTGCCTGCCTAAGCAAGGCAGGCAAAGCCAGTTCGCCAGAGACTGGAACTAATTTAATGTGCTCCAGGTTTAAGCCCCTAGCCTGTGTGCCTTTACAGGGAGATTTTACACAGCGGATTACAGCTGACTTTAACAATGATTCATATGATAAGTGGCTTTCGATTTGTTTTTTAATGTCCGAAAGTATGCATTTGCAAAGGACATGTCATCAAAATAATGTTGTTAAAGTAATACCCTTAGAAAGGGAAAAGAAGGAATTCAACTTTTCATCAAAATGAAAAAGTTTAAATGTTATCCGTGCCAAAGACTCTTGCACATGAATTTAAGGGTTCTATTACACAAAATAAGACAAAGTTGTTTATAGACAGTTAAGCCTGGATGAGCTCCAAGATGTGATTGGTTAAATTGATACATTTTACCTCAAGGTTTGGTCCTGTTATTAAAAATACTGAAGCTATCATGAAAATGGACAAAAGCCCTATTCTTTCCAGCCTCAAAGAGATCCTGTGCGTTTTTTTTCAAAGATGCACCATTCCTTGAGACAAGCGCTAACTGAAACAGAAGCACATTCACAAACCTCCACTACCATCCATCAGGGGAAAAACAAAAACGTGTCATCTGTTACCTCAGCAACGCCCCGTAAGAAAGTAAACGGCACCACAGAAGCGAGGAGTCTACTAATCCTCTGAGTGTCTGTGCTGAGTACTCTCTACAACACCTTTTTAAAATACCAAATGTAAGAAGATAGGTTTGTCCCAAGCTGTTGATTTCTTCCAATTTTTTTCTTTTGAGATTCCTTCAAAGGGCAGGGCAAAGACATACAGTAGGGGGCAGTGTTGCACCACCGTGCTCTCACTTGGAAAGAATCAAGGCCAGACCGAAGGAAACCCAGCCATTATTCTTCATTTAGACTTATTACCCTAATTATTACAAAATTTCAGAGTTTTTCCTTGTAGCATAACCTGCTTTTTCACCACCTACATACCTACATACCATATTAAGATGTTTTAAGTGATACAAAAACAAATGTTTTTAATAACAAAACCAAATCCACCCAAATATCCGAGACATGGCTGATTGCTGTTTAGCCGTTGATGGAGAACTATTTGTTCAATGTCATATTTTAAAAGCACGAAGACTTCTCCAACTGCAAATATCCAGATGTTCTTTATTGTAAATATAATATCACATTGGGAGATGGCTAAAAAAAAAAAATGAATGAACCTTGGTCTAAAATGAAATGCAGAGTTGGTTTATAAAATACAAGTCAATGTGACCCATGCTAATTAGATAATTTTAAAAATATGGGGTAAGAAAATATTTACAAGTACAAAATGTCTTCATATCTTCCAGAAATAAACTCTTTTGTTCCATCTGCTGGGCTGGCTCTCGGAAGGAGGAAACTGACACCTGGGCTGCATGCTTGCTCCCCAGCACTTACGCTGCTTTGGAGTTCTGAGTGGGTGCGCGGAGAGGCTAAACCTTTCCCAGGTCCCAAGAATAAAACTTGCCCATCTATCGAAGTAATTTTATCTACCATACATAGTGGAAATCCAAGTGTATATTTCAAGGTTAGTAAACAAAATAACAATTCACTATTTGACTTCAAAAAAAGAAAAAAAGACAAGGAGCCTGAAAGATGGCTCAGAAGTTAAGAGTACTTACTGCTCTTGCAGAGGACCTGAGTTCATTTCCTTGCATCCACATTAGACATCTCACAACCACCTGTAACTCTAGTTTCAGGGGTGGGTCTGATGCCCTCTTCTGAACTTTGCAGGCAACTGCAACCATGTGGTACACATAAACTCATACAGACTACACACATACAGACAGAGACTGTTTTTTAGTAAATAATTAAAATAGAATCAAAACTCCCACAGTCTTAGTAAGTGATTATTTCTCTTTGTCTTCAATTTCAACTTGGTTTTTTTTTCACTTGTGTTAAGAAAGGTTAAATTTAAACAAAAATAAACTTTTACAATTTCATAATTACACTGGAAAAAATATTAAAATCATGTCTCTAGAGATATACAAATTAATGGTTTAAAATTTACAAAGGGACTCTAAGAATACAAAATATTTTTTGAAATTCCATAAGCCAGCAAGAATCCATAGGCTTACATTTAAATGTAATAGATTTTAGGTTTTAGTACTTTGTTATATTATGGTTCATTGTATTCCTGAGAATGTACTTTTTTTACACTCTCCAGGAGTGTGTGTGTGTGTGTGTGTGTGTGTGTGTGTGTGTGCACAGTATGCACTTAGTGCTTCTATGAGACTCCCCCCTCCCCAATATGTGCTGTACCTTTCCAGCAAAGCTTTTGCAGTGGGGAGAGGCTCCTTTTCAAGACTTAACAGAAACACTGCCCCTATAATTACAACTAAATTTCCTTCAAATTGAGCTAAACATTTGAGCTGCCAGATGGGACATAATTCTTCATAATTATTGCAGAAAGAGGGCCTGTGACAGTTGCAACAGAGTAATTGGCTAATGGAAGAGCAGCAGGTATGCATTTTCCCCAAACATCTGTTTGAAACTCTGGGTCATTTGAAGAGTACCTAAAAGTCCCATCTTCTAATTAGCTTCTCACCAAGCCAAATCCCATTGCCAAGGCTGTTTGAGTTGGGTGAGGGTCAAGGTTCTTCTGTAGTCAGGCTGATGAAAGCACTGCACCCCTCCAAAAGCATGCACTTATTTCATCTCACAGTGTCGCTCTGAGATGGAAGAGGAAGAAGCATTTTCTCCTAAGAGGAATGTATTTTCTTCATTATTTCATCCATTTCTCTGTCAAAAGAATCTTTGCATACCACATAACTGCTTATTTCTCATCTCTCTTCCTTTTATACATCTTATGATGAACAAGGAGATGACTAGAAACAACAAGGTATGAACTTGGCACTGTGAGATATAATAAGAAATATATTTTGGTTTTGTCCCTGATTCCTAACACAGAGCTCCTAGAATCCCTTAGGATTTCATGAACTAGGTTGTCTTCAGGGGCAAGAGCAATGGCTTAGTGATAACCAGCACTTGTTGCCCTTGCTTGCAGAGGCTCTAGGTTCAATTCCCAGCACCCACATGGCAGCCAACAACCACCTGTAATTCTAACTGCAGAAGATCTGATGCCCTCTTCAGACCTTCATGGGTACCAGGCTCACAAATGCCGTATATACATACATACATACAAGCAAAACATTGATACACAAAATAAATAAGCCTTAATGTTTTACAAGTGTGTTCAGTTAGTCCAACAAGCCCCACTTAAACACATATAAGCTTATACTAATGAAGGACCTACTGAAGGACCCCAAGTGATATCATGATGAGGTTGACCAGCAGAAAGTCCTAGATCTCTCCATCCACCAATCTATGGGAACATGTGGAGTTGGAAGCTGGGCTCTCCAGAAGATCTTGAACAAAATGTGACCTTGTGGCTGGAACACAGGAACTTTCTGGGGCAGGTGACTACTGGGAGAGGGCATGGAAATTTTACCCTTTGCCTTCATTTCTCTTGAGTTGAATTCTTTATAACAATTAATAAGCATACACATTTTCTTGTCTTCTAAGATTTATACCAACACATTATTGAACATAAAGACAGTGCTCTGGGTAACCGTTACTTTATGTGCACCCTCTGGGCTTATAACAGGCATCTGAAAGGGGGCGGTTCTGCAGGCTAAGCCCTTGTAAACTGTTAGATCAGACACCAATGCCAACTAGAAACAGCAATTGGTATCCAGAGAACTGAAGACTAGTCTGGTGTGAGAAAATATCCCCAAAATACTGTTCCCGAAGACCCATGGCCTGAAGCCAGACTGTCTCCCAATTGTCGGTGACAGGATATCTGAACAGATTAATCACTTTGGCTGTCACACCAAAATACTGTAGATCTGGTGGCTTTAACAACTCAAACTATATTCCCTCACATTTCTAGGGACAGAAAATGTAGATTGGATTTCCAGTATCGTCAGGTCTGAGAGCGTGTGCATGTAGGAGACTGCTTCCCATGTCCCCACATGGAGAAGAAAGGGAGAACTGCTACCTCTTTGGATAGGAGCACTAATCTTGTCACAGAAAGAATCTCATGCCTGTCGCAACTTCATCTAAACCTAATGACCTCTCAAAGGCCCATGTCATCATAAGACCTTACCATAGCAGATTTGGTGGGACACAGGTCATACCACAGCACTACTGGACAAAACAACAACAACATTTGCTCATGGTGAAGGGTAAGCCTCCCTCCTGGGGATGAATGCTTTACTCCAGAGGATTAGGAAGTGGATGAACACCCCCCTCATCCTTGTGATGTGTTCGGGCTGTACTCCCTATTCAGCAATGTCTGCTTTCTTCCGATCTTGCAGCCTCTAAACTCATCCTCAACAAAAACCCAGCAAAATACAAGACATGCCAGAAGAGGGAACACTGGGAGTTACAAACTATTAAAGCGAGCTGCAAATGGGGGGAGAAAAAATACTGTGGCACCCCAATTTAATCAGAGTTGAAACAAAAGCGTGCGCTCTATCTCTGTGACTAACAGCAGAGCTCTTCTACTCGCAGTGAAAGCAATGATCTGTCCCTGGAAAACAGCCTGCAGCTTCCTGTTTGGAAACTCAGAAGACAGAGCAAACACTCTGCTAATAACCAAGGAGGTTTCCTCCATCCCATGCAGAGTCTCTGCTTTAGGCTAAGTGTGCTCGGACCAAATCCTAACTATATACTTATTATTGAAAGATAAATGGAGTCTGTCTTAACAATATAAATTTAATTCCCATTAGGTCCTTTATAGCCTCTAATAGACTCAGTCTCTCAGTTTCCAAACAACAAAGGGAGGCACATGAACATCCCAACGTGCTCAATGACCTCACTCCACTCCGCCCCTCTCCCCGCTGTACTTACTTTTTTCCACTGAGAACTCACCAGAATCATGTAAATTTACGCTCTATGTCAAAACTTTAAAAATTCAGTAAAGTTTGTAGAATTTGCTAGAAAATAAAGCTTATACCATTATTTGCAACCACCAGGAGCTTGTGTGTCAGTGTGGTCAAATAGTCCTTAAAGTGTTATTTGACTCCAGTGAGATAACTAGGGATAATTGAAGATTGTAAGTGTATGTCAATCTTAAAAAGATCAAAATATTCAGGTTTGTGGTGGCAAAATAAATGTGCATGCAAAGATACTACTTCATAGATTCTACTAAGAACAACAAAAAGAAAACCAAGCTTTTCGTCTTTATTTTTAGTAAGTCATCCTCTGAATGTAAATGTAGAAGAAATGGTAACAGGAATGTTATGTGTTGAGAAACAGACCTAGTGACACTAGAGTACAGGATGGCAGGCGGCAGGGCCTCCAAACTGGGGAGGGCGCTGAGGTAAGAGTGTGGGTGTAAAGTCCAGACGTGCCCACGCTTTCCTAGTCCAGGCCTGTACGGAAGGGCACTCTTTGGAGGACTTCAATGGCTAGCTCAAGAGGAAAGGCTCACACTGACTTAATGGGTAGCAACAGCTCACCCAGCTCTGATCAGTCTCAAACCCACGAGCCTGCCAAGCCTTGTCATGTGAACCAGCTACACTAATCTCTGCTCTTACTTCTCGCAGCTAGGAAGAGCCTACATCTGAGCAAAGCTTCCGACATCCAAGGTGGAGAATAGAACACCTTTGAAAATAAAACAATGGGAAAAAAATCACACAGGGAAAAGGAAATATCGAAAAATTACATTTGAAGACAAAGAGGAAATACTGTATTCATAACAAAAGAATGAGTAATTTTGTTTGTTTGTTTTATTACGCATTGTGTGTGGATGCCTACCTGACAGGGCACACACAGAGGTCAAAGAATAACTTTGTGGAACTAGTCTGTGCCTTTCACCCGTGAAGGTCCTAGGGGCTGAACGCAAGCCATCAGGCGTGATCACAGGTGCCTTTCCCACCTGAGCATTTCACTGCACACAGCCCATTAAAAATTATTTCTGTTTTGAAATTATAGTTATATAATTTCCCCCTTCTTTTTACTCCCTCCAAGCCCTCCCAGTCGCCTCTTCTTGTTCTCTTAAATTCATGGTCTCTCTTTTCATTAATTGTTGTTGCATAGATATATGTATATGAACACAATACTAAACACAGAAACTCTGGGAGACTCAGACTGCCCATTTGGTACTGAATAACCAACTTGTGTGCTCTTCCCTAGGGAGGACTTTCTCCTACTCTCACCACTCCTTAGTTGCCTGTAGTTCTTTGTGTAGCTGAGGCTTTGTGGGCTTTCCTCTCTCCACTTTAGCATGTCTATGTTGTTATCCTTGTTCATCTCATGATTACACAGTCAATTGAGACTGTATACTTGTAGGCTCTGACACTACTAGAGACACAACCTCACAGAACACTCCCTGATCTTCTGGCTCTTAGAATCTGTCCACCACTTCTTCCTCAATGACCCCTATGCTTTAGGAGTGGGAGTTGCTTTACAGATGTATTGTTGAGACTGGGCTCTGTCTCTCTCACTTTTCATTAGTTGTGGTTTTCTGTAATGGTCTCAAACTGTAGTAAAAAGACATTTCCTTGATACAGGATGAGGACTGTATTTATCTGAGGTCACAAGGACAAATCTTGAGGATGCAACTGAGACTATGCTGCTAAGTGGTGGTTGCAGGTTCTCCTCCAGGATCCATGACTTCATTAAGCACAGGTAGTTCACTGCTGTCAGTACTGGATATCTATGATCTCACTCCTGATGAGCAGATCTGAAGTCCTCTTAGGGAGCTGTTGGTTATGGCCACAGTACACTGGCCACTAATGTATTCTTAGGGTTATGTCATGCTGGCCATTCTTGTGGGTCATAGACATTATGGCTAGAGAGACCATCTGTTGCTTCTCTCCTTTGGAAGCTGGCACAGCACCTTCTGGTATCACGAAAGCCTGTCCTCTAGGAGGAGGATTTATGGCCAGTTCCAGCTCAGGGACCTCTGGCTCCTGCATCTGAAGTGCATGGTGTCTTCATCAGTAGGGACTTTCTTTCTACCTCTGGAGGAAGCCAAGGGCAATGGCAGTACCCTGTACTGTTTGGGGTCTCTTGGACAACCCTGACCAACAACTTCAAAGAGCTTCCCATGGCTGGGGTTGGGTTTTTGTTAGATGGTGTTTGGCTCTGGAAGAGAGCATTGTCATCCTAGACTAGAAATTTGCACTTAAACTATGTAGTATATTTACACAAAGACTAAGACAAAATACCAGTAAAGATGTTTGAAAAAGTTATAAGTAATCATAGTATTAACACTCTATCTTAAAAAACTATAATTCCCTCAGTTTTAAATATTCAGAATATAGACATATCTACATATGAACACACATTTTAAAAGTAAACTCTAGGCATAGTGACATGAATCAATAATCATAGGACAAGAAGGCAGGCATGGGTAAATCCTTGGAACTTATTGGACAGCCAGTCTACCAGGATTGGTGACCTCTAAATTAAGGGAGAGATCCTATCTCAAAAAATAAGGTGGATAGTGACTGAAGATGAGACCTGACAGAGACCTTGGGCCTACACACACACATGCACACATACACACACATCACACATAATGCACACATATACATACACACACACAACCAGTGAAATACAGTTACAATGAATGAATAAAGATTAAGTCATGTGCAGTAAAATGAATGTAACCGGAGATCATGCTAAACTAAGTCAGACAAGTCATGCTTTTCTCATGTGTAGGCCCTACACTTTATATGATATATAGGATTGTATGTAAAGTCACAGTAACAATCTCTAGGAAAGTGAAGGGGGCTGAGGGGAGTGGGATGGGAGGACATAAGGAGGGCATGAAGGGACAGGACAACAGAGTCAATATATGGCATATACTCTGTAAGAATACATGGATAAAAATGTCCTTACAAAACGCAGTACTACCCACAGTGAGTATGTACAACTAAAAGACACTGAAAACAGAATACAGACCTTATACCATAGTTTTAATATATAATGATGACATTTTAGAAAACATACAACATATTCAAGATACTGTATATTTCCACTGAGGAAAAATATGTTTCAAAGGATTAGGAGCCAGAGCAGGTTCAGCCATCTCAAACAAAGGATACTGTTTCTCTAGTTGGACTCTATTTAGACAAATTATTGATAGATAGATAGAAGGCTAGCATGCAAGTATTTTCAGAGGTCAAGGTCCATGTTCTCTTTCTCAGGAAATTACTATCAATAGTCTTCATAAAAGCAGGAGGTACTCAAAAACTGAGGCTGACACAGGAGAAAGAAAACAGGTAACCCAACAGAGAAGGGAATCTGTAGACAGCAAAGGAAGGCCTGTCTGTGAACCAAGCATTAAAGATGAGCAGTCCATTCAGACAGTATGACTCAGAGACAGGCTGCCAAGGGCTGTCTTCACAGCTAGACCTTGCACTACTTCACTGTTTCTACCTGCAAAGGTGACTAGAGGCTACATCCTCTAGTCCAATGTGATAGAATGGGAGTCTACCCTTGGGGAAATGCAGATGAAATCTGACAGGTGACCAAACAGTGATTCCCAGAATGAGAGCCAGGCACACAGAGGAGAAAGCTTTAAAACAGCAGCCCCTTTCCTAATGTGACTAATTGCATGCAAGAGTATTGAACCAAAAATGGCTAATGAAAAACAAACAAAATATTACCATATACAATACAATCTTACCAAACTTAAAATATTTAGTAAGGAAAATAGAAAATAACTTTCAAAAAGTGTAGTGGGGGATGGAGAAATGGATCAGGGATAAAGAGTACTCCCCACTCTCCCAGAAGACTGGTGTTTTCTTCCCATCACTCATGGTGGGCAGCTCACAACCACCTGCAACTCACAATGGCATATATTCACACAAACAAACACAAAAAATAAAAAATAGAAATAAAAGCAGGATGATAGCACATTGGGAGACTCAATAATGTTTGCCTGGTCATTATTAACACTAATAATTAACAGTATTCCCCCCTCTCAATAAGTAAGCAAGTAAATAAGTGGCTAACTGGAAGTGAAAACTGGACAACAGAGGCAAAAGTGTATCAAGTCAAAAGTGGAACACGCTGGGCGTGGTGGCACACGCCTTTAATCCCAGCACTCCGAAGGCAGAGGCTGGCGGATTTCTGAGTTTGAGGCCAGCCTGGTCTACAGAGTGAGTTCCAGGGCAGCCAGGGCTACACAGAGAAACCCTGTCTCGAAAAAAAAAAAAAATGTGGAACACTAAGAATGAGTCAGATTCTAATACACACCGACTAGAGTTGAGCTTCTCCATGTACCAGAGGCACTGCTTGTGATAAGGAGGATGAAGGTGTGGGGGGAAATGTGTGTGGGGAGGGAATGTGTGTGTGTGTGTGGGGGGGTAATTTCTTATGAAGAAAGTTCCAGAAGTCTTTATGGTCTTTACCGAATTGACTGTAAAAGGATACAATTTTAAGTTAAGCTAATCTGAGGAAGGATGACGGCAGGCCATCAAGGCACAGAAAAGATGCATGGCCCATGCTACAAGTTACACAGGGAGCAAATAACACTCCGACAGCTCTTGGTCACCACTGGATAAAGGAGAGGAAGAGAAGGAGCTGTGCCTCCACTCAGCGGCTTCACATCACGGTCTGCACTGTGAGCTTCCCTTGGAGAGATGTGAATGTCTATTCTCCCCTGAAAGGGCACAAGCAACAAATCCAAGGAGGCTTCTATCCAAGTCTAACTTGGCAAATGAAAAAGTTTAATGGAGTATGGGGGGCGAGGGGCATTTGTTTATAAGGGAACAGATGACCCCAAAACAGCTGCATTACCAGAAAGCCTCACCCGTGCATGGCAACTTCCCCTTACTGTACAGATGGAGACCCTCAACCTCTGTATGCTCCAACATTTTTCAGACCACAAGGCCATGTGCAATTATGGCAGAATCCCACACTGTTGATAAGGGATACACAGGCAGTTGCTGGAATTCAGGTGAGGGTCTAATGAACTGCCCGGCCTCTTGTATGAAGAAATACCAACAAGCCTGATCTTGAAGGTCTCTTGCAAGTAGCCACTGTACTCTGATGAGCCTGGTAACAGCTGGTATGCTCAGAAGACAATATTCCACAGCAATATGCTGTACCATTAACAAACATTAATTTTCCTATAAAAGTATAACCCAGGGTAAATGAGTTTTTAATGTTTGGAAAAAGTATGTCAAAGGTCATGGGACAACTGTGATTATCCCGAGGATTTACATAGGAAGATTGCATTACACAGCATCAGCTTCCTAGTCACTTTTACTGTGCTATGGCATAGCCAATGAGAACTACTTATATTTGTCTATAAAATTTATGCATATGCATTACCTTCTAAAATTAAATTTCTAAATACTTTTAAGAAAAAAAGGACTAAAAAGCATAAAAATGTTTTCCTCTTTAAAAACTTATTATTACTATTACTATTATTATTAATGTGTGTGTGAATGAGGGAGATGGGGAGGAAGAAGGAGGAAAGGTGTGTGAGTGTGGGCAGGATAACATATCGTGGGGGTCAGAGGACAACTTCTGGGCGTCAGTTCTTCTCTGGCATCCTGGACTCTGACAATCAGCCTCTTGCGTGTGCACCAAGCCCCTTCATCCCCTCCAGCCATCTTTCCAGGACCACATTTTTCACATTGGTCTATTTCCAAAACTACTAATAATTTGTAAGATGATTTCTTTATTTTTATACATATGAGTGTTTTGCAGACATGTCTGTCTATGTACTATCTCTATCCGTTGCCCAAGGAAGCCAGAAGAAAATGTCAGACCCCTTGGAACTAGAGTTACAGATGGTTGAGAGCTGCCATGTGGTGCTGGGAATTGAACCTGGCACTCTAGAAGAGCAGTCAGGACTCGTTAACTGCTGAGCCATCTCTCCAGCCCAAACTAGTAATTCTTAATATCCAGAAAAGGTAAAATCTAGAAAGATTATGGCTCAAGAGAAGAAAAAATATGTGAATAGTTTTTTAAAATGAGTATTAGCAACCTCACGTAGTTACTTGCACTTGCAGAGAACTGAAAAACATAACATCAGAAGAATAAACTAGCTTATCGGGGAGTAATAGCTGGGTTATGCATCTATCATCAATAATCCCTGTAGGGACACTTTGGAAAACACTATGCACCACAAATTCAATACAAACTATTAACAACTCTATGGCACTGCCACAATACAGTCAACTTTCCCTATCCAGACATTCTGAATTCAATCAACTGTAGGGGCAAAATGTCCAGAAAACAATCCTAGAATGTTCCAAAAAATTAAACTTTGAAATTGCTACTTAATTAGCACTGTGAAGAATCCATACCAATAAAGTTACATGTTAGCACCTTGTGAGTAGTTTCCCACCATTTCACAGACCTCAGGTCAGATGACTTGTATGTTGTTTGTGTATTAAGTAATTAAGCAAAGTTAATTGCATCTGTAATGAACACCCAGAATTTCCCTGTCTTATATTATTCTCTGAAAGTAAGCAACTATTTGCATAACACTTACATTATAGTTCAGTAGACATAAGCCAGAGACAGTTTAAAGCATCCATGAAGCTGTATATAGGTTATATGCAAATGTATCCATGATGATGTATATAGGTTATATGCAAATGCATCCATGATGATGTATATAGGTTATATGCAAATGCCATACTATTTTATATAAGGAACTTGAGCACTCAATGACTTGGTGGCCAGGGTTGGAAGGCTGAAGAGTTGGACAAAACCCTTCATGAATAGAAAGAACTGGTATACTCCAGATGAAGCAATGGCAGCCAGCACAGCTTACACTGTGAGGAATAGTCAGCCTTTTAGCTAATCTTGTATTCGCTGTATTCCTGATGCAAATGTCTGCTTGAACACTCCTTGTACTGCTAATAGAGTCATAACATACCATTTATAAAGAAAGAATTTCATTATGTAAACTCTGGACCATTCCTTCATGCATGTATTCCCTCATTAAAGAGATCTAAGAAACTCTCACATATATCCATTATTAATTATGACCAGCCACAGTGTTAGGATTAGGAAAGATGGCAAGACTTGGGTCATTGTTCTAAAGAAACTACAGCATAAGTCAATAATTCAGTAGAAGAGCAGCGCTTTCATAACACACATGGTCTTGACCATCATCCCTCATTTCTTAAAACAGGGGAAATTGGAAAAATAGATAATACTTGTTTTGTTTTGTTTTGTTTTTTAAGACAGGGTTTCTCTGTATTGTCCTGGCTATCATGGAACTCCCCTTGTAGACCAGGCTGTCCTTGAACTCGCAGAGATCTGCTGCCTCTGCCTTCCCATTTCTGGGACTAAAGGTGTGCACCCCCACTGCCTGGCTTAGATTAACACATTTTTAATTAGGCTCATACAAAGAAGCGGGAGAACTCCAGTTAGCATCCCGAACTTGAAGACAAGACTTTGGACCTGTATAAAGATTCCCATCGTGGCAACAAATTATACTTTATAGATTTCTGAAATGTTGACTCCTGTATCTTGTTATAATTCTTCTTTGAAGTGTTGTTGTTCAGTTAGCCATTCATCTCCCAGCCCTGGTCACTGTGGAAAAAATTTCAAGTCTAGTTTTTAACTATAGAAAGTGAGCCCACCTGTTCTGAATTTCCTTGCTTAAAGAAAGGAGAGAGAGAACCTCCAACAATAGACACCTGTCCTGTAGACCGTGCCTAACTCTATGCTCAAGACCCTGCTCCCCACTCTACAGGACAGCTGGAAAAAACAAGTAGGAGAGAGGAGCTGGTGTGGATGTGGAGGGACGCTGCAGAAGGGCTCTAAAAGGATGGTTCTGAAGACGTGTCAGGCCAATAGTTCTGTGGTCAGGGATCTCTTACAGGACTTTTCCAGAGGGCCTGTGAGGTCACAACTATTTTTATAATGATATGACTACATTATTTGCCTTTTCCACCCTCATTCCCTCAGCAGCACCCAGTGAAGTCTTCCAGAAGGAAGCCATGTGATATGCGATCTGACAGCTGACTGAAGGCAGAAGTGTGCAGGAGAACACAGCTGCCTTTTATTAAGCCAGACATTAAAGAGATTTGTAAAGTCCAAAACAATGTTATTCTTCTTACTAAATATTTCTGATTTGAAAAAAAACGGAATTATTATCATGAGAGATGTATTCCTGTTAACAAACATACAGTTATTTTAACAAATAACATTATTTAACTGTTCTGTTTTAATTTCTAAGGTGGCTAGTATCAATAAATATCATTAACCTATATAAACAAAAGCTCCTTGGCATCCAAAGCAATGTCTATGAGTGCAAGAGAGTATTTAACCGAATGACTGCAGTCCAGTGGGTTAGACTGTCCATGTTAACCGAATGACTGCAGACCAGTGGGTTAGACTGTCCATGTTAACCGAATGACTGCGGTCCAGTGGGTTAGACGGTACATGTTAACTGAATGACTGCAGTCCAGTGGGTTAGACTGTCCATGTTAACCGAATGACTGCGGTCCAGTGGGTTAGATGGTCCATGTTAACCGAATGACTGCGGTCCAGTGGGTTAGACGACGGTACACGTTAAGACAAAGGTGTGGCAGGGAGTCCGAATGTCGATTAACAATGTGAAACCTCCTACACTCTTGTTGCTTCCTGTCTGCTTTCCTTCCCCTCTTCAGCTGCCTTACAGTACTGTCTCCTTGCCAGCAGCAGCTCCTCCAGCTAGGTTTTAAAGGGAGCAGGTGAAGCATGCTTGTTCAAAGCTTCATAGAATTCACTATTAGGAAACCTCTGTCCCTTGAAAAGAAATGGTCCTTTTCCTCCCCAAAACCAGAAAAGTTAACCATGTATCACAGCGTTGCCTGAGCCAAGCAGCACATGGTAAAAAGTCCGTTCTGCTTGGTGTCACCATTAGCACAGCCAGGCTGATATAAGCACAGTGAAAGCAATTACCTAATCAGCAATTACTTGTCCATCTCACATCTCAATCTGCAAACAGGGAGAGTGTTCAGGACGCAGAGAAAGTACAATGAAAGGAAACAGAACTATGGAGAGTTGGGGGTGGGGAATAAGAGATTGATTAGAATTACAGAAAAGTGACTAACTTTAAAACACAGGAAGAACTATTGATATTATAAATGGAGTTTTAAAGTAGCTATTTTCAACAATCACCTGGAATCATCATCTTTCCTTCTTGACGTGATCATAGCTATAAAATGAAAGGCAAATGGATCGTCCAAATTCTGCTTCCCAGGTGACCTTAACCCTTTAAAATGACCGCATCAGTAATCTTTAAGCAGCACATTTACTTGTCCGGGGTGTTAGAAAATAGAGTCAAGTTAGAGGCACATCTTTACATCATTCTCAAGACAGAGGCAGGTGGGCTTGTGTGAGTTTGAGGCAGCCTGGTTTCCACAGTGAGATCTCCACAGTCCACCCAGGGGTAAATGGGGAGACCCTGTCGCAAAAATAAAAGAAAGGAGGAGCTGGGAGGAGCTCAACAGCTAAGAGTCCTGGTTGGTTACCTTTCCAGAGACCTCGGGCCCAACTCCCAGCATCAATGTGGTAGCTTAAAACTGTCTACGACTCCAGTTCCAGGGACTCCGACACCCTATTCTGGCCTCTGAAGGCAAGAAGCACACACATGGTGCACAGATATACACAGAGGCAAAACAGCTGTATGCATTTATTTTTTAAAAAGAAAGAAAAGAGTTGATTTAAAAAACACAAACAAAACAATTCTACACAGAGAAGATTAAAGTTCACTTGGTGCAGGTACACAGGTGGCCAAGGCAAGCATGCAGGCTGTGTATATTATTGTGACTTCTCTAGTTATTAAAATATGGAAACACTTCAGTAATAATGATAAATGAGGTGTGTGTGAACACATATGGTCCCAATAAAAACTTTCCAGTGATGACGATTACACTAAAATTATTTAGTAGGCTTTGTGCAAAAGGCACTCTTTTCCCTTTATGAAGCTGACATCCAAAGACAACCCAAGTGCGTATAAAAGTCTAGATGCGGCTGTCCCAGGCATAAGCTGAGGGAGATCAGTGAAGAGAGAACTCAAGCTCAGCAGCCATTGTGTTTTACTGCTGCAGGTGTCGAGGAAGAAAACCCCCTGGAGATGTGCCGAGCCAAAGTAAAAACTCCAAAGCCTGTGGGATAGAGAAAGAAAGGGAGAAGAAAAAACTGTCTCGGAGTTAATTCATTCTCCTTCAGAAATGTGACATTTGACAAAGAGAGGCTTGAAATTAAAACCAGACTCGGGGCAGCCTCCAAAGCCCTACCTGCTCTCAGTCAGGCCCTGTTTTTAAGAAAAAAAAAAAAAAAAGGAAAAAGAAAAAAATTGAGCCCATACACAAAAGCTTCATGCTAATTCAGGCTAGAAGAATTAAGATGTACAGTCAAATAACATCATAAAAGAGTCTCAGTGAAATTTTAGATCAAAGAGTTCTTCAGACTTTCTTGCTCATTAAACTAATAATGCCATATGGTCCCCACTACTTACTATTATTCTAATACATACAAAGAACAAAATGTAGGTGGCAATAATAATGATTTTACCACTGTGACCACAATCAGCACTACCTTTACCAGAGCCACAAGTTCTCAAATTTGTCAAAGCCCTCTGCCACCACACAGCTGGGCACATCTCTTCCAGCCGATCCAGCACCCTGCATCTAGCAAGGGCCTCCGACCTGCTCCAGTCTCTTGCCCTTACACTGCCTCCAGTTAGACCTCTTATTATGTCCCACTCCCTCACTTCTTCAGTCTGCCATTCAAATGTCACTTAAGTGTCCCTAAAAGGATCATATTTAAGGCTTGTTCCTCAGCTAGTGACATTATTTTTGGAAGTTCTGGGAACTTTAGGGGTTCAGGGGTTAGGCATCAGAAGAAAATAGACCATTGAGTATCCTTGGAGACTGTGTCCTGGTTATTGATCACTCTCTTCTCCCCTGCCCTGCCCTCCCCTCTTATTTCTTCTCCTATCCTCACTTCTCCTCTTCTTCTTCCCCTTTCTCCTTCACCCCTCTCCTTCCTTCCTTCTTCCTGTCCTCCCTTTCTCCTCCCCTCTCTCTCCTGTTCCCACACACTTTGTCCCTCCCACCCACCACAAGTCAAAGAACTTCCTCTGCCAAGTGTTCCTACTCAAGTGCATGGGGCCAAATGACTATGGTCAGACCCTTCTGAAACCATGACCAAAATAAGGCTTCCCTTCCTGAGTGTTGCTTTCTCACTCAGGTATTTTGCCAATAAGACAGCAACCTTGTAAAACAGAAAAAGCCAGGTGTGTTAGTGCACAGGGACAGATGGATCTTCTGGCTTTTGATTGATATATCTACATATCTATCTATAGACATATTGATATATATATGTATATAATAATTGACAACCCATGAGGCCAGCCCATCTAATACCCCATTAGAATGGAGAACAGTGGGCTCTATGCTGCATGACCAGTTGTCATGGTCCTCTTTGTGGGGTGTCATGGTCTCATGCTCCAGGACAGGAACCTGGTCATGAACAGATTCAATTGCCTACTGTTCTCAGTGATGAGAATTGTCGGGGTTCCTTAATCTGCTCAGTCTTGCCAGGTTTTCTGCCTCGTGGCAAGGTTTCACTTGCCCCACAGAATGTGGTAGAAATTCACTGCAATGGTACCATAGTGCTTATTTTAATGGCAGGGAATCCTGCATTAGTAACATGCTGGCTAACAGCAAGACAGTAGGCAACTGAAGAACAAGACTGGCAGCAGTGACTGTAACGAACAAGTCTCTAGTTAAGCAGCATGCAGTGCCTCGCATGATTGCAGAGCAAGAACAAGGTCCTGAGTTCAGATCGCCAGCATCCTTGTAAAACAAAAAAAAGCCAGGTGTGTCAGTCAGTGCCCAGGGCCAGATGGATCGCCCAGCTTTTTGGCCAGCTAGCCTAGGAAAACACAAAAGCTCCAGTTTCATTCAGTAAAAGACTCTCTCAAAAACTACGGTAGAGAGAGAGGCGCTGAAGATGTCCTGACACCATCCTCTTGAATAAAAAGTATATGAACATTTGTATACACCACACACACACACACACACACACACACACACACACACTTCAGCTCTTGATTACCGAGTCCTTGTCTATTGAATCTGGAGTTCACCAGCTGGCCAGTGAGCTCCGGGGATCTGTCAGTCTTCTCCCCGCCCAGTCTGAGGCTACAGAGCTTTCACCAGCTGCTGGGTCCCTACTGGGGTCTTCATGCTTGCAAGGCAGAAACTGTTACAACGTTGGGGCCCAGCCCAGCCCCTCAACATAAAGCTTACCAATGCAAAGAATTTGCTGACAATCTGGCCACAGCAATGTACGGCAATCTGAGAGGCAACGCCTCCTCACCTCTAAGGCCTCTGAAGGCGGGTCACAGGAATCTCATCAAATGGCTCTTATCGAGATTTAAGGTGAAGGTCTCAGTGACTGCCCCACTTGGCTACCCACACGCATTTCAAATCAAGAGGTAGTGTACAAGGAGAGAACAATCAGGCAAAGATTAAAACCTATTTCCAGGAGGGAAACAGGATGAACGTGAGGACAGATTGGCCAGCGGATGGTGATGAGGTGAGGAACAAGAAGGCTGGGGATACCTCCTGGCCTTGGATGCGACCATATACTGGGGTCCCAGAAGAGCATCAGAGGCCTGACAAAAAGAACTGTTTCAGTTACTCACTGTGCCCACTGTGTCCTAGGGTACCTGACACTTAGACAAATTCCAACCGCAGGGGGTCCTTGGCCATGCTGTTTCCCATCAGGCTCATCTGCAAGCAGCTTTTCCCACCTGTGACACTTGGAAAACATTTTCCAACCCCGCCAGTGCATCCCAGTGCTTCTTTCCCTTTTGTCCTACTTTGTTTCTTTCCCACAGAGAAATGATACAAATTGCAACTGTGTTCTAAAACAGTGAGAGAAGGAACAGGGATGGGTTAAGAATACAAAGCTCGGTGCTGGAACACATAATTGGATTTAAATCACCAAGCCAGTCCTCAGTGCCTGCCAGGAAACCCCAAACTCGTGTATGTGCTCAAGGCTCTGACTGCAGAGATGCCGTTCAAGTGACTGCAAACAGACTTCGAAGAGTGTTTGCCAGAAAAGCCTGCTGCTTTTACAAATGAGACCATGGATGTCTATGATAAATCAGAAAAACATTGAGTGGCAAACATTCGCTAATAGTATCTTGGACTTACTGTTTTATTGAAGTATATATTTAGTTTAATAACAGATCATGATAACTTTTCTAATGACAGTTCTGGAAGAAGTGAGGGAAAAAAGACTTGAAACTTCAGCACCACTTAAATTCATTAAAAGTAAAAGCGCCCTTCCAAGCAGTGCTCTCAGTATTGATTCCAAATGACTGTCCCAGCGCAAGTCGGAACTAGTTCTGGTTACCATATTTAATCATGATTTCAGAGATATGTCAAGACATCAAAGAGATATCATCGTAAGTAATGTACTGAGAGAAAACTGGTGCCCAACAGTTTAAAGTCCCAATTTGTACTGTGTCTTGTTTAGTTACTGTGAGCTCTGAAGAAGAATATAACTTCAGTGCTATGGATTTGATTGGGGGCCAGATATTTGCAGAAAGGGGCAGTACTGGATTCTGTGGCAATGTATCTATGTTGCTCCTCAAAGCAAATTTTGGATATTCCACCCCCACACCCCCCTAAAAACACCACGGACTGGTCACCAGATGTGGAGCCCATATGGCACAAGCACACAAGAGCTAATAAGCACAGCAGGCAGGAATAATTCTGAAATGACCGACAAATGTTTGGTGCTATTGACTTCCTTGGTTAAAAAAAAACATAAATCACTATTTAAACCTAGAAATATGATTTGGTCAATTTTCTACAAATCTTTTATTTTCTTGAAAATTTCACCTTGAAAGGAAATTTACCCATATGTAGTTCATTACTTGGTCTGAATGAAGACGTAAACTTCATGAGAATACTAAAAGAAAGGACTCTGACTGAGGGACAGAGAGAGACTACTTTAGCTGTACAGTTAAGCTGTTCACTCAGCTCATAACTCTGTTACAGCAAATCAGTGGCCAAAGCCAGTGTACTGTCTGTGTCCAGGCCATCATCCCTGAGTGTCATCTCCTTCTCCACAGATGTGTACTCAACATCCAGCCCATGTACACAAACAACCCCATGATGTGCCACACACTATTGAACATGAGGTTCCTAGCCTGCCCACCCACTGTATGGCCCACCACTATGTGTAAGCATGTGGTGGGGAGATGAGAAAGAGAAGCAAAGTGGTCTGAGCACTATGGAGAGAGGTGGATATTCAAAAGTGAGGCCATGGTGAAGTCCCCAGCAGTACTGCCACTGAGGGCCATGTCTGGGTTCATGACCATGCAGCAGCAGGACTGGGTCTAGGTCCATTGCCAGTATTACCAAAGGCCATGCAGACATCCCTGGTTTGGGCTACCAATGGGGACCATGTTGATATTCAAGGGCTTCACAGAGCTGGCACCACCCCTCACTGGCTATAGCATGTGGGAGAGCAGACCCAACACCCACCTCATCTGGGCAGCACATAGAGCTGGGCCAGGTGGTGTGGGCACAAGTGAGCCAGACCCAAGGGCATGAGAGAGGGAGAGCTTGCCCTGCCCCTTTCTGGCTGTAGCATTGGGTGAGCTAGCTGGGACAGTGCTGAAGAACTTACCCTGGTGGTGTAGGTTCAATAGAGCTGGAGACTGACCAACTCTGCCCAGGCCCAGATGCAGGGTTTTGAGTTGGCACAGCCATACGGCCAATGGCTGGGCAAGAAGATGGGGCACAACTTTTAGACTGAGCAGGCAAGGGACTGAGAGAGAAGGAAAGAGGAGGAATCACCATGTCTCGAGGCAAAGGAATCAGAATTAAGAGTTGCAGGAGAGAAACTGTCCAGCAATGTAGGTGGAAAGGGAACTGGCCCCATGAGGGGGCTGTCTAGAAGGTAACAGGGCAGCAAAGATAAAATAAAGATTTAGAAGGTGTTAAGCCAGTAATACCAAAGGGGAGTGTTTGCTAGCCACGGGAAGGTTTAGAAGTGCCCAGCCATTGAGCTAGTCAAGACATACCACAATTAGCTGGTACATGTGTATGTGTGTGTGTGCGAGTGCGTGTACGTGTGCATGCGTCTCTTTCATTTGTGAATCCAGAGAGCTATTGGGTGTGTGCAGAGCCCACTGGGAGCCAAAGCAGTTTAACTGATTCATCTCTACAGTTAAGCTTCTCCTGTTTTTCACTCAATGAACACCCACCCACCTGTATGCACTGCACCTTCAATTACTAGCATACAGGCAAACATTTTTGGTAGACCCATAACACACTAAGAACTAAAATTGTCAGTCTTAAATTTACTTTGTCTGATTACTAACTCTGGCTTCCAGCTGGAATAACATATGATATCACCACTTTTGAGACAAGCCAGGTTTAAGAGCAATAGTTTACATGATCTATATTCTGAGCCCCTTTCTAATCAGGTGCTTGGCACAGATTCACTCGCTCCTAACCTGGCAATGCCCCCATGCTCAACAAATTAACAAGAAGTTTGTGAAAATTGTTTCATATTTCATATTTTTCTTTCTCCTCCTCCCTTCTCCTTCAATATTCAAAATTATAATGCCTTAATAAGTCAATATCAAGAACATTAAAATAAAATATTGTTTTTTTAAAGGTGAAATCGAGGTGATTAATATCCTTGTCATCAAATGAGTTAAGTCACATAAGGTCCAATTAAAGGCTTGCAGGAATGAACACTAAGGTAAAGTCTAAGTTGAGGGAGGTGGAAGAGACGCAAGCACGGTAGTGGGTAACGTTCCACTGGCTCATGGGTAAACTCCACGGTGCAAGCACAAGGATCCGACTCAGATCCCAGAGCCCATGTAAAAGCCAGGTGTGGTGGCACAGATCTGTAACCCAGAACTGGGAGATGGAGACAGGGCCATGTCAGCAGGCTCTCTCAACAGTGAGCCTAAACAAAATGCTGAGCTCCAGCTTCAGGGAGAAAGAGTGTGCCCAAAAATAAGATGGGGAGTTGATAGAGGAAAACACTCAGTGTTGGCATATGGCCTCCATGTGCACATGCACACACAAGCATCACACACACACTATAACCAGTATCAAAGAAAAACTCCTATCCTCATACTTGAGAACAAGTATGGAGGGACAACTGAAAAATTAACCAACAGTCGTTCTAATACCTTACGCTGGTACAAAGGCTCCAGGAATACATAGTTAAAGGGGTATTCAGTGTCAGACAGACTGGCTTGCAACTCAGCTCCCATAATCACCAGCAGCAAGATCATGGCCAAGCTCAGCCTAACCATTCGTGAACACACAATTAGTTCATGAAATTCACTTAAAAAACTGGTTGGTTGGAATCTAGGGCTTACTGTATTACAGGGGAATACTAACACAGCAGGAGACATTTTAGCTAGCCTCTGAAACCCTGTTAGGATGCTCCCACAGTGCTGAGAACACTGCTATCTAATGCCCATTACCGTGTATGAAAAGTCAAGGAACCACGTGGTTTCTTGGTCTCACTGCTTCCCTGTCTGCAGACCTCATGCACTCAGGAAATGGTTATTACATGGAATGAAATCATTATTTTGGAAACAGCTTTTCAGGTTGGTTTTTCCTTCTATGATTTGGAAGTGCCACATCTCTTGGCAAAGAACTAGAAGTCAAGTGCTTCTCTGGAGAGAGGAGAAAGTGATAGAGAGAAGACACAGTTTTTGCACCAGTCAACTTTAAAGTTGACCCCCACTGAACCAGAAGTTCTGAACTGAAGGAGAAAAAGTCACAGGTTGTGTCAGTTAAGATATGTGCCATCATAGGAGCACCCGAGGATCCCAAATGTTAAGCTACCCCGACCCCTGTTACTCCTAAGACTCCCAGGTCTATGAAAACATCTTACACGCCATCAATCTGGATAGGTAAATCTCATGTAGCATGAAGACACGTGTATATATATGCTGCATGAATATACAGTAAAGAGCCAGCCTCCGTGGTAGAAGGGCAAAGCTATAAGCCCTGTGAACGTGGTACTGTGGTACAGGGAGTCTCCTATCCCTGGTCACAGGCAAGCCTTCACCAGGTCAGGCCACCAATGAAGGCACAAGGCAGGGCAGCAGCTGCACGCTGACAGCTGACTCCAGAGAAGAGAGGCGAGGAAACAGGAGCTGCCGCCACCCTATTCTTACAGAGGAGCAGGAAGCCCTGCTGCACGCATCCTTTGGGGAAGGATCCGTCCAAGAGGAAAACAGGTAGGACTAAACCTATGGAGTGAAACATCACTGTAAGTGCAGACAACAGGGAGAGTGAGAGAGAGGCCAAGCACGTGCTAAGGAAACCCCGTGGAGATTCGGAGGGTGACGTCTGCTCTGCTTTGCTGTCTCTCGGAATTATTTTCTTTCTTTCTTTTTTAACGGTTTATGTGTTATTTTTATGTGCACAGGTTTTCTGCCTGCATTTGTTATCTTCACACTATACATATGCAATACTGATGGAGGCCAGAAGAGGGCATCATATCCCCTGGATTGAAGATACAAACAGTTGTGCACTGCCCTGTGGGCACTGGGATGCAAACCTGGGTCCTCTGGAAGAGCAGTCAGGCACTCTTATCTGCTGAGCCATCTCTACAGCCCTGGGTTTATTTTTCAGTGTATTTTTGTGAAAAGCACACTCTACAACTGTCCTCAGAAAAATATCCTATTGGAATGCCCCCTGCCCCCATCTCTGGAACAGCACCAAGGACAAGTTACAGGTTCATTGTTTTCTGCTTCCTCGCTCAGTCAGTCTTTACTCAAGCCAAGCGTTATCATCCTTGGTTTGCAAATGGGAACAGCACTGTGGGACATACTGACTCTGGCTACTATGGCCTTTGGCCAAAGAAAAGCAGACTGGTAGAAACTTCTTCCCAGAAAACCTCAATCTTAATTATTATAAATGGCTGGAAACAGGCATAATAAAACAGGACCTCCCAAGGTGACAGCCAATCAGGAACAGTGCAATAATGACCATTATATATATTGCCAAGCCATGTGGCTTGAAAGCTAATACAAGCATCAGGGAATTCAGAAAGTAAAGCCTCCAATGCTACAAGACTAGCAGATATATTATTATTTACTTTCTTAAATGTAGTTTGTTTTAGAAAAAGGTAATCTACAATTTAATAGAAAAAAAACAAATCTTACCCTTAAAAAACTACTTTGACAACTTTAAAAATCATATGCTTATTTTTTCATTGATTGCAAAGACAGATACAATTTAAGCTAAGGGAATATTATACCTATATAAGCTTGAATTAATTTATAGTCATTTAGCTTTTCATTTAAAACCTATTTTCCAAATTGGATAGTTTTATATAAAGCAATAGCAAAAGAAGAATAAAACATATATATTTACATGTGAGTGCTATAGGAAGTATAAACACAGCTGCTTCCTCTTTTCTATAGCTTGCTAGCATTTTATAACCACTGTAAATTATATTACACCCAATAAAAGCCTTTTCCGGTGACAATTAGCATAAAAACATCAGCTATATACTGAAGACTTAAAGAAAAATACTGTTGAATGTTATCAAACAGTAACTTTTAAAATACAACATTTTTCTGAGTTGCACTCATTTTTCTTCAATAAATTTTAACTTAGAAGAGTAAAGTACAGAAGAGAATATATTAGCAGTATGACATGATAACATAGACATTTTGCTTAGTTTGCTCATCTGAAAGAACACATGGTGGATGGTTCCTACTAACGGAGTGCTTGCTACCTACCTGAAGTGTGCCTATAGTTTCCTTCAGTACCAAAGCATCACAAGACACTGCGGTGTTCATATTTCAGTTTCACTTTCTAATCTAAATTTTCTTGCTGTATTATTAAAATGGAAAATTCCACATCTGTAATGCCAAACTAAGTGACTCTAGGTTTTGATTTAAGAGACTAGCCCTGAAGTCCTAGTGTGCTATTGCTGCATAGCTCAGCTGCTCTAAGTAACAGCAGCAGAGCACACATTTCAAACAACCTGTCAAAGGACATGCAAAATTTTTATCATGAAAAATAGTGTCAGAGCTATGTTTAATCTGACTTGAACACTACATAAATGCATACACATAAATCAAAGCATTATGTTATTCTATCATATGCACAATTTTTGGTGTGTTACACATCCGCTAAAACTAAATTTAACATGTTCTAATAACTTCGTGTGAGTTTTGAAGAGGTGGCTCAGCAGCTGAGTGCACTGGCGACTCGCACATGACCTGGGTGTGATCCCCAGCACCAACACAATGGCTCACAAATGTGTGCAACTTCAGCTCCAGAGGATCCAACACCCTCTTCTGGACTCCATGGGAAAATGTATGTAAGCAAAACACCCACACATAGAAAATAAAATCATAAAGTGATTTTAGAAAATCAACACCCCCAGTTGTAAACTGAAAAAAAAATTGATTTAAAATAATACAATTCCTTAAGCAAAGAAAGTATCTTTATGATCAAACACACCTATGATTAGTATCACAAGTCTGTGTGTCTGGGTTCAGCCAATGCTGTTTGTAAATGAATAATTTGGCAATTACTATAAATATGTTCAACATTTAAAACACTGCTGTGGACTCTGGGGATGAGAAGGAGAGAAAGAGTTATGAAAATCTTCCGTCCCCTATTTTTTAAAGTGTAATCACTGTTGGTAGATGAAAGCGTTTATTTTGAATAAACTCTTAGTTAAAAGCCTGGTTCAGTAGCTTTGTATTCCAGAGCCTGGGCTGAGGTTTTCAGAAGACTGTGAGTCAGAGCAGTAGACAGAGTGGGTGCCATGTGCCACTTTTCCAGGATAGGAGTTCTTAGTCTGACTTAAGCCATAAAGTCAACTGGGGTCAGAGTGAAAAAGGCTCAGCAGCAGCGCAGGGGTCACAGTGGAGGAGGCCCAGCGGCAGTGGTATAAATGAGACCATAAAGAAGTAACCAACTCTTAGCTGCAAATGAGGTTTCTCAAGCCCTTGGGAAAAGCTAAATGTTGCCCTTGTGCTCAAAATAAACTCAATTGCTCCACTTTCTAACCAAATCCTCAGATTATTGTCATCCTAAGGGGGAAAATCTATCAAATCTTACTTTGAGATGCTTTGACTCATTTTGACGCCAGAGGCTAACCTTAGCAGATATGACTGGTTTGTAGAACAGAGTCTGTCCTCATGTTACAGTGGGGGGCACGAGAGAGGGAGCCCAGTGGCTTAGAGCTAGTAGTTATCAGGTGAGGACAAAGTCCCTCAGGAAAGGTGACACTAGCCCAACGCAGGCTGTTAGAGCCACAAGACGTTAAGATCTTCGGAGCACAGGGGTTAGGCCCAGCATGGGTTGTCCCAACCTCAGGGAATGAAAGGACATCCATGTGGAGGATGGACCCACGGAGGCTGGCGTGGCACCGGTGGAAGCATGGTCCCATGGCAGGAATGTAGTAGGTGACCACATGCTCTGAGGACAAAGGAGCACTGGTGAAGGAAGAAGACACACTCATAAGAAGAGAACTCATGGGTTTAACAGTTAAAAACTATAACGGTGATTTATAAATACAGTCATGAGATATCTAAAACACTGTATCAGAAGATAAGTCAAATACATAAGGATGCAAAGAAAGTATAGCTTTAAATCACCCAATAATTAATGGTTAGCCATACTATTAACACGACCAAGCAGAAGTCCAGGTAACTCTTCTGACCTGTTTTACTTTCAAGCAACTGATAAATTCCATATTGACAACAAGTAATTCCAGAAAATAGAAAAAAATCAAATCACATTCATTTTACTAAACTACTAAAGAAAGCCTTTTTATCAAAACCACACAATGACAGCACAATAAAGAAAAAAATATTAATTTTAACTATAAGCATTAATGAAAACATCTAAAAATGCATAAATAAACAAAACCTAACATGCATGTGTGTATGCACATACACACACAAACACACAGATACACACATATGGGGTGGGTGGGAGCAGGGCAGATGAGAAACAGAGGCAGAAAGACCAAGTTGAAGTAGCCTAGGAATAAAGTAATGGCTATTAACATTTAGAATACAATTCCTCACAGTAATAGGCTAAAGATAGAAAATTAAACAGTGGTCTAAAAAGTTCCAAATCTACACAAATCAGATTGAACTAATACAAGATTTAGAAACAAAACTCCAGCAAACTGAGATTATAAAGAACGTCCTCAGCACACATATCAGCTAATGGCAAAACTGGGGCCAGAGCTACTCAGACTCCGGAACGGTACAGACGCCTACCTGCCTGCCTGCCTGCCCTCGTTACCACCACCGAACAGTGGCCTCGTCCTGCTCAATGCTCTATAAAAGCACTATCAAGAACAGGAAAGAAAAACAACTGTTCCTATCTACAGTGTGGCTGCTTCTACTTGGAGACCCAAGAAAGTAATAAAGAAAAGCCAGACAAGGCAACCAAGATGCCAGATGCATGATCAACAGTCAAAGCTGAGCAACTGTACTAGGACAATTACTAGCAATAAAAAAGTGATTTTTATTTTAAGGCAGAAACGTAGCCCTGGAACTTGACTTTAAGGCCTTAAATTCTCAAAGATCCACCTGCCTCTGTATCCTGAGCTATCCATGAAAATATCTTTTATGGAAAAATATGAAATCAATCAGAATTTGTTTCAACCATGAGAGAAAAAAATATTCCCCCAGTGTAAGAGGAAGAAAATGATGTCAAAGATGTAATCTGTATCAGTAAAGTTAATACACACACACACATGTGTGTATGCATGTATACATATATCCACACACACATGTGTGTATGCATGTATACATATATCCATACAAGAAACAAATTAGATCTAGCCAGATCATGAGTAAAAAAAAAATTCTAGGTGGATTCAAAACTCAAATGTTAGTGCCAGCCAGCTGGGCACTGGCTCACACCTTTAAGCCTAGCACTTGGGAGGCAGAGGCAGGTGGATCTCTGTGAGATCAAGACCAGTCCAGTCTAAAGACTATGTTCTAGGACAACCAGGGCTACACAGAGAAACACTGAGTAAGAATTAAAATAACAACATAAAAATTTTTTTAAATCAAATGTCAAAATAAAAGTGTCTTTTTTTTGTTTTGTTTTGTTTTTTAAAGATTTATTTTATGTATATGAGTACACTGTAGCTGTCTTCAGAGACACCAGAAGAGGGCATCAGATCCCATTACAGATGGTTGTGAGCCACCATGTGGTTGCTGGGAATTGAACTGAGAATCACTGGAGGAGTCATCAGTGCTCTTAACACACTGAGCCATCTCTCCAGACCAAAAGTTATGTTTTAGTAAAAAAAAAAAAAAAAAATATATATATATATATATACACACACACACACACATATACACACATACATATATATATATACACACATACATACATATATATATATATATATATATATATACACACACACACACACATATATATATATATATATAACTTTTTATTTATTTATTTATTTGTTTGTTTTTTTGAGACAGGGTTTCTCTTGTGTAGCCCTGGCCGGCTTGGAACTCACTTTGTAGACCAGGCTGGCCTTGAACTCAGAAATCCACCTGCCTCTGCCTCCCAAGTTCTGAGATTAAAGGCGTGCGCCAGCCACCACTGCCCGGCTACCATATAACTTTTAAAAGCCTAATATCCAGAATTTGTTTAAAAAAAACCATACACACACATTAAATTAAAAATGAGCAAAACAAAAAAATAAAAAAAGAGGAAAGATGAATAGCCAGTAAGTATAAGCTATTCTTATCTACTACAATTGTAAATGTATACAAAATACAGCCACTGACTGCTATACGATATGGGTAATTTGGATAATATGGAAATGTTGGACACCATGCTGAGAAGAGTGTTCTATGAACAAGAAAAATCCCTAATTGCAACTTGATGATACTTAGCAAACACACAGATTTGAGTTTACTAAAACGTCTCCAAACAATGCGGCCTGGAGAAACCCCTCCCATGGGCTTCTGAAGACATGATCCAGGATGCTCACACCTGCTTTATATACTCTCTTAAGTGGAGCATCCCTGCTTAACACAGTGTGGGTATACACATACACACACACACACACACACACACACACATCAATTGGATACTTATGCTATGATATTAATGAACAAACTATATATAATTTTCAGTTGTCTTGAAAATTGGAAGTTGAGAGGCAAATTCAATTTTTTAACAATATTTATAGTATAATGTAAATTATGCAAAAAGTAAAGCCTATAATAAATGTACTATACTATACTACAGAAAAACAAATATTTAAAGAAAGTTTAAAAAAAGCAAGAATAGAGCTAGACCTATCTCTAGAGAGAAAAAAGAATTGGATTATGGAAAAATCTATATCAAAGGTGCTTCATTAATCTCTACTTTTATTTCTTTAATTAATAGGGTCTATGGGTAATTGTGGAAAATGGTAAATTATAATGTGCCTGTATGGAAAGTGCAGAGATGTTTGCCGTATTATATAAGTTTATATTTTATAATACTTTTGAAATTCATTATAATGCAAAAATGCTTTATAATATAAATGTTTTAAAATTTCCTATGAAGGTATTTCATAAATCATAGACAATTCTGCCCCAACAACCAGTCCTCACACTAAACACTACAAACAGGATTTACCTCCCTTCATCTGTTGCTAAGTGTTATTTTAGGGCATGTGCTCGATGTTGTACATAGATTACAGAGTAGGCACTACCAAAAGAAATATAAATACCTGTAACTTCTTACAGGAAAAGTAGCAAGAATTATATAAAGACTATGAAGATCTAGAAAGACACAATATGCATAGAAATGAAAGGAAGTTTCCATAAGTTAATAAAATAGTCAATTTTTTTCTTATAGTTAAGAAGTCAAAGATAACAATGTTATTTTTTTTAATAAATGTAAAGTTTTTCTGGCTGAATTTTAACTGGGTGGCACTCAGAGGGTTTGATGCAGAGCACATATATTAGCTGTTTTCCTGTTGTTGTGATAGAGTACCATGCCACGGCTTTCTTTGTGGTAATGTTCCAGAGGGACCATCACCACCACAATGGGAAGTGAGGCAGCAGTCATGGTGGCTGGAGAAGCAACCTGACAGGTCACATCTTAAATCACAAAGGAGAGAAAGCAAGCTGGAAACTGTCCTGGCCACATTGTCACACTTCCTCCATCAAGAACACATCTCCTAAGCCTATCCAAACAGTGCCACTAACCAGGAACCAAGTATCTGACCCCATGGGGGACAATCTCATTCAACCCACAGCTGTGCATGTCAATAATATGATTACTCAGATTAGAACAGATATCCAAAGTGTACTGCTGGAAGTTAAACCCTCAATTAGTAACATATGGATAAGGTCACACAGCAGCTTACCTGTAGAAGGAGCCTTTCAAATGCCAGGAAGTTATCCCACTTGGCAGTCTGTGGGTGCTTCAGAGTTTGAACTGTGGCCATCCCAAGCTGTAGAAGCCCACAGTGATTTCTAAGAGCTCTGAGGTTGTTCTTGAAGAGTTGAATATAGGACATGAGCTGCCCTGGAGTGACTCTTCCTGGAGAAACATAAAAATTTATCATTGTACTCTCTTCCCTTTTACTAAATAATGACAAAGAGGCCCTGAACAAAGTCACTGTCTTACATGTGCACAGAACTCCAAAGCTGACCAATCTTTCCTAAACTATTATCATTCTTCTAGGGACACAAAGGCTTGCAAGAAAGAAAAGAAGAATTAAGCCAACTGGCCAAAGCCATATTGCTAGTAGAACTCATTTGATAATTGCCTAATATCCTGAAAAGAGCTTTCAAATAAAGGCACACAAATATTTGTTGATCTCAATATAGAATATCTATGCATGACAAGATACAAGAATCCAAGAGTTAAATGGAAAGCTTTTTAGTTGTGTGTACCTATGTAAAGAACATGTTAGAACCGGGCAGTGGTGGCATACACCTTTAATCCCAGCACTTGGGAAGCAAAGGTAAGCAGATTTCTGAGTTCGAGGCCAGCCTGGTCTACAGAGTGAGTTCCAGGACAGTCAGGGCTACACAGAGAAACCCTGTCTTGAAACAAAACAAAACAAAACAAAACATGTTAGAATTGTGTCTAAAGCCTTCATCCCTGGTATCAGGGACTTCATAACTGTATTCATGAGGTTCAAGGCTGTATGTTCAATGGAACAAAAGTGTTTGGCAAATGAGAGTAAATTGCTAGTGAATGTACAAAGTGCATCTGAAGACGTGCACACTCTAGACTGATAAGCTCCTTCAGGGTCCTTTGATGGACTCATCTCCCACTTTCTGATTTGTTAAACTTCATAGCTGACTGTCATGAGTGTCTTACACAATACTCCTATACACCAAATTCTCCTCATCAGGCAAAAAGAAAGCATGGAGTCAGGCACAACTCTGAGTCGATAGATCATTCCTATAGACCTCACCCGTACTGTGCTTGTGGACTGTTCTCTGAAACTGAATTTCGACTGTTTATTGCTATCCTTACAGGTATTTTTACTGTTAATAAAACAACCTTTGTTGACTCAGCACATGCAGGCGCTCAAAGAAACATGGCCTCTTCTGATTCTCAGAGCAACTATAGGAGGTAGCAAACTAGGTCCCTGTGGCATCTGTTAGTCTCACTCAAGGTATTCACAACTGAGTGTCTGCCAGTGTAAGTCAACAGATGGCACCTAATATGCAACTTTTGCTAAAGATTATGACACACACAAAACAGACCTGGCCACGAGTAACTTAAAACCCTGAATCACATCTACCTTTTAAACAAATGTTTGTGAAGACATTAAAAATGCTAAGGTGCCTTCTTATCAGTGTTTGATGGCAAGCACATGAGAAAAAGAACAGCAAATGACTATTCCTCATGAATTTCTCTAGTTCTTCAACAAGGTTCAGCCTCACCTTGATGTCTGTCTGTCTGTCTATCTATCTATCTACTATCTATCTATCACCTATCAATGTATCTATTATTTATCTATCTATCTATCTATCTATCTATCTATCTATCTATCTATCTATCTATCTATCTATATATGTCTCTTCTCTTTAGAGTATACAAAATAATAGGTTTTATTTATGACATCTGCATTTATCATTCACCTCCTCAGTTATCCGCTCCCATCCTTGGTTCTCAAAGTACAACCTGACAATTTACTTGTTCATGTACTAAAAGAAAGAAGGAAAAAACACTCATACTTCTTGCCTTATTTTCTTCCCCAGGCTTATTAAGATATCATTTATATATAGTTAAAATCCACCCTTGTCTGGTGTGGAGTTCCATGGGTTTCGACAAACATCTACAGCATTTGTGTTGAGTTGTGGAGGATGTGAGAAGGAGCCTAGTGGAGGAAGAAGTGGAATGGAGAATAAGACCACATGGTCTCCTGTGCCTGCTGCAGGAATCCTGGTCAGGCTGTACATGGCTTGAGATCAAAAGTAACACCCAGCAAACAGTCAGACAGAACAAAACATCATGGACCATGGTGATAGCAGCTTCCTCAGTCTTCAAAGAACCCCCCCCCCCCGGGCAATTAGACCACTCCTCTACAGAATCATGGGCAAGCAAATTAAATTCAATAAGTCAGCAGTGTGTGTAATCCCCAGCTTGGCCCTTGATTACATAACTGCTCTTTTATTGGTTGAAAAATTATATGTATGCTTTGTACTGAACAATAAAAGTTAGATCTGCACACCAATGTTGGTCTCTGGGGTCTGAAATCTCTGTGGGCTCTGTCTCTGCTTTCCCTCCATTTCTCTATCCCTGTTCAACTGTGTTGAGTAACCATCACCACAAATTAGATGCAGATTCTAGGTTTCTATCAATCTATCTATGCCTCCATTTTGTCATCAATTCCATCCTTCCAACTCTACACCTTGATGAATACTAAAATGCTGTTGTCTGATCTCCCTCTCATAGTTTCTCCCTTCTAGAATATCATATAAACCACACAGATGTAACAAATATTTGACTCTGGCTTTTTTCACATCAGCATCATGTATTTGAGATTCATCCATGTTCCTGGTGGAAATAATAGCTTTCTCCTTTTACTTTCTGATTATTACTTCATTGTATTAGGCATACTATAGCTTAGGTATCTAGTTATCTCACCACAATTACAGGATAATTAGGGTTATCTTTTTGTAAACAAAGCCTTACCAACATCTAAGTATAGGTTTTCATGTGTCTATATGCACCTATGTTTTCATTTTTCTTTGGTAAATTTCTAAGAGTAGGTGGTTATAGTCATATATTAAGTGCATATTTATTATAAGTCTGACAACTTAAGGCAAAATGAACCATCCCATAGCAACATGAGAGAGGTTCTAGTTGCTTCGCATCCTCACCAGCACTTGATACTGTCAGTTACATTGGTTTTAGCTATTCTAACATGCATGTGACAAAAAGTCCTTATGGTTTGAATTTGCATTTTTCTATGGACTAGTGAAGTTGATCATCTTTTCAGGTGCACATCTGACATCCAATACTTCTTCGAGTTAAGTGTCCATTCAAGCCTTTCCCCTATGCCTTAGTTCGTTTCCTTAGTACTAATTTATACCATAACTTTCAACTATGCATTAATTTGATATATTTTCTCACACCAGCCACAGAAATAAACACATTGCTGCTAGAAATAAACATACAGAAAAATGTCTCCTTGATGTCCTCTTGATTAACTTAGCCTTCTCATAAATTACATGTGATATTACATACTTCTTGTGTAAATTACTATCATTTTTATGTCACAATATGAGGACACGCACTGTATTAAATATGTGAAAACAAGCATTGACCTGAGGTGCTCAGATCCCAAGGCTGGCATGAGCTCTGTGCGTCCCCACCATTTGCACGTGATGTTGACTACATCCTCAGCCTTCTCCATGTGCTTCCTATGTGTCACACTGGATGACCGCAACATGGAGAATGAAAGGCAGATTCCAGGTACTCTAAAGAAACAGCCATTCTTCCTGAGCATGTGCAAGGCTCTTGGTTCAATCTTCACTGCTGGGGTGAAGGTAGAATGGGCTGAGTCTATAGCTCCATGGTATAGGGCCTTCCTATTCGTAGAAAATCTTGGGCTCACTCTCTAGCACCAAAGGAGAGTGAGGGGTAAGGTTGGGTGGGGTGGGTGGGGGATCCACTTAACTACCATACAAATCTTATTCATCATGACTATAACAATAAAGAAAAATAAGTCCCCAGAGTGTCAAAGGCTCCATGTGTGTCATGGAACTCTGTTTTAGAGAAACATTTTAGAGGAAATAAGAATCACCAAGACATCACCAGATGATCTGCTTAGATTTTTATTGTAATAACTCTATGATCTACTTTTACATCACTCACTCTAGGCAAATGGTCTTCTGAGCCATACCATAGCCTCAGCATATGCTCATTTTAAAAATCAGGGTATCATCAATTAGAAAACATTTAATTTTTTTACTGTTAGCATTGCTGAGATTTGCACTTAGTCGATGTATTTAGGAAATGCTTCCTTCCCACTTAAGGCATGTGATGGAAAGAAACAAAATAACTCCTAACAAGAATACCAACCAAACCCAAGCCTTGAGCTAACAACCATGAAGTATCAGTGTTCTAGTCCACAGTATATCCTCTTCTTGCATAAGCTATGCCATGAAAGTAAGTCACTTTTCTAACTGGAATAACATTAAACTGGAAGTTGACAGAAGAGTTTCTTACATAGTTGCTCTAAAAAAAGCTTGTAACATTTTTATAATTTAACCACAACCTTATAAAAAATAAACAAACAAACAAAAAAACAAAACATGAAAAACCAAAAACCAAATGCAATCCAACCAATGAACTGAAAAGAAAAGCTTTCAGGAAGCCGGTGAGAGGTGGCACACTCCTTTAATCCCAGCACTTGGGAGGCAGAGGCAGGTAAATTTCTGAGTTCGAGGCCAGCCTGGTCTACAGAGTGAGTTCCAGGACACAGAGAAACCCTGACTGGAAAAACCAGAAAAGAAAAGCTTCCAGGATCAGTGACTCCACATGATGACTCCATCAGTGAGTAGGATCTCCCTACTTCTGCTTCTGTGCCTTTGATCTGTAAACTGGTTTTACTATGGTGCATAAAGCATTTGAAAGCATGGCATTTACAAATGGAAAATGCTATAAATATTGCATATTTTATGTGTTTTGAATAAATTACAAGTAATTAGACAGAAGTGATTTTGCATCAATGTTATTAAGTAAAGTCATCAAACCAGAAGAAAGAAAGAAAGAAAGAGAGAGAGAGAGAGAGAGAGAGAGAGAGAGAGAGAGAGAGAGAGAGAGAAAGGGAGAGAGAGAGAGCTACTATCAAAGCTCCCCAGTTCCTATCAACTAAGCAAGCAGTAAGAAGCAGGCATTGAAGAAGTAATAGAACAGTCAGCCAACAGTCAGCCATACTTCACTTTATGAAAGAGAAGCAGACACACCTGTCAGGCAGATTTACATGGTGATTTAAAAATGTCAACCCAGAAGGCTCTGCAAGATAATTTTAAGGACCATAAAATAAAGGTTACTTTATATCAAGACCACAATGATATACAGCAACTTTTGGAAAAGTGACACTTAAAAGTGACACTTTTAAGTCTTTAAACACTAATGCAGTTCATTAAAGCAAGCTCATTAAAATACAATTATCTCTTGGGGAAAACAAACTAAATGGACAGAGCTGAGCAGCGCAGCTACAGGAAGAGCCGAGAGCTATTGCAGCAGTGCCCAGCTCCAGCCCTGCCTGCCTCTCAGCTCTGCCAGCCAGGCCTGTTGTCATTGCACCCCTGCTCAGTGGCCACCATCGTCAGTGTGCTTCCCTTTGCTTTCAATGCCAACCAGCTCCCACTTCCCTACTACTTCACAAAGAGCCAACTTCAATACTTTATGTCAAGTCCTATATTTGCTATAAGATCAATGTGTAGAAATTAAGGATGTCTTCTTAACTGTACCAGTATTTTATTCAAGATTTTTATTTTTTTTGTTAATGCTCTGATTAAAGATTGTACATGAATGTATATGTGTGTGTATGTATATATGTGTGTGTATATATACATATATATTCCACATATGAAAGATAGATAGAATGGAATGTTCCTGGAGGTAAATTTTTCTTTCACAATGAGCCCTGATGCCTAAAGTGATCTTTGCATAAAACACAAGGTTTTTCAGGAGTGCAGATAAATAACATATAGATCAGAGTCAACTCTGCTGAATGTAACTACTCATGGCAGACAGCATTATTAGTGCAAACAGAATGCTGACTCATACCCAACATGAAAAACCAAACCTTCCATACTGACAACAGGTAATGTAGAAAGGGGACCTGGGAAGGGTTTTACCTGGGAGATAGGAAAGGATAATAGGGAGGATATATTCAGAGTACGCTGTAAGTATGAAACTGTGAAACAACACATTTTATTTTTAAAAAGAGTGGCAATATTTGTAAATAATGCATAAAAGGCTGAATGCCTACCCTGAATCCAGGGTTTTCTCAAGGGGCCCCACAGAATGATGGGAAGCAGCCAGAAGAGACCATGATGTAGTTTACAAAGGACAAAAGCACTCAGCACCCTGTCTGGCTCATCCGACTTGTACTGTATGTGAAGCAGTCTCATTTGTTGCCATCTTCAACAAGAATCACATTGTTCAAGTTCTAAAAAGACACTACGTCCTTCTGCCTTCTTTCTACTCCTTATCTTTCTGCCTTTCAGCCTTTAAAGATGGCCTAGTCGGCCATCACTGCAAAGAGAGGCCCATTGGACTTGCAAACTTTATATGCCCCAGTACAGGGGAACGCCAGGGCCAAAAAGGGGGAGTGGGTGGGTAGGGGATTGGGGGGGTGGGTATGGGGGACCTTTGGGATAGCACTGAAAATGTAAATGAGGAAAATACCTAATAAATAAAATAAAATAAAATAAAAAATCATCTGTCCCTTTGTTTTTGCCTGGTCAAGATTTATCGGTACTTATATTTCATCCTATAAGCATAGCTTTAGTATCACATTCTTTTTCCATAGGTTACATCTGAATGTTTAAAATCAATCAATACTGCTTACATCAATATAAACTATATAACTATTCATAGCAAAGCTCAATTGTATACTGTAGTTATATTGCCTCGTTCACACATTCCTTTGAGAAGCAGATGGTAAAGTTAGGGGGATGGGAATAATACTAATGCTTTATTTTATATATGCAGCCATCTGAACTTCCCATAAGCTTGCATGAGTATCTCTTTCTTACTTTCATGATTCTGAAACAAAGTAATGTCTGTTTCATGTATAATGGACAGATGTTTATTTTTCTCTGGGAAATCTGACTTTATTACTACCATTGATTGTACAATAGGTAAAGCTCTGTCTTTCAACAGCCACAGAAATTGAGGAGCAATAGTAACTCCTGCGTCCCACCTCAACTGAGGTCAAGGGTAAAGAAATATGGTTGAGGTGCAGATGGGGAGATTTAAGCCACACATGAGAAAAACATTTCCTGACGGTGATGACTATTAGACACAGAAACAAATTATTAAAGGGAGAGACAGAGAGAGGGGGAAGACCATATAAATCTTCCCTCACAGGGATGGAGGGCAGTATATCCAGCCATCTATACAATGAAGCTTAGAGAAAGCACAGCTGTGAACTGATGTCCACTTTATAACACCATAAAATACTCTAGAAGGCTTGAGAGGTAGGCTTTAATAGTGTGTGTTCTGGTTACACACACTTTTTTAGCCCTGTGTCACAGCAGAAAAGAAACTAATATGAAAATAGCACTTAGTTCTATGAAGGGAATCAATTCAACAGATCCAAAGAAATCTGCCAGAGGACCTTTTCTGAGGCTGGTCTGGAATAAAGTAAAACCACCACAGAATCGCAGGGCCCAGAGAGAAAATAAACAGCTCTCACCAAAGTTCCACAAAAGGGTGAAATATAAAACCACAAGAAACAGTTATGGCTTGCCTTTCTATGAACCTCCAGCATTCCCAGGGCTAGCACTGCCTCAGTAGAGAGCAAGAATGATACTTCCCTAACCAGGGAAAGAATACCAGGAATGTGCCAATGGAACATTCCCTTGGTGGGTCCACTCTAATCAAAGAACATCTGCTCTTAAAAGAATCTCTGAATAAAGAAACTCCCACTTAGGAGCCATGAGCCTTTTGCCATATCATGCTCTTAGTTTGTTTGTTTTTTAAACTCTAGCCCCAAGTTCTCTAATTCAGAATCGCTTTGAATAAGCAAGAAGGCCATCTTCAGGTGCCTAGCATCCATGTCACCTTCCACCTCCAGACAAAGGACCTCTCCAGTAAATAGACAACTACATTTAGAAGAAGGAAAGTGAAGGAGAGCTCTGAAGATGCTACAGCACAAAGTCTGCATGAACACATAGACCAAAAGGAAATGTCTTGATTCTGTTGTCCCTGCTCTGATTAAAAAACAAAAGAGAGGGATGGGAGGGGAAGGGAGGAGAGGAGAAGAGATGGAAGGAAAGGAGAGGGAAGGGGAAGAGAGGGGATGGGAAGGAAGGGAAAGAAAGAAAACCAGGAAGGTGGGCTGGAGGAATAGACCAGCAGTTAAGAGAGCCTACTGCTTTGGCAATAGTTCCCAGCACCCACACCAAAACTAAAATAAATCTTAAAAACAGAAACCTCAGGAGGAACTTCTTCTGAAATGAAGTCCTACAGGCCTCCAGTGGCTGACCACTGCGGCAGATACCCTTACTGCGTTCTCTAGAGTCACTCAGGGCACAGGTCCTGGCCTCAGCTTAGGGAGCAGCCTTGAGCTGACTATGGTGAAATTCACCTTGTCTGACTCAGCAAAGGAGCTCATGGTGTGTCTTGCCACACAGTGGAACATGATGCTACGTGCTGTGTCATCTTGAACAAGGGTTATTTCTAGGGTGTGTTCCTGCTAGAGGACCTGATGGAGGCCAGTAACCACAGCATCTTTTCATCTCCCAGACTGTGCCATCCTGGACCATACAGGCTTATACCATAGGCCACCAGGCCCTGTGGCAACAAACCTCACAGAGGCACTCCCCAGCCCCTACCCTCTGCATTTTAGTTTCTTGGTGCCTGAGTTCATCTATGAAGACCTGTCCCTGGCACTGAAACCATTACAAAACACAGAGCCCTGGGGAGCCCTCAGTCCCAGCCCTGCATGGCTATGCCCCAGCCACAAGCCTCTCCTCTGGATAGTTCTGGCATTTTATTTACTCACTGTTTTCACTGGGAAACTGTTGTCTTTCTTTCCCCTCCCCTACGTTCACTGGCATCCCTATCCTCTTCCGGGCATTTTGTATCCAACTGTATTTTCTTACTGGTTTGCGCTTTATCTTACTGGTTGTTTTTATTGTTGCTATTGTTTCTTTACATTTAAAACTTGCATTTTCTTTTTTATTCACCTTTATACATTTACCTAATTTGGGTTTGGATTTTTGCTTTTCTGTTTTTAAATTTTATTTTAAATGTACATTTTGCCTGTATGTATGTATGTGTGTATCTATGTATGTATACCATGTGCGAGCCTGATTTCAAATGAGGTCAATAGAGGGCAGAAGGTCCCTGGGACCGGAGGAACAGATGGTTAGGAACCATCGTGTGTGCTGGGAATGAGACCCAGGTCCCCTGTAGGAACAGCAGGTGCTGTAATGATGAGCCATCTATCTCTCCTGCTCACTCTGTATTTGCATTCACACTGACTCATGATTGGAGTTTGTTTTGTTTTCTGCTCTTCTGACCTCTAGCTCATTTTCTTCCTCCATACTTCTCTTCTCCTTTTCATTTATAGAATCTTGCTTCCCCCATAGTTTCCTTTTGCCATGCTTCCTTTTATTTTTCACCTCATACATGTATTACTTCCACATTCACCCTAAATGAGTTTTGGGTTTTTTTTTTGTTTGTTTGTTTTTTGTTTTTTTTTTTTTTTTTTTTTTTTTGGTTTTTCGAGACAGGGTTTTTCTGTATAGCCCTGACTGTTCTGGAACTCACTTTGTAGACCAGGCTGGCCTCGAACTCAGAAATCCACTTGCCTCTGCCTCCCGAGTGGTGGGATTAAAGGCGTGCACCACCACGCCCGGCTTTCCTAAATGAGTTTTAACCTCACAGAAAATTCTACATTAGTTTTCCCAGTGTCTGGTTAATAGTGATTGGTGATATACTAGTGTGCTTTAATCAGTTTTTGTAGTACTTTTTTATCTGATACATTGTGCTGTTGCTGTTAAAACAGTTTTTAGTCTTCACTAAGTGACTCTAGGAATATATTAAACAGATGTGCACATTGCACCACAAAACATAAGAAGTATGAAAAGGGTGGGCAACACAATTTCTTTAAAAGAACATAATTATCCAGATACTGAATTCATAGACACTAAAATGGATAAAATGCTGTATGAAGATTGTGGAGTTTACTAGTAAAAATAATCAGGAACCTCAAAGAGAGCACAGTCAAGCAAATCAGCCTAAGGCAGGCCATGGATAGAAGAGGACGACACAACAACCTGGACAGAAAAGCCAGCAAAGTGAGAGGAAATCAGCACATCACACCAACGTCATCACCTGAACCTACAAAAGGCCAGCTGCAGTGACAGACAGGAGGCAAAGCCAGGGTACCGAGGACAGAAGCTGTCTGGTCAGATAGCCTGATGTACACTGTGCAGAAGTAGCAAGACAGACTCTGCCTCAATAAGGCAGAAGGCAGGAACTGATGTACATGTGTGTCCTGTGACCTCCACATGAGCCCTCACTCACACACACTCATACACACATATGCACACACACAATAAATAAATAAAATAATTGAACATTAAAATAGAGCTGCCATATGATCTAGCTATTCCACTCCTGGGTGCACATCCACAGAACGGTAAGTCAGCAGGCCACAGAGATCCTAGCATGTCCACTCTTTCTGCTGCAGTATTTCCAATAGCTAAGAAATGGAACCAAGCCTACATATCTACCAACGGAAGATGGAGAAAGAAAATGTGTAAACATACAATGGAGGCTAATTTGGCTTTAAAGAAAAGCACTGCTCCGGCAGGTAAATGGATGGAACAAAAGGGCATTGTATTAACTGAAATGCTTCCAGATGTGGAGTCTCAGTTTAAACGTGTGTGTGGGCGCGTGCGCGCGCACGTGTGTGCAGGATTGCATGCATGTGTGTGCATAAATGATTAAAGGAGACCTTGACAGGAGAAGAAGCTCTCTTGAAGGAGAGGGCAGCGAGGAGTGGAGGTGGACTGTTGGAGAGTCGGCCAGTGAGAAATGGGGAAGGGAGGCTCTGCCACCTGACACTATAATGCCCAGCAAAGCTTTACCTCAGAAATGGAGAAATAAGCTATTTCCCAGACAAGCAAATTTAGGAAATTCATCACCACCAGATGTAGCTCATGAATCTCGTTTGTCTGACTGAGACAGGGCCTCCTCACTCCTTACATAGCCCGGGCAGGTTTAGAACTTACTATGTAGCTCAGGCTGGTCTCAAATTCATGGCAATTCTGATCCACTTTCCAAATTGATCTGTCTTACAGGATTTTTTTTTAAGTCAGAGTGACTTTTCTACATGAACTTCTGATCCTCCCGGCTCTACCCCTGAAGGCTGAGGTTACAAGCATGTACCACCAAGCCAAGTTTTATACAGTGCTGAGGACTGAACTTAGGGTTTCACCCACACTAGGCAAAATTCTGCTGCAACCCCAGGTTTCATTAGGATTTGCTTAAGGAAAGCCTTCATTCAGAAAGGAAATAATGGTAATTACTATCAGGAAAGTCCCCAAAACTATAAAACTCATTAGCAGAGATGAATACATTGTCAAATTCAGAACACTTGATTCTGCAACAGTGCAACAGCAGTGTGGAAGCCTCTTATGTCTCTAGTTTGAATGCCAAAAGTTACAATTTTCAAGAAAACAACTGCAGCTATAGTAAGTTAAAGGAATATACAAAAAAATGAGATGATTGTAAACACGAAAATATAAATTTAGGAAAAGGGGTAAAAGCCTAGGCATTTGTTTGTGATCCAAGCTGTTATGAGCTTAAAATAGTCTATTACAACAATATGTCTTCTGTGAGCCTCATGGTAACCACAGAATAGAAGACTGCAGCAGATGCACAAACAGGAAAGGCAGGAATTAGAGCTTTACACTGCAGAAAAAACAAAAACAAAACCAAAAAACCAAGCGAGGAGTAGTGAACCAGGGACAAGCAGAAAACCAAGGGAAAGGAACAAGTCTTCACCCAGGAGGGACCTAAATAGGAAGTTAAAGTGGCCTCTGGGAGCCTCCATTAGACTTAAAGACACACATGGACTTAAAATGAAAAGATGAATAAAGAGCCCATACACATAGTGGACAACAGAAAACAAGAATAGCCTATACCTTATGAGACAAAACAGCATTCACGCTAAGACTGCTGCAAGAAGTGACTATACGTAGTGTAAATACATCAAGGAGATGAGAGATGGCCCAGTGGTTGAGGGCACTTGATTTTGCAGGACTTGGGTTTGGCTCCCAGTACCCACAGGGTGGTTCACAGCAATCCTAACTGCAGTTCCAGGGTACACATCTTCTGCACTCCATGGGTATCAGGCACATGCAGTAGTACACATACATGCAGGCAAAATACTCATACACATAAAGTAACCAGTCTTTAAAATGTAGGTAGAAATATCTGTCAAAACATTAAATGGGTAAAGCAAATATTAAGAAATCTTTAAAAAGATAATTAGGCTCTTGTTTAATAATAGGAGACTTCAATACCCTATTTAGTCCAGTTAGACCTAATGGGTATGTATGAAACCATCCATTCAGTAGGGGTGAAATTTGTGTGTTTATCATACAAGGAACACTCTAGCAAGAAACATTCTCTCAGGAGGGCAGAATATTACAGCACAAAACAAGTCTTAATGAGTTCAAGACTGGAATAGTTCAGTGTATGCTTTCCAACCACAACAGCGTGGAGTTAGAGTCAACAACAGAAGGAATCTTAGCAAATTCACAAACATGCAGAAATTAAACACCACACTCCTCCTGAAAAGCCAACAGATAAACCCAAAAGAAAATTTGGAAGTAATTTGGTTCAGAAGTTAAGAGCACGTACTGCTCTTACAGAAGATGAGAGTTCAGTTCACAATTGGTAGCTCCCTCTCCTGTTGTTGGGGACCTCCCTGAAGACTAACCTGCACATCTGCCACATATGGGCAGGGGCCTAGGTGCAGGACATGCTCACACTTCGGTTGGTGGTTCAGTCTCTGGGAGCCCCAAGGGTCCAGGGTAATTGACTCTATTGGTCTTCCTGTAGAGTCCGTGTCCTCTTCCGGTCCCTCAATCCTTCCCACAACTCTTCCACAAGACTCCCCAAGCTCTATCCAGCGTTTGGCTATGGGTTTAATTACTGTTGTTACATATACAAACTCTCTCCATCCACCCTTCCTCCTAAGTCCACCTGTTTGCTCATATGCTCAAGTGTTTCAGGCTAACCACTTGGGATTTGCTCACTTGTCAGGACTGTATCTTTTTTAACATCTAACAGTGACTCCACCAATCTAAGGAATCATGTCAATTTTACATCTCATAAAATATGGCAATCTTTACACAATATAATTCTCATAGATGTTCCCACAAACCCATGTTCCTGACACACTTTCAGGCATGGTCAAAACTATGTTGATGACGCTGAAGTTCTGCTACTGTGCTGTATTTGTACTAATGACATAAAACTGACAGTGGCCACAAGTGTTGTGGTGACCCAATTAGTATTGAGGCTTTAATGCCAACCAGACAGCAGCTTGGACATATGCAGGTAGTCAGCTTCACTTCAGAATGGCCATGATGCAAGTGTTACTCATTTGACCACATCTCAGCCTTAGGAACTGTTCAGCGAGGAGGCAGTGAGGTGGGGGAACAGAAGCATCCTTCATGCACCTCGGGAGGAGCCGGGCAGCAAGGAGAAAGGGTATTCTGAGAAGTAAACTTTTTTTTTTTTGGTTTTTCCAGACAGGGTTCCTCTGTATAGCCCTGGCTGTCCTGAAACTCACTTTGTAGACCAGCCTGGCCTCAAACTCAGAAATCCACCTGCCTAAGAATGAGTTCTAGAAACCTTGGTGAGAGAACCAGGGCATCTAGAAAGCATAGAGAAGGGCTCGGAGCTAGCTCAGTAGGTAAAGCACTCACAGCACAAGAGCAAAGCCCTGAGCTCCAGTCCCCAGGTTCGAGATAAACCTGGCCCAGCTCTGGGCTAGTTTTATCTACAACCCCAGAGTCCTGGGCTGCAGGAAAACTGTGGTCTTGTTTGGAGTGACGTGGAAATAAGATAGAGGCTAAGACCCTAAGGCTGGCAGAGCTCATTAACTGAGCTCTATCTGCAAGGCATAACCAATGATGACAAATCAACGGAGCAGCAAAGTGTAGGTAAGAGGAAGGCAGGAACCCATTAGAAAGACAAAGGCATCGGAAACGCAGAGCGGCATGAGGACAACAGTGGAAAATTCCACAGAAGACGTGAGGGATGCCCAGAGACAACAGTGGAACAAAAACATCAGAAAGGAAATCTGTAAACATAACAGTCACACAGCACGCTAAAGCAGAACTGCTGACTGCTTCTTTCTGTCGCCCACACTCATCAGGCAACCCATTCACCGAATCAACAAGCACCACGCTACCTGTCATGTACCGAGTTCTTCAAATGGCCAGTGAAGACTGTGACTTAGACACTGTCTGCTAAGCTTTTAGGTTAATGCACAATACACTGCAGCAAGTACTAAGAAAAGATTGGTGGCTCCTTAGTGGTTTGAACCAGAGTAACCAAGAGAGGGGGAGACGGGTATTTTAAGTTAACTCTGCAAAGAAAGCAACAGACATATCAGGTCATGAAAAATCACCCAGATTTTACAAAGACACAAAGACCTGAGACTGTGTCCACACATGCTTGGGACTGTATGCTGGAAAGTGAGAAATATAGTGGTCAAGGCTATGGCAGGAAAATGATGTAATTTTTAAAGATCATAAGCTAAGAAAAACTGAAGTGTTAATAAACAACAGAAAAGGAGGGAACACAGGTAACTGCACAGACAAGAAAGAAGCCAGGCCAACAAGCCTACTGAGTCTCTGCCCAGCCTGCTCGCGTCTCTCTAGTTAGCACCTGACTGAGGGTGAGGGGCAGGAAGGCCTATGAAGGCAGTCATGCTCAGCCTCCAGGGGCATGCGTGGTAAGACAAGGAGAGAAAGCAGCGGCCCAGGAACCAGCAATGGACGGACTAGGACAGAGCAGCAGAGCCTGGCTCTGAGAAGTCTTGAAGGAGGAACAGAGAGCAAAGGAGAAAGCAGGGCCACACATGGGTACCCCACGGGGCTTAAAGGCATAACGCTGTCCAGAAACAGCGTGCTTTAGATCTGGGCAACTCTAGGAAGGAACGTGGACCCCTGGGGGATTTTGGGCAAGGGGATGATACAATGATAGCGTCATGTATAGCAGTGTGGACACCCTGTCTGGACTCCTCTCTCAGCAAGAAACTTGATAAGGAAGTCAGCTGGCCAGCCTTGAATCTTCACTTACTCGTTCTATGAGTGTCACAGGCCAGCCAGTAGATTAGAGGTTTTCAACCTGTGGGCTGCAACCCCATTGGGAACTGAACAACCTTTTCACAGGGTCACATAGCAAGTATCCTGCATGTCAGATATGTACATTATGATTCTAAATATAGCCAAATTACATTCATGAAGTAGCAATGAAAATAATTTCGTGACTGGGGGTCAGACAACAAGAGGAACTGTATTAAAGGGTCACATCATTAGAAATGCCAAAAAGCACTGCAGCAGACAGAAAGTATAACACCTATTTGAACACAGAAATCTGGCTAATTAAAAGAAGAAGGGAAGGGCATCATAGGAGTAACAATAGGAAGTTGTAGTTGACAACAACACGGTGGAGAAAACAAAATATAAAGGTGTACGGGGTGAAACTTAGATGGCCCCTTAGTTCCACCCCTGAGGAAGCAGTACTGCTGACAAGCAGTCCACACACCCATGGGAAGCAGACAAGAAGGAGCAAGTACCCTCTTTCCCCTCCAGCCCACATCTCCCTCAGCACTGCTTATTACATAGCCTGCTACAGAGCCAGATGGAAAAGAAGTTTGCTCTCAGAGTCCCAGCCCTAATCTGAGAAACAATAACTAATACCACAGAAATCCTAAAAAAAACCTCAAGCTTCCTAGGTCTCAGTTTTCCTGGTCTATGAAATGGGTGTAGAAAATGGATAACAAACTCACATGATTATTGAGAGCATTAAACAAACTATGGAAAAATTCCATTGCAGTGTCTATAAGTAAACAGCTGCTCAATAAAAGTTCATTTTTCTTGCCCTTTTCGCAAATTAGGAACAAGTAAAACATAAAAGCAATGTGGGAGTTAAGCAGTGTATGTGGCCCTAGGCCATGCCTAGACTTTCCACAGTTTCTTAACTGTAATTAGATGGTATGTTGGTCATAATTAGTATTTAATCTCTCCTTTTATACACTTTGCCAATTCACTTCATTCTTCATTTCAGCTTTGCTCCCCCATTCTCCTCCTCCTCCTTCTCTTCTCCCTCCTTCCCTCCCTCCCTCCCTCTTTCAGACACACACACACATTCCTCTTAATCACAAAATTCTATAATAAAGTAAAAGAAAACATATATGTGATAAAGACAGAGCTTGCATCCATCTAAAGGAACCAGTGACTATAAGGACCAAGATCAGGAAGGAGTCCTCCCACGCTACTCCAAGCCATGCTCACCTTCTAGGGGACAGATACTTTCCCCAGTTTTGAGTAAATTCAGGTTGGGCTAATAAGCCACAAAGTGTGACTCACCCACAAATATAACTGACTGTGTATCCTTCACAGTCTGGGGAGGAAAGCTACAGAAACATAATGTCCCGCACAGCAGCTGAAGATGCAGCTAAGAAGGATGAAGACTGAGGAAGCCGACCCCCCCACGCCCCCCAGTTAGTGGGATTCTTTTATTTAAAAAAGAAAAAGAAAAAAGAAGCCCTAAAATAATCAGCAGAGGTCTCAAGCATGCACGCCCTCTCAAGGCATCAAGCTGAAAGGACAGTAATGTCTTTGCGTTCTAAAGGGGTGTTCCCGCCACAAGTCCAACACCAGAGTGTAGATCCCTTCTGTGGGGAGCGGAGAGCAGGCCAGCACAGTGGACCTCTGGAGAGAGGCATGCTGGGAAACCTGCCATAGGAATGTCTATGGCCTTTGTGGGTTGAAACAAACGTACTTCTTAGGGTCTACTTGTTTCTTACTTTTAGAAGATATTTTTCCTTGTATGAAAGTCAGTGGGAAGAATACAATTCCCTTTCCAGTGTTTTAAAAATCACTTTTCTGGAATGTATCTATTTAACTGACAATTTAATAACAAACTCTCAGTAAGATGACAGATATTTAGATAAACAGTGATAAAATGAAGTTTTTCAGCAATTACTTTTATCATTTAAGAGAACACAGTTTATATCTATTGGTGTTGGTCGTGGAGGGGCTGCGGGGTTTTATATTGATGATCTGAGGTTTCCAGCAGGAAACCCAACTCAGAAATGTAAATACTGGAGAATGCTAGCTTGCTCTAGAATCAAAAGATGTTTAATGCCTCAAAAACACCAGAAGCTTTGATTGAAGGCAGAAAAATTCATCCTTTAGTAAACTTTACAACACAGGCCAGGGGGTCCTGGGGAGTGTAATTTCTTCCTGGCTGCTGCATCCCAACTCTCCACCATGTGAGCCACCAGTACGGAACTGTTTGATGATAAGCTGACCGACAGGCAGTTTTCCAATACTGATGTCTCAGTGTTCTGAAAACTTCTAGTTCTTTGTCTAACTTCTCACGGTTCTAGGTCTGTATGTGGGAATGAGGTCTGGTGACAGTAAGCAGAAGTGGGTCACCACACTGCCTTATCTCTGACTAGATGGCACTTGGCACAGGCATCGAACATGGACTGACCCTGAACAATCCACTGTTTCTTCCCCTCATCCCCCACCTCTCCTGTCTGGAGTTTGGGGATAAAGAAAAGTATTTTATCTTTTGGGGGTTGTGGGAGTTGATAAGAAAAAAAAGTCAAACATTTAAATTTGAATTCTTGGTGGAGTTACTCATGATGTTTTGTTGGATATTTTCTTTTTTTTTTTTTAATTTCTGGCTTTGGTTATTTTTCAAAGACAGAGATCTTGAGAAAAGTAAAGTTTATTGATATTTAAAGAGTCTACTGTTGAGATATAAAATTTGATTTATGTTCTAAGATAAGATCATAAGGCTTGCCACTAAAACACAGTATAAATCATTGCCGGATCTTCTGTGCACTCTGCCCTCCCTTAATTCCCAATGTGAATTAGTTCTTGCTTCACTGTACTGGAGTAAGGAACTCCAAACTAAACACACACAGAGGATTGTGGAAAGAGGCAAGGAGCCCAGCATGGTGCTTTATCCCAGCACTGGGGAAGCTAAGGAAGGAAGATGCTGTGTTCAAGGCCAGTCAAAAGGGAAGGGGGCGGGATGCTGGCCACTGGATAAACGACTCGTACAGAGTGAACTTTGCATCCCTAGCACCCACATAAAAGCCTGGCATGTAATCACCATGCTCAAGAAGTAGAAATAAGGGATTCCTACACAACCTGCCTTTATAAATAGTATGGTAAGTGATGGTGTAAGATACCCAATGATGTCAACCTTTGATCCTCATGTGTACGTGCACATATATGTATACAGGTGCTAATGTAGTCAAACATGCATGCACATAAATATATACATACCACACACAAGTACACATGTTAAAAACAATAAAGAGAAAGAAGAAAAGCAAGCAGGGACAGGACAGTTCACAGTTTTTTACTGTGGGATGGCAACCCCATCCTTCCACTTGATGCCCTGTCTTTCTACTGGAGGTGGGCTCTACAAGTTCCCTCTCCCCACTGTAGGGCATTTCACCTAAGGTCCCTCCCTTTGAGTCCTGAGTGTCTCTCACCTCCCAGGTCTCTGGTACAAGAGGGTCCCTCCATCTCCTACCTCCCGAGGTTGCCTGTTTCCATTCTTTCTGCTGGCACTCGGGGCTTCAGTCCTGTCCCTCTAATACTTGGTCATGTTCCCCTTTTCCCCTCCCAGAACCCTCCCTCCCTCTGCCCACTGTGATTGCTTTCCCCTCCTTCCAAAGTGGGATTGAAGCATCTTCACTTGGGCCCTGGAGAAGAGATTGAGGGAAAGGAGGTTCAGTGACCAGTCCAAATTGAGATCTAGCTCAAGGGGAGGCTCCAAGGCCTGACACTATTACTGATGCTATGGTGAGCTTACAGACAGGAGCCTAACATGGCTGCCCTCTGAAAGGCCCAACAAGCAGCTGAAAAACTCAGATGCAAACACTTACACTCGAGCAATGGACAGAAGCCGGGGACCCCTCTGGTTGAATTAGGGAAAGGCTGGAAGAAGCTGAGGAGGAGGGAAACCCCAGAGGAAGACAGCAGTCTCTACTAACCTGGACCCCTGAGATCTCTCAGACACTGAGCCACCAACCAGGCAGCGTACACCAGCTGATATGAGGCCCCTGACACATATGCAACAGAGAACTGGTCTTGCCTCAGTGGGAGAAGTACCACCTAACCCTTGAAAGACTCGAGGCTCCAGGGAGGAGGGAGACCTGGTGGGGTAGAATGGGGGGGTGGGCATTGGGGACAACCTCATAGAGATGGGGGAGGAGGAATGGGATGAGGAACTGTGGGAGGGCAGAACGGGGGCAGGGGGATAACGACTGGACTGTAAAAACGATTAAAGATAATTTCATCTTTACTTTTTAAAAAAGGAAGCAGGCAAAAGAGAGAAGACAGAAAGGTAGGAAGGCAAGAAGCGGAATGAATAGACAGACACCAGGGCAATATCAAAGCTGCAGCTTTGCTTCTTTTGAAAACAGGATTTCTGGGCTGCCTCCGCAGAGGCAGGGGCTTACCCATACTCATCTTGATGGGCAGGTTCTCTCTGCTGGCTGCTTCCACTAGATGTCTCCGAACTTCCATCACTGCCTCTTTGTGCTTGGAGTTCAGTAAGGCTTCCCACAGGGCCTTGGCTGAGGCCTCACTGCAGTGGAAACACATACAGCTTAGAGTAAATTCCTACTGGGAAATAGGAGCACTAATACCATCATTGCCACTGGGAAGTATTAACTTGATACAGGGTGTCTAATTCATTTAATGGGCAGGATATTAAGGAATTAAGGGGACAACAAACTCAGGATAAAGGGGAGAAGAAAGGCTACATTGTTCCATGAAAGTATGAGAAAATTATGTATTAGATATATTTTTGGAGACTTTTCATTTGAAAGTAGTTAACAATGCAACTCATTGCTAAAGAAACATGAATGTCAGAAAAGCCAAAATTAAATGTAAGGCTAAAACCAACATATCAATAGTGTCAACTTGACATAGCATACTGTGTGAGAGGCACAGAGAAATCCTCACTGAGAATTCTTGTACAGATTGTCAATGTACTTCCTAACAAGCAGACTTCCTGGTGAGTAAGAATGAGGGCTTGCACTCGGTGGCAGGCACTGAAGTATTCCACTCCAGGCATTCAGCAGGAAGGATGGCCCTTAGGGAAGCCTTTACAATCATCTGTTGATAGCAGCCCAAGCACTGCATTATGCAGGGTCTCATCTGGGTTCATTTCCCAGTAGCTCTCTGTCTCATCTGCCATGTCGTGTCCCTGTTATAAATGAGCACAGTGTTCTTCCCGGAAGGCAGCGGCCACAAAGCCAAGTATACGCATTTGTAATAACGTTTTCAAAGCTCAATATAAAGGAAACAAGGGTGACTTTGTCCTTTCCTAAGGACATCTTCCACCTAAAAAGCCCCACCAACACTAAGCACTCAATAAAGAGTAATAGCTCTTTATCAGCTACTCTTACATGTGAAGTCATATCTTTAAACTCAAAACTACAGCTTCTCTGATGGCTAGCTTAGCTACCAACTTGTCAGACTGAGGAATACATAAAAAATCAGTAAAGCACATTTCTCCATGTCTGAGAGGATGTTCCCAGAGGGAAGTCCTGACCTGCCTGTGGACTCCACTGTCGAATATGTTGGGCGCTGGGCAGAAGTAGAAATTAAAGAAGCAGGGAAGGCTTCGAGCCTGGGCTTGACGCTGTGTGGGCATTCTGATGCGTTTGCCGCTGCTTACAGGCAGTAGGCTCTACACACAGCCTTTGAGTGCTCACTCAGAGCTTTACAGGGAGCTTCTAAGACTCCAGCCTAGGCCCGGAGCTAAACCTTGCCTCTAACCTCCTCCCCACCTTATTCCGAGGCATCCAGCTTCTTCAATGGAGGGAGCAGCTCCCTCTAGCTTCTAGCTGCCCACAGTTATTGTAGAACTCCAAGTCTACAACTGTAGAAGTCTTTTTCTAATCATATACTTAGTCTTGGTGCTCCTCTAAAGGATCCTAACAGAACCCACATCTATCATCCTCAGGTTTATTATGTGAGCATATAAATTACATGTCATGCCCTATATATGGATGGCATATATATGGATGACAGATAAAAGAAACTCTCAGTGACTTAAAATCTGGAAGCTTACATATTTATAACACATAAGCAAAGACATTACAAAACATGTAACATGAGTTTCACTGACAAGGGAATAGACTCTATGCTAATAGAATCCTATCTGGGAGGAGAGTGACTGAGAGAATGGCTTCTTCTGCAAACAACAAGCTAGTACAAAGCCACTAAAGCTCTAAATGCGGCCAAAGGAAGACATTATGCCTCTGCCCAGGAGGGGGAATGGTTATCATGGCATAGCTACAAACAGGAGGAAGGAGCATTTTAGAACATTCAAAGCAGATATGCAAGGGACCTAAGACTGTTTTGCTCCTTCCAAAGGGTAAGCCAAAGACAGTCTTCACCATAATTCAAAAGTACATCTATTTGCTTTGAGGTTTTCAAGAAAACACCCAATTTCTCTAAAGAGTGGAATGCAATTGGGAATCACTGAAGAACGCTGAGCAGCTAATTTACACGGCCAGCTTCCCAAACTTACGGTCCACAATCACACCCTATCTTTTTCCGTCAAAATTACTCTCCCCTCATCCCAGGTCTCAGTCTCAACTCAGGAGCTCCAGAGTAGAGCATCACTACCCTCTTCCTTTCCATGAGAATATACATCTCACTAATACAGTGCATCTCCAAGGTCGCAGTGGGCTGACTAATGCTCAGACTGCCCAGTAGCTTACAGAAGTCACTAAGATGCATGCTCTGGAGTCAAAAAGGTTGTGTGGAAACTCCAAGTATTATCCCTACCACCCAATCCAAACATATGGACTATGGTACCATCCTCTTAAGCATAGGACTTCCTTCTCTTCTTTTCCAAGAACTTTCTTCCTAAAAACGTGGCTCCCCCACTGGTCTCTTCTAAAACAGAAGCTTCTCGGACAGATGAAACGAGGAGGAAGCCATCCAGTCCTTATGCTAACCCACTCTCGCTCCTACTGGGCCATAGTGACCTACCTGATCTTTATACTGCTGCTAGACCTAGCATGTGTTCCCATGTTTAATCGTCCCATAACTTGCTCATGAAAGATGAAGTACTTCTATAAAAAAAAGGGACTTTGTCTGACTCACTGCAAAATTCCTCATTCCCTGAAAATGGTGCCAAGTCTGTGGTAGGTCTCTCACTAAACCACAAGTAGGATGAGTTGGTGCATATCATTAATTCTCTGCTTCCCTCATCGATCTCCCTATGAGGAAAGCAACACGATTGACTTCACAGACTCAATACAGGAATATGTCCACACAGCTCTTTTCTGACTTCCTAGATTAAGCTGTGTTGTTGCTGCTGCCATTACTACTGTGATTGGAAGGTTTACAGTGGGGCTTAATAGACAGGATAAATCCACTTAATTATCAAATGTTTTCATTCATAAATTCCTAGTTGTGCACAAACACCCACTCCAGATTTTTACTCTTTAGTTCTTGTGTACTAAAATACCTTAGAAGAAATATAGATTTTTTCCGAGATTCCTAACACTGACACATAGGTCATGTTCCCTTAAAAACTGTTTTGTTGATACAAACAGTTCTGTCTGATTTCAGAATGTGTGCTTCTTGTTCTAAGCAGTTTTTTATTTTATCCCATGATTATTCTGTGTATGTGTGTTGTGTGCATGTGATATGTGTGTAGATGCAGGCATATGCTTGAAGTTGTTAGAAGACAACTTTTTTCATCTGATGTGGGGGATATAACTTAGGGCATCAGACCATGTAGCAAACACCTTTAACTGCTGAGCCATCTTGCCAGCCCTTAAAATGTTTCTCTTTTTAAATCATGTTATTTTTATGTGTACAGATGTTTCGCCTACATGTATGTCTATGCAACATGTGTATGCAGCGTCTGCAGAAATGAGAAAAGGACATTGGATCCCCTCTGGGAATGAAATTGCAAACCATTGCTAGCTACCATGTAGATGCTGGAGATTGAGTCTGGGGCCTCTGAAAGAGCAACCAGTGCTCTTCAGTGCTAAGCCATCTCTCCAGGCACTCTGAAAAAAACTTCTTACACTATGATGCTATCAAAGGCGGACACCTTAAGTTTCCCAAGCAAATATCCGTGAATTAATTTGGCTGAGGACAATCAAACCATACTATATTAGTAACTGCTTTTTACTGCTGTGACCAAATGTGTGACATGAAGTACCTTGAGAAAGGATTTATTTTGGATTAGAAATTAGGGGAATACAGTCTATCATTTCAGGGGAGACATGGTAATGGGAACATAAATAGCTGGTTTGATCATGTCTTCAGTAGGGAGACAGAGACTTGAATACTCAGATACAGTTCACTGTATTTTTTTTTAAATAATCTGGGATCTGGCCTATAGGAAGCTGCTATGTACATTCAGATGGATCTTCTCTCCTAAGTTAGCCTTGTCTGAAATACCAACACACACACACACATATGTGTGTGTGTGTGTGTGTGTGTGTGTGTGTGTGTGTGTGTGTGGTTCCAAATTTCACCAAGTTGAGAATCAAGATTAACCACAGAAATCTACTCCTCATCAACTCAATCCCCAAATATATTTAAACCTTAGCACCTACCTCTGTCCTCACATACTCATGAACATTTTATAATGAACAATACATTTAGTTCATCTGTAAACAGTCTTCCAAATGTTAACAGTTCTAATATTGTTCCAATGCCCAAAGTCCAAAGTCTCTTCTGAGACTCAAGGCATCATAAGATTCTGTAAAGTCAAAAAGCGAGTTAAATATTTCTATTATATAATGGCACATTCCAAAGAGTATATTTCAAAGAATACAGGCATAGCAAGGAATATTAAACCTAAGTAAAAACAAAAACCAGCAGAACAAATAGCAAGCCCTGCATGCAGCTCCATATCTAGTATCAGGACTTGTAGTTGCATCATCTGGACCCCAATGGACTTGAGCAGACCCACCCCTCTAATTTTGCTGTCTATAACACAGCCTGCAACACATGGGCTCCTCCCTTGGGCTGGCTCCCTTCTGCTTCCTCAGTGTATGGCTCATGGTCCTGGCACCTCCAACATCCTGGGGTCTCCATAATAGTATAGGGTTCCTGGCCAGTTTGATGTAATGACCTCTTAGGACCACCTTACAGGGAATCCAATCCTATTACACACTGACTGGCCTCAGCTGCTTTCTAGAATTTTGGTGAAAATCTCTATGACCCTATATGCCTTGCTTGTATGCCTAAAAGCCACCACCATTAAATGACACTACCAAATTCTGCTGCCAAGTAACGATGTATCTGATAGCCATCCATCCCACACATACACTTCTACTACAGCAGTAGACTCTATGTGCCTTAGAAGCTTATTTGGAAATGTGAAGAAATCAAGTTGTTATTAATCAGAAAATGTCCTTCTTCCTTGTTAGCTAGCTTCTGTAGTATTAGAAGGTGCTCTACATACTGCAGGAGGCCGGGGGCAGAGAATAAGCAAAAGTCTTACCCAGCTGTGACCCCTGGAGCTACAGGAATGATCAGTGTGACCTGAAGAACATGGGTGCAACATTCACAAGGATGCTACGGGAGTGGCCAACTGCTTTCTGAGTGGATCTAAGGCCCGCTCCACAGGAGGAAATACATGTCTGATACTATAAGTCTGGTGAAGACTAGGAGCCAGGGGAACAAGGGCCCAGAGGTAGGCTCTCTACTGCTATCTAGCTAAATGGGCATAGGTAGCAAACAGCTCTCTAAGTTCCCTCTTTAGAAGCATGGGTTAGTGCAGCTCTCAAACCTTATTGGCTAAGTTTCCTTGTGCAATGGACGTTGGACACCGGCAGTAGTCTCTATCATTTACAGCCACTTTCTCTGCATTCGCTTTGTTAGGAACTGTAAACTCACTCAAGGTTCCTTTCATTATGCCACAACCTGGATGTAGGCTTGTCTTAAAAGGTCCTTCCAAAAACAAATATGTTCATTAGTTTTTAACTCAACCTCACTCAGATTTTCCGGACAAAAGCAGAATGTAGCCAGCTTACTTGCCAAAAAGTAACACTAATGATCTCCACAAATGCACTCCCTGTTGGCTTCTGGAACCTCATGATCCAAACCTCCACTGTCACACTCCCATAGAAATGTCCCTTTGATCTTAGCCATTCTGACTGGTGTGAGGTGGAATCTCAGGGTTGTTTTGATTTGCATTTCCCTCATGATTAAGGATGTTGAACATTTTTTTAGGTGCTTCTGAGCCATTCAGCATTCCTCAGTTGAGAAATCTTTGTTTAGCTCTGTACCCCATTTTTTAATAGGATTATTTGGTTCTCTGCAGTCTAACAGATGCTGGCAAGGATGCAGAGAAGGAAGAACACTCCTCCATTGTTGGTGGGACTGCAAGCTGGTACAACCACTCTGGAAATCAGTTTGGTGGTTCCTCATAAAATTGGACATAGTACTACCAGAGGATCCAGCAATACCACTCCTGGGCATATACCCAGAAGACGCTCCAACATGTAATAAGGACACATGTTCCACTATGTTCATAGCAGCCTTCTTTATAATAGCCAGAAGCTGGGAAAGAACCCAGATGTCCCTCAACAGAGGAATGGATACAAAAAATGTGGTACATTTACACAATGGAGTACTACTCAGCTATTAAAAACAATCAATTTATGAAATTCTTAGGCAAAGGGATGGATCTGGAGGATATCATTCTGAGTGAGGTAACCCAATCACAAAGGAACTCACACAATATGTACTCACTGATATGTGGATATTAGCCCAGAAGTTCGGAATACCCAAGAAACAATTCGCAAACCACGTGAAATTCAAGAAGGAAGACCAAAGTGTGGATACTTTGATCCTTCTTAGAAGGGGTAACAAAATACCCATGTAAGGAGTTACAGAAGCAAAGTGTGGAATGACCATCCAGAGACTGCCTCACCTGGTGATCCATCCCATATACAATCACCAAATGCAGACACTTTTGTGGATGCCAACAAGTACTTACTGACAGAAGCCTGTTATAGCTGTCCCCGGAGAGGCTCCATCAGTGCCTGACAAATACAGAGGTGGATCCTTGCAGCCTATCATTGGACTGAGTACAGGGTCCCCAGTGAAGGAGCTGGAGAAAGGACTCAAGGAGTTGAAGTCCCATACGAAGAACAACAATATGAACTAAACAGTATCCCCAGAGCTCCCAGGGACTAAACCACCAAGCAAAGAAATCACATGGTGGGACTCCTGGCTCTAGCTGCATATGCAGCAGAGGATGGCCTAGTCGACTAGGTCATCAATGGGAGGAGAGGCCCTTGGTCCTGTGAAGGCTCTATGCCCCAGGAGGGCCAGGAAGCAGGTGTGGGTCAGTTGGTAAGCAGGGGGAAGGGGGAAGGGGGAAGGGATAGGGGATCTTCAGAGGGGAAACCAGGAAAGGGAATAACATTTGAAATGTAAATAAAGAAAATATCTAAAAAAAAATTTAAAAAAAGAATGCCTCTTTAAGCTCTGCTACTACAACTTCAAGTGAAGCATACTACTAGTAGGTCATATTTACACCTCATCTAAGCCGTTCGTGTGCTATTTTAAACCTACTTCATCTTGCTCCATCTTTTCTCTTAAGTTCAAGAATAGCTGATCAACATCTTTTTAATAAGTCTGGCCTGAAACAGCTTTCTTTTTCATTACTACATAAGATTCCTAAGGAGCTGAAGATATGGCTCACCAGTTAAGAGTACATGTTGCTCTCTCAGAGGACCAAAGTTCAGTTCCCAGCACCTATATGACAGCTCACAACTGTCTGTAACTGGTGGTACTGGGGAGCATGGTCAGGTAACAAGCTTCTAAATTCAGTGAGCAAACTATCAAAGAGTCTGCTAGGCAGAATGTGGATTATTTTCAATAGTTTATGCTGTATTCTTTTCAAATCCTTGATTTCCTTACTATCCACTATTCTCCCTTTAAATTGACACATGGGCCTTATACAGGATGGAATACACGAATTAAGACTCAAGTAGACCTAAGAATTTGCAAGGTACAGGCCCTCCTGGTGACCAAGCCCTAAGCAAGGGGGGCTGGGAGCAAACAAGAACACATCCAAATGCCCCACCACCACCTAACAGACAGCCTGACCACTTTCACTATGGGTCACACATAAACCAGGCCCTACCCCCTACCCACAGACTGCCATCACTGTGCTGTGCTGCCTGGATGCTGGCTAATAAATCTCTCACTTGAAGGACAACTTAATTCTGCTCCGCTCCTCTCTTCTCACCCTTGCTTCTTCTTCCTATTGCTATATAAGCATGTGAAGAAGATAATAGACTCGGGATACATGTTCTTTTGTTTTGTTTTGTTTGAAATCATACCATCCTGTTCCCTTTGCAGTCATTATTAGTCTCTGGCAGTCATGTTGTTACACAATGCTAATTATTTTCCACTTCAATTTCATTGTGTAACCCTCCCCCCCCCCCCGCCCCACCTAAAAAAACAACAGGGGTAAGCTGCTGCCACAAAAGTGTAAACCTATAAAAAGACAGGGAATGTATATCTATAATCCCAGTGTTCTTATGGCAAGGTGGGAAGCAGAGACAAGAGAATCCCCAGGAGATCCTGGGGCAGCTAGCCCGGTATACACAGTGACAAGAAAATGTGGCTCAAACAAGGTGGAAGGTAAGGACAAACTTCAATGCCCTGGGTACATGCACTCACACAGGAACATACAGACAAGGAGGTTTTGTTATGTTCTTTCTGAATTTTCAAGGGTTCCAAATGTACGTATATACTTATTATATAATATAGATGTAATCTTTTTAAAAAAATAAAAAGACAAAGTGTCTATGTTGCCTAGACAGATCATTTCTAATCCTGCTCGAACCTTATGTTTACTACATCCTTCAAAGAGATAGGAAAAGTACCCTTTGATTATTTTCTAATTCCAAAGCTAACAAAGTTAATCCACTTACTTCATATCCTGTTTTTAGTAATTTTTTTTTAAGTAATGAGGATTAGAACCTCTGACTTATATAGGCAAAGCAGGGCTGTCTACTGAGCCAGATCCACAACCCTGTATATACCAAATTTTGTTTTTCTATAATAGTAGTAGTTTAAGGAGCATTAGAACACAATTCTAAAATCTCAAGTGCCAATGTGTTATCTGAGACTTCGAATAATTCGCTTGATCATCCTGGGATGTTGTATTTCTAAGCCATGTAACGTTATTTTCACTTATTGGGAACTTTGTCACAGACAATATGACTAACTTATCTCATGAATAACAATTCTCTAGGGTATTATAACCCATTTCATGAATGCAGAAGGATACTCCTTAAGGTATTAGTTTGGAGTTCCTCCAAGGCTTCCTAAGATTCTGCCTGCCTTTCTGACCTGACTCAAGAGGCATAACTTTTCTTTATTTCTTTTTTTCTGTCTCTTTCTTCTGGATGCTGCCCAGAGCCTAAGGACACTTTGGGGGTGCAAGGTACTTTGGGCTTTCTTACTCTTTCCTTAAAGATCTCCTCCCCACATGCCCCAAACTCAAATGACACAGCTGTCTCTCTCCATCTTCCTCCTCCAAGCAGCTGCTGAGAATAACAGTTGTCTATTTGGGGAGCTCTTCCTTTAAAGTATGATAAAATTGTCCTTGAGCGTAAAATGGGGAGAGACTAGTTTGCCCAAGTTACATGGTCAACACACTGACTGTCATTTAAGTCCATGTCCCTGTAAGCTGCGCACATGAGGCTTGTCACGACAGGGGCCCCAGAACGCAGGCACCCGAGGACAGAATGACTCCCCACCATGTCTGCTCCTCCAGGTTCACAGGTGCAGGTTTGATTTACTTCCCCAAGTGCAGCCACTGATGCCTGAATATTCCACACTGCTGTTTCTTTTATTAAAACTATTTTTCCTTTCATAAACCTAGTGACAATAGCAGAAACAATTAACCAGAACACATCCAGAAAGTTGTAGACTATAAATTAAACACTTTTCTGCCATCTCCTCTTTTTTAGACATAAGTTTTAACTTATTGCAGTTACTGGAAGACAATTTTGTTACAATTCATTCTTTGAAGTGTATGATAAAATAGTAGTATGTTTGTCTTATGAAAACTTCTGTTGCTATGAAATTTAATGAGCTTATAAACCGTTAGTAACTCTATAAAATGTCAAATACACACAAATGCCTGTTCTTTTTCTTCTTCTCTTTTAAAGATTTATGTATTCATTTTATGAATGTGAGTACACTGTCACTGTCTTCAGACACACCAGGAAAGGGCATAGAATCCCATTACAGATGAGTGTGAGCCACCATGGCTTGGGGGTAACTGTTAAGAGCACTTGCTCCACAGGCTCCAGGAATGCAGGCAGTGCAGAGACACAACACTCAAGCAAGCAAAACACTCGTACAGGTAAGATGAAAACAACACATTTTCTGGGAATTGAACTAGAACCTCTGGAAGATTAGTCAGTGCTCTTAACAGCTGAGCCATCTCTCCGGGCCTTGTTCATTTGTTCATTCGTTCGTTCTTTCTTTCTTTCCTTCTTCTCCCCCCCCCTCCTCCTCTTCTTCTTCTTCTTCTTCTTCTTCTTCTTTAAAGATTTGTTTATTGTATTTATTGTAGCTGTGTTCAGGCACTCCAAAGAGGACATCAGATCCCATTACAGATGGTTGTGAGCCACCATGTGGTTACTGAGAATTAAACATAGGGCCTCTAGAAGAAAGCAGTCAGTGCTCTTAACCACTGAGCCATCTCACCAGCCCCCTGTTCTTTTTCTTAATTAGCTATCTTGTATCCCTAAGACTAAAACTATTTTGACAAATGGCCACATTTTAAGACTACAAGCTAACAACTGGAACCTGCCACAGATCCTGTCTTAAAGTCTTTCCAGAGACTTGTACAGGAAGACATGGCCCTTTCCACTCACTCCTGGATCTTTATTTACCATAATTACTCAGCTCTTAATGGAATTTTAGAAGTTGCCTTGGTTTGGCAAGTATGAAATGTCAGATTCAGTCTACTAGAAATAAACAGGAAATATTCACCACCAAATAAAATGCAAATACAGCAGCGTTAATTTTTTAAAGGTGCTTGAGTGCTGACTCACAGTACTACTCAACCAAGTGGAAGGCATGTAATTAGGAGGAGGAGGATGTTGACCTATGTATGAATGCACACTGTCATCGTGTGAGTAAACCCAGGGCAATAGTACTTCATGATATGCAGGAATGCTAAGATTACTCACAGGATCTGTATCACCAGTCTTGGTATTCCAACAGAAACACAATAACAACAACAACAGTGATAAACCCAGCAAAGGTTTTAACTTGTCTTCAACAAAGCAAGCTGAGTCATAGTGTGTTACTGGAGGACTAACGATTTCCATCAGTGTGAGCTTGATGAGCTAAGTAAACCAGTGAGACTTCTGGAGTCAACTTTCCTCTTGACTGCTGTTTTCAACAACTCAGCTATGAGAAACATATCCATTAACCTTCATCTCCAAAAAAGTGAAAGAATTACAGAACGGGAGACTGAATCAGATAAAAACTTGGAAAACAGTCTGTCCTTCATCGTTCTCTCAAAATACAGCATTTCTTGCAGCTGAACATTCATCCAGTGACTCCAGCCTCTAGAGCTAGATCTACCAGAGAAGCCAGAATGGAGCATGTTCCTCCAGGTGACACAGACAGCAGCTCTAGGAGAGCAAACGCTTTCTAAGTGTGGACAAGGTCAGGCAGAGAGGAAGCAGCTAAACAATGGGATTAGAGTAGATTGAGCTGGAGTAGCTTGGGCAACAGGCCCATGAGAAAGCCTTTCAGAAAAGGAAGGAAGTATGGATGTAGCCAATGAAGCCACTTAGACTGCTGTGCTCACATGTTCATTGCTGAACTAGTACCTGTGCAGTACTGAATGGAGCTGAGGACTGGGTTGGATGATGCCCTCTGTCGCTGAGATATCAATGTCCCTCTAATGACTTTTTATTTTGAGACAGGGTCTCACTAAGCTGCCCAGGAATTCATTTAGCTGTCCTGAATTCATTTAGTAGCCCAGGCAGGTCTTGAAATTTGCCGTCCCCTTAACTCAGCCTCATGAGTAGCTAGGAACAGCTAGGACACCATCACTAGGCCTCCTTCACTATTTATTAAGAACCTACGTTATACAATGGAGTACTACTCAGCTATTAAAAAGAATGAATTTATGAAATTCCTAGGCAAATGGATGGACCTGGAGGGCATCATCCTGAGCGAGGTAACCCAATCACAAAGGAACTCACACAACATGTACTCACTGATAAGTGGATACTAGCCCAAAACTTAGTATACCCAAGATATAAGATACAATTTGCCAAATGCATGAAACTCTAGAAGAATGAAGACCAAAGTGTGGACACTGTGCCCCTTCTTAGAATTGGGAACAAAACACCCATGGAAGGAGTTACAGAGACAAAGTTTGGAGCTGCGACAAAAGGATGGACCATCTAGAGACTGCCTTATCTAGGGATCCACCCCATAATCAGCTTCCAAACGCTGACACCACTGCATACACTAGCAAGATTTTGCTGAAAGGACCCAGATATAGCTGTCTCTTGTGAGACTAGGCAGGGGCCTAGCAAACACATAAGTGGATGCTCACAGTCAGCTATTGGATGGATCACAGGGCCTCCAATGGAGGAGCTAGAGAAAGTATCCAAGGAGCTAAAGAGATCTGCAACCCTGTAGGTGCAACAACATTATGAACTAACCAGTACCCCGGAGCTCTTGACTCTAGCTGCATATGTATCAAAAGATGGCCTAGTCGGCCATCACTGGAAAGAGAGGCCCATTGGACACACAAACTTTATATGCCCCAGTATAGGGGAACGCCAGGGCCAAAAAAATGAGAATGGGTGGGTAGGGAAGTGGAGGGGAGGGTATGGGGGACTTTTGGGATAGCATTGGAAATGTCATTGAGGAAAATACATAATAAATAAAAAAAAAAAAAAGAATTACAAGTCAATGCATACTGCTGTAAAAAAAAAAAAAAAAGAACCTACGTTATAATATTCTAGGTTCAAATAAATGGTGTTCCCCATGGACACCCTAGCAAATGTGACCCTGTTTAAATATCTCTTCCTATTTTACGTTTATAATGCTTGCCACTAGCAGGAAATTGTCTTAGTAAATTTGGGGATAAAGGTAGCAATGGGACATTAAGAACAGAAATACTCTAGCTTTAACTGATGTCACCATCCTGGACCTTCTGGGCTCTGCAGCAGGGTTTGATAGCATAGAAAAGTGAAGAGGCTGGATGTACAGTTTCTCTCACAAGCATCTGGTCAGAGGAAAAAAAAAGATAATAAACTATCAATTATGAAATCATCCAGTCTAGCTGAGTGTGGTGGCACATCCCTTTAATCCCAGCACTCGGGAGGCAGAGGCAGACGGATTTCTGAGTTCAAGGCCAGCCTGGTCTACAAAGTGAGTTCCAGGACAGCCAGGGCTACAGAGAGAAACCCTGTCTAAAGAAACAAAAAAAAACAAAACAAAAAAGAAAAAAAAAAAAAAAGAAGTCATCCAATATGAGGAAGCCATCTGCCTTTAACTCTGGAGGCAGAGGCAGGAAGATTGCTGAGAATTCCAGGCCCACCTGGTCTACATAATGAGACTCTGTCCCAATAGAAACCAACAAATTATCCAGTCTGAACTAAGATAAAATTCAGAGGGTAGTATTTGCTAGAAACAATTATTAAAGAGCACAAAGGAAGAAGCAGATTATTCGAAGGCCAACAGGTGGAAAAGTCCAAGGAATCTGAAAGACATTAAGTACAGCTGCGATCCAAAGAATGACCGTGTGGGAAGGAAGGTAGGGGCGAGGATGAAGAGAGGGCTCAAAGAAGAAGAACAGCAGATCTACAGATTTTTCTCAAACCCCAAAGTTAAGTGTTTTCCCAAAGCAGAGAGGAGAACCACTGAGAGCTTACAAGATATTGGACTCAAACTTAGCACTAACTGCAGACCAGAATAAATGTGCTTCCTGGTCTGTAAGTACACACATTGTCTTATACTAGAATGAGTTTTCATTTCTTCCTATAGGATGTTCTTATTTGGGGCTTTATTCACATTTATTCATATTAGCCAACACATTTTTTGAGTGCCTACTATGCATTCTGCGTGCCTACTATGTACCAAACACTTCTCTTGGGTCTTGGAGTTTTAGACCATTCCTTAGAAATCATCCCATCTACTTTTCACAAGAAAAAAACTATCATGATGCTAAATCAAAAAGACCTTGATCAAGCCAGGCATGGTGGCACACACCTTTAATCCCAGCCTTCCGGAGGCAGAAGCAGGAGGATCTCTGTGAGTCTGAGTTCAAGGCCAGCTTGATCTGTGTAGCAAGTTCCAGGACAGCCAGGGCTACATAGAGAGACCTTGTCTCAAAAATACAAAAAACAAAATAATGAAAGCAGACCCTTGCAAGTCAGAAAGATTTGATCAAAAAAAAACAAAAAAAACAAAAAACAAAAAACAAAACACTGAACAGACAGAAAACTGAACAACCAAAGTAAAACAAAAACCCACTCATACTCATAGCAACAGACAGAACCTCTCATACAGGGCTCAGTACTTGAAAGGATCATCCTAAGGAAATCTGTCCACTCTCCTTTGTACTTTCAAAAAAATTAAATATAAATGTATATATATATATACATTTGTATATATATATATCTGTGTGTGCGTGTGTATATATATATATATGCGTGTGTATGTTTGTATACATATGTATATATACATACATACACACACTATATATACATACATATACATCATATACACATACATCACATTTACATCAGGGCTGGAGAGATGGCACTCTGGTTAAGAGCATTTGTTGCTCATACAGAAATCACCAGTACCTCCAGCTCCAGAGGATCTGGCATGATCCTTTGGCCTCTGAAGGCACCTACAACGTATCTCTCTCACACACATTTTTATAAATTAACTCTATTATTATCAAATACAGGAAACGGTCCACTAGCAGGAACAGCACAGGTGTTAGCAGGAGGCCCTGGAAACGCGGCTGTAGGATGACCCGACAGTCTGTGAATAACCCTGGTCTCTACAACATGAGATTTAGACGGCCTCAATACAGCTGTAGCTGGGTAACTTCCCAAGAGGAACCTTTTCAGAGCTGATAGCTACTTCTTTCTTGGCTGTGAACACAGCCCATGAGGACCAACAGTCACTTGTCATTCATATGTGGTAAGTCTTTCCATTCCTCCACTGTAGCTATCTTCAGAGGGCTCCTGACTCCCTTTAAAGGAGCCATGGCTTCCATTTAAACTATGAATCCCAAAGCTACAAAGACCTGGAGTTCAGTCTTCTCACAACACAGAGACATTCCAATTCTTCAATGTGGAAGAGGTGTAGGAGTATGAATGTGCAGTCCAACGTCAAAGAAACAGTATCCCAGCAATTACACACAAGAGCATCTACCTGCGGGGCCTCTCTGCTTAATGTGTAATTCAGACAAAATTCTGGAAAGTATATATGTTAAATATAATTCTCCATCACAAAACAGCTTATAATAGCTTTGCTATTTTCAATCATTTTGATACTTAACACTAGGCACTTTTATTCTTTAATTTTCAGAAGAAAATCCATAAATTATTCATAACTTCTGCTTTCTATAGCTGTAGCTGAGCTCAGAGAATCTTTTTTTTGCCCTTGACTTCTATAAAGTAAATAAACAAAAGACTAATTCAGACCTTGTAGAGTTGCTTTTGAATAAATTGTGACAATGCATCGTAAAATAAAACTGTGGCAGGGAATGCTGGGCTTGTTTTTGTTTGGTTGGTTTTTTTTTTTTTTTTCTTTCAAAGTGACACACACAATAAAACGCATTTGGAGGATGAATGCTTGTTAAAAGCAAATAAACAAAAAACCCAACCAAACAGCACACACATGCGTGAATGCACCAGTCCAGAGCTGGGGCATAGCTCAGTGGTCAAATCCTGGCATGCACCTTGCATTAGGTTAACCCTCAGCATCAAAATAAGAAAACAGTCTTAGTCGGAGGCTGGAAACAAATCAGAGAGAGACACAAGGCACAGAGACAGTAACATTTCAGGCAACCATGAACCACCTTCAGGATAGTGTTCGTATAAAGTGACGTTTTTGTACAAAGCATCATTCACACAGTTGTGGTGATGCTAGAAGATACAGTACTGTCAGTTACAGGAAAGTATAGTGCATGCAATTATGCACAGTACCTGATTCTTGATGATCACAGTAAGCACTGTTAATGGTTTAAATTACTCTCATAATAATTTTTTAAAATTTATTTGATATTTTCTTCATTTACATTTCAAATGCTATCCCGAAAGTCCCATCTCCCCCCCAACCCCCGCCCTGCTCCCCTACCCACTCAGTCCCACTTCTTGGCCCTGGCATTCCCCTGTATTGGGGCATATAAAGTTTGCAAGACCAAGGGGCTTCTCTTCCCAACGATGGCCGAGTAGGCCATCTTCTGCTACAAATGCAGCTAGAGACACAAGCTCTGAGGGTACTGGTTAGTTCATATTGTTGTTCCACCTATAGGGTTGCAGACCCCTTCAGCTCCTTGGGTACTTCCTCTAGCTCCTCCATTGGGGGCCCTGTGTTCCATCCTATAGATGATTGTGAGCATCCATTTCTGTATTTGCCAGGCACTGGCAAAGCCTCACAGAAGACAGCTTATCAGGGTCCTTTCAGCAAAATCTTGCTGGCGTATGCAATAGTGTCTGGGTTTGGTGCCTGATTATGGGATGGATCCCCGGGTGGGGTAGTCTCTGGATGGTCCATCCTTTCGTCTTGGCTCCAAACTTTGTCTCTGCAACTCCTTCCATGGATAATTTATTCCCTATTCTAGGAAGGAATGAAGTATCCACGTGTTGGTCTTCCTTCTTGATTTTCTTGTGTTTTGGAAGTTGTATCTTGGGTATTCTACATTTCTGGCCTACTATCCACTTATCAGTGAGTACATATCAAGTGATTTCTTTTGTGATTGGGTTACCTCACTCAGGATGATGTCCTCCAGATGCATCCATTTGCCCAAGAATTTTCATTATTTATAAGGCTGCTATGAACATAGTGGAGTATGTGTCCTTACCAGTTGGAACATCTTCTGGATATATGCCCAGCAGAGGTATTGCTGGATCTACTGGTAGTATGTCCAGTTTTCTGAGGAACCACCAGACTGATTTCCAGAGTGGTTGTACCAGCTTGCAATCCCTCCAGCAATGGAGGAGTGTTCCTCTTTCTCCACATCCTCGCCAGCATCTGCTGTCACGTGAATTTTTGATCCTAGCCATTCTGACTGGTATGAGGTGGAATCTCAGGGTTGTTTTGATTTGCATTTCCCTGATGACTAAGGATGGTGAACATTTTTTCAGGTACTTCTCAGCCCTTCAGTATTCCTTGCTTGAGAATTCTTTGTTTAGCTCTGTACCCCATTTTTTAATGGTGTTATTTAATTTTCTGGAGTCCACCTTTTTGAGTTCTTTATATATATATTGGATGTTAGTCCCCTATCTGATTTAAGATTGGTAAAGATCCTTTCCCAATCTGTTGGTGGCCTTTTTGTCTTATTGACAGTATCTTTTGCCCTAAAGAAGCTTTGCAATTTTATGAGGTCCCATTTGTCCATTCTTAATCTTACAGCACAAGCCATTGCTATTCTGTTTAGGAATTTTTCACCTGTGCCCATATCTTCAAGGGTTTTCCCCACTTTCTTCTCTATATATTTCAGTATCTCTGGTTTTATGTGGAGTTCTTTGATCCACTTAGACTTGAGCTTTATACAAGGAGATAAGAATGGATCAATTCACATTCTACATGATAACCACTAGTTGTGCTAGCACCATTTGTTGAAAATGCTGTCTTTTTTCCACTGGATGGTTTTAGCTCCCTTGTCAAAGATCAAGTGACCATAGGTGTGTGGGTTCATTTTTGGGTCTTCAATTCTATTCCATTGATGTACCTGTCTGTCACTGTACCAGTACCATGCAGTTTTTATCACAATTGCTCTCTAGTACAACTTGAGGTCAGGCATGGTGATTCCCCCAGAGGTTTTTTTATTGTTGAGAATAGTTTTTGTTATCCTAGGTTTTTTGTTATTCCACAGTAATTTGCAAATTGCCCTTTCTTACTCAGTGAAGAATTGAGTTGGAATTTTGATGGGGATTTCACTGAATCTGTAGATTGCTTTCGGCAGGATAGCAATTTTTACTACATTAATCCTACCAATCCTGAAGTCCCTTCCGGTCCACACCAGCACCAGGGTGCCTTGCCCACAGAGTCTCCGGACACCCGCAAGGAACCACACAGGAGTCCCCACGGGATCCTAAGACCTCTGGTGAGTGGAACACAGCATCTGCTCAAATCCAATCACTCGGGACCTGAGAATGCATTAACTAGGGAAGCAGATAACCTGGCCTGATCAGGGGCACAAGTCCCTTCCGGTTCACTCCAGCAGCGGACTTCCTTTTGCGCGGAGTTTCTGGACACCCCCAAGGTCCTCACAGGACCCTCCACAGGATCTTAAGACCTCTGGTGAGTGGAACACAACTTCTGCCAGAAGGCAGGTTCGAACACCAGATATCTGGGCACCTTCCCTGCAAGAGGAGAGCTTGCCTACAGAGAGTACTCTGACCACTGAAACTAAGGATAGAGCTAGTCTCCCAGGTCTGCGGATAGAGGCTAACATAATCACCTGAGGAACAAGCTCTAACCAGAGACAACTATAACAACTAGCTCCAAAGAATACCAGATGGCGAAAGGGAAACGTAAGAATCCTACTAACAGAAATTAAGACCACTCACCATCATCAGAACGCAGCACTCCCACCCCACCTAGTCCTGGGCACCCCAACACAACCGAAAAGATTGACCCGGATTTAAAAGCATATCTCATGATGATGGTAGAGTAAATCAAGAAGGACTTTAATAAATCACTTAAAGAAATACAGGATAACACTGCTAGAGAATTACAAGTCCTTAAAGAAAAACAGGAAAACACAACCAAACATGTAGAAGTCCTTAAAGAAAAACAAGAAAACACATCCAAACAGGTGATGGAAATGAACAAAACCATACTAGGCCTAAAAAGGGAAGTAGACACAATGAAGAAAACCCAAAGTGAGAAACGCTGGAGATAGAAACCCTAGGAAAGAGATCTGGAACCATAGATGCGAGCATCAGCAACAGAATACAAGAGATGGAAGAGAGAATCTCAGGTGCAGAAGATTCCATAGAGAACATCGGCACCACAATCAAAGAAAATACAAAATGCAAAAGATCCTAACTCAAAACATCCAGGAAATACAGGACACAATGAGAAGACCAAACCTACGGATAATAGGAGTTGATGAGAATGAAGATTTTCAACTTAAAGGGCCAGCAAATATCTTCAACAAAATTATAGAAGAAAACTTCCTAAACATAAAGAAAGAGATGCCCATGATCATACAAGAAGCATACAGAACTCCAAATAGACTGGACCAGAAAAGAAATTCCTCCCGACACATAGTAATCAGAACAACAAATGCACTAAATAAAGATAGAATATTAAAAGCAGTAAGGGAGAAAGGTCAAGTAACATATAAAGGCAGGCCCATCAGAATTACACCAGACTTTTCAACAGAGACTATGAAAGCCAGAAGAGCCTGGACAGATGTTCTACAGACACTAAGAGAACACAAATGCCAGCCCAGGCTACTATACCCGGCCAAACTCTCAATTAACAGAGATGGAAAAACCAAAGTATTCCATGACAAAACCAACTTCACACATTATCTTTCCACAAATCCAGCCCTTTAAAGGATAATAACAGAAAAAAAAACAATAAAAGGACAGAAATCACACCCTAGAAAAATCAAGAAAGTAACCCCTCAACAAACCAAAAAGAAGACAGCCACAAGAACAGAATGCCAACTCTAACAACAAAAATAAAAGGAAGCAACAATTACTTTTCCTTAATATCTCTAAATATCAATGGACTCAATTCCCCAATAAAAAGACATAGACTAACAGACTGGCTACACAAACAGGACCCAACATTCTGCTGCTTACAGGAAACCCACCTCAGGGAAAAAGACAGACACTACCTCAGAGTAAAAGGCTGGAAAATAATTTTCAAGCAAATGGTCTGAAGAAACAAGCTGGAGTAGCCATTCTAATATCGAATAAAATCGACTTCCAACCCAAAGTTATCAAAAAAGACAAGGAGGGTCACTTCATACACATCACAGGTAAAATCCTCCAAGAGGAACTCTCAATTCTGAATATCTATGCTCCAAATGCAAGGGCAGCCACATTCATTAAAGACACTTTAGTAAAGCTCAAAGCACACATTGCACCTCACACAATAATAGTGGGAGACTTCAACACACCACTTTCATCAACGGACAGATCGTGGGAACAGAAACTAAACAGGGACACAGTGAAACTAACAGAAGTTATGAAACAAATGGATCTAGCAGATATCTACAGAACATTTTATCCTAAAAAAAAAACCAGGATATACCTTCTCAGCACCTCACGGGACCTTCTCCAGAATCGACCATATAATTGGTCACAAAACAGGCCTCAACAGATAAAAAAAATATTGAAATTGTCCCATACATCCTATCAGGCCACCATGGACTAAGACTGATCTTCAATAACAACATAAATAATGGAAAGCCAACATTCACGTGGAAACTGAACAACACTCTTCTCAATGATACCTTGGTCAAGGAAGGAATAAAGAAATTAAAGACTTTTTAGAGTTTAATGAAAATGAAGCCACAACATACCCAAACCTATGGGACACAATGAAAGCATTTCTAAGAGGAAAACTCATAGCTCTGAGTGCCACCAAGAAAAAACTGGAGAGAGCACACACTAACAGCTTGACAACACATCTAAAAGCTCTAGAAAAAAGGAAGAAAATGCACCCAAGTGGAGTAGACGGCAGGAAATAATCAAACTCAGGGGTGAAATCAACCAAGTGGAAACAAGAATAACTATTCAAAGAATTAACCAAACGAAGAGCTGGTTCTTTGAGAAAATCAACAAAATAGATAAACCCTTAGATAGACTCACTAGAGGGCACAGGGACAGCATCCTAATTAACAAAATCAGAAATGAAAAGGGAGACATAACAACAGATCCTGAAGAAATCCAAAACACCATCAGATCCTTCTACAAAAGGCTATACTCAACAAAACTGGAAAACCTGGACGAAATGGACAAATTTCTAGACAGATAGCAGGTACCAAAGTCATATCAGGATCAACTTAACTATCTAAACAGTCCCATATCCCCTAAAGAAATAGAAGCAGTCATTAATAGTCTCCCAGCAAAAAAAAGCCCAGGACCAGATGGGTTTAGTGCAGAGTTCTATCAGACCTTCAAAGAAGATCTAATTCCAGTTCTGCACAAACTATTCCACAAAATAGAAGTAGAAGGTACTCTACCCAACTCATTCTATGAAGCCACAATTACTCTAATACCTAAACCACAGAAAGATCCAACAAAGATAGAGAACTTCAGACCAATTTCCCTTATGAATATAGATGCAAAAATATTCAATAAAATTCTCGCTAACCGAATCCAAGAACACATTAAAACAATCATCCATCCTGACCAAGTAGGTTTTATTCCAGGGATGCAGGGATGGTTTAATATACGGAAATCCATCAATGTAATCCATTATATAAACAAACTCAAAGAAAAAACCACATGATCATCTCGTTAGATGCAGAAGAAGCATTTGACAAAATCCAACAACCATTCATGATAAAAGTCTTGGAAAGATCAGGAATTCAAGGCCCATACCTAAACATGATAAAAGCAATCTACAGCAAACCAGTAGCCAACATCAAAGTAAATGGTGAGAAGCTGGAAGCAATCCCACTATAATCAGGGACTAGACAAGGCTGCCCACTTTCTCCCTACCTATTCAGTATACTTCTTGAAGTCCTAGCCAGAGCAATTCGACAACAAAAGGAGATCAAGGGGATACAAATTGGAAAAGATGAAGTCAAAATATCACTATTTGCAGATGATATGATAGTATATGTAAGTGACCTTAAAATTCCACCAGAGAAGTCCTAAACCTGATAATCAGCTTCGGTGAAGTAGCTGGATATAAAATTAACTCAAACAAGTCAATGGCCTTTCTCTACACAAAGAATAAACAGGCTGAGAAAGAAATTAGGGAAACAGCACCCTTCTCAATAGTCACAAATAATATAAAATATCTTGGCATGACTCTAACTAAGGAAGTGAAAGATCTGTATGATAAGAACTTCAAGTCTCTGAAGAAAGAAATTAAAGAAGATCTCAGAAGATGAAAAGATCTCCAATGCTCATGGATTGGCAGAATCAACATTGTAAAAATGGCTATCTTGCCAAAAGCAATCTACAGATTCAATGCAATCTCCATAAAAATTCCAACTCAATTCTTCAACGAATTAGAAAGAGCAATCTGCAAATTCAACTGGAATAACAAAAAACCTAGGATAGCAAAAACTCTTCTCAAGGATAAAAGAACCTCTGGTGGAATCACCATGCCTGACCTAAAGCTTTACTACAGAGCAATTGTAATAAAAAATGCATGGTACTGGTATAATGACAGGCAAGTAGACCAATGGAATAGAATTGAAGACCCAGAAATGAACCCACACACCTATGGTCACTTGATCTTCGACAAGGGAACTAAAACCATCAAGTGGAAGAAAGACAGCATTTTCAACAATTGGTGCTGGCACAACTGGTTGTTATCGTGTAGAAGAATGCGAATCGATCCATACTTATCTCCTTGTACTAAGGTCAAATCTAAGTGGATCAAGGAACTTCACATAAAACCAGAGACACTGAAACTTATAGAGGAGAAAGTGGGGAAAAGCCTTGAAGATATGGGCACAGGGGAAAAATTCCTGAATAGAACAGCAATGGCTTGTGCTGTAAGATCGAGAATTGACAAATGGGACCTCATGAAACTTCAAAGCTTCTGCAAGGCAAAAGACACTGTCAATAAGACAAAAAGGCCACCAACAGATTGGGAAAGGATCTTTACCTATCCTAAATCAGATAGGGGACTAATATTCAATATATATAAAGAACTCAAGAAAGTGAACTCCAGAAAATCAAATAACCCCATTAAAAAATGGAGCTCAGAGCTAAACAAAGAATTCTCACCTGAGGAATACCGAATGGCAGAGAAGCACCTGAAAAAATGCTCAGCATCCTTAATCATCAGAGAAATGTAAATCAAAACAACCCTGAGATTCCATCTCACACCAGTCAGAATGGCTAAGATCAAAAATTCAGGTGACAGCAGATGCTGGCGAGGATGTGGAGAAAGAGGAACACTCCTCCATTGTTGGTAGGATTGCAGGCTTGTACAACCACTCTGGAAATCAGTCTGGCGGTTCCTCAGAAAATTGGACATAGTACTACCGGAGGATCCCACAATACCTCTCCTGGGCATATATCCAGAAGAAGTCCCAACCGGTAAGAAGAACACATGCTCCACTATGTTCATAGCAGCCTTATTTATAATAGCCAGAAGCTGGAAAGAACCCAGATGCCCCTCAACAGAGGAATGGATACAGAAAATGTGGTACATTTACACAATGGAGTACTACTCAGCTATTAAAAAGAATGAATTTATGAAATTCCTAGCCAAATGGATGGACCAGGAGGGCATCATCCTGAGTGAGGTAACCCAATCACAAAGGAACTCACACAACATGTACTCACTGATAAGTGGATATTAGCCCAGAAACTTAGGATACCCAAGATATAAGATACAATTTGCTAAATGCATGAAACTCAAGAAGAACGAAGACCAAAGTGTGGACACTTTGCCCCTTCTTAGAATTGGGAACAAAACACCCATGGAAGGAGTTACAGAGACAAAATTTGGAGCTGTGACGAAAGGATGGACCATCTTGTGATTGCCATATCCAGGGATCCATCCCATAATCAGCTTCCAAACGCTGACACCATTGCATACACTAGCAAGATTTTGCTGAAAGGACCCAGATATAGCTGTCTCTTGTGAGACTATGCTGGGGCCTAGCAAACACAGAAGTGGAAACTCACAGTCAGCTATTGGATGGATCACAGGGCCCCCAATGGAGGAGCTAGAGAAAGTACCCAAGGAGCTAAAGGAAACTGCAACCCTATAGGTGGAACAACAATATGAACTAACCAGTTCCCCGGAGCTCTTGTCTCTAGCTGCATATGTATCAAAAGATGGCCTAGTCGGCCATCACTGGAAAGAGAGGCCCATTGGACACACAAACTCTATATGCCCCAGTACAGGGGAATGCCAGGGCCAAAAAAAAAAAAAAATTGGGAATAACTGGGTAGGGAAGTGGGGGGGGGAGGGTATGGGGGACTTTTGGGATAGCATTGGAAATGTAATTGAGGAAAATATGTAATAAAAATAAATAAATTTAAAAAAAATCCTACCAATCCATGAGCATGGGAGATCTTTCCATCTTCTGAGATTTCCTTCAATTTCTTTCTTCAGAGACTTGAAGTTCTTGTCATACAGATCTTTCACTTCCTTAGTTCCTTAGTGACTATTGAGAAGGGTGTTGTTTCCCTAATTTCTTTCTCAGCCTGTTTATTCTTTGTATAGAGAAAGGCCATTGACTTGTTTGAGTTTATTTTATATCCAGCTACTTCACCGAAGCTGTTTATCAGGTTTAGGAGTTCTCTGGTAGAATTTTTAGGGTCACTTATATATACTATCATATCATCTGCAAAAAGTGATATTTTGACTTCCTCTTTTCCAATTTGTATCCCCTTGATCTCCTTTTGTTGTCGAATTGCTCTTGCTAATACTTCAAGTACTATGTTGAAAAGGTAGGGAGAAAGTGGGCAGCCTTATCTAGTCCCTGATTATAGTGGGATTGCTTCCAACTTCTCTCCATTTAGTTTGATGTTGGCTACTGGTTTGCTGTATATTGCTTTTATTATGTTTAGGTATGGGCCTTGAATTTCTGATCTTTCCATGACTTTTAACATGAAGGGGTGTTGGATTTTGTCAAATGATTTCTCAGCATCTAATGAGATGATCATGTGATTTTTTTTTTTTTTTTGTCTTTGAGTTTGTTTATATAGTGAATTACGTTGATGGACTTCTGTATATTAAACCATCCCTGCATCCCTGGGATGAAGCCTACTTGGTCATGATGGATGATCATTTTGATGGGTTCTTGGATTCGGTTTGCGAGGATTTTATTGAATATTTTTGCATCAATATTCATAAGGTAAGTTGGTTTGAAGTTCTCTTTCTTTGTTGGATCTTTGTGTGGTTTAGGTATCAGAATAATTGTGGCTTCATAGAATGAATTGGGGAGAGTACCTTCGTTTGTATTTTGTGGAATAGTTTGTGCAGAACTGGAATTAGATCTTCTTTGAAGGTCTGATAGAACTCTGCACTAAACCCATCTGGTCCTGGGCTTTTTGTGGTTGGGACACTATTGATGACTGCTTCTATTTCTTTAGGGGAGATGGAACCGTTAAGATCGTTAATCTGATCCTGATTTAACTTTGGTACCTGGTATCTGTCTAGGAAGTTGTCCAGGTCTTCCAGTTTTGTTGAGTATAGCCTTTTGTAGTAGCATCTGATGATGTTTTGGATTTCCTCGGATCTGTTGTTATGTCTCCTTTTTCATTTCTGACTTTGTTAATTACGATACTGTCCCTGTGCCCTCTAGTTGTATGGCTAAGGGTTTATCTATCTTGTTGATTTTTCTCAAAGAACCAGCTCCTGGTTTTGCTGATTCTTTGAATAGTTCTTTTTGTTTCCACTTGGTTGATTTCAGTCCTAAGTTTGATTATTTCCTGCCTTACACCTCTCTTGGGTGAATTTGCTTCCTTTCGTTCTAGAGCTTCTACGTGTAATGTCAGCCTGGTAGTGTATGCTCTCTCTAGTTTCTTTTTGGAGGCACTCAGCGCTATGAGTTTTCCTCTTAGGACTGCTTTCATTGTGTCCCATAAGTTTGGGTATGTTGTGGCTTCTTTTTCATTAAACTCTAAAATGTCTTTAATTTCTTTTTTTATTTCTTCCTTGACCAAGGTACCATTGAGTAGAGTATTGTTCAGTTTCCACGTGAATGTTGGCTTTCTGTTATTTATGCTGTTATTGAAGATCAGCCTTCGTCTGTGGTAATCTGATAGGATGCATGGGATAATTTCAATATTTTTTTATCTGTTGAGGCCTGTTTTGTGACCAATTATATGGCCAATTTTGGAGGAGGTACCATGAGGTGCTGAGAAGAAGGTATATCCTTTCGTTTTAGGATAAAATGTTATGTAGATATCTGTTAAATCCATTTGTTTCGTAACTTCTGTTAGTGTCCATGTGTCTCTGTTTATTTTCTGTTTCCAGGATCTGTCCATTGGTGAGAGTGGGGTATTGAAGTCTCCCACTATTATTGTGTGAGGTGCAATGTGTGCTTTGAGCTTTACTAAAGTGTCTTTAACGAATGTGGCTGCCCGCGAATTTGGAGCATAGATATTTAGAATTGAGAGTTCACGTTGGTAGATTTTACCTTTGATGAGTATGAAGTGCCCCTCCTTGTCTTTTTTGATAACTTTGGGTTGGAAGTCAATTTTATTTGATATTAGAATGGCTACTCCAACTTGTTTCTTTGGATCATTTGCTTGGAAAATTATTTTCCAGCCTTTTACTCTGAGGTAGTGTCTGCCTTTATCCCTGAGGTGGGTTTCTTGTAAGCAGCAAAATGTTGGGTCCTGTTTGTGTAGCCAGTCTGTTAGTCTATGTCTTTTTATTGGGGATTGAGTCCATTTATAATAAGAGAAATCAAAGAAAAGGAATTGTTGCTTCCTGTCATTTTTGTTGTTAAGGTTGGGAATCTGTTCTTGTGGCTGTCTTCTTTTAGTTTTGTTAAAGGATTATTTTCTTGCTTTTTCTAGGGTGTAGTTTCCATCCTTGTGTTGGTGTTTTCCCTTTATTATCCTTTGAAGGGCTAGATTCATGGAAAGATATTGTGTGAATTTGGTTTTGTCATGGAATACTTTGGTTTCTCCATCTATGGTAATTGAGCATTTTGCTGGATATAATAGCATTCTCTTAGTGTCTGTATAACATCTGTCGAGAATCTTGTGGCTTTCATAGTCTCTGGTCAGAAGTCTGGAGAAATTCTAATAGGCCTGCCTTTATATGTTACTTGACCTTTTTCTCTTACTGCTTTTAATATTCTGTCTTTATTTAGTGCATTTGTTGTTCTGATTGTGTCAGGAGGAATTTCTTTTCTGGCCCAGTCTATTTGGAGTTCTGTAGGCTTCTTGTATGTTCATGGGCATCTCTTTCTTTAGGTTTGGGAAGTTTTCTTCTATAATTTTGAAGATATTTGCTGGCCCTTTACGTTGAAAATCTTCTTTCTCATCTACTCCTATTATCCGTAGGTTTGGTCTTCTCATTGTGTCCTGGATTTCCTTAATATTTTGAGTCAGGATCTTTTTGTATTTTGCATTTTCTTTGGTAGATGTGTCCATGTTCACTATGGAATCTTCTGCACCTGAGATTCTCTCTTCCATCTCTTGTATTCTGTTGCTGATGCTCACATCTATGGTTCCTGGTTTCTTTCCTAGTGTTTATATCTCCAGAGTTGTCTCCCTTTGGGTTTTCTTCATTGTTTCTACTTCCATTTTTAGATCTTGGATGGTTTTGTTCAATTCCATCACCTATTTGGTTGTGTTTTCCTGTAATTCTTTAAGGGAATTTTGTGTTTCTTCTGCCTGTTTAGCAGTGTTTGCCTGTAGTTCTTTAAGGACTTCTACCTGTTTAGCAGTGTTCTCCTGTAATTCCTTGAGGAATTTTTGTGTTTCCTCTTTAAGGGCTTCTACTTGTTTAGTAGTATTCTCCTGTAATTCCTTGAGGGATTTTTGTGCTTCCTCTTTAAGGGCTTCTACCTGTTTAGCAGTGTTCTCCTGTATTTCTTTAAGTGAGTTATTAATGCCCTTCTTAAAATCTTCTATCATCATGTGATATGATTTTAAATCTACGTCTTGCTTTTCAGGTGTGTTCAGGTATCCAGGATTCGTGGTGGGTGTACTGGGTTCTAATGATGCCCAGTGTTCTTGGTTTCTGTTAGTAAGATTTTTAAGTTTGCCTTTCGCCATCTGGAAATCTCTGGTGTTAATGATCAAGCTGTCTCTGGTTGGAGCTTGATCCTCCTATGATTCTGTTAGCCTCCATCAGCACTCCTGGAAGTCCAACTCTCACGTGAGTTCCAGTGGTCAGAGCACTCTCTGCAGGTAAGCTCTCCTCTTGCAGAGCAGGTATCCAGCAGTCTGGGGCTCTGATCCACCTCCTGAGTTCTGGGGTCAGAACCCTTCCTGTTGGCCAACTCTCCTCTGGCAAGGAATGTGCCCAGAAGTCTGGGTCTCAGCTCTGCCTCCTGGCTGAGGATGAAGGCCTGAGGGGTCCCTGACCAAGAAGCTCTGTTACTTCTATTGCCCGAGTGCTCTCAGGTGATTAGGAGTTCCTGGGTGTGCTAGGGGTCCTGCAGCACGGAGAGTCCTCTGGTGTCCTAGACACCCTCAACCGGGTTCAAACAGAAGATTGGGGGACTGGCCCCGAGCTGAATGGATCTCAGCTTCTGGTCAGGTGGGATTCCTTTGTCCGTGTTCCTGCAGGCACAAGACCCTCTGCGATTCCTTGGAGCTGATCTTGCGTTCAACTCACCCATGATCCCGAGGTGATCCCGAGGTCCTGATGCAAGGAGAGCACTCTGGAGCCCTTAGTGGCCTCTGCTGGGCTCAGAAGGAAGATGGCAAGGCACTTTTATAACAATTTACTTTTATTTTTTTAAACTATATGCCTTGTTTTTTATTTATTCTGGGTGAGAGTGTGCACACACATGTGCTATGGCACTTATGTGGAGGACAGAGGTCAGAGGATACTTCAGCCTGCAAAAATCCATTCTTCACCTTGACTGTAAGGGATCTATAAGGTTGTCAGGCTTGGTAGCAAGCATCTTTCCCATCTCTCTTTTCTGTCTCTCAGAGCCTCCTTCTTACAATATCTTCTTAACACAATGACTATACTTTAAATATTCAACAAGAATGTTCATGTTGTTTGGCTTGACGGTCTCTAAGTCCATAGCTCACCCTATCCCCAGATCCTTCTCTGGATGTGCAAATGCATCATCCGCCACCATTCATTCATGCATGCATGCATTCACTCATTTGGTTTTTCATTCAGTATCTCAAGTTCTAGCTACTATTCCAGGTAACAGGTCCTAGTGTGAATAAAACTGACAAATACCTCTACTACAGGATCACTCTAGAGAATCTCTCTAGAATTCTCCAGAGAATTCTCTCTCTATCTCTCTAGTAGAGAAACAGACAACTATCCTAGAAAGAGGCATGCTGAAGAAGGAAAATACAAGTAAGACAGCAGATACAAAGTGCTAAGCCAGACAGCAAAGGACTGGCTGGAAATGAAGAAAATCTTGAGGCACGGGTATGAAGAAAGAAGGGTCCAGGAGCAGAGACCACAGAAGCCGAGCACTTGAGGCAGGACACCGCACAGCCTATGCAAAGAACAGTAAGAAAGCCAGTGCAGCTGGAAAGGGGCAGAGAGGAGGCCTGAAAGCGAGGACCTACAAAGCCAGGTAGCTCCGGAATCCACTGCAAGTCCTTGGCTTTCACTGGGAAGAAGAAGAGAAACAGGCACAAAAGGAAGAACAGGAGTGATGGGCACAATACCAGAATACTCAGCAGCTCTGGACCAGAATCAGGTGGAGTGCATAAAGCTGGAAAATCAGGGAAAGGTTGCTAAAGATACTAAAAGACTAAGAGATGAGAAAGAGTGGGACTTGGAGCCAAAATCAGAAACCCACTTCAATAAAAACAGGATTCTGCCTCTTTATTGCCAAAAATATTTCACATAATCTAGGGAAGGGTGGACAGAGACAGCAAGGCCATGCTGTAATGTATTTATGTTCTCGATTTCTCATTTGCATTGGCAGGAACTTCAATGGCTGTAATTGCAAACAGCCTATTATGAAAATTGTATTACCAATAAATTTCTATTATAAAGACTCATGTCATACTTAGAAACTTGATTTCTAAATACCATTCCATTGCAGGCCCATTTGCTGCCAAGTGCCCATCTGTTCTGCATTTCATCCTCACTCCCCCTCCATTGAGAAGCTTCTGGAGAGCTGTCAGAGGGAGTAGAGGCTATTGCTACTGTGATGGACATATGGTGCATGCTAGGAAAACTGTGACTTATTTCAATTCCTCCTTTGTGGACAAATCTCTCAATATAACCTCTTCACTTGTCCAAGCAGTTGAAACAAAGCTCCCATTGTTCTCCCAGTTATTGCTCATAATGTTCTAAGTGTGCATCTCTGTGTGGATCTTTACAATGCATTCCCACTGTCATCTCTTCTCCAGCCCTGCCCTCACTAAAGGGTTCTACTTTGGGCTGGGGGGATGGCTCAGCACTGACTGCTCTTCCAGAGGTCCTGAGTTCAATTCCCAGCAACCACATGGTGGCTCACAACCATCTATTATGGGGTCTGATGCCCTCTTCTGGTGTGTCTGAAGACAGCTATAACATACACATATTTATTAAATAAATAAATAAATAAGGGTCCTGCTTTACTCAGACCCCTCTAGAAGTCCTCTTTGACATTTGGGGTCACACTGCCACCTTTGGATAGCACTTAAAATCATTTATGTAGTGCAATGAGAAGAAAGGGATGCCAGTGAAGACAAAGCCCATGTAAACAGACACAGCCTGAATATGTGTTCAGAGGTTGGGCTAAGTCACAGCAGAGGCTTAGGTAGAATGACTTTGTTTAAAATGCAAGAGGAGGCTTGGAATTCACCTAGAGCAACACCCTCATTTTATAGATGAAATAATAAGGTACAGAAAATGTGTCAAAGTGCCTGAAGACAGTGATTCAATCTAGTTTAAACAAGAAGAAATACATTTTACCACATAAAGTGAGACTCAACCCTGTGTGGAGATCCAAGGACTGCTCTTCCTTCCAACAGTCCTCGTCACTAACCTTCCTGCTGCAGTCGTTTGAGGAGTCCTGGGAGTTAAGAGAGAGTGATAGAAAAGAAGCCAGGGTTTAACTTGAGTCCCTTTTAGAAAATGAAGACCTACCTAAGCAGGAAGGTCTTACCCATTTCTTAAGTTGATCTCTGGTGAGAAAAAAGGCATTTCAGGATGGGCCAGGTTAAAGCCCTGAACTAAGCCTAATATAGAATAAATGCTAGAGAGTCCAGACTAATGGCCACAATCGTCATGGATCTGAGGCTGCTCTCAATCCTCTATCTGTCCTGCCACATGTGTAAGGGTTCGCATGTTTTCATGTACTCCAATCAACTCAACTCCTCCCATTTTACAACCTTTTCTCAGGAGGATACTTGCCCTTTCTCTAAGTACTTCAGGCTTCTACAAAAGAAGCATGGGGCAACTGTAAGCATTGACTTGGAGCCAGACCTTCACCACTCCACTGCCCATTATACCTTAAGGTACAGGACAAATTCACTTGGGATTAGAATGGGGAATGATGGAATCTACCTCACAGATTTGAGAGCCATTAAATCAGTTAACATATGTGAAGTGTTCATACCCTACCTGATAAGTCCTCTCTTAAGTGTGTTCTCTGAGGAAAGGGCATCTCCTATCTTGTCTCTTCTTTTAAGTACAAACTCCTGCTGTCTATAGAGAACAACCTCCCTGCCATCCCACATGATCTCAGCATAGTTCTTAGTATGAACAGCTCCCAATCCACACTGGGCAAATGGGAGACAAATGCCAAGATAGGCCCATCTCACCAGTTTCTGGAATCTGAAGCTTAAGCAGAACAATTAGAAGACAGAAAGCAGTTAAAACCCAGTCTCACTGGTGCTATCGCCTTTTAGAGGCTTCTCCTGAGCTTTTGCTCCCTAGACTCCAACTATTTGCACTTTCAAAACTTTAATCAACATTCTTCCTTTGATTTGCTTAGCTGCTAAACACCTTTAACAACCACCTCTTTTTCTGAAATAGGACAATAATTTTTCAGTTCTTCTATAAAAATTATCATGGACAAACAGGACTCCTTGGAATAAACAATGAAGTGGCTTTATTTTGGTGTCTTCTTTAGTCCCCAAATCTGGTCAGAGCTCTTCTCTGGGCCCCGTATGGGTGGTATAGAAGGGAAGATAGTAGCTCTGAAATCAGACATACTGGTCGATTTTCTAGCTCTACATCTATGTAATTTACTGCCTCATTACTTCAATTACTGTACCTGAAAAATGAGGTAATCTCCCTCATTGATTCACTGATTCAAAATGACTCCCCTTGGGCACCAGCTTGACACAATGGAAAATGGGAAATGTTAAGAGAGCTGATGGCAGAGGTGCCTGAAGGATGTCTCTCTTCCTCACGGTCATGGCATCAGGACCTGAGAATCTTGCTTCCACACCCTTTTCATTAGACGCCACTTCCAGTCTTCTAGACACAATCAACCCAGCACACGCTTCACTGGGATAAACCTCTCTGCAGGAATGACCATCAGTGGAAGCTCATGACATGCCTATGCTTTTCTATTCTGTATAACTTAGAACATCACCATTGCCACAACAAAAGTGTTCCATGAAGAAGGAATGCTGGTTTATCTTCTACCGCGTCCTCATATTTCTTAGCTCACAGAAAGACCTTACATGTTAGCCTCTGAGGAGCGTTCAATCACAAGGAGCTTGGGAAGAGCTTCGAGCCCTTCACTAGTTCCTCCTTGGTTCTATAGGCACAGAGAAAAGACAAAGTCCCAATCTTTGCATTTTCTTCCCACCCTGGGCACCAGAAAAATGGCTGAAAACTTCAGATGCTACAAATTAATTCCAAAATGATTGGAAATTCCAACTCTATCAGTTACCATTTAGATTTTAAACTATAATGCCTGTCTTGTTTTAAAATACAGAATAGATATAATAAACTTTCATTTTATTACTAATATATTCTTTTTAAAAAAAGGAATAGCAGGGGTTGGAGAACTGGTTTAGTTGGTTGAAAGCACTGACTGCTTTTGCAGAGGACCCTAGTTTGGTTCCAGCATCCATATGGCAGCTCACAACTTAACTCCAGTGTGAACAGATCTGACAACTTCTAAACTTCATGGGAATCAGGCATGGTACACATTCATTCATTCAGGCAAAACACTCACTCACTCATACATACATACATACATACATACATACATACATACATACAGCCGGACAGTGGTGTGGCACATGCCTTTAATCCCAGCACTTGGAAGGCAGAGGCAGGCAGATTTCTGAGTTCGAGGCTAGGCTGGTCTATAGATTGAGTTCCAAGACAGTCAGGGCTACACAGAGAAACCCTGTCTCAAAAAAAAAAAAATACATACATACATACATACATACATATATACATGTAAAAATATGATAATTCTCCTAAGAATTGTTGATAAAAGGCAAAGTTGAAAGGTATGATGTTTTTATTGTCATGTCAAAAAAAAGTTCTTTTTGTTTCTGAAACACAATATAACTTAAAGTATATATGGTCTTTGATTTCTTGAAGTATGAAAAAAAAGTATACCTAGAAACAAAAATATCACCCAGTGATGCCCAACTCATAGTTTTAAAATACAAAATATGGTACTGACTCAAAGCTATGTAGGTTGCATTTAGTCATCTGAGAAAGCCAAGAACAAAGAGAAACTGGAATCCCAGACTATAAAACTATAAAACTATCTATCAAATGGAGATCCATAAACAGACTCACTTCTCTGAAACTGCTAAAAGCTTGTTAAATATGATGGCAGTCCTATACAATGCCATACTCATTGGCTTATTATGCTTAGTAGGTATGATTATTTATGTATTTAGATATATAAATATTATCCATTATGAATTTTTCTACTGGAGTAGTGTCTCAGTCATTCTTTCTTTCTTCTTTTAAAAATCAGATCTCCCTTCCAGTCTGGACCAGTGCCCTGAGCAGACCTCTGCAGCCAGTCCCAAAACACCCAGAGTAAGCTCCACTCCCAGGGGCTCTAACATGCCCAGGTATCACAGAATCAGAGGTGAGGAGGACACAACATCTGTCCCAATACTGGAAGTAACTGGGACCAGTGGGATCCAGGCACCCAGGAACTCCATTCAACCAGTGACACAAGTTCCTTCCGGTCTGGGCCAGTGCCCTGAGCAGACCTTGGGCCCGAACTCCACAGCCAGTCCCACAAAACCCAGAAGAAGCTCCACTCCCAGGTGCTCTAACACGCCCAGGATCACAGGATCACAGGATCACAGGAGCTTGGTCACACCAGGGTCTCAGACACCAGGATCTCAGGATATGAGAGGCAGCTTGACTTCCAGGAGCTCTGACACACACAGATCTCAGGATCACAGAGAGAGCTGAACTCTAAGAAGTTCTGATACATCCAGGATCACAGGAAGGACAGGCTTCAGTCAGATATATCAAGGGCAGGTAGCACTAGAGATAATCAGATGGCAGGAGGCAAGCATAAGAACATAAGCAACAGAAACCAAGGTTATTTGGTATCATCAGAACCCAATTCTAATTCTTCCACCATAGCAAGTCCTGGATACACCATCACACCAGAAAAGCAAAATTCGGATCTAAAATCACTTCTCCTGACAATGATAGGAGACGTTAAGAAGGACATAAATAACTCCCTTAAAGAAATACAGGAGAACACAGATAAACAGCTAGAAGTCCTTCAAGAGGAAACACAAAAAAAAAAATCCCTTATAGAATTACAGGAAAACACAATCAAACGGGCGAAGGAAATGAATAAAACCATCCAAAATCTAAAAATGGAAATAGAAACAATAAAGAAATCATTAAGGGAGACAACCCTGGAGTTAGAAAACCTAGGAAATATATCAGGAGTCATAGATGCAAGCATCACCAACAGAATACAAGAGATAGAAGAGAGAATCTCAGGGGGAGAAGATACTATTGAAAGCATTGACACAACAGTCAAAGAAAATGCAAAAAGCAAAAAGCTCCTAACCCAAAACATCTAGGAAATCAGGACACAATGAGAAGACAAAACCTAAAGATAAAAGTTATAGAAGAGAGTGAAGATTCCCATCTTAAAGGGCCAGTAAATATCTTCAACAAAATTATAGAAGAAAACTTCCCTAACCTAAAGAAAGAGATGTCCATGAACATACAAGAAGCCTACAGAACTCCAAATAGACTGGACCAGAAAAGAAATTCCTCCTGTCACATAATAACCAAAACAACAAATGCACTAAACAAAGGAAAAAATTTAAAAGCAGTAAGGGAAAATGGTCAAGTAACATATAAAGGCAGACCTATCAGAATTACACCAGATTTCTCACCAGAGACTATGAAAGCTAGAAGATCCTGGGCAGATATCATACAGATCCTAAGAGAACACAAATGCCAGTCCAGGCTACTATACCCAGCAAAACTCTCAATTACCATAGATGGAGAAAACAAGATAATCCATGACAAAATCAAATTTACACAATTTTTCCCATAAATCCAGCCCTACAAAGGATAATAGATGGAAAACACCAACACAAGGAGGGAAACTACACCCTAGAAAAGGCAAGAAAGTGGTCTTTCAACAAACCCAAAAGAAAATAGCCACACAAACATAATTCCACCTCTCACAACAAAAATAGCAGGAAGTAACAATCACTTTTCCTTAATATCTCTTATCAATGGACTCAATTCCCCAATAAAAAAACATAGACTAAAGATTGGCTATGTAAACAGGACCCAGCATTTTGCTACAGGAAACACCTCAGTGACAAAGACAGACACTACCTCAGAGTAAAAGGTTGGAAAATAATTTCCAAAGCAAATGGTCCCAAGAAACAAGCTGGTGTATCCATTCTAATATCGAATAAGATCAACTTTCAACCAAAAGTTATCAAAAAAGATAAGAAAGGACACTTCATACTGGTCAAAGGAAAAATCTACCAAGATGAACTCTCAATTCTGAACATCTATGCTCTAAATGCATGGGCACCCACATTCATAAAAGAAACTTTACTAAAGCTCAAAACACACATTGAATCCCACACAATAATAATGGGAGACTTCAAAGACTACAGCAAAGGACAGATCATGGAAACAGAAACTAAACAGAGACACAGTGAAACTAATAGATGTTATGAACCAAATGGATCTAACAGATATTATAGAACATTTCATCCTGAAGCAAAAGAATATATCTTCTTCTTAGCACCTCATAGTACCTTTTCCAAAACTGACCATATAACTGGTCACAAAACAGGCCTCATCAGATACAAGAAGATTGAAATTATCCCATGCACCCTATCAGATCACCATGAACTAAGGCTGGTCTTCAATACCAACAAAAACCAATGGAAAGCTCACATACACATGGAAGCTAAACAATGCTCTACTCAATGATAATTTGATCAAGCAAGAAAAAGAAAGAAATTAAAGGCTTTTTAGAATTTAATGAAAATGAAGAAACATCATACCAAAACTTATGGAACACAATGAAAGCAGTGATAAGAGGAAAACCCATAGCTCAAAGTGCCTCCAAAAAAAAAAAAAAAAAAACTGGAGAGAGCTTACACTAGCAGCTTGACAGCATACCTGAAAGCTCTAGATCAAAAATGAAGCAAATACATCCAAGAGGAATAGACCACAGGAAATAAACTCAGGGCTGAAATCAACCAAATAGAAACAAAAAGAACTATACAAAGAATCAGCAAAACCAGGAGCTGGTTCTTTAAGAAGATCAACAAGATAGATAAACCCTTAGCCAGACTAACCAAAGGGCACAGAGACAGTATCCAAAATAATAAAATCAGAAATGAAAAGGGAGACATAACAAAAAAATATGTTTTAAAATATTCTGTCTGTTGAATATTAACAGTTGAAAATATTAAAATCATGTTCTACAAACATCATGGAAATATCACTGATAATTTTTCTCACTGTGCTTGAAATTAGCATTTTCTTAATGTTTAAGTTCAAAGAGTTTTTGCTATTTTGAAACTTTTAAAATATACTTACAGATAAGATAATTTCTCTCAGCCAGGCATGGTGGCACACACCTTTAATCCCAGCACTCGGGAGGCAGAGGCAGGCGGATTTCGAGAGTTCGAGGCCAGCCTGGTCTACAAAGTGAGTTCCAGGACAGCCAGGGCTACAGAGAAACCCTGTCTCAAAAACAAAAACAAAAAAAATTAATTTCTCTCCTAGAAACACTGACAATCTTTTTTAAGTAAACTGATTGTTAGACAACATACACAGATATAGAATGTGTTTCAAATACTCTCTTACTATGTCAGATAGTAAGGGCTTTTGAATATATTTCCTAATGATTCATTTTTAATATTTTATGCTCTTTTACTATGCTTAATTCCCAAAGAATATATTGTATGTTTTGAAACAATTTAGTATTCAACATTAGATATAGGATCCTCAGTTATGGATAGTATTAAATATTCATTAATGATATTTTTAGAGTATAAAAGGCGATGATCAAATTTTTTATGTATTATTTTATTCTCAAAATATTCAATATTATTAATATGTTTAATGTATAAAATGCATTTAAATTAAAAAAGTTTAAGAAAAAAATAGGATCTCACGTAGCCAAGGATGGCCTTGAACTGGCTAAGTAGCCAATGATGATCATGAATTACTGATTCTTCCACCTTCATCTCCCAAGTGCTGGAATTACAAGTTAACTTCCTTTCTACAGAGAAGGAAGAGGATGAAGAATGAGAGAAAAACAAAAGAAAGCCTCATGTCTTACTTGGATGGGGCAAGGCAGCCTGGTGCAATCACGTTCTGGTTTTCCTCCACAGCCTGGACAGCAGTGAGCTCGGCCATGTTGACCATCACGTCGTGGGTGTGGCCTGGAAGCTGTGGAAGCACTGACATGATCTTCTCTACTAAGTTGTCTCCGTGGTGTCCAACCGCTCCTGTTTAACCACAAAAGCAAATGTGAACTCAAAGTGGACATTAAGATGTTAACTGGATGCATGCTTTATAATCCATGCACCTCTTCTACCAAAAGATGTTTAATAACACCAACATAGAAGTTTGCTCTTTATCACATAAATTACGTTCTCAATTACCTAGCAAATCAGCCTTAGCTCTGTGATGACAGAGGTGCACTCACTCTAGTTCACCTGGCACCCACCATCTCTACCATAAAAAGGCAACCACAGGCTCTCACTACGTATTTGTTGACGAAGGGGAAGAGTAAGTGGACTCAGCCTTTTGGTACCAGCTCACAGGAAAATATTTTCCAATATTTACTGGATGCCTTCTGTATACCAAGCATTGCTCTAAGACCTGTAATTATACCAACTGCAGGGATAATGGATAAACGATGGACTGAGGATGTAGCTTAACTGGATGATTACGGCATAAAGCCCTGGTGATTTCCAGTACCACATAAAACTGGGTGGCAGCCCATGCCTGGAATCCTAGCACTTAGGAGGTGGAGGCAGGACATTCAGACGTTCAAGATCATATTCAGCTACACAGTGAGTTTGAGACCAGTCTGAAGAACGTAAGTGGGAGCCTATCTGAATATCAATATTTAAGTTATAATAATAAATGTATTCTAACTGAAATTCAAGACAATGATACAGTTCAATTCTTCTGTGAAATTAAGTTATATGTCCAAAACCCATCAGTGCTTAGAAGGCATTACTCCAATCATGGATGGCATTTGGTATAGCTACTTCCAGTCTGCTTGCTCACATGTTGCCTCTCTGTCCCTCTATGTTCTGCCACGCCATATTAATAGTACAGAAGAACTAATTAGGAAAAACAAATAAGGAATCCACGAGGTCATCATCATCACCATCATCATCCTCACTCACTGTAACAACTAACATATATATCCAGGGATCATGGTGCACCATGTACCAAATCCTACGCCGTGAATTTATAATTGATAATTAATTGCAGCAACAAATCTTTATTGTGAATTATTATGTTCATTCACACAGTAAAGATTTCATTTAAATCACCTGCTCAAGCAAACACTTTACTTATTAATTACAAAGTGTAATGGCTATTCTTCGTTGTCAACTTGACTACATCTGAGGCTAAATAAATGGACAGGTGGAGGGCACACTGGTGAGGGATTTTTGCTTAATTTGAAATAGGTAGATCTACTTGGAATCCACATCTATGAAATAGGTAGACATATGCCTTTAATTGTAACCTTGAGGTGCAAAGTCACACCTTGAATCTGCTGGAAGCCTCTATCAAGGCAGGGAAGAAGGAAGCTTTTGCACTTGGCCTGCTTGCCCTCACTGACATTGAACCTACTGTAGAGATCCCAGCAGATACTGAGGGCTACATGAGATATCCGGCAACTTCTGGATTCTTAGACTTTCTGTTCATAGACGGACATTGTTGGGTTCACTGAAAGCCTGTAAATCATTCTAATAAATTCCCTTCCTATATATAGAGAGACGTTCATTCTGTAAGTTCTGTTATTCTAGAGAACCCTGACTGATACGCAGAGCAGTAATTCAAGCCAGGTGGCTGGGTTAGGGAAAGGGAGACCCTCAGGCTCCACCAAAGTGAGCTGAGGCAGAGCTGCTGAGTGTCTCTGGTAAGTAACTTCTGATGTTAACGAAGAGCGTTCTTGTGCCACAGATGATTACCCTTCATTATAAGAATAACCACGTTTTATTCACGCTGCCTGTGGTTTACAGATGTCTCAGAGCTGCTGGTTGAATACCAAATGCATGTGTAGAGCTAGAAGAGTACCAGCGATTCAGAACACGGTCAGAATGAACTGCATCTTCACACTAAGCAGAGATGCTCGGGTACCCGCTGCATCACGAATATCTTTCTTTCTCCATCAGTACCCTCCTCACTATATTAAAACCTTTATACATCTCCACTTACCACCAGAATAACTCTTCTTTGAACCTGATGATCAAATTCTGATCCCATCCCCCTAGTTTTCCTTATTTTTTCTGTCATCCATAATTATTTGGCACAAACAAGTGCCTGTATAACTGTGAGTGTGGTATGTGGTTGCTTCTCATTGCTCCACCCTAACCCATACCCAGGGATCTTTGGAAAGCTACATTTCACTAAATTCCCTGCAAACTGAAACATCTAACATGCCTCTTAAAACTCTCAAAACAGGCAAGATCTAAAATGGCTGTTATTTTTATAGAACCAAAGTAGCATTTGTTTTATTAATAAAATATCACATACTAATATCCCAAATGCTCAAAGTAAAGAAATGATTCTTTGTTTAGTTTTACTTTTTTGGTGGGAGAGGGGAGGTATAGGATCATATTCTGTAGCCCAGGCTAGTCTGGGACTAACAATCCTCCAGGACTGGGATTGTATGCACATGGCATTCCCTCGCCCATGGGAATACTACTGCTTTGTTTTCTCAACCTGTGAAACATGTATTGAAGCAGTTCTCTAAATCATTGTCTTCCAGAAGTTCTAAACGTTCTATAGTGAATATATATCCTTTCAATAATAATTAAAAATGCAACTCATTCTCCCCATTTTCCCATATTTGCTCTCTCCTCTCTTTCCTTCTTCCTCCCTCTCTTCCCTCTCTCTTTTTCACTCTCTCTTCCATGTGCATGCACCTAATTCTCAAATAACTACACATAGTCTATATTTTTTAACCCTCACAGCATATCAACTGCCTCTTGAGGGTAATAACTTTTCTATCTTAGTCATTATCATATCACTAGCACCTGCAACAGTGCAGAACACAGTGAACCAAATAAAGGTTTACTGGAGGAAGTATAAGGTGACACCATTTGCAACAAGGTGATGACAAAATGATCAGAAAACCATCTGTATCACAAACATGCTATTAACTATCAAATACTTGAGCAAGCATGGTGATACATGTAAGTAATCCCAGACCAGAGATGGAGGCAGGAAGATCAAAGTTCAAGGTCATTTCACTTACAAAACAAGTTCAAATCCATACGAACTGCTAAAAAATCATACACAATGTTTCTATTATTTTTTGAAACTTACAATTTCAAATATAAGTTCCTACCTCACTAATGGTAAATTATCAAAACATTACTAGTTTATCATATAAATTGCATATAATTAACATCCAAATCAAATATTAAAAGTAGCTGGGCGTGATGGTGCACACCTTTAATCCCAGCACTTGGGAGGCAGAGGCAGGCGGATTTCTGAGTTTGAGGCCAGCCTGGTCTACAGAGTGAGTTCCAGGACAGCCAGGGCTATACAGGGAAACCCTGTCTCGGAAAAAAAAAAAAAACCAAAACCAAATATTAAAAGTTTATTTCATTTTGCTCTCTATATAGAATAGTGATAGAGTAATTTAAATTGAAATCCAAATCATTTAAGTCATTCCAATAATTTCCAAATCATTTTTTTGTTTATTTTTATTTATGTGAGTACACAGTAGCTGTCTTCAGACACACCAGAAGAGAGCATCAGATCCCATTACAGATGGTTGTGATTCACCATGTGGCTGCTGGGAATTGAACTCAGGACCTCTGGAACAGCAGTCAGCGCTCTTAACCACTGAGCCATCTCTCCAGCCTTCCAAATCATTTCTTGATCTTTAGAAATCTTTAGCATAATCTTTTGTTGGCTGCAGCTCTCATTAGCTATACCCCAATCTAAGCCACAATTTAATTTAAGAAACCTCAACGAATTCTGGTAACCATTATTTCATTACATCAACAGGCGAGACATCCCCAGTTCCTCAAACTTGTTGCATCCAGAAGGATGAATCAGTAAAACTTTTGAGCACTGTTACCTGAGCATGTTCCTGCATGCCAGGGTCAAAGCCAAGTACCAAATGGACCCGTGCTAATAATGCCACCAAAACTACACACTTCAAACCCTCATCAATTCAGGGTTGCTCTGGAGAAACACTGCAAACACTGCACTCCACAACACTAATGTACCACACCCACTCTATTTCAGTATTCTCAACACCTCTGGGAGCCACAACATCTACACCAACACAGCCACAGGCTGGCTTTCAGTTTCCAGTACTAAGACATTTACAGTTTCAGCAAGAAGAAATTTCCTTTTATTTAATACTGCAAAGCATTTTAAGATTTAAACAATGTAACTTAACAACACACACTTTTATGAACTGAAAACTAGCTCTATATTACTGAAATAGAACCAAAACACTATATTCAAACATCTTTGTAGCAAATGAAATTTGAGGCTGATAATATGCAAGATAATTTGGGTGGTTAAACAAAAGATAGCCAATAAAAATTTGCATTTATAAGCTATTGGGGCCCAGAAACAGGCTAATCTAAATTACAATGTATTACAACCTACCTTACAAAGTCTACTTGAGATCTTCTAATGGAAAGTGTGTCATAATCTTGAAATGGAAAAGAGATGGGACAGCACGATGGCTCCGTGGGAGATGGGTCTTGCCACCACGCCTAACAGGCTGCATCCCCTGGAGCCCACATGGTTAATGTAGAGAACTGACCCCTGCAGGGTGTAGGAAAGTCTTGCCTTATACTAGGCCAAAGGGAGATTATTTTCCCATAGGACACAAATCGATCTCGGATCCACATACCAGAAGACAGGCAAGCACGGGATGTCCCAGAGAATCATCTTTTCTCCTACTCCAGCTTCATCACTTCAGCAGGCTATTGCTATTGCCACCTGCCATCTCAGACACGGGACGTAGCCTCACTTGGGAGAAATCCTCTACAGTTGTAGGAACTCATTCCCTAGGGAGATGTAAACATCCACTGCCTTCTTATATAGCATCAACGACAAACCAAAGTATGATCCACTAAAGTCCAACTTGAGAAACCATGGAGTTTGTTGGGGTTACTTCCAGAGCATGAGTGAGGGTTGACAGGAGCACAAGTGACCCCAAAACTACCCCACCAGGAAAAACCTCACCCCAGCACAGAGGATGCCTTCCCATCGCTACACACATGGAGTGCTTCCCTTCACTCTACCCACTCTAGCACCTCCCAGCCAGGGGTGCCAGAATCCCCACCCCCACTCCATGAAGAAGCACCAACAGTCAACAAGGGCCACCCATCTTAGGGGTCTCTTGCAAGTAGCACAGCTGCTCAGATGAAAACAATGCTGTTATACTTGGAGGGTAGCACTCCACAATGCCACACACCAACACTCACACTCCCGGCCCTGGACTCTGCAGGACAATGACCCTGCTCACCTCTTCTAAAACACTTAGCACTGAATATCTGAGAAGGTGAGGAGCACGCAGAGCCCCTACAATCTAAATGTACTTGAGACACACTTCAATGACTTTTAGAGTCCTTGTCATTTATCACCACACATTACGGTCTCAACATTCTCTTGAAATTCATATTGTCACAGTTCTCACAGGTCTTTGACAGAAGGACTAAATTTTTCTCTTTTATTTGTTCACTTGAATCTATACCAAGAAACCTATTTGTTCCCTTTCAACATTTTCTCAGTTTCTTACAATCTGTCCACCCCATACTCTGCCTGCTTTTACTACTAGTTTAAAGGACACTATGGAAGTCAGCCAACTAACGGAAGAAGCATCTTTAAGATAGTTAGAGATGCCGGGCGTGGTGGCGCACGCCTTTAATCCCTTTAATCTTGGAGGCAGAGGCAGGCGGATTTCTGAGTTCGAGGCCAGCCTGGTCTACAGAGTGAGTTCCAGGACATCCAGGACTGCACAGAGAAACTCTGTCTCAAAAAAAAAAAAAGATATTTAGAGATATTAGGTACAAACAGGCCCTTAATCCTAGCATTCTCAAGTGTGAGAAAGGCAGATCATAAATATGAGGCTGTCTCACTTGGACAACTCGAAACCCAAAAGGTGAACTTAGAAATTTAATGAAATACTGAAAGTTGGAAATATACAATGCTGTCATACACGGCTAGCTGCTTATCTTCTGTGTGGTTTGTCTGACTAGTTGGTTGGTTGGTTCATAAGGAACAAATTCTGAGGCTTAATTTTTCTCCTATTTTTTTTAGATTTATTTATTATTATATGTAAGTACACTGTAGCTAACTTCAGACACTCCAGAAAAGGGCATCAGATCTCGTTACAAATGGTTGTGAGCCACCATATGGTTGCTGGGATTTGAACTCATGACCTTCAGAAGAGCAGTCAGTGCTCTTATCCACTGAGCCATCTCACTAGCCCTTAATTTTTCTCTTAATGACTCACCTAACTTGTAGAATGATCAAATAAGGTAATGTGACTATAGTTTTTAATTCATGAAATATTTGCATAAATATGGTTAATTGATTTCATTTCCCTTCACGAGCTTTACTGTGTGGCCCCAACATACCAACCACACAATGTTCAAGACATATGATACTTACAGGACACCCATTACATAGGTGAATGCCCATTGGTACAGCTGAAACCCAGAAGCAGTTAGAAAACGTGTTAATCCTCAGTGAACAAGAGGGGAATATGAATACTTTGCCACAAGGCTGTGCTTCCAATGTGTCCAAGGAATTACTGCAAACTAATAGTAAGTAAGCTTTCATGTGAGTTCAGGGCATCCCTGAAGGGCAGTTATCCACCACTGTGTAAAGCCTATTGAAACAAAGCCATGCATGTCAGCTCAGACCTTTAGTCCAGCACTCGGGAGACAGGGGCAGGTGGAACTTCGAGTTAGAGATCAGATCTCAGCTTGATCTATATAGCAAGTTCAGGCCTGCTGTGGCTCTATAATGAGACCTTGCTCAAAAATAAAATAACTAATTATTATAGTTAGTTTTCCATTGACAGATACTTCATATAGGAGGTTTGTTTTCAAGTACTTCAGAGAATGTGGGGTTGGAGAGATGGCTCAGCAGATAAAGGTTTGTCAGCAAGCCTGATGACCCGAGTTTAAATCTCTAGAATCCACAAGAAGGTAGAGAACCTGGACCCCCATATGCACACCTGTGCTAAGACATACAGAGAAAATAAATGTAAAGACTTAAAAAACTAATAAAGTACTTTAGAGAATTCAAAAAAAAAAAAAGAAAACGTGTTAAACTTGGTGACTGTCTAGTTCCCAGTAAACATTAATCTACTGACCTACCCAGTCATTAACAAATGCTTATTTCCAGGCTAGTGGCACAATGCCTGAAATCCCAGGACTCAAGAAGCAAAGGTAACAAATTCACAAGAAGCCTTGCCCACATAGTAAGTTCAAAGCCAGTGGGAGCTACTTAGTGAGATCCTGTTTCAAAACACCAAGGCCTTGGGATGCAACTCAATGGTAGAGCATTTGCCTAGCATGCAAAGGGCCCTGAGTTCAATACCCAGCAATACATTTCATCAATCAGCAGATACATAAATAAATATTGACTACATATGGTTTTCAAGTAACTGTTCCAACTGCTAGTAAATACACAGTAACGAAAGAACGAACACACACACACATATATACAAGCTTCCATTCCATTCTCATGAAAGGAGGACAAGAAGCAACCAATTATTGGTTCTGGGTAGTGGCCAACGTGGAGTGTTTGAGGTACTGTGTGAGAGGAGATAAGCCACGTGTAACTATGAATACTGCTGGTTACTCTTTGTCACATCGTTATGTGAAAAGAGGAAACCTCAATTAAGTAATAGCCTCCATTGGATTGTCTTATAACATTCTTTTTTTCCCCAGAGGGCAGGACCTTAAACAGCTGGCAGTGTGCTTTTGACTTCTATCTGGACATCCTTCCCATTAACCCTTTCACCTTTAGGGAGATGGATATGGCTATCTCAGAAGCGTAGCTGGGCTCTTAGTATGGAGACGATCACTAGCAGCCATCTGACCTCTGTAGGCTTGAATACTGAGCCACACAAGCCCCTGAGTTCTTTCTATCTTTCCGAGGGAGCCTGATTACTGGTCTTATGGCATTCTTATGGGGCATTTTCTTGATTAATGATTGGTAAGGAGGACCTAGCCCATTGTAGGCAGTTCCACCCCTGGGCATGTTGTCCTGGGTTGTACAAGAAAGCAAGTCCATCAAGAGTATCACCCCACGAGCTCTGTTCCAGGCTCCTGCTTGAGTTCCTGCACTGACTTCACTCAGTGATGGACTATTACCCAGAAGTTGAAACCAAATAAAGCCTTCTCCAACCAAGTTGCCTTTGCTCAGGATGTTTAGTATAGCAACTAAAAGCAAACTAGAACACATGAATACCATGATAGGAGGACAGGGCGGGGTGGGGGGGGAGCCAGCATGCTAAATTTATGGCTGATAAAATCACATAGAGTAACATCACTATGAATGCTAGCTCTCTACCTTTTGTACTTTCTATTTTTAATTAGGGGGTGTGCCTCTGTGAGTGCGAGCATATCTCTTTCTCTCTCTCTTTCTCTCTCTCTTTCTCTCTCTCTCTCTCTCTCTCTCTCTCTCTTTCTCTCTCACTCTGTGTGTGTGTGTGAGTTTGCTGAAATATTCACTCTTGCATGTACTTGTGGAAGGCAGATAGGCAATGCATGTCTTTCTTTGTGACTCTCCATCTCTTTTTGGCTTTCTGTGGTGTTTTTGTTTTTGTTTTGTTTTGTTTTTGACAGTTTTGCTGATCCTGGAGCTCACTGATTGGCTGGATCTGCCTCTTCATGCCACCACGACCACTGGCTAGAACTGGATTGAAGATGCTCTCACACCCAGGCCAGCACAGGCAGAATCCAGACTCAGGCCCCCTCATGTTTGTGTAGTGAGCACTTATCCGCTGAACCACCTCCCTACCCCTAAGTTTCCTTTTACTTTTTGTTCTGCTCTATTGTACTAAAGGGTATTCTGACGTTCAGGAGGCACAAAGGAGCACTGTGACTCAACTGTGGCTTTGGTAACACAGAAGGCACTGGGGAAGTCAGGATCTCAGAAGTTTTGAAATATAAAAGCCTAAAAGACTAGAAGTCAAGAGAAAACTGACATAGGTGTCTGTGGAAACAGCAAATATGAACAGCTCTCTAAAGCCAGCTACAAAATGAAGCCAAATAAATGAAAGGGACTTGAAGTCGGGTGATCATGAGGAGTCAAGAAAGGTCCTGCTCCATTCTGCCTGCAGGCCAATGATGAGACTCTGAGAAAAGACCATCCAGAGACTGCCCCACCTGGGGATCCACCCCATAAACAACCACCAAACACGGTCACTAGGCAGATGCCGACAAGAGCCTGCTGACAGGAGCCTGATATAGCTTTCTCCTGATGGCCTTTACCAGTGCCTGACAAATACAGAAGTAGATGCTCACAATCATCCATTGGACAGAGCACAAGGTCCACAATGAAGGAGCCAGAGAAATACCCAGGGAGCTGAAGGGGACTGAAGCCCCATAGAAGGAACACCAATATGAACTAACCAGTACCCTCAGAGCTCCTTGGAACTAAACCACCAATCAAAGAAAACACATGGTGGAACTTGTGGCTCTATCTATATATGTAGCAGAGGATGGCCTAGTCGGTTATCAAAGGGAGGAGAGGTCGTTGGTCCTGTGAAGGTTCTATGCCCCAGTACAGGGGAATGCCAGGGCCAGAAATGGGAGTGGGTGGGTTGGGGAGAACGGGGAGAGGGGAGGAAATAGGGGATTTTCAGAGGGAAAACTAGGACAGGGGATAACATTTGAAATGTAAATAAAGAAAATATCTAATTAAAAAAAGAGAGAATCTGAGAAAAGGAGGAAAATGGTCTATAGAGGACTGTTTAGCAGAAGTGAACTCATGAGAAGGTAGAGAGTGCTGAGCTAGTCTGCATAGGTAAAAACGTGAGGAGGGATGGAATGCTCCTTTGTAATGTGAAGGAAGGAGAAAACTGTACACAATGTGCAAGGGATTTGGTGATAAGGAGGTATGAAAACCTTCTGCAGGCTTATATTTTCTGTTTTATAGACTTCTGCCCTCTGTGAGTGACATGGCCACTGCTGCCCTCTTGAAATTAATTATAATTACCCTCAGGACACCCTCAAAAGATTGCGCCCAGTAGCATTTCCTCAGAACTGCCATTTAGTTTACTCTCTATTTTATGATCTTAAAACTCATCTAATTAAAATTTCAAATATACTTCTTACTGGTTTTTATAACATCATTCAACATTTTTTTTTTCTAACCTGGAAAGGGAATACTGGCTTAGACCAGTGTTCTGATTGTTCTCAGTGACCTTGAACAGCTAGCACATACTATTATTGAACTATATCTACTTAACTATAAAACAAAGGTGACCTCTAAAAATAAGTGCTCACATCATGAATCAGAATTTTCTTCACCTATTTTAAGGTTAGATTTCTTCCTCGCAGGTATAAATAATTATTACATTGCTGCAATTTGAGGTTGCTATACAAACTTCAATGCACATTTGAAAATATTTTCTACAATTCTTTTTTCCAACTTCTCATATGTACATTCAGTTTCACTTTTTAAAAAAGACATTTACCTATTTATTTGTATATGTGTGGGGGACAGTGCATGTGCAAGTCACACTGTGTGTGTGGAGATCAGAGAACAATTGGAGGAAGTCAGTGCTCTCCTTTCACCATGTAGGTACTAGGGAGCAAACGAAGGTCATTCCATGTGGAGCATGGTATGCAGCACCCCCTCTATGACCGCTACCGCCTTATGCTCCTGCCTCCTGGTTCCTGCCATGTTTGAGTTCCTGTCCTGATTTCCTTCAATGATCGACTATGGTGTGGAAGTGTAAGGAAATAAACCCTATCCTCCACAAGTCGGTTTTGGCCATGGTGTTTCATTACAGCAATAGACACCCTAATTAAGACAACTGGTATCTGGAAATGTCTAAGAGTCTCAGGTGATGGCAATTCCCTCCATGTCAAGGTCATCTCATTTTTTCCAGTCTCTTGGACTAGGCCCGGTTGTTTTATCAAAAGCAACGCACACTAAAGCCATATTTGCCCGCTTACAGCATTTAACAAATAAAATTGTGCTTTATCTATGTCCACTCTCCACTAGACAAAACTTAACTCCAGATGCTGTCAAATTAGGGGCTGGTTCTTTTAGTTCATCTTTATATTGCCAACCTCAATATGAGGCCAATAAACACATATGCTGAATCAATGAACAGATCCTCTAGCTAGGAGAGTGAAGATGAACAACTCCCAGAAATGCCACCTACCTGTGAGATCCAGAGTTCTATCCACAAAGACCACAGAAGCCCTGCCTGTAGCAGTCTTTTTCCTGTTCTTGGCGGGGGCATAATTTGCCAGATCTGTAGCGATGACCCGACTGAGGGGACCCACGGCGAAACACTCCTCTCGTACCCCTAGATGTTCACACAGAGAACTGAGGCCTGACACGAGGCATCTGATGTACAGCAGCAGCTCTGGGGTTAGGGCAGTGGCATCCACCTCACCCAAGCTGCTCAGCCTCCTCTTGTCGGGTCTGGCACTGTTAAGAGCGTGGACATCCTGAGGTAGCAGTGGGAAGAGGGTAGCAAAGGCTGGAGTAAAAGCGAGATGGGAGGCAACAGGGGCGAGAAACAACGGGACGTGGAGCACCTCGGCCGTATAGTTCTCGTTGCCCATCCACTCACAGAGCTTCTCCTCCAGCTGTTCGAACACCGGCTGCTGCCCCTCGAGCTCGGCCGCTGCAGCGGCCGGTACGTGGTTAGCAGTGAGGTGGACTGCGTGGCTCACGGCTGTGACCACCACACAGTGCTGAAAGTGACTGCGGCAAATGATACTCTGTAGAGTGTCTACGATCCGGCCTTTCAGCGGGCTGCTCAAAACGAAAACCGCCCGGGGCTGCTTGGCTCCCCCGCCAATGGCCTGGGGTTCAAATTCCCGCAGGTGACACGCAGGACCCTTCACCGCCTCCAGAAGCCGGCTGGATCCGCAGCTCCAGTGCAGGCTCTCGGCGCAGGCAGCGTCCAGGTAGACCACGGACCACTTCACTTTGGCCAGCACCTGCTCCCAGCCTTGCTGGGCAAAGGCCAGTATGCCCGCGGCGCTCATGATCCCGTATCGCCAGCTGGCCAGGGGTCTCACCGGCGTACGGGCGGGAACTCAGGTCAGAACGCAGGGCTTCCGGGTACTGAGTACTTTGACAGTCAACACAGTACACGTGGGCCTGTCTCTGACGCTCGGCGTTCGCGCGCGCGGTGATGACGTCTTAGGCGCTCATTGGCTGATCAGGCGCGCGGGCTGGCGGAAGGAACGTCTGCACTTGAAGGAGGAACGGAATGTGCTTACAGGGTCGATAGTCCCTGAAAAGCTGGAGGCAGCAGCTTTCTAGGAAAGAATTGAAATGGGTTTTGTTCGTCCCTCCCTTGTCAGCTCTCATCACCTTTTCCTCCAGGTTAAGAATTCTCGGGAATAATAAAACCTGGTCTGAAGCAAAGTACTTCCCCCATCTGAACTTGGAGAAGCCAAACAACTACTGCAACGTAATAGTTGGTCTTGTGTAGGTTATCTTCTGCGTTGGTGCACTCCAGCCTCGTGAAATACCTTTTGGGACCAGCAAGATGGCTCATAAGGCTAAAAGCGCTTGCAACACAAGTCGTATGACCTGAGTTTGATCCTTCGGACTCAATGTAGAAAAACAGGACCCGGAAAAATTGTCCTCCATGTGCCAATTGTGGAAAACGCACAATCACCCATCCCCAACACACACACACACCACATACACAGAGAGAGACAGAGACAGACACACAGAGAGAGACAGAGAGATCCTGTCTCCACACAGTCAAAAGGCTTTGGGGTCCATTTCACAGCTACTAAGATGAGAATTGGGTTGAGGAATAGATATACTGATCTACACATCTCAGTTTAGAACCTGTTTTATTATTATTATTATTATTATTATTTAATTGTGGAAACATGCATGAGATAAAAAAATTTAGTAATTTACTGTTCTAATTGTGTGTGTGTGAGTGAGTGTGTGTGTGTGTGTGTGTGTGAGTATGTGTGGACAGGATCTCATTGTGCAGCCCTAGCTGTCCTGGAACACATGATGTGGATCAGGTTCGTTGCAAACTCACAGAGATCTGCTTGCCTCTGCCTTCCTAGTGCTTGGATTAAACGTGTGTGCCACCATGTCCACCATTAGTCATTTTAAAATGTACAGTTCGGAAACATTAAAAAACATTCATGCTGCTGTACAACCAATCTTTGGAACTTTTTATTTTGCAAAATCAAAATAGTTTCAAAACTATATACCCTTTAAATAACAATTGCCACCCTCAACCTCAGCTCCCTGCACCCCCCCCCCAGCATTTGTCAGCCTCTACTTTAATCCTGTTCTCTTTGCATTGGCACTGTGGGTCTTATAATTGGGTCCCTGTACTATCTGCTTTATTGTGATTAACTTACTTCACCTAACATCATTCATCTAGTTGTGACACATGGCAATTGCTTTCATTTTAAAGTTTTATTCGTGTGTTTCTGTGTGTGAGAGAGTGTGTGTGTATACAGTTGGGTTTTGACCTCCCTAAAGCATATGCCACCATACCTGGTCTCTTGGCATGATTTGAGCAGTAATCTATTCATTGTCTAATTCTTATAGCTAAGCACTCCTTTTCATTACTTCTCAAAAGTATACTTCACAGCCGGGTGGTGGTAGGTGGTGGCGTACTCCTTTAATCCCAGCACTCGGGAGGCAGAGGCAGCAGATTTCTGAGTTCGAGGCCAACCTGGTCTACACAGTGAGTTCCAGGACAGCCAGGGCTACACAGAGAAACCCTGTTTCAAAAAAAAAAAGTATACTTCATATTAAATGATATCATTATTATTGACATTGTTCTGAGATGGAGTCTTACTCTGCTAGCCTGAGTCAAGCTCTAGCCCTGGCCTCCAGAGGACCTGGAAGGACAGGATGCACTGCCAGGCCTGGGTTAGCAGCAACATCACCATCATCATTGCTTAGAACAGCAATAAATAATGAGATGGCAAATAAGTATACTCAGGATAAATGTGATATTGTAGTGAGATGAGTTCATAATATAAGAAGCAAGAGACAGTCTATAAAATAGTCAAATTATTTAATGTCAAAGTTTCCCATGGCAAATGGAGAGATTAATCCTAACCAAGGAAGCATATCCATACAAGGATTCAGTTTAGGAGGAAAGAAGGAAGGAAGAGGCTTTGAAGGATGGTCATTAGAGCTTTATGAGCTTCTCTGCTTTGTAGAAATCATTTTCAAAGCTTAGCTCAAGTGCTACCTCCACCACGCAGGCCTCCTACCGCATTCACCACCATTCATTAATCAACTCGTTGTTGATGTCTAAACTCTTTGTCTAGACAATGATTTGAAAGACAAACTCTTTTCCAGACTGGAAAGAAAAGCAATTCACTCTGCAAAAGACAATCAACTCTCTCATGAAACCACCCAATTTTACTTTAGATGCACTTAACAGTGAGAATGGAGCTAACCACGGTGTGGTGGTGGTAACTGCCCACGGTACTCTCAAGCAGATAGTATCAAAGGCCAAAAGGATATGGTGCACCATACAACAGATGGAAGTGAAAGTTAAACAAGACGAAGGCAGATTTGGCCTAGTGAAGATTCTGGGGAAAGTGGCTATGTAGTCAATAAGACTTGTGGTCTAAAAGAGAGTTTAGCTCTGCTCTACTCCCCTCACCCCAACCCTGCTCACCCCATCTGCATACTCAGTTTATCTACATTTGCCTTTCACTCTACTCCAAATGCAGTTGGGTGCCTGGAACTTCTCTGTCTCTGGGCCTTTTGCATGTTCCTAATCTCCTTGTCAAGTAGCCCCCATGCAGAAACCCACAGAGCTTACAGCCCTTCTCCATTAAGGGATCTACTTATTTTAATTAATTAATTAATTACCACGTGATATTAGATTATACCTCCCTTTTAATCACTTGGCCGTGGGTCTTTTTACAGCTACTATTATTTTTAAATCCTTATCAACATGATGTGTCTATCATCTTCCATTAGAATAAAGGCTTCATGAAAGAAAGGATTTTTTTTTTAACCGCCAATCTATATAGTCTTGAAGAGTTCCTAGTACTTGGGTAGACTTTCATACATATTTGTTGAATTCAGGGAAGATTTTTACGAGGAAATTGTACACAGAAGTTGAAACAATTTAAGAATTTCCTACAGGGGAACAGGGCATAGCAAACAAGAGTTCAAAACTAAGAAGAATTAAAACCCTCGTGATCTACTCAGGTAACGAGGAATCAAGTGATACAGATAAAGTCTAACGCTCGACCCTCCTCATCAATCACTAATTAAGAAAATGCCCTGCAGGTTTGTCTACAGCCCGATCTTATGGAGGTATTTTCACAACCAAGGTTCCCTCCACTCAGATGACCAGTTTAAGTAACTTAAATAAAACTTTCCGGCCACAGAGTCTCCCTGTATAGCCCAGGCTATCCTGGAACTCACTATGTAGACCAGGGTGACTTGTCTCTGCCTACCAAGTGCCACTATGCCCAATACTAATAATTTTTTAAACAAAGAGAACGCATCCTTTATATATTAAATTTTTCTTTTGTTGGTTGTTAAAATTTCGACGAATTGACAATTGTGGTTCAGTCAAACCCGTGCGGGATGCTGGCCTTCAGGATTTTAAAATAGACTAGTGGAGGGAGAAAGGCAACAGGGACAGAAAAGAACAATGGTGTAGCAAAGGGAACTGGGGAGTGGGAGGAAGGTTGGGGGAAGGGAACTTCAAAGAAGACCAGAAGCCCCAGAGAAAGCCACTCTTGAGAAGCTAAGCTAGAATCCTTGGGGTGGGGCGGGGAGGGGGAGGAGCCAATCGCGCGGCGCTTGCGCAATGAGAGGCCCAGGTGCCCGCCGCCGCGGAAGCGTAACCACCTAGAGACGCCGCGCCGCTTGGGTGCCTGCGGCGCATGCGCAGACGGATCGGTCGCTGACTCTTCAGGGTCGCCGCCTCCACCGAGGTTGGCCCCAGATTTGAGTCTCGCGCTCTTCGTTCGCTTACCGGCGGCTTCCCTCCCATTCTCGCGCCCTGGGACGGCGAGGCTGGAAAAAGGGGTTGAGAGAGCTGTTGGCCGCCGCCTTTAACTTGTGCGTGGGGCGGCCATGTCGGCCGGCGAGGTGGAGCGCCTGGTGGAGCTGAGCGGCGGGACCGGAGGGGATGAGGAGGAAGAGTGGCTGTATGGCGGTACGGAACTTCCTGTCTGTCTCCCCGGTTCTCTCTGGCCTTCCTCCCAGCGTTTCAGGCCCAGGCGTCCGAGGCCTCTCGTATTGGCCCTAACCGGCCTTGGTTAGGCCGAGTGCGGCCTGCTCCCGGCCTTCGCCCGGACCCGCAGGCACTCACCGCGCGGTGGACGCGGGCCAAGGAGGCCGGGCAGCCCTGCGTCGCCCTCCTCCGCACCGCCCGGGCCTCCTCGCTTCTGCGCTCTCTATTCATGCTCTTTATCGATTCTGAGCCGCTTTGGTGTCTCTCTTGCTCAGTGGCTATGGGGTGCCCCTCCTCGTCCCTTTCTTTCAGAAACCGTCATTCTGTAATAGCAGCTAAATAAAGTCAGTGCAATGAAACTAACGTCTTGTTTCTTGATGGTCAGTTTGTATGGGATGCACCTGCAAGGGTACCTCCTTGTCTGAAAGTCGTGCTTTAAAAGTATTAATTAAAAGAAACAGATGAAATACACTGTGGTCCATAAAGAAAACCCTGAATTGTGGCCTGTATTAAGGTGAAGTGTTTTGTTTTTGTTTTTATTTTTTGTTTTTTGCTTTTTAAAGAGCCCTGTATAGTCCACGTCATAGTTGTATCTCGTGACTCTTCCCATAGGCTTGTATTCGGTGTTTTGTGTTTGTGTCCCCAAATTTAATGCGTCATGTACTTTGTTTTTGTAGGGGACATGTCTGATGTCTGAGTTTTAACTTTAAGTCGTAATCCCCCTTGGCTGTTATACCAGATTTGAAAGTATTTTGTTCTTTCCTAGAGCATACATTCTTGACATAAATTTCATAGATTATATAAAAGTGAACGTTAGCGTCTTAAGCAGCCTTTTAGTAATGAAACTCCGATAAACTTGTAAAATTGATTATTTCTTTAGTGGAAAGACAGCATCGGTACTACCCTTAAAATGTGAAATGTGTGGGGTTTCTCTTAGCATGATGTGTAAATCCCCTTGTATTTCTTTCCATAAGAGATGTGTCTTGCTTATGAAGTGATCTAACTTTGGCTATGCTTGTAGGCCCGTGGGACGTGCATGTGCACAGTGACTTGGCAAAGGATCTAGGTTAGTGCTTGTGATCTTCCCTTCAGATTTCTATACTACTTGTTGCTTAAGCTTGGTTTCTTTATTTACTTTATTTTATTTTATTTTATTTGGTAGATGAGAATGAAGTTGAAAGGCCAGAAGAAGAAAATGCCAGGTTGGTGAACTCTCTCCTGTTGATGTCTTACACAGATTGCGATTCTAGCAAGTTGTCTACTGTTTGATCATAATCCTTGGCGAAATTGCATTTTGACCAAAGTTGAAGGACTGTTTCTACTTGTGGACCAATCCTGTCCTGTTTTCTAGTAACGTATAGGACAATTTTTTGAGTTATTAGGTACTTGCCAACTTTTCACTGTAGAGTAACTTTCACCCTTAATTGAGCTTAGAGGTGTACACAACATAGTTGGGTTTTTGTTTTGTTTTGTTTTTCAAGACAACGTTCTCTGTGTAGTGTGCATAGCCCTGGCTGTTCTGGAACTCACCTTGTAGAGCGGGCTGGCAAGAAGATCCACCTGCCTCTGCCTCCCACGTGCTGAGATTAAAGGCAAGAGCAACTTTATCTGGCTGAGTGTAGTTGTTAAATTACTAAGAAAAAAAATAATTTACTGTAAGAATTAAAATAACTAAAAATTGTTGCTTTCATAGTTTGTTAGTGTTTTTATAGTGTCACTTACTTTTGGTATAATTTCTTATTTTTCTTTTCTTTTCTTTTCTCTTCTTTTCTTGGAAACAAGCTCTTACTGACAGGCCTGGAATTCCCTTTGTAGACTAGGCCAGCCTTGAACTCAAAGACATCTGTCTGACTGCCTCCTAGAGTGCTGAGATTAAAGACGCGCCACTATGCTTGGTTTGGCTGTAAACTAGTGCTTTATATTTTAAATTCATAATGGAACTAGTTTTTGAAAGGAAACTATGCTTGCTACTATACCATGAACAGAATGGATGCTATTTTTTTAATGTTGATTTTCTTTGTTATTATACAAAACAGTATTTTACAGAGTGTCCAAGGAACCAGACATTTACTCAGAATGTCACTACATCTAATGCATATAAGTACATGTCGTGTTAGCTTTAGTTTGATCTGGTGACTGTCTGAAATGATGAGGGGAGGAGTGATCTTGAACAGAGCAATTAAGGGCCAGAGAAATGGCCCAGTTGGGGACATTCATGCAGCATAAGATGTGGACATGAATGAATACATTCTAGGAGAGACTTAAGACAGTTAGTACTCACTGTCTACTCTATTGTTGAACTCTAGGTTCAGTGAGAGACTGGAAGAGGGATTTGGAAGATACCTGATGCCTTTGGCTTCCACATGGCTTCCACATGTATTCCCCCCTCTCCCCCCGCCCCAAACACACACATACACACGAAGCATTTAAAGAAGATTTAGGTTTTCAGAGTGGAGGAATTAATGCTTCAGTCCTAGCATGATAGCTCTAATCCAAAAGGCAAATAGCTCTAATGAAGACATGGAGAACCTGGGCTGTTTGTACACTGTTGCTGCTATTATAAAGTGATGTCTCCTTGGGAGCTTCCTCAGATGTTTAAACAGTTATAATGAATTAAGCAGTCCTACTCACTTTAAATTAGAGAAATAAAAACATACATGAACACAAGAATTTGAACATTAGTGTTCTTAGCATCAATCATAGCTGGTCCGTAAAATGGAAACGACCTACCTGTCCACCAAAACAAATTAATAGGTTCATTGCAATGTACCCTTATGGAAGTATTTCCTGGTGGAAGGAAGGAAACTGAGTATTGACTTGCTACAGTATGAGTGAACACGTGACATGTGACATCAGTACATAAAGTTTCCAGAATAAGCAAATCCATAGAGAAGAAAAGGCCAGTATTGTGGGATAGGAGAAAATGGGGATGCCGGGTGATGTATACTTACTTCTTTTGGGAGGCTATCTATGTACACAGTCTAGGATTTCACAACATGATTGTTACACTGTGTACAGAGTCTATCCCTTTAAGTATAGTGTTTAAATGGGTGGATGTGAATTATGTCTTAATGGAGCTTCTAAAATGAACACAGGTGATGGAAATCCATTACAAGTAACTTCCTTTGTATCAGAAGAAAAAGAGATTAAAACATAGGATACATGGAAGTAAGGGAGTGAAAGTAGAAATAGCCTCCAAAGAGCTGAAATTTTTATGAGCTAATCCTTAACTCTGAGTTTTTATTATTTAACTATAATTCTAAGTTCAGTTTGTAGTTTGTTGTTTTGTTTTTAGTTTTCTGTGTGTTTGTGTTTTGCCTGCATGTATGTCCATGCTCCGCGTCCATGCCTGTGGAGAATAGAAGAAGGCATTGGCTCCCCTGGACTGTAGTTTGGGACTGATGGTTGTGAGCTGCTGTGTGGGTGCTGGGACTCAAACCAAGGTTCTGGAAGGGCAGCAGGAGCTCTGACCCTCTCCTTCCTCAAGGTTCCCTTTCATGGTACCCTTTCTTGAGTTCTCTGGGACACAGAATGGTAGTTGATTGGAGTTAACCCATTCCTGCCTCCTCTGAGTATTGCTGCCTGTGTTTGTTGTTGATTTCATTTGGAGTTCTCTGTGTGTCTCATCCCCGTAGGAGGGCATCCATGTTTACATTTTTTACTTTTTTAGAAAAAGCTTATAATTTTATTGTTCTTGGATCTTAATGGTGATGAGGACCTAAAAGTTCTAACGTATTATGTCTAATAGATCGGAAGGAGTTCAGACAAAATTAGGATACAGCTTGGTACATACCATTGCATTACTCTGCCTAGGACCCTGCTGTTGAAATTGCCTGCCCATCGTCGTCGTGACTGGCTCATTGCCGAAGCCTCTGTCCTTAATTGCATTGCATTGCACTGATCTCAGTGCCACCATGCTTTACTTGTCCTGCTTAGCTGGGTAGCTGACTAGAGCATGCTCTTCTGTGCAATGGAGCGCAGCCTGCAGGCGGCGTGCACAACACGAGAGAGCAAGACTTGTTTCTTGATCTCCGCAAGTTTATTTAAGCAAAAATATAAATTAAGAATTACAGTAGTACATTTATCTTGAGTCCTGTGTTATGGCAGGAAAATTTGAAGTTTCTATTTATAAATATCTGTAAAATGTCAAGAAACTGACTATGCTATAGTTCTGGAAGTATTTTTTGGCTAATGGCTTGAGTCACGTGGAAATGTGAATGTTGTATTGTTGAACACATTTGGTTTTGTTGTTATAAAACAAGTCAAATTTGCCTTCTAAAAGTGATTAGTTTTAAAATTAATCAAAATTAGGTTTCAGGCTCCTTATTACTGTAAACTAGAGGACAGGCGTCCATGAAGATACACATATATATATATCTTGAAGTTACGTTTTTTGATTGAATAAAGAACCTATCTGATTTAGTGGAACAGCAAAGCAGGCAGAAATGTGTACTGAGCACTAAAAGAGTTAATATGATCATATCATAGAATCTCATGGGCATCAGGGAGAAATGAAACTGTTATGTAGCCCTTGACCATATAACAGTAGTTCCTGGCACACAGCAGATACTAAGTAAAGACTCAGAGGTAAAAGTGGTATGCTATGCATTATATTTTAAAAACATGAAAAACTTGAATTATGTCCTTCTAATTGTATGTCATTAGGAAATTATTGGGCAAGCCAGGTAGTGGTGGCACGTACCTTTAACCACTCGGAAGGCAGAAGCAAGCGGATCTCTGTGGGTTTAAGGCCAGCCAGAGCTGTTATACAGAGAAACTCTGTTTCCAAAAAAAAAAAAAAAAATACAGGAAAAAAGACCTATTGGGCAGAGAGCGGTAGTACAGGCCTTTAAAGCCCAGCATTTAGGAGGCAGAGACAGTTGGATCTCAGTTTGAGGTCAGCTTGGTCTACATGATGAATTGAAAGACATCCAGGGCTATGCAGACTGACTAAAAAAACCCAAGGAAGCCCAACGCTTGCTTCCATCTGAGTATGTTTTACACTAACAGGAAAACCGACAGACTTGTTTTCATCACCCAGTAGAGATAATAACTTTAGAAACTCTTAGCAGTGATAGCTTGAAATCATAGCATAATCTATGTACTTGCAGCAGCAGCCGTCAACCTGTCTGCTCGCTTTCTTTCTTTGCAGTGCTAATCCTCCATCTGGAATTGAAGAAGAAGCTGCTGAAAATGGCGTGGCAAAACCGGTAACATACATATCAGGCTTTGAAATCCAGTTACTCTCTGTTTAAAATCGTTAAGAACTTCATACTTTATTTACAGATAAAACCAGCATTTAACATAACCTTCAGCAGCATGTATGACTTGACCCCTATGTCAACTGATATATCTGGTATCATGGAAAGATTATGTTGAACTTAGTGAGGAGAAAAAATGATGGGAAGAAACTCTAGGGGACATAGAGCATTCACACAAGCTTGCTGTTTAGTGTTTCAAAGAACTAAGTAGTTGTAGATCACAGACTATGATAAGTGAGCTTGGTTTCCAAAGCCAACACTGAGTCCACAACCTAAAGCTGACTGTAACAGTGTCTTAGGAATGCACTCTGATTGTGATACTCCCGGACTCCGTGACAGTTAAAAATGGTACTTTGTTGTTCCCTCTGATGTTTGTTTTGATTATCTTAGTCCTGAACAGGAAAGGAAACTTGCTTTTTTTCATACTTAAACTTATAATCAAAAAAGCATTTGGTTAGGTGATATGACTATCTACCACTTTATAATTAAAATATAGTAGCCTTTTAGATCCATACTGAAACAGTTGTAAGCAGATCCACTTGTGTTTGAGAAGATACATGATGCTTCTTCAGTCACTTATGTGGAGAATCTCTTCATAGTATAATTGATGACCATGCAAAATGAATCTGAGGCATTGTAGTGTCTATAAGATAAAATTATTTAAAAAGAACTTGAGAAATTCTTATGAATGAAACATTTGTAAGATTTAATGTCAGTATTAAAATTACCAAATAATTAGCAGAGTTGAAAACATGGAGCATGCATTATTCTCTGAAAGATGGCAATAAAAGTTCTATTTCATAAACTTATAAATTATTGTAGACCATTAAAGTTGGATTAATAGCTTTATAAGCTTGTAATTTGTATTCTAAAATAATTTCAAAACCCCAGAGTAATTTTTTATTTATCACTATTGAATGCTGAATTGGATTATTTATTGCATTTTATAATTGTTTCCATCGGTGTAGAAAGTGACAGAGACTGAAGACGACAGTGATAGTGACAGTGACGATGATGAAGATGATGTTCACGTCACTATAGGAGACATCAAAACAGGAGCACCACAGTATGGGTAAGTGGCTTGCAGTGTAGGTCAGAGAACTTGTAAGAGTCACATTCTGTTTGCAGTCTGTCATTGGGCTTGGCTGTAAATGCCTTTAGTCTGTGGCACCTTGGTGGCCCCGAGTTATTCTTAAGTGAATGCACAATTATAAAGACACCATGCTTTGGTAGTCTGGGTGATTCTTTAATTTTACATTCTTTGTCTTAACACGATATGAAAGACCTCACTCCGGTTTCTACTGTGGGTGATGACTTTCTGCCTGAGTTAATTATGAAGAACATGAAAGCAGTGTCTGGTTGCCGCATCTAAAACATCTTTGCTAGAACATTTGCTAGTATTAGTTCTTTGATTAGAAATGTAACACTGAAATTGTAATTTACAATTTGTGATAATTTTATTTTATTATACAAACCTTAATTTAGGTCTTTAATTTTTATTTCTGAACTCAAGCTAACATATGTCTTCTTGGCCACCATCATTTTATTTCTGTGTTGTTTTTGAGTTAATAATTTACTGGGCCTTCTAGGTCAGTGTGCTGGTAACAAGACTGATGTTCCATGAACTGGACCAAATAAATGGACTATTGCCAATTCACTGAGCACAGGGATATTAGAGGGTCGCAAGAAAACATATTCAAATAGGGTAGAATTAAGAGATTTTTCAGATTAGCTGTATATAAGATGACTACTAAAACTTTTATCTTTGGGAGGTTTGTTTTGATAATCACTAATCATTTTGATCAGGATGAAGTGGAATTTCCGTGTTGTTCCTGATGGCTGAGAATGCTGAACTTTTAAAAATGTTTGCTGACAATATGAGAACTGTTGGTTCATTGTTGATTAGTCTGCTTATGGAATAGGTTGTATGGGGTTTTGATATTTGCTTTGCTTTTAGAATCTTCTTCCTCTTCCTTCCTTCCTCCTTCTTTTCTCCTTCCTCCTTTTTCTTCTTCCTTCTTCTTTCTTCTTGTTCCCAGACAGGGTTTCCCTGTGTAACAGTCCTAACTGTCCTGAGATTAGGCTAGCCTTGAACTCCCAAATATCGGCCTGCCTTTGCCTCCTGAGTGCTGGGATTAAAGGTATGTGCCACCGTGCCTTGTTCTTAAGCTCTTTATCTATTCTGTATCTGTCATTGTCATGTGATTTTTATCTTCACTCAGTTGTTTGCTTTGCTATTGGAAAGAGTGAATTTCACGTAATTCCAATTTCCATTTTTGTTTTTATTTCCTAAACTATTGGACTGGTTTTTAGGTAGAACTTGCTAAATGCCTCTCGAAATATTTTCCATAGCATAGCAGTTTGGTGTTTGATCATTTTGTATATAGACTTTTGTTGAGAGTGAGATAAAAGATTTAGGTTCATTCTTCTGCAGGTGGACATTTGTTGTGGTGTTGATGTCTTTGTGGAAGCTCAAGTGACTGTAACTGTGTGAGATTATTCTGTGTGAATCCTGACCCATTGATCCAATGTCTGTTTGTGCTGGTGCCGAGTTTGTTCTTGGCTCTGGAATGTTTCCCAGTCAGGTATAGTGATGCTTCTGGCATTGTTCTTAGTTGAGATAGCTTTGGTTTCTGAGGCCCTTCATGCTTTCATATAAATGTTAGCGTTATTCTTCTTTTTATGAGGAATGTCACTTTTATTTTGATGGGATAATATCTATCTTTCTCCCGCTTCCCATTTTCTTTCCCATTTCTAAAGCTAAAACTTTAGGTGCTATATTGAGTACAAGAGGAAAGTGTGGACATGCTTGTTTCATAACTGACTGTAGTGGGACCATCGTCGCATACGGTATTGGTTGTGTCTGAGTGCCATACCGATTTGCCAGTCTAAGATAGTTTCCTTGCGTTTTTAATTTCTTTAGGATTTTTATTGGAGGGATGTTGGACTGCATCAAAGATTAAAATTGTAAATCATAACCTTACAGCAATGGAGGATATTGAACTCAGAGCTTTCCTTTGCCCGTGCTGGGCAAATAAATGCTCCTTCACTGCAGCCCGCAAAGAAAAGCCAAGATCATAGGTCTAATTAGTGGAAATTTTAAGGGAGAAATTAAATAACATGATTCATGATGTGAACATAAATCTTTGAAGTGTTTCTGTTCACTATAAGTCATTCTTACCTGGTCCTGTGTTTCTTCTTCCCACCCCCCCAAACATTGTCAAAGGCAATTTCTGTCAACACGAACACTTGACTTTGAGTTTTCTACTCACTAAAAAGAGATTTTCTTCCTGTTGTTGTTGTTGTTGTTGTTTTGGTTTTGGTTTTAGTTTTTTTGAGATGGGTTTTCTATGTAGTCCTGCCTGTTTTAGAACTCATCATGTAGACCAGGCAGATCTCGAACTCACAGAGATCCACTTGCCTTTGCCTCCTGGGTATTAGGATTAAAGGTGTGTGCCACTATGCCCAGAAGTAAACTCACTTTAAGAAAAATTATACCAAGTCCATAGTGGTCTGAGTAACCTGCCCCGAGTTGCACAGTTAATTGCATTTGAACATCGGTTGGTTTAGCTTCAGTTATTTGTCACATGCATACTAATACCTTTACAATGTGACTTGGTTTTCTCGTGTGTGTCTGTGTAGTCCCAGCCCAGACTAAGATGGAGGGTATTGCAGGTGTCCTAGAAGTGGAGCCTTTTCCCCTTTAGTTATTAACCTGTTAACACTCTTTTTCCTTAGTCTCCAGATTTTCTTTCACATTTCTTCTAAGTGCCTTCATTTTTATGAATGGCGCACTGCCTGTGTACTGGGATGTGAGGAGGCCCACAGTGGGGTGATGGTATTTAGTGGGGCAGGAAGCTTTCACTGCTGCAGATAGCTAGATGTTAAGGAACTAGGGGTACCAGCAAAGATGCTTCTCAGATGTGTGCTACGATAGCGTATTGAGTTTAGTACCTGGGAGATTTTTGAGACGGAAAAATGTCAGATCTTAAAAAAACAAATTAGTTCTTGGGACTGGAAAGATAGCTTAGCACTTGTTTTTGCAGAGAATTTGGGTTCAGTTCCCAGCACTAAATTGTTATGGTGGCTCATAACAATCTGTAATGTTAGTTCTAAGGGATCCAGTGCCCTCCTTTGACCTCTTTGGGCACCAAGCACGTTTGTAATGTACATACATATAGGCAAAACAGTCACATACATAAAATAATATAAAACATTAAGAATTATTTTTTTATCCTGTAATAACTAAATAACAAACTTTAAAAATCAGTGTAAAAATCCGTGTGTACCTGTTCAATCATTTTCTGAGTCGAATATCCTCCTGTTTTTTTACTAATATGTTTTTGAAGTTAATTTTTATTCTATTTTTAGGAGTTATGGAACAGCACCAGTAAATCTTAATATCAAGGCAGGGGGAAGAGTTTATGGAAATACAGGTAAAATTTGTATTTGCAGCTTCATCGGTATGAAAATAGGTCCTGAGTAGATTATATTAGCTCTTTGCACGAGTCTTTCACTGTCTGCTATACACGAGCAGACTTCCTGTGAAAGGCATCATCTCAAACAGTGTGTGGCTGGCTGTGTTCCTGTGCTTGTTTTAGAACTTTAAGAAGCCTTTCTTTGCTCACACGTTGTATAAAACAGCAATGTAACACATCGGCATTAGCAGCTCTGTTGATGTTATGACCTTTTGCTTTTGTTTTTTGAGGTCGTATCTCATGTAGCCAAGGCTATCCTTGACCTAGCTGTGTGCTGGAACCTTGCCTGGAGTTCCTGGTGCTCCTGTCTCATTTCCCAAGTGCGTGCATGCTAGGAATGTGCTGCCACTCTAGGCCATAATGTCTAAGTCCCAACTTTTTCATCCTGTTCATCTTGAAAGTTTGATCACCAAGTTTGACTTTGTCTAGTTTACAGTCAGGATGGGTGGTAGAGGGTGATTGATGTCTCCTCTTTTTGTCTTCTAGCTTCTTGCTAAAATAGTGTCTTTGCCCTTTTGCATTTCTATAAAATAGGAACCAAAGTCAAAGGAGTGGACCTCGATGCACCTGGCAGCATTAATGGAGTTCCACTCTTGGAAGTAGATCTGGATTCTTTTGAAGATAAACCATGGCGGAAACCTGGTAAGATTATGTGGTTCTATTTTAATACCCAAAAAGTATTTGTGAGCAGCACTGTAAAATACTGTCTTTTACAGTGTCTTGTTTATTGTCCTAAGCAAATAATGAGTACTGAGACTTATATCATTAAATATTATTTGTCCCTGGAATTAACAAATGTAGACTCACATTTATTATGATAACATTTCTAAAGGAAATCATTTTGATCAAAATGTTTTTTCAGTCTTTGCTTCATTGTGGCAATTTTGAGAACTAGCAAAAATTCAAGGGTGTTATGATGAATGTCATAGAAAATATGTTAATGTTCTCTTATATATAAATTATTCGTAATAGTGAGTTTCATTATGACGTTTCCATGCATGTGTATAATGTCTTTCAGTCATACCCACCCATGTGTCCCCTGCAGTCCAGTCTGTCACCCTTCCTCTTCGGAGCTCACTCTCCTGCTTTCATATGTGCACTTTTATATTACGCTATAATTTTGATGCTGCCACAGAGTTAAAATATTTGCATCCTAAAAGTATGTTTCATCTTTAGGTGCTGATCTTTCTGATTATTTTAACTATGGCTTTAATGAAGATACTTGGAAAGCTTACTGTGAAAAACAAAAGAGGATACGAATGGGACTGGAAGTTATACCTGTTACTTCAACCACAAACAAGATTACGGTAATTAGGAAACCTTCCAGAGTAACCCTGCCTCTTCTCCTGTTCCACTCTGACTCCCCAGATAAGTCACTTTCCCCCTAACAAGGTGATAAATGCTGCACAGCAGTTTAATTTTTTTGTTCTCATGTTTGTGTTTATTTATATTCCCTTCACTTTGAGTTTCATGTTGATGATTACTGTATGTAATCAGCTAGCTGTAGGCCACAGCTAGTTACTATTAATGTGGCCTATCAATTAAAAATTGTGTGGTATCTTAATGGGGAATATGTTATTTAACTTAGGCCGAAGACTGTACTATGGAAGTTACACCAGGTGCAGAGATCCAAGATGGCAGATTCAATCTTTTTAAGGTGAATTTTAGTAAATTATCCTTGGTTGCTCTCATTTTTCTTGAGTCTGCTCCCATCCCACTGTTCAGGGGAGAAAATTGAAGTATAGGCAGCTACATTTTTTCCAAACCTTCAGCTTCCTGGTGACTTACACATTTGCTTATTGTTTACACTCCTTTTCCAAGCATGTGCCTCTATAACCTGTCACACTAACATATGCCAAGTAAAGCTGTTGTCTGCTCTGCTGTGATTATAGGTGGCACACTTGTAGGATGTGACAGTCATGGCTGCCAGTGCGGCACTCACTAGATTTTGCTCTTTTCCTTAGCAACAGAATTGGAAGCTTTTCATTTTCCCAGTTCTTAAAAAATGGAGGGATGGTGACAGTTATTATCTCTGATACTAAAATCATTGGTATATTAGCTCACAATGAAGGTGCTTTCAAGAATTTGAGATATTCTCTAACAACCTCTCAAGAATTGAGCAGAGCCATTGAGTTTTAAAATTAATACTTAAAAAGACTAGGTCCATGTGAGTGATGTGAAGCCTTGCAGGGTTAGGGACATCAAGTCTGTCCAAAGAAAAATAGTACATTTTCACTGCAACTTTTCCTGAAGTTTGGTCAGGTAATCTCTCCTCCCCTTGTTTTGAATTCTTTCGTCGGGGACCTTTTCTATACCTCATGGCCTGGCTAGAGAACTCTATGTCCCTTTGGGGACACCAAAGTACTGCCTTATGCAATGCATATGCTATATCTGCAGATGTAGAGCTATATCTGCAGATGTAGCTTTTATCTGAACACAGTTCTATGTAAAGACTTTAATTTTAATTTATATCCTACTATAGGTAAGTATTGGTCCTTGTTCTGTTTATATTTTCAAGTACTTGGTGATATTTACTCCATTTTAAATGATTACCAACCTTTCAGGTGTCTGCTCGGGCATTGAATATTTTGTGATAAATTATTAGAACAAATACATGGTCAAGTTTAAAAATGAGCTGTTTCATTTCATTGGTGGTTTTGTTTTGTCTTGTTTTCTTAAGAAGAATGAGAACTTCCATTATAAACCATCAGCTAATACATAGCTTTGTTAATCTTAGATTTGTAGACAGTGAAATAAGTGGCTGGCCTCGCTTGAAAGTTGTGGGTATATAGTTTACATTCATGCATATGCACACAGAGAGAGAGGGAGAGGGAGAGAGAGAGAAAATTGAGAGGAAGTCTGTGTTTTCTGATTCTGGTTGATGGATTTGTTCTGAGTGAGTTTTATGGTTGTTGTTCAGTGGTGTTCTTGCCTTGATCAGGGGTTTGAATGCTAGTAAGTCTGTTACAGGCAAACATTTCCCCCACTTTGGTTATACTGTGGTCTGTAGGAAATGGCGGAAATAAAGCCATATGAAAAGATACTCATTTTCAGCCACCATGCAACATTGCTGTGAACAGCAGGCAACCATTAAAAGGTTCTCAAGCAGTAGAGATTGTGCAGATCTGGATTTTGGAAAAGAAAATGACAGCCAAGTGGAGTTAAAAGGTCAGATAGGGAGTTGACATAATAAGTAGTGTACCAGTGAAACAAACAGGGCTGCTCACCATGGTGACGGGCCAAGGGATAGGGGCTGCAGAGTCACTGTTGAAGTTCTGTTCCTGTCTCTCATAAATATAGTCAAAGTCAAGTGAGAAACAGCCCAGCAGCCTTTTGAAGGCATTCATCCCCCTTAAGTTATGTAAGCTTGAGTAACAAGTCTAGTGAATGGGAGAAACCAGCCTATAGATGCCTTTGTCATCAGTGTTTATCAGACTCTGATAGCCAGGAAGGAAGAGCCTTTTATGTGCCTTCATGGGAATAGGCTTATTGGTTTTCTGTTTCACTTTGTGTTGAGAAGGAGTTGAGCTGTGTAATGCAGGATGGTCTGGAACTTGCTAGGTAGCCCACTCTGACCTCAAAGTCATAAATCCCAGAGTGGGTGCTAGGATAACAGGCAAGTGTCACTATGTCTGTCTGCTTTCAGTTTTGTTTTTTTCCCTGTGCCAAGTAAAAGGTGAAAGAAACTTGAGGCAATTTTACCCTCTCGATTGGGTAAAATAAATTGGTAATTATAGAATTTGGGTAAGGCTTAGAAGAAAATGACCATTAGGGAACAAATCAACCATAACCTCTCTCCTTACCTTTTTATTAATTCCCTTTCATTTTCTCATCTTATGATATCATTTTATGATTGATTTTTATTTTCTGTTGAGACAGGGTTTCCCTGAGTAGCCCAAGATGACCTCACTTTGCCTATCTTCCTGCTTCACCCTCCATAATGCTGGAGTGCAGATACGTGTCACCATCTATTGGTTTTGACATTTTCTCTTTTTTTTTTGGCGGCGGTGGGGGTGGGGTGGGGTGGGGTGGGGTGGGAGTTTCTGTATAGCCCTGGCTGTCCTGGAACTCACTTATTTTGTAGACCAGGCTGGCCTCGAACTCAGAAATCCTCCTAACTCTGCCTCCCAAGTGCTGGGATTAAAGACGTGCGCCACCATCGCCCGCATTGACATTTTCTTAAAATAGTTCTCGAACCGTCATGTATAGCATGGACTGTATGAATATGCATGAACTTAAGCAGCAGTGTTGGAACTTGGCCTGTTGCCTGTGGACTTCACATCCCAGAGACAGTTTTGGTTTCTTTATCTCTTACTACTGCACTGCATCTCTTAGACTAGGGCTGTGATGTCTGTCTTCACTCTGATCTCCATTTCGTCTTTCTGGGAGCTTTCTTTTGACAGTTGGATTCTTTACTTGATTTTTATTTCTGCTGCTGCTTTTCATTTCCAAGAAAGTTTTCATTACTTAACATCTTACTCTGTTTTTTACTATCTTTCAGTGGATTTTAATAATTGACATTTTAAATTTTAATTTTTGCTATTTTTTTCTACATAGTCTCTTTGTTCTGTTAGTTTTTCATGTTTTCAGCTTCTGATTTGGACTGTTTTTTCAAATGTTCTTTGACTTTTGTAAGAGTAGGCCCTGCAGACTATTGGAAGCTCTGTCTCTATGACAAAAGCTCACTTACTGTGGGCTTTTCCAGAGGGTTGCAGTTTGTTTATGTGCTGTTATCTTGAAGTTGTTTTCCTACAATCAATCTATGTTTGTTTGTTTGTTTGTTTCTTTCTTTCTTTCTTTCTTTCTTTCTTTCTTTCTTTCTTTCTTTCTTTCTTTCTTTGTGGGAGTCTGATTTTCAGAAACAGTCCAGTGTGACTAAAAGCCTTGGCCAGTGACCTCAGACAGTCCTGGAGCTTGGACCGTCAGCTTCTCTGCTTCTGCCATGAGAGTGTGGTTTTGCCTTGTTCACTGACTTAGGATTCAGTCTGCTGAGTTAAGTTTCTTCATCTGCTTTCAGAAGTACCAGGCTTTGTGACATCTCCAGTGCTTAGGTCTTATGGGTTGAGATGTGGTCATTCATTTATTGCTTGCAGGTTCTCCTATCTTTACCCTAGTATTATTTAGAGATCAGTAATTTATATTTTTGTCAATTATAATTTTAAACACTTATTATTTGTGTTACTAAATTCTTTAAGAAATTAACATTGTGTATATGCCTGTGTTGAGCAGCATTCACATGGCACACGTAGGAGATCAGAGGACCACATTCAGGAGTTGTTTCTCTCTCTCCATCATGTGGTACCAGAGTAGTAGACTTAGGTCATGAGGATTGGTGGCAGGAGCTGTTTCCCTCTGAGCTTCTTGCCAGCCATTAACTTCTCAAGTTTGTAAATTGTAGTTAAATTTTGTTTAGCTCTGTAGGATCTGCTGTTAACTTGGTTTTAGTAAATCAGACACATATGTAATTATTTCTCAAAATGCTAGGTTTTATGAAGTGATAGCCTCATGTTCTGGCTAGGCAGATTTTGAGTCTATCCCTTAGGGCAGCATCTGGCTGTGCATATAGATAGTTAAATTCAAGGTAATGATTCAATGTGATGAGGAAGGTTGCTAGATTGGGGAAAGAAAATGAACATAATAGACATGGACTTTGGCTGCCGTAATGGGAAAGCTAGGTATTCAGTAAATAATAGTGCCAACAATTACGTATTTAGACACTCCATGTTATTTGAAAGACTGAAGAAGTGACATTAAAGCAAGGTCTCAAAATCAATTAAATTTAAAATATATATACATATATATGTGTATATATCTGTATGTATATATACGTGTATGATGCATGTGTATATATACATATATGTTAGTCCACATCCTGTTTTCTAGACATGTAGGGTACAGATTTTTATATGAAGCCAGAGTCTTCAAAGGTCTTGCTATAGTGCAATAAGCAGATAGTATCATACAACAAAATAATCAGATAATAAGAAATTTTAAGAAAATAGAAAGTCACAGGAGAGAGACTGAGAATGATAAAGGAAGTCTATACTATTCCAAGGTATAGTCTGAATGGCACAGGAGTCCTCTAATGGCCACTGAAATCCACGATGGGATTCCTTGTAGATACTGGAAACTGAGTGGTACTAAACCCTCTGTACTCTGTTTTCTACTCCCACGTGCATCTGCATAATAAAGTGTAAATTTAAATTAGCTACAGTTAGTGACTAGCAGCAACAGAGCAATAGACTCATAAAAATTATGTGACTATGCTCAAAATAAAGCTTGTACAGAAGGCCCTAGCAATCTTAGCGTGTGGTGGCTTTTCTTTTGATGCTAAGTCAGTGATAACTTTGCTGAGAGGAAGTAATTGATGGCTTGTCTTCATCGCTACTTCAATGCTGTTTGTTTGTTTGTTTGTTTTTTGAGACAGGGTTTCTCTGTATAGCCCTGGCTGTCCTGGAACTCACTTTGTAGACCAGGCTGGCCTCGAACTCAGAAATCCGCCTGCCTCTGCCTCCCAAGTGCTGGGATTAAAGGTGTGCGCCACCACGCCCAGCTACTTCTGTGCTTTGAGAACCCTTTTAGTAAAGGAAGGGTTAGTCAGAAATCAGCATTCTGCTACCCTCACAGTCCTGTTAAGATCCCAAACAGCCAAATGGTTATTAGGATATGGAAGTGCACGTGTGGATGGATAGACAGAGGGGGGATTCATGTCCCAGGGGAGATGCAGTTGGAAAGGTGAAGGAATTCATTATACTACTGACTCAGCATGGCTTAACTTACAAACTGTCAGCTCTGGGAAGTTCCCATTTAAGTTATTCTAGTCTGTTTTTGATCCATAATTGAAACTACAAAAAGCAATAACATAGATTGAGGTTGGGGAGGCTACTGTACTTTAATTAGAAGAATCTATGAGACGATCTGGAGAAAGGATATCCCAATCAAAAAGGATAGTAAATTCAGAAATCCTGATGAGAGAGACAAGACAAGAGGAAAGGCTATCCTAACTGAGTGTGATGAGGATGAGTGGAGGAAGAATAGAAAGAAGCAAGTCTCCTAGTGTACAGCACCTTCAGTGCCCAGACCGTGTAGGCCGTGCCCAGAAGGCCTTCCATCTCATTTTGGTTGATTTGGGAGGCAGTTGGAGAACCTTGAGCAGAGAGAGACATGAGCTGGCGTGTGGGAGACTGCTTTCGCTCTGTGCACAGGTTGGAATCTGGAGTATTGAGAGCAAAAGTGGAGGAGGCTATCACAGTAGCTGCTGTACGCTGATGACTTCGACCTGCCTGTCAGTCAGCAGGAGTTAGAGAACACCTGTTCGCTTTGTTCTCTCTGAGAAGCTGGGTGGGGGATGCCATTTTATTAATATGTGGACAATGTGGAGAGGATCAGAATAGAGGAAATGGAGAGTGTCAGTTTGATGTGCTAAGAAATTGAGTATAACTTGCTGGTATTCATGGGACCAGCTGATAATGTTAACTGTATTCCCAATCCTTCAGGTAGAGTAACGTGTTTCTTTTTTGTTTCGTCCTTTATTACCCCTCCCCCTTTTTAAAGAGTTCATGCTTGTGTGCATGTTTGTGTGTTTGTGTGTGTTCACCTGGTTGACACACAGATGCCATAATGCATTGGTGAGGGGCAGAGGACAGCTTTCAGGAATTGCATCTTTCCTTTTTCATGGGTCCCAGGAGCCCATTTGTAAGGCTTGGAAGTACAAGCCCTTTACTCTGAAGCGCCTCACTGTTCCTTAGCCCTAGGTTTTCATGGCATGAACTGTATTGTGCGCACTCTAACTATTGTGTTCGCTGAGACTTTCTCTTTCAGTATTCTGAGCTTTTAGTACAGAGTGGATAGTGAATAAATGTTTGCTAAATGAACTGTTCCCCTCCCGTCACCACATCCTGGCCGTTTATGTGTCAAATGTGCATCAAATCCATTTTAATCTTTTTGTTTTTCTAAGTGATGATCCCCATATCCCAACAGGATCTGTATGTTTTAAATTAATTTGCTTTTAGTAAGCAGTAGAACTCCTTTTTCAATAACCTCAGGGTTTTTTTTTTTCCTCCAGAAAAAAGAAGTGTAATCATTTTCTTTGAGTGATATATAAATTCATTTAGGAAAGTACTGTAGTGAGCATGTTACTGAGTGTGTACACGTTAAAGCCATGGCGTAAGAAGCATGATGACAAACATGTTTCAGGGCATGCATAACTCATGGACATGGAATGTATATTCAAAGGTTGCAGTTCAGATGGAAGAAACTCTAGGCATGTTCATCATGCATCTTAAAGCTGTAACTGAAGATAAATAAAGGCTGAAAATAAAAAAAGGTGTGTTAAAATAGGAGTTTGCCCCTACAATTCCCCACCTGATAATGTTAATGACACCTGTTCCTCCACGCCAGGGCCCTTTTTATTTCTAGACATATCCTTTCTTGTTTCCTTCTTTCTTTATTTATTTATTTTTATTAGGTATTTTCTTCATTTACATTTCTAATGCTATCCCCAAAAGTCCCCCATACCCTCCCCCCCCTCCCCCACCCACTCCCACTTCTTGGGCCTGACCTCCCCTGTACTGAGGCATATAAAGTTTGCAAGACCAATGAGCCTCTCTTTCCACTGATGGCCGACTAGGCCATCTTCTGATTCATATGCAGCTAAAGACACGAGCTCTGGGGGTTACTGGTTAGTTCATATTGTTGATAAACGCATTTTTAAGGCCTAATTAATTATAGGTAGGTGCCATCGGATAAAAACCAATAGCTAGTTAATAGAGATCTGCCTCTTTTTAAGTTAGTAAATACTTAGCTTTATTTTATTAAAAATTTATTTAATGATAATTTTTAATATCTTGACTTATAATTAATTAATTCCCCCTTTCCACTCTTTCCTCTAACCCCTCCCACAATCCTTATTCTCAAATACATGGCCTCTTTTTTAAAAAGTTTTGTTTTATGCACAACACACACACACACACGTTCCTAAATATAATCCACTCTGTGTGTATTACTAGTGTGCATATGGCCTCAGAGCTGATTATTTGGCAATGGATAACTAGTTATGGGGCTCTTCTTTATTATTATTTGGTAATGGATAACTAGTTATGGGGCTCTTTGGAAAGACCATTTCTCCCACTCAGCATTTCCCAGTTGCCCATAATTCTTAGGCTGAGGGTTGAAGCTCCTTGAGCTTCTTCCCTTCTGTGTTGACATGGCCATTGGGATGGTCATTGGTTAAGTCTTGTTTGGGCAGCCACGTCGATAAGCCTGGCATTTCTAGGAGACATAGTTTCACTACAAACTTCCTGTTCTCTGGCTCTTTCTGCCCCTCTCTTTCCCTCAATGATCCTCAAGCTTTGCGTGCAGGAATTCTATTGCTGTATCAAGTGGGACTGAGTACCACGTGACTTTTGCTTATTGCATTTGAACTGTTGTGATGTCTATAATTGCTGTTGCTGAAGAAGTTTCTTTGAAAGGGGGTGAACTACACTTCTCTCTGGGCATGAGAACAAATATCAGTACTATATCAACTATACTACAGGTCAGGCCTCATGACCAGAAGTTGACTAATACAAAATGGTCTACATGTTTTTTGGAGCGCATTTTTGTCTTGGTATTTTTGTCTTCAGGAGTTGTTTGTTTGCTTGTTTGTTTTTGTTAGGATAGAGTTAGAATGTAGTTAGGAATTATGCTTACTTAGTAAAGTGAAGGTCTCCTCCAAGACTGGCTTTATTTCCAGTAGCAGCTGTTGTTTTCCTCTTGGTGACCAGGCTTTAACTCCACCTGGACAGCTGTGGGCTACAGCCATGGTTTACGTGCTGCTGCTGCACCTTACAGTCCTCCTGCCATGCAGGTTGTTGCTGTGATACGTGGGCATCATAGCTGGCCAGGACTAGTCTTTGCTTCCCTCCAGTGGCTTTGGAGTTAGCGTAAAGAGGGAGAGGTAGTAAGGAGACTGGCGACTGATTCCCAGTGCCTGGGTACGCAGATCTGGCATGATGGGTGCTGGCTGGTTCTAGTGATAAGTTATGGATGTGCAGGGGCAGATTTTCTTCTCATACAATATATAGTGGAACATATTCACTCTTCCAATTAACTCCAAGACCATCCTACTCACCCAACTTCATGTTCTGTTTCTTTCTCCCCTTTATCTTAACAAATGAATAAAACTCCTAAAGATAAAAATGCCAAAACAAAAATGTATACCAAAGAACATGTAATCCATGTTGGTCAGCTTCTGGTCGTGATACACCCAGTGACACTCCACTGGAGAAGAGTGATTTTCCTTTTCTCAGCAGCCGTCAGCTGTAGACAGCTGCTTGGTTATGGGTGGGACTTTATGTTCACTTTATGTTCCCTTTCTGTGCTGGGATTTGCCTGGTTTGAATTTGTGCTGGTCTTATGCATGATCTCACATTCTCCATGAGTTCATGTGCGCATCAGTCCTGTTCTGTCTGGATGATGTTCTTGGAATCATTTATGACCTTTGACTCTTACAGAGCCAGCTCTTTGTGTTTCTTTTTCTTCTGCATAGGTTCCTGAGCCTTGAGGGAACAGGTTTGATAAAGACATCCCATTTAAGGATGAATGCTCCAAAGTCTCTTACTCTCTGCACATTTTTCATTCGTGGGTCTCTGTGTTAGTTCCCATTTACTGCAGCAAGCTTCTCTGAGGAGGATTAAGTGATACTCTGAACTATGAACATGGCAGCAGTATGTTGTTAGGAGTGATTTTATTGCTATGTTCCTTTAGAAACATAAGAGTAGTAAGTTTCCCCTAGAACCCATGATATACCTAGTTCTAGGTCCTTTGCACCTTTAATGGTGTCAGATATAGATTCCATCTCATGGAGTAGGACTTAAGTATAATAAAAAGGAGCTGGCTACTCCCCTAACATTTACGCCACTGACACACCAGTGTATCTTGTAGGTAGGTAGCATTGAACATAATAATAAGGCTTATAGCTTGGTGGTATTGATGGTTACTTTTCTCCTCTGGTCGTGAGCAAGTTACCTTTTATGACCATAAATATTCGTCAGTAGGTATGAAGCCTTTAGTGGACACTAGTTCAATTTCCAGGAGAAGAGGTTCTTTACATTGGCATTATAGCAAATCACCGTCTGAGATAGGAAATGGTTAGGATGGCAGGTAAAGGTTGAGAGTACAGAGCAGAAAAGTCTTCACGGCCTTCTTTGAACTCAGAGGCATGGAGTCATAACCATGGGCATCCTACACTCATTTACTTTACTCATGAGCAATTGATGAGTCTCTAGGAGTCACAGTTTATTGGAGCTTCTAAGTGACAAACTGAATATTTTATTTAGTAAATGGAAAATTTTGATCCTTGAGTTCATTTTTGATGCCTTTCCCCTAATGCTAAACTCACATAGGTCCCTTTTAATAAATATCCAGGCTTGGTGCATTCTTCGTATTTAACTTCAGAACAGATGTTACAGGCTTAAAAGTTCTTCATGCTTGATGGTTTCTTAAATTAAGCAGAATAGTAACCCCAGTTTTCTTTTTGAAGGTACAGCAAGGGAGAACTGGAAATTCAGAGAAAGAAGCAGCACTTCCATCTACAAAAGCTGAGTTTACTTCTCCGCCATCATTGTTCAAGACTGGTCTGCCACCAAGCAGGTTAGTTAGACTGCCATGTCCCAGCGTTGGGCTCTTGGTGCTGCATCTGTGCTGTAATGCTATCCTAAATATGAAGGCTCCCAGTGTTCTAGTGCAAATGACAACAGTTTGCTTTTAGTTTGAAGTCATTATTGAAAAAACTCTTCAGGATGCTTATTCCACCTTGAAAACACCACACACCCAAGTATGAGAAATGAAGCATGGGCTGTAGTCCCAGCAGTCCTCCATACACACATGGTGCGCATGCTCTTCACTGTGCATAGAACCTGACATGAAGAGCCCTTGGACTTTTAGGTCGACATCTATGGACCTATATATGGACCTATATAGATATTTTTGTAAAAGAAGTGATAGAAATGTCATCCATAAAAGTCTCATGGCTTTCTTTGCTTTCACATAACACCAAGCTTTGTGTTTATAAAATACTAAATAGGAGTAATTGTGCAGGAAAAAAAAAATGTTCTTTTCACTCAGATGTGACATTTGTTTCTTCGTGACAATGGAAATGTGACCAGGAAACTAAAGAAATCCAGGGTGAAGTCCAGGGAAGGCTGAGGTTGCTGCCAGCAGCTTAGTCTGGTTTAGATTGAGGTAACAACACTGGATCTGAAACACGTCAACTGAGCCATTACAAATCCTCCACCAGCCTATTTATCTTTTCTTACTTGCTTAAATTTAAATTCAAACTACCTCTTCATTTGCTCTATAGTTTGTTACTATTATGAGAAATTATACCTCATAGGATACTAATGGAGAAAGAGCCTAATGGAGAAACATAAGGCATCCCTAACTAAAATAGTCATTTGTTTGTTTGTGACAGAGCCCTATTGTAGCCTTGGCTGGCCTGGACCTTGTTACATAGACTGGGCTGACCTCAGAGATCTGCCTGGCTCTGTCTCCCAGGTGTTGGGATTAATGGCTTATGTTCCCATGACCAGATAAAACAAAGGTTCTTGAAGCTTTAATCCAAAAGGAAACATTTAAAAGAGAGCCAAGTTTTTTATAGATTGATACAGAAAAATTTCAAATGTTATTTGAACTAAATGAAATGTCATAAGACATTTGATTAACTAGTTCATAGAAGCTACTGGTCTCTTAATAGATAGTATTCTATTGGATTTGGGTTTTTTATAAAAGGTCAACTTTTATTCATCAATTTTCTGTGTCTTCTGCTTTAGAGCTTTTGCTGTGAGGTTGGAATCTTGACTGAGCTTTCTGGGGTTTAAGTTCTAACTCAGCGGTTTAGTAGTTGAGTGTCCTTGGGCAGATTCTCTTATCTTTGTTAGAAGATTTCCTAATTGATGAAATGTAATAATAATATACTTCGATTATACTCTAGCTATGTGTGTCATACAGATTAAGTTCTTTAAAGTGTTGTACAACAGTGTTGTCACAAAAACATTCTCTAGGTGTTTACTGTTAGAGTGAAACTGTTTAAAATTTGATGATGGTGTTTTCCTTTCCTTTTGCTTTCCCCTCTTTTGTGGGAGGCATGCTGGATTGTATCAGATCTTGTAGTGATATAAAAGCTTTGTGTTTTCCTTTATTTGAAACGAATGGGGAGCCACACTGGGATTTTTACCCGTCTGATATGATTATCTGACTGAGGTTTTCACGTCTCAATTTAGCAGCTCTACGTAGAGAACAGCTTACAGTGTGAACCGTGATAGGAACAGGGATCAGGTGTAAGAGATTGCAACAAATATCTAGGCAAGAGATAATGGTATCCTGGACCAAGGAAATGGTAGAATAGTGGTCAGAATAGTTAGCTACTGGGTGTATGACAAAGGCTTATCAGGCATGTCAGGGTTGATTAGGTATAGACTATAAAAAAAAGTTTTCCTCAATGTATTCAAGGATTTTTGTCTTGCTCAGCACAAATGTAATGACTGGGTTGTCATTTAAGAGATGAGAAGGATTACTGGAGGAAAGCCTTTTGGAGAGAAAAGACAAAACATTCAGTTGAAGAAATAGAAGTTGAAGTGCCTGTTCAGTATGAAAATGGAAATGGAAGGTTGGATATGTGGCTTTGGGATGAGGAGAAGAGTATTGGCTCGAGACAGAAACGTGAGCCAGTGATCACTGTTCAAATGGTATCCAGAGGGAAGCTGTGAAATTTAACTAAGCCATCAAAAATGGTAATCAAGAAATGGTAAGAGGACAGCGCCTCTAAAAGAAATGAATGGGAATCAGTAAAAGGGACCAGCGAGGCGGCCTAAGATGAAAGCTAGTGTTGGAGTGAGGAACTGTCAAACACTAGTCAAGAAGATGAAGACCAAATGTGTATTATAGATTTTCAGGTCTGAAGGTCATTGGCCATCCTGACCAAAATCATGTACATTGAAAAGGTACAGGTAAATTGAAAAGACTTTTGAATAGCTTCAGTAGAAACAAGAGATCCACCTATAATTCCAGCACTCGGGAGGCAGAGGCAAGTGGATTTCTGTGAGTTCAAAGCTAGTCAGCTCTATGTAATGAGCTCCCGGACATAGAAAAGGGCTATTTCAAAAACAAAACAGATACATGAGAGAAATTAAAAAGTAAAAATAGGGGCAATTTTAAAAAACTATTTATTTTCTCTGTGAGGTCAGAACCAGAGAAATAGAGGAGTATGAGGTCAGATTTATTTAAGGTAAAAGAAATTGCAATATTTTCTATATCTGAGAGTGAGTTGACTAGAAATCCTAATGACTGAAGAAGTGAGGAAGGGAACAGTTGTAAATCAGTGAAGCCAAAGGCCTGCATGGGTAGCGAGGACTCAGTAACCTGGGAGAATGTGGGATACATGGGGTTTTCAAGTCTCAATTTAGTTTCCTTGCTAAGAACACCGAGGAAAGGTAGAAGCGGAGACCCTTGTAGGAAATCACAGCAAGTACCTAGGCAAAAAAATGTAGGCAGGTGGGCAGATGTGAGAGCAGTGAGACCTTCTCTTAAGATTGCTAACATTTTTTTCCTAGCAAAATAAAATACAGATTACTAGGAGAGACTGAAGATGGCACAAGAGGGTGTTAATGTTTGATAAGAGAAGATGCGAAAATAGTCTGCGGTAGTGAATAAACAGCAGGAAATGAGAACAGGATCTTTTGGCAAGACCTGGAGGACAGTAGGGCACAAGGGCTTCCTTCAAAAGTGTGCTTTTCTATGTTGATGGAAATGGGGTAGTAAAATGAAAAGCCAGTGTCTGAAGAGAGAAGAAGCTCTTTGTTTCCATTTGATTAAAGATGAGCCAGGTCAGCTGTGCTTGAGATGTGTTCATGAAGCATAGCTACGGTGGTATTCCACAGTGATGGGTTATGCCAGGTTGACTGTGGGGTAACTAAGGGATAGAGTGTGTTCTCAGCTGATAACAGTGATGACTGTGGATTCGACAGGTGAAGACATGGAAGACGTGCATAATGAGAATTGGGCTGAAAAAAGATGGTAAGGGACAGAAAAAGAATCATGTGAAAGAAGGCTGGGAAAATGAGTAGGCTCTCAGTTCTTAGAAGACATGGTGATGGCCCCTGCAGCTGATGGAAGCACACTTAGTGTCATCTCTAGTCCTCAGTGGAAAGGACAGTGCACTCAGACCTCACTAGGGACATTTGTTTTCTGGATTTGCCTTCAGTTAATCAAAAATAGACTTTTATTATAGTCATTGTAAAATATTTCCCAAAAAAGTATGTGTGGGGATCATCATTTTATGTATATGGAGATGAGGTAAAATCTTTGGAAGTAATTTTTTATTGAGTCAGGGGGGGGAAGGTAGTATTGTCAGGACATAAATAAGATATTTAAGAATAGTGATCTGTGATACTGGCCTAAGCAGTAGATGTCTATTGCTAAAGTTATAGATGATTGATATATAGATTGATGCTGGCAGAGACCTTCTTAAATTTGGTGTTAGTAGAAATGGTGAGTTTGTAACTTGTGTACTGCCCAGCAGGTTTGCATACTTTTTTTTCTTTTTTTTTTTTTTTAAAGAAAATTTCACTTTGGCACCGTGACTGCAAAGGGATTGAGAATCTCTAATTGGCAGCAGTTGCAACCTGAATCTAGTCCCCATGGTTGTAGACCTTGGTGTATCCACAGGATCATCATGCAGGGTCTTAGGCCTGGGAGACAGTGCCCTGGAGCTCTCCATTGCAGACCACAGGGCCTGCAGAGTCACCTGGCAGGGATCCTTGCCTCTCTAGGAAGCCAGCCCAGCCCAGTGATCTTTCCTGGATACATGGCTTACTTGGCCTGAGGCAGCAGTGGGGCAGCCAGGCACTGGAGTAGGTCTGGGTCATTGACACCAAAGCTGAGGGTTCTGTGTTTACTCTGTCTCATTGCTTTGCTTCATCTTTATAAGTTTTCATATTATTTATTCTTTTGAAGTACATATCTCCAGAAGACTGATAGGCGTTTACATCTTGATAAGGCTTTACAAATAAAATATATTATAAACTAGCAAGTAGATTGGACACAGAACTTTACTACTTCCTTGATGTTTTCTTTTTTTACTATTTTGTTTTGACAAGAATGCAGACTTTAGAGTTATAAGTAAAGTGTGGAGAACTTCACCTATACAGTTCACTAGGTCCTAATGTGTTGTTAGTTTCTTAACTATTTGGATGGTAACCATTGGATGTATTGTTTTCTTAACCTCTAAACACTTCACCTTGTATTTCTTAGGAACTTGTATTTCTTACGCAACTGTGAATAGGGCAGAGTTACCAAAGTCAGGAAAGTCTAATACTGAATCAGTACTTTTATTTAATGCACCCCAGGTCATCAGTTTTGCCAGCTATTCCAATATTGTCCTTTATTGAAGTTTTCTTCTTCTTGACCTTGAACTCAGTCCAGGGTCATTCCTTTGAGCTCTCTCCTTAGCTGTTTATCATCTAGAGAAGCCTCTGGCCTTGTGTTGTGTTTTTGGACATGGTGTGATCCAGTTGTTTTATAGATGGCTCCTCGGTCTGACTGCCAGCTCCTGCTTATTACTCTCTGTGCTTTGAGAGTACTGTGTGAATGAGGCTGGGTCTTCCTCAGTGCTCCAGCCTCAAGATAAGTAATCCTAGTCTGCCCCACTTTATTGATGATGGTACATGTAGTCAGTTATTATGCTGATGCCTTTCTGGCTCTACAGCCAGTTCTGGGTCCCCTTTGTATTTAATAGGTAATTTTTGCATTGGGATGTTGCTCCATTTGAGAAACACTGCTTGCCCTAGCATGCACGAGGTCCTGAGTCTGATCCCTAGTACCACTTTAGAAAAATACTTTTGAACAGAAACAAATGTCCTAACCCTCCAAGAAATTCAGCGCCTGCTGGTGATTTTTATAATAACCAAATTGCTACTTTGTCTGTAAATCAGTGCTTAACTTTAAAGTTTTTCTTTCTAGTGTGTACGGGTGTTTGTCCATATGTAAGTCTGTGTACTACCTGTGTGCGTGATGCCCACAGAGGCCGGAAGAAAGTGTTGGATGTTCTGGAACTGACCAGGTTGTGTGCTGCCATGTGGGTGCTGAGACTCGAACCTACATCTCCTACAAAAGCATTCAGTACTCTTAACTACCCAGTCTTACTTGCTTTTATTTTATGAGTATTTTGCCAGCATGTGTGTACATGTACCACATGTGTATCTGGTTCCAGAGGAAGTAGGAAGAGGGGTTGGATGCCTTGGGATGAAGTTATAGGCGGTAGTTAAGCAGCCATGTGGATGCTAGGGACTAAACCTGGGTTATCTGAAAGAGCAGTTAGCCTTAAACTCGGTCCTTCTACCTCATCCTCTCTAGTGCTGGTATTGCCAACATGCCTAACTAACTATTACTATATGTGAAAGAACGTGTGTGTGTGTGTGTGTGTGTGTGTGTGTGTGTGTGTGTGTGTGTGTTTCGACCTTTACTTTTTGGCATTAGTAAGAAGTTCCAAGCTTATGTTATACTTTCTTGGTTTCTTCTCAAGACATTTATTCCTTTTAGGAGAAAATACTGATTTAAAATGAAGATGAGGCTGGTGGCTGTGCTCATGTTAATGGGATGCCAGTTTTTATTTCTAGGGCCTCCGTAGCATTATACAGCTAGGGGGAAAGATAGCAATTTCAGTATAAAGTTTTGATTATGAAACTTCTTTATAGCCAATTTGATATCACATAGTGCTTTCTTTCTCAGAACTAGGCCATAATATGTCTTCTTTTTTCTCATAATGAGAATCTAGCTTCCAGTAGCTTCAGAATAATATTCATTTGATCGATAATCAAATACTATCTTAATTGATTTGGAATTTCTGCTTAGCCTCTAAAGCACACGCATGCAATTAGAGTTCAGGATTTGTTTGCAGTTCTTTCTATTCTGCTTTAGACTGGGGAAGAACGGCAAGAGCTTTCACTCGTGTGCTTTCTGTGCAGTAGACTTATTAGTTAGTTATAGATTCCTGGGTTCCTTTGGTCTGTTCACTTTGAGCATTTCTCTTCCTCCATGAGAACTGATCCAGGTTCTCTTTTTGTATGTATAAAATATCGAACGCAGAGCCAAAGGCAGGTCTACCCTGTGCTATATATGGAGCTGTAACTGGGACTTCTTTAGTGTTAGTGCAGTCACTTCAGTTCCCTTTGTATTCATTCTTCCTGTTTCCTGTGTATCTGTTGCCAGAAGTAGACTTAGAAACAGGTAGACTTTTTTTAGTAGCTTTGAAAGAATACTGATCTTTTACAGGATTGGCAAGAATATAAGTAGATGAACTTATTTGTGGCAGGATCTTTCTATGTACCCAACTTGTGATCTCCCTGCCTCAGCCTTCTGAGTGCTAGGCTTACAAGCTTATGGCATCGTGCCTCCCTGAACTTCATATGGACCTTGTTCCTGGAGATAAGGTAGCTTTGGGAAATTACTTGGAAAGAACTGTTACTTTGAAAATAAATTTTATCATAGTTTTTTTGTTTGTTTGTTTGTTTTTAAGAAACATATCAAGAGTCCTCCTGTTAACTAGTTGTATGGACAATACTTTCATATGGTTTTGAGAAGCATAGGAGAAAGTAGTTCTAGTTTTGAGTGAGATTTTTATGAAATGGCAGAAATTCTTATTAATTCATAAAGGTATAGAAATCTGTTCCTTGATACTTATTTAGACATACCCTTGGTTCTTTTTTCATTTCTGCAACTTGACTCCATACTATGTTGATAAGTATTTCTAAAAATATCCTAGAGTTATTAAGATGTTAATAACACATCTAAGTTGAAGTGCCTCTAGCAGTCAGGTTCACAGCTAGTGGTTAGGCCTGGAAACAGTGGTCCTAGTCGTAGGCACATGTCAGCGCATGGTAGAAAAGCATGCCAAGGAAAAATAAACAGAAGGGGTGGGTAGAGACAATAGGATGTAAGAAAAAACACAGAAAATTTATCTCACCAGAAACAGCACCTCTTCTCAGTCTCAGACAAGTACTGCCTCCAGAAAAGCCAGTTCAAGCGTTGGGAAGTGGCAGGATCGATATGGGAGGGCCGAGTCACCTGATCTAAGGTAAGGCTATTTCAAACCTTGGCTACTTCCTCATGTTTAGATCACTGGTATTATTTGTCTCTTAGTATATAATAAGGTAACAGGTTTTGAGACTATACCATACTTCCCCCCAGTGCTTTTTCAGAGTGCACTTTGAGGCATCTTGCAGACCTAGCATGTGTCTTATTCATCCTTTTGGCCTTTAGTATGTGATTGTTACATTGAACCACACTCATGGGTGCTCTAAACCTATTTTTCCCCCTTGGTTGCATGTTAATTGTTTCTATGCATCCTTTTATGATGTTTTTCACTGCTTATGCATGAAATGTAACTTTTCTGAACTAGTTTTGGGGACTTCCAAAATTTAACTCCATAGAATCTTTCTAATCCTGTCCAGCTACAGGGTCTAAGTAAGCCTGCTCCTTTAGTAAGTAGGTCTATCAGCTTGTAGTGTTTCCCTTACTAATGGGTTGGCCCATGATCCCACCATTTTGATTTTTGTACTCACAGTGTGTACAATGACAGACACACACTATAATTTCTCTGAACCTATGAAATGGGACTAATGTCATTCCCGGAGGATATGGTGAGCAGTGCTATACACATAGCATGCGTTGCCAAAAGTAGTATGAGAGACGACATTCTAATGCATGACTTGGAAGTATAGAACAGGATAACTTTAACATGCCCTTTGAGATTTTAAATAATTACAACCAAACTAGGGATGGTTGTGGTTGTTTTATGTTGTTACTGAATTTTATGCTTTCTTCCTATGTCTAAATCATGTGCTAATGATCTTGTGGTTCGCTTTTAATCATTTAATTGAAAATTTTTTAGATACACAAATTATGGCAGATGCTTTTGATTGTAGTATTTTATGAAAAGCAAAGGGGGTAATGCTATCAAAAGAAAGTTTGATTTGAATTTTTTTTTTTTTTTTTTTACCCTGTAGAGGCTTAATTATATATTCTTAGTCAATTGTAAGACTTTTTAGTTGATTTGAGGTTTACTATATTAGAAAAGAATAAGTTATTCAAGTCAAAGAAAAAAGTAGCCATTCATATCAAAGACAGTATTTTGACTCTTTTTTTTTTTTTGAAATTTTATCAGTTTAGTAACTATAATAAGGTAAAATTTTCAGAACAGTTTTTGTTTTTGTAGGTTAAGAATTGTAGGGAAAAAAAGAGAAGAGGTGAAGAGATGGCTCAGTGGTTAAGTTGTTGAAGACCTGGATTTAATTTCCAGCACACAAAGTTACCTGTAACTTCAGTTTCAGGCATTGGATGCCTTCGTCCATGGGCACCAGGCATGCATGTGGTACACAAAACACTCATACACATTAAGTAAATACATAAAGCCCATTACCAGCAAAATACACCATAGCTTTTTACAAAATGAAAAAAAGTATCTTGATAGCCTTGATTGGCAGATTTTGATTATACTTAAATGAGACCAAAAGTTTATATGTAGCATCAAGAGAAAGTTGAAAATATTTTAAGTAAAGAAAATTAGATCTGATATGTTGAGTCAAATAGAATGAATTTTTTCATATTAGCAATTACATGTAATTCAGAATTGTAATACTTGTGTCAATGGTACTTCTGTATAAAAATAATCTAAGTGAATAAGCATCGAATTTATATTTATCCTGACCAGCAGCATTGCTATCCAACTTGACCTAGAGGCTTAATTCTGGGTTAGCTGAAAGATTCAAATCAAATGCTAGCTTGTCATGGAGTTTTATAGTAGAACTATAGATGTAGCTATACTGAGAACTGGCATTGGTTAACATTTATAGCCTCAGAGTCCTATATACAATATTTAAAATTCATTTAATTTACACTTTCTGCCTTTTGATTGATTACCAGCCACTTTGAGAAGGATTTTCTGCATTTTCGTTTCTAAGCTGAATGATAAATGAGTCTCCAGTAGGCATCCTATACAATGCTTCATCTACATGCCTTCCCTTGGTTTGTGCCCGTCACACCATTTAAGATGTCCCTTGTTCCCATTCATGTACTTAAGTTGATCTTGTCTATTGGTTCATTCTTTCCTACAGCAGCTTAGGAGAGGTTACACCCATATTCCTGCATGACCAGCTAGTTCTGTCTTTAATTTGAGAATATGAAAATTTGTAAAAGCTGGGGGTTGAAGAGATGGCTCAGTGGCTGAGCTCATTCATTACTCTTGCAGAGGATTCAGGCTCTGCTCTCAGCACCCACTTGGAAGCTCACAACTCTAGTTCCAGGGGGTCAGACCCCCCCTCTTGTGACCATTAGAGACATCAGAATGCACATGATGTACAGACAAGCATGCAGAAAAAATTTCATACATGTAAAGTAAATATTTAATTTTTTAATATAAAAAATTCAAGTGCTTTTGTTTTGGAGACTAAATCTTTGAAATGTTTGCTTTTCTATTATTATTAGAAGCTGTATTATGAAAAAAAACCTCAGCGATATAAAGCTAGAAAAATGTTCTGGATTTTCTTTGCAGAAATAACTCATTTGCACAGTGGTCTCTTGTCTGCATTATACATATGTACACATATATTTGCTTATGTTTGGGACCTCGTAGTCCTTCCTAGATAGCCGTGCATGTGCTAGTTAAGAACACTTGCTCTTCCTTAGTGAAGCCTCACCACTGTTGGGCTCCCTGATTTGATCCACTCACGCTGTTGTACTTCACACGGCGTTGGATGTTTGAGGATGGGTCTTTGAAGTCCCTTCTGTTTTTGTTGTAGAGATACTGCAAGTTTCATCTGGGTTTAGCGCTTTCAAAGCGCATGGTTGTAATTTCTGAGTTACAGTCAATTTGGTAGTTCTAAGTAGCCTTGTTGATTTTTTGTCGTTTATTATGCTTTTTATAATGAATCACGTCTGATTTTAATAATTGTACTTTTCCTTTATAGTAAGCATCATTTCCATTTTTAATATAATATGTATGTTCTGGGTTGCTTAGGCAAAACATATTCTTGTGTGGGTTTATTTATAATACAATTTAATAATTACTATCTATCATATTTTCTCCCAAAAAAGAATTCACAGGGTTTTGCTCCATATTCTCATATGTAAAAATGTGGATAATAATAGTTACTGTGTCATACATAAGTTATGAGTAAACGTAAGTAACGTGCCCAGTTAATACAAGTTTTAGAATTACCAGCAAGCAATCTGCAAGCTAAGGTTTTGTTGTTATCATATGCCATAAAGAGCTGTGCACTTGGAATACCTCTGCCTTGCCTGCTAAACGTGGGTACCTTATACATAAAATTCTGACAGTGATTAGCAAACAACCTTTGACCCCTGGTTGCCAGTAAGAAATTCCGATTGTATCTTTGTTAGCCTTTTCAGTTCTTTCTGGGACATTGGAATCATCAAAATACGACATTTTAATTTGATTCTAGAGATGTTTTCATATTTGTAGAATATTTCCAAGATGGATACTGCTTATGAACAAGAGCCTGTTTAAGCTAGAAAACTCAGATATCCATAGTGGTTAGTTTCTGTCTCTGTTTTTTTACAATATTGGTGAGTCTAATGTTAAGAATTGAGAATGGCAGTAGCCGGCTCAGCCTTCTGAGGAGGTTTGGAAGCCCAGTTAGCTAGCCTAGCTGTACTGTGTTGACATCTGAGGTGACAGCAGCTCCTGTGTAGTGAAGTGCTGCTGAGTGTTCCCAAGCAGCAGCCTAGCATACATGAGGCCCTAGGGTTAGTCCTCAGTATGGTGGTAGGAACTTGGTGGGGACACATTTCAGGACTAATGTGATTCAGTATATTTCCATAATGTGGATCAGGACTAATGGAGTTTTAACTTATCTCATTGTGTTTTATGTTAGGTACTATTGTTTACTTTGGTACACCTATGAATATGTCATAATCCACTTATGAACACTATGGCAAATTTATTCTGATTGATATGAGAGAATTAGTTGGTATGGTTTTTTTTGGTTTTTTGTTTGTTTGTTTTTTGAGAAAAACCTAGGCGCAAAGAGTCTTAGCAATGGAAGTGACTGCTGTGTTCTGGACTTCCTTCTGAGATGTGTTGTGAAGACTGATTCTCAGCTGCATAGTTTCATAAACATGGTGTATGCCATCTTGCATCTTTTGTGATTATTCCACTTAAAGCTGAGAAAACTAATCTGTGCTCCTCCTTTAAGGTAAAGTTGAAAGAGCTGCAAACCTCCTGTCCCAGAAGTTTAAAAAACGTTTTGATCAATTTTGAAACAGTCTATTTTAGACATCTTCCTCACTGCAGAAAAGTTAGTCTTAGATTGAGCTTCTTTTTTAGTGAGTGCCTTTATTGAGTCAGATCATTTGCAATCTAAGCTGCAGATCCAAACAAATGCAGCTTAGAGGTTGTTTGTTTGTTTGGTTGGTTGGTTGGTTGGTTGGTTTTGGTTTTTCAAGACAGGGTTTCTCTGTGTAGCCCTGGCTGTCCTGGAACTCATTTTGTACACCAGGCTGGCCTCGAACTCAGAAATCTGCCTGCCTATGCCTTCCAATTGCTGGGATTAAAAGTGTGTGCCACCACGCCCGGCTTGCAGGTGAGAGTTTTTGATGGGAATAAGCATTAAAACTGGGGAAGGGAACCAAGTCTGCAGTGGAGAATAGAGAGTAGATTTTGATGTTGAGGTTTTGGTGCCTGTAAATGGTGAGGGTAGTAAGCATTCTGTTAGGGGGTGTTAGAGTATGTGTCTTGGTAGGAAGCAGTGATCCTCGTAGTTTTGGATTAGAGTACAAATTGGAGGACTGTTTGCTTCCCCATATGTGATCTTTCTCCTCTATTTGGGGTATTTCCCCAGTTATACTGGAGGATTCTGTGTATCACTGGCTGGAAAGCTGGCTCCATGGCTAAGAAGGTTTGCTGCTCTTGCAGAGTACTGGTGTTTGATTACATTCTGTGGCTGTGAGCAGCCTTTAACCCCAGCTCACTGGGAGCCAATAGTCTCATCTGTCCTCCATGGGCACCTGCACACACTTGACTAAAAATGAAAATAAATCTTCAAACAGAACATATATCTAAGTTGTGTGCATCATTCTTGCCGATGGCTTTTTGAAGGATAGTAGGAAGTGAATGGTCTGCATAAAATTAGAAAGGCTTAAACAGTGTTTTTTTGTATTAAAAGTGTACAAAAGCGAGTTAGTAAGAAAACATGGTTATTGTTGACATTGGTTTGTATCTGAGTTTTTTGCTAGGTTGTCGAGTCTGGTATAGAAGACAATGAAGGATATCAGCTTGTACTTGGGTGACATCTCTGGTATTTTTGTATACTTTTAGTGATGGGCTCTTTATTTTTATGGTATAAAGTAATGATTACTGGAAACAAACTTGCTAATGCATTATATCCAGAAAAGTCCTAGTGCTTTCAAAAGTGAATTAATTACCTTGTTACAAGGAAGTTCATGGAATTAATTTCCTTGTTTGAAGTCCATAGCTCATGGAGTTAGGAGGTTTTAGGCATGAAAATTGGTTTTGCGGTCCAATTATTATGTCAATTAGCTGCACTCTGCACTTTGATCTTACTGTATACAAACCATATACACTTGTTTTGTTTGCTTTGTTGGGTTTTTTTTTTTTTTGAAGCTTTAATGGATTTCTTTGAAGGAGTTGGGGATGGCTTAGGCATAGCACTATAAGCGTCTTAAAAAATAGCAAGCATTGTTATTCATATGTTCATCATTTCAGATCTTGACTTGGTAGCTGGAAACGTTATATTCCATTATTTTACGTCTATGACATTTTAAACTTTGAATTGTTAGGACTGGAAGGTGAAATGATTCTTATATTTACTTTTCATAGCCTTTTTCTGTAAGTGGGTCCTCTTTCTTGTCAGTTTGGACATATAAGAGGCTTTTAAAAGTCCTTCTGCAACTACATAATAGTGCTTATTGAAAAAACAAAACAAACAGAAGTAACCTACTAAGTGCTCCGGCTAAGTCTTTAGAGTGCTTTATGGTAGACCATTTATCTTTACCTTCTCCAGCGTTGGGAGGTTATAAACACCAAGTGCAGGTAAGGCAGGCTATCCGTGTTTATCAGGAGTCACTAGAGACGAAAAACTTGGCTTCCGTTTTTTTTTTTTTCTTTGATGTTTTAAAGCCTGAACTACATCACTAAAGAGAATGGCGTATGTGGTATATTTGAGTAGAAAAATAACTGTTATTTCTTCTCAAGCCTTTTTTGAGAACTTTAAGTGAGGACTAGAATTATATTTGTTGGAATGGTAGTGACTAACAAAATTTTATTTCAGCTCGTCTAGCAGTCACTACTATCTGATTCTAGTCCATGAAGATAAAAGTGTTTACAAACTACTTTAATAAAATATTTTTTAAAAAAATGATAAAGTAGTGAGACTCTACTTCAGAGAAATTCTTTTGATACATTTTTATTTTAAAAATACATCACAGAGAGTGTTTGTTTCTTAATGTTTTTATTATTTTTCAGTCATCTAGTTAGAGGAAACAGAATTGATTCAGCTTTTGTGTTTCAGGAGATTACCTGGAGCAATTGATGTCATTGGTCAAACAATAACCATCAGCCGAGTGGAAGGAAGACGGCGTGCAAATGAGAACAGCAATATACAGGTTTCCTATCTGAAAACCAACTGTTCTGCAGAGAGAGAGAGAGAGAGAGAGAGAGAGAGAGAGAGAGAGAGAGAGAGTGTGTGTGTGTGTGCGTGTGCGTGTGCGCGCGCGTGTGTACCCCCTACCGCTAGGCTATGTCAGTTGCTTTCAGTGCTACAGATAGATTTCAAATTATTTGTATTAGTTAGAAAAATTTCCTATAATCGCTTAACTTCTGCAAGTGAAGTTTTCCTTTGCTTGTTTTAAACATACTATATAAGCTCATTGAAAAGTAAGAGAAAAATCACCTAGAGTTCTACCACCTAGATGTTGTCAATAAAGTACACAAAATGTGCTTTTTAACACTTTTATGCTTAACACAAAAAAAATCTATCTTAGAATAAATTATCTTTAAAGGTAGGTTTTTTGTAAAAATAGAACATATTTCTTTTTCTTCCTACCATTACAATGTCATAACTTTTTAAAATCAATTCCAATGTTAATAGGTTATGAGTAGAACACTCAAAACTTTGTTTACTCAAATGTAGAAAAATCTTAGTTAAAGGAATTATATATTTAAATACTATGTTTTTAGTAAGAATTCAAGACTCTCATGCACATCAGAATCCGTCAGGTGACCAGTAGAACTCCGTTTGTGGAAGCCACATTCCTGTATTGGCTTTAGTAAGCTTGAGCCGTCCTGGTGTTTGTTCTCAGCCAGTCACACAGGCAACACTGGACTCTTTTCCAGGAGAACTTCTGCTCTTAGCAGAGGCTCTCGTGAAAAGTTATTTACCTTTCATAACTACTTGTTCTCCACCTGCTACCACATACGTAACACTTTACTAGGTGGTGAAATTAGGTCCTCAGATACCTAGCCTGTAGGCATGTGATTGTCTCAGAGTTAGATCTCTACTTATGAGTGCTGTACCTAACTCCTGTACTTTTACTTTGTCTGCGATGACCTGCTTTGTTGTGTTTGTTTCTAACTTGAAATGTTTTGATTACTTCTTACTGGAAATCTTGTGGTAGTCTAGTTCTTTCTCCTAGGCTTTGAATATGAACATTTTTAACAGTAGGTGTGTGAGTCTATACTCATATAATGCACTTACAAGCACAATCACATAAAAATATTACCCCTAAAAGTGTGAGGATTAAAACCATTTTATTTGACTTTTTAGGTTAGAGTAAGTGAACAAGATTCAATTAGATTAGAGCATTTACTTATCTTTCTAATTAATTATGCTTTAATTTTAGGTCCTTTCTGACAGATCTGCCACTGAAGTAGACAACAATTTCAGCAAACCACCTCCATTTTTCCCTCCAGGGGCTCCTCCTACTCACCTTCCTCCTCCTCCATTTCTCCCACCACCTCCAACTGTCAGCACCGCCCCACCTCTCATTCCACCACCAGGTAAGACGTGGGAGAGGCCTTTGCTTAACTAGAGTTTCTTAAACTTGGAGCTGAAAGGTGAACATATATATTTGGAAGTACTATTATGATTAATTATACTGCATTAAAAGTAGCATTTTATCTTCAGTAGATTCACAGTGAATCTTATTTATTCTTATATTTGTTTTTTATTATTGTATCTTGTTATTTTAGCCTAGCAGAAATAATATTTTAAAGTAGAGAAGAATAAACAGATGATAATATTGACCTCAAAATATAATAGTAACTACAAACTGGTTTGCTAGTCATATGTGGAGAAATCCTTACTGAATTATAAACTATATGTAGACTTGTATTTAAAAAAAGATTTTAAAGTCACTTTTCGCCGGGCATGGTGGCGCATACCTTTAATCCCAGCACTTGGGAGGCAGAGGCAGACGGATTTGAGTTCGAGGCCAGCCTGGTCTACAAAGTGAGTTCCAGGACAGCCGGGGCTATACAGAGAAACCCTGTCTCGAAAAACCAAAAAAAATAAATTATTAATAAAGTCACTTTTCGAATTAGAATAGATCAGAACAATGATACCTCGTGAAATTGGGATCAGTCTGGTCATTGTTTCCTTGCGATGGTTTCTGTTTCAGAGATGGCCATTGAGTGCTGGGTATTTAATGTGTCTTCTTTTAAACAAGAAGAATAAATCTTATCACATTTTTCACTACTAAGGATAGTTAGAAACCAAAGCAGTAGTGATAAAAAAAACGTCTGCAAGTAGACTCCACAGCTCTCCTGGCGGTCTTTCTCAGCTCTTGCGGCAAGTTTTCAGTGCTTCTCGCCTCTAACCAGCTTTTTACAACACTGGCAGGTTGATGGAGATACAGATTCCATTCTTCCTCGGGAGAGTGCCAACAGTAAATGGTGAACATTAGCTTCAGGTTCTTGTCTAATTATATGGAAACATGCTTCAGAATTTTCCTTCTCATAGTGAAATTTACTCCTTTCTGAAGACCCAGGGCTCCCGCTCTGGGATTGGGAGTGAGATGTCCCCCTGTAAGGTGCAGGTGTGATCACAGAGTCCAGGGCCAGATTGCTTCTTCCCCAATATTTGTTCTGACTTACAAATGCCACCTACTCCATCTGCCCTGTGAGTCCTTTACTGTCACTTCAACTCTCAAGTAAGCTGAGCAATGGTCTGTGGCTTTAGAAAAGTCTGTTATCTTGGAATAGAAGGCAGTGCAGTATGACAGATATTCCTGTCTCAGATGTTGTCTGTAGACAGATGGAGCACAGAACAGTCCCAAGTCCAGTTCCACTGGACCTGTAACTCTTGAGTCTTGTTGAGAATTAATCAGGTGAAAGGGACTTGGGTGATTCATAGTGAAGACACAAAAGTGGTTCCTTAGTCTCTGAAAAAATAAAGTAAGATGTAAAAATAGTTAATTTGTTAATATGCTCAGCTTTACTGGTACTAAAGTTCTTGATGTTTCTTTTTGAAACTTTAAAAATCTTTTTAAAAGTTTACTTTTAATCAACAAATATTATATATGTTTATGGGGTACAATGTGCTTTCATTTATGTATTTATATTATGGAATGATTTTAAGTTTATTAACATACTTTAATCGTTTCACATACTGAACATATTTTATGGTGGGACTTCTTAAAATCTATCCATTCTTTAAAGATTTTAAGTTTAATTATGTGTATGAGTGTGTGTGTGCGTGTGCATATGTGTTCAGATATGCACAGTGATAAGAGGTACCTGCTGGAGCTGGAGTTACATGCTATTGTGAACTGCCTGATGTCAGTGCTGGGAGCTAGACTGAGATCTTGTGGAAGAGCAGTATGTCCTCTTTACAGCTGAAGTATCACTCTAGCCTCAAAGTCTATTCTTGTAGCTATTTTGAAATAAGTAGTTCTGATAGGCTGTAGTCACTGCTCTCCAGGAAGTGTCTAAGACAGAAACTCTGCACCCTAGTATATAGCATTTTCCATTTCCAGTTCTCATCCCAGGGCTGCTGACTTCCATTCTGCTCTGCATTTCTGAGTTTGTCTCCTAGGTTTCTCCTGTGAGTTCTTTCATTCAGTGTTTGACTCCTTGTGCCTGTTTGATTCTCCTAGCATGATGTTTTCCAGATGCACGCAAATTTTTTCAAGAAAACAAAATAAAAAGTTCTTATCCTCCTAAGGCTAACATTGTTTATGTAGTTGGCCAATGAAAGCAATAAGGGGAAAAAGTATGAGTTGTGAAGAATACTTTGTTGTTACAAAATACTAGGAGACTGTAGGCTATTGCTGATAGGCAATGGCATTATATGGAAATTTATTTTTTATAAAACAGCAGAATTTCTCTCATTTCTTTGCTATAGTGCCCTCGTTTATAAATTAATAATAATAAGTCTTAGCCTGGAAGGATGGCTCACTGTGTGGAGGCGCTTGTTACTAATACTAAGCCCGATGACCTGAATTTGGTTCTCATGATCTACATTTGAAAGGAGAGAACTTGGACCACTGACCTCCACATGACTATTACCCTGTCCCATTCACAAAATGTAAAACACACACGTATTTATGTAATTTTCATAAAAATAACAAGTCCTTGAATCTGTCACATTGTAATATATAGTATCATTTATTTTTCTGAAGATTAGTCTAATTATATACTAAATGCTCCGTTCCCTGCTTTTTATTTAATTAGTATCTAACCATGGTGTGTTTGCTGTCTAGAGTTATCAATCTATCCTAGAGTATTTGTTAGTTGAGACCATCTGAATTCCCCCTTATTTTTACTGTGTGTGTTAGTGTGAGGAGTATAATGCGTGTCAGTCTGTGTCTCTCTCACACAGTGCTCGGCTTGTGTACACTTGGCATTCCTTCCCTGAGCATGGTAGCTGATTAAACTATAAACTAGCTACATTTATGTTTGCATTCCACAGGAGATGACTTTCTGCTTGCCAGGTAATTCACTCCCTCAGCCTTGCACCACCTATGCCATCAGATGTGTAGGTACATAGCAGCTAAAGTGGAGCTGTATTTCAGTTGCTGTTTGCTGTAGACCATGGAGGCACTGGCCTGTCCCCACTAATTTAAAGGACTGTAGGATCACAGGCACCTCAGGAAGGAAGCTGTGTGGGGTAGGGGCTCTTTAGGTATCACCTGTTGAAAGATACTATGTATTTCTTACACACTGTTTTTATGCTTTCTTTAGAAATTTTGAAATATAAAGGGGAAAGCCCTTTTGAGACTTTCTTTAAATATATTTTAATGTTAACTTTTCTTAAAATTATTTTTTTTAAATATAATGAAACAGAGAAACTGAATATGTCCATATTTTTTGGTTGTTAATAATAGTTTTTCTTTTTTTTTCTTTTTTTTTTTTTTTTTTGGTTTTTTGAGACAGGGTTTCTCTCTGTAGCCCTGGCTGTAGACCAGGCTGACCTCGAACTCAGAAATCGGCCTGCCTCTGCCTCCCGAGTGCTGGGATTAAAGGCAGGCGCCACCACGCCCGACTAGTTTTTCTTCTTAAGATAATAGAAAGATTGCATATCTAGATTTACTTTGAACAGACCTAACTTACACCTTTTATCACTACATAACTATTATTCTTGCTTTGGAAGTTAATATTTGTAGTCATTTCTGTGTGGAGGTTTATAGATAGGATTCATATAAGTGAATATTCTTAAATAGTTCTTAAAATTATGAGCTGAAAAGGTCTGGAGAGATGGGTCAGCAGTTGAGAACACTGGCTGCTCTTGCAGAAGACCTGGTTTTGTTTCCCAGCACCTATGTGGTGGCTCACAACCATCTGTGACTCCTGTATCTGGTACTCTCTTCTGACCTCCAGGGGCACTGGGTATGCATGTGGTATGCATACATATATTTAGATGAAACACCCATACAGATAAATAAATCTGAATTTTTTTCAGAAAATATAAGCTGACAGGAACAGTTCTAAGACATAGTCAAATAGTTGACAGGAAGTGTATTGTTCCTCTTTTCCTCAAAACATTCATCTGAACACATGTATGAACCTCATTCATTGAATGAAGAGTAGAGGAGGCTACTTCAGACAAAGACAGAAGAGACCTCTGAGAATGCTAATGTTTTTAATATAATCACATTAGTAGTAACATGAAAACAAATAGTGATTAGTCATGGCTTCTGTAATTAAAGATCTGCTCACTGTCTAACGAATCAAAATTCTATTCTGTAAGGTTGTTACAGGAACACATTAGTATAATTCCGTGCTCTTCCAAGTAATAGTGGAACACTAACTAGTATCTAATATGTTGACTGCTTCTTTTCTTAAGGCACTGGTATGAGTACAGCCCGTCAACAACCTAACCCTGTAAACTTATTTTAGAATGACACTTGAAGTGGATACTAGTGAGGTTTCAAAATTTATCCAGTTAACTTGAAAATAGCAGAATAGAGAATGCCAGATACTTTTCTGGCCTGATTTCTTTGTTAACCACATTGAAGTGGGTATGTACCTACTAAGAAGGCTGTCATAGGATTGTGTACATGCATAGCAGCATCTTAGAAGACTTTTTCTGTCCTCAGTGTCAAGTTCAGAGATCTGGGAGCTTGTAAGAGCAGAATTAGGTGTTCTTTCATCCATTCAACTAAGGTGTCATATCCACTGGAATTGCATTATCTTATGCTTAACTGACAGGTTTGAAATAATTGAAAATTAGAATAAAATACTATAAAATTACAATGATTGGTGTTATTGACTAGTTTATTTTGTATGGCAGTTATTGGTGTCACACATATGAATGAGCTCATTATTCTAACCGGTTGTGACTCATTTATCTAGTAGCATCACTACCTAAAACCTTCCCAGCTCCCCATTTCTACCTGTTCAAGAGTAACTACATTCACCCCCAGATGTTGGCCATCTCTGTTCTACTTTCTTTCTCTGAGTTTGCCTTCTCTAGGCAAATTTTGACTCTATAGAGGAGTCACCTTAGAATTCATCCAGTGGGGCTTAGCCTAATTTGTTTCTAAAACAGAAGAATTTGATAGTGGTGAACTAATTTTAGGGAAGGATCATAATTTACACTTTTAAATGTTAATTAGCTTTAATGTTATATTTTTGTTTTATGTATATTTCAAAGCTTAAGATGGGTTTTTAATGTCCTTTTTTTATATGAATGCTCAAATCATAATATCTGTATGTAGGGGTAGGTACACACTTGCCTGCTTGTAATACTGTGGAAGTGAAAGGTTAACTTCAGGTCTCTTTCTGTTGTCCTCTGCCTTATTCTCTGAGACAGTGTCTCACCTCTTACTGAATGAACCTGGAGCTTGAGCTCTGCTAGGCTGGCTGGCCAGTAAGCCCCAGGGATCTGCCTGTATGGTCTTCTCCTACCCCAGCCTCGACTACAGTTGCAGCCTTTGTGCTCCACTTTTTCATGGCTGTAATCTCAGGTCATCATGCTTGCACAGCAAGCACTTTAATCACCAACCCTTGCCCATAACAACGTTTGGAAGGATCTCTAGTCGATGTTAGCCTCAGACTCCTGGCAATCCTCCTGCCTCAGCCTCCCCAGGTGTTGAGATTTTAGGTGTGTGTGAGTTCCACAACTAATTGGTTTTTTTGTTTGCTTGCTTGCTTGGTTGGGGTTTTTTTGTTTCCTTTTAAAGTGGGGCCTAAGTAGCAAAGGGTGACTTTAAGCTTCAGACCCTCTTGTTTCCACCTTGAGAGTGCTGAGATTTCAGATATACTGAACCTCACTCCCAGTTTATGGGATTCTGGGGACCACATCCAAGCTTTGTGCAAGTACTAGACCAAGTGAGCTATGTCCTCAGCCTAAATTGTTACGTTCACTGTTCAGTTGGCACTGCAGTTTGTAGAGTTTAGGTTACGGTTTTAGTATCTGCCTTTCTTTTATTCTGCTGTTCCAGTAACATCATGAGTATAGAAGAGCTGATAAAAATCAGCTATAAGTTTTCTTTAAAGTATTGACATTTGCAGGATGGTGGTGTTACGTTTAATCACAGCAATTAGAAGGGAGAGGCAGGCGGCTCTCTGAATTCCAGGCTAGCCTTGTCCAAGACGTCCAGGGCTACATGGAAACCCTGTTGCAAAATCCAAAATCAATAAATTAAATATTGGCATTTCTATCAAATATGCTTGAGTTGGAGATAGAACTTTATTTTCTGCAGGAATTAAATTTTATGAGTTTGATGATTGAGTGATCCTAAAAAATAGAGGTTTTTGGATAAGATATGCTGGAAACTCGATCATTTACATTTTGTTGTTATAGCATTTTATTACATTTATTTTACCATGACTTTTCTTATGCAATTTAGTTGGTTTACTCATTAAAAACAAATAGTAGCTCATAACATTCTGTAATGTTCAGTATATGTTTGTATATGTTCATATTCTAATTTGTAAAGCATTTCTGTTAAATATTATTCAAAAAATCTGCACATTCACTTATTGTCTTTATCCAAGCCTCTGACTTTGGCTTAAAGTAGAAACAGGAAACCTAAGTTTTGATTTTCTAGCCTTATGTTATACTACTGATGGGATTTGGAATTAGTGAGAAACAGGAAGCAGAACTCATATAATGCTGCCGGGTTTTTATCTTTGTTTTGGACTTAATAAAAGATAGGTATGCATTATGTTTTCTTAAAGATTTTATTTATTTATGCATATTTAATTTATTCCAAATAAATATTTAATGCGTATTTAAAATGTATTACACATAAATGCATAGACATACATAATTTAAAATACATGGATTTAGATTTGTCTTAGGGCTATACTGTATGAGGTAGGCACTTTAAGTATGCTATTTTATAGAGGAAACATCTACTCAGGATCTATATAAACAATCCTGGGTGTTCCATTTTATATGAAGAATGAGCTCATCATTTTATATTAAGACCATGAGTGGTCAGAGCTGGTGCAGACACCATGACCAATGCAACTCTGTTTATTTGTAGAACATGATTTTAATATTTTTAACTGTTAATATTCAAAAGACAGAATAATTATTTTAAGATATATTTCATTATTAGGGCTCCCTTTTCATTTCTGATTTTATTATTTTGGATACTGTCTCTGCCCTTTGGTTAATCTGGCTAAGAGTTTATCTATCTTGTTGATTTTTCTCAAAGAACCAGCTCCTGGTTTTGTTGATTCTTTGTATAGTTCTTTTTGTTTTTATTTGGTTGATTTCAGCCCTGAGTTTGATTATTTTGCGCCTTCTACTCCTCTTGGGTGTATTTGCTTCTTTTTGTTCTAGAGTTTTCAGGTGTGCTGTTAAGCTGCTAGTGTAAGCTCTCTTAAGTTTCTTTTTGGAGGCACTTAGAGCTATGAGTTTTCCTCTTACCACTGTTTTCATTGTGTCCTATACGTTTTGGTATGATGTGTCTTCATTTTCATTAAATTCTAAAAAGCCTTAAACTTCTTTATTTCTTCCTTGACCAAATTATCATTGAGTAGAGTATTGTTCAGCTTCCATGTATATGTGTGCTTTCCATTGTTTTTGTTGGTATTTAAGACTAGCCTGATCTGATAGGGTGCATGGGATAATTTCAATCTTCTTGTATCTGTTGAGGCCTGTTTTGTGACCAGTTATATGGTCAGTTTTGGAGTGGGTACCATAAGGTGCTGAGAAGAAGGTATATTCTTTTGCTTTAGGATGAAATGTTCTATAATATCTGTTAGATCCATTTGGTTCATAACTTCTGTTAGTTTCATTGTGTCTCTGTTTAGTTTCTGTTTCCATGATCTGTCCTTTGCTGTAGTCTCTGAAGTCTCCCATTATTATTGTGTGGGATTCAATGTGTTTTTTGAGCTTTAGTAGTTTCTTTTATGAATGTGGGTGCCCTTGCATTTAGAGCATAGATGTTCAGAATTGAGAGTTCACCATGGTAGGTTTTTCCTTTGACCAGTATGAAGTGTCCTTCCTTATCTTTTTTTGATAACTTTTGGTTGAAGGTTGATTTTATTCGATATTAGAATGGCTACTCCAGCTTGTTTCTTGGGACCATTTGCTTGGGAAATTATTTTCCAACCTTTTACTCTGAGGTAGTGTCTGCCTTTGTCACTGAGGTGTTTCCTGTATGCAGCAAAATGCTGGGTCCTGTTTACATAGCCAGTCTGTTAGTCTTTGTCTTTTTATTGGGGAATTGAGTCCATTGATGTTAAGAGATAGTAAGGAAAATTGATTGTTGCTTCCTGTTATTTTTGTTGTTAGAGGTAGAATTATGTTTGTGTGGCTATCTTCTTTTGGGTTTATTGAAAGATTACTTTCTTGCTTTTTCTAGGGTGTAATTTCCCTCCTTGTGTTGGTATTTTCCATCTATTATCTTTTGTAGGGTTGGATTTATGGAAAGATATTGTATAAATTTGGTTTTGTCATGGTATATTTTGTTTTCTCCGTCTATGGTAATTGTGAGTTTTGCTGGTTATAGTAGCCTGGGTCTGGCTGTTTGACATCTGACCAGGATCTCTAAACTGCTGAGGCCTCCTTCTCTAGCCCTTTCTTCTCTGTTGGGTTGTGGGCTAGAGTTCCTCACTGGCTGTGGTTCTCAACATCTAAGGTACTAATAGAAAGAGTGCCAGCAGATGTCTCTTTCTGCCTTTGTAGCCTACTCATGGCTTTGGCCTTGGGGGGGGGGGGTGTCTTTTTTCTTTCTTTCTTTTTTTTTTTTTTTTCTTTTTTGCTGGTGTTGTGATGTCTGTGTAATGAAGTCCCTCTTACTTAAAAGAGGATTCAAATGCCAGAAGTGTGCGAAGGCATTTGTACCAGGAGAAAGGAATTGTGGGACTGTGCCAGAAGCTGCCTAGCATGTTTCTACAAATTCCTGGTGAAAATGAATTTACTTACAATCTTCTCTTCTCTTCTCTTCTCTTCTCTTCTCTTCTCTTCTCTTCTCTTCTCTTCTCTTCTCTTCTCTTCTCTTCTCTTCTCTTCTCCCTTCCCCTCCCCTTCCCTCCCCTCCCCTCCCCTTTTCTTTCTTACCTTTTTTTTTTTTTTTTTTTTTAAATGTGTGTCTTCAGAGTATTTTGTGGAAATTCCTGATACAGGTCATATTTGTCTTTCTCTTTTGCTATTTAGCAGGAATACCGCCTCTTTGTTTGCCTCAGTTCCCTAGGTGGAATTTTAGGTCCTTCCCTGACTCTCTTTTACATTTAGGAATAGTCATGACATATTGGAAAAGCTACTACATAGCTACTAAATACTCTTTCTGTGTGTCTGTATGTCTTTATCCTGTTTACAACCTCCCCCTTTTCTGTTGTCTGACAGTAGTATAAATTGTCATTATACTTTACTGTCATGTGTCAATGCCTTTGTTTCATAAAAGTTTGAAGTTGATTTTAATTTTCAGCTGTATACCTGAGTCTCTCAAAAGTTAAGATTAGTAGAAGTGTGGGTTATAATCCGGAGTCTGGTCTCAGCATAACAACCTCATCTGAGGATTTCTTTGGAATGCAGTTTTGTGTTTTGCTTTGTTTTTTGCCTTGGCCATTTTGAATGAGAAAGTCTAGAATGTCTCAGCAGTCACACTGTAGGTGATTCTGATGCAAGGAAGTTCATGAATGTGGATGGATGATCACTTTGTGAGGTTTTTAATAGACTACTGTTACAGACGGCTTTCCAGGCAAGTCATCATTTTTTCAGATAATTAAATCTAGGGCTAGAGGTGGTGTCACCACCTTTAGTCTCAGCACTTAGAAGTCAAATACAGGTAGGTATCTATGACTTCCAGGCCAGCCTGTTTCCCTAGAGAGTTTCAGGCTAGCCAGGGCTACATTGTCTCAAAGCAAAATAAGACAGACAGACACATGCAACTATGTATACATACATACATGCATACATACAAACATACATACATACACACATACAAACATACATATACATATATAACAGAAGCAAAGTACTTGATTTGTATGTTTAAGTCTGTTGGAGTTGTCCAGGGAAGGAAAGAAAGGGAGTTTTGGAAGGAATTTTCTGTCACTTGTTTTTGTTTTTTAAAAAGTTAAATACTAGAGATCTTTAAGTTAAAATGTGGATTTCTATTGTAGACAAAAAGGGATTTTTGTCACTTATTTTGTTTTTGTTTTTTAAGAAGTTAAATACTAGAGATCTTTACATTGAAATGTGGATTTCTATTGTATTAGTTATTAAACTTCCTTAATTATTGCTTGGAACTGTATCTGGTTTGCCAAGGAGTATCTTCATCTGCTTTCTAGTCCTTTTCCACAACCAGTTGTTTACACTGAAGTAAAACCTTACATAAATAAAGATCTCCCTTGGAAAAGCCCTTTCTAGCATACAAGCTTTCTATTGTAGAGGCACCAGTTGGAAAGACAACTGGATATAGCGTGTTTTTGGTTTTTTTTTTAACTCTGTTCTTAGTTCCAGATGGTTAAAAATCTTTTGTAGGATATTACTATAGTAGGATTAAAATTAAAGGCAGATAATAATTGTTTTAGGTAAGGTTTCTAATGCTGTGATAAAGTACTGTGACCAAAAGCAACAGGAGGAGGAAAGGGCTTATTTGGCTTATAATTCCACATCATATTCTATCACCAAAGGAAGTCAGGGCAGGAACTCAAGGCAGGAGCTGAAGTAGACTTTACTGGCTTGTGCCTCCTGGTTTGCTCAGCCTTTTTTCTGACACAACTCTGGGCCCTCTTCAGGGTCCCCACCATGAGCCAAGATCTGCCCACAGCAATCATTGTTTAGGAAACTGTTGGACAGATTTGCCAGTCCTATGGAGACATTTTTTCAGTTGAGACTGTCTTCTCAAGTGATACCAGCTTGTGTCACTTTGGCATAAAGCTAACCAACTGCTTCTGGAGAAAAGGTCATGTGGCCACGTACCTTCTGCACTTGTTCTCACCACTTAACGTGCTTTTGAGGAAGACCCTTGACTAGCAAGTGTTTCTCCCCACCCCCCAACACAAACACACAAATTCTCCTTTTAGTAGGTTTGGTTAAAGTACTGCTTGCTACTCATAAACATGTTTTGGTAACGTTACTCAGTTGATAGTAGCACAGAGAGGGAACTGGTCTAGCACTGGGCTACACATTAAAAACAGCATAGGTACATTCATGTATTGAATGTGAAAACAAACTCAGTAAGGTTCAATAGAGTTATTTGTACCATTGTAAAGAATATATATACACTCTTCTCTCTCCCTTCTACCTTCTCTCATTTAACTTTGCATTTGGGATTCTTGGTTCTCTGTTAGATCCTTAGATTTCAATGACATGAGAAGCATCAAGATAAAACCTTGGGGTAGATGAAATTGTGTTTGCTGTGGGTTGGCTTTGTAGGTTGCGATTGCCATAGCTGCCTTCCATATCTTTTCATGGTGTTTGATCAGGTACTTGTGTCTGTGGTGCAAGACCATGTGCTGTCTTAAGCTCTTACTCATGAAAGCCTCACTCCAATAAAACATGTCTGCCAGAGCAATTTAAACAAGCTAGCAGCAGACTTCTCTGCTCATGAAAACATTTGAAAATGCTTCTGTTCACTTGCATACAGCTAGTAAGTGAATTTGATTGCCCCCTCCTCTGAGCTATTTTGACGCAGGTTTAAAGATAGGATTTAATAAAACTGAACAATGGAGTTTATCTATAATATAAAACTTTTAATGAGAAGGTTGTTTCAAATTTTTTCTTGTTTTGTTATTTGAGATCATTATTTTTTTCAACTAAAAGTAGTTCCAGTTTGCATGTTGGCTTTCATGTATTTCTTAAATTTTGGACTTAATTTTAGATGCTTATTACTTATCAGGAACATTTGACCAGTGTAAATTTAGAATGTTCATGTATAATTTATTTCTTAATGTTTCTAATGTTTACACATAGTGGAGAATACTCAAATTTTATTTTGCTAACACCTCTAAAAGGCAGTCATCTGTCTATGCTTACATTAGTGTATGTTTGTGTATGTGTGTGTGCGTCTGTCTGTCTGTCTGCCCATATAAGTTTCCTGTACCCTTTCTACTTCCACAAATCAAAGAAAGCATTGACTGTTGGCTCCTGGTTACAGCAGTAAAACAGGTTTCACACTTGAGTAGCCCACACTGGCCTTTTCAAAAGTGGATGATAGCCTGAATCTTTCTTTCCCTGCAGGATTTCCACTAAAATGTTAAGCTAACAAAACAGAATTCCCGTGACCAAATTTAGTAAGCTTTTCAACGTTATGGAGTTTGATTTTGTGTATCACAAGTGTGCTTTTTTTAAGTGATGTGCCTTCTAACTTCATTTGTGATTCCAACTAGTGGGACAATCCTGTTATGGAGTTGTTAGACTGGTTTTTCATCAGGAAAGTTGGATGCTGTATTTGAATTGTTGGTTCACAAGAAAACGGAGCGCCTCTCTTGAGTGCTAAGCCAGGACCCGGAGTCGGGGGTTTTATTTCAAAGTTTGTTTTGGTGATGGCATAAAAACATAACAGGTTCTGAAATCCAGTTACTATATTAAATTTCATCACTTGTTTTTTAGGTATTCCAATAACTGTACCACCTCCAGGTAAAACCTTTTTCATGTCTTCTCCATCATTGTTAATGAACATGAAATTTCAAGCTTATAGTTACAGGAGTGCCGGTGTTGATGTGGTTAGAATGTACACTAGCTCACCGGGATCTCAAGGTCCTATTTTCAGCTCTGCCTTTGCTTCATTCCAGCACTAAGACAGTTTAGTTTTCGTAAACTTGTCTTACCCATGTCTATAGAGTTTGAAATTCTCACCTTAACAATCTGTGAGGAAAATGGTAGATGATGTAAAGTAAAATTGCTGTTTGAAAAGCCTTTTAGATCATTGACTTTTATTATATGTAAAAGTGATTCAAAAAGAAAAGAAAAAATTTATCTTGACTTTATCATGGTTTCTGGTTGTTTACCCACTGTTATAATTTCATTGTCATGAGAAAATACGTTTTAGAGCACACAGCAATTGTATGGCTTAAAAACTAGCTGAGCACTTGTTCTTAGAGTGGTGAATACTGGGCCTTGGGATGGTGTAGTCAGTGGGAGCGTTTGTGTAGCCCAGCCTTGTCCTTTCCATTTCTGTCAGTTACTTCTTACAGTGTAATGGTGGAAAGATTAGTTACGGAGTTCAGTGTAAAAACCAAGGAGTGTGAAGAAAGTCAGTAGTGATTTTGCTGAGGAGAGTGGGTCTCAATTCAGAATGACCTGGATGAGCAGAAAATGAAGTTTAGATTGCAAAGGTTAGTTCCATGCCTAGCCAGGACACAGTCACTGACTGGATGTGGCTGAGAAAAGGCTGAGCAGAGGAAGGCTAAGGGACTGTTGTATCTGTAGTCTGAAAGACAGTCTGGCTGTGACCTGTGCTGTGCATGACGTGGACTCGAGGACTCCTGCTGTAACTGCCAAGCCTGGGCTCGATTGATGTTAGTAGAAGAGGGACAGAGTGACAAGCATAGTAAACTTAACATAGTCTGAAAAGGGGCTAAAGAGTGATTTACTGAAGTCTGAGAAGAATGAGAGAACTGAGATTTGTGTCCCCAGAGAGCACTGAGAAGGAAGCATTGAGTTATCAGGAAAGTTGCCAGTAAGTAGAAGATAATTGGGGTATAGTAATGGACTTGTCTCCATCAGGACGTGAACCTGAGGGCAAAGGATTGAAACTGTTGAATTTGATGCATTTCCTAATAGTGGAGGTTGTTAAAACCTGGGGAAAAAATAGGTCTCTTGAGTTGTGGAACTGTGAAGTCTTGCTTGGGCTGTGGTGCTGTGTCATACTCTGAAAGTATAGAGGAGATGACATGCTGAGTGAGGCCCCTTTTAGCCGTGTTGTTCTGTGCCATTTCATGTAGCTATGCAAGTGATTTAGGGTGCTGACCACACAAGACAAAAGTACAGATTATTTGCCTCCAGACTAATCAAAAAATTCCGTTATGTGCCTTGCTTTGTAAAGTAGTCTGTTGGGTTGTGTTATTTAAAGAACATTTCATGTCAGATTTTATTGCTATGAACACATATATTTACTGGCTAGATTTTATTTACAAATTACATGCTTTAAAGAAATTTCTATAAATCTGAAACTCTGAATACTTTTAAATGAGGTAAATGCTATTTTATTTGTGTTTCTTCAAAACATAATCTGATGGCAACACTGCTACTGTATATTTTATGTGGAAAAGGTAAGGCTCTGAAACTAACTTTCTTAGACAGACAAAATGGGCTGTGTGTGGTGCTGAAAATAAGACCGGGTGTCCTGACAGTTTGTGCTCTGTGTGTTAGACCAGACTGTTAATTAACAACGTTATTGCTCTAAAAAACTGTTTATAAGTTTCAGCTTTATGTTTTCCTGTTCGTTATGACGTAGTGAAGCACGTTTGTGTCCTCAGAAAATATTAGTGATACTCAGCAACTGTGTTTCACTCTTAATATTACATATGCGTCCTGTTAATATCTTACTTTTGCTTGAATGTTTCAGGTTTCCCCCCTCCACCAGGCGCCCCACCTCCATCTCTTATACCAACAATAGAAAGGTAAAGCAGTGTGGTGCTCTGACTTGTTGATCACTGACAGCCTTGCAGCAGAACCTTACAAATATGCCTTTGCTTGCATTTTCTAATAGATATAGCACCTGTCTATACATAAGTTTAATCTGTATTAATTACTTTTATGAAACTATATCCTAATATCAAAACAGGGAAAAGAAAATGAAAAATAGTTTGTTAAAAATTATTAATAATAAATGTTTATCTATTGGAAAGAGGAAAGAACAACTGTTACTGTACTGTAATAAAAAGAAAAGCTGGTTTCTTCCCACTACCCTGCTGCATCTCTGCTTCCTTATGGACTGACCGAGCTGTCCCCTAAGGCAGTAGCCTTATTTTCTCCTGTCTTGTACTTAGTTTTCTTAGCCTCCTGTATTGAAGAGTATTCCCCCCGACAGTTTGTATTTACCCCTTAGGATTTCTCATCAGTGTCGCTAGCTTACTGTCTCTCTAGACTTCATTGTGAGGACTAGAATGGCGCACAGCTCAGCAGGCAGAACTCACTAGTGAACGGCAGCTATTCCATTACTTCACTCTTGAGTGTAGATAGTCTAAAAAGTCATAGTCAAATTATGTAAAAGCAAAGGAAAATTGGCTTCACTTAGTCTGGTGGCATCTAGCCATCCGTGTAGTTTTCAAAGTGCTGCTCCAGGAAGCAAATTGTGAGAGGTGAGGATTTAGTTTTCACCATGTTCTTATTAAACACACACTTGTTTCTCAGTCAGAATGTTCTATCTAATGTACTAATTACTGAGGATTTATAACTTAGAGTCATTAAACCCAGTTTTTTAAGATTAAATTTTAAACCTCAAACATTTCTTTAGTCTCTGATTGTCCCTGTCTATCTCACTGAGCCAGCTGACATTGATTGCATGAGTTAGGCTGAACAGTACCAGCAAGTAGCTACTGGGTCTAAGGTTTTGAGGTAAAAAAAGTCTATGCTATATTAAAAATAACAAGACCTTGTAACAGATTTTCAGACTTAATTTTGCCTGGCTCTCCTTTTGTTTCCACTGAATTATTAAGATTGAATACATATTTGCATTAGATATAAAGATAGTTCTTTCCTCCACAGTGGCCATTCCTCCGGGTATGACAGCCGTTCTGCACGAGCGTTTCCCTATGGCAATGGTAAGTTTCTCACCACCCAGATCCACTGCCAATCAGCAGAATACATCTTGGTACTGAAATAGAAACATGTTTTTATGGCTTAAGTTAGCAGAGTCACTAAGAAATAGTAGTTGAAAGAATTAAGTCTGTAGATCTGACAGACTGCTTCAGAAGCCTGGTCTACAAAGTGAGTTCCAGGACAGCCAGGGCTACACAGAGAAACCCTGTCTCAAAAAACCAAAAAACAAAAAGAAAGAAAAAAAATTGTGGCACAATAGGTATTGCGAGCTCAGCTCATCCTGAAGCTGTTTTGGATTTATCTCAGTCTCATATATGTACACATACATGAATTTTTGTTGTTGCTGTTGCTAAAAATGCTAGTGATGACTCGAGCCCTTTGGTGAGTCCGTCTTTTTGATTGTGAAGGGTCTTGCTTCCATCGGGGTGGTAGCTGTTAGCTGTGGCAATATCTTAATATTATAGTGGAGTTTCCTGTATGTTGCATCTTTTATGAAGGATTCTCCTGTATCAATGCGATGCTACTTGATGGTACCTTTCTCCCAGAGTAGGATGACTTCAACCTCTCATAGACTGCCACTGCCTCAGGAACTAAGGTTATAATGCTATTCTAGCTCCACTTGAGTTCTCTTGCCATATTCCTTTCTGCGGGTTCTTTCTCCAATGAGGTCCTGAGTCCCTGCAGTGGATACTGAGCAGGTCAACAGGTGGGAGAACAACCCTGTACACAGTTTTTAGGTGAAACCCACTCCCAAAGACAGACACGAGCATCGTGAGCTTGTCTCACCGTGTGGCATGAAAGAGAGAGAGGCTTACAAGAGTCTGGATTAGATGGTGTCTGCAGCAAAGATGGTAAATGAGAGATCCAAAACTACTCGTTGGGTGCCCATTCCTAAATGGACATCTGAGTCACCCCTGGAAGGGTCAGACGAGGTTGGGGGAGGTAGGGTGGAATGAGCAAAGATGGTAAATGAGAGATCCAAAACTACCCGTTGGGTGCCCATTCCTAAATGGACATCTGAGTCACCCCTGGAAGGGTCAGACGAGGTTGGGGGAGGTAGGGTGGAATGCTGTAAAGCACCGCCTGACATGGCCATTGCACTCACACATGAACTTTGATCAAAGCGAATAACCAGGCCCATCAGCATTCCATAAGAGGCCCCACCTTACCCTAGGGGTATGGATGCAGCTGGTCACTCAGCTAGGGGGAGGCATTTCATAGCCAGCAGTAAATTATCCACTTGCCTGTGTGCCTGTAAATAATACCCCATCCATGCTACTGTAAGAAATTCTAGTTAAGCCGGGCAGTGGTGGCGCACGCCTTTAACCCCAGCACTTGGGAGGTAGAGGCAGACGAATTTCTGAGTTTGAGACAAGCCTGGTCTACAGAGTGAGTTTCAGGATAGCCAGGGCTACACAGAGAAACCCTGTCTCGAGGGAAAAAAAAAAAATTCTAGTTAAACTCATAGGTTCTGACTAATTGAGCTCAGGCTGTGGTTCCGTGATAGAACATATGAGTGTATGAGTGGGGGCCTGGGTTCAGTCCCCACTGCTGAAAGGATAATGAAATAAAGCCAATAATAATGAAAAGACTTAGTGGTAGGTCTCCAGGCTAATGATCTGTAATGAATTTCCATTCTTCTTAGTAAAGAAAGCAAGAGATGTACCTGAGCCTTTGTGGACTTGACTTCCTGCTTGTGGCGTATGGGAACGGGTAGAGAGCTTTTCTTAGTTATGTGGCTTCTCAAATGCCTTTACCTCATCATCATTCATGGGACCTGTGTTTCAGAGTAGCATGGCTAGTCTCTCTACAGCACTCATCAGGAGGTGGACATTATGATGGCCTATTTCCACCATTGAAGGTGGAAGAAATATTAATGGACTTAGAAAGCATTTCTGTGGTAGAATCTGTCCTGCTGCCATGCTTAGTCATTAGACTGAAAGTCAAACATCCCCCTAAGGCTGTGTGTTTACCTCGAGGCACCTGTCCTGCTCTTTTCTAAGTGTCCCAGTGTTAGCCACCATTTTCACAATCTCTACCGTCTCCAGCAGGGTACCAGATCCCTCCCTCTTCTGTAACCCTGTAGCAATACAAAATAATTGTTGAATCATGAGCTCTGTGGTTGCCTGTGCTTGGATCTTGGGTCCAACTTACCTTAGATAACCTTGGATGAATTAGAATATTTTCCTCTTGTAAACTGGAGCTAGAGTTGAAGTTTAGCACAGTATCTATGATATGTAAGCATTCCCTAAGCATCACTCATTGAGTTTGTCTATTTGGGTTTTACCTTTTTGATGGCATTGGGAGTTTCTGTCACTCTGTCCTATGTGTTTGCTTCAGTACAGGTGAGACAGTGACTAGCCCATATTAGAAAGTCATACCTGATAGTACTGACCCAGCCTTGGAGAATTTTTTTAAATGGATAATTAAGAACTCAACTCTTTCTCAGAGTGACAGATGTTTGTTTTTCCTGTCAGGAAGTAGGAGTTTCCCACTTACTGTCTGTATAGCTACTAACTTTCCTTCCAGGGACAAGCCTTTAAGTAAAAGCTAATTGTAAAAATGAGGGAAGGAAAGGAAGGGATTCTCCTAATCTTAGCCAAATGGAGCTTTACAATAAAGACAACAGACAGAGCTTCTTTGCTGTTCTGTTTTTACCTTCGTTTTATTTATTTTAGATTTTATAATTCATCCTTGTACCCCTGAGCAACATAAAATAATATCTTCTCTGGATATGATCTGAAGACTGCTTATGAAGTGAGACCTAGTTTAAAAATAAGTTTTTTAAGAATATTAGGAGACAGGCTTTTTTTAATCATTATTTTGGTTCACAGATTAAAGGTTCACACCCATAACTTAGCCCATGACTCTTAAGCCTCGTGTGGTGATGGTGTATAATGAAGCCACACCATTCAACTGATGACAGGACAGAAATGAATCAAAGAAGAAGAGATTTGTGACCCACAGTCCTCCTGAAGAGCATGTTCCCTGTAACCCAAAGTTTCATATAGATAGGCCCAGTTTCTCTGTTTAAAGAAATATTTAAAATTTATTTTATTTTTTGAGTATGAGTATTTTGCCTATATGTCAACCACAAGCATCCTTGGTGCCCATGGAAACAGAAGAATAGTCAGATACCCTGGAACTGGAGTTAGGATGGTTGTGAGCTGCCCTGTGGGTGTTGGGAATCAAACTTGGATCCTCTGGAATAGAAGTCAGTGCTCGGAACCCCTTTATCTTCATGAAGCCATTCCTCTCAAATCCCTTTCCCAGGTGTTTTATATCATGTAGTCATGTACTCAGAATATGGATTTATAAAAGATCACACACACACACACACATACACGGGTGCTTTGCTTACATGTATATCTATGCGCCATGTGTATGCAGTGCCCATGGATACCAGAAGGTGTCATCTGACTCCCCGGGAACTGGAATTATAGACAGCTGTAAGCTGCCCTGTGAGTGCTGGGGAATGAACAGTGTCTTCTTGTTTCTGTTTTTGATATTGGAAAGTAAGTAGAGTATAATACTGAATCCCATAACCTGTGCTTTTAATGTGCTTTTTCCTTTAGTCGCCTTTCCCCACCTTACCAGTTCTGCTCCCTCATGGCCGAGCCTTGTGGACACCACCAAGCAGTGGGACTATTATGCAAGGAGAGAAAAAGACCGAGACCGAGACCGGGAGAGAGACCGAGACAGAGAGCGAGAGCGGGACCGGGACAGAGAAAGGGAGCGCACCCGGGAGCGGGAGCGAGAGCGCGACCACAGCCCCACCCCAAGTGTTTTCAACAGGTTTGTTGGGTGTGCGGGGCCTTGAGCGCACTTCATTTTTACTCAGTTTTATTTGATGTGAGGAGATGAATTCCAGTTCACCTGGGAAAGGAGTATTCAAGGTGTGGTTAGAAAAGCCATTTTGAAATCATACTCATTTTGTTCTTGAGGATTCCAAGTACTGTAAGCAGCAATTTTCACACCATGTTGTTCACTTGGCCTTTAAAGGAAGTTTATATCCCCTCACAGGTTTCCTTCTTATCACCTAAACATGATTTCTCAGTGATTGCTTATAGTTAGGCCACATGAAGAATCGAGTACCTGCAGAGCCATGTACTCTTCAAGCTAGTTTCGATCCTGTGTTAGATAAGTTTAATTAGTTGGTAATTCATATACAGTCCTAATATATATTGTTTTCAAATAAAATTTCCACTTTATGTATTGTGAGTTAAAAAATACTGATTTACTGATTGTCCCATTTATTTGTTTTTTAATGTTTCATTCATGTGAGTGACATTTTGAGTCCTGTTCTGAGCCAGAAATAGTGCTGTTTCCTAAAATACATAAATATTCATACATTGTCTTTACACATTAAATTCATAGAACTGTTAAGCTGACTCAGTCAAAGAGTGTATGACAAAGGACTAGAAAAGATGATGAAAATACTTTTCTCCCACCCTGTTTTCTCATGACTTGACACATAGTAGATATTTAATACAACTTTATTGATCAAATAGGTAAATGACAGTATGGCATGTACATGTAAGTGGGACAGACAGTGCTGGCTACAGCCACCGACACGCACCGTTCTGCTTATGTTCAAGGGCAGGAGTTTTTTCAGGAAGTTGTCTAGTTTCCAATGTGGTTGAAATGTACCTCTGAAGTAGCATATTGTCTGTAAAATGTATGTGTCACAGTCAAGGATCTTAGTGCAGAAATGCATTGGAAGAAGATCTTGCATCGCACACCGGATGCACACACGCACAGGGGCTGCTGACTTTCTGCTGAATTGGAAAATGTTAGTGGTTAAACCATGTGTTCATTTTCAGGTTGCTGAGTTTTAAGGCATTACTTAAATTTAAGAAAAAGCTTGAGGCCAGAAAAGCAGAAAGTAGAGGAGTTCTCTGTTCTGACTTGTCCTAGGAAAATTGTACTAGGAAATACTCATGGGAAGTAAAAGCTGTTTCTAAAGACTGACAAAAATATTCTAAAAGCAAAACATACATAGTATGTGTCGCATTACAAATTACAGGGTCACTGTTTTGAAAATTAGAGAGCAGTTTTAACATCTGTTTTTAAGGCAGTTTAATTGAGGGCCAGAAAGAAGACTGGTTGCTATAGGATGTTAGAAAATGTGTTCTAATGAGTTCCAGGCCTGGAGTGACCTTTGCACTATGGCGTGTATCAGAAGGGATGGGGCGCGGCTGCTGTTTTCATGAAGGGCCGACTCCCCAGCACGTGACGGCCTACAGCATTCAAGGAAAAGAGGGGCTACACATAATGAGTTGTGCAGTAACTGGCCTTCCGTATTTTATGCAAGCTTAGTTGGAGTCATTACAAAGAAAACCTCATTTGTTGATGGACTTAGTTATAATATCCACTTGTCTCTGTACTGGTTTTTGTTTTTTGTTTTTACCTTGGAGAGAATTATTAGAGCCCCAGAAACCTTTATAGGAAATACTCTGCTTCTGAAAATGTAAGCACTAAACTCCTTGAAGAATTCCATGTCTTTATACTGTGCTGTGTGCACATGCTCATCCCCTGGAGCCCCTGAGAGCCCAGAGGACAACTCGCAGGGGTCAATTCTATCCTCTACAATATGAAGACTGAGGATCAAACTTGGGTGCCACCTGCAGCAAGTACCGTTCCCCACTGATGTCCTTTCAGGGCAAGAATTCCAACCACTGACTGCTTACTCTCACACCACGCACTTTATAAACATTCCTGTTGGTCTCAAGGAAACCTTGAAAAGATTGACAGTTACAGATGAGAAGCCTTGAGGTCTAAAGGAGTGAAGTTCAGCATTCCTGGGGCTCAGCCTTAGGTCATGCTGCACATGTATGTGCACACTGCCGCTTTGCACTGCCTGTCAATAGTATGGCTGTACAGTCTTAATATATCCCAGTCATTATTTGGGCAGCAGTGTGTTCTGGCACTGTAAATATCATTACTGACCACTCCTTTTGCTAGGTGGTCACAGGCAGGTTTGTTCTTCTCTACAGCGTATGCTTTCCCCTGAGCCTGTTATTCCCAGGCAGATTCTTGAACATCTTGTAGCTGCATACAAATTCCTAATTATTTTTTAAAACTAAAGCTTTTGACAGTATTCTAAAAGATGTTTATTTTAAATAACAGAATTGTCTAATACTGGGTTTTAAAATCTTGAATTTTGTGTCAGGAACAAAAAAGGGAAAAGCCCCGCATGGTAGTACATGTGTGTAATCCCCAGAAAATAAGCTGTAATTTGTATGCATGCATTTGAAGTTTTTAGCCACATGTCATCATTAATGTACATAGTAGGCAGGGACAGAGACAGGTGCGGGTGAGGTAGCTGAGATATACAGGTTGTATGGTCTGTGTGGGGATGCAGGTGTCGATGGCTTGCTTTCCTTCATGTTTATTATTCTGCACGTGATGCAAGTTGTACTGTGTCTGCTGGTAAAAAGCAAACACTTAAAAAAATTATTAACCTCTTTTGTCTGCCTTCTACTGTAGAAGCTACTGTGAGCTATATATTCTTGGAATCTTTACTACATAGCCAATGCTTTACAGATTTTCCCCCATATATCCAAGATATATAATATATACATGTAATTATAAAAATGAGAGCAAAAAGAAATATCTGTTGATTAAAATTTAAATCAACTACAGGTCACTTTTTTCCCAGAAGTAAAATGTAACATATCCTCTGTCATTAAAACAGATCTCACAGGATGCCATTATTTTAGGTCACTGCCTTCTTAATTTAGGTGTGACACTGATCTGTGACTTGGCCCAGCAAATACAAGTTAATGTGCTGGCTTCTGTCGGACTTGAGGAGTTCTTCCTGTTCAGTCAGCTAAATCATAGTCCTGGTGTCAGCATCTGTACTTCCATTGCAGTGACGAAGAGCGATACAGATACAGGGAGTATGCAGAGAGAGGCTATGAGCGCCATAGAGCTAGTCGGGAGAAAGAAGAGCGGCACAGAGAACGACGTCACAGAGAGAAGGAGGAAACAAGACACAAGTCCTCTCGCAGGTTTGTTCTTTAGTAGTGACCCGGCTCCAAATAGCTAACTGTAGACTGTTCCTAAGGGAAAGACCAAGAGCAGCCCAGTGCAGCTCCTTCCTTAGGAGCATCAAAAACAGTTTTTAAATCTAGCAAGGTTGCATTTCTTTTAATATCTTCCAGACAAAATTAGCATGGAATAAAAATGAGATGTCTGGGTGGTTTTTGTTTGTTGTACATTATCTGCTTGATAGAGGGGAATTTGGGTATATGACCCAATCTTTATAATAAAGTATTAAAATGCTGTTTGGCTTAAGGAAAAAAAAATTGGGGCCTGTGGTTTTAAATTAGAATCAATTTTAATTAATGCCCATTGTTTTGGGAAATTTACCCTATAAGATGGTATTTTCCATTCCAGTTGTAAAGACTTTTAGAAAAAGACTTGCCTAAAGTCTTCAAGAACAAAGTAATGGATACTAGAAATCTGGGACGGTATGGGTGAAGATAACCCCCAAATGTAATCTACGTGTAAAATCTCATGCAGAATAAGTCCCCCAAATCAGAAAACAGGATTTTTATCTGAAATCCAGGCTTACATTAATTGGTTAGACCAGATTGATTGTCTCCATTGTTAAAACACAATTCCTTTTTCTGCAGTAATAGTAGACGTCGCCATGAAAGTGAAGAAGGGGACAGTCACAGAAGACACAAGCACAAAAAGTCTAAAAGAAGCAAAGAAGGAAAAGAGGCTGGCAGCGAGCCGGTCCCAGAACAGGAGAGCACCGAAGCCGCCCCTGCCGAGTAGGCTCCACCTCTTCTGTACGTCAGTCCCAGAAATAGATGCTATAAATCTCCTTATTTTTCTGGATAATGTTTAAGAAATATACCTTTAATCTTGTTCTGTTAGAATGAAACGTTAACTTTTTTCTTTTCCAAAATAAAAGTGTGCATTTTTTTGTGTTAAGTTAAAAAGCTTTGTCTTGTAATATTTAAAGAATAAAAGACAGAAGTGACTTTATATCTAAGAAAGTAATGTGAATTAAGTCATCAGGGGATTTAGAGCTAAGGTTGACCATGTGATCACGGGATGGTGAAGGCCAAGGCCTCATCCTGGCTAGCTTTCTGGTTAGTGGGATAGTGTTGCAGAAGAGGTGCTGCCCTGCAGACTCCCTCTTGACATGAAGTCAGGCTTCATCTTACTGCTGGGACACTCCTGCATCTTCAAGAACTTGGACCCAGTCTTGATATCACAGTTTTTGATAGCAGGTTTTCAGTGTTCTGAATTTGAGTCCATAGTAACTAAGTGGACTATTTGTATATCTAAATTCATAAATGGTATGAGGCACTTGGGTACCCCTGTGATGAAACTTGTGTGCTTCCTAGCAGGCACATGAACCTGACTGGCAGAGCATCAGACCAGTCCATGGCCATCTGAGCAAGGATCAAGGTGCTCTGGCTGCTGTTAGTATGTTTTCCAAGGATCAACGGTAGCGTAGGACGTGGGGGATTTTTTTTTTTATATCGTTTCCATATTAAGAATAAAAATAAAAATAGACTCAGCGACAGTAGTGTTAGATCAGTCATTTCTTATTAAAACCAGAGCACAGGTTAAACTCTGGACTAACCCCAAGAGGCATTCTAGAGCAGCGATGGGGCTAGGAGCCTAGTGTGTGAAAGATGGGGCAGTTAGAGCCACCAGTAAGAGGACTGCTCTCACTTAGAAGATACTCATTTCTCATTGAAATCCTCCGCCATTTAGCTTAAATGCCCATAATATACTCTGTCTTCAACTCTACCACATTTGGAACTGACTTGAATTAAGTGTGGCATACAAACCATGTAAATCTTCATGGGCTTTTTTATTGAATTAAAAATATATAAACTTAAAAGACTTGGAGTAATAAGAAATCCTCTACACCAAATAAAAATTATCACTAGTTTTTATTTTTGAGAACAGTCTCTGAGGTGTAACTTTTCATAATATCATACTTTTCTGGCATTTTTTACAATATATTCTTTAAATATAAAAATTGACAAGATAAATACAATTTTACCTAGCCTATCTGTGGTTTTTCTAAGATCCATCATTGATTTTATAAAAAAGTACCAGGCCAAGAAGCAATGGTCAGAGTAATTCTCCCTTTAAGTTCCTTGAGCATCCTGGCCAGGCAAGCGTGTATCATACCCGATGTACTTCTACCGTTGACAGCGAGAAGAATGTCACCACATCTAAAAAGAACACAGCACTGAGATCAGAACCACTTCATGGTTGAAGCTCCTCAAAGGGACTTGAGTGGTCCTAGGGTTTGCCATATTGGTCCATTTTAATTCTGATCTGATCTTCCCTCTTCACGTAAATTCTTCAAGCTCTACTCGGCTTGCATTAGAAGGTATAGTAGTATATAGGAACTTGAGAGGTAGGACCAAGGCCGGTTATAATTTTGGGTTTCTTACTACCTAACTAGTACACTCATGTTTTCATTTCTCACTCTTCAGGAAAGTATAATCTATGCTTTTTCTTTCAAGTGGGGCCAAGTTTTTACATGTAGAAAACAAAAATACTTGAATATTATTTTTTGCTAAGTAATCATTACCTGATTCTTCCGTCATTGTATGCAGGTGTTCCTTCAACAATGGACTTGATAAAAAAAGGTTTGTTCCCACTGTATTCTTCATAACCTCCCACAATGCAGAAGCCCAGGCTTCCAGCTGTGTTCCTTCGCAGTATCACATCTTTACAGTTACATAAGTACCTGAAATAGAATGTAATTAATGTCTATTTAAATGAGTTTTTAGCTGTGACTTCTCTCATTCATTTTTTGGGGACACTTTTAAAATGAAAAAATACTGCGTCAGCTTTTGTATTTTGATCTCTTTTTTCCATAGCTGAATACCCTTTCAACAAAAGGACTTAGTATTATTTTCTATTTGTGTCTCTGCTGAGAAAGATGGCCACATTTTTTTGGCTAAGGACAAAATAATGCATGAGCCAGAAGTAGGATATGTCTCGATACTTCTAATGATAACCCACAGTGGAACATATTGAGGGGGTATAATTTTATATACTTGGGGGCTCATATAATTTGTAAAGAAGACAAACATTCTCAGAATTAGCGATTAATTGCAAGGACAATAATTTTAACTTATGCTAATGAACTTCACTAAGTTGTAAGCTTTCTATTGACCCTTGGAAAATACTAGTTTATACTCACACAAACTGAAGACTGTAGACAAAGTGAATGGAAACTTGGCCAAAAATAGTGGAGTGGTTGTTGTAGGAAAATAACATGGCATAGCTGCAGCAAAGAGTACAGAGGGGAGGGAGGAGCACAGCTGGCCTGAGAACCAATACCACCTTCAACTAGGAGAGTCGCGGCTGTCAGACCTAAGTGCAAACAGCTGCATTAGAGTAGACAGTGTGTCGGAAGATGGGGGTGGCTCTAGGATCAAGGGATCTACCACATGTGTATCTATGGTCTAGGAACTGCTTTTGACTGGAAGATAGTGTTTTTATGTTGGTAGAAATGAAGATGTTTTGTTTATAGACTGTACCTTAAAATAATCAGTTGCTTTTTGATAATCAATAAAAATGATCTTGTGAAATATTAAGCAATGAAGTTTGGTCATTACCCTGACTGCTGGCCTTTCGTTATTTAACAACTTGGATGGCTATTCTTGGTGGCAACTTGATTGCATCTGGAATTAACTAAAACTCAAGTGGCTGGGTGCACCTATGAGGGATTCTTTTTTCTTAATCATTTGAAGTGGGAAGGCCCACTGTTGGTCCAGATCTCATGTGGAGTTAGGAAGATCTGCCTTTAATCTGGGCCATGCTGCTGGCAGCCTATGTAAGGACATGAAGAAAGAAGCCTGCTCTCTGTTTGCCTGCTTGCTCTTGCTCTCCCTTGCAAGTCCTTTGAGATTCCAACATAGACTAAAGACCATCTGAGACTCCAGCCTCATGGACTAAGCAACTACTGGATTCTTGGACCTTCCATTGGTAGACATCCATTGTTGGACACGCTGAACCACACAGCCTGTAAACCATTCATACATACATACATACATACATACATACATATATACACATGTATATATATTCATTCTAAGTTCCTCTAGAGAATCCTAATACAATAACCTTTTCCATACTGTTTCTTTCATTTGAAATAAAACAAGCCCATTTTTTTTTTATTTTTAGAGGCATTGACATACCCATACATCATGTACAAGATTTTCTTTCATTGAAATGATTTTTAAAAAACACCCATAAATTTCACTTAGTGAAAACTCATTTCTACTCTTAAGTACTTGTCTTAATTCCCACAAACCTGTGAGTGGCACAGACATCCTGTCGGAGCTACTGTGTACGAGATGCCACACTATTCAGTTCCAGTGTATCTGACTAGAGTAGAAGCAGCACACATCCCCACCTTGGTTGACATATGCCTGTTTTTGGTAGGAAAGAAGTAATTAAATGCTTCCTGCCCAGGGGTGTGATCCACTCTAACAGTTATATAACTATAACTAGGTATATAGAGCAGTCTCTGAATCTGAATGCTTCTCTGTCTTTGGATCATTGGGGGTTTTTTTTGGTGGGGGGATGTGTTTGTGGGATTTTTTTGTTTTGTTTTTCAGTAAGTATTTCTGTGGGCCCTATTTGACCAAATATTTTTTATGTTGACCAGCATTCAGGATGGGACACGTCTTCCTACCCTTTTGTTCTGTTGTAGCAGCAAAACCTAGTTTGTTTGGTTTTTTTTAATTAATTTATTTATTTACTATATGTAAGTACACTGTAGCTGTCTTCAGATGCACCTGAAGAGGGCATCAGATCTCATGGTGGTTGTGAGCCACCATGTGGTTGCTGGGATTTGAACTTCGGACCTTTGGAAGAGCAGCCAGGTGCTCTTACCCACTGAGCCATCTCTCCAGCCCCGCAAAACCTAGTTACGTTAAGCTCTGCCAGCATCAGACTGGTTCGTTGGGACTGATGACCTTTTTTTCCCCTTGCATTACTTCATCACCCACTGGGAAACGTGGCAGCTGGTTCAGATGAGTAACCTTTCAGAGTAAGTGACTTGACCCTCTGGATGTGACTGTGAGCTTCTCCTCCTCTGAGCTCATTCTTTTAATCTACATCTAATTGAGAAAGATTTGGCATGGTGTAAGGAATGGCAAAGGCTTTGGTCATTTTTCCAGTGGGACTATGGTTAGGCTTAGGCTCACAGGGAAATTTAACTCGAGCAATTTAAGAATAAGAAGCCTTGAGCTGCTTAAGAAAGGAAGTTTTGGAGCTAGAATGGTTGCTCAGCCATGAAGAGTACTTAGTTGTTTTTCCAGAAAACTGGGATTCAGTTTCCAGCACCCACGTGATGGCTTATAATTGTCTGTAACTACAGTTCCAGGGAATCCATACACCCTTTTTGACCTCCACAGGTATCAGGTATACTATGGTATACCTACTTGTAGGCAAGACACTTACAAATTAATTTTATCTTTAATCTCCCCTCTTCTTCCTCATATGCCAATTTACTCAACAAATCATTGCAACATTGCCCAGGTTTAAGTCAGATGTTTACTAAGACAAGGGAAGCATTGCCTCTTAAAAAACAAGAAGCCAAAACAGAAGTTTAACGGTAGAATGTAAACTGTGTCTATTAGCCAAGACAGTGTCAAGCCCATGTCTCTGACTGGATTGAATCATAACCTGTGGTGTGGAAGCAGCAGAGACCATGAATTGATTCTTCATACTTTAGATTATTGCACTATCTTAGCCATAGAGAATTTAATAATTTTGGATACTTTATACTTAATACTTTATACTTAAAAAAGGACAATAGGTCAAATTAAGTCTAAAGTATTCTCATCACTGTTTTTATATTGGAATCACAAATCCAAAACACCACATCTGTATATTAATATACGTGTAGAAGAAAAACAATGGCCAAGTTTGGAAAACAATAGATTAGGCTTATGTTGAGAAAAGAAAGTTGATCACATAACCAGTTTCAGTCCTTTTACAAAAAGTCATCTTAACTTTGTTACTGTCTGTTTGGATAGTTCAGCTTTTTGTCCTAACTTACTTGTAAACATTACCGCTAATTTTAAAGTCTGGGTAGAATGTAAAGAGCCTCTTCCTGTGGCTAACTCCTGGATTAGTGTGCCTGTGTTGATTGCTCTCTGCTGGCACTCTGCCACCATGTGCTATTCAGCTCATGAAGGAAGTATCTCTCTTTAGTTGATACTTAAGCAGGTAGGCAGAGAGCTCATCCAACCCAGGTGGGATATAAAAAATCTGCTCAAATGGAGCTCTAAGGAAACGGTCTGCAGAGCATTCGGTGGTCACCTTTCATGACTTTTATAGTTCATAATAGTAAATACTTTTATCAGGATATCTTGCTCTCTAGATTCTGAAGTCAATAAAAGGCTTTTCTTAAACATAAAGGATTCATTGTTTCATCAATAAATGTCTACTCAACAGCAGTTCCAGACCTTCTGAAATGCTAGGGTTTTTGTTTGTTTGTTTGTTTGTTTGGTTGTTTTTTTTTTTTTTTTTTGGAAGGGTCTACCTATTGTTAACAGTAAACATTAAAATGCATCATTTTACATATTAAATATAGGCAGGCTTGGGGCAAGTGTTTGATAGGTTTTTAAAAATAACTTTGCTCTTGAAATTATGTGCCCATTTGGTTTTTGATGGATGGAACTTTCCAATCACACAGGGAAAGAGATAGGAGAAATGACAAGAAATTATAGACTTATGTAGCAAGCAGTAGTGAAAGCTGTCTTTTCTATCCTGGTGCAAGATTCTGTTATGTGAACTTCTCCAGAACTCACTTTATAGTAGAAAACAAAAAACAAAGATATAAATCAGCTAAAGCTAAATATAGGCTTAGCAGTCTCTTGGGGGTACTTCCAACTCACTAAAGCATCATGATTGAAATCACAGACTCAGGCAGGAATAGCAGGCTTAGCTTGCAGCTCAGCCATGCAGCGTGAGCATGTCATCTGACAGCTCTGAGCCTTAGTCTCCTTCTGAGTCACAGAGAGCATGTGACGCTCAGAAGAGACCCCGGGCTTACTCGGGGCTCATAAACATTAGTGGTCTCATAGCTGCCCTGACACTGCATGGCTTCGATGTACAGACACACGGACTTAGCTCATGACCTAGGTGTCAAACTCTAGCTAGCAAAAGAAAATACTGATGCCTGTTTCCTCCCCCTTTAATATTAACAGTCTCCATTAAAGTATATCAGGGGCTTCAGGAGAAGAAAGGGTTAAATTCTTAGGCAAGAAGAGAACTGAGTTAGTGCATATTTCTATCACGCTAGTCCAGATGAGAGCTTGCTTTGAAGACCTTCCAGATGCAGAATGTGGGCCCTGAGAGCGAACAACGTAAAATGTCATCCGTGTTCTCTGTTGAATGGCAGTTGATGACTGGCGTAACTGGCAGAACGTCTAGAGCTGCTACAGGGGTCCCCCGGCATACGGTGCTACCAAGGAGCACACGACTACCAATATGCTTTTATCTGCATCTTTATCACCTACTCTTACTCCTGGTTATTTGGTTCCACACAGGAAATGCCGGTGTGGCATACTAAGGCTACCCTCTTCACTTGGCTTTCTGCTCCGTTGCATTGCATCTCAGTCTAGAGTGCCACGGTCTCTTGATTCTAGGCCTGTTGCTACACATGCTTCTTTATTGGGTCGGGGAGGACTTTAGGTAACTGGAAAGACTGTATAATAGGGAAAATATCCTTTCTCATGCTTTTGTCGAGTGAAAGGTGAAATGTATTTATAACTTAGACATTTCTGGGCTTATATCATAAAGGTGTAATTGTAGTCTAACAATTCAGGTAGAATTTAGTTTTGCCAAGGTGTGGTGTGGAATCTCTTACTCATCACTTCCCTCCAGTGGCTAAACATACATGTAAGATAATGCTGCTGTGCTGGTAAGGGCTTTGAGCACTCAAGATGAGAGCTGTGTGTGCATGCCCGCCCCCACCCCCACCCCATGGGAACTGAAGCTGTACCACCGACATGAGGCCAGGACAGAACTGGGACCTGAAAAGTACCAGAGTAGTTGTATTCAAGTGTCATCTGGCAGACTGAAGAAGGCACGGTTCCCTTTGTATATTAAATTCACTAGGAAGCCTGGAGGCAGAAATGCGGAGTCCATCATCTTAAGCAAAATTAAGAGTTACCATGTATGAGCAAGAGCTGGCAAAGGGCAAAGAGCAACGGGAAATTCAGCAGAAAGGTCCCTGGAGCCTGCACTCACCACACTAGAAGTGGGCAGGCAGGTTTCCCCAGGTTCAGACCTGCAAAGGAGAACCCGAGCAGTTACCCACTTGAGGAAAAGGAGCCCGAGAATGAGTGGCCTGCTCTGCTGACCTCAGTTGGTTTAGGAGAGCCCTTTCTCTTATCAGTCTTCAGGAGACAGCTTCCCAGGAGGGAAAAAAAAAGTATCCCACTAAAAGATATTTGAACCAACAGAGTTAATAATGTTACACAAGAAAGCAGGTGGGGAGAGGTAACAGAAAAGAAATAAGGAAAGCCACTCACTAGAAAACTGTTACACAGATGATATGCCTCTATGGAAAATGAAATTGATAATTAATCATATCACTATGAATTAAAATACCCATGCCACAATTGCTCTGGGTAAAAAGCAAGAGCTCAGTGCAAACGGGATTTCAAAGATGATGCCAGGTGTGGTCACACATGCCTGTAGTCCCAATACTTGGAAGGCAGAGACAGGAGCATTGCTGTAAGTTTGACGGCAGCCTGGGCTGCATACCAAGGCCTTGTCTCAAAAGAAGTGGAGGGTCGAGAGAGGAAAGAAGGAAAAAGAAAATCAAAGACTACACTGAGGATAGAGCATCACACAACACAGCAGAAGAAGACAGGCCCTCGGGAATGACATTGGTCACAAAGGAGCAGCCATTTGACAAAGAGATGGGGAGGGGGGCAGCTGAGGAGAACAAGGCAAGCAAGCAAGCAGACAGAACTGAAAGAATCAAGAAAAAGTCCAAGAGAAGATGTCCAGGAACTCATCCAGGGACCCCAGAGAGCTGAAAGGACTGGGCAGCTCTTCTGAACACTGGGTATAAGAGGGACAGGCAACATATGGAGGGAAGGGAATCAGATGGCTTTGTCTTCACACAGCTTGACCCTGACCATCACAGGTGTCACCCCTAAAGAACAAAACGTGACGCTATAGTGTGATATCCACCTAACTGGCAACCAGCCAGAAGTAGACAGAGGTGGTGCACCGACTGTCATGATGCCCCAAGTCAATTCTTGGGTTTAATTTTCAAGAAGCCTTGGAGCCTAAGAGCTCATGGGCCACTGATGTGTTTGAGTGGGTACACTGATATCTAGGCTTGGGCCTCAAACTACAGCCAAGCCTGTGAGCTTTCGCTCATGGGTGGTGGCCAAGGCTCCATACCCCGTATGCCCAAGCTCACCAGCGTTTTGCAGAAACAATCAACCTCTGACATTGCTTTTCACTGGACACATGCTCAGGACCTTGGTAATGCTAGGTACTTCTGAGTGGACCAAAGGCTCAAGAAAGGAGAGCTACTTCTACTCCCTCTGCTCTGGTACCTCTGACCTGCTCGCCATGTCATTAAACACTGCAGGCAGGCAGGATAGGAAAGGCTCTTAGGATCTGGAAGCCCCTGTCATCTCATGTCCTTTCACCCTTTCTCAACAAGAGCAGAGAATTGCTGCCAATGCCAGGTGGCACGCAGGAGAAGCGAGGAACCATGGGCTCAATGCTCTCTGTGTCACACAAAGGAACACTGAAAGTCTAACAGGGAGCTTTCAAACAAAAGCTATAAACAGACTTGGGATCATAGTTCCAAAATTTCATTTAAAAGGAAATTTACTCACTCCAACAGTCTCCTGTTTGGCTATCACAGCTATAATTGGCCTCAATGCTCAGTGCTTCATTTTCTAAGGTCTTTTAAAGGCCTACTGATGTAGAAAGTAATGTTATCAACTAGTGGAAACCCCCAAAGGGAATCCAGACCAGTTTGTATTTGAGGCTACTAAATAAATAAGAACGATCTCTACCTTCAAGAAAATGTTTTAAAACCAAATAAATATCTTGCCTCTATTATTTCGCCTGTCCTGCTGGATCTACTGCTGGTGGCATCTGTATTGAACATTTAAGCTTAGCACACTCGCAGACAACAATCTAAAGGCCAGTAGATTTTGCTCTAGTCCAAGGAAGCAAACATCAAATTTATCTGTCCATTTTAACTAGTCAGTTCATGTTCAGAGCCATTTTGTGGAGCTCTCCTGCTATACCTCAGAAAAATGGTACCCTAGTTGCTTCCTAAAGGACTTTCCAAGAGGAGTCACTGAAAAGAGATGTTGTGAGAAGCATCCCCAGCTAGCAGACACGTAACTCTCTGAAGCCATGATGTTTTGCTGCGCTGCTGTGCGTATAGTCAGAGCTTCTGGAAGCCTCAGAGTAGGACCACAGCCGGTCTGCAGCTCCCACTCATACCCATGCAAAGGTGAAGCTTGGTGTGAGCAGATGCAACTCAGCTCATGAGTGTGGAAACACAGGCTGAATGTCTGTCAGTCAGCTGAACCCCCTGCTACATGAACCATCTGGTAACTGTAAACACTTCAAGAATATCTAGAAGCTTCTCTTTCTAGACTTCCACCTCTACCCTAAGATTTCTATAGGGATTTTCATTTGCCAACAGAAGACAGTTATTCCCAACAGTCCCACAGAGAAGACTGGGTCCTAGCAAGATGCTAGTGCCCATAAATTGGCCCAAGACAGTGAAAGTGGATTAAGAAATAGAATCCATTGGGGTGTTGAATTGGGACTCACTGTGGTAATTCCAGCCACATGACCCAGGATGGGGACCAGTCACCAGGCGGGGTCACGTTGTGGTTGGAGTCCAGGGCTGCTGGGCTGCAGTCTTCCTGGGCCTCCTGTTCCTTGACTTCCAAGGCTTTGAGTACCACTGAGGAGGGTGCGCTCTTCAGTATGGCAACGGCCTCTGTCCGGCTGACCTCTGTGAGCTCAATCCCATTCACATTCAATAAAATGTCACCTGAGGCCAGAGAAGCAAAAGCAACCTCACTGAGTGCAAATGGGATTCTGCTCCGTGTGACAGGACAGCGGCTGACCGGGCACAGGGGCAGGGTGAGGAGAGGCGCATATCTTCAGCTCATAGAGACACGAGACTGGGTCCCCTTTAGCAGATGGTAGAGCATGTGGGAATGGCTTGTTGGGAGTCTCTAACAATGGCCTAGTGACGTTCATCTGTTGCCTGACTTAAATAGCTTCCTTGACTACTTAACCAAAGACAAGCTGCAATCTCACTCTTTTAGTTTCCTAGTTTCTTGAGCACACAATGAGAGCAGTTGGCATAAGGCTCCAGTGCCCGCAGAGAGCCTGCTATGTACAAACAGGGACCGAAGCAGGAGTTAGTGTCTGGCACAGGAGCCCAGGGCAGATAAAGAATGGCCCTGAACCTGAGCTTTCACAGAGGTGTATAGTTATCATTTCTAGTCAAGACATCTCTGTGTGTCGCATTAGCTAAGCACCTACTCTGTGCAAAACTGCTTCTATATGTGACATGCTACAATGTCACTTCTTGTCAGAGCTTATTCTTCACCCCGGGTGCTTGCTGAGCAGCAGGAGAATTTAAGATGGATCTCCCTGCCCTCGATGGCTTGTCTTTCAACTATCTCTCGGGTTTTTGTTGTTGTTGTTATTTGTTTTTTTGTCTTGCTTCTTATATATCATCTTTTTTCACACAGAATAATTGTAGTCAGGAGGAAAATGACAAGGGGTATCCTCAAATGCTTGCTGACTTAAGACAAAAGAAAAAAGAAAAAAAAAAACCACCTTTGATTGTCTGCCTAAATCCTATATATACTATGCCACACTCAAGTGCATGTATTTGAGAGACTTTTTTCTGTCTTAAATCTGAGCCCTTCAAAAGCACAACTGTTCCTTTACCTAGGTGACCTCTTCATGTGCTTGAACAGCGTTATTGAGAACACGTACTCACAAGGTAAACTGGGTACTTTCCTTTATGTAGAGGAGCCCAGAACATGAGTGGCTAAGAGAGGTCCATTTCTCACCAAGGAACAAAGTCCCACTAATGATATTTAACTATACCATTGAATCAAGATCTCTCAATAGATTCACCCCATTTAGCCCCACCAAATGGTACAATCCACAGAATCCTTAGGGCTGTTAGATTGCGTGGAACTAAATTGTGCCTTAGCGGCACCTTGTTCATGGGTGTAGTGGCTGTCTGCTCAGCCTGGAAAGTCCAGGGACTCTAGCTTCCCTAGCAAAGCTGCCTCATGCCTACTTCCATGCACTAAGAGGGGTGAGCCTAGACTACTGCTACACTCGTGCTCATCCTGCTCAAAGGGACACAGCAGTCATGGCCAGTTCCCTCTGACATGCTCTCCTTGACTCTGGGAGAGCAATTAAGGAACTCAACAGCGAGCTCCTAGCTCCGCCCCAGGCTCTGCCACCCCAGCGCCTTTATTCTCTTGAGTTTGTACCTGTTTTTATTCTCCCGTCTCTGCTTATGACTCCGCCGGGTTCAACACTGATGACATAGATGGGCAAGTCCCATTCCCTGTGGGATGCTCCCCCTCCGACGGTCATGCCGAGAGACTCGCTGGGGTCTTTCCAGACACTTACAACCTTCTCATGACAGGTGGCTGCAGGCTGAAGGCACAGACACAAAGAACATGGCACATACACTCACACGGCCTCTCTGAGAGTGCGCACGTTTTCCCATTCGCATCAAGAGAGTTACAGCACCTCAAATTCCAGCATCACAAATACAGCATCGCAAATTCCAAGGCTTGACTCCGAGAAGTTTACATTGCAGAACGGAATACTAACCGTACAGAGGCAACAGCCTGGGGACCATGGTAGAAATCTGGATCTTATAAATTTGGACTGGATCTCAAATCTCTCAAGGAAGTCAGCCATTTCTGACAACAGTAGGCCAACTTCTCAGAACACTCACTGTACATGAATATCAGTATGTCTTTCATATTTAAAATCATATTGATTAATGGAATGTGTGGAAGTTTGAGGGGCACATGCTAGAACATACATATGGAGGTCAGAGGACAACTTACAGAAGCTGGCTCTCTGACTCCACCCTGTGAGTCCCAGGGATCAAACCCATTCTGGTAGGCTTGACAGCAAGCGCCTTTACCCACTGAGCAATTTTGCCAGCCTGGCAAAAGCTTGTCTAGGTTTAAAATTTTTCTTACATCATGGACCTCGGGTGATGGCTTGTTGGCTGTAGTGCTTCCTGCACAGGTCTGAGGACCACTGTTCAGATCTTGTAGCACTCATAGAAAAGCTAACCATATAAAATGGTGGCTCATGTGTAATCCAGAGTTCAGAGATCCAACGGAGAGAGATGGCTAGTTAAGACTCGGCAATTAGGCAAGCTCAGCTTTGGCGTGAAGCAATCTCAGTAAATAGGATAGAGAGCAACCAAGAAAAATACCTGATGTCATGCTCTGCCTTCTACATGCACACGCTCACACATGCGCATGCATTCACGTGTCTGTAAATACACATATGCACGTGCATGCAAACCATACACAGATGCAAAAATTTGGCCTATCTTATACATCTTCCCTATTTTTGGTGCATTCCAAACAGCTGAACCAAGTAGCTGAGCACCAGGACTGCACTTGTCCTTTGTCTCTGATGGTCTTCTGCCTTCCCCACCAGTGGGAGAGAGAGCATGAGAGAGAGAGAGACAGACAGATGGCCTCTTTACTTAAATAAATAAAGCCTCTCTGTGGTATAGGTCATTTATATGTCTAATGAATGAAAATATAACACATTCTACTTAATTCAGCTGGTTAGATACAAACTTCAGGTAAGATTAAAAAAAAAAAAAACTCCCATGTAGTTTGACATTAATGAATACTGTCAGATAATTTTAAAACACTAACAGTAGTTATTGGGAAGAAGGTACCAGGAAGTCCTTATCTATAAAACTATTTAGCAGGGTATACTTGATCTATCTAGATTGCTTCCCATACATGAACATGAAACTTAAGGATTTATTTAGATGTAACTGGCTGGAGTTTTTGAATAAAGGTGCTCTTGGGCTCCTGACTATAAAGCAGAGTTGTTTTCTGTGAACATTACTTTAAAAACTCAACCTATGGCCTGATATGGAAAGAAAAATATATCCATTCATTCCATCATCTCTGTTTCCAAAACAGGCTGCATATAAGGGCTTTTGGTTGTTTTTAAAAATTGATTTCTTTCTCTATGTGCATGGATATTTTGCCTACTACAGGTATATGCACCACCAGGTGTGAGCAGTGCCCTCAGACACAGAAGAAAGCATCAGATGCCCTGGAAGTAGAGTCATAGAGAGTTGTGAGCTGCCTTGTGGGTACTGGGTACAACTGGAGGGGGTCTTTTGCAAGAGGACCAAATGTCCTCAATCGCTGAGCCCCATTCTAGCCCTGTTTGTTTTTAGTAACAAGCGCCACAATGGCCTGTGCTATCAGGGAAAGAGGCTACTGGAAGCTGTTTGTCATCATGACAGAATGCAAAACCAAGGTCGAAAGGACTCTTGATCTGTATTGGACGATGTGTTGCTTAGACACCATCTAAATGAAGTATAGACTGGCATCTAATAGAAGCCACAGACAAGAAGAAACTGGGCTGAGTCTCCTGGAGCCACCAAGATGGCTCAGTAGGCAAAAGAGCTTGCCACCAAGCCTGCTGATCTTAGTTTAAGCCCTGGGACCAATATGGTGGGAGGGAGGAAGGAACCAATTGCCACAAGTTATCCTCTGACCTCTACACATACACCATAGCATATGTGCATCTACATGCATACACACCTAGACCTATAAAATAAATGAATAACTTAATGTATTTTTCTTTATTTTCTGGATTTGAATGCCATAAGACAAGACATGTGCTCCTGGCTTGTCTAAGGCCCTGCTCCCCTAATGTTCCATGGGCTTCAAGTATGAGAAGTGTCTTCCTAGTCTTCCGTACAAACACAAACATTAAAAATAGCAGGAGGTGGGAATAGCAAGAGAATCATAATTTCCAGGCAGGTTGGGAAACCGAAAAAAAAAAACAAATCAAGCAAATTGCTTGTCACCTCTGAAAGCAGCGAATGGAAAACAGTCCTTCTGTAGAAGGATTCTTGGTAAAGAATTATGACATGCATTTGGCTTACACTAGAAAGCAGGTCTCTTAGAAGGCTTGCAAGCTGGAGTTAAACACTGCCCAGCGCCTTCCTCCTCACGCCTGCTTGGATGGGAGACACCTGTCACCTTCTAAGTATGAAGACGGGACTTTGGCCTTTTAGTTTCATGAGTAGTGTTTCTTGAAACGACAAAGTCCAGAGATAGCCCTTAGACACATTAAAGTATACAGCTTTCCCAAGAAGTAGCTCCTTGCAGGAGCTGCTGACATGCCTGGCTGGCCCTCACCTTAGAAGCTGTGTTCCTCTCTCCTGGGCCTGGGGATTGCTGGCCATTGCTGATCCAGCCAGCTTCTTGAAAGATGTCTGGGCTGGACTGTCGAACCTGGCGGGACACGACGAGATGGACGCGTCTTTCACTGGCCTAGACAAGAGGACATTAAATTAGCCACGTGCACAGGGCCTTACCAAGATAGCACTTTCGTTTTGACTTTTATTTAATGGAAAGTCAAGTCCCTAAATTTCTTTTCTTATGAGGCATTGGAGACTGAGCTCAGGGCCTTTGTGGAGGCTAGGTTAGCACCCCCTGACCCTCTAGATTTTTTCTTTTTTTTAAAACTGTGGTCAAAGATGGAAGGACATATTTTTAAAAGCCTTGTCTTTAATTATGCATATGTGTGCATGTCTATGGTATGTGCACAGGCGTGCAGGTGTCCTCAGAGGCCAGCAGAGCGTACTGGATTTCTCTGAAGCTGGTGTACAGATAGTTGTGAGTCACCAAGTGTGGCTGCTGGGAACTGAACTCGGGTCCTCTGCAAACACAGTGTACATTCTTAATCACCGAGCCATCTCTGCCATCCAGAAAACTCTAGATTTTTCATGCCAGCGCCCAGCTTGCACTTTTGGCAGAAAGGTCTGACTCAGACAAGTCTCTGAAGAGGCACCATGAGATCTTGCTGATGTGTGTTTCATGACAAGCCCAGCTGCAGGCTGAAAGGCTTTCTGAAAGTTTTCCCTTGCTCTATTGTAAGGTGCATGGTGTGAAGAAGTCCACATCATGCAGTCGTGCCAGATAGAAGGTCAGCAGTGAACAGAGGGAAGCAAGGTGAGAGGCAGGAACTCTGACACTGCAGAAATGGGGATGCTGTGACTACCACTAATTCTGATCCCTATGCACGGGGACAGGTACTTGGGCAGAAGATTTGGAATAACAAATGTATTGCTTATTGGAAAGGTTCATTCCCCATGGTAAATTACTGATTAGCTGTCTGCCATGGATCGATTTCCTGTATCTCTGATTGCAAGTGTCAGAACCTGGATTCTTATCAGTCCTCAAGCTGTCAGATCTGCAGGGGAGACAGGCCAGACCCTGGGTCTGCGGGTGTCATAGAAACAAGGTTGATTCCCCAAATGAAAATGACTACTGGATCCTCCCACCACTTCAGTGAGAAGTGCAAAAGAGAGGCACAGCTCCATTTGGTTAGAAAGGCACCCGGGGGAAGCCAGGTTCAGACACCAGGAAGATGAGGGAATATAAGGTCTGGTAGCTCCTCTCCTCGTTTCAGTTCCTGACCGCTCATCACAGCAGAGACAGACACTGATATATGCACACGCTGCCCTTCCTGGGTATGGTTCCAGGGCCACAGAGAAATCGGGTCACAACAAAGGGCCCGTACTGTATATGTCCATTAGCTAAGGCAGTAGCAGCTGTCTGATGCTTACCTTTTGCTGACAATGGTTTGAATGTATGTGTCCCCCATGGGTGGAAATTTTAACCCCCAAGGTGATGGTATTACCAGGAGGGTTTTTGACTCCGTCCCCATGAATGGGATCCCTTACAACAGAGCGCTCAGCACATGAGGATACAAGAAGATATAAGAAAGTCATTTGGGGGTGGAGGTGGTTCAGTGGGTGAAGGGCCTGCTGCACAAGCATGGAGGACCCGAGTTCAGACCCCCAGAACCCATGTGAAGATGGGGGAGGCAGCAAGAGCCTGTAATCCTAGTGTTCTATGAGATGGGAGGCAGAGACAGGGGAATCCCCACAAGCTCTCTGGTGCATGCTTTAGCAAACGACTAAAAACTTTCAGACAAAGTGGATGGTGAGGACTGAGTCTCCAGGCTGCCCTCTGTACTCCCCAAGTCTCCCGTGGCATGTGCTCGCCCACGCTCACTCATATGAATGCATGCACGAACAGATACATGCAGACACCACGCACACAAAGATGTAAACGGGAGGGGGGCATTTCCAGATAGGGAACCTGCCTGCGTTTTCTCAGAACTCAAAGAAACCCATTTCTGTTGCTCACATGAATAAGTCACTCCCTTTAGAGGACTTTGTTTCTAAAGCAGTCCACAGAGACTAGGACACCACTTCTCTCACCGTCCTCTCTAGGGCACATAACTCCCTCTGCACCCCCACCCCAGGAACTTTTCCCCCCACTCAGGAACTAGGACCTTAAGTACTAAGAGCTCTGCCAATGCACTTGGTTTAGCACCGAGCAGCCCAAACATTCCTTACACTGATATCTCTATTCAAGGGTCTCTTGAAACTCAGAGGTCATCAGGTGGGTGGTTATAGCTTTTAGTACACTTGTTGGGATGGAGTAAGAATGTGATAAATCTGGGGAGAGCTGGCTCCGAGGTTAAGAGCACTGACTGCTCTTCCGAAGGCCCTGAGTTCAATTTCCAGCAACCACATGGTGGCTCACAACCATCCGTAATGAGATCTGACGCCCTCTTATGGTGTGTCTGAAGACAGCTACAGTGTACTTACATTAAAGAAATAAATCTTTTTTTTTTTTTTTAAAGTGATAAATCTCGCAATGGACGGCTAGCTCGGGGAACTGTTCATTCCATGCCCATCTAGGAAATGCAACTGAATGGCCCAACAGAGGAAGCCTGAGCTTCATGCACAGCCCTAACTTACGAGTCAGTGCTTGCATGCTCTTCCTTTGCTAGCCTATCTTGAATTCCCTGGAATCCCTTATGCGTTAGAACAGCACAGAGCTCAGGTAACAAACACATCAAGGAGAAAGCTAACACAGAGATAGATCTAGGGCCTCACCAACAGTTCAGTTTCTGGAAGAGAGTGCTGTAACAATGTATCGCCTCCCCTGGATTGCAAGCCTCACTTACGCTAAGAGGTTATCTTCAAGAACTCTCCCAAGTAAAAACTCACCGGGAGATAAGTAGCAATAAACTTTCAGGTCAAAACCTCAATCGCTGAGCCCAGTCTGCTGCTCTCTTATCTTTGGGGAAACTCCGGGATTGAGAAGGCTGCTGGCAGTGCTTTTTTGCTCTGGGCTAGAATTGCTTCTCTTGGACAGTGAGCAGAGCCCGCTCTGAGCAACACCTTATCAGAAACGTGGACGCTGGAGGATCCCACATGGCTCAACTCGCCAGGCAAAAGTCCAAATTGCCAAGCTGTTTAATTCACTTTGTTTGAGCACACATTTCTCACTGGGCTCCCAAATGCTGGCTCGACAATGAAGCGTTGGCAGGATTGACACCCAGATTGGAAACACGGGTATCAATTTCCTTTGCAAATAAGTTCTCTGCAAATAAGGCTGGGTCTGTGGCTCTTACCAGCCACCTTGTTAACTGTTCACAGGAAGGCTATTCTGTGTACTTTCTCTTCATAGCCCTCGAGATACGAAGTAGGCTCACGTGTTTGTCCTGGCACTAACTCTCAGGAGCAGCTGCAGGCAGGCTTGAGAAACAACAGTCCCGGGCACGAGAGTCTCTCTTTCCACCCGTGTGACTGTGATATGTGAAAGGGGAGACAAGGTAGAGGCACAGAAGGGGTGAAGGTAAGAGTGCTTCTTTGTTTCATGCCCATAGTTACGCAGGAAACTGTGCACTGCAGAGTTGTTGTTTTAATGGGAAACAGTGGCTAGGAGGGCAATGATATTACAGGCAGAGCAAAAGTTGCTGGAGGACCAGTATATGGCAGTCCAACCCTCTCATCCAGCCAAGGAATTACCCTAACTGTAAGGAAAACTGAAATTGAGTAAGTCATTTGTGTTGCTTTGGGGGCACAGACACGGACAAACACCTGCATATTCACACTATATGCTTAAATTATTACTATTGTTATTGCTATTATTTATTTTGAGACGGAGTCTCGCTATGTAGCCCTGACTGGCCTGAAACTCACTCTCTGCTGCCTCAGCCTCCTGTGGCCCGAGTGAGCACTTAGCCAGCTTCTGTGGGTTCACCTGCTGTCTTCCTTGTACTGGCTCTGCAGACTTTCAAGTTCAGGGGTCTCCATCTCCTCCACCATGCTGCAGTGTTATTCTCTACAAACACATGAAATGGGGCAAGGGAACCAAACTGACTGCTGGGTGTCACGATTGTGCTCTGTGGGACAGACCCTCAACACAGTCTAGGTCTGCAAAAGAGGCGTATTTGAAAGGGCAGTCCCTTGACACAGGCGGAGAAGGGCTAAAGTAGAACCAACAGAGTCAGTTTTTAGGAGAGATGCTTTCTGCTCAGCCACTCTTAAGACTTTTCCTGGATCATCGTCAGCTCCCCTTTAAGAAGAGGATGTAGCTCACGTGGAGAACCTAACATCTTTCTGTTTCAGTCTCCTAAGTGCTGGGATTATAAACATATGCCACCATGCCCCACTCAACGATTTCTACAAAACCAAATAAAACAGAACAAAGATCCAAATTCATGGGGCTTGAAGCATGGATCCTTAGTGAGAGTGCCCAAAAGTCTGAATATCACCTTCAGGACCCACATGATGGACAGAGAGAAGTGACCTCTCCTACAAATTGTCACCTGACCCTGACTGCACATTTGTACATGTGTTTTTGCACACGCACACCAAACAAAATGAATATAATTAAAAATTGCTTCTTAACGAAATTCATCCTATGCATCTAACTCTTTAAAAATCCCCAGAAAGAAGCAGCAGTCTAGCATCAACTGATCTTCAACGGACACTTGTGGGACGGGTGTTTCTACACTGCTCGGTGATCTCATTTCTTCAACATTTAAATATCATTCTTGCTTCATCCAGCACATGCTACCAAAGCCCTGGGCACTGTGGTGCCCTGCTTGCATCCATGCAGAAGGTCACAGATATGTAAGAGCCGCCAGACATCATCAAACCTACATTTTTCTCTGTGGGTCCTGCTTCAATTCAACAACAACATACTGTCATTCTGTCAATCAACTCATGTGTCCGTGCTCCCCAAAACAGGGAGCTGAACTTTCCTAAGTAGTATGTGGCAAGTTAAATATAGCCCTAATTAAAAAGCCAGTCTTTACATTGAACTTCAGTCAATTCTAGCCATGTCTTGTAAGACAGGGCCAAAACATTGCCTACCGAGACAACCATCTTTAAAGATGGCTCAATTCCATCTCGCTTTTGTCTTTTCTGGGGCAGCTGTTCCTACTCTTCACCATCGGTGCTTGCAATGCGAGCACTGGCCCCACTCTAATGATGCTGAGTCTGGCTGGGGTGTAGAGTTGGACCAAGACAATAAATTCTAGTCTAGCCATCTTAGTGGAGTCTTCTTGCTAGATGGACTAACAGCACAGAGGGCATCAGGATAGTCTCGTCTTGTTATTTCATGCAAAGGCTACTGTCTCTGTGTTCTACAGGGCCAAGAGGTACAGACATCTGTTTCATTATTAACAATTCATTAGAAGGTGACAGAAAAGTTGTCAGGCCTTCACAACAGCACAGCCTGTCTCTGAAACCATACAGTGGAACAGAGACCCTCCTTGGCAGTGCAGACATTAGAACCAACTGCTAAGCCAGAAACATGCCAAGGTCACAGTCATCCTTGTTGACTCTACAGATACAACAAACCAAGTAACAAGGTCAGGAACAAAGCTCTTATCCTTGCCCTCCCCTCTTGGGAGTAAAAGAACTTCTCAGGGGAAATTATTTCCACCGAGCCAAGAACTGCAGGCTTTGGGAATATAAGTCTAGAATAAGCTAATAGGGTTTGGGAAGTTGATGTATGAACTTGGTGTAAACCTAGAATTTGCCCATCTCTGAGGTTTTAGTACTAAGCACTGCCTAGTATGTTATTTTTAAAAAAAATCATGCCTCTCTTCTAGAGAGTAGACCCTCTTCCATGAGTTAAACAGCATCAGAGACCCAGTCACAGAAACAGGAAATTGAGGAGCTGTGAGGAAAGGTGGTAAGAAGGAAAGAGCCGGAAAGGAGAATTAGATCCGACACTTGCTCTGTTTTCCTTAGTAGTCTATAACTCCACATACAGCGTCATCATCGCAGCAGCGCATTACATTGTAGAAATAAGAGACTGAGCGATGAAGGAAATATGGCCATGCCGACGTCAGTGACACACTCAATGTAAGAATCTGGTGCCCGGCTCCCTGAAACTGCTGATCGATAGACAAAAGGACAACCGCAGCACTCCCCTGCCTTAGCACCATTTCTCTTCTGGGAGCTGGATGTTATTATTCCCAAGATTATTTCTCTTCCACAGTAAAGGAATAAGCATGCAGGGGTGGGGAAGGGTGTCTGTATGCTGCAGGAAGGGCAACGGGGTGACCGGACCCCTTAACACTTGGATGTAATATACAGCGCCGCCTAAGTCATTCTCATGAAATGTGATACGGGCTTCCAAGTCCCGCTCTCTCAAGACAATGGGGGAATTTTGAGTCCTATTTAGTAATCACCTGGGCTTTGCGAATTGAGCATAAGCAGATTTAAGTTTAGTCTATGCACACTAAATTTACTACGGGAGCCTGGTAAGGCAATTTATGTAAGCAGGGCTTGGGTTCTACACGAGCTGTGCTGATTTGTAGAAACACACACAGACCCAGCAGGTCCTATTTCACTGGTGGTTGTTATTGGCTCCCAGGGACTTGAATGTTTAAATCCCCACAAGAGTTGTGCCTCTTTCTTTCCAGGTATGAAGCGCAACTCAAGACCTGGAATGCTGACTTGAGAGTAACCGTAGGCAAGTGAGCAGAGCATGGTTTGCTTTCAGGTCTGCTGGAAGTCCTAACACGTTCTTATTAAAGGTTTAACAGGCTGACTTTCAGATCTCTGATGAAACAATGGTATATTTAAACATTATTTTATCCAAGGAACAGAAATCACACATATGGCCGTGAATGCCCCCACTTACTTCCCACCCACTTCTATAAATTGATTTGATTTTTTTTTTCAGTTTCTGGGGGGTTGCGAGAGAGAGAGAGAGGGAGAGAGAGAGAGAGAGAGAGAGAGAGAGAGAGAGAGAGAAGGAAGAGAGGAAGGAAGAAAGGAAGGGAGGGAGGGAGGGAGGAAAAGAAGAAGAGAAAAGCCCCTGGAAGGTTACTCAGTTTGAAATTCATAATTGCTTTCTTCGCTGTCTGTATATATTTGAACTCTTAGACAAGCTTAACTCACTAGAGTCTAGAATTGCACATGGATGGGAATTCCTCATGTTCTTAGAACTCCCAGGTTCCCGTGAGAATAACTGGGTGGGATGTGCCAACCCTCAGGGATACAGATGTAACATCAGAGAGTTCTGGGAGGCTTGTTTTCCATGTAGTTTCTCCAGTAAGGATGCTCAAAAAGCCTGAGAAGTCAACAGTGGTAAAGACTCACGTGGCCCTTACTAAGCTGCCAAGTGAGTCAATGGCTCCCTGCATGAGGTGTTATTTTCTTGAAGTTTTCCTTCTTAAAGGGCCTCGACTCTCCAGGTGTCTTAAACTAGGGTCAGGTCTGCCCTGGCAGCTGCTGAGGAAGCCGAGGTTAGGGGCTTCACATAGGTAAAGTTGCTCCAATTTAAAATCACTGTGGTCTCTGCTATGTAAGCAAAAAGTGTGGTGTGATGGGAGAGAAGAAGACCAAGAGGACTGTTCTCTGGGAATTCCTTTGTGAGCAAATGTGATTCATGGGGGGGGAGGGGCGGGGGGCGCGGGTGGGGAGGGGCGGGGGGCGCGGGTGGGGGGGGCACGGGCAGCACAGCCAAGGCCCCACGGGCAGCACAGCCAAGGCCCCGGGGAAATCTGAGTCCCAATCTTTGAAGGGGATTTAGTTTAATCCCTGCAGTCTGGTGTGTGTTACAGGTATCACATAAATAAAATCCAGTTTTCTGAGACAGCAAGCTATTGCTTAGCATTTTTTGTTGTGTGTGTGTGTGTGTGTGAGAGAGAGAGAGAGAGAGAATTTTACAATATCTATTTTAAAAATTTCTTCCCCAACTAGCTTGACCCTAGCCTTTCTGAGAAATAGAAAGTTTTCTTTCTGCTTATAAAGCAGATTGGCTTTGTTTCGTAAGCAAAGGGATTTTTTAAGAAAGGAATTCCCACTGTTAGGCAAGATTTTATTTCATACATTTACTTTCTCAGGGAAAAACATGTTCTTCTGTTATTAATCTTCAAGAGTAAAATGCCACATGTAATCAAGATTTTTTCCAAATAACATGAGCTAGAGTTTTTCTTTTGCCTGTTGCACAAGTTACAGTTGGCAAAGATGAGCTCCTGAATGGGAGTTACACTGGGTGACCTGCAGAGGGCGCTAACAAGGGTAACATGAAAAAAATATGGACAGCCTCTTAGAGTCTAATTTTTGAAGGTAAAAATAAACAAACAAACAAAAAAACCCCAAAAAACAGAAAAACAAACAAACAAACACCCCCCCCCAAAAAAAAAAACCTCCAAAATTAAGCTAAGTAGTTTCTTCCCGAAGGGTTTGGAGACTTTCATTTCACGTGTGGCTATTTTACCTGGTCAGTTTTTCTAGTCTAGCTCTGCCTTCTTGGTTGTACAAAATCAGAAACAGAATGTTTTTCGAGATCTGAGGAGCAAGCAACCACCATCATCATGTTCATCACTGTACCAGGCACTGCTTGGTACATAGAGGCTCAAATAGTGATAACTAAGCAAAGTTAAGGAGATAAAAAGTAGAGATTACAGCAGAGGGTCAAAGCTCAAAGCATGTAAAAACAAAATGTAGGTGGTGAATTGTTTTTTTTTAACCCCCCCCAGAGCAAACTATATTGCATATATATTTACCTGTTCATAATTCGACTAATTTATTAGTTAAATATTTACATATAATAAGCATTTATTCACTGAGTGCTTAACCTTGCTGGACAATGATCTAGGTACGTGTAGAATATTATTTGCCACAGTATTGTACTTTCCTAATTGGCAGATAACCATAAAATAGAATCAAAGCAGAATCAAAGCAGACTAGAGGGAAAAGATGGGATATACATACATACATGCATACATACATATACATACATATATATTCTCATATATAGACTATATCATTATAATCATTTTATGTGTGTGTGTGTGTGTGTATATATATATATATATATATATATATATATATATATATATATATAATCTCCATCCCATCATTCATATATATATATATGGAGAGACAGAATACATAACACCACAATGCTATCAGTAAAGATCATGACCCAAGGGGCATCATTTGTGTACACTGGGTTCTTTCTCGTTCATTGAAAACGCCAGCCCTTGCCCTGACCTCCTTAGAGGGAAGGCTCTCTCAGCGTACATGGTAAGGTGACTGAGTGGTCCTGCTCATGTGGGTGTTTCTGACTGAGATCTTAGGGTGACTTCTGACCCACCTGAATCAGATGAGCTGCACTCTCTGGACTGCCAAATCGAAGGTCATGCCCGTTGATGGCCAGCACACGGTCATTCTCCTCCAGCTGGCCGTGTCGGTCGGCGACACCCCCATTTAGCACGTTGAAGATGAACACGCCGGGCTCATCCACCCGGCGCACCAGCTTTATGCCAAGCTGCTCCTCGGGGCTGCTTTTGTTGAGGATTACATGGAAGCTGTCATCCCGAGGTCCATAGGAGTCCGGCACGTGCGCATTGCTTCTGCTACGGAACTTCTGCTCCCGCAGCACCGTTAGCCGCAGCACCTGGCAGGGCTGCCGCAGGAGCCGCACGGCATAGTTATGAGGGACATTGCTGATGTCCATGCCGTTGACCTGGGGGTGGGGCCATTTGAGAGTAAGCCTACTGTAAGCATTCTGAAAAGGTCCATGCCAACATGGGGTTGATCCTTAGTATCACAAGAACCAAGTCAAGCCATCACAAGCCCAAGCCTACAGAGTCAGCAGGATATTGTCCCCTGGCCTGCTCTGCCACCTCCTTTTGTCCTGTATCCAAATAACCTAATCTTCCACAGTCATTTTCTGGTCTCTATGACTCCACACTTTCTTCCTTCACCCTAGTCCTTACCTCAGCTTGTATATTTACAGAATCCTGACTTTCATGTTGCCAATTTATTTATTTATTTATTTATTTATTTATTTATTTATTTATTTAAGTTCATAAGGAAGAAAGGATGGAAGAAAGAGATGTAATTATATGAAAGAAAATCCCCAGACGTTTCCCAAGTCAAGCAGTGGTAGTACATGCCTTCAATCCCAGCACTTGGGAGGCAGAGGCAGACAGATCTTTTTGAGCTAGAGGACAGCCAGAACGAGTTCCAGGACAGCCAAGGCTACACAGAGAAACCCCTGACTTGAAGGAAAAAAAAGAAAGAAAGAAAGAAAGAAAGAAAGAAAGAAAGAAAGAAAGAAAGAAAGAAAGAAAGAAAGAAAGAAAGAAAGAAAGAAAACAAACAAACAACAGTCACCTCCCAGTTTTACTCAAATTAGCATTCTGGAAGCACTGTGCATGTGAAGCACAGGCCTGGCCACAGCTCTGCACCCCAACATCAGATGGTAATATCTAGTGCCTTCTAGAACAAAACAAGCTGAGACTGTCTTTCCAAAACTCAACCAACGTGATCTTACTGGGTTACCCATACTGTCACTTCCAGATCTTCCATGTGTGTGTGTGGGGGGAGAGAGAGAGCGAGAGAATGAATGAATATGTGCTTAATTGTGTGCCAGTGTAGAGTATCTGTGTGAGTGAGCCTGATCATGTGTAGGTGTGTTTGTTATGTTATCTATGGGAATGTGCCTGAGTGTGTTTTCACATTATATTATCTATGTGAGTGTGTGTGTGCTCTTGCATGTTAGAGTATGAATGTGAGTGGGCCCGTGTATGTGTGTGTGTGTTGTATGACATAGTATGTGTGAGTGGGCCCAAGTGTGTATGTTGTATAACATAGTATGTGTGAGTGGGCCTGAGCCCATGTGTGTTATTGTATGGTACAGTACCTGTGAGTTGGCTTGTGTGTGTGAGGGTGCCATTGTATGATACAGTATCCTTGAGTGTGCCTGTGTGTGTATTTGTAGGTGTGAGTGAGTGTGACAGTGTACTTATAGGAATGCCAGGTACCCAATCAAGATGGATGTCTGCAAGATCCTTTGTCTGGGTTCTAACTATACAGGGATGCCTGGGGCTTGAATAATTCCAAACAAATTAATGCTAAAGGAACATTCAAGGCTATTTACTGAAAGCCTGGCCACTCTCTCGTACTCCTTAAATATCCCAAAGCTAGGCCTCTGATAATCTCCCGGACTGCTGCTGCAGCTGACTTTCTGGCTTTAATTATCCTGGCTCCACAGGCCCAGCCTGGAGGCTGTAGCCCCAGTGTTTGTCACTGCCCTGGAAGGAAACAGTTCCCAGCAGCCCTGCGCTGCTTAAGGAAAGGGCCCCACAACGAGCAAGACGTTTCTTCAGTTTCTAGAATTTGCTACGATTTTTTTGTACTTGAAGCCATTGTTAGAGGCACACTGGCCTTATTTGAGGTCAGTCACCTCCTGCTCCAGCTCAGAGGTAGATGGGGCTCCTTCAGTGAAGACAAGGCACCCCCTTGTCCAAGGGAACATTGCCCGGAAGGTGGCAGAGCCTGCCATCCCATTATTCCTAGGGTCAAGAGAAGTCAGGGTCACCTGGTGATAGTTCTTGGCATTCCTTTTATCTGCAAGGGCCTCCAGCTCAGAGCCAACAAAGAGAACTTTCCTATGCAGCCCTCCCAGGCAGTAGTCCCCATGGGAGCAGGGAGAAAAACCTCCCACTGTGACTGGGGTCCTGATGGTTGTGGCCCACTAAAGTGATGGGCCCTGCTTGTGCCACATCCCAGCCACCAGTGGGAATGTCAACATTTCTACAGTAACTGGTTTCAATTATTTCTCCTCTTATTCCAATTAGTTTGCCAAACAAACAGCTCATGCGGAGACAGGGATTGTCCCTCTGCTGCCTGCAAAGGGTGGGATGGAGCTGTTATCTGAGTATCAGATAAGAAGTAGAGGCATAGGGAGGGAATTCTAGTCCTGCTGGCTCACATTTGACATCTGTCTGATAAACAGTCTCCCACCCCACCCCCCTCCTTTCTGTCCAGAAAATTCTTCTGGAAAGTCTCTCTTCTCAACCATGCCTCAGAGGACAGTATGCCCAAGCCAGGTCATTCCACTCCTGCCTCCCCTGGAATGCCTCTGGGTCATGCGACTTCTGTGGCCATTAAGCCACAGGAGATTTTCTTCAGAAAGGCATCTGAACACAATTAGATCAAATACAACAGTTCCCATTAATCTGCTTTATAATTTAAGAAAGAATCTATGCGCCATCTTATTTTCTCCTAATATTTCTTTTAAAAGGAAGGCCACAGAAGGATCAAGAAGAGGAAGAGAAGAAAAGTAAGAATTGGAGAAAGAAAAGAGGGACCACCGAAACAAAGTCGAAGGGAAAAAGGCAGAGAAGACAGAAAGGGATACAGTAACAGAGAGAAGAGAGATACAATGATACAAAGAGAAGTGATTATAAATAGAGAGATGGGGGAAGAGTGAAAGATCCAGAAGTGTTATACTAGAACTCTTCATAGGAGATTTACATCAATGTAACTGTGGAAAGAAAGTATCTATCTTCATTTCATTCTATTTATCCTGTTTGTCATCTACCCATCCACTTATCTGCCCGGCTACGCATCCATTCATCCACCCACCAGTCCACTCATCCATCTAAACATCCATTTGCCCATCTACTACAATTGGCTCTGAAGGATTTTATTTATTCATCTATGCACCCACTTATCCACCCATCTTCTCGCCAGTCATCCATCGCTCTTCCCACCTACCCATCCAACCTTTAAGGACTTAAATTATGTGCCACGCACAGCCTACAGCTCACAATCTTGTAGCCTATGGTTACAAGCTCACGCCTCATGGGCACCTTGAGAATGATGTCTCCTGGCAGCAGCCGTCCATCTCTGGCAATCACTCCATCGCGATAAATATGCTGGATGATGATGTGGACCAGCGGCGTCTCGCTGCCCCCCACCAGCCTTATGGAGAGGCTTTCGCTGGGATCCGCTCTGTTGATTTTGATGCTTGTAATTTCACCATCTGGAATCAGGTGAAACAACCTTGGGAAGACTGAAATGGACAGAAACAGTATTTGTTTCAGACATCTACTCCACGGGCATCTCCAGCCACTCTGAATGCCAAGCTAAACTGTTGACAGTTCCCTGTGTGTGGCACCACTTTCCTGCCTTGGTGCCAGCATTCTCTACTGGAATGTTTTTCATCCTGGGCTGAAACCCAGAATTTCCTTCAAGGCATGCACAAAATAATTCCAATTCAACTCTATCCCAATCTCTCTTTTCCTCATTGTCACTAAACACACGATTCCTATAGACTGTTCTCATGGCATCCAGCCTTCCATTACTGCTGTCTGTGTCCATCTCTCATATCACGATCTGGACTCCATAATCTGGCAACTGGCTTTGCTATCAGGCTCATGTAGCTGTCTTAACCTGGCTGTTCCCGATGTTAATTTGACAGACTGTTTCAATTAATGTTTAAACTACTCTGATTACATTGTGGAGGCGGCACTTTCTGGCTGTCCCATGGTTTTGTGCACAGATCTCTCTACACACTGGAGCCTCCGGCTGATGCTTACTGCTTGAATAGGAACGAACTAATGAACTGATGTCTTCAGGGAGTGAACTGTGATTTCATTACTTTCTTATCCAGGAACAAAAATAGAATCTGCTCTTCTGTCCTCTGCTGAGGTCATTTAGGAAGATCTGAGACTCTGCTTTTCAGGCCCCAGTAGTCATCAGCCCTCTGGCAGATACTGCTGTCAATCACAGCAGTCAAAAGACCTGGTTGACAGGCACGGAGAGGCCAAGGTCATGGTCTTACAGCCGTCTCCTTAAGACGTGTTCCTCATCTACCTGGATCACTGACCTCAGTGCTAAAGAGAAGATCAAAGATTGAGTGAGCCACTGTTGCCTAACCTTAGTATTTGACCTGAGTCAGCTTTCTCCAGGAGTCACGTCTTAGCTCCCTCCTTGTGGCTGTGGCAGACACAGAGTAGCTGTCTAGGTCACTCTGAGGCTACACAGTGACAGACAGTCCTTTATGAATGTGTGTGTGTGTGCAGAAAGGAAGCTGTGGAGTAATATGGCCTCAGAGTCGGTGAGGAATACCAGGCTTCTGAGGGTTAGCACATTTATGGCCTCAATAGTTCCCCAGGAATCATATGTTCACAGCCAGGTCAAAATCCACAGGGACAGGCCCTAGAGATCAAGAACTAACTGGCAGAAGCACTGACTGGCACTGTTTTCTAGTTCAGTTGGAACAGAAGTATTTAGAGGGGACACCAACTGCTGAGAACAAGTCACGCCTAGGCTAACTGGGAAGTGGCTCCTTTTGTGTAGCTCAGACACTTAGGATGCAGAGGAAGAGACATTCATGCCCAGCCTCACACTCTTAAATGATGTCCCTTAGAGCCAGACCAATGAGATCCTTGTGGCTTTGAAGGGTTAAAAACGTTTTTAAACTGCCAAAATTGTCCTAGACAGGACCTGAAAGAATTCGATCAAAATTTTTTGTCTAGAGATTGTAGGATTTAAGAATATTCTCTGTACATTGAACTAGGACATTGGGACTCTTGTCTTCAGTCCTCACTGACTGACACATGTGGATTCTAATCCCTGTTTCTGAGTGAAGAGTTAGATTGGCAGTGGGAAGGAGATGGAGGATGCAGGTTGGCCAGTAGCTGGGAGGCATTCGAAGCCACACAGGCACGTGAGGAAAGAGCATGGTGAGCAAGTGGTGGTGGTGGTGGTGGTGGGAGCGGCAGAGCCAAGCCAGGAGTCTCAGATGCTGTGCATGAATTTTCCAAAGCACAGTAAATAAAACACCTGGGACTTTAACCTTCAACCCCAAAGACAGTTTTGGAAGGTGTTAAAAGAGCCAGAAGCATCAAGTTAAAATCCTATGCTTGCACACACACACACTCTCTCTCTCTCTCTCAGTGTGTGTGTGTGTGTGTGTGTGTGTGTGTGGTTTTGTGTGTGTGACTTTGGACTACTTGCCTAACCTCTCTGGATCACTCTCCTTAGCTGTGAACTAGGATTGACAGTCTTTTTTTTTTTTTTTTTTTTTTTTTTTTTTTTTTGAGACAGGGTTTCTCTATATAGCCCTGGCTGTCCTGGAACTCACTTTGTAGACCAGGCCAGCCTCGAACTCAGAAATCCACCTGCCTCTGCCTCCCGAGTGCAGGGATTAAAGGCGTGTGCCACCACACAGTCTTTATCACTTCTCATTCTTTTGACACACACACGACTCTTTAGAGCATTTGCTGGTACGTGAAGAGCTGTTGTGACTTTCCATGTTATTGTTTTACTATAGAGTTTCATACGAACCAGATTGCTGCACACTTGCACGCCCACTACTCTTAAGAGGCAAACGTAGGAGGATCACGGCAAGTTTGAGGTCAGCCTGATCTACACAGTAAGTTCTAAGGCTAGCCAAGGCTACAACGTGAGGGCCTGTCTCAGAAAACAAATGTTGATTTAACCTAAAGGCTTCAATATGAAATGAACAGAATGTCTTTTCAGATCCACTTATATTGGGAAACATGTACCATATATGCACACTAAGATATGACAGCTTTCTCTTGTGGCCCCAAAGGTCAATACTGTCGTCATTTGGAACAAGTTGAGTGACTTCTGTGTGTCTTGGTATATGCTCCTGAAAAATAGGTCGACAGTGGAGCATCTTGAGAGCCACACCAGTGAGATACCAGTGACCTGGAAATGTGCCGTGGTCATGGGGTGTCTGAGCACATAGAACACTTAGAGCACCGTGTGTGTGTGTGTGTGTGTGTGTGTGTGTGTGTGTAGGTACGTGTACACTAAGAATACTAGTCTAGCCAATGTGCCAGCTTCAGTCTAAGATGCTTTTTAAGGGCCCTCAAGATGGGTCAGTGGCTCAAGGCACTTGCTGAATTCCAGTCTAGGACCCTCATGGTGAATGGAGAAAACCAACCCTTGCAAGTTGTCCTTTGACAGTCACATGAGTCACATGCACTGTGGCACGTGAGTACATGTGTATGTAGGTGTGCACAGCCACCTCCACCCACACACTATAAATAAATTAGTATAGAAAAATCAAAACAGGGGCTAGAGAGATGGCTCAGTGGTTAAGAGCATTGAATCCTCTTTCAGAGGTCCTGAGTTCAATTCCCAGCAACCACATGGTGGCTCACAACCATCTGTAATGGAATCTGATGCCCTATTCTGGTGTGGCTGAAGACAGCTATAGTGTATTCATTCATTCATATATATATATATATATATATATATATATATATATATATATATAATTCTTTAAAAAAAGAAAATCAAAACAATAGGCAAAACAAAGGCACTAACTTGCTGTCAGTTTATATAGAACTCGCAGTGTCTGTGGCTTTTTCTGTTTTAGCAGAAGCCTGTGCACAGTGCCATTGGGTGAGAATGAAGTAAAATGCTTTTCACACTCTAACTATAATCATTATTTTCATGTGCATTAAGCCAGCACCTGGAGCCCAGGAACAGACGAATTTTTCCTCACCTGTGTAAAAAGACAACAAAGAAACCAAGAGTCCCTGTCCTTACTCAAATGAGGAGGTCACTCAAGGCTATGTACCCTTGGAAAGACAGAGGTCACAGAGGGTGGACATTGGTCAGGCTACCACCATCCCTCAAGTGACTCTGGCAAACTAGCCTACAGCCAGCCTCGGGGTGCAGTGGAGATTCCCTTTACCTTCGGGGACAGTGGTGTTCTCAGAGTTGTCCCTGCCCTGGTCAACATGGTTGGCAACGACACTCCCGCTCTTCGTCCTCCGGAGAGCACTTAGAGCTCGGTTGATCTTCTTGAAAGACCGGCTTCTCATAGTGGAGCGCTCAAAGGGCCGTGCTGAGGAGAGAGAGAGAGAGAGATCAATGGAGATGAGAGGCACAGGCTCACCGCAACCATCTGCTAGCTAAGCGTGCTGCTGTGTGCCTGTGATCTCAGCACTCAGGAGGTAGCCAGGAAGCTCAGGAGGCCAGAGCCAGCCCTGGTGCAGAGTGAGGTGTTGCTTCAAAACAAGCAAAAAAGAAATCTTTTCGGTCTAAAGCGTATGAACTGGGACATTGGGATATTAAAACAGTGATCACTATTTACCTGTAGTTCTAAATTTTTTATGTAGTAAAATAACATATCTCACTATTTAAAAAAAAAAAAATCTCTTCTCCCCCTTGGATGGGAGTGGATAGAACATTACTTTCCAAAGAAGGCAGGGGAGGTACCCTCTCTATAGGAACTGTAAATCATCAGACCTCACCTCACCCTCCATTACCAAGTCAGATCACATGGTCACTTAAACTTTCATTTCCTGTTGGAGAACTGGACATTGAGTGTCGGCCAAAACTACCAGAACCATTTCCCCTTTAAAAAAACATTTTGAGAACTTTCCACCACGGGTATTCTACAGAGGGCAATCCCAGGGAAAACCACGGGCCCATTCCCAGACACCGTCCCATTTTTGACTCACCCCTAGTCCGGTTGCTCCGGCCAGAGTCTGAGGAGTTGGCTACTGGCTCACCATCCTCCACCGAGGACACGTAGGCAGGGTTGTCTAGGCCAGGCTCATCTGTCATTAAAGAGATGGTGGCGGCTGCAGAAACCTCTGGGGAGAGCGTCGTTGCCATGAGGCTGGCGCAACCATCAGGACAGCCATCTTGAGAGCGCCTTTTCCTGTCCTTGGTCAGGCCATAGTGGGAGGCCCCTTTGCAGCTGGAATAAAACCAGAGGGGCACTTAGAATGTTTAGTCAGAACTTCCCCAATCAATACACATGCTTGTCCATGTACACCCCTCCCTTTCACATATAAGAATTCAATATATGCTGGCCGGCCAAATACATTAATGACTTGAGAAATAATTTGTTTTTAATTGCCTGTTATATTCTCCTAGCATATAATCTCTACTGTCAAGCAGTAGGAAATCACATCTACCTGACTGGGGTTGAGGACGGGGATCTCTAACATTTGGACTTGGTGACTGTTTATTTTGACTACCAAAACCCCTAATCACATTCTCACCCCTTTCTTTTGGGTTAGATCCCACAGCATTGGACATAAATACTCAAGGCCACTCCCAGATCCTGTATTTAGCCGACCATGGAAACAGAATCGCACTCGCCACAAAGCCACAAGGTTTACTCGGAACTGCTAGTCTCTAGGGGGCGGGTGTGATGGCTTCCATTCCTGTTGCTAGGTTGGTCTGGTAGCGCCTTGCATGCTCTTCAGAGGAGTCAATGCCAGGAGCTCTCACACACTGAAAGATGTCACATCTCACAGCATCGGGGGAGAAAAACATCTTTGATTTTTTTTTTTATTGACAACAGAGATCTTTCTGTCCATCTCTCTATCCATTTTATTCACTGCATTTTCCCAAAACCCAAACACTGTAAAGTAGACCATCATTGGCACATTAGGGAGAGGGAGGAATGCCCAGGGCTCTGAAGACCAGCGTTTGAGCCTATCTGGATCCTTAGTTTTACGAACATGTTTCCTTGCCACTGGGCCAATCATTTCAGCTCGCTGACAACGGTCTGGTCAGAAACTGGTGATGATTTAGCTAACACACTGTTCTGCTGGAGAGGGTGTCAGATGACACAGCTGCTGATCCGGCAGAAGTCATTCTAAAGAACTCCTCTGAGTGGCATTGGCCTGACACAGGGCTACTGATTATGTTAGTCTTCTCCGTTTATCACACAAACCCTGGACGACATTGTCGTGGGGGTTGCCTCAGACCATCAGAAAATGCAGGTATGTATACTATGATTCATAACAGCAGCAAAATTACAACTATGAAGTAAGAATAAAACTAATTTAGTGGGGCGGGAGGTGACCACAACATGAGGCACTGTACTAAAGGGTCGCAGCCTTAGGAAGGCTGAGAACCACTGCCTTGTATGATTGAAGTCTTTATTTTTCTACTTATTTACCGTCCTTTTCTATACTTATTATTTGTGGGTGTGTGAGTGTGAGTATGTGTGTGTATACACACACATACATAGGAGGAGCTCACAAAGAAGTCAGGGAACAAGTTGTGGGAGTCAGGTCTCTCCCGCCACGAGGGTTCTAGGCATCAAACTCTGCCCTCAAGCTTGTCAGCCCTCAACCACTGAGCCATCGCTCTGGCTCTTTTTTTATTTATTCTTTTTTTTTTTTTTAAGAAAGAGCACAGTAATCATGTTGTAACTGAACTACTTAAAATAAACATTTATTTATTTATTTATTTATTTATTTACTTATTTATTCATTCATTCTTTCTTTCATTCATTTAGGTTTTCTGCAACAGGGTCTTGCTGTGTGGTTCAGGCTGGCCTGGAACTCACAATCTTCCGGCCTCGGTCTCTTGAGTGATGAGGTTATACGTGAACACCACTCTACCCAACTGGATAAACATTTGTAACTTTATTTGAGTGATGCTTTGTGTTTATGAAAGGAGACAGGGGTCACTGTGGGCCTGCAGTTGATAGGTTTTAGGCACGCAGACCTGACTGGAGGGATACTACAGTTGGGATCAGAGGGCTTGCCCTGAATGTAGCTAGCTGTGAGCTCTGAAATAATTAGATCAGATGGCTAAAATCTCTGCCCCGGGGCTTGGACTCGAAGGTTGAGTGTTCTGGCTGTTCTTAGAGAGGACTTGGGCTTACTGTCCGGCACCTCCATCAGGGGGACCCCAACTCCCTACAACCCCAGCTCCAGGGGATTCAGCTCTCTTTCCTGACCTCTCTGAGCTCCTGCACACATGTGGACACAGTCAATCGTCCGTCAACCAACCAATCTATCAACTAATTAACCAGCCAATCAATATACACACTCACTGTAAACAATTCCTTTTCCCCAGAAATAAATATAAAAATTAGCCATGCCTCTAAAAATTTCCAACCTACACATAGTTATTGGCATGAAGTTTGTTGACATGAAGTTCTGCCAGGATCTTAGCACCTCGCTGCACATGGTCAGCTCTCAGGATATAGAAGCCATTGCTTGACTTCGCCCATTCCGAGACACTCACTCCTCTCACATCCCCATCTCTGAGGTCAGTGCACTGGGGACACTGAGCAGCTGTCGTGAAGCAGGTGCCATTGCCTGGGCATGGCGGACACCATGGCAGAACTGCCATGTTCCTCCCTCTGTACTGGGTTCACGCTCTCTTTGCATCACTGACTTTAGCTGCCATGCAAGTGACTTCAATAGAATCGATTATCAATTATCGACATACTGTTACGGCCATCAGTCCCACCCTTCTGCTTTCATCAAAGAAGCACAGTTTTGCAGATGATGGTAATTCACAGAGACCCACAATGGACTATGTGCAGAGAGTGAGAGACTTTGGAGTACTCATTCCTAAATGGGATGTCTGCATCAAATCCTTCCCCGCACGGCTCGGGGATCTATGCAGATGAGGAGGTAGAAAGTGTATAAGGGCCAGAGGTTGTGGGTGCTTCAAGGAACCAGTGTCTTCCAGACACAGTAATTCATAGACTAAGACAGCCCACAAGACCTTCATAGGTTCAAACCAGACAAAACAGCCAGCACTAAGAAGGGGAAGTAGACACAAAGCCCTTCATTAATTCACAAGCTATTTGCAATTGGTACCTGCTGAAAAAGAAGAAATTAGTTTCTCTCCAATGGAGGGCCACTAGGTACGTCAAACACTTCCAGGCAGGCGCCTGACCCAGGAGCAGTTGAACCTCACAGAACCTCACATGGTTGTGTGCAGTATCTGTTTTTGTTTTGTCTTATTGGAGTTTTTGTTTGTTTTGATTTTGATTTTTTTGGTTTTTGTTTTTGTTTGTTTGTTTTTAGTTTTTGGGGTTTTGTTATTTTTAGAGAGAGATCAAAAAACACAAAGTTGTATGGAAAAGGAAGTGAGGACAATCTCACAGGAATTGAAGAAAGGGAAAGAATATGATCAAAATATATTTATGAAGAGTCTACTATGCTTAATCACTGAATATGCCCCCAAAAGTCTAAAAAGACCCCCCCCCCAAACAAAGCAAACCAACCAATCAAACAACAATAAAGCCCCAGTGGAGAGGGATGCAAATTTTGTTTTAATGAAGCGGCCAGCAATGCCCAGAAGAATGTCCACAATGCTGCTGTTTTCTTCCAAATGCTTTATTTGCTTTGCTTGCTTGGTTTATTTTTATTTATTTATTTTATGTGTATCAGCGTTTAGCTCCTCTGTGTGTGTGTGTGAGTGTGTGTGTGTGTGTGTGTGTGTGTGTGTGTGTGTGTGTGTGTGTATGGACTATATACATGCCTGGGGTTGGCAGAGGCCAGAAGAAGGTATCAGCTCCCCTACAACTCGAGTTACAGACAGTTCTGAACTTGCATGTGGATGCTGGAAAGAGAACCCAGGTCCTCTCAGAGAACACCCAGTGTGGGTGCTCTTAACTACTGAGCCCTCTCTGTGGCCCCCAAATGCCCCAAGTGTTGGAAAGATGGCTCACTGTTAAGAGCACATACAGTTCTCGCAGAGGCCACCTCATTCAGCTCCCACCACCCATATTGTGTGGCTCACACAACCTCCTGAAATTCACACTTCAGAGGGATCTAACTCCTCTGGCTTTCATGAACACTCCTCTTATACTCATGTGCACCCCACGCCCCCACCTGCCACACATACACAGAGACGCATATATATATGTGTGTATATATATACACACATAAAATTTAGAAATAAAATAAATAAAGAAAAAAATGGTTTCTTTCATTAGAAAGACACTCCCAGGGGGATGAAAGCAATGCTACATTTTTCATGGAAAAGGATCGCCTGTTTCACACGGAGCAATGTGACCCAGGCCAGAGGTCGTTGCCAGGTTCGCCTAAGTGCATTTAAAGCCAGTAGTGTCTGGTGTGAGCAGCCTAGCCATGTTTAATGGTGGTTGGGCAATTTAACGGGAAGCACGTGTAAAGATTCCCTTTTCTTGTCAGTAAACACAATGCAATGCTTCTAACAGTCCGTAGCATCCTCAATGTGATGAAATGTGGTGTTACTCTTAGTAGAAACGGCCTGTGATTACACAACTTTACACCCTCATTTTCCAGAAGATGGACAGGCCAGAACAAGCCACAGCTTATACCTCCCCTAGGGAGCCTACCATCCCTTTTGAGTCGGTGAGGTTTGTTTTGTTTTGTTTTGTTTTGTTTTGTTTTCACTCTCCTCATCAGTTACTTTGGCTCAGAATGATTCTGCTCCAGAAGAGAAAAGTTGTTGCTATGGGGAATTTAAAAATTGGAAGAAATACTGTGTGATGGAAAAAATCGGAGCCGGGGATGCATCGGAGAGCGCCAAAGCTGTAATTGGAGAGCGGAGCACTTGCCCGTGGGCCAGCAGCATTTGGTCAGCAGTGCATGGAAAGGAAGTCCATGACTTGTCAGTGGATTTGAGACAGCCTCTCTCTGCAGGCAGGGGTGCCCTTGACCGTGCGCTCAGCCAGAGCACAGGTGTCTGGAATGGTTCCTATGGAAAGCTATGCCTTTCTTTGGAGACATAGCCTGTCCCTGTGAGGCAGCTGAATGTCATACTGGTGCCTTTAGAGTCCCGAAGATGGTAAATTCCAAGACCAAACCATTAAGACACACCATAGCTGTCTCAGGTTCCTGGGGCTCTAAAGACATATTTTTGAGTCCAGAAAAGGAACACAGTGTAAAATGAATGACTTCTCTCTCCTTGGCCTCTATTCCTAGCTGTAGTTATAATAGCCAGGGAGGTTGAAGAATCTACAATGCAGAAATATTCAGACTTATAGGCTTTAAAAAACAGCCCAGGATAACAATGACCCATTCTTTTATAATGTCAGCTTTCTTCTTGGCGTAGCCTGAATCTGAGGCACGGAGTGATGGATGAAAGTAATGGCTTGTACTTTCTAATTATCGCTCCTGCAGTGACTAATACTGGGGGCTCTTGATTTACAGGCACAAATGGGGGGAAGCAGAGAAGGAAGAGGTGATTAATGTTGGCCAGGGCAGGAAGATAGGATGCACCCTGGGCTGTGTTCAAAGCAAGCAGGATTTATGCTCCCTTCAGTTACCCTGCGCCTGCACTCAGGTGGTGATGGCCATGAACTTGAAGGATGGGAGTAAGGAACACAGAAAACCATTTATTTTTCCAACCCAAACCACAAACTTTGGATACGCTGTCTGCTGAAACAAGTATCCTGAGATCATTTTTCTTAGAAGTGATGAAGTCGGGTCCCCAGCTCCTTCACTGAAGCCAGCAGTGAGCCACAGATCAGCTTGCTTCTGAAGGCACCAGGTGCCCTGCAATTGTGGGAGGAGGGGATGGAGTGAGTAGAGAAAAGGAAACCTCTTCCTAGGAAATTTCCAAGTCTTTGGTATGAGTTGCTAATGGGAGTAGGACACAAGGCTCAGTCCTCAGACGTAGTTTGCAAATATCCCAAGGGGGGTGTCCTTCACACAATTCAGCCTGCTGGTTAGTGCAAACTCACCTCTAGGGAAGGGCTCCTTGCTGTCTGTGACCTGACCCACTTATGATAGCTATGCAACTCTCCTTTGAGCTGATCTCCTCACTACCTCTCTCCGTTCACTTCTGATCCAAATGTGACTCAGTTCCTCACGTAGAATTCATGAACTGCCCAGTCGGCTCTCACTTTAACCCAGCTATTGATCACAACAGCTTAGTGAAGCAAGGAGGAGAGGGAGGGAGGGTGGGAAACATGGTGAGCAGTGTTGATTGACAGATAGACTCAGTCCCATCCCAGAGCTTCACTGAAGAAAGCTAGGCCAGTGTTATTGGAAGCAAGCAATCTGGATACTAGACCCCACATCTGAATGTGAAATCTTCTGATTTTATATATATATATAAATATTGGCACCAAACCATGCTTAAAAACACTGTGTGGTCCAAACAAAACACAAACACACATGCAGCATACGTCTATCTCAAAGCAAAGCACATTCCAAGCCCCATTAATAGAAAAAATTGCAAATGCAAGAGAGCCGGGCCTGTTTCTTTTCAGTCCTCTAAGAAGCAATATAAACCAGATGTGGGGTGGCGCACCCACCCTTAGTCCCTGGAGCTGGGAGGCAGAGGAAGGCAGATCTCTCAGTTTGAGGCCAACCTGGTCTACAAAGCAAGTTCTAGGACTGCCAAGGCTACACAGATGTCACTGTAAACCTGCAGGAGCCCTTCGCTGTCTTGAAATGAAAAGGATAAAGAAGAACACGAAACAGCAGCAGCAGCAGCAACATGACTCTCCTGATGTAAAAACATTTTTTATTGGGAGTTTCTGCCCCACTCTTTCCCATCTAGCTCCCAAATAAGAGACACAGAAACGTGGTATTTTATTTACAAGCTGTAAGCCTAGCCTGGGGCAGGTTCTGAGCTATTCTAACTTATATCCCAGCCATATGGCCCTGTTACCTGCTATCTGAATCTTGCCCAGGCTGTTTCTGCTCCATCAGTCCATCCTCAAGGTGGACTTCTTCTAGCTACAGAGTCATGATCCCTCCGGCCTCATGTCCCCTCCACCCCTGACCCCATGGTTTCTTCCAAGACCCCTCACATGATTCTCAAGTCCCACCTTTCTCTCTCTCTACTGCCAAATCACAGGCTCCAGCCCCTTATTCACCAATATCTTTCAACTGGGGAGCAAGGTTTACACAAGAAAGGCCGGCATGCGTGAGAATACACTCATCTGCATGGCAACCAGACATTGGGGCTCAGAATTTAGTATTTTTATAAATAGCAACAGACTAACCCCCAAATCCCGGCATTCTGCTATCTGCTACCTATGTGAGTGTGAGGTGCATGTGTGCACAGAGGTAAGACAGGCGCTTAAGAGGGCCCCCCTTTCAGCCCCAGGTCCCAGCCACTTTTCTGATCAAGTTGGGGGTTGAGAGTTAGTTCTCAGCGGTTCTTCTTTCTTTCAATAGCTTCACATCCCATCCTATCACATATACCTATTATTTCTTCCACGAAAAGGGAGTCAAAGGTGGGGCATTCTGGAGAGAAGCCCGTGCCCTGCCACCAGCTGGGTCTGAGGCTTTTGATGCTCCATTATCTCCACAAGTGACCCTGTGCCTCAGGTGGAAGCCCTGGGATGAGCTAGGAGGCTCTGCTCCAGAACAAAGCAGAGGCTGTCCCTTGTGGAGGTCACTAGGAAACAAGCTGTGGGGAGGCCCCACAGTGCTCTCTGTCGGGCTGCTGATGACCCTCAAGGATGAAGCATTGCTCCTGTGTGTCCAGCCCTACCTCCTCTGGAGCTGCTGCCCTGGCTCTGCTCACCCCTCCATGGCCTTGTGCATACACTAAGCCTACTCTCCTCCCTCTGGTTTGTAGTCTCTCTCCCTCTCATCCACCTTAATCACACAGAGAGGTGTTGTTTTTATTCAGAAACTCGTTGGGAAAATGTTCTCCTTTGCTAGTGGGATGAGTCAGAGCTCTTATTGACATTCCCGTACTTCTGGGGTCTGTACTCCTCAAAAGGAGGCTGGCCGGTGGAAGCAAACAGCCACCAGCCTCTTGCTATGGACAAGGTGCTGGTTTACAAATGTGACCTCCTTTAACTCTCCCAAGTGCTCTGAGACATTAGGTCTCATACATCACCTCTTCGATAAGGATGAGGGTAGTTGAAGGGAAAAAATCCCTTGGTCAAGGTCACAGCAAGAAGCAGGGGTCTGAATCCAGTTATGACTTCCGTGTCTTCTTCCCTCACACAGCCTGGGCTCTAGTCCAGGTCTTTCTAGATTCCCTGAGCTCCAGATCAAGCCACCCACTCCACATCCTCACTTTGTCATCTAATACATCCCCACCCTAACATCCACCCATCCTGATTCTACCTGGGAAGTCAGTCTTCTGGAATCCTTGTGTTAAACAGCTTCTCGTATGCATCTTTCTGCCTGTTCAGGCCAAAACCCCAGACTCATCCTCGAGGCCCTCGATTTCCTTTGACACCCCATGTGCAGTCCAATCAAAAACAACAACAACAACAAAACAAAAACAAAAAACAAACAAACAAAAAACCCTCTGGAAAACAACAGCTTCTCATCCCCGATGCCCCCAAGTCCACCCCCTGTCTGGGTTAGGGCCCCAACCTCCTAACAGGGTTCTAAGCTCCACACTTGTTCCCCCCCCCCCATTTATTCTCAGCACAGCATCTGCTATGGTTTTGACATGGTTTGAATGTATCCCTCAAGGGTTTGTGTTGAAACATAATCCTCCTGTGGTATTAAGATTATGGAATTTTAATCGGAGTGTGGTGCTTGGAGATTGGGGGTCTTTGGGTGATGATCAGAATTAGACAAGGCCACGGGATGGAACCCCTATGACCAAATGGCTGATGGCCTTCTAAGAGAGACGACAGTTTCCTGTCTTTGCCATGGGATGCTCTCCCTGTGTTCCCCAAGGCACTGTGCTGGCTCAGCACAGAGTCTAAGCCTCTCCACCTTCACACTCAGACTCTTCAAGATGAGGGTCTGAACCCCTAAAACAACATGACAAATAGTTGTATGTAATGACCTCTGAGACGGTGCCCTTCACAGAGAAACATTTACCTGAATAGTTACTTAGTCAAGGTACAATTACAAAAATATTGCAATTCATCACTTACAAGGGGAAGATACTCGGAGCACATGTGTGTGGAGGTCAGAGGACCACGTGTAGAAATCAGCACTCTCTTTCCGTATGTGCGTCCTGGGCGTCATCAGGAAGCCACACTTTTAGGATGTGTGGTTGCACAGCATTTAAGATGGTACTGGAGGACTTGAGTTCAAGGTCAGCCTGGGCTACATAGGAAGACTTTGCCACAATTGGCCCAATAGGATGAACTAGTGGCCATGTAGCATCCTCCTCTAAGACAGAGATGACGCCTTCCTTCCTCCTTCTGGGACTTGGGAAGAGCTGGCTCACAGATTCTCATGTCTTCTATGGCTGGTGGTAGAGACACCAGTTTGACCTCTGCTAATGGTTAGCTCTGGGCAACCACAGGGCTGTCAGTAAACCCTTCCAGTACTGCGTTGACAGAAACACTGTGTTGGGAACTGCAGGATGTGCCCACACAGCCCTGGCAAAGTGTTAGTTATCTGTGGTTGACTGTGATATGGGACCCTTTCCCTCAGAAAGCTCATCACATCCCTTTTTAGTCCCACATATTCCAACACAAAATGATGGGGAAAGGAGACAAGGGAATATACTTTAGACTGGCCTTTATCTTCCTCACAGACTCCCTACGAAACGCTGGAAGTTTTATTGTTTGTTTTGTTTGGGGGGGGGGAGGTTCTCACTGCAATGTAGCCCAGGCTGGTAAGCTGGTCTTGGCTTTATAATCCTCTCGCTTTAGCTCCTTGCAGGCTGGGAATATAGACCGATGTCCCACAGTCAGCTTCAGTATGTTTCAAAATCATTATGCCTATACTCAAGCCTAATGAGTACTTTTGATCACATGCCTTCTTTTGATGCATTCATTATGCTGGTACAATGGGGGGCTTTTTAGAGGAGTACTAGAATACATGTTTTCATTCAATGAATTCAAATTCATGGAAGGCCATGTAAGAAACACAGGGTGGTGAAAGAAAGTATAGCCTCTCCGGTTGAAAATACCTAGCTGGCAAGCACAGGTTCTACTCAACTCCCTCAGTCATCCTCCCCACTTCCAACCCCCTGTCTCATTCCCAATGGACCCAGTGATGCTCACTTACTATGTCTGTTTACTGTGTGCTTTAGATATTCATGTGGAGAGCCCAGCACAGCCTGGAATGCAAGGCAACAAACAGTACCCAGTGTGGTTAGTACACCTCAAGGTGACAGTGTGGTTAGTTCACCTCAAGGTGAATAGTAGACATAAATGAAAAGAACAATACTGTACAATACACATGAGGGACTGACACACAGCAAAAACCTCATGCCTTGTTAATGGAGAGATGCTAGTAGAGACTAGTGTTGGGGGAGCTCAGAGCAGAAGAGCACACACCCTGCTGAGGGGTGTAAGGGAAGGCTTTGCAGAGGAGGTGAGTCCAGAGAAATGAGGCATAGCAGCTGCAGCCAAGGTGTAGACACCCCATTCAAAGACCCCAAGAAGGTAGTAGCCAAGGTGTAGACACTCCATTTAAAAAACCCCAAGAATCTAAGTTCATGCTGGATGCAGGGAATGGTAGGTTCCATGCCATGTCCCTGTAACATGCCTTGCCGATGGGGACACACAGAGTGGAAGTGAGATCAGCGGGAGGAGAAATGTTAGAGTAGAACAGTGAATTAAACTGGGACACCTGACTACCAGCCCCCACTCCCGGGGGCTCAGCAAAGCTAAGCTATACTCTTGGGGCTGGAGACAGTAGGCACAGAGAAGTCTGATGCTAAGTCTGGAGAGGGAGAGGGCAGAAGGAATGAAGCTGACAGGTGCTCCACCCAAAGTCACTTCTTCAGGCTCTCTGACCATTGGCCTACACAGGATTGCCATTGCCAAATGCCAGCCAGCCATTCCCTTCCTTTCTCCCCACTTCCTTCCTCCCTTGCCCGCTCCTTCTATCCTCCCTCCCTCTCTCCTTTCCTCCCTTGATGTTTTTTGAGATAGATTCTCACTATGTAGCCCAGGCTAGTCTGGAACGTGAGATCCTCCTGCCTCAGCATCCTATGTGCTAGGCTTACAAGCCTGTGCCGCCACATCCAGCGTTTCCCGTTTGAATGACTGTCCCTTCTCTCCCAGAGATCACAGCTTTCAAGAGAGCAAACTCGTGCTTACCCTGATCACCACTCAGCCCTCACTGGCGTGTGCAATGTGCAGGCAGACAGGGTGTCACAGGCTGTGTTAAAACAGCTCCGGGGGATGGGGTGGGGGGGCTGAGAACAGCTATTTTTTTCTTCCTTCTGTTTTTAGATACTTTCTGTTTATGCTTCTAATTGTGCTGACTAGACACGGTTTAATAGTTGCAAGCTGCCTTAATCCTTTTTTTGGAGTGGGGGAGGAGGCAGGCTATATTTTAAATATATGGCAATATTTCACAAGTCCTGGAATGGAAAACACTAGACATCTCTACTGTGTCTGAGATAAAAATAAGTGCATCAGCCATCATCCTCCGAACACTCCCACAGAGGCTCCTGAGCACCTCCCCGCGCGCCCCACCCCCAGTGAGACCCATCCCTGCCGGTTAGTTCTCATCATGATACTTGGAAGAGACTCAAGCAACAGTGCAGTTTCCACCAACAGGATTGCTTTAGTTTCCAAGCTTTCTGGTCCTGAATACAAGCCCCCTTCCAGGAACTTTCTGGAAATTACTCTTAACATTCTCTTGATCCCCCTTCTAGGCTAAACCCCATGCTTCCTTTCCCATTCCATGTGGGATGGGACCACAGGGTCACTTGTTTGCTACCAGAAACCATGTCGGCAATAAGCGTTGGTGCTTATGTGTAGTCTTGGGTGAGGCTGGCATGAGTTAAGGAGTCAAGCAGGATCAGTGGGCAAGTGTACTCTTGGTAGTCAGCTTAGAGGGAGAGAATAAATTTGAACCTAGATGGAGCTCATCTTAAAGAGCCAACAGGCTTCCCCACCAGCCACACATGGCCTCTCTGGATCACTTCCTCTCTTCTGCCTCCAAACCGCTGGGGGAAAATGTCCCCAGTTCTCCAGCCACCCAGTTCCCTTGTTAATGAACACCAGAAAGGAAAATTTTCAAACAAGCTGAGAAGCCATGTGAGATGGGGACTTGCGTTCTAGCTGCCTGGGGCTCCCAGGTGGACATGGGGTGTGAGGAGGGACAAGGTGCCCTCAGGATAGAGTTCACACAGGTAATGAAGGGTCCGATGCCAACCTCAGTAGGCACGCGTGACTCAGTTTACCCAAGATGGTCTGTATGCCTGAGATACGGTTGGCTAGTCTCTGAACGGGGCCAGTTTCTATTTGAGGGATGGAGTGAGGAGGAAAAGAAGCACAGAGAGGAACTGGACCTCTTTTCCCTTCATGTAAATGGCTCTGGCACTGTGTTTGATCCTTTGAACCTCAGTTCACAATTCAAATTCATCATCAACAGTTGGGGCAACTCACACTGACAGTTATGCTACGTGCTATGCACTACGGACCAGGCATGTTGTGAAACATGTATTGATCCATTCAGTCCTCACACCAGCCCTATGAGGAAAACACTGGTATACTCCAGGCACAGAGAACCTTCCCAGGATCACACAGCTGGTCCCTGGAGAGGACGGTGGAATTCTGGTTGAGGTGTGCACAGTAGGGCAGTAAGATGCCATGCACGTGGGTGGCTGATAAGCAAGAGGTGCTTGGAACACAAGAAGCAGGGGAGACCCAAGGAAATCTAGAAGCAGCTCTTGGGTATATCCTATTCTTTACTACTGTATCATCCACTGGGTGGCTGCTGAGAAGAACTCAGGCAGCGTGATCTGCCAAGCGTAGCCTGCTCTCATCAAGCCAGTGCCTTCAGGCCTGAGGCCGAGAGACACGAGCCACAAGCACCACACAGCTTGTGTCCTTGCCTCTGCCCTGTCACCAGGGCCATTTGCCAGCAGAGTGCACATCCTAGGTCCCTGCATGCCCTTGGGCTTCCTGTTTCACTGACGATCCCCATCTCCAGAAATAACCTAATTATCTCTGGGAATAGCTTTGGCCTCCTCGTCCTAGAAGCAGAAGTTTAAAAGGTTCCTATCTGGGCTTCATGGGCACTGCTAGGTGGGTTATTTATTCTGCCTCTAGAGGGAGCTCTTTAGTTCCAGACTTTATTTTCTCTTGCATGCATAAGGCAGGGTATTCGCTGTTGAAAGCAGGCTTTCTCAAGAGAGGAGGCACTGCAAGTAGCTCATGCTGGCCAGTGTGCCCTGTTTGCTATTGTTCATGACAGTGCTTATGACAGTCATTAGATTAGTGCTTTTAATAACAGGCATGAACTGGGGTTTAGCCTATTCAACAATGTCCTAACTGGGAGATATTATACCCCCACTTTACAGGTACAGACAACGAGATTCAACACAGTGGCAAGAGTTGGAAGCCAGACATAGTATTGGGATTCTTATCTTGACCTAAATCCTCTGCATACTTGTCTATGACAAAGTAAGCAATATTCATTGTCCTGAAGGCGGCTCAGTTCTGAGCACTTACACTTAACCTATTTACCCCTGTTAAAACCTGTCAGGCAAGCTTGATCAATCTCTCTTTTTTTTTGCAGATTTGGAAACAATATACAGTTTAGCTTGCCCAAGGTCATGGTTAACCTCTAGTGACTAGCAGTCCCTGTTTTCCCGGGACTAACCTGGTTCAGAGATACAGAATTATCATCTAAAAAGTGGTCAGTCCTGGGCATACCAGATGAGCTGGCTACCTTGTTTAATGCAGACAGTGTGAAATCAGGGCTGTGACCCCAAGGGGATGCTCTTACCAATGACAGTAGTACATAGTCCCCCTTTTTCCTATGTTTTGGCCCAAAGATTTAATGGAAGCTAGGGATGTGGTGGAGGAGTTCCTGGTTTCAGATGCTTCCGAGTGCATGCTCGCTTGGATGCTATTCTCTTAGACGGATGTCCAAAATGTCCCTCCTTCCAATGGCTGCTTCAATATGTTCTTTTACAGCAACCTTTGCAGCTCTACATTGTAAGCAATTCCAGTACTTCCCAGAAACTTGAAGAATAAACTCCCTGTTTAGTTTAGACAAAGCCTAGCAGATAGCCAGGGGAGTCTGATAAATATGTGTGCTGCTCCCTGGGGTGCCTCGGAAGAATTCCAAAGCTCAAACCAGATGTGCAATTGACAGAGGTTGATGAGGGATGGTGGAGGGTTTGGGCACAGTCCACATGCCAGGTTAATTCTTCATAGAGATGTCAAGACAGTTTATCCATCCTAGGACTCTCTGGCCTCTTTGAGGTCATCAACTTCTCTTCCTGGACATTTTGGGGGAGGGGAGCTGGAGAGTCCCAAGCTACAGACAATGAGGGTTTTCTGTAAACTGTTTAGGGATTGGGAATATGTACGCAGGGGTAGGGAAGGAGGGCAGCTTTTTGCCCAACTTTAGTCCCTGCTATTTTTGGTTCCTTTGAGAATTGTTCTACTTGGTTACTTATAGAACATTTGGAAATGAGTTCCCCCTGGAGGCATAGGCCTGTGATGTCAGGAACTCAGAGGGCTGAGGCAGGAGGATAATAGGTTCTGCGTTATCTATGAGGGAGTCCAAACTGGCCTGGCCTAGGGAGCGAGACCCAATATCAAAGTAAACAGCAAATAAAACCAAAATAAATGGCAAAGAGGATTGGAGATGTGGGTCCGGGGCAGAGACCACAGAGCATGTAACAGGCCTATGTTTAATTCTTAATATTGTAGCATGCACAAGCATGCACATGCACGTATGTACACACACACACACACCCACACACACACACACACACACACGCACGCACACAAACACATACACACACATAAATAGCACATTTTTGGGAACTGGACTACGGATCAAATGTTTTTTACTTCAAGGTTGATGGGAAACGGCTTTTGGGGTAACAGGAATCAAGGCAGCCTGACCACTGTGGTTTTCTGATGGGCTTTCCAAATAGCCTGGGCACCCAGATGTCAGCAGGAGTCTTTTTTTGGGTCTTTGTGCTTTTGTGAAGTCCATTCAACCCCAGGGGCTGTGCAGAGGGGTCACAGCTCCGTGTGGAGATAGACATGGGAGAAGGTGACATGGCATTCAAGTGGAAATTATTTCCAGATGACATTTCAAAACCATTCCTCCATTCCCTCACATCCATTACGTGGCACTCCTTGGGTAACTACGAAAAGGCCTCCTCTGTCTAACACTTTCCAGGCTGGAAGTCACAGACCCTCCAAAGCACAGGACTTGACACTTGGATATTGAGAAATTGCGTTCTTCCTCCCCGTTTGTCAATGTGCCCCACGAAGACATTTGGTTCTTTTGTGCTAAAGTCTTTTTTTTTGTTGTTGTTGCACAAATTGAATAAAAATTCCATCTTCCCAAACAGTTTCTGTTTGCTCAATGAACTTCCTTTCTTTCTCAACATTTTTAACGGAAACTTAGTACTCTTTCTGCAAATCGCATTTCGTGACCTCAAAATTATGTTATGTCTATGTGGAGCGCAGTTACAAGTGGTTGTAAGACCACTTTGGGTGCTGGCAACCAAAATGGAGTCCAATATAAGGCCAGCAAGTGCTCTTAACCCCTGAGCCATCTTTCCAGCCCCTATTTCTGAAACTTCTATATATCTCAGGAGCTACATTAAAAGGTCATCTTAGTAAACCCAGTGATATTTCTGGGCTTAAGATAAATCACATTAAAGTTTTTTTTTTTAATTTTATCTTGAATGACTTTGGAATCTATGGAATCTAAGCATACTCGATAGCCTGAGATCTGTGAGAGGAACGATATCAAGCATCAGTAAGCAGTCGGCTCTCAGCCTTCGTTGTTGAAGCACTTGTTGAAGGGCGATGTGGGAATATTGTAGTAATTAGCAGTAATTAGAATCTTGACTGTAATTACCTGTGTGAAAACTGGTCAGCCTAGTCCTTGTTCAAAAACTGCACGAAAAATTGAAATAACATTCTAAATAACTTCTACTTGGTCATGGTTACCTCCTCCCCCACTTCTCCCACATCCATTCCTATCTTCCCTACCTACTCAACTTCATGACCTTTATGTAAGTACAGCGTATGCTGCCCACAAACTCTTGCTTCCACGCTATCACTGGAGGGTGATCTACCCATCACGGTGTACACTGTTTAAGAAACAGACTCTCCCTTTTCAAACATCAGCCCTCAGCTGCCAATAGCTCCTTAGCTGTTGTTAGGGGTGGGACTTGGAGCCTACCTCCTCTCTCCATGCTAGAATTTTGTCTGGCCTGAGCCTGCACAGGTTCCAAGCACTCTATCTCAAATGTTGTGAATTCATATGTGCAACTCCCATACTGTGTCCAGAAAACACCCAGTGCTCAAAACTGTGACCTGGATTCATTCTTAAACGTGGTCCTGGCTTCTGTTTTTACCGAGATTGCCCTTTAAGCTTTAATCCATTTAAAGATTTTGTTTCTTTGGTTTTTTTTTTTTTTCAATTCTTTGAGGGATTCCATAACCCAAGGGAGGGAACAGCAGTGGACATTGAAAAACACACAATTGAAACTTAAACTTGTCATTTTACCCATCTCCCAACTTAACTATTAACCTTGTTCATGACCAAAATCTGTCACCAGAAACTACAGTGAAATCAATGGGGTCAAACACTTTAATCGACCCAGGAGGAAACGGAGTCCCTAGATTTGGCAGGGGGAGGGGGGCATCAGGGACTTCTGAGTTACTCAAGTAAAACTTTTGCTCATTTTTGAATGGAAACAGGAGACCAGGCTGTGAAGCGGCATGGTGTTAGCATAGCCATAGGGAAACTGCATGGCATTAACATAGCCGGAGATGCAGGGCTTCCCAAGAGGGAACTTGGTGTCAGCATCCTTTGCAACTGAACTCCTCCAGATATTGTAAGTTCTTATGAATACGTTAGTCCTTTCTTTTATTGTGAGTTGTTCATGACAATATCAAGCCAGATGACTAACTATAGCCATCTCCTGAAGAACAGGACTCTTGACATAAATTAAGGAAGGATCGCTACAGACACTGCATGCAATTCTGAATGTGGCTTATATAAAGTCCGATGGTGTGGGTGCATGAGCAGTTCATGGGTTTTCTGTGTCAGTGTTGAACCTGGAAGACTGACCCAGGTACTCTCCAGGAAACAGTGTTCAGGTGCTTTCGTACGTGTAGGGCAATCGGCTGCCTTTTTGACTTTGATGATCACCCTTAAGCACTCAAAGAGGACTCCACTCACACGCCTCTCTATCCCCCTGCTTGCCTGTCAGTAATAGAGGATCTAGATAATTACAGGAGAGGATTTGGTTAATTACAGTGCTGAGAACTGACATCCAGAAGACGGCTTTCTTTTCCACGAACTTAATTACAATCTGGCTGGTCAGCCTTACTCTTAAATTGACCATCAATTGGATTACATAAAACTGACATTTTGCATAAAGGTCTCTGTTCCACCAGAGATCTAAGAGGCTGTGACTCACTGCTGCTCTTTTCATTCGAACAGTCTTCTGAAAAAGATATAGTTTGATAAACAGTCCCTGAAGCTTAAGTTAGTGTGCGTGTGTGTGTGTGTGTGTGTTCTTAATAATGTTCAGTAGGTTTTCCCTTGACCTTGCTATCACTGTGGTCTCTGGTAAGGTTTGACTCTAAAGTGCTCTCCCATAGATAGGGTCATGTAATGAGAGTGAAAACTTTAGATAGGACTTTGTTGAAGAAAGCAAGTCCTTGGAGTGCCTTTGACATTTTTATTTGTTCCCAGTCCCTTTCTTGTTCTTTGCTTCCTGTTCAGCAGAACCACCCATCACATATGTCCACCGACCTAACATTCTTGCTCAAGTGCACGGGGCCAAGCAACCATAGACTGAAGTCTGAAATGGGGAGCGATGATTGTTCCTCTTTCAAGGTGTTCTCTTCAATGTTTTGGCCACAGCTGTATAAAAGTAACTACTGTGGTGCTCTTGTTGACACTGTGGTGGATGTCAAGAACTGTTGATGGAGAGGTAGGGGTTTCCTGCCCTAGAATAAGTGAAGAGCCGAGTTTGGAAGAGGCAGCCGCCCTCAGAGAAACAATGCATCGTATTTCCACATTGTATAATCATTGCCAAACCTGAGACCAACCCAGTGCTGGTCTCCATTTTAGAGATATGTTTCTTTCCCAATGTCACGTAGCAGGGAGGATTTTCCTTGGAGGCTTAGTTCTAATACAAGCATTAGTAAGTGACAGATAAGAAACAGCTCTGTATGACTTCGAACCCACACTCTCTCTACCAGTCAATGCTACCTCCGGGACCAATTCAACTCCTAGAAAGTCAACAGTGCTTTTGAAGAGTCAACTAGAGAGAGGCAAAATATACAATGGAGTCACTGGGTCCCGCACATGTGTGCCCACCAGGCACGCTGTGGGGGCCGTCATCCAGGTAGTGTTCTGCTTGTCAAACTATGTACCAAGAGGAAGAACGCCTCTTTTACAAAGCAGCTCTACCATGCCAAAGGATGCTTGTTTTTAATGAGCACTGGATCTGAAGACCGGCTCACAAGGAAGGAAGGAGTCACGGAGTACACATGTGGAGTCTGCATGGCTTGACGCTTCCAGAACGCTTTGTGTACTGGGAAGATAGTTTACCCTTCTTAGCCTTGAAGCCCTTCACATAACTTACTCAATCTCACTCTGCTTTTTTGGCCTCAGAACTCCACCAAAGCTACTTAGTGTACACTCAGATCCCTCTTCTTATTTTCCCAACTCCATAAAAGCTTTGCTCTTATCCCAACTTAAAAGGCTGTGTATTGGCTTGTGTTCTCATGCTAATTATGGGGACCCTGTCCCCAGTTGGTTTTTGACTGGTCAATCAAGTTGCCAGCAGCTTGAGGCTGGGCAGGGAAACAGAGGCGAGACTTTTGAGATTCCTAGGAAGGGACCAAGGAAAGAGGAAGAGAGGATTCCATTGTGACGAGGGCATGAGAGACCGACTTTGCCAGAAAGATGCAGGAGGAAGAGACAGTTGACATGTAGGTACAGGGGAAAGCAGCCCCAGGAGGGCTGCCCAGCAGGGTCCAGGGCAGCAAAGATGAAATATAGATTTAGTAGGTATTAACTCAGGAATATCGGAGGGAAGTGTATGTTTAGTCAGGTGGAGTTAGGGAGTGGCTCAGGCATTAAGCTGTTTAAGGTTATTTAAGATGTAAGGCTGTGTACATGTGTCTTCCTTTGCGGGAATCCAGAACATTGGGATAATAGCAAGAGGTGTGCACATCTGCTGGCTGGGGAGTTTAGAGCAGATTAATAAAATACCACAGCAGAACTGGAAAATCCAGAGGACTCAAGCCTGAGATTTAACACTTTGTGGCCTCTCTCTCTCTCTCTCTCTCTCTCTCTCTCTCTCTGCCTGTCTCTGTCTCCCACCCCCCCCCCCCCGCTCTCCCCCTCTCTCTCTGCTTCAGCCTATCCCAGTGTATCTGACTGCCCACGCAGATCAAAGATCCTGATGTCCTGGCTGCAAGGCCAGCCATGTTATGACTTTGACAGATCCCAGAAATGTTTGTCCCTTGTCAACAAAGTTTACTGGCCATCATCAACTATGTGGTGAGACTTATCAACCAGGCTGGCAGACAGTCAGATGCCGAAACTGCTATTCTGGGGGCTCAAAACTGCTTACTCTTCCTGTGGACCAGGTCACTTGAAGGTTTGTCTTGGACGGAATCATGGCAGGCCGGGCTGCTGCCTGGGATGGTGCTGGGGGAGGGGCGGGGTGTGTGAGGGGAGCTGTGGGGTTGGGAAGGCAGGGGCACTGCTGGTCCTGAGAATGAAATCCTTTGTGAGCTCACATCCACTTTCTGGAAACACTACCTGAGCGGTGCCAGTCTGTGCCCTGTCTCTTGATAGAAGAAGCAATTTGTAAATTGCATGCTGCAAATTGCCAGTACCCATCTAATTATTGTTTAATCAACATAATCACTCCGTGACTGGCATTCCACTTTGCAAAATGGATGTTATTTGTCTGGAAGCTACCTAAGGGAGATGTGATGACAGTTGATTCCTGATTTTGATAGGGCAACTTAGATTTTGGGGCTCTCGGTGGCAGGGCGGTAATCTGCATTTGCCAGACTTTGCATTTTGACCTTTTCCCAGACGCTCAGTGTGGTGTTATCCTGTTTCCTAATGCAAGGCGGCAGCGAGCCCTAGATTCCAAGCAGCCATATGACCTCAAGGGAGAACAGTCAACCTCAGCAATATCACTCGGGGAGGCAAAGCAGTCCATCGGTCACAGTGAGTGTTGCCAACCTAGAACATGTGCACATCCAATACAGTCATTGGGATAGACACCCAGCAGACGTTAGCAAGCATATTGGTTCCACTATATGTTGGGGGTGGGGACGGAAAGGCAAGCTCTGGTGTAGCCCAGGCTGTACTCAAATGTGCTATATAACCAAGGATGACTTTAAGACCTCCCTGCCTTTACCTCCCGAGTGCTGGGATTACAGGTGTGTGTCACCACGCTCAGCTTATGAAGTGCTAGTGACCAAAGCAAGGCTCCCTACCTGCTAGACAAACTCTCTACCAACTGCATCTCTAGCCCATGTGTACGTCATGCTCTGAAGTCTCTTTAAGAAAGAAACAATTTTCTGAGTAACGCCCATCAAAATCTCTTGTTGTCACTGGCATGAATAAACTAGAAATCGAGTCCCAGGATGCACTGCTCCCTGGACACGTTCCCAAGTGTCCACTTCCATGTTTGTGTCAGAATTTGGGCTAGAGAACGTCTACATGTTGATGTCAAATGAATCATGGTTCCTACCTCAGTGAACATGGCGTTTACTTATGAACTAGCGCTGTAATTCTGAGCTCTTGCCTCTGAATTACCAACCAATCAAGCCATCTGTCCCTGGTGTGCAGTAAAGACACCAAGGGCTGTGGATTATGACATCAGAACGACTCCCTTGGGAAAAGATTATAAAGCTCTGTGAGAGCCATTGACCAAGAGGCTGGTGAAGATAGTGTAGGTTAACCCCCAACTTTGTAGCTGCCATGATGAGAAACAGCCCCTGGTCACATGGGCCAGCCTGTCCCAATTCATGAACCCAAAGCTACTCTCCAGATGCAGAGGAACTGTGGGGAATGCCCTGTCCCTTTTAATTGCTCAACAAAATTGTACTGCCTTTCCAGCTTCAAAGACCATGTTCCAAAGGTTTCACTCTAGGCAAAAGTACAGTGGACACTCCATATCAGTGGTGCAGCTAAGCAGACATGGAAAATACGCAGAAAAGTGGTTACAACTGGACTGAAGGGGGGGGGGGCTTTCTCCCTGATGTGTCATCATTCTCTAATTAATATACTGTAAAACTAATCACACAGTATTTACATTGTATCAGACACAATCAGCAATCCAGAGATGATTTTACAGTAGTACATGGGAAGATGTCTATAGGTGATAGGGAAACATTATCACATTTCATATAAGGGTCTTGGGCATTCTCAGGCTTTCTTATCCTGTATGTATGTGTGTATCTGTGTTTGTGTGTGTGTGTGTGTGTGTGTGTGTATGTATGTATATATGTGTGTGTGTGTATGTGTGTGTCTATGTTTATGTTTGTCTAAGTGTATTTGTATGTGTGTATCTGTTCATGTATGTATGCATGTGTGTGCATATGTGCATGTATGTGTACATATGTGTGTGTGCTAGAACCAATTTCATGCAGATATTCAGAGATCACTATGTTTTCTTTTCCTCTTTTCTTTTGAACTTCAGGAGTGTATCATTCCAGGTCAGCCAAGGTCACATGTCTTAAAAAAAAACAAAATCAAACAACACAGCCACAGCAATAAGACCAATCCAACAAAAACACCACCCAACAAACAAAAAACTCAACCCACACTGAGTGTCCAGGTGTCACACACATCACCAGGATTCAAAGCACTAAGCTCTGTGTCCTTGGCACTAACTTTCTCTCTTTGTGAATCAAGACTGCTTATAACTCCAAATATAAGAATTTTAGGTGGAGGGTTTTATATCTATACGTTCAGAGAATTTGCTAATTCCCAGGTTGTAAGGTTATGGACAAGCCATGTTTTCTAAGTGGTGCTTCTCCCAGAAGAAGAATGTAGCATTTTTGCATATATAGAATGTATATGAAATCATATTTAGCCATAAACAGAATGAAGTTTGTTATTGGCGATGATATCTATGGAACCAATGTTATGTTAAGTGAAACAAGCCAAACAGAAAAACAAAACAAAACAAAACAAAACATCCCATAAGTTGCAGCCAATAAGTTATCCCTATAGACGGGAATGGGATAATGTCCACTTGACGTTAGGAAGGGCAAAGGGGAGAAAGTGTCAGAAAGAAGTTCAGAAAATGGCACCAGAACACAGAACTGGAGAATCATTTCCGGTGCCTCCAGAATCTTTCGAAGGCAGGGATAGCCTGGTCTAACCTGGTAAGAACAGATAACTGATCAACACTGGTCTAACCTGAGTGAAGACAGGGTTGAGTGTGTGTGTGCAGAGCATGGATCTCCTCAATGCTCAGGGCATCCATAGCAAATGGATTTGCTGCAAGATGGCCACCCAGCCCAGCTCCATCAGGTCCATCAGAGGTCATGAAGAGCCTTCCCTCAACATCCCCGAGGGGTTCACCTGTGGACATCCTTCTATATGCTAAACTGTCTCTAGATTATTCATAATTTACAAGATAAGTCCTAATAGAATAGATTGTTCAGGCGACAAAGGAAAAGACTCTGCACCTGTTCTCTTTTCAAATTCTTTTAGCATTTGAACCTGTGGATTCAAAAATCTATGCACACAGAGGCCTAAAGCTGCATGTCTCATTTATAGGAAGGGGCTGCCTGCAAAATCAGCCAGCCTTCAGGAAAGCAGGACCCGGAGAGTGAGCAATATCCGCCAAGCTGACGGAATCCCAAGAGCCTGTCATGTCTGGATTTATAGTGTATGAGCCAGTCTGTTTGCTAGCTTAGTGGTATTGTGTGTGTGTGTGTGTGTGTGTGTGTGTGTGTGTGTGTGTGTGTGTGTAAAACAAAACCTGAAACACCAACGAGCTTACACTATCTAGTATACATACAGGCGTTGAGCCCTTCAACTACATACCAGGGCTCATGAAACAAAACAGAATCTGACTGGCATGGTGGCAGAAAGGGAAAATTCTTCTTCCATGCCCGTCTCTGTTCCTTGGTCCAAAGACCTAGAATGATCACTGTCTCCGAAGCACAGCGGGACAAGGTATCGACCATGAAAGCCACTCAAGTACTATCTTTACTATCATCCATACATTTCTATGTCTCTGTAGAGTCATGATGCCCAGGGAAAACAAGAAAACAAAAGTCAATGGGAAACAACAGTGCTGGGGGAGTACCTGACCCTGTTGGCAAGGACAGATGGAGGGACACTGGAGGCAAAGCAGACATGCCTCTTAGTATCGGATGTAGGGTGATGGTAGCATGGCAGAACCCAAGGGTAGTGGTGATAGAAACCCTAACTTCTATGGCACAGCCCCACCAGAAGGAAATTCCCCTATGGAGGGGCTGAGCCAGGGTTCACCTAACTCAGTAGCTGTGGTCCAGAGACAAGGACATGGTGTCCAGCTAAGGAAGAGGACACACACCATCCAAAGGACACAAGTCTGACTGGCTTCTTTCATCCATGCAGTTAACATGAGGCCTATGAACGCAGCCAAGACCAGGAGAAAACACTTTATATTTTTCAGACTTTCATATGCATGCTTCAAAGAAAGGCCAGGAGCAAGGCTGTTTGACAGAATATATACAACACTTGACATCCCCAAAATGGGTCCTAAGCTGACTGCAATTATGTAAAGATGTTTGTCTTCATACTAGCAAGTAACAGTTGCATTAGAGAAGAATAGCTATAAATATCTGTGTAAACGCGTTCCTTAACATTGTCTTTAGGTGACATGTGAAATTACACAGAAAGAAGGGCTGGAGATTTGACTCAACAGTTATCAGTTCCTGGCATCCACATGGAACCTTGCAACTATCTATAACTCCAGTTCCAGAGGATCCAACACCCTCTGCTTAGCCCCAGGGCGCTAGGCAGGGACTTGATGAACAGACATAAGTACAGGCAAAAGACTCAGACACATGAAATAAGCAATATAAACACACACACACACACACACACACGGGGGTGGGGGGGAAGGAGAGAGAGAAAATCATGAATGAAATTGAAAGAAAAATGTCAATAATGAACATAATAGATAAAACTAAAGTACCACCTTGTCTGGCTCACTTGTAACCAAAGCAGTGTGATGTTGGAATTAATGACACAGAGGACATCCTTCCATGTATGAAGTCAGCAATGGTCATATCCATGAATGGAGCCGGTGCCTCCACTGAAACACTTCTCACAAAACTCAAAATAGCAGCATGCAGTTTTGGAAGAAACTTAGCATATTTATTGGATCCAATCCTACCTTTCTCTCTCTCTCTCTCTCTCTCTCTCTCTCTCTCTCTCTCTCTCTCTCTCTCTCTCTAGTGCATGCAGTTTTGGAAGAAACTTAGCATATTTATTGGGTCCAATCATACACACACACACAGACACACACACACACACAGTGTATCTGAATCAGTACTTCTACTTTAAAAATCAAGCCTAAAACTTGGACATTTGAAAAAAAAATGTTCATTATTTTAAAATACTAGAAATACTAAAAATGGCAGTCACACGTCTAAATAAATGCTACTTATCCTAGGGCTATGCTATAGGCCCATTAGTTATGGACCCTCAAGGATGAACACTATTGCACCAGGCTAAAACCAGGTACTTTTTCCTGGTTTTTCAAGACAGGGTTTCTCTGTTTAGGCCTAGCCGTCCTGGAACTCATGTTATAGATCAGGTTGGCCTGGAACTCAGAGATCTGCCTGCCTCTGCCTCCCAAGGGCTGGGATTAAGGTGCATTTTTTGTTAAAGTGTTTGGAGTAAAGTTCTATAGAAACGGGAATGTATTTTAAAATGCCACAGCCAAAAGGCAGGACAAGGGGGTCCAATAAAATTATAAAATGATGATAGTTATCAAAACTGTACTATGAATCCATTGGGGGGGTTCTTTATATGATTCGCTACATAATGTTTGAAAAATTCTATGCTAATAAATTTAAATCATATTTAGAAATAGCATAAAACAAGGTCAGAATGCTTAGCAATAAATAAGAATTGTAAGACACAAAGTTTCATACAGGCATTTATAGTCACAAATGTAGTTGCTATTTTAAAAATTCTGCAGGAAAGCTAGGCATGGTGGCACATGCATCTAATCCTAGCTCTTGACAGAAAGCATTACAAAGGTCAGGGGTTCAAGGTCACCCTCAGCCACACAGCAAGTTCAAGTCCATCCTAGACTATAAGAGACCCTGTCTCAAAAACTCCAAAATAAAATATATCAAGAAGAAATGCTACCTGTCCCTGTTCTGCCTATCTGATTGTATTCTCTTAAGTAAACTACTTAATTTAAATTTGCTCTAGACAGTCTTTACTGTCCCTAATAATGCCAAGATTGTATAACTCAGCTTGGTTCAGCCATGTGCCCCTTTCATGACTGTCACCACAGCTTTCTTGACAAGGAACACTAAGACATTGGTTGGGACAATATTTAGCTTAGGGAATATTTTCTGTGTAAATTATTTTAGCTGACAACTAGCTGTTATGCCCTGCCTGCTCTGATGTGTCTCCACCTTGTAAACATACAAGCTTGGGGAGAACGGACGGGGTGAGCAACGGACACATATCATCCTGTAAACTGAGGACAGGATCCAGCGCGTGACTGAGAAACTCCACATTTGCTGTACTCTTGAGCCACGCTGCGGGTAAGCCACAATTTCTGCACTTCGTTTTTCTTGACGTCCAGCCACAATGAGTGCTCAGAGTTCTAAGAGGGATCTTAGGACCCTGAGATCTTAGGGTGTTGATGCACTCCGTTCCATCACAACACTCTGGAGTTCTATTTATTTCTCTCCAGGAATATTGATGGGGTAGGTGGTGGTGGGGGGGGGAACACAATGTGATTGCTTGGCAGAATAGAAAACACTTTTTGCCTCGGTTTCTCTTTTGGATAAAGAAGAGTCACTATTATAAAGAAATAGACAAGACAGAAGATGTGTCCCCAAGGGGACTATTTGCTCCTCCAATGAGAATCAAATAAAGGTACCATTATTTCTTAATATAATTGTAACTCAGTGGCTTGTATGCTTAAGAAAGGGGTGAGTTGAAGACACACATACCATCATCAACATATGCAGTGTTTACGAAGATTGCTACCTCCAAAAGCTGGAAGGGCCAAGGGGCCCCCACAGAGCAGAAGACTTGCAGCCAAGGTGCTTTTAAACAAAATATGCATATTCAGTGAAGAGTGGCAGGGAACGCTCTTCCCTGCTGAACAGAACAGCCTTTCTAAGTCCAGCACTTTGTGAGGCCCATAGGAAATTCTACTCATGCCAGTTGGAAAAGAATGTTCCCAGTACGAACACTTGGAGAGGAAGTTGCAACCACAGGAGACAGACTAAACAACAGAATTCCCGAAAGCATTTGAGTCACACGTGTGTGCACGTCACGTTCCACTTCCCTAGGGCCTGGGTTCCCTAGGATAGAAGGGTGCTGGGGAAAAGATCAGACAGCCTACTCATCCCTGGGCCAGACAGATGCTTCTGCCACTTCAGGGCCAAAAGTCCCAACAGGGGAGCTGATACCTGCAGTTCTCCTGAGGTCACACAGTGTCAACTGGACATTACCTCCAAAAGGAGCCTTTTATCAAGTCCATGTCATTAAGCACCTATGTTTTCTAGCTACAAGAGACTTGGCCACAGGGGCAGACAGCCTGGTGTTGTTTACTGGCAGGCTAATGGCCTTTTAGCCAGCACAGAGGGCCTGGGCTATGGAAGGAAGAACTGTCCAGTGTACCTTAGGATAGCTGTTGACCCTCTATGTGGCCAGGGAAACCGGGTTGGGGTGTAAGTGCCATTGAAAGGGAAGATAAAGCTTTGCTGGATGCTCAAAGGAGCCAGATTTCCTGGAAAGCTTGTGAAAACAGAAGCCAGGCCCCTACTTTCTTTTCAGGAATGAGAATCTCAAAGACAGTGGCTCTCAACCAAGGCTCTGTCGTCCACCCCCAAAGGCCATCAGACATTGTCTGGGGACATTTTTGATTTGTCACAACTCAGAGGGTAGTGGATGAGGCCAGGGATGCTACGCATCATCTACAGTTCGATCCCACAGCAGAAGTGCATCAGGACCAAAATGTCAATAGTTCAGTAGATGGCTTCTCTGTGGGAGATATCGTCTGCAATATGTGGGCTTCTGTTTTTGCATGGCTTGTATGTACAAGCCTATTCACATTCATGTGTTGCATGTGGAAACCTGAAGTTGATATCGGGGTCTTGATCACTCTCCACTTATTTATTGAGGCAGTACCCCTCACAACTGAACCCAGAGGATACAGATCAGACCAGGCATAACTAGCCAACTTGATCTGGTGATCCTGTCTCTGCCTTCCAAGCCTTGTGATTATGGAGGCCACCATGACTGCCTGGCCTTTACATGGATTCTTGGATTGCGTGGATTCAAACCCCCAGTCCTCATAACTGTACTGCAGCTCTGTATCCGCTAGTGACACCTCATAGTATGTGTGCTTTTAACAAGTTCCCCAGACAATCTTGATGGGCATTGACTTGAGAATTCTGTACATGTCTTGGTATCCAGTCCAGAGATCAGGCAGGAAGGTAGTGAGGGAGAAGGTAGTGGATATTCTTACAGATGTACCAAAAGCATCATTGGTGAAGACAGGTCCAGCAACCCTTAATAAAGGCACCGTGGAGCTCTGGGACTGGGTAGGTGAGTGAGTCACCCAGAGTAGAAAGGTCAGAGCTCAGACATGTCACCCTCACTGCCATTTATGTCTCCAGAGCTGTGGCAGCTTTGTGGATACAGCTTGGAAGAGTTTAAGGCCTCCTTTCAAGGGCACCGTGTTTTCAACTATGATTGTTGTAAGCTGATAATGGATAGAAGTGGAGGATTTGTAGACATGAATTTCTACTCCACGGCACACAATGGAACAGGACACATGACGGGGTTTAGCAGAAACCCTGCTATCATATCTGCTATGGTTCAGGAGTAACAAGCCAAGAAATGTTTCTATAGTCCTAGTCGTCTGTCTGTCTGTCTGCCTGCCTGCCTGCCTGTCTCTCCTCTCCTCACAAGCTGGATATTTGCAGGTCCCCAATGTCCTTGCTCGCCACTCCACAGGACCTGTCTATCCTGGTACAGTTGAGAGATGCCCGAGAAAGGGCCTTTTAAGGAACTGCCATGGAAGAATCAATTCCCTTGCAGGTGGAAGGTGGAAGATGGAAGGAGGGAAACCAGAAGCAGGAACCTGAGCAAGTGACGACATTTTCTTGTGGTTCTGAGGCCAGTGGGGGTGGAGGTTGCTTATCGTTTTCTTGAAACAGTTATAAAAATTGTCATGGCTAAAAGAAATAGGAAGAGACACAGAGTAAACTTTTCTTTATGCATCGGATTGTAACATTTTTTTTTGTTTTTTTGTTTTTTAAGGTACACAAAGTTTGGGTTGCTCTTTTTGCTGACTCACTCCTCTTGCAATTTTTACAAATTCTACTGTAATTACTGCCTTTCTCCTAAAATGTTATATTTCTAAGACATTTAACCTACATGCTAGTGTTGCCACAGTGGTTAAATGTTAAAACCAAATATTCCAGTCTTTTTATTTACAAGGACACAGGAGGTACTGGGCTAATCAAAAGAATCAACTTATTATCCTGACACGAATTTGAACATTATTTCATATTTTATCATTATAATCTACTAATACTCTACAACACTCTGTTGGTGCTTTGAGAGATCAGTGTTACCATCACTTATGAAAACCATTACAATCCCTTGATACTGGTTGGAAGGAGGTGTGTGTGTGTGTGTGTGTGCGTGTGTGTGTGTGTGTGTGTGTGTGTGTGTGTGTATAAGGGAATGAACCAGAGACATGAGTTGGGTGTGTGGGTGGGGGGAATGAAAAACCAGGGACATGAGTTTTGTGTGTGTGTGTGTGTGTGTGTGTGTGTGTGTGTGTGTGTGTGTGTGTATAAGGGGAATGAACCAGGGACATGAGTCAGGTATCTTTAGATAGTTGGTTTTGGATCCCCCAGACAGGTTCCTAAACCCAGTTTTACACACAAGCCAAGTCCTTTCTACCCAACCTCCCCTCTCTCACTTCCCAGGCCCTCCCTGGCTCTCTCTTCTATCACATTCACTTGCTGCTGTCTTAGCTCACTCCCATAGAGCTGGAACTGCCTGTGCCTGTCTTTGGTATCACAGCACCTGATAACTGTTGCCAAGAGAATGATCACTCCAGTTTCCATATGGGAGAGCTCAGATTCTAGAGTGCTGTATCCAGTGAGGGTCAATACTCTGAGGTTTTCAGAACCTCACCAACTGCAAGCCTTATGGGTTAACCACTTGATCCTGACCTGAAGTTTTCCTCCCTGACTTTAATAAGTACTTTCAATGCTCCATTGCTGACTTATCATGGGTTTTATTGGTTGTACCATAATAACAGAATGGCATGGTTTTCCTTGCCTGACCACGAAGAATTGGATGCCCATGGTCAGGTACAAATGAAGCAAGTGTTTACTGAAGACCCCAAGGGAAATGACAACCACAGAGCATCTTCCCAAGACTGAAGCTACCCATCACCTACACAGATGCCTCGTTTCATGAAGAAGACTCTGACACAAAGGCCACAGCCACTGATCCTATCCCCCCAAGGAACAGCAGAGTACCTAGAAGCACTGAATGGAATAGTACCCAAGCCACACGCAGTTCTTACAACCAAGCTTTCATCGTTCTCCCCGACCTTTACCCTGGAACACAATGTGCTATATAGAAGCAGCAAATTATAAAAATGTGTTTGGCAGCCCAGATGTACCAGCGCTGGATCAGATCTCAAGGCTGCTCCATTTCCAGTCTGGGGCTCCATTCCTGAGCAAACGTCCTGTAAAGAAATCTACAAATGTTTTTGTGACTGGTGTCCTTGAGCAAGTGTTCTCAATGCCTCTCCAGAGCCATATGGAGCTTGGGCATGCTCGCAATAAATCATTCCTTTGGGTCTCTATCATTAGTTGGCTCTAATCCTCTTAATTCTGTACCTAATGAGGCATTGACTTGGCTAAACAACAACACAAAACCTGGGATAAATTACATTTATTATGGTATGATATAGCATCTGTGTGGAATTTCTGCTCGAGCTACAGGGTCTTTATATGGAGAGTATAAATAATATATATCTTCCTGTGGTAGCAAAATCCAAATATCTTTAACATGCAGCTAGCAGTCATTTTCTAATCACTCAGGAAAATCCACCCTTTTGTTCATGACTTCACTAAACAGCACCAGGCATGCAATTAGGTGAAGACTTTCCTCTCATCTTGAGTCAAGGGCGGTGAGTAGAGAAGGTAAAGTGAGTCTCGTGTCAAAGTTGATTTGTCTTTAAAACAGATGCTGAAGGTAGAAGTTTTTTTTTTAAAGGAAGTTTTTATGGAGTGTGGTGGTTTGAAGGAGAATGCCCACCCCTTCCCATGCTCACAGATCTGAATACTTGGTCACCAGGTAGTGGCTCTATTAGAAAGGATGAGGAAGTGTGACCTTGTTGGAGGAAGTGTGTCACTGGGATGGGCTTTGAGGGTTTTAGAAGCCCAAGCCAGGCCCAGGGGCTCTCCTGCTACCTGTGGATCCTGATACAGAACCCTCAGCTCCTCCCACACCATGTCTGCCCTTACGCCTCATGCTTTCCACCATGATGATAATGAATGTAACCTATAAAACTATATGCGAGCTCCAGTTAAATCCTTTCCTTTACAAGGGTCACCATGGTCATGGTGCCTCTTCACAGCACTAGAACACTGACTAAGGGATGGAGTTAAATCTCAGGTGAATTACAGAGTAATTACCAACATTCCTATGATTTGAGATAGCAAACAGCACCCTTGATGCCCAAATATGAGACTGCCTTGGGTCCAACAGTTTTTAACCGACTGGTTCCTCCATCTGAGGGGAAGGGAGGGAGGGGGCTACAGTGCTTCTCTCAATGAACCCAGAACACAGCTTCGGAAACATTGGTATTACTAGTCCCTTTTATCTCAAGCAATTGCATAGCACGGGCTGGTTCATTGCATATGTTCTTCTAGCATTCTTTCCATCCACCTCTCCACACAATTATGCTAGCCTAATTGTGTGCCAATCATTGGGCTCTTGTGCCAGATTCACGAGGCTCCTGATGGAGCAGCACAGAAGGCAGCTCTGAGCACTTCCCCCCCCCTTGGTTATCGCTCTACCTGTCCCTGGTCTACACCCTAAGTTCCACCATACCCTGCAATCCAGCTAGGAAAAGGAACACACATGATTGGCAACAGAGAAAATAATTTCCATTGTGTATCACTCCTCCTTCATAAATACCCGATCTACTCTGTCAGCTTTGTCTTTCCAACAGTGGTATAGGGAGGCTGGGACTGGGGTAAACTGGTCCCATGCAACCCAGACAGGACCTACTGTCCTAAGGCTGGGCAGATCGTTTACTGACAATACCTGCTTTTCTTAATCCTTCTGTTATTGAATAGGAAATAGAAGACCCAAAGTATGTAAACAAATGTGCATAACAGTTCAATCTTCTACTGGCTAAATACTAATGTCTTATTTCAAAAAGAGTGGTAATACAAAAACACTAAAAATCATTCCCAAACATAGAACCCAGAACACAGGGAGGGGACCTGTGGGTAGGGCCTCACTCATCTGAACAAGCTGGCCAGGAGAGCCCTCTGCTCAGTGGGACCTTTTTGGCAAGTCTGAGGACCAGGTTTGCACAAAAAAAATCTGCTCCGGCAGTTTACCTCACAGACTTCTGCCAAGTTCAGGGTCCACAGACTCCAGAAGACTTCAGGGAGGAGGCAGGCACAATGCAAGCAGGGTAAGGGACCCCCTCACTCGTCTGAACGAATCAGGGTTCACCTCTGTAAAAACAAACGCTTAGCTGCACTTCAGGTCCAATTAATCTTGAGTTAGCTCTACATTTAATAAAAATCAGAGTCAATTACCCTGTTCTGTCAGAGGCTCCAGACGGTGACAGAGTACGTGGTGGTTTGGTTCAAACCTCTTCCCCCACGCTGGTCTCCCCTTGATGCATCTGGGACTCAAAAGCTATGATTGAATGAGCCTTCAGATGCACAGGTGTTCAGCTCACTGGGGACACCACACAACGATTCAAATGCAGTGGCCATTAGTGTCCAGTCTCATTCTTTTCATGGCCAGGAAAGGCTAAACAAGAACACTTTGGGACAAGAGCCCTTGTAGAATGGAGTGGGAGGGAAGAAAAGGTCATTGAAGACCCTCAACAGGGACAGTGTGTGCAGCAACTTCTGGAAGTAATCAGGAGGAGTGAGCCAAACAGCTGATAAACATTCAAGTCCAGACAGTCTTACATGGCCAAGTCCAGGAGATCTGACTGCCTGAAGCAGGTCCAGGAAGGAGACTAAATCAACCTGGGCCCATCGAAAGCACGGGGAGGTCCAAGGGCATAGGAAGTTTTAAAGTTTGCTTTTTGTTTTGTCTTTAGTAAGTGAGATTCCCCGATTACAGTCTAGTCAACGGGCAGTCAAATGCTACATCAAAGGAGACACGGTGATTTACAGCAAACACATGGATCAAGGGTTCCTCTGGTTACCAACAAGCCCACACAGGCTCCTGCCAAATGAAGCCACCAAATGCCCAAGGTTGTGATCCGAACTAGACCAGTGTCCACGTGTCCCCTTCCCAGAAGATTCCCACAATGTTTTCTCAGCTTCTAGTCCTGACAAGTATGAAAGTTGTTTTTAATATCTTTCAGTAAAAAGAATAGTGGAGTTTCAAGGTATTTGCTCATTGAAATATCTAGGGGTGATAAGTGTCTCAGATGTTCTCTAAGTCTTCCTTTCAAGTGATTTGTTTATGGATCCAAAATTTCTTCTTTAGTTACATGAAGACAATTCCTGAGTAATCACTTATCTGCAGAAAGTAATTCAGCTCTAATTCGAGTTTAACCTCTGTTCTGACATATTCCAAGCACACACACACACACACACACACACACACACACACACACACACACACACACCAGAATTGTTGGCATCAAAACCCTCCCAATCAAAGCCATTGCCTATTGTGAACCTTTAAAGTGATCGTCTAGACAGGGCCAGTGGCTTCTTGCAATCTGCTAGGGTACCCAGCACAGCAAGGTTATTCTTCTCCTTCTTCATGACTGATAGTAATTAGTATTTAAGTTTCACTGTGCCTGCTTGAGACACTCACTGCACAAGTTACCCTGGCCTCATAGTTAGAAGCAGACATCTAGTAATTTCCTTTGCTCTAACAACTTTTACTCTGGGTACTAACACTAAGCCAAAGGCTGTCTGAATAAAGAAAAAAGATATACCGAATACCCTGTTCTCACTAACAACAAGTGACAATGAACGCTCATCTGGATACACAGCCACACCAAACCCTAAATTGAGGGCCACTCCACCTTGTCAGAGCAGCCTGTTAGGCCTACAAGTTATTGCAGTATAAATAAAGCTGTCTATGGGAGGGGTCACTGGTAAGAGCAGTTACAGATTGGAATGTCCTCGTGTGATAGGGTCAAACATTTGTCTTGAGTAAAATAAGAGCATTGGACTTGATTCTAAAAACAAAAGTCAAAAGACCATGTTCTATGATTTCAGGACTCCCTAGTGGGGAGCTAGAGGCACTAAGCACATTAGTACACCGTTAGCAACTGGGTCAAGTTCAGCAAAGTGCTCTCTAAATCCATGCTGACTTGGCCAGGCCTTGGGAGAAACAAACAAAAAAAAAAAAAACCCTCTAAAACAAGGTTGGGTTGAATAGTTATTTCTCTGAGGAAGGGTAAATATGAGTGCCAAACTCTTCCCATAGAGGAGTAGTTTGCTTTGAGAGACTTAGAAGTTTCTGTGAAGCAGATCTGATCAGCAAATTCCATCGCTCTTTCTTTGCAAAAAGAAATGTATAGCTCATGTTTCTTGTTTCATTCTGGTTTTGAAGTGTTTATATCAAGTGCAAAGAGCAGGCACCTCTCCAGTCATATGTCAGAAACCCTTAGGATCACCAAATAGTTTGGCAAACTAGAGGCAAGAAGAGCAAGAAGCCAGGACCATGGCCTATATCAATGAAGCTCTGCAGAGAGAAAAAACAAACAAGCAAATAAACAAACAACACAAAATAAAAAACTCAGGATTGGAAACAAAGCATCGACTTAGGAACAGCTGGAAAAATTGGGAAGCTCACTTCCAGTCATAAACAAATTAAGTCAAGCAGCTTGAAAGAACAATGACTTACAAGTAAAAGGGACAAATATTGAAATAGAAATTTATCTCCCCCCACCCCCAAAATAAATTCTTTAGAAGTACACATAGAGAAATCAGGAGACTTATGAACCTGCTTAGATAAGTTTGGACTAAAAACTAGGTAAAGAAATATTTGGCAAGTATGAGGACACATAAATCAGCTGGCCCAGATGACACAGGCCCCTAGGGAGCACAGGAATTTAACTAATATGCTTACCGAACAATGGTGTAGTAAAAATGAATAATTATTTCTGAAAAACTGCCTTATACTCAGGGGAATGTCAGACAATTGGAAAAAGGCCCAACAACATGTGCTATTGATACAGAAAGAAACAAAAGAGAAGAGTAGTTTTTTTTTAAAAAATCAGTGACTGATGCATGCTGTGGTGGGTTTAAAAATTGAGGGAATAATATTAGGGAAGTAAAAATTTTAAAAGTTAGAAAAAAAAAACAAGGATAAATAAACAGAGAAAAAGCTGTAGGTCATTGGCTCACACCCACAACACGCCTAGGGGAGTGTCTTGAAGATTTCAATGCTGTGCTGGATATTATTAAGAATACAAGGCCCTGTGATCCATCCAATAGCTGACTGTGAGCATCCACTTTTGTGTTTGCTAGGCCCCGGCATAGCCTCACAAGAGACAGCTATATCAGGGTCCTTTCAGCAAAATCTTGCTAGTGTATGCAATGGTGTCAGCGTTTGGAGGCTGATTATGGGATGGATCCCTGGGTATGACAGTCTCTAGATGGTCCGTCCTTTCGTCTCAGCTCCAAACGTTGTCTCTGTAACTCCTTCCATGGTGTTTTGTTCCCAATTCTAAGAAGGGGCAAAGTGTCCACACTTTGGTCTTTGTTCTTCTTGAGTTTCATGTGGATCACAGGGCCCCCAGTGGAGGAGCTAGAGAAAGTACCCAAGGAGCTAAAAGGATCTGCAACCCTATAGGTGGAACAACAATATGAGCTAACCAGTAACCCCCGGAGCTCGTGTCTCTAGCTGTATATGTATCAGAAGATGGCCTAGTCGGCAATCAGTGGAAAGAGAGAGGCCCATTGGTCTTGCAAACTTTATATGCCTCAGTACAGGGGAATGCCAGGGCCAAGAAGTGGGAGTGGGTGGGTAGGGGAGTTGGGGGGGCGGGTATGGGGGACTTTTGGGGTAGCATTGGAAATGTAAATGAAGAAAATACCTAATTAAAAAAAAAGAATACAAGGGATGGGGAGGAAATTTAGGATGGCCGTGCAACATCTCAGGAAAGAGTTCACTGTCATCGTTAGTCTGAAGATTCAACAACAGGGGTGGGTGGAGGGGGGTGGGGACAGATGAGAATTATAGAATCACAAATATGGTATTGAGCTGCCTAGTTGTCCTAAGGTTTCTACAACCTGCCATCATGCGGATATAACCCAAAAGGTGGATGACCCTCGAGTGTTACAAAATTTATGGATCATACTCAGGTGGGGAATTCTCCCCAAAGACTTGAGGGGAAGGAGGAGGGGAAAGTAAGCAAACTTGGCTACATTTGGACAAGGAGTGAGCCAAAAGAACTTGCTAGAAACAGATATGACCAGGCTGGGGGTAGGGGGGCGCAGGGAATTGAAAGCAGCAACATTTGGAAATGAGAGCGTTGGCCACGAACTCCCACCAAGCAGGTACAAGACGGATGAGATGGAAGGCAGACGTTAGCGTTCATGACTCTGTCAAAATCTATGTTTAGAGCACATGACCCCAGAGTGATGTTTAGCCTGTAAGGGAAAACACCACCCTCTTTCCTCCCTAAAATGATACAGCAAAGGTGAAAACAAGGAGAAGTGACAGACAGGGGCCAATGCTCAGGACCAGACGGTGGCAGCTGCCTTTGCGCCGCTTGCTCAAACTCATTACTCATGGGACCGTGGGATGCAGGAATCATCTTGCATATGTACTTTGTAGATGTGGACTTAGGAATCTAGCTGTCTGGAAGGCACAACTGTGTGTCCATTCATCTTGACATTAGATGTTGTTTCTGATCCCTCCTGTTCTGCCTTCTAGCATCTGCTCAGAAAATTCCTTTTTTCCCTCCCAAGGTCTTCTTGAGGAAAAGACTGCGCTTTCCCCAAGGTTCTGCATGCTTGTTCTTTATTACTGAGTAACCCCGAGTCCAGAGCATGCCTGACAGTTCACAAGTATTTGATAATACTTATTATTAAATGGTCCCCTTCCTAGGAGTGAGTGATTCCTTTTTACCAAGTACAAACTCTTTATTCATCTACAAGGGGCGGGGGTGGCGCCTAGGTTGAAAAACAACACTTAGAAAACATTAAGAGCATACAGACCCAGAACTTATGAGAAAAGCAATAGGAAGCACCTTGCTGATTTGTTTTCTAGAACATTCCTTTACATCCATCCACTAGCTAAGAAAAGCCCACTTTTTAACTGATAGACATTCCTTGTCTTGGCTGAATGTCTAGCAGACGTTAAAGAGAATGACCTCAAGTGCTAGAGTATGAAGAAGAAGGAATGGGATCCCTCAGTCTAATGCTATTGGCCTCTCCAGGGAAGAAAGCGGTGTGAGGGAGTCTGTTCCCACAAGCCACCTGAAAAGTGACAAGTGACCGGTCAGCCTCGGGCTTTCTTTATGTGACACTGAGCAGCTGAATAAAGACTGGGAAAAAAAAACCCAAGCCCAAAACCCAAAATCAAACAAACCATATTTCCACGATTGAAGAAGCACTGTCTGTTTTTAAAGAACACAGTGTTCTTCCTCATCTCCTTCACCTCTCCAGTCTTATTTTGAAGCCTTAGATGCCATGTCTCGAGGCTCCAAAGCAGACGGTGAGTATCTAGGGGCTTTCACTGGGGGCGGGGTGGGAGGGTGGGTGGGATCAGCATCTCTCACTGACTTCAGAATCCTTTCGTGACGTCTCAAGGAATTCTGGTTCCCTGATGAGCGGAACCCAAGGAGACCAAGGAGAGATGATGCCCACGTGTAGTCAATGAGCTTGTGTGTCACTGCTGGGTCCTCACAACCCTCACTGGTGTCACCACAGATCCTAGGAGCCACTGTCCAAGGACATGCACTTAAAGCATGGCAGAGCCTAGTCTGCCTAGCTTCAGTTTATGTGAGTGCTCATCCTAGAGTGCCACAGTCAAGTCACCATCAAGGTTTGTGTCAGACCTCTATCCTGCTGCCAGTGACCAGATACCTAACATTTTAAAATTATTTTATTTAGTGTGTGTGTGTGTGTGTGTGTGTGTGTGTGTGTGTGTGTGTGTGTAGATCTCAGATGTCATTCCTCAGGAGCCATTTACCTTGATTTTTAAAACAGGGTCACTCACTGGGACCTGGCACTCATCAATTAGGTTAAACTGGCTGCCCCCCCCCCCAAAGCCCCAGGGGTCGGTCCTCCTGTCTCTGCTTTCTCAGAAGCAGTTTATAAATATCAATGCAAGGATGCCCAACTTCTCAAGTGGCTGCTGGGCTTGAACTAAGGTCCTTACACCTAGCCCCACCAGATACACCCTTCACAAAAACTGTGGTGACATCTTCTAAAAATGAAGGACTACTCCAACACATGTTCAATAGAGGTTGATCCTCTTTAATCTATCATCAATGAGCTCATAAGACCAAATATATTTGTGGCTGACCACTTTAATGAATGTCACTGGGACTAAGGCAAGATGAAAAGACATGGAAATTTTTGAGGGAGCATATGAGAAGAGAAAGGAGCCTCTCATTTTAGAGTCTGGCTAAAGTCTTTTGCTAGCAAAGAACCAAGAATCTCAGCATATAGAGATGCTGGCTATTCACATCACTCAGGGAAGGCACTCCCTACCCTGGAAGCCTATGTAAACTTTGTATACGTTGTAAATTTTTTAAACCCTCCAGGCTGGAAAGTGGCCAGGCCCCTCCCCAAGCCTTCCCTAACTGTCATAATGCCATTTCCAGCCTCAGTAACTGTCACCAAAGTCATCTCCAGCCCCTCAATAGGACCCCACCCAGATTATGCTAATTTTAGGTGAAAAAGTCTAAACAGGAAAACCTACCAATCCCCAAGCTTCCCCAAACACAGGACTTCAATCCCACCAATCCTCACTTTGGAAATTTTGGCCCTAGAAAGTCCCACCCCCCCAAGCCCTATATAAAGGCTGTGTCTGCTCAGTTCCCTGCTGTCCTCTCAGGGATCAGAGACAGTTTGTTGCCTGGTGTGACTCTCTCATCGGAAGAAGCCCAAAGGCAATGAAGAGAAGAAGAAAGAAGTGGAGTAGGGCTAAGGCCCCTCAGCCCCTCAGCCCCTCAGCCCCTCAGCCCCTCAGCCCCTCAGCCCCTCAGCCCCTCAGCCCCTCAGCCCCTCAGCCCCTCAGCCCAGCTGGGGATACCTTCCCCTGGGAACTGTAAGTTCTCTGCTGAGGAGACTTCCTCTCAAAGCTATGTAGTTCCTGGGCTCCCTTGTCTCAGGATACCCTTCCTTTGGGATACCTTCTCCCCCCAGAACTGTGTAATTCCTGGGCTTCTGAGTGCAGCATGTCCTCCCTTCTGAGCAGGAAGTCCAACAATATTAATTTTACATAGAGATATTTTCAAATAGTAATATTAAGATGGAAGTAAAAAACAGGTGTATCCCCCTGAACATCTATGACCTGAGTTTTCTGGAAATCTCACAAAGAAGACTGGTAAACAGATAAGATAGTGCACATACATACACACACACACACACACACACACACACACACACACACACACCTTGTCCAATATACCCTAGAACCAGTTTTTTAATTTTGTTTAATTTTCACAGTGACCCTTGGAAGATAAACTGCTTCAGAACTCAACATACCACATATATGACTATTGTCATATTAAAGTCACACATTAAAGTGTGACTCTCATGAAAAGCACCTACCCACATATGGGTATGCCTTATTCTTTCCATAAGAGCCTCTCTATTAAACCCTTGCTGCTCAAACCCATGTTAAAAATTCCCTGTAACAAACTTCTGACTCTGCTTTATTAATGCCTGATCCTGACATTTCTTTTCTCTGTAAAGTTAAGGATCTACCTTGATATTTTTCCTAAATGGGAGAAGAGATCCTTAGGCTGCTCCAAGTGACAGCATGGAACTGTGTCCCTTCCCTGCCACTCGTGACAGAGCACCTTGAAGCCGCCCTCTTGATCATTTTTAGCTATAAAGCTCATCTTCAACATCACTTTAACAGGCCAGAAAAACTACCCACATGTTCTACCCGGAGGACATTAATCTAGAAAGCTCCACATCAGAATCCATCTTCATCCTTCAACCTGGCTTGATCTGGTGTGAATTACAGGCCTGGAGTAACTTGAAGACGTGCTAGTAATCCTACTGTCATGGCAACCATGGGAGATGCAGGGGGTTGGGGGGGGGGGGATCAACTGCTTGAGTTCCTATGGGGTTCCCTGTGGATTCTTCCTAAACCTCAGGGCACCTCACTGCTTTGCTGCAGAAAGTGTCTTCTGCCCTTGCTTCACAGGTCAGCTGAGGCTGGTAATGTTTACAGCACACTCTCAGGGCTGCAGGTGACCAAGTCCTTCATGTATCCTCCGGGTCTTGATCCCAGGGAGCAAGCACTATCATTATGAGAGGCTCAGGCTCAATCATCTACTGAAGGGTATGTGGCTGTTAAGGGCCTAGTCCATGTGTGAACTCAGATCTAAGTGGCTTCAGAGGCCATACTTTCTTCTTTGCCTTTTCAAAATGCTTTTTATTAGTGCAGAGTAATTATATTAAAAATGAGCTTCACTAGGACATTTTCAGACCACCAAAGGACAACAAACTGGTGCTTGTAGTTTGCCACAGAGCTTTGTATAGGAGAACCCTAGAATCCGGTAAAGACCCTGGGATGCCGCATTCAAGTCTACAGCTTTACCATCAGATGGCCCCAGGTTGTAGTTGTACGAAATTGGACAGGGAATTCCCATGATACCCTCTTCAGAGCATGCCCAGGAAGTCAGACTCCAACTGAGGATACTCAAGTTTCTCATGGGTTATGTGTGTCACACCTGTGGTATTATGTTGCCCAAAGCTGTTAGCCAAAAAAATGCTAACAACTCATTTTATTGCTCCTGAGGGCATATGTCATACAATAACAAATGCATCGTATGCAGCAAAATGTCATGACTTATTCAGGGTCACATAGCCTGTCACTGAGAGGACTGAGTCACTTGGGTAAACTATAATGCCTCAGTTTCTCCCTTTATAAAACAACTTGTTGAATTACCTCCAAGATCCCTGGAGGCTCTAAATAGCTACAGTGCTGGGCCACAGGTGTCACTAGACTCCACCAGCGTCCAAGGAATGTGCTGGCTTGAGTCATCTCCTTCTAATTGAGGAAGGGGCCTGTGGATGGGGACGAGGAAGCAGATGCTATGGTGTCAAGGTATCCAGAGGGAGCCGAATAGCTGAGGAGTGACTCCTCAGGAGGAAGAGAGAAGGTGTGGTCCAGGATCTGTGGCAGAAGCTAAACATCGAGACAAGTGTGGCCCTAGTCTGCTGACAAACAGCTCAGGCGTCTCCAAAGATGTCACCCTGTCCCAGCTCCAGAAGTCACACCTCTCTAGTAAAGCAGGGAAGGAGGGGCCGTGTCACCAATCCCTCTTCTCTGATCTCTGTTTAGCCATGCTCAATGGGGACAAGGCTGGGTTCCAAATTTCACCAAATCAAAGATGTTGGTAATTGTGAAGTGTGTTATTTTACAAATCATCAAGAGCAGCAGGGCCGCTTTTCTCTGTGTGTTTTAGAGATATTTAGATGTTTTAGGGTTGCCAAATCCACAACACTAGGACTTCCTCTGTGCCAGGCGCTGTATTAAATGCTTCATGTTTTATTCAGTGCTCACACAACCTGTGAGGTAGGTGCTGTTACCTTCCTCTCTTTGTGAGAAAAGCCAAGGGAGGCTGAGCAACTTGCCCCAAATTTCCCAGAGTATTTCTGGTACCCATTCATCAAGTCATCCCACCTGCCTCTTCTCATTAGGACCACCTGGCTATAGTGTCCAGGTGGAGAACCGACTCGCCCTGTGTCGGTATGGCTTCCTCCTTTCTCACTGTCTGGGTAGAGTTACTTAGTGAAGGGAGAGGCTTGGGAAGGGTGCCCAGGCCCTGAGGAGAATAAGCAAGAATGAAACAGGAGAAATGGGCCTGAAGGGACCACCAAGCCTGCTTCTCTGGAAGGATGCAGGAGAACAAGAAAGCCAGAGTCAGGAGGAAAGATTACCATGAGACTGGGCCTGGCTCGGGGTTCCTGGTACATGGTTCGAGAGCCCAGTTGGGCTTAGCAGTCTTACCACTTTTGTTCTTGCTTAAATACATTTCAGTCTCAGTACACCTAACTCCCAATGTGCCACCCTGGATGTCTCCAGGGGAGAGAGGCCTCTGAGAATGTAAGAGAAGGACAGTTCTTTTCCTCTCTAAGGGACAATGACTACGAAAAAAAGGATGTCTGCTGGTTTAGTCTGGAAGTTTTATTTGGCCTGCAAAATCGGGCCATTTCCTGCCCGTTCCTTCCAAGACCCACCCCAGATTGTCGGGGAGAAATTGTCCTCTGTTAACCTGAGAATGTTGTGTTCTTCTGCCAAGGAGTCCAGAGACCGTCTTTCTCAAGCGGCAGTCACCAAAGTGTGAGTGAGGGACTGGGGACAGGGTGAGGGGAGGCTGCACTAAAGCTCCAGCAACTTCTTGGGTCTTTTAAAATGGTTTCATCCATGTTCAATAATGCATTAATGTAGTAGATGTAGTAGATGAGCAAAACGTATAGATTCCTATAGTATGATGATACATATAAACCATGTACAGATGAACTATATTACTATTCATATAAATATATATCTGTGATAGTACATATGGAAATATAGGCATATGTCCATGAAGCTATACATAGCTCTGTATAGCGCTAACTATAATCAACAGTCATATAAATATATTCTTTACTGATATAAGCCTAATGATTTAAAAATTAGGAAACTATTATCCTGGGTGAAAGATACTCTGGCTTTATGCTCTTTAAGGTCTCTCTAAATATCTTGGGTGACTTTGTCACCAACAAACTGAACTCAGATAAAATAGCAGGTAGAGTCACAAGGACTTTTGCGTGCAATGCTTTGGGTCATTCCTTAGGATTTCTTCTGCTTGGATGGTAACTTACAATCTCTATTAGTCTAGCATTTGTGCTTTGTCAAAGCTATGTTTCTCTAAATTCACTTTAACGACACTTTTCCATCCATGCAGTGTGAGTGAGGAGGAGAGGGAGAAGGAGGAGAAAGAGTGAAAGACAAATTAGGTAACAAGTTGCAAACAAACTGCCATAGAAATATAATAAAATGGTAGAGAAAATTAGAACTGACTGGTTATTTGATGACAAGAAATTATAGGTCCCCGTCTGTGTGTAATATTAGTGTTGTGGACACATTTCTTCACGATTGGCCCTTTTCTTGGGAGTGGTAGCACATGGCTACAACCCAAGAACTGGGGAGGGAGGTAGGAGGAGCCTGAGTTCAAGGCCAGCCTGGGCTTTATAGTGATTTCCTCTCTTAAAAACTACAAACCAGCAACAAAAAAAGTACAAAACAAGACAAAAACCCCAAACTAAACAAAAACCATCTTTTAAAGATGAAATGCTGAAATATTTACAGATTAAAAACGATAATCATGTCTAAGATTTGCTGCCAACAATTCAAGGGCACACAGATGAAAGAGATCTGACCATGGACTGAGAAAGATGGATATGAGGGACCCAGAAGTTCTTTATTTTCTTTTTTCCTTTTGCTGTCCAACGTTTTCCACCAGAGCAAGTTTAAAATGAAGGCGAAAAAAAAAAAAATAAAAATGAAGCAAACCTGAAACTATAGGACAATTGAAGATGTCCTAACTTTGCCTGACAGAGTCACATGACTAGAAAGATGAGCACAGTTGGCCAAACCTTGAGTAGAATCTTGAAACTGTTGGGTTTGGATGGAGTAGAGGTTTTTTAAGAAGAGCATTTTATATCAGACAGTGAAGAGTTAGCAACAGAATTGCTTCACTAACTCACAAAAGAGAACTTGTGGATTACCAAGGGGGGAAAAAAAAAAACAACAACACAAAAACAAAACAAAAAACATGGAACAAGGTCGCCATGCTCTGTGGACATCAAAGAATCAGTACAAAGAAGCCTTCAATGAGCCTAATATAAATGGACCAGAAATATACAGCTTCCATTTCCGTCCAAATCTGTAAGTCTAAAACTTAAGGACAAATGGGAAAGCATGTGTTGAAGGCTGGGTACAGAGTTCAGTGGAAGAACACTTGCCTAATGTGGGAGGCCTGGGGTTCTTCTCTCAGAACCGCCCTGTGACCGAAATGCTTTGAAGACATTCACTGAGCCCAAAACCACTCTCCCCAAACTGATCTTTACCCTTGTTGGAACATGATGGCCCCACCTCAGACCCTATCTTACTTGTAAACTTTATCTCCTTCCACTTGGGTCCTATCAAAGCTTCACCTCAGCTACTCAAAACATAGAAGCAAGAACACATATAACATATAAGCAAGAAAATTACAGATAACTTCCCCCCCTCCCCTTTCAAGATCAGTGAAAAAGAAACATTTTTTTTTGAGATTCAGTAGGGACAACATTTGCAGACAAATCCATAAAGCTAAGGCAGTTAGTGTGGATTCAAATGTGTTTGGGGGGGGGCAATAACACAGCGGCAATGGGGAAGAAATAGATGATGAAGTCATTCCTCTTGTTCCATCTCTTCCTCCTATACCCATGGTAGAATACAACTGCAGGAATTTAGATGTACCCGAATGGATCGCTATTCACATGAAGCTCCGAAGAGGATGCTTCCCTGCTTTCTATCGTCCATGGACCAACAGCTGATGTCAGCAAGGGAGGAAAAAGAAACACAGTGATGATTACCGTTGTGAGACCTTGACCCAGAAAAGGGAGAGCCAGTAACTGGACCACCTAGTGAGCGACAGACAAAACCAAGGCAAGCAGTCCTCTCACTTTCAAGCCCAGAATGCCCAACTATATTTGACTGACAGCTCTTTGGCCTGCGAGCCCCAAAGCAATGTCTCTGGTGTAGAATGCCCATATGACTCGTCAGAGGTGTGCTTGGCAGATTGCCTTGAGAAAAGTTCTTCTAGGGAGGTGGTGGGTGTTTAGTGTCCTTGGTCCTAAGACACTTGGTGGGTGAGCAGCGTCCCTGTGCCCTTGACTTCTGGACTGGACTCAGTTTTCAAGGCTATACACAGCGTTCCCACTTCTCTTGCTGCTCTCAGCAGTTTCTCCAGGAGGCCTTACCCCTCCACAACCTTAAATGATCTAAGCAGCAAATTTAGAATAACTCAGCTTCTCTAGTACACACAGTTCTGGCGGCTCAGACCACTCTCATGTAGAACAACTATCTCACGGGGGGGGGGGGGTAAGGGGGGGGCAGGGACTAGGAAGCAACTTCTCTCTCCAGATCCTGGAAATGGCTACTGTGAATAGTGAGTGATTCCACCTCCAAATCAAAAATATTTATCTGACTCCAAGGTAGAGAGAGAGGGGGGGTGCTCTTCAGCTTTCTGAGAAGTTGCAGAGCTAAGCAATAGCATTAATCTCATAGTTATGTGTTCTAGTAACCATGCTGAACTGCCTTGTGGAGAACTCCCTACAGTGGAGAGTTCATGTGCTTTGAGAGGGAACTTTGAAGGTAGAAGCAGCCTTTCAATTTTCAGTACTTTTTCTTCAGGCTTTGCTGTGGGCACTGAGATACACGCTATACTTCAAGCATCAGTACTTTTCCCTGGAGTTCTTGCTAAACTAAAGAATTGTTAACGAATGCCACAGTAGGTCACTGAGCGGGTGATGCCTACTTCAGTTCAGCAACTTCAGAGCTGTGTTCTGGAACATCTGCGAGGGGCTTAGCTTGAGTTATGGTGAGCAATTTACAACTTGTTTATAAATTTTTTATTGCAGCGTGTCTTAGTAATGGATGGGCCAAGATGGGAAACAACCCCATTCAGTTTCAGTCCTCGCGCTTCAGGTTGTTCAGCAGGTGGGCATACATCCCTCAACCACTATCTGGTGAGTAGAACTCTAAGTTCTTAGTGACGCCCAGACAGGAGGTCACAGACACACCAAGCATAGAGGTAGCTTTTATCAGAGAAGTCAGGAGATGATGGCTTCCGGCCAGAACAAAGGGCTCTTGAATGCTGCCACAGACTCACCTGGGAAAGCTTGATCCCTATAGAAATGGGAAATGGTGGCCCACGTGGGTGATCTGGATAAGTCAAGGAGGAAAATGGCGGCTCCATCCCAAAAGAGGTAAATTTTACTAGGATTGAGTTAAAGCCAAGAATCATGAACTTGAAAACGCACTCTAGGTGGTCCTGAGAGCCCACCCGTTCTCAGGCCCCTGTGTATATACATGTCCCTACATGCCCCCTATCCACATGCTGGAGAGGAGAGAACTCAAGGAACACTCTTAATAGTGAGGATCTTGCCTGTGTTCTCTTTGGGCTCTAAGAAGGTCAGAGAGAGAAGTTTTTAGCTCAGTACTGTTGTGTATACGGTTGTGGGTTTGTGGTGCCAAGGGCAGAGGCCAGACTCTGAACACGTGCGGGAGGTGCCCTCTCACAACCATGCATCTCCAGCCTCAGGACTTGCTTTGACAGTTCATACTCTGGGAGTGCCCTAGATTCCCTGCCTCCAACTACAGATTGTCACCCAGTACCTTGGCTTTAGGATTCTCCTGCTGGGTTCCCTCTCCTGTAAGCTAAGGAAGGCAATAAGTGACAGCGATTGTGCTTCAAGAAGGACCTAGCTGCCAGTCAGAAACTCTCAGTCCTGGGGGTCAAACTGAACATACATGAGTAATCAGCTGGCTGGGACACAGTATTATTGCTTGGGATTAAATTACTTTTAAATTAAATTTGAATGCACATAATGAATTACACACACACACACACACACACATACTTTAATATACATTCTGTAGGTGGCCATGGATCTTTGCCTTCTACCTAAGTGACTTCTATATTAAACATTTCCTACCTGGATCTTGTAGGTGTGAGTCGGGACAGACAGTCCTGGACTAAATTTTGAAACATTTGCTGACTAGCTCCAGTATCCTAGGTAGGTCCCCAGTGGTGCTGAGAACTTGGTGCTAGAGAGAAGGGGACTCAAGGGAGACTCTGCATGTGGAAGCTGAGAGGACACAGAACAAGCTTCATCCAGGTGGTATTAGAGCCAAGAGCAGAGGGAAAGGAAGCCAGCCAATCCCCATGGTTCTGTCTCTGAGGTCCGGGTACCCGTGGTAGATAGGAGATCAAAGCTCTTTATCTCAAGGGCACACAGCCACCTCCTGCTGTCTCTGGGGTATTAAAGACTGAGCAGTCCCCTCATGGTTGAGAATTAAATTGTCAAAGTTTTGTAATAACCAGGATTTGATAAAAACCACTGCTACTTGCTATTTGGAACTGCTCTTGAGATCCCATTTGAACCCCAATTCCTACCTATACTTCAAGGTCCAGCTCACACCCCAAAGTTCTCTGAAAACCAGAAGTGGACAATTTTTTTTTTTTACTTCCTCAGTAACTGGAAACTTCTAACAAGTTCTGACCACAATGCCTTTAGAAATGTTATCCTAGAAATTCTGTAGCACCAGGCTTTCTGGAGAGCTTCAGAGGGGCCTGCTCTGTCCACTCAGAGGATTTGAGAGACTTTGCCTCAGGGTTCATATATATACAGGAAGAATATTTTTACACTAAAATGAAAAGCTTTCCTTTAACAAGCTTGTTAAGACTGAGAGTAGCTAAATGGAGGGGCTCTTCTATAGCATCTAAAGTAGGCCAAAGGGTGGCAACCTAAAGTTAACTCTACTCAGAATTGTGAACATGACCTTATTTAGATAAAATGCGTTAGGACTGAAATTAAACTAGGCTAAGGGTCTCAAGATAGGACCATGCTCATTATCCAACTGGGTCCAAGCATGGTGGCAATATCCTTATGAGAAGATGCTGTGGCTTCCTAGCATGTTCACAGTCCTAGGTGTGGTACCTGGTACTGCAGGTAAACAAACAAACAAACAACAACAACAAAAGTGGAGGAGAGGAGGGAAAGAGACACAAACAGAAAAGGAAAGGATGCAGAAGGCCTTATATAGACAGAAAAGGAAACTACAGTTGCAAAGCTTAGAATGCTTAGAGCCAGCAGACACTGAGGACAGGGAAAGGCTTTCCCCTACAGCTTGACAGTGGGTGTGGACTTATATCCTGATTTCAAGTATGTGGACTCCAAAACAGTGAAAAAATAAGTATCTAGATACCCAGTTTGTGGACATTTGTTTCAGCAGTCATGAGAAAATAACACAGTGATTGGCAAGGATGCAGGTGGGTGGGATGGACAGAAAGAATGAAAGTGGCCTTGGATTCCAGAGACTGAAACCTCAGCCACCATCAGGAGGGGAGAGGAAGCTCTGCCACTCTACAGTGTCAAGAAAGGCTTTTGCAACGTCATAATCTCCCCAGAGGCCCTCACAACTCAAGATAAAGCCACACACTTTCTCTTTGAGCTTTCTGCTCTCAGGTAAACCAGTGTTACTTTTCTGTTAAGTGGACCAGGCACTTCTGTAAAATAAATGACTTGCCTCAAATGTCTTTTTCTATTTGTCAAGCATTCATTGAGTAGCTACTGCCTTTGACAGACTAATTAGTGTGAATAAATACAAAGACGACTGATTGTCTCCACACATCCATGAGTGGTATTGCAACTTAGATAAGCTTTTTCTAACCAGAGCTCTATGAACCCTGTTTAGATTCTCTTGTTCTCTGTACTGACCCTGGACATCCCATCACCTAGGCAACTGAGGCAGGAGAATGAGAGTTCTGGGGCAGCCTGGTCTACACTGAAAGATCCCATCCCTTGGGGGAAAAAATCATTCTTACTGTAGTTTCTGTCTGGTTACCATGGGGGAATTTTGTAAATACTGTAAACTGAGCAACATATCCTCTGTGTCTGGTGGAAAGCAGCCATAGTAGTTAGTAATTCTTTCAACAAAGGAGCCAGAAAAATACTTAAAGTTATGGGCCTAAGTTATTTCCTCTCATAAAATAGATCCTAGTCATGTAGGAAAGTATATTTATATTTTAGAAGTACACTGTGAAGTAGTTGAGGGTGAAATTTTATGATAGCATAATTTACCCAAGACTATTTTAAAGATATACATATATATGTATATGGTTCATCTTTGTATGTGTGTTTGCATGTATTTTTTGAGGCAGGGTCCTGCTATGAAGTTACATAGGCTTGGATGGCCTGGAGCTTGCTAAAATATTAGTCTTGAGATTGTTATGATGGGAATATAGGTATCAAAATGGCACAGTTCTCTATTTTCTATAGGTTTAAAAATGATCCAAAATAAAAGTAAAACTTACACTTCTAGATGCATAAGATTATCTTTCTCTCTTACTGACATTGCACCTGTTTTCAGGTATCAGCTCTGATGGCAATAGAAATCCCTTATACAAGACACACATGTCTGCTTGCAAGCTATGGTCTTAATTGCTCTCTTAGTTCTTTTTATGGAAAGGGGAAGAAGTCACATCTATCAAGAAAAGGCTAAGCACGAGCACACACACGGACACACATCAAGCAGCTTAGCACAGAAGTGGGGAAATGCATGTTGGAGAAGCAAGCAGCACACCCATTAAAATGATGTTTTCTATTAAGTCACAAAGCACTAAGCGTGCTGCTTCAACTGCTGTAAGGCATTTTATTCATGCATATACAATCTATGTAGAATTACTGCCAGAAACAAATCCAGCTAGGAAAGCGACTCAGAAACTCCCTCCATCCATTACACACACACACACACACACACACACACACACACACACACGGAGTTGTGGGCACTGAGAGGGGACTCACAGTTCCGAGTACAGGAAGTGCAGGTTGCCCACATTGTCAATGTAGTTAGCTGGACTCAGCCAGGGCAGGACCAGAAGCAGCAGCGCCTTCATTTTCCGAGCAGTCTGCCGCCTTCCTCCTGACCACCTCCTGCCAGCCCAGTGTAGCCTGTTTAAGCAAATCTATTCATTTCCCCACAATCAGAAGATAATAATGCACCCGACTTGGAGCCTGTAGATTAAGGCATACTATAAATCATGAGCCTGTAAGAGGATTAGCTCTGGGCATCTCTGATAAAGCGATGGGAGACCGGAGAGACCCACCATGGTTGGCAAGAGGGCTTAGGCTGAAGGCAGCAGGCTGATGAATGCCTGGGAGAGGGATGGGCCCCTCCTGCAGGATTCGGACTGGCTCTCCTGAAGCAGCTGGTACGTTTACATCACTGGCCTGGAACAGCCTGGCTGGGAGTGAGGCTGTGTTGGAAGAGGGCACGGGCATGGCACATTCAACTCCACTCCACACGGGTGAATGCGTGAATAATCAAAAGCCATACTGCAGCCTGCTGCAGAGAGATGCTCAAAATAGCATCTTGGGAGCCAAGCCTGGAGTCTCTCAGCTTTGTGATGTCGATTCCCAGGAGGTGCGGAAGGAGGAACCACCCCTCCTGAGCTTGGATGCTTTACCCTTCTCCATCCTGACACAGAATGATGCCTGTGGCCAGTTGTGAAGACAGGCTCCCCAGAAGACCAGACTGTTTTCTTTGAGAATACTAATGAGCCCAAATAGACATCGGTACTGTGTAAACGGGGTTTTGTCCGTGAGAAGGGAGCCATCCTTGTTCTTCCCTGTGGACTAAGCTCTGGCATTTGTTGCAGTACCTGAACCTCAGTTACTGACATGACTATAATATACATCTTTGCTTGTGGGGACCTGACCCCATTACTTCTTCCAGCTTAAAGTTGGATGGGGGTTATGGGCCCTAGCTCTGATGGCCAAGACACTCCCAAGACTCCATATTCAAGAAGTGTTCATGTATCTCGCTAACTCCAGGGGCTAAGTTGTCAGAGAAATGGCTCAAAGGGACAGTTAAATTCTGGATTAACAGCCTGCACTTGCAAGGAAGAGGAGGAAGAGGAGTACAGGAGGGTCTACATCTGGGGGGCAGGGGAACTGCAGTCAGCTCTACAGTGTCTGAAAGTTTGACATCAGAATTGGGTATCAAGGCAAGGCTGGCTGAGAGCATTCAAACGGAGCCGAGCTTTGCCTGTGCACTGAACGTTCATAGTCTAGATCAGACATAGGCATTTCTGATAGAGTCTGGCATACTCATGGCTAATCTCACCGAGGCCTGAATTGAACTTGACTTCTCTGGCAGGCAGAGAAGGCTGGTATGCAGGAGTGAGTCAGAGCTGGTGAAGAGCAGTAAGGAGGAAGCTGGAGGTGACAAGCTTGAGATTGGAATCCCAGCTCTGTCTCATGCTGGGTGTCATAGCTATGCTGCCCACCCTCTCTGAACTTCCTCCTCTGTAGGAGAGCATCAGCAACAACAAACAGTATTCTAACTCAGAGCATTGCTATGGAGGCAGAACCAAATGATGCCTACGTCATCAGTAATCGCCGATCACGCTTAGTCACAGCGGCTCGTCTATCCTTGTCTCATTTTTTTTTTCCTCTTCCCTCCTAGACCAAGAAGGAAGATATGCTGCCATCTTTTTCTAAATGTGGGTTTGAGCAAGTTCTGGTACAATCTCTTCTTACACATGCTCACCCTAGAGTGTGATCCCTAACTCGCATGCAGCACGCTGTAGCTACCATGACATCCATCGTAATGACGTGAATGGACATGGCAGGGTACGACTGACAACCCAATAGGTGTTCTAGGAAAAGTGAAAGAGGGCGTATCCATTTGTCTCCTTGCATTTCAGGATGAACAGTTGGATGAATGAATGAGAACGCAACAGAAAAACGAACACATCCTTCCCGTTGTTCCTTTGTCATACTGTGGCCATCATTGGCTGCCTACCAGATATCTGATCTTCCTTCTAACAGAACCCATGTTTGTGTCAGGAACACACTTGGCCTCTCTTGTGGATGGGTGGCCCTGGATTCAGACCAATAAAGTTTAAACAAATTCCAGAAAGGTCTTGAAAGGAAACGGTCTCGGCTCCCTTCCTGCCCGAAACTACTAGGAGATCCTATGGCGAGCAGCCGTTTTTTTGGGAACACACAGTGACCAGCTTGAGGGTGGACACTAAACTGAAAAACAGAAGGAAGCCTGGACACCTGATGGCATTGGGGTGACATCATCGTAGTCCCAGCCTTGCTACTGAGACTTTGTGTTCCATGAGAAAAAGAAAACTTCCCAACTCCTTACTCCTATACCACTTGATGTCCTCTTGCCTGCCAGATGGAATCCTAATCAGTGGAACTCCCTCGGGGATCAAAGCTCTCACTTGGAATGGCCATGTATTGTTCTACAGCTTCCTTAAGAGTAAACAGCCCTAACCCTAATCCATGCCCTGGTGCACTACTGCCTGTCCTCTTTGCCCTGCAAGCCCCTCAGTTGTCCACCACTGTCTCTCATTTTCTTTTCTCATTGCTAAGCAGAGATGAGGTAAGGACCCAGCTGGGCTTATGGCTAGAGAGTCACAATAATGCCAGGCATGGTGGTGTATAACTTTAATCTCAGCTCTTGAACAGCAGAGACAGGTGGATCTCTGTTGAGTTCAAGATCTGCCTGGTCTACATAAGCGAGTTCCATGACAGCCAGAGTTACGTGGTTGTACTGGCTAGTTTTGTGTCAATTTGACACAGGCTGGAGTTATCACAGAGAAAGGAGCTTCAGTTGAGGAAATGCCTCCATGAGATCCAACTGTAAGGCATTTTCTCAATTAGTGATCAAGGGGGAAAGGCCCCTTGTGGGTGGTGCCATCTCTGGGCTGGTAATCTTGGTTCTATAAGAGAGCAGGCTGAGCAAGCCAGGGGAAGCAAGCCAGTAAAGAACATCCCTCCATGGCCTCTGCATCAGCTCCTGCTTTCTGACCTGCTTGAGTTCCAGTCCTGACTTCCTTGGTGATGAACAACAGTATGGAAGTGTAAGCCGAATACACCCTTTCCTCCCCAACTTGCATCTTGGTCATGATGTTTGTGCAGGAATAGAAACCCCGACTAAGACAGTGGTGAGACCTTGCCTCAAAAGAACAAAACTCTATAAAGTCACTGTGAGAAGGTGTGCCAGTGTGTGGATATTCTGCCAACCTGAAATGGCCAAGCAAACAGGTCCAAAAGTGATGCTCTGGGTTCCTTCTCCTGCAGTGAACTCCTACCTAGACTGTGGACAGCCAGCTAAGCACAGATTGTACTGAAAATGCCAGAAAAGGGCCCCTGATAGAGTCAGGGGCCACAGAGGGCCCAGGGCAGATCTTTGAAGGAGATATTCCCAGGACATTGACCAGACTTCATCAAGACAGTCTTCCTGAGAACCTGCAGCCAAGTGGGGCTTGAGCCGACTGAATCATGTTCTCATTCCAGCCTCTTTCAAAACACTGAACAATGATTTCTTTTTGCTTGCCAGAGGGTGCTTAGGTAGGGTCATCTCTATTATCTCCCACTTTTAACGAGAAAGAGAAATAAGGATAGAGAGCCAGCTTAGCCACTAAAGGCTCATAACCAAAACATCAAGAGAACGAGAGAGACAGAGGGCAGAGAGTTGGTTCTATGAAGCAACACTGTGTGGGATGTTTTCAGCATCTCTTCTTTAGCCTTCCAAGGTTAGCTTCCTCTGAAGCAGAAATCCCAGCCTCTTTCATTAGGGCTCAGGCTGTTATGGTTCTTGATAAATGTCACACATGCAGATGAGGTTGTCATCTAGTGGAGATATGATAAAATTGACCTAAGTCTTCCCTTGAAGCAAAGACTAGCAAGGTGGTGTCTATGCACACTCACAACGACAGGAGATATGGAGAGAGACTTATCAGCCAGGCCCGTTACTGTGGCCCCATGACATCTCCTGGCATTATACGTTGGTTAGAAGGCTGCCATCCAACTCAACCAGCCCTGTGCCACTAACCAGGATCTCTGAGCAGACACATGTGACATCATCTAAAGGCATATAAGAGGGCAGAAATCAAGAGAACCTATCAAACTCCATACACTGGGTCCCCGGCTCCCAGTACTCCCAGAGTGCTCTAGTCTGAGGCAAGTGTCAGCAATGGGGCAGAAGCTCAAAGCCACAATTCATCCTGCATGTTTTACTAAAGCTTTCCCCAGCAAAGGCTCTTCAGGTCACTGTGTATAGATGGCCAGAACCCTGAAGGACACAGCATCTGCTTATAGAACGTGATACAGCTGTACCCCAGATGCAAGTCTACCATCTGTTAAAGATGTGAAATTCAGTGAAACAGGCAGAAGACGTTCACAAGCCCTACTCTCTGACATTATCTGTTTACAATGGACCATGTACATGGCAGATTTAAGAGTTTTCATCACCAAAAACTTGGTATGTGCAGAGCATGTTAAAAACCTGCCCCCCCTCCATTAATCCACTCCACAACACATTGATGCTTAAAGCACAAGGCTGTGCATCATAAATATATTATTGGAGACAGGGTATTAGGTAGCCCATATCTGCGTTGAACTCCCTATAGAGTTAAGAATGCCCTTGAACTCATGATCCTCTTGCTTCTGTCATTCAAGAGCTGGGTAACAGATGTGCGACCCTGCCCTTGGTTGATATGGTGCTGGGGCATCACACCCAAGGTTTTGTGTGTAGCAGTCAAGTGCTCTACCAACTGAGTTACATTCCCAGCTCAGCAATTCTTAATTTTAAAAATAAGCTTCTATGTATGTCTACTGAAGAAAGTGACAATAAGAGTGGTCAAAAATGCTAAATTGTTGGGTGTGGTGGCGCATGCCTGTGGTCCCAACACTGAGGAGATGGGGGCAGGAAGGTCAAGATTTTAAAGTCATCTTCAGCTACAGTATAGAAGTCGAGGTCAATTTCCTCTTCATGAAAACTCCTCTCAAAAAAAAAATGAGAAAAAAAGAGCAAAACGTCTTCGCAAAAGCTCTCCCCAGAATCTCCACAGGCCAGTGGCTCCAGCCATCAGCCCCATCACACCTTAGAGACAAAGAGATACTTGCCTCCTGGTCACCCGAGTCTTCCCAGTTCAACAGATGTCTAAAACAATAACTACTGGGTCTTCCTAATGTTCCTTTTAAGAGAAGGAAAAGGTGGTCTACTGACCAGTAATGGCCAATGCCTATGAAGGATAAGAAGGCAGGCCCAGGGTTAGCTCTGAATTAATAAACTTTTACAAACACATATTTGGGTCTGGTGCTGGAGGGTGTCTCTGCCTATATTAAGCACTTGATGACTAATGTGTATTTTGGGAAACACTGGTGTCAATCTACTCAGGCAGCTCTAGTGTGGAGGGAGAGGTGCAAAGGCAGGTGTTGGGGCCCATGCTTCCTTGAAGTGGGGGGTTTTCCTCCCCAGAGAGCCACAGCTTGAAGAGGTAACTGCACTTCTGTCAGGCTGGGGTTCCTCCCTCACAGCTCTTTCCCAAGTGCTCTTCATTACCAATCCTGTGATTGCCAACACTTTTTCCCCAGCTTCCTTGAGATATTCTGGTCATGGGGTAGCATCGACAGGTGCATGAATGGAAGTTCTGTTGGGGCAGCTAAGTCTGGATTTCTTCCCCTGTAGCCCCATGGGTCTACCCTGGCTTGTTGTCCCTCCATCACTCTTTGGTCATCCTCAAGGAGGAAGCATCTAGAAGCTGAAGGGGGAGAGAAATAAGAACCTCACCTACAGCCCCAAGGAATTCAGCCCAGACAGCCTTTGATGTTGGTTGGGTGCCTCCCAGCTAGATTGGATTTGTTGGATTTCCAACCCTTTGGAGAACTCTGAGATAACAAACCTGAGTTATGTGAAGTCAGAAAGCATGTGGTTACAGCAGCAATGGGGAACTAATACATCCCAATTAGGAAAAAAAGATGAAACTATGGCAGAGACTGGACAATGGCACATGTTCGTATTTCTACCAGATTTCTCTTTAGGTCTCCAATATTCCTTACCCAACATGCTCCCTGGTCTTGGCATAACTGGACAGGACCTACCTCACCTTTGACCTTGAGTTTATGTTCCTTTCCACAATGCCTCAGACCTGGGCAAAATTATCAGCAAAGGTCACTAACACGCACCCGCACCACCATCTCTTTTGATCACACCCTCCTTGGGGAAAGCATTTACTACAAACCTACGCTGGAAACATCTGGCTGGACGTCTTGAGTCCGCCGTCATAACCAGCATGGGAAACGCATGCTAAGCAATACACGCAGGCCCTTGTATGAGAAAAGCTTTCTTGTTAGAGAATGCACTCATGTTTCAGAAGACAAAGCCACAGATTCATGACCTAAGGTATGTGACCTTTAAAAAAGTTACCTGCACCTGCCTCTTGCCCTGGCCATGACAGGAACCAAGATAAACACAAGCCTGCAGATTTCCTCTTACAAAATGACTGTGGTATTATTGTCCACACTTGATTAAGCACCTTAAGTATACTGAGAAGAGCTCCTCACGGGAAATAGGCCCAGAGCCACCAGTGAGGCCATCCACAGAGGAATGCCCAGGCACACAACACCGAGAAGGGACAATTTGAGAAGCAGGTGGGGAAGCAGGGGATGCCAGTCACCAGCAGCAGGTAGCACCTCTCCTTTCTGTCACCAATGTGTGCACCTTGGCCAAAAGAGAAACAGAAAGTCACTCAGAGGGTGTTCTGGTTAAGTTTATGTCACCTTGATACAGCTACAGCTATCTGGGAAGAGAGAACCTCAAAGGAGAAGATGACTCCATCAGGTTGTCAGAAGGCAAGTCTGTAGGACATTTTCCTGATTAATGACTGATATGGGAGAGCCTAGCCCACTGTTGGCGGTACTACCCTTGTCCTGGATGCTATAAGAGAGAACATTGAACAAGCCAGGAAGTAGCACTCCTCCACGGCCTCTGCTTCAGCTCCTGCCTCAAATCCCTGCCTCAGCTTCCTCTAATGCTGGACAATGTGACTGGCATGTGTAAGTCAAATAGACCATTTTCTTCCCAAGTTGCTTTTGGTCATGGCATTTATCACGGCCATAGGGAGCAAGCTAGAATGAAGGGTGATATTTTTCTGACTTTTCTCATGTTAAAAACTTAGTTTGAGTTATTGAAAAGAGCTTGTTATTATAGAACCCAACTCTATATATGATGAAAATATGTCAATAAAAAATTAAAATTAAAAATAAGTAAATGAATAAACGTAGATCCTACATGAATTAGAGAGATGGTTTACTTATAGAAGGATTTCTTTGGGCTCATGGTTTCAGAATTTCTGTCCATCCTGGTGAAGAGGGTAGCCAGAAAATAGAGAGAAAAGAGGGGCACTTGGACCTAGCATGAACTCAGAGGTATGCCCTGGTACGCTATTTCTTCCAGCTAGGCTCTATCTCTTGAAGCTCCTGCTACCTCCACAAAGAGCACCCTTGGCTGAGGACCAAGCATTTGAAACACGACCTGGTGGTGATATTTGATATGTAAGCCCCGACATTCATAACACCATTTTTTTTTCCGAACTATAAACACATAAGCACTTGCACACAACCCAGTCCTACTTAGTGATATTTCCTCACACTAGTTCACAGCCATCAACACCTAGGCTGTGTTGTATTGGAACAGATCTCTTCCCTGGTGAGAGAGAGAGAGAGAGAGAGAGAGAGAGAGAGAGAGAGACAGACAGACAGACAGACAGACAGACAGACAGAAAATACAGGCATCCTATAGAGTGCCAGGGCACTGGAAAGAGTCCTTGCTGCACCCGTGTGGATGTCTTTCTAGCTGGCTCTGGGAAAGCAGAAAGAGAAAGGTTCCTACCTTGTCTGGAAATGATGCTGGAGATCACAGCGCTGTAGCACCTCAGTGCAGTGCTCCGTGAACGGGCAGGTGACCAACAGCTTATTGAGAAGCTTGTTGACCAAGATACTGGATTTCTTGCAGTGCTGCAGAACCACAGGCTTTCGATCCACAGGGCAGAAGTCCTTCTCCACCAGGAAGTTGGTGAGACACAGGGTGCAGTAGGTGTGTCCACATGGAGTGTCCAGAGGGTCCAGCAATGCTTGCAGACAGATGTGGCATATGAGGTCGTCATCTACATCCTCTGTGTACGTGTAGAAGTGGTTTTCCTCTGGGGAGTGGTTTTGCCCACACACTATGCACAGAGGCTCGGGACTGGGATCTGGGTCATCTGCAAGGTCCGGTTGGTTCATGGCTGTGTAGGGTTCAGGAAACTCAGGAAAGCAGTATTTCCTCAGGAGCAGGTCAAGATATTCTAAGAGTCACCCACATGCAACCCTACAAAAGAACAAGGCAGCTCATGATCACACCATAGCCTGAGGAGGAGAGCAGAGCTCCTGTGAGCAGGGCTGAGCTGGGACTGAGAAGGCCAGGCTCGAACATCTACTCTAAGATGCTCAGGCAACTAGCTTTACCTCACTGAACCTCTGCTTCGTATTATAGGAATAATGTAGACCAGCAATAGTCCAGTCTTAATGGGTAAATAATCACTTGGGGCCTGTCTACTGGTAAAATGTGTAGATCACACACAAGAGATTATATTTCATTAAGAAAATTGAACCTGATGTCTCTTCATTACCTTTCTCGTCTGTCTGGTTATCACTAGTGAAGTGGCCTCTGAGTTCAGTCCTACCACTACCGTGCATGGATGCCTTTAACCAGTAAGCAGCAGAGTAACCACAGCCCACCTTATAGGGCTGACGTGAGGATTAAGTAAGTTTGTTGAAGATGTTTGATTTTCACAAGGCATACACAAAGTATGGATTAACCACTGGTGATTTTCTTATGTGTGTTTCAGGATTTCTTTTGTCTTTGGTCTATCTTTGTTGACCTAGAAAATGGAGTTTCAGTTCCCACAGGAGAATCTTTCTGCTTTGTCATTACAGTAGACTTTGATGACAGTTGTCTTTGATTCAATTATATATGGATATTTTTCCCCAGAAAAAAAAATATCCCGTGGCAATATGTCTTTTCCTTTGATACAGGAGTTCACAAAGGATGGGATTTTTCCAATGTTTGATTTTATACCTTGGAAATCTCTTAGACAATTAATAAATACTCTCAATTATCAACTCTAAGCCAGGCTGTGAGCCGACAGGGAGACCTCAAACACTTATGTAAAAGATACAATTTTAGGGAGTCCTCAGTCCAGAGAGGAGGTGTACACTCACATAACTTGGCAGAGATCGTTGTCTGCCAGAACTCTGCCAGTGTTTAAGCCAAGGGCGCATTGAGCCTCCCGTCCCCTTCTATCCCCTCCCCTCCCCTCCAAAACAACTCTTTTTTGTTTTTCTTTTTAAAAATAAGTAAAGACTTTCCACTTTCTATGGGGACATAAAGACACATGAACTAGACAGAAGGTACATGCGTGTGGAAGGGGTACGCCTGTCACACACTGAGGCGCCATCTTTCTTCTTTTCCAAACATTTTGAGCTTGTTTGCCGAAACGCGGCTTTATCTCAGGAAAATACATGCCTTCCAACCTGCACCGAGTCGGCTTCACTGTCTACATTTCTGAGCTCAGCTAGGATGCCTGAAGCGTCAGAGTCCAGCATTTTACTTCTCTCTCCCTGAGTCCACAGAATGCTAACAGTCGAGAGGTGAAGTTGCTGTCAGTCTAGAGTTCAAGGAAACCTCATGGCTGCTATTTGTCCTTGGAACTCTGAGAAGGCACCAGAAGTTCCCAGGAAATCCTTTCCAGGAGATCAGAAATAGTTGAGAATAAATGTGAGAATGGAAATGGGCCACCCAAAAAGTTGTCATCCTACTGTATGTATGTAAGAAGAAAGGTGCAGAAGGGTAAATCTCTAGGTCTTTGGAGATTCTTATAGAGTTGTGGCATACACTCCCATGTGCTCTGGTCCTGCCCTTACTTGTTCTGCTGTAAGGAAGGAGACAGTCGAACAGAAAACCAGGCAGTAGCTGCAGGCACCAGTGAAAAGTTAACTGTTCATTTTGAGTGTCATTCCTTTCTCAATGACATGGTGGCAGAGACCTGATGTGTGGTTTGTATAGTGTGTTCCTGGAGGAACCCACTCAGGATCTTCTGGGGGTGGGGGGAGGAAGGTAGAAGAAGACAAGGGGAAGCCCTGCCTCTCTTGCTGTGATCTGGGCAAGTGGCTCCCAAAGGTTCATGTGTTATAGGCTTGGTCCCCGGGGTACTGCTACTGGGAGGAGAGGGTATGGAGCTTTTGAGAGGTGGGGTATAGGGCTGGTCATAAAGTCTTTGGGATGTGACTTTAACCTTTTATTATTACTATAAAGGACCGCATGAGGGTGTTTCTAGCACATGTACCATGTACTTTGAACATATTCCAGTGCACACCCCTGGTGCTCTTGTCCTCTTAGCCCTTCCTCCTTCCTATGAAGCCTCTTTGTGCCCAGTTCTTCCATAAGTTGCCTTGGTCATGGTCTGCACAGCAATAGAAAGACAGACACTGGCTGGGATCTTTCATAATCCTAACATGAGGCTGACTAAATGTATGACCTCCTCCCCCATGCCTATATATACACTGGTACATCACCTTCTTTAGAATATTCTGCACCAAGAGTCCTACCTTACAAACAAACAAAAAAACCACCTCAAAACAAAATTCCCTGTAGGTCACAGACTAGATAAAATCCCACTCACAAATAGATTTCTACAATTCTGTGTTAGTAAAGAAGAAATGTGGTTGTTCCCTCTCTCTCTCTCTCTCTCTCTCTCTCTCTCTCTCTCTCTCTCTCTCTGTGTGTGTGTGTGTGTGTGTGTGTGTGTGTGTGTGTGTGTGTGTGTGTGTGTCAGTGTCAGAGTCTCACTATGAGTGAGACCAGGCTGGCCTCAAACTCAGAGCTCTGCCGGCCTCTGCCTCCTAACTGCTGAGATTAAAGGCATGCAACATCACACCAATCCAGATGGATATTTTTATAACTTTGCTTCCCATGTGCCAGACACTGTGTTGAGGACATTATTAGATTGTGTCATTTTATCCTCTCAAGGCCTCATGACATTTTGTTTTGTTTTTAATTAAACAGATCAGGAAACGGGAGCATAGCACCTAAGTGACTGGCCAGTCACACCCAAAGGAAACTAAGCAGGCCGAACTACCAGACTGTCTTCTTCCTAACCCTGCCACCCTCTGTCTCCCAGTGTCTCTAGTATGAAATGGTCAGAACTCCAATAATGTAACTACTTCAATATAAAAGACCTAGGAAAGCCAAAGGATTTAAATCTCTTTAGGTCTCACTGTCAGTAGACATGTCAAAGCTCTGAAGAGACAGAATCCTTGCCTCTGAGGAGAATTGCAGTGTCCCAGGGACAGAATTACACAGACAAGTTTAGCAAGCAGAGCAGGGTTCAGCTCACACTCCAATGCCCCCTGCCCCTCACCGCCCAACTTCCTCCCCTCTCCCAACCTTGCCTCCAACCTCCCTTCCCTTTCTCCCAATCCCACTCCTTTTCCCTCTCCTCTCAGAGCATGAATCCGCTGGCTCTTGGCCAGATGGTAAACCAACTTCTTAATGTAATGTTAATGTAAACACCACTTATATTTTTTTGTGTGAATTTACTTTAGACTAAATAAAGTCTACATAAATAATAAAAAAAAAATTGGCCATGAGAGCATTGGCTGAACAAGCAGTTTGGGCTCTACAACAATGAACTAGGTAGACTTCAGAAAATAACATTTTATCCGTTTACCTGCCAGTTCTTTTTGTGTTTCTATCCTGTGAACATAGAATATATATCATCTTGCTATCTTGCTTTTAGACATACATGAGCCTAGCTATTGGGATGAGACGACAGTAACAAGGATCATTTAATCTAACAGAGAGACATGTTTCTCCCCTAGAAAGTAGAGTCCAAGGCTGAGGTAGGTAGAGAATATTTGTTTAAACCTGCTCAGTAGGCCTGTCCTTCTTGCCCTATCTGAGGAGGGCAAGGAGATGTGGCTTTCATACAGGTTAGAGTGAGAAAACACAAAGTGGAAGTCAGACTTTCTTGGTCTCCCACATTAGCAACGGCAACAATCTCTTCCCTTTTCACTTAGAAGACAAACTTTCAGATGTTGACACAACCTAGAGTCAACTGGGAAGGTAAGTCTCAATGGGGGATTGATTTTCTCTTTTGGGTCAGCCTTGGAGTATGTCTGAGGGGGGACTGTCTTAATTACATCAATTGATGTGGAGAGATCCAAGCCACTGTAGGTGACACCATTCCTTAGGCAAGGGAGAGACCTGAAGTATATGTAAGTGGAGAAACATAGTTGAGTGCAAGCAAGCATGTATGTATTTTTCTCTGCTCTCAAAGGTGGATGAATATGCCCATTTCTCTCCAGTCCCAGTCCCAGTGCACAGTGATTTCCCTTTGATGATGGACTGTAATCTGGGAACACTGGCTGCAACAAACCCCTTCCTCTTTAATTAGCTTTTTGTCAGGGTATTTTTATCATGTTGATAGAAATGGAATTCTAACAGAAGCCTACTGTAGCAATGTGGCCCTGGTGTGCTGTGGACACCTTCTTTCTCTTTGCAGGACACCCTTAAAGTTCATAGAAAGCAAATGGATAAATACATCATTTGGCTCCACTGAAAAGTTAGTATTCTTCTATTGAAAGAACCAATTTCACTCTAAAGCATCCCTTAAATTGTTTCCCGAATCCCTGTTTCCAAGACTAGCGAGGAGATTCTATAGTACTCAAGGAATTGAAGGACCATCCCAGCGATTATAGAGCTCAGGGGTGGAGTTCTGACCTAACATTCATAAGGCCCAGCACAGCAAACCAGACAAATAAGGAAAGAAATCATGAGAAAATTAAGATGCCCCTCAACTTGTAGGGATGACAGTATGGCTTGCATTGGTAACGTTTTAAAGCTGACACATAGACACTGCATTGAAAGGATGCTTTGAGAGTTGTCCTTTGATCAGACATTAATGACTTTGCAAAACAAACCATTCTACCCTCCATTAGACCTTTACATCTAGGGAAATATTTGAGGGAGAGTTTGTCTCCCTGAGGCTCCTCCCCTCTCCTGGGAACACGGGATTATCCATGGAGCTCTTTAGTGCTTCAGTATGTGAATACATGTCCTTCTCTGGACTGAATTGGACTCACCCAGTATTTCTTCAGGTTTCTGGTCTCTATGAGGCTGGCTATCTCTCCTCAGCAAGCACCTCAACTTGTCTGTGGGTTTCCTACAGGGCCTGCAAAGAGCAAGCTCCAGAAAAGAGGGAGGATGGTGACTACCCGTGAGCTGACTGACCCTTGGGCTAGCCTAGGATGCTTCCTAGCTGCTGCTGAGTGACCATTTCAGGGAGATGCTGCCCTGAGGATTGGTTGGAATAGTGTGTGTATGCCTCTGTGTGTATGGGGTGGGGGGTGGAGAAGGGGAGGGGGAGGGAGAGGGAGAGGGAGAGCATGTGTGAGCATTTAGTGGATTCAGTCAACCACAGGTCAGGGTAGAAGGAAGGCATCTATGCTAAATATGTAACCTTTCCTCATTAGCATTTTCCTAAAAATTCAGCATAGCAATATTTCTACATCGTATTAGATATTTTAAGCAATCTAAAGAAGACTTACGGTATGCTGGAGGATATGTGGTTATTAAATGTAAGCACAGCACCATTTTATAGACGAAACTTGAGCCATCTGTGGATTTGGGTGTCTGTGAGTGGGAAGGGATGTTCGAGAAGCATCTACACTATAGAGGGACAGCAATCTCGCCATAGGTAGACAGACAGACAGACAGATGGAGATAAAACCTAGGGTTATAAGGAGAAGCATGGAGCTTGTAAAAGCATAAACAAGGTCTGTGGACGTGGTTGAGAAGACGGAAAGCTAGTTTGTGGCTCTATATAAACAGAAGGAGGCCTTCAACACCTAAGCAGTCTGGCGTTAAAATCCACACTTTTCCGTTAACTCTAGGACTGACGGCATTTGGGGATGCTTTCCGCTATCTTATTCATCTCATTTTTAAATGTATGAACAATATATAATGCAAAAAAAAAAAAGAACTGGAAATCAATTAAACGAACAGCCAATCGGTGATGTTTTTGCCACCCAGAGCACAAATATTAAAATTCAGCAGCACATGAAAAGGTTGAGGTGATGGGCAGAGAGAGCAGCCCAGGGGAGAAGGAACAGGGGCTGCCAGCCCCACCCACAAAAGACACACAGTACTAAAAAGGAAAGTGTCTGAGGAGAGCTTGTCACCTTAGATGGTGGCAGTTGTCCCAACCCAGGGAAAAGGCAGTTGCTGGACAGCCTTGCTGCAGGAAACTCCTCACTATCACACTACCTTGAGAAAGCGCCCCCCCCCCCCCCCACACACACACACTTGAATCCATCTTTAAATAACAGACACACTTATCCCACGCTGTGCTGAGTCACGTCACAGCCTGAGGTGAAAGAAACTGGGATGAGAATTCCTCAATAACCCGATTCCTAACCTGATCTTTAAGAATAGTTCCCATCCTTAGGTCACCATAGTTTGTTGCCTTGCTTTTGGTTTTTTAAAAGCACCGAGTGGTCAGCTTCACCGTCACCATGGTAACACGCCCAGGTGTTCCCAAAGAGGTTTAACTGAGGAATGAAGACCCATTCCCAATGTGCTAGTCTATGGCTGGAAACTGACTAGGGGGGGGGGAGATGTCGCTGAGCCCAGCATTCAGCTCTCTCTGCTTCCTGACTGAATACAGGCGACCAGCAACTGGCTCTCTCATCTTCCCTCCCTCCGTGGACGGTATCCTTCAAACCATGAGCAGAAACAAACCCTTTCTATAATATTCTTTTGTCGGGAACCCCATCACAGCAATGGGAAGGCTAATATAACGACTATTAAAATCATGGTTGCTGAACTTTTTCTGTTCCTTAAACTTTGCACCCCAAGGTGAGTGCCTCTCTTGCTTTCCCTATAACCAAGGCCTTATCAGTATTTTTTTTTTCCTTAGAAGTTCAAGTAGGGAAAGTTGGGTGTCAACACTGTGGCTCAGACCCGGCCCTGGGATTAGCTGCCTCAAGGAGTCTTCACATTTTCCTTGCGTCACCCCTGGTAGCCAGCCAGGTACAATGAGGAAATGGTGGACTTGGTCCAGTGCATCAGAGGTGTGCCACTGAACTCTGAATGGATCATGGCTCCACCTCATTTTTTGCGTGGTAGAGACACCAGGTGCACAACTGTCTGGTGGGCTCACAAGAGGGATGTGATAACAAGTGTGGAGCAATATTCCCTAAGACAAAGCACCTGAGTCCAGTGGGAACTTTGTTGTATGAGGACACCAGGTTGTCTATAACCAGGAAACGGCCCAGAATGTGGCAAACAGTGGGAGGCTAGGTCCTACTGGACAGGTGTTCACCTCGTGACTTGAGGGAGGGTGGGGACATGGTCCCCGAGGTGTAGATCATCCCATCCTCCTGCCTTAGCCTCCTGAGTGCTGAGGTAACAAGTGTCTATCACTGCATCAGCTCTGTAACATTAATTTAAAGTTGTTCAAAATCTTTTTAATCCCTCAACCTATCCTAATGTTTTACAATGTTTTTCAAATATATACAGACTACTCCTACCCTAAGTGATCACGCAGGTAACTTAGCTCCAAGACATGGATGGACTCAGGGAACAGGGCTTGGAGAGATAGCTCAGCTGGTGAGGTGCTTATCTTGAAACCACAGGAACCTGAATTAGATCCCCAGATCGATCCCACATAACAAAACAAAACACCAAAAATAAAAATAAAAAAAGCCAGCCAGGCAAACAAAAAGCCATGCCTGTGACATAAGCGTTAATCCCAGCACTGGGAAGGTGAAAGATTCCTGAGCCAACCTAGCAGATGGGAAAACTGTAGGTCAAAGGAGAGCCCCTGCCTCAAAAGAGCCAAGTGGATGGTACCTAAGGAATGACACCTAAGGTTGTCCTCTGCCCTTCATATACACGTGTGCACCCGCACATACACAGACACCCAAGGTTGTCTACTGCCCTCTCTACACACATGTGTGTACCCACACATACACAGACACCCAAGGTTATCCTCTGTCCTTCATATTCACGTGTGAACCCACATATACACAGATACCTAAGGCTATCTTCTGCCCTCCACCTACACATGCGTGTAGCCTCACATACGTGCATATCCTGCATGAACACAATACCTATGAAGTAGAAACTGAACCTAGTCTGGCAGTGTGGGCTCAGTGATGACATGCTTCCCTGGGAAATGTGAGGCCCTGGGTTCAGGCTCCAGCATCACCAACAACAGAACAAAAAAGCTACCTAGAAATCCCCGAGGTGCAGAGTTTTTGTTAATGATGCTTTAAAACTTGGGGAAGCACTGTTGGGCAACATGGTGACAACATTTCAAACTGGCCCTGGGGCCCCACATCAGACATAGCCAGGTCACTCATTCCTAGGCAGAAGCTTAGCCATGGAGAAGCCCAGTGGACCAGTGTCAGTAACTGCTTTCCACAGTGGCCCTGGCCACCTGCTCTCTCTCTCTCTAAAGAATCTGCCTGGCAGGCACATTTGTCTCAGCAGTGCTCTGGCCCTGGCTAAACCTCTTAAAATAGGTTATAGGGAAAGCAATTCCCAGAGTCGAGATAAGACCTCTCTCTCTTCCTTGACCTTATTCATGCCTTAAGTCTCAGATTCATTCAGTGAGCACTGAAGGCTCTGATAATGTGCGATCTTTTTAATAGGTACTGATTATGAACGGAGATACATTATTCCTTGCCTTACAGAATTGTAGATAACCAGGAAAACCAGGCATTTCAATGACCTGAAAACAAAGAGTCACTTATGGGATAAAAACTATCTTTAAAATAAAAGGGAAGGTTGGAGGAGGAACCTGTGTGTGCACAGGGGAGGGACCTGCACTTCACCTTGGGAGAAGGAGGCAGGTACTCGAAGCCTGCTGCGAGGATTGCGGTTAGATCTGGTTCTACTTAACTTCTAAATTGCCGGTCTCAAAGAGGGAGCAGGAGACTCATTAATGAAACCTGCGAATGACATTCACCTGCAAAGTGTTCCAAACACCAGAAAGAACAGAAAAATATAAAGGGTCTCTGCAGAGGTCAGAATCTGCCAGGAAATGACAGAGCTGAACCAGGAGAGACGGCAGAACACATCTGGAGTCAATAACCAGGAACACAGACATTCAGAAAGTGGGAAAGACAAGGGAAGTGGTTGAGCGAGCAGAGTCCCTTGTGGCTAGCCAATTACATATGAGTTCTAGAGGCCTGGGGATGGCTTTTCACAGCCTTCCAGAAAAAAAGCATCATCTCCCTTGACAGGAGACCTCAGCAGGCTTTCCCTGAATGTCATGGTGCACCTGCCATCCTTGGGTTGGTCTGTAAGTGCTCTGTCTCGAATAAGATGTCCTCTCACATCCGAGCTATAAACATGGAGTCCTGCAAACAATACACAATTAAGGCAAAGTATTTCATCTGATCAAGCACTCTATTACTGCCAAGCATCAACATGGACTCCTGGGAAGAGCTAACTCTAGGGAAGTATGGGAGCGAAACAGCCTGCAAGCTCATGTCCTCCCTCTCAAAGATGACCATGGCAGGAAGAGACTCTTTCTTCTTTTCTTTCTTTCTTTTTAAACACATAACCAAAATTTGGAAGATAAGTACAAGAAGAAATGTATTTGAATTCTTAACATTTTTCAACTATTTCAGTTCTACAGATGTGTGCTAACTGCCCCGTTCATGACCTCTATTTGTCTTGAACTCTGGGGACTCTGGGAAATTCAATGCTATCTTCATAGTGTTCAAGCTTAATTAGGAGAACAGAGGTGGATAAATGGCATGACACATGCGGCAAACACAGTGGTGATGATAAAAGGACAGGGAGCAAGAGAACCACATAGTCAGGCCCAGGAAATTTAATGGACCACCTAGTTCCTAGGTAGGGTCACAAAAGAGGTTCAATCTTTAGCACCACTTATATATACAGGGCATTGGTGGTACATGCCTTAATCTTAGCACTCAGGAAGTAGAAATAGAAGAATTAGAAATTAAAGATCATCCTCACCTTTATAGGGAGTTCAAGGCCAGCCTGGGCTACATGAGGCCCTGTCTTTAAAAAAAATTAACAAAAACCCAAAGACAAAATTGAGTAGAATTTTGATAATCAAGAGGAAGTTCCAAGGGGAAAGAGCTTAGACAAACACTGCCATCCAAGACAAGAATACACACATGTTGGTGGCCCTATATGACTTGAAAACATTCTTTTAATGTTTTATTTAGAAGTCATAGATTTTTTTTATGTCAGGGCCTCACTATATATGTAGCCCAGCTGGCTTCATACTTCCAGTGTAACCCAGGCTATCCTCAGACCCACAACCCTCCCTCAGCCTCCTGAGGGACGGAATTACTGGTGTGAGCACAATGCCTAGCTTAGAAATTATGATTTTGGGTTGAGCAAAGATCATAGGTTCTCACCAAGTGGGGAAATGGTGTTTCAACATATCTAGGGGTGACATGCAGTTGCTATTCTGAATCTGTCCAGTGACAGAGGCCTGGGTAGTTTTCAAAGTTTTTGTGACTTTGGCTGTTGGTTCTTGTTCTGTCTTTCGGTGTTCAGCGTATACTGCAATACTCCTTCAAAACATGGTGCCCACCCCAACTAAAGACAGCATTGCTGGTCTTGTCTTCTCTCTTCGTCTCTGGTCCTTCCAGCTGTCTTTGTAAGTAGTCCAGGTGATGGTAAAGAGTCCCCTGGGACACTTTTTAATTTGCTAAGGTCCCTTGAGACAATGGTACTTGGAAGTAGATATTTATCCCTTTATCCTGGTGTGGGGAAATCAAGATTCATTTGAGTGATAACCTCCAAGAATATGGTTTGTCCTGTTTTCCATTGCAATCTATGTTGGTATCTATTGCCTTCTTTCTGTAGATTTGTCACGGTGTTCATGGGAAGAATACGTTAGGTCTTTAGAGTACAAAACCCTTACTGCCATGCCTTGAACACAGGAATGAAGGATGGAAGTTATCAAAGGCTACCACCTCTAACTCTCTGTTGCTTATACTTTATTCAGTATGTCTGTACCAATGGTTCTCAATCTGTGGGTCGAGACCCCCTTGGGGGGTCGAATGACCCCTTCACAGGAGTTGGATATCAGATATCCTGCATTTCAGGTATTTACATTACGATTCACAACAGCAGCAAAACTACAGTGTATGAAGTAGCAATGAAATAATTTTATAGTTGTGGTGTCACCACAACATGAGATGTAGTAAAGGGTTGATGTATTAGGAAGGTTGAGAACCACTGGTCTACATGAAGATTTCTCTGTGAAAAGACAGAGATGGCTGTTTATGTGGACATTGGCTACAGAATGAGTGTGGAGAGTTAAAAAGCTGCTCTACTCTCGGACACAGCCATGGTTCTCCCCAGATCTAGGAAGCTGACCTAATTGGGAAATTTGTCTTTTACATATGTCATCAGGTGTTGGATCTTGAGATGAGAGCACCTGGATTACCCAAGTGATCTCTAAATCTAGTATCCTTAGGAGAGAGAGAGAGAAGAGAAGGCAGACTCAGAAGAGGAGGCAATGTCAAGACTTAGTCTCATACCAAGTGACCTCGGGACCCAATGGATGAAGCAAAGGTAAATTCTCTTGCCGAGCTCCCTCAAAGATGGGAATGTGCCCCTGCTCATGTCTCCATTTCAAACTTCTACACACTCTAGAATTGAAAAAAATAAATGAAGTTGTTTAAAACTCCTGAGTTTATAGTCATCAGCGGTGGTAATCCCAAGAGACTAACCCAGGAGACTATATATCCCCTAGAGGTGAACCCTACAGAGATGAGGTAAATCTGCCCAGTGGCCCACTCTAACTTTTTTCTTCATTCTAAGTGACAGGGTAAACATTTTGGGATGGCAGCCACTAAGACTCCTGTATACTTAGAATAGCAATCCTTCCCCAGTGTACAAATCTAATGATTTGCTTTTAGCTTGCTAATAAGTTACAATGCAAATGTCTTTAGAGGTGACCGTGAAAGCAATTTACAAGGGCCCCCAGGGGCTACAAATGGAATGGCAGAGTGTGTGTATACTGTGGAAGATGTCATTCAAGTATGACCATAATTCTTAACGAGGAGCTTGAAAACACAAGGTGACTCATGCTAATGTGAGGATGTATGCGCCGAAGCATGCGCTGTTCTACTCAGAAGAGGCCACGTGACTGACAGAGTGTAGTCACAAGCAAGCTATACACATCACCTCAACAGATAGCAATGACATAGCTAAGCCTCCCATCACGCATATGCCGTTGCCATGCTGTGTGCCAAGAAGCTATTAGAGGAATTCCTAGAGAGCTTCCACTCTGCTCCTGGTGAAGTCTTTCGTGTCCCTGTGACAAATGCATCAACCACAAGAAGCAAATACGAGTCACCGGGAGGCAATGGTGACAATAGTGGTGTGCATCCTCCAGGGTAAAACCCAGTGTCAAACAAACAACCTCTGAGAGGAAACTTGCAGCACATGTTTGAAGTGCACTGGTCAACCCACAACCAACCACCGGGAATGTGGCCCACTGGGCAGCGAGCAGGAATTCTTTGAGAGATAGAAGAAGCAGAGAGGGCTTAGACAGAAGAAAACGTCCATCTCGAAGCCTGCATATGTCTGGTTTGGGAGTCAGCTCATCTGCCCTGTCTGAAGTGGGAATGCCTCTGCTCCTATCTGTTTTAAAATATAAAAAGTGAAAATTTGTTGCTAAGGTTTCCAATACACAATTTGCTACAGGTTAGGGGATATGTTGGTACTGGACATGCATTTTTCTCATGTAATATTTAAAACAATTGATTGTACAGTATGTATTTTCATGCCACATGTGAAGAAACATCTCAGCTGAAGAAACAAAAATAATCTTTGGTCATCCATCCATCCATCCATCCATCATCATCTGTCCATCCGTCTACCATCCATCCACCATCTATCCACACGTCTATCCACCATCCATCAATACAACTATCCTTTAACATCCAGACATCTATCTGTCATCCATCTGTACATTCATTCACCTATCATCCACACATCCCTCTGTCTGCCAACCCATCCAACCAGCCACCAAACATTCCAGGTGTTATATATGTGGACTAATGCTCACTTTCAGTGACAACACACTCAGTACACACACTCAGTGCGCACCACGCACGCACACACACACACACACACACGTGACCTATTGCATTTTTGGAAATGCCAATTCACAAGAAGCGCTTTCTCTCCTTGATTTGAAGTCTGTATCTGTGTTGCTAAGCAGTAGGTCACTACAGTTTCCTTGAGCCAGAAGACACGGAGTAAAGAGACAATGACAGGTGGGAAGTTAGAGAAGAGAGCCAGCATTCTATGACCGTGATCTCAGCCCCCTGTAGTCTCTGCTCTTGATGACTTTTATGGTTTTCATATCGATCCTCATTCTTAGGAGACAGCACCTACTTAAAATCTAGTTACCCCAGGAAGAACGACAGTCTTCGCCAAGTAGTTTTGAAAGGCTCGTCGTAATTGTTTGGGAACACTGTCAGAGGACAGTCAGTTTACCACCCACATAAAAGTGAGTCTGTAATGCTGGCACAGAAATATCAAGAATAGTTTCATGCTGCCAGGGAGTCCAGAGATGCCGAGGTGGGGAGGACCTATGTGAGAGCCTCTGTAGCCCTAAGCAAAGTAGATCTTTTGGGCTCTCCCTTAGGGGTGCAGAGCTCTCATAGTAACAGGAGAAGAATTACTGAGAGGTGCAGCCATGAGTCCCCACTGCAGGAAGATGCATGGATTGCTCGTCTTATACTCCAGATTGCTACACCTGTTGGTCTTTAAAAGACCAGCCACCACACTGGCAGCCACTCCACCCTAGAAGGCCAAGATTAACAATATGATCTTCATTAGCTGGCTTTCCTTCTAAGCCTATGGGGATCTTTCCAGAAATGTGCAGTGTTCATTCAGAGGCTGTTTCCATCATTATGTCTAGGCTAAGTCATTTAACTGTGGGATAGATAACATATCTATCCCAGAATAATCGAGCGCCTAGAACCGAACACCTAGCATGTGCAAGGTACCCCACACATAAACTCTGCATCTGTTTTCCCAGAAATCCTGGGTAGCTAAGTACCCAGCTTCCAAGACAGCCAGACTGAGGCAAAGATATTAAGTACCTCATGCAGTCTAGCAATTGTGTGACAGATCTGTCTGATCCCTACGACCATGAGAGCATCACATGAGGACTTCCTAACATGGTGCCAGGGCTGTTCCAGACAGGTTAAAAAGTTTCTCTGGGGCATAAAGAAATCACATGCTAGAACTGGGCTTTGAGCCCAGGCAGTCTGATGCCAAAGATCAGTTAGTTCCCTATTCTAGGATGGCAGGCCCACTTCACCTGGAATTAAAAGACCATCTTGCCCCAGCAAGAGGCACTGCCTGCCCCTGATCTCCATTACTCTGACCCATGCATTTAGGTAGTTTTTCTCTGTGTTCTATTGTAGGATGCAGGGGTTTCAGATTGGGGAATGCAGGGGCAGGGGTGGGGTGGGAGGTGTCAAGGCAAGTGATGGGCAAGGAGCCCGAGGTCCTTCCTTTGAGTCCCCTTCAGCAAGATGTAGTGTTTTTAAGGTTAGAATCCAGTCCTCAGTTCACTGGGCCCTTGCTCTTGAATGGCAGAAATGTGTGTTACACTTTGGGAAGAGGGTGGGACCAGAAGAAGCCCGCAGCGGGTCTGGGACCACAACTGCTCTGATGCAATGATTCAAGGTCATTGATGGGTACAACATATTCTATTCATAGGTGTGGATTTTATCCAAAGGTTCTATGAGCCTTCCCTCCACAGAGTGGTACAGGTTGCAATTATCTGTCACCTCTCATACTGACCTGGCCAAATGCTCATGGAGTCTGAGGTAGAAGATGTTTGACTATGAGATTAGAGGGGACAAAGTACCCAAGGCTACTCAGGGTGGTAGCATGATGAAAACGAACTGGGCTCCCTGAAAGTCAGAGCACTCAACAACGACAACAACAAGACTTTCTCCTGAACGCCCGTTAGGAACTCACACTTTGTGAATGCATCAAAAGAGCCTTGAGCTGGGGACAAGAAGGAAGAGCGACCACTCCAGACTCTGCTTCGCCAAGGGGGCTGGCAGACCACGCTGCCTGGCTCAGGGAATGACAGCTTGTTCATTCTCCTTCCTCCGGACTGTTGTGTGTTCTCCAAACTGTTAACAGTGGTGTTAATTACTGACAATTAATTACAGTAATAAGAGCCGGGTTCTGAACCAGTGCAGCCACAGGAGAGCTACATGGGCTCACACACGTCCAAGCTCCCAGAAAAATTCCTCCAGTAGAGAGGGACTTGGCTTTCATTTGTCCCTGGCTCAGTACCAGGCACTGCCTCTACTCAGAGAACCACATTACATAGTACTTATATCTCTTATCCTACCGAGAAGGAAATGGAGGTCCAGAGAAGTTCAGTAATTTGCTAAAGGATGTAAAATCTCCTAATCGCACTGGTATACACCTGAACTAGTGGAGTTGTCATGGCAACTTCTCAGGGAGAACACCTGCAAGTTATCCAACAAGCTACCCCACCCCTGTACTAGACACTGACTGGACTCTGATTTCTGCCCTGTCATGGTTTTTTTTTTTTTTTCCTTTTTCTTGAATTGGGGGCAATAAAAACATAATATTATTTTCCTATGCAGTTAGAGACAATGATCAAACAATTTGTTATTTAATAATAGGTCCATTGTTTTAAAAATAACTAATTAACCAGGTATAGGAGAAGGGGTGAAAGTTTGCAGAGGTTTGGAACATCAAAGACAAATGTATGGCGTACAAAATCCAGGCTATGGGGAGTCCTTCTCTCACCTTGCTCACAAACCTCTGAATCAACTGAGAATGTTATTAAGGCATCAACGGCAGTCACTCTGCAAACACACTAGCTTAGAGGACAATACTGGGCACAAAGGTCAGCTAGAAAAGAGACTACGAGCTTCCCAAGAGTCAGAGAGAAACCAGTAACAAGCACAAAGCAGACACTTACCAGCAAGAAGCAGCCGTTCGAGGGCAGTGCGTTCGTACAGTTGGATGTTTGGCATGTTCTTTTACTTTTTAGAGGGCTGTCTCTGGGCTTATTTCCTAGTGGATGATTTCCTTATAAACCCCGCTGCTAATTTAAGACCCAGGAAAGGGACTAATCAAAGTCTATAAAATGGAATGTCTCAGGATTCATTTATTTCTCTCCTGGAGCTTCCCAGCTAAGTTGATAAGAAGACAGATTGGGGACTTGTTTCTTTGCCCTTGTTAATAATATTAGCTAGTGGAGTGGGTCTCTCAGGCTCGTTGAGAGCAGGTTATGTGGTCAGGATTAGAAAAATAAATATGGGTCCTTGAGGATTTACAATTACTTTTAGAGTCGGGTCCTAGCAGAGCAGCCTCTTCCATATATTTATTAATATAGAAAAGATAGAAACAACAAGAGAGTTTCAACAATTCAAAAGCCAGGCCTGGCGTTACATTCTTGTGGCCTTGAAGGGTAATCTTTACTTTAGCCAAAGGTCAGCAGGCAACCTATCTGGCCTGAAGGTAAACAGTTCTAATCCAGACTGCTAAATATTTTCCACAAATAAAGGAAACTAAAGGATTTTTATGAGAGAGAGAGAGAGAAGGAGAGAGAGGGAGAGAGAAGAAAGCTTATAAATAGGGAGCCAGAATTTATTACCTTTAGTATTGACTTTCTATTGTAAACAACAAGACCTAGGGAAGTATTACAGCTTTGGATCAAAATTGCTTCAGATGACATGAATGCAAGCAAGAAAAAAAAAAAGGACAATCTGAATTTTGTGAATGTCCCCAGCACCCCACACCACCCCCTACACACACACACAAAACAGGCTGAACTGGTCTGCACATTTGAACTAACTTTCAAAAAGCATCTCACCTCACTTCTCTCAGGGGTTTTAAAAAGAATCAGATCAACGTCACCAACAAGTAGAGGCCGGATTAATAATCAGGAAACAAAAATGATTAAATATCTGGCCGAGATAACGTTGCTGGCCATGGAGTAAGACTGGCGCAGACATCTCTACTCTCAGAGTGTTACTCTGGACTGAGCCAGTAAGTGGTCTTTCTTTTACTTTTTCTTTCTTTTCTTTTCTTTTTTTAAATTCAGATTCCTTGTTCAGATCCCTTTTGGGCCAGAGGTCTAAAGAGAGGAAAAAGTAGTTTCTTCTCACCTGTTCAAAGATGTTTGGGACTTTCAAAGCAGCAGTGACCAGCCAGCCTCCATCCCTGTGCCAGAAGCGTCTAGGGCCGCCTGAGCTGTGACCGGTCTCAACTTCGGTGTACAGGTGGCTGGAGGAAGAAGAAGGGTATTGGTTGGTTCAGAGCAGGAAATCTGTGACATCACGGAAGTCTGGCTGAGACCTTAGGGACTAAAACATCCCCAGAGGCTCCGCCCCCGTCAATTACCTGACTACCTTGGAGCAGGTAGGTGGCGTCTCTCAGAGGACAAATGAATCAGTTAGAGCAATTTGCCAAGTGGAATTTACTTTCCTTTCTGAGCATAGCACGTGTCTAGCCCCGTGTACAGATCTGAATGCGAATGCCTGATTGTTTCCCAGGCCCATCTTGTATGCCTGATATTGTTTCCCCTCCAGGCTCACAGGAGCCCACACAGCTGCCAACATCAGAATTAAAAGGGAAGTTTAAACACTGGAAGGAGACAGGGATTTTTGTAGGGGGGGGGGGGGAAGGAAAAGGTTGTGAAGACTTAGCCATATCTGGGACTTGTCCCCACTAACGCCTTTCTGAATCACATCCCTTTGAGTTCCTAGTGTTTTTCTGTCCCAATATTATAACAAACCAGAGATGACCTAAGTCTACTTAAAAAAATCTAATTTTGATACCTTTCAGCATCATTTCCCAAACACCTTCGCGGTCCCCAGCATATTAATAATAGATTCAGGCATTGGTAAAACTTCAGGCATTCCTACCTCGGCCTGTCTGTCACGTGGTGGTTACAGTCCACAGTAGGCCTGCAATTAGGAGTACTTTAAATGATTCAGGTTAGAATGATAGCGCCTTACTAAGGCCATGTTGTCTGCAGGGAGAGATAGGGAAGAGGACTCAGGGCTATTTTGGTCCCAAGCTTGGTGTGTGACCCTGGACAAGTCACCCTTGCTTCAGCTTTTCCAGCAGGCTAATGGCACGACTCAGCTGGCACTTGAGTGACAGCTAAGAGGATTCCTGCCTGCTGGTTAAGGCCTGTGGCATCTTGTCCCATCAGCCTGTTGAATTGCTGTGTGTCTGTGGCTCGCAGCCAGCCTCCCTCGCAGATGTAGTCACTGTTCGGAATGTGCTACCTGGGGACCCTGGGGAGTTCTCTCTCCTGGGTTGGTCCAGGCACACTTTGGTCCCCTAACGAAGAAAACGTCTGCTGAAAATCTTTCCCCCCTCCTGATCTTGAAACTGTAGAAGTCGCCTGTTCTAACACCTCACGGCCTAGCCGTGGTTTGTGGGCGGGACTAGGGGACAGCTAGAGTTAGAAATAGTAAAAAAGCACCTTCTCCCTGAGTGCCCACATTGGTAGCTGGCTCCCTGTCACTCGGTACCTTGTAAAGTAAAAGGAGAGGGTAGCAGAAGGAAGATGAAGTTAGCGCAGGAGGCAACTTCAAATCACTGGTTCACCCCAGACAGGCCTAAACAGCGCATCCATCTGGGACCAAGCAGCTTGGGACTCTTTAAAACAAACACATACACACACCTCTCTTCGCTACTTTATCCAATAGAAACTAAGGGAGGCGTGGCTACCCTGTACCGATAAAAGCAAAAGGTTCGAAAAGGAGGGAGGGGGAGGGGGTTGGGGCTTGGGGGTTGAGGAGTGGGAAGATAATAAAGGTAGTTGAACCTTTCAAGTGCAGGTTTTTCGAGGCAGGAGGTGGGGGTGGGAGGAAGTACTATTAGCCCAGCAAGACAAAAGCTTCTCCTTCCTGAGACAGCGTGTCCCCGTGTCCCCGGGGGTAGGAGGAGACCAAGGCTAGCCAGCTTGCAGAAAGCCACGCCCCTCATTGAGTTCCGCCCTCTCTGTGCTGTCAGTCAAGCTTCACCTTGCCCAAGGGGATTGGCTCTGACTTGGAGAGGCAGTTAGATTTCCAGGCACAGAAACCCTGGGCAGAGAGGCACAGGAGAAATATATTTGCATAAAATGTGCAATCAATGAACGCGCACAGAACTTCGCTGAAGGAAGGCCTTTAGACTATGGGAATTTTTCTGGCTGTATTCACAAACACACAGCCACTTGCACGGATAGCCTGGTGAAAGAAAGACAAACTTAGGAGAGAGAGGGGAAATAGAGGAAGTGGATCAGCATTAAACTGGGAGTGGAGCTAAGGCTCAGGTGTCTTGTGTAAGAGAAGAGAAACTCCTGGATATTTTATATGGTTAGCCAAGAGAAGGGCTTCTCTATGCAGCTGAATGTAGCCTATTCTTTAAAGACTAAAACCAAGTTCAGTATAAACTCCACTGTTTCATTCCGGCTGTTGTGTTTGAACAAAGTCTTAGATTCTAAGGTAAGGTGGGGGGAGGCAGACAGAAATAATGACCACTAAAGCGAACACGGAGTAAGAAAGACAGCAAGAGCTTGCCAGGCCCGCGTACTCTCCCCAAGCACTTTATACCGGAACCCCAATGTCAGCTCCTGACATCATTTACACGCAACAGGACAAGGAACCAGGGTACAGAGAAGCAGGGAACTTGACTCACACAGCGAGTGGCAGAACTAGGGCAGTTTGTAAACAGGGCCTTTCCTAAACTGTGAAAAGAAATCAGGGAGATTCTAATGGTGTGTTCACTGGGTGAGGTCCTAAATGTGAATCTACCTCTCTCTCCCTCTTCTTCCTCTCTCCCACTCCCCACCCCCCACCCCCGCTCTCCCACTCTAGACAGGGTCTCTAGTGCAGCCTGGTCTCAAACTCCCTATATCTATGAAGACAGCCTTGACTTTGGATTCTCTTGCCTCCTTTTCCTGAGTACTGGGTCTACAGGCGTGAAGCTCCACATCTGGCTTTATTTCGTGCCGGTGTTTGAACCCAGGGCTTCCTGAATGCGAAGCAAGCCTTGTATAACTGAGCTGTATTCCCTGTCCTGCCCTGCCCCCTCCTTCTGAGACAGTATCTTGTAGCGGAGGCTGATTTTGAACTGTTGATTCTCCTGCCTTCAATTCCAAGGGCTGGCATTCCAGTCATGCTTCGCCATGACGGGCTGACTTTAGCCTCTTACCTGTGCATTATTCTGAAGGAAAAGCCGGGTTGAAGCAAGAGTGTGGTCTGAGAAAGAACTTGAGGTGCAAAATTAATTAACAACTGGTTTATATATGAAAAGATAGGAGTGAGATGTTTATTCTTATGTACCTGTATATGTGGATATATGAAAAGCATGAGGACATTATATCATTTCTGAGGGTGCTCTTGAACTTATAGTTTGGAGACATATCAACCCAAACTCAAGAGTGAAGGACAGCTTGAGGGTCCCCTTGAGAATGACAAGTAATTCCCTATGACATCTTCCATGGTCATTTCTATCAGAAATGTCTTTGAAAGCCTAATATGATCTATGCACAGCTGAAAAGATGAGATAATGCAAGAATAATTTGCATTATACACTACTTCCAAGGCGAGTGGTTTAGGCATCAGCATCAGCAAATAGTAGACCCATACTGCTTCTCTGCAGCCTCCTCCCCCCATCCATTTCTTTGTCATTGCTGAAACCCTAAGGTGCTCTGGGGCTCAGAGGTAACCCTGTGCCATATAGGACTGTCACAAACTGCCACCATCTTCATGAATTCAGCTGCGTTGGTATGCAAACGATCACTGCAGCTTGGCTTGTTGACTGTGATGCTTTCTCACGGGAGGAGGGCTTGGGGTGGGGGGAGGGGAGGCTCCAGAGTATGAACCTCCTCCTAGCCAGCTGTTCACCACCTCAATTGCATGTGACATCAGGGAGGGGCTAGAAGTACATAGGCTGGAAAGGTCTAGGGAGAAGGATTCTCATCTATTGGTCCATTGGGAACTCCTCGCCCAAGCTGGTAGACTTCTAGTGTGGCTGTGTTAAGGCCACCCACACTCCTGCCCATAATCCCCACAGCCCTGTGAGTATACTTACTAAACTCATAGGCTCCAGAGTGAAGATTGGTAAAATCATACCTCACTTTGCCCTGGAGACCTTAGGAGGAGGGGCTGACTTCTTTTACATCTCCCTAAGCAAAAAATAAAATAAAATAAAAAATTAGCAGCTTGGAATATACCAACTATACCTCTGGGTGGGCTAGCAGTTGATGTTAACCCTTTCCCTCAAGAACAAATCATTTCTAGCCCTGCTTTGACAGCACACTAGAGGAAGTGGGGGAGCTGGTGTAGCCAGGGCTGCTGGGAAAATCGTCATGCCAAAAGGAACATGATTGGATCTGGAAGAGGAGACGGTGGCAAGGACAACTCACACAGGGCTGGGGGCAGGGATGCTATAGGTCATGTGTGGTGGGGACCTGTGTGGAAGGGCAGCAGTACAAACTGATTTAGAGGAGCCACCAGGTAGGTGAGATGAGGTCAGATCAGGACAGGAGGCTGGCTTTGAGAGTGGCAGTGTTCTCCGTTTTGGGCTACTACTCTATGGCTTTCCTACTCTTTGGGGGCTTTTGCTGTGACTGGATCCTGGAATGTTCATTTTCTGCAGAGGCAGGTGGGAAGCATTAGGAAGCTCACAGAACTCGAGGCTGGGCCTTTCCTGGTTACTCAGCCAGCTCACATGAGCACTGTGATTTCCATTGAACTCTTATATGTCTTGACAGAGCAATGGAAGCAGGAAAGGGGGTCTGTTCTCTGAGCTCTTAACTTCTTGATCCCGACAATGAAGGCTAGCATTCTCAAGGCTTCCTTGTGGCAAGGAAGCCATGCCTAAAGCATTCCTTCTGTCACAGAGGAACCACTCTGCCCCTGTTTGCAACCCCCCTTCGCCCCCACCCCACCAGCATATTTGTAGGGTTTTCTAAGACGGCTGAATGCCACAATAGGGAACAGATTTCATCTGATTTTAATAAAATCATCTCTAGAAAAAGCCTCAACTACATAATTACTAAAGGTACTCTGCATTAAGAGATGAAATTGCTATATATACATTACATCACATTGGCTTAGATTGTTTTTTAAATCTAGCTCAGCTCTAAGTCTTTCATTAGCTAAGGACAAGTGCTTCTTAGCATGACGTGTATAAGTAGGGTCGCCACAGGGCAATTGTTGGTAGAGACGAAGGTTTTCCAGCTCTGGAATGTGGGAGATATCCCATCACTCTCCCCACAGATCAGCCATGTGCTGCATTCTTTACAGATGTTCTACTAGGTGCCCCGAGCACATCATAGGAGACCCTCACCCTCTGGTCTATTTGCTTTCTATGGGGAGATGGGAGATCTCTGGGAAGTTAGAATCACACCAATTACTGATGAGGACACACATTTTATAAAGGTTTACTATACAAAGTGTGGCCAGCACACCCTTATTTAACAAAAGGGATGCAATGGCCAAGGGTTGCTTTTTTGCAGTTGTCACATGTTAAACGTGGGACCACTATATCTCCATGCTTACATGACTCCATCCTTGCATAAACCCAGAAACCACAGGGGCTCTTTTCAAGCAACTGTTAGTGGTGATGGCAATGATGTTCACCCCCACTCTTTTAGAAGCATCCATTTTCAGGCTTACTCCTCGGGTCTCATTAGCAGCCTGCCTGCCAGAATCTGTTTCACATCTTCATTCTTCCTATGCACAGAGCATCAGCTGCTCGCTACCTCATATTAGCAGAGAGCAGGCTTGCTCATGGACTTATTAGCCTAGGGACAAGGTTTTCTAAAGCACACACTCTTACTGACCATATTCCATCTTTTTCTCACTTTGCCCATAGGAGTCTCAGAAAGAACAGAGGGTAGGCTCAGATCTGCTCTTCCTCTATCTTAGAGGGAGTTCAACGTCTCCTAGGTTGCTCCAGGCCCCAAGGTTTTCCTGTTTGTAAATATGCCATACCTAAGTCCTCCTAGCTGGATATCGTCTAGAGCTGTCTTCCCAGTTCTATAGTTAACCTCCAATTTCATCTCTATAGTTTCAAAAGTGACATAAATAGCTTCCATAATGACTTGAATTTTTCTAATTCTCCTGAACACTAGTGAAAAAGAGTGTCGTTGTTCAATGGGGTGTCCTAATACATGCCAAAACCTGATTGTTCGTAGTTCCCATAACAATCTGTCTCTGTTCACTTCCCACTGCCTGCATCCACACGATGCACCCGTGCCACTGTACTGAGCCCTGGCAGAAGCCCATAGCTAACTGTACTTGACATGCAAAAACCAAGCCTGAGCAGAAAGCAACTTGTCCAACACACCCAGCTGGCTATAGGCAGATCCTCTGCCCCACTGCAAGCTACCTGGAGTATCACTCTGAAAAATCCCAAGTGCTTCTCTCTCCATGGAACCTTTTCTAACTTCCCCAAGCAGGTACTTGTAGGCGCTCTCTACAGGCTCGGCTTCAGTGTTTTACTGTGTGTGGTGTTTAGATTGTCTTCTCAAAAGATGGACTGAGGCTCTTCCTATAAGCCCAGAGCTCTGCCCGGAGTCTGAAAGGAACACAGGTAGCCTTCAGTAAATTTCACTTTAGAGATCAAAGGAGACCAGGGAAGAGATGAAGGGAGGACTCATTGCTAAGTTGGATTGAGCTAACTCTTTCTTCTCTATAAGCTTTGGAGAGTTGGCTACCACATTTAATTTTCACAATGGATAACAAACTAAGCATTCATTATCCATCCATCCACCACTTATAGAACACATTTATTGAGTACTTTCAATACCACGGTCAGTGCCTAAGAGACGAGTCCCCTGCTTTTATGTATTTACAATCAATGGGAGCCAGGGTTTAAACAAAATGCAAGGTGGAAATTGTTCTAAAGAAAAATCCTGTAGATGTAGTTATCCAAGAGAAGGAGGCTACCTTGGGCTAATTTAAAGTCTTCAAGTTGTCTGCTGTTAAATAGCAAATCTAATCTCAGAGAATGCTGTAGTTCCCATGATAACCTCAGACCCTGACAATCTCACCTTGGCCCACGCTGTGCATGTCCCCAGATGACCTAAACCTCATAGCTTTTTCTTCTACATTAATGTGATGGTAAGTGGATGTTCTGAGCAGATAGAAAGACTAGCTATGTCTCAATCATAGCTGCTGTCTCGAGGCCACAGTCAGGGGTGCCTGGCATCCAGGCAAGACTATGGGAAAGCTCTGGGTCCTGCCAATGATGGTGACATCTGTAGACACTCAGATGAGCTTCAATTCCTTTAAGGTTGGTTGCCAGTCTAATGGGTCTTTTAAAAAACACCCTACTTCAAACAGCAGCTTCTAAAGCATTTCATAGTGTACACACACACCTCTAGATTGTATCTGTGTATGTTCAGTCATCAGTGGAAACAAACAAATTGTCATTTGCCTCATCTCAATCTGCCATGCACTGGCTGGCTTGGCCTCTGAGTCTAGGAGATGAGTCTCTCTAGACTTGTGAGACCAAGTTCTTCAAACTCTTTTCCCAGGGAAGTTTAAAATTCATGATCATTAGTGACACCAGGTGACTTAAGGACAAACACACAAACACACACACACACACACACACACAAATGTTCTGCTGAGGAATATAGCAGAAAGGGCAAGATGGAGAGAGGAACTGTGTTGCTGGCCAGATGGGGCGTGTAAAGTCCCAGAGAAGCCAAGTTCCTACGTGGAGGGGCCTTTTCCTTCCTAGTGAACTTTCGCTTCCATCCAACAAAGGGCAGGGATCATAGCCAAGGAGCCATCCCTCTGGACCTTCTAAGTCAAAGATTAAGAAAGAGAGTCACCATGAAGATTACTCACCATCAATGGAGAGACAGCCTTGGCTAGATTCTGAACAACAGGGTCTCCAAGCAGGGATGTTCACTTGACTTCTCTCAAATCCCAAGCGTGAAGAAACTCCTTTCTTTGTTCAGGGAATTTGGGTCAGGTGTCCGATCTCCTAGGACCTTCTTACAGCCGAGTTCCCCATGGGCACCTGTTACTAATCCACAGTGAGGTCGCTGGAGCCAACAAGACTAGGCTTCCTGGTGAACTGCAAGCCATAGGACCTAGAGTGTCAGGTTTGGAATTGGGTGATGTGGAGGGAGGGACTGTCCGTGTCCTCTTCGGATGACTCTGGACCGAGATGCAGCCATTTCTTCCTCTCATGGAGGCTGAACCTCCATCCGGAGTTCAGATTATCCACCGAGTAATGAGCACTTTCCCGCCGCTCTCCTTTGTCCATTGTAAGAGTAGGGGGTGCCATTATGAAACTTCTCTCAAGTCCCCCATTTTTAAGTAGTCCAATTAATCATCAGTTGGAAGCGTTGACTTCGCCTGTAATCCAGGGACCAAAGACAGGTGAGAACAGGGACTCATTCCACGTAGGATGTGAGCATGTCTGAGAAGAGCCTGGTATGTTGTGTTCTGATCTGCTCACCTCATCCCAGTGAGTAGCATGGAGGGTTTGGAGCTGGGAGTATGTTATTAACCAGTCTGGGTACTTAGAGGCCCCAGATCTCGGTTTCCTGTTTGTGATGCTTTAATTTGAGCCTTTGACAGTTATCAGTATCAGCCATCAGCTCAGGCTGGCCAGACTGGTTTTCCTAGTGGCTGTGTCCTCCTGAGATAACAAAGTCCCCTTCTCACTCACTTTGTCATAGTTTTCCAAGGAGATGGACTAGAATGATAGCCCTGAGATTCCCATACTGTGTGACTTCCATGAAAATATCTCCCAGGAGACCAGTCCTCCCAAGTGGTCTGTCCCTGGATTAATGCCATTTTCCATCTACCCACCCGTCACTCACAGCAGCTGTGGCAGCAAGATGCCATCCTGGGGGCTTTCCTCTTTGGTGCTATTTGGCCACTGGGTTGGGGACAGAGCTGACAGCAGCTGTGCTAAAGAACGCGCATAAAGACCAAGTGTACTATCACCTGCCTGGAGATGTAGGGAGAACATCCATGATTCTCCTGGTTCCCCTTCAAATTGTCTCAAAGGATGAGACAATTCTAGCATCAGGACTCACATGTCAGGGGTCACCAACATGTCAGTCCCAAGCTGCCAGTCACTCTAAAGGCACACTCTCCTAACTGGTTACCATGGTTTCTCCCTGTCGCTGTACCTCTCATGCAAATTATCCACTCTGTAGACTCTACAGCCATCTACCCTGAAATGCTCAAATGACTGATGGCTCATCTCTATCAACACCATTGAAGCTCTCTGCTGAATGTGCACATCACAAGTTCATGCACATCTCTGGGCAAGAAACAAGGACCGTAGTCAAGACAAGCCACTGAAAACAGTTTGCAAATGGGGCCATTTCCACAGTTGCATCCGAGATACAGAAAAACCATAGAGAATGTGGTAAGCTGGATGACAGTAATGGTGTGTGCCCAGGAGGTGGGTGGGAAGGGTAAGGGGTGCACTGCATACACATTGATGTGAATTAGCAGGGATAGGTTGTAGGCAGGGTATATATGAGCCCATAGGGCTGTGCTGTACCTGAACTGTCTTCCCTTGGGAATGATCACATGAGATTTCATAGGCAAGCGACATGGTTCCTCATTAGGTAGTCTTAGGTCTGAAGTTACCCTCTGTAGAAAGGCCCCTGGAGTCAAAGGAGGCAAACTCTGCCACCTGTGTTTCTCACTTTCAGGATCAGCCTGCCACTCCTGAACTGGAAATGGTGGCTTCAACCTTAGCCCTGTGAGTGATAGGTACTGAGGAGAGATTAAATATGCAAAGGCCTGATTAGAAAGAACAACAAGGGGTGGGGGCTGAGAAAGTCAGGGGGAAGCTGTCAGATTGCAACCCAAAGGCAATGCCAGGGAAGGAGAAATGGGAAAGGCTAGGGAAAAGTGTGCTCGGGACAGAGGGCTGTCATACCTGTCCATGAGTGGTCATAGTTCTCTAAGACAAGATAAACAGACTTGGAATCCAAGGATGTTGACATTAGCAGGTACAGAACTGAGAGTTCCTTTAAGGCTAGAGAAAAATCTGTTAAAAAAAAAAAGTCAAATTATTACTGACTTTGGTGGCTTGTTCATCAGCTCTCAAGTCCCCTGCATCTTTTTCTGTAACAAGACTTTCCAGGTGTAAAACTACACAATTAAATGATGCTCTGAGCCATGAGGTTGCTAATGATGGACAAAGTTTCTGTAGAGGGGCACCACCATGCCACGGCATTTAGACAGCAAAGGAGCCAAATCAGTGCTGACGACTGTGGGGTTGTACAGGGCTCCATGGAGCTGTGGGGCTGCCTGGGGATCAGAGGCTCCTTACTGCATCTGAGACTGACTCATGTTGTACTCACTGTGCCTAGGATGTGAAGGATGACCTCATGCCACGGATGCACAGATAAAATTCAGCCTGGGAAGGGAAAGAGAAAAAGAGGCTTGGATACACCATGCACAAAACCATCTCCCATGGCTTCTCCTTGAAAAGGTCAGGCAGCATTGTGAAAATGCCTGCAATCGCTTAGCCCTCTTGTGACTATGTCTCATGGATAACTTCTTGACTTACAGAAAAGCTTGCTGTTCTGTGTGTGACACTGTTCCTATACATTCTCCAGAAACGAGTTTCCTATTTTTGTTGTTATTAATTTTTAATCTATTTTTGAGATTATAACATTTCTCCTTTCTTTTTCTTCCCTCCAAATCCTCCCATATACCCCTTCCTACTATCCTTCAAATTCATGGTCATTCTTTTTTGTTTTACCAGTTGTTATTGTTGAATGTGTGTGTGTGTGTGTGTGTATGTATGTATTCCTAAATATAACCTGTTCTTAATCTGAGATTTTTAAAAAATAATTTAATTTTTAGTTTGTTTATTGAGATGAGGTCTCTTGTAGGTAGGTCATAGACTTTCTTGGGTCCATGTTGCTTCTCCATCCACATTCAAGAAGCCAGAGGGAACGAGTTATACTCTAGATACCTTGAGAAATGACCAGTTGCTCATTTGGTCATAGGCCTTAGAAACTTAGAGTCACCTAAATTGTGACATTCTTCAAAGTCAAACAGAAGCCAAGAGGCTTGAGCCACCTCTAGTGAGCCCATGTGGTGGGTGGCTCGTACTTCTGCCTTGCCCTGGATGTTTGCAAATACTATATAGTGGTTGTTATAAGCTGCTAATATTTATAAAAACAGCAGCATATTCTTAGTATAGGACTTGGCCTTTCGAAATCAATCTATTATTTTTCAGTTTTCTGCATAATAAGGTGTGTTTTCCACTTCCTTTTTAGAAACCTGGGAAAACACATTCTCCACACACTGAATAGTTCCTGTGTCCTCCACATTGCAAAGCTCACAGGAATCAGATGACTGCAAACACAGGCAGGGCATCTTCTCAAAACTCTTCAGTACCCTGCTCCCAAGGTAGCAGGGATTGGCCACTGGGAAGTCAGCAGGTCCTGACAAAATGAAGTGTTTTACACGGCACCTCTTGGGCTGCTGTGTTGTTTTCTTGGAACTTGGATTTGTCCCAGATGTGTATTGTAGTCCTTTAGATTAGCTACCCACTTTGCAGATGTCCCCACAATGCCACATTTCCACTCAGAGTCGGTTTTGCCAAGAAGAGAGCATCTTTCTAACTGATGGAGGACGGAGCTCCTTGGTAAAGGGCACAGTGGTTAGAACTGTGTCACTGGTGACAACAGTGGCTAAGGCTTATTGAAAACATATCAACATGCTGACCATGAGGCCATGTACTTTGACGAATTTTGTTCTTTATCATCTCTACAATGAAACTGAGGCACAGCTGGGTTTCTTGACTGTACCCAGCTTATGTAGACAGTATAAAGCCTCAACGCATAGCAAACACCTGGCTCTAAGTGTACCTAGGTGTGAACTTAGAATTTACACTAGGGAATAGTAAATATAGCTACCTACAAAAATTGCCCAACTGGAAATCTCCCATAAATTACAGTCACCAAATATTTAAATGTCATTTATATTTATTATGAATCAAAAAGCAAACATGACCAAGAATGTAATATGTTCTTGGTTGTATCAGTTATTACAGAAAGTGATAAAACATATGTGTTATAATGAAAAAAAATAGCATTTGAAAATCTTGGCTCTACAGGGGCTTATACTATTTGGACGATCCCAGATTTTCACAGTGAAAGAACTGTGGAACAAGACAGGATGTAATAATTTTTTAAGAGCAGAGGAGTTCAGAGCCCTCGTCTTTGCTGGATGGCTGTGGGTTGTATTTCAGGTCTCTTCCTCAGAGTGAAACCCCAGCTTTCACTTTTGGATGTCAGGGCACTAAAAGTTCAGTAGGCCAGACTAACCTGTGCTGGCAACCTGGAGTAATCTCCAGAAAAGAAAGTTTTCTTTGGGGTTTAAGATGATCACAACTGATTACTTCACAAGAGGCTTAGAAACCCGGCTGCTGTAAACACAGCTGGGGAAGCACTTGAATGTGAGTCCATAAAACCCCAGTGAAGAATCTACCCTTCCCTCCCAACGGTTCTCACACTCTAGCCACGAGTCCACAGAAAAGCAATAGAGATTTTTAGACAAGCTTGCTGGTAGGGAGAAAAGAAAAATGTATAGAGACATGCTCACTGCCTTACCTTGGACTATCCTATAAATAACTTCTTTATCTTGTTGAGTTAAAGGCAAAAGGCTTATTCTCAACTAACCCGGGGATATTATACAAACAGATCCTATACAAATTGAAGTCTTCTCCAAAGTCAAAGCACTAATACAATTATTTTTATTACTATTGTGTTAGATTTATTTACTCTATTTTACATGTGCAGGTATTCTGGCTGCATGTATGTGCAGGTGTTTTGATTGCATGTATGTGCACTGTACATGTACCTGGTGCCCATGGAGATCAGAAGAGGGCATTGGATTGCCTCAAACTAGAATTAAGGATGGTTGTGAACTACCCTGGGAGTGTTGAGAACCAAACCTGGTTCCTTTGCAAGAGCAACAAATGTTAACCACTGAGCCATCTCTCTAGTCCCTAGGATTATTTTTGAATATATGAAAAGAAAATTGATTTGTTGAGGAAGAGCCTACAACAGACGTGAAGTTGGTTTCCTTGACTCAGGGACATTCTTCATTGAGCAACCCTTCTATTCTCTCAGGAGAATGAGCAGCTATGGTATAGATTCTATACACCAAACCACAGCAAAGGGATTAGAAATATTTACAGTTACTTCTCATTGTGGCTTATTGATTTTTTTAAAAACATTTTTTAAAAATAACACTTATTGTTTTTATAATCAAAAGATACTGTGACTTCTAAGAAACAATTGGTCTACTTAATTTTCTTCTTGAAAGACATTCAGTTATCATTTAAATAAATTTTCCCTGGATTATTTTGCCTGTCAAGTAAATCATTGTGATTAACTCTTTCTAAAACAACTTTCCTCTCTGGGGGTAGTTCTTATAATTAATTTGTATTCTTTTGTAGCTACACATGGAGGTTAATGGCATCTTGATGCAGGATTTGAGCTTTGGTGGGGGAAGAAGTTAATCTGGGGAAGGAAGAAATGTCATCCTAAGAATGTGATTCTCAGCTGTCTCACTGTGCTGCTCATTAGCAAGAGGCACACAACGAAAGGACTTTCAGAAATAATAGTGGCTCAGAACCTCCTGCTTTGGAGATAACAGGGCTCTGTTATTGCAGGTGGCCTTCTACTTAAAAAACAAAGCCGGAAGCGTCCATTGAATTAGCCTGTTTACACGGGTTGAGCCATGCTAATGAAACGGAGCCATCAAGGGCCGGGTGCAGTACCCTGTATGGAAGGGAAAGCCTGCCCACTCGGCTTCACTAGCCCCAGATGCACAGGCTGTCCTCCATCCCTACAGAGACACATGACACATTGTGCAGCTACTTATCAATTGACAGCCCCTGCCTCCAAGTCTTAAACTATGAACAATGCTTCTACAGACATTCATGGAAGTTTTGAAAGAATGTATCTTTCCATTCTACTGGGCATAAATCTAGGAGGGGCACAGATGAGTCACACAGAAATTCTATGTTTAACTTTTGATGAAGACCAGGCTCCTTTTCAAAGTGACTTAGCTGACTTAACATTTTCATAAGCCCACCAACTATGTCTGAAAGCTTTAATTTCTGCATAGTCTTTCTAACTTTTGTTATTGCCTGTGCTACCTCATATCGTCATCCAGAGACTGTAACAAAACAGAGCCAGCTGGTGTTCTCATGAATTAAGACGATACTTAGTATTGTGGTCACAAAATGCAGCAGAAGCTATGGTGTTCTCATAGTCCTAAAGAGACTGAGGGAGCTGGGCATGGTAGCTCCTAGTACTTGAAAAGCAAAAGCAAGTGGGTCTCTCTATATCAGAATATGGAAAGGGTCCTCCCATGCTCATGATTGGCAGGATTAAAGTTGTGAAAATAGCTATACATCAAAAAACATTCTATGTATTCAATGCATTTGCCTTTAAAAGTCCAACACAATTTTACACAGAAATTAAGAATTATTCTCGAATAATGGAAAAACAAATGACTGAGGTTATCCAGATCAAAGCTAAATATTAAACATCATCAACAACAACAAACCTGCTGGAAATATCACCACATCAAATCTCAAGTTATTCTACAGTGCAAAAATAAATTCAAAACTTGTACTGGCATAAAAATAGTCACTTATCCTCGGATCTACACAGTGAGTTTTAGGCCAGCCAGAGCTATACAGTGAGACCCTGCCTTTAAAGGGTGCAGGGAAGTGCTAGAATAAAAAAATAAATATTAGAAAATATTCTAAGGGCTAGTGTTAATCCCAAAGATATGAGGAGGAATGTCCCTGACTCAAATCGTCATGACCAAACTAATTAAAACAATTAATTAAAGCAGGCTTTTAGTATTCATGTTCATGGCCGCCTCCCCCTAAGGTGGGGCTTGAGACATCAGCATCAGATGTGAGAAAGAGAAGGTTTCCAAATGAGGGATTTGCTAAAACAGACGGGGTTCCAGGAGCAGAACTCAAGCATAACAAGTTAGTCAATGACCTCCTAAAACAAAGACACAGCTTCAGGGTGGTCGTCGTAACAATCTTTTTGAAACAAAGGTGGGATGCAAGATGGTTATTACCTTTTTGAAGCAGAGACATGATTGCCATTTCTGGAGCAGGCAGTAAAGAACCATTTGTAGTTAAGGTTACAGATGAGACCAAACCCTATCCTTGAGGAACAGAGGTTTAATCATGAACAGGAATGAACCTGGTTTATCGTTACTATAAGATGATGTTTACGCCTAAAATGGAGGCAGGCTTGCTCTTCACTAGGGGGTAGGCATATGGTTCTGTGCGAAAGGGTACTTTCTGTGCAAGGATGAAGACCTGAATTTCAAGTCCTGGCACTCTGTGTAAAAGCTGAGCACGACCATGCAAGCTTGTAGCCCTAGCTCTAAGGGGAGGGGTCAGGAGAGATGGGCAGATCCCAGGAGCTTGGTGACAGGCCAGTTATTCAAGATACACTGTGAACTTCTGGTTCAGTGAGAGACCCTGTCTCAAGAGAATAAGACAGAGAATGAAAAAGTAAGACAGGCAGCATTCTCTGCTGGTTTATATGGGTGCATGTGTGTGTGTGCGCACACACAAATTAAATTCACATTTATTCAGACTATTTGTAAATAAACCCATAGGGCCTAAATTCATTTTTTAAAGGTGTTTTATTTAGTGCTCTCAGCAGGTGAGGTGAGCCCTTGAGCAATGACAGCCCTGACTTGCATACAAGCCAACCTTCCATTGGATCTGGGGGACTCTGCAGCTGATGGCCTGTGTGCTGTATGGCTTGGAGAGACTACGCAGCCATGTAGAGCCTCTGCCTTTAGCTGGTAAAGTATTGTGCCCTTTTGTTAAGACTTGGTAAGAGGTCTTTGACTGTTTTTTTTTTCCATACCAGTAACTGTTTAGATAAGATAAATACATTACTTCACTACTCCACTGCCCAGCTATGAAATCCCTAGCTACTCGTGGCTCCTCCAGACCACATGGGTCAGCTCCATCTTCATCTCCTCCCTCCATCTTGTCTCCCTCCATTTTGTCTGACCCTGTCCTTCTCCCCTTCCCTTCCTGTTCCGCCCAGAAGATCCTACCTCCATATCTTCGCCCAGTGATTGGTTTCCTGTTGTCTTTATCAGCCAATCAAATAACTAGGGGAAATTCCCCTATGCTCTAGACCCCTTCTCCTTCTAACACTCTAAACTGTGGGCCAGGCCCGATATAAGGTGGTAGGTACCTTCAATTGGAGAACTCAAAGCAGAGAATGACAAAAATTGTTCCCTGTGTTAGACTCCAAGTGGAGTTAGCAGAAGAGCAGATGAATCCTAACTTGCCGTGAGGGGCAGTCAGGCTGTGCAAGGCTGAGAAAGTATTCCTGCACAAGAGATTTGGGAGCATCCGAAGCAGCTGCTAGGTGGAGCTTTCACTTGTATCCCTTTCTGTACGTGTGCGCTCATTTCCCCACAGTTCCTTGTTTCTCCCCCAGTGTCCCTGTCCCACAGAGGATACTGACATCACCAGTTACCGAGGGCTTGGAGCCAGGGAGACGTTCAGTCTCCTTTCTTTCTTTCTTTCTTTCTTTCTTTCTTTCTTTCTTTCTTTCTTTCTTTCTTTCTTTCTTTCTTTCTTTCTTTTTTTTGTGGGTGGGGGGGGGGGGAGGGTTTCGAGACAGGGTTTCTCTGTGTATCCCTGGCTGTCCTGGACAACTTACTTTGTAGAGCAGGCTGGCCTCGAACTCAGAAATCCACCTGCCTCTGCCTCCCAAGTGCTGGGATTAAAGGTGTGTGCCACCACTGCCCGGCTTCAGTCTCGTTTCTGACCTCCAGCATTGGGATCTGCATTTGAATAAGGCGCGAGTGCGCGTGCGTGTGTGTGTGTGTGTGTGTGTGTGTGTGTGTGTGTGTGTGTGTGCGTGCGTGCGTGTGTGTGTGTGAAAGTTCCACAAATTCTGTTCTAGGTATTGGGAAGAACTCAGCTCTGTGTGTGTGTGTGTGTGTTTGTGAAAGTTCCACAAATTCTGTTCTAGGTACTAGGAAGAACTCAGCTCTCCAAACCTGCCAAATTCTATTTCCTGTGTGACCCCCTTGGCCTTGGAAGCCCTTTCCTCTGACTGCAGAGAAGTTGGATATCTTCCAGGCTGTAGTTTGTTTCTTTGTCATGTTTGTTTCCAACACTACAGTGTGAGATTCTCTAGTCTGCAGAATCTGGTCCCACTTATGGCCTTGCAAATAACAGTGACTTAGTCAGTGTACACTCAACAAAGCAATAGATGAATGAAATGCACCAGGTACCTCCTATAGACACATCTGTGGTCACTTTATCTAAAGACTCACACTCAGCTCTTTCTACTGACTTCAGTCTAGTCTGTTCTACCATTCATTAGAGTCAAACAGAGATTTAAAGAGACTGAGAAGGAGCTGAGGTGAAGGAGGGAATATTATTTCCAATGTTCTGACACATTCTTGAGTTCTCAATATATTTCTCTTTATGAGAGCCTACATCAAAAGGCAGAGCCACAGTCTGAGTTGAACACTGGGCTGCAGTCTTGGTCCCCAGTCTGACACTGATATAAGGTGGGATTCCTTGGGGTCTTGGCATTTGGGCCCCTGGCCCCAGTGTGTCCTGATTCCTAAGTGAGTGACCTTGCAAATGTAGGTTATAGGGATCTGAACTCAGGTCTTCATGCTTATGTGGCAGGCACTTTACCAACTGAGCCATCTCCCCAGCTCCCAATAACTCTTCTCAAGGACAAAAATTCTGATTTTTTTTATTGGCATGCATACTCTGTTGCAAATTAAGGTTTTATTTAAACAAGCCCCCAGAGGTTAATATCCCTTTCTCATGATCTGTTTTATAGGCAAGTTACACTAAGATACACAGGTCTCCTGCCTCCCTAGAGATATTTATGAACATCGTTTATTATGTCTCTAGTGTCTCAAGACAAGGAGGCGACTGAACAAAACCTGACTTGGAAAGATATAGGTGTGCAATAGCCCAGGAGAAGTAGATTTTGATCAAGGAAGTTGGCATTCCCTCACAATCCACCTCTGTTTGAGCAATTAAGTTCTTTAGAAAACCCACTGATTTGTCAAAAAGAGCGCACGGGTTAGAGAATCCTGACAGGTTTGGAACTACAACCCTCGCATGTTAATGCCCGGGTGTTGTAGGAAAGAACAGTGCAGCCACTGTTGACACACACTAGACCACTCAGTGTTCTTGAAGTGTCTGTGAGCCGGCCCACAAGGCGAGACTACGGCTCCCCTGTTCCTCAGCGTCCCGGACTCCCTGCAGCCAGTGATGGACCATGATCTCTCACTATGACATCTGAAGATGGAATCTCAATGCCAGGAAGGAAGTTTTCCAGATCAGTTTAAGAAACAAAACCCTCTTATTACAACAGGATCCGGTAAAGAAAACAAGGAGGGGATTCAGGAGAGAAGGAGGGTGGCAAAGAGGAACAGAAAAAACAAATACGTCAGAGGAAGACGAGACACGCAGTGAACGCGGTGCAGTTACGTGTGCTTGCTGAGAAAATGCTTCTTGCAGGGAATGCCGTGTGGGAAGAAGGCTGACCCACATGTCAGAACCTGCTCGCTGTCCTCTGTCACAGAACTTTAACATTGGCCCCGTGTAGCTGTGAGACACAAACATTTTCTTTCATAATTCGCATTTCTCTCGTAATCAAAATATTATTCCTTGGGAAGGGAGTTTTAATGAGTTTTACTTAGTATTGTGTAGAGTTGCATAAAGAAGAGACAGATTGCCCTTTCATTAGCTCATGTAATGAAAGGATACACAGAGATGCTGGAGGCTTAAAATGTTGCAAAATGGGGCCTTGATCACATCACTCAGGGTCCTAGATGGATCCCTTAGCCTTTGTGTGGCTAAAATGGGCGTGTGCTAGCCATGTCGAAGCCAGAGGAGACAACGCAGGACTCCAGAATAGGAAGAGGACTACGACAGAATAAAATACAACTTCAGCCAACTCTAATTTGAAGATACTTGGATATTTTCGTTCTTGTTACAGCTGCTAATTCACAGCTATTAATAATTCATGCCTTGGTGCTGGAAGTTCCTCGTGGAGACTGTCACTCCTGGAAGGAACGGGGTTTTCTGATGGCAGCGTTATGTGTAACCTAAGTTCCCACAGCGGTTGTTCCTCCTGCCCCTGAGAGGCAGGTCTGTTACTCCTCTGGAGCAGCTTCAGGCTCTCCCTCTTCCCTGCTCCCATTCCTCACCTCAGACACGCTCAGGTTTCCCCTGTGTGGGGTAGTTCTGTGACTCCTTTGTGCCTAGAATCACTATCCAATTTCTCTCATTTTCACAACAAATAGTCTCTCTGGTGGCAACCTCTCTGCATCCCTGGCTGTCTTCCCACCAGGCTGCAATAGCAGACTGCAGAATGTTCTTGTTCCAACCTGCACAGTGTGAGCCTTTGCCAGGTGCCCTTCACCTGGTCCTTTCAGCAGCCTCTGACCCTTCAGTTCGCCCACCCTTTGGGAGACTGTACTTGTACATTAGGCACAAAACTATTAGACGACCAGCTAGATAATATTCTTGTATTTTCTGAATCAATATATAATTAACATATGGGTAAAACCAGAAAAAATATATACAAACAACTTTCTATATATTTAAAAAATATTTTATTTTTTTAATTGTGTGCAGGTGTATATATGTGTATGGATGTGCACATGTGAGAGCAGATGACTTTGGAGGACAGAACAGGGTAGCAGAACCCCTGCAGCTGGTTTTATAGGTGGCTATGAGCCACCTGACAGACAGGGGTCCTAAGAACTGAACACAGACCATCTGCCAAACCAGCACACACTTATAACTGCTGAACCATCTCTCCAGCCCCAACCTTCTATATTTTAAATATTTATAGAAAAAAAATATTAAACTGTTAAACATTATAGCAGCAGACCCCCATTTTTGTAGAGTAAGGAATAGATTCAGTTTAACTTTTTTAAATGTATTTCTTTTTATTTATGTACATTAACATTTTACTACATGTATGTTTGTATGAGGGTGTCGGATCCCCTGAAACAGGTATTACAAACAGTTGTAAGCTGACATATGGGTGCTGGAAATTGAACCCAGGGTCCTCTGGAAGAGCAGCCAGTGCTCTTAACTGCTGAGCCATCTCTTCAGCTCCCAGTTTAATTTACATTCATGTATATGTGTATAGATATGGTATATATGTTTAAAGATTGTACGCAGTCTATATGGAAAAATCCATTCAAAATGGAATCATTGGTATGCATGTAAGAAAAAGCTATGGAACTTGGGAGAAAAACAAAGGAAGAAATCTTTATAATCATGAAATATATAATTGCTTCTTAGCAAGGACACAAAGGATACAAGCACACACATGCACACACCCAGGCACACACACAGATGAACACAATATAAATTGGTCTTTATCACACTAATAAAACCTTGTGCCAGAGGATACTATTAAGGAAATAGAATACACTCAGGAAGCCTCATGTAGCTATCACATGTCAGGTTTTCTGTCTAATTTGTCCTGTCTGTCAGGTTGGTTTGAACTGTGCAATGACTTCCTCCTCTGGAGAACTTCTGTGATTCCCAATCAAAGCCAAAATTCACCGAACATCAAAGACTTCAGATATGGCCTTTCTTTAATATTGCCTACTTAATTTTGTTAGAATGTTTACAAATTTGCTGTACTTTCTATTTGTGTATGTGTGGGAGGCAGTTCTTGGGGGATTGAACTTAGGTCCTTATTTATACATACCCCAGTTATAACTGTAAAATTTCCTTTGATAAGCAAACCTGATATATTTTTATTATTATTTAAAGCTATATTAAAAGTCAAAATTACCTTCAGTAACTTTGAAAACTTAACATCTGTGACCAATGTTAATGATATTTTTTAATAGCACATTACTTTAACATGACTTAAAAAAAAAACCTATTATGTTGGAAAAACAAATTGGAACCTTTTTATTTTTTAATGCTTCATTAAGTTATTTGGCCACTTCAGCTCATGCCCTGTTCTAACTCCTCACTGTAGAGACTGAATTTCCTGTGAGAGTCTGCATGTCTTGCTCACTAGATTCTATTTTTGTACAATAACTAAAGGCAAAAAAATTAGTCGCATTAGTATATAAAGAGGTCATAATATAGGCTGTGCCCTATTGCATTTCAATACTGTGTAGAGACTCATGAACACTTACATTAGTTTTTTCACATAGTAAATACATCAAACAAACAAACAAAAAACAAAACAAAAACTAGCCACTTGAGTTGAGATGGTTCAGCTGGTAAAGATCCTTTCCACCAGGACTGATGGTCTGAGCTTAAGACCAGAGAAGAAAAGAATGAGAAAGAATGAGTTCCTTTATACATGTACACAGTACACATACACACACACACACACACACACACACACACACACACACTCACACATTCACACACTCACACAATCACACAATCATACATACACACACACATACATACATACACACACATACATACACACACACACACATACACACACACTCACTCATACATACATACACACACACATACACACACACACACACACACACTCACACATATACACACATACACTCACACACACACACACACACACACACACACACAATGCATATAATTGTAAAAAAGAGAAACCTTAAATAATAAGAATAAAATCACAAGGAATATGAGAATATCTTTTGTAAATCAAATATCAGGGGATATATATATATATATATATATATATATATATATATGACTTAATACTAAAAGTCAAGCTGTCATCTACTTTCTTTTTCTATGGTAAAGTACCTGAGGATGGTAATACCTAAAAAAAAAGGGGTGGGGGCATATAGCTCATAGTTTAGAAGGCTGCCCTGAAAAATCAGGCAGCCACATTGATTTCATTTCTGAGGAGTGTCCTCTTGGCCTTTGTGTTAGTTGTTTTTCTGTTGCTATGATAAAAAACTAAGACCAAGGTGTCTTATAGTTTATTTGGGCTTATGACTCCGGAGGGATGAGAGTCCATCATGACACAGAGAGACGTGGAAGCCAGCAGCATGGTGTAAGAACAGATGGTGAGAGAAAACATCCTCAACCGGGAGTAGAAAGCAGAGAGAGTGAACTGAAAGTGGCGTGAGGTGGTGAACTCTTAAGGCCCACTCAGCGGCTGACTTCCAACACGACCACACCTCCTAAACCTCCCCAAACAACACCACCGACCCAGAACTAAGTTTTCAAATATCAAGACTATGGGGGCATGTCTTATTCAAGTCACCACATTCTATTCCCTGGACACCATCAGCTCATGGCCATATCCTAAGTCAAAATGTCCAATGTAGTCCAGCTTCGAAAGTCCCTATAGTCTTTCATAGTCTCAACACTGCTTACAAGTTCAAGTTTCTTGACAGTCAAGGCAACTTCTTGACTTTAACTCCCTATAAAATCAAAATGCAAATTGTCTACTTTTAACATAAAATGGCACAAAATATGGGATGGGCTCATAGTGAGGAAGGAAATTTTTGAACCCATCAGGGCAAATTATAAATTCTGTAGCTCCATGTCCAGTGTCCAGGCTTAGATGTCTCTGCCCCTCCAGCTTTACTGCCTGTAAAGTGTATGTATGTATGTATGTATGTATGTATGTATGTATGTATGTATGTGTGTGTATAATACATATTTATAAATTTATATATTACATTTTATAATTTATTATAAAATATATATTTTAATATATTTATATTTTGATGGTATATATTTGGCTGATGGTACACTTCATGTATAAACTCTCCTTGGCAGATGCCTCATAGCTCTGGCATTTCCAGCATCTTGGAGTGTTCACTGCGACCCATTTTCCCACTCTCAGAGCTTCATGAAATGGCCTTTCAGTTTTGCAGAGGGCCACCAACCATACATTGCCTGGCCTCAGCAGCTCTCTGAAACTTTGGATGAAGGATCCACGAGCTTCTCTCTTGTACCCAGTGTGTCCTGATTCCTGAGTGAGTGACCTTGCAAAGTTCCCCATGTCACGCTCAGCTGCCACCCTGAGTCAGACCCTCCCCCCTGAATCATATTAGCAATGGTGCTTTAATTGGGGTCCTTTCTAGGAGCAGCAAACTCTGGATGCTTTCTTTCACAAACTGGAAGTTTAGCAGGGAGAGGTCTTGCCCTGAGGACGTCCTTCCCTTTGTTCCTAGGCAGAGCAGGAAGCTAAACTCCTTAATAATTAAGGTCTCGTTTTCAGATGAATCTTGGCTGCAACTTTAGGCTTCATAGCACTCCCTTTTCTCTTCAAATCACATTTTATATTTCTGTCCCATTTGCCCTTTCCATTGTAACCTTGTATAGTATTATGCTGCCTTGAAATTTCCTCCACCCAAGAAATTAAGCTATTACTCTTAAATTTAGCCTTAGGCAAGATCTCAAGATATGAGCAGAAGGTAGCCAGACTCTGACAAAATATCCTAAGAATGGCTCTAGTCCTGTTGATAATATTCCTCTCTGAAACCGCTGGAGCTGGACCTCCAGGATCATACTTCTCTCAGCTCCACCATCTCCCAGGACTCTACTAAAATGGCCTTTGTAGCTCTCCTTACAGCATTCAACCCACCCGTGTAGTCCAAACTGCCAAAGTCTTCTTAAACAAACCGCAATAAAAATCACAGTAACTAAAAAGCGAGGGTCCACTACCTGCAGGCTAGAATTCATTTTGTCAGTCCTTGATTTGCTAAAATTCTGTTGAACACACGGAGCCAGGAGTCGTGGGAGGTGCTGAGTGTAACTGAGCTTTGAAAAGATCACAGTGGTCTCAGTGTGACCAGCAGGGGTAAGAGCTCCCAAAGCCCTGTGGACAGCCAGCCAACAAAGTTGGGGGGCCTAGCCAAGACCACGATCCCTGCTCAGTTCAACATCAGTTCTTTAGATTCTTCTTGCTATGAGCAGGCAGTCCCATTAAAAAATGTGTCTTCGGTGCAGAGAAAAGCTCCAGCTTTGGAAGGGCCTCAGAAGGAGCTTTGTAAAAATGAATAACGAAGACCTGAACTCTGATGAGGACCCTCCCGTGCCATTTCTGCCAGCGGCTGCAGTGCGATTGAAGGGGCCCGGGAAAACTGCTCTGATGAGGACCCTCCCGTGCCATTTCTGCCAGCGGCTGCAGTGCGATTGAAGGGGCCCGGGAAAACTGAGACTCTGCTCCTCAGGCATCTTTGAGAGCGAGTGGCCAGGGATCCGAGGCTAGTGTGGCACTCCTGTCCCTTTCCGCTTCTGGGACTTTGCTTCTAATAGGGCCATGGCTCAGGGCATTTCAAGCCGTACCCTAGTATTTGTTTCAGAGACTATGGTATTGGGGGGCACTTAGTAAGTAAAATAAGACTTGTCAATGGTGTGGTGGGCCAATGTGGGTTTTTCTTTTGCTTTTTTGATTACTAAAGAGTTTCCCCATCCACTTACCCCCCTTTGCCACATCCTTGAGGGTCCTGAGTAACCCCACAATGTTCTTACTGCGTTTCTCAAATAAGTAGCCACTAGACATTATGATAAAAGCCCAGTCACATGTTGGCAACCAGATTCTAACAGACTTGAGCGACCTTGTTGAAACGTGCACTGATTTCCACATTATTTCCAGGAGAAGTCCTGCTGACCCCCCGAGTCTAGAGGTCTGCCAAACCCCCATCAACAAGGAGGTTTTGCTTTCCTCTAGAAGGGGTAAATAACCCCAAATGTAACTCTCACTGAGAGGAAAAGAACGAGGGTGGCAAGGCGGGGGGTGGGTATGTGGTGGGATCAGGATCAAAGCATTGTTAAATGAATACACAGGCACGAAGCCATTTTCCACTCGACATGGCTGTCAGGTTAGTTTTGAGTCAGAACTCTAAAGCAGAGAGCCATGTCTGTTTGCAGCATGAGATATGAACCCCCCACACCTATTGTGACTCCCGCAGAAGTCTAGACACGACTGGGTCAGGTCCCCACGCATGGCTTCTTAGCAATGCCTTCCAGGAAGACCGGACACCCTACATTTAGTGGGAGCCCTCAGTTTTGGGTCAAGTGGATCCAGGATAATCATGAAACCACCCCCTGCCCCCTCCCTCCACACACACCAAGGAAAACTGTATTTAAGACACAGCCAAAAGAGAAAACCCTTGGTATCCACTTACAAACCTCCAGCTTGCCCGTGTTTCACCAGCGTCTCTTCAAGTTTTCAACTGGGGGTGAAAATGAAATTCACTAAAAAACCAAACCAAACAAACAAAAAACAAATAATTTCCAATATTTTTTGTGAGGCCAAATTCAGAAGCAGCCTTTGGGGTGGAAGGTTAGGGGTGAGTGTCAGACTTCCAGAAACTCTCTACACAAGGAAAGCAATGTTATCCCAGCCCATGGGGAAGCTACGTGAAGTGAGATTGGTGCCCTAAAACCCCTTCTTTCTGTCCTCAGGTATCTTCCTGCACCCAGGAACTGGAAGGAGCAGGAAAGTGCCCCTGGGATCCTGAATGTGGTGTCCTCATAAGCAAGAAACTGACTGAGCTTGGGCTGACTCTGAAAGAACAGAACCTGAGAGCTGAGAGGCTCCTGCGGCTCTCTCCACTCTCTCTGCTCTCTCTGTAGCTCATCTCTAGCAACCGTCCCAGGCGATGCCAAAGCTTGGCTTCACTCCAGTACCTGGGAAGAAGGTGAATTATGGCAGATGCAGTCTGCCTTCCAAACGGTTTACAAATGGCTTGTCTGCACCACAAGACACTGGCTTGCCCAAAGGGCTCTAAACCAACAGCCAAGCCATTTGTCTAGTGAGTGAAGCAACAGAGTTGAAGTGAAAGGAGAGGCTCAGGGCTGGAGCCTGGGAAAAAGACGCCCATCTCAGGGTTTGCTCAATGCTTGGAAGAGGGATGGTGTGGTGCTAGCCCATGACTCGTCTCTGCAGATGTCCCCTATAAAGCATTAAGCCAATGCCCTGATGTGCATGTAGTCTTCCTTATTGATTATATGCATCACAGGTACACCTTGGTTTAATATTTAAGCCATATATCTATATATATATACCTATATATAGATATATAGATACACACACACACACACACACACACACACACACACACATACACACACAGGTGTTATTATTGTTGTTTTAAGACCTTGATCTTTGACATCATGAGATCCATAGTTATAGAATGTTAACAACGTTTAAATAAAGTCTGCCAAGAATAGCAGAGATGTAGTGGAGCAGAGGAGGGATTTTTATGAACACCTGAATGTAGTGCTGCAGAGACCAAAGATCCTGGGTCCCGTGATCCCAACCTACTCTTCTCCTAGGACAGCCCCTCTTCACCTCATTCTTTACACTGGCCTTCATTTCCTTTGGCCATGAGAATCTGTGTAAAGTGCACTCTGATGCCCAAAATACAGATCCCCTTTCTGTGGGTTGCAGCCAGGGAAGCTGCTAGGAGGTTATCGGTTTCTGCTCGCTCAGCAGAGTTAGGTCGGGGTCATTTTTGTAAACAGGACTCAGGAGACTGGTTTGTGGCTTTTCCTGAAGTAGTGTTTAGCCAGGGAAGGCTACGTTATTTTCCTCACATTGAAATAAAGGTCATTAAAAACCAATCAGAGTAGGGCTTGACATTAAGAGCCCTCATCCATCTTCCTCCATCTGAGCCAAATGAGCCTCCCCACAATGGGAGCAGATCCCTGAAGTTAGTACAGGAGACAAGAGTTTACAGGCTCAGCCACAAACTTGTCTTGGGGCTCTGGGGAGATTGCATAAGCTCCTCACAGTCCAGTTTCTTCACGATCAGAAAGGTTCTGCGGTGACATATGTCCAGCCACTTCACAAGGGACTCGAGAGAATTCCTAACCGTATTGGGGAAGCTCTGAAACTCTGTTCAGGACTTATAAACATTATTTCTCATTACTAATACTGTTAATAACTCCACGGAACCATTGCAAATCTGGTGACCCCTGGCATGAAGTATCTTTCAGTCCACATCTGCTGTGGCAACACTCTACACAGAGAGAAGTAGGAATCAGGAAGTCAGCCATCGGCCTGGTACACTCCTTATCAGCAACTTGCCTGGATTTTTGCCACACTCATCCTATCACCCCTCATTGGAGCAGGCCGGGAGAAGTCAACATTTGCTTATCTGCTGGGCTCAGCCTTTCATCCCTGCTTTTCTCTGTTGGATTGCTCCTCCATTGCTTGATCCTAGGAAGGCTGCAGTCACGATACAGCATTGGCTGGCCAGCCCACCACGTTCCAAGTATGAAGAGCTGGGCCCAGGACCCAGTCGCAGAGGCCCACAGCCTGCTGTGAAGATTGGCCCGGAGGATGGCCTGTTCACTAAGTCCATCAAAACCCTTCCACAGGAAGGAGGGCAGTGGGAGGTCGATTCCCCGGCCTTTTGAGAACAAGTAGTTAGGCTACTTCCAAGCACGTGACATAGGGACGGGGAAGAAGGATACCAGGACGTTACAAAGCAGCGCTGTGCAGTATGCAGATGTAGGTAAAGGCAGCTCCGGCATCATGGGATCCAGCTCCGGCTTTCTTGATGTCTGACTTGTGAGCCAGCAAAGACCCTCTTTCTTAAGTCTACATTAACTTAGCCTCGCTCCATTTACCACAAAGCTTAAGAGGATCTATCGTTTTGAAACTATAAATTTCCACTTCTATAGACATTCTTTCTGTGAACTATCTTCTACTAAATCACTCTTGGTATTAGACTAGGACTCTGCTCAGTACTGATATAATTACTCAACATTATTACAAAGGAAAATAGGACTTACACCTTACAAGCATCATTTATTTTATGTAAGAGTCATTTAGGAACTAAATGATTTGATCACTTTTCTAACCAATTCATAAAGCCTCCTTAGTACAAAACATCAAAAAAAAATCCACAAGATTGAAAGAGACAAAGACTAAGTCAAAGCTGAGACATGGCTGTGTTGGGGCTTAACTCTGTATTTTATGTCTATATAACTGTGTCTATATAATTCAAGTTTACATCTTCTCCAACTGTTTTACGTGCATGTCCAGCTACATGAGAGTACCTCCCATCTCCCAAATGCAGCTGGAAAGATGCTAAAAGATGTAAATATTTACTGAGTGAGCAAGTACCAAGCAGCTGTGTGGACCGAGTCTGCCGGTGGTGGGGAAGGAAGAGAGGCTGAGAAGTGTTTGACGTTGGACTCCAACTGGGTCTGTGGCTGACTCCTGTGTGACCTTGGGCAGGTTAACTAACAGTTCTGTGTTCTAGTGCCGGAAGATGATAGCCTTTCCTGTGGAGTGTTCCAAGAGCAATAACTGCTGAGACCAACAGCTGCAGCTCAGAGTGGTTGTCACAGAGGCATCTCACAGACGCTGTCATCTATTATCTTTTCTGTTTTTTAAGTAGAGGTGGGATGTAGGTGAAGGACTCTGTCTTAGCCTGATTTAAGGAAAAAGTAGTTTAAACGTCTCAAAAAAAATGAGTATATGGCTTTTCACACATGCCCTCGTGGTAGGAAGAACATGGCCCGAACAGAGCAGCTACACTTGAGTGGCCCTCGGAATACATCACAGCTGCCATGAAAGTCAGGAAATGGGATGGGGTCTCTGGCCCTGGTTTGATCTTCCTGTCCACTAGAGAGTAGATCGGGGAGTGTTTTAAGCAAGACATTTCACCTTCAAGTGTCAGCTTCTACGACTTTCAGTGGAAATGGTAACCACACACATACGAGAAGAGAACAGTTCACACTGACAAAGGATCTTAGAATACAGAGGAGAGACTCTTGCCCCCTCCCCCTCCAGCCATCAAGTCACATGCAGCCTCATGGTGACACACACGGCAGACATGGCTGCCCTAGCTTCAAAGAACTTAGGTATCTAAGTTGTTTTTGGAATCTCTTTCCAAAGTCAAAGGAAAAAAAAAATGTTATGGTCCACTAAGATAATTTGCTTGCAGCAATCGTTATTGAACAAGGTTCAGTTGCATCATGGGGGCTGTGGCGTAGCTCTTGTAAAGTTTCTCAAGCAGCCTGAAGAGAAAAAAATTGATCTGCATCAGAAGCGAGACAATACAGTCATGATGGGAGCTTTTTAGCCACAGTGCTTACACCATACACGTCTGTCTACACGGTGTTCACCTTTCACAACCTGGTGTGGTTGTAGCACACACTGCATGGCTCTGTCCTTAGGACACCGTAAAGTAGGCATCACTATTTCTCAAAGGCCAATGGTTGGAACATACACCCTGATCTTATGTGCCACCCAGAAAGAAAACAGAACACTGCCCATTAAACAGCAGTACAGTGACAATTATAAAATCAAGCCAAGCCAAACATGCAGCTTCAGAGATACAGCGAAATAATGGCTGCCCTGCTGTGTTGAAACACAGACTTTCCCTTTTGCAGATGAGAACATTTTTGCTGTGTTCCAGAGCCGGTGACAGATGGAGTTCCGGCCACTATTGGACCTTTTGACTTTAGCCCAAATGGAATCCACTCAAGCAGACCTAGCAATCTTGAAGATGATCTTGGAAGCAAGACGCAAGGCTACCACCACATATTCCTAAAGCAAGCACTGCCAAAGAGAATCTTTGTCATGGATTATGGAAACATCCTGGTAGTGTCTTTAACACAGATATAAGCACTAGCTTTCCATGGGAATATTCATATGCATATTAAGTAGACCAAAACAAGCCCCTTGACTAGATCTGGGAGGAGACAAGGGGCGGCAGTGATGGGTGGCGGTGATGACATTGTGAACACACACGGTTTCTTGTCATGGGCACTTCTTGTGGGATTTATGAGGCTGAAACAAATGGTCAATAAGGAAGAGGCTTACGCCCAAGACAGCAGTAACTCTCTGCCTTCTATCGTCTCGATAACATTGCATGAATACAACAGAGGTACTTTGTAGACTTCATAGTTGTAAATTTTCCTGCTTAGGTAAAACATCATAATCAAAAATCAAAACCTACTGGTGCTTCTGTGTGCATCTGTAGACATAGACATGCACAGAACAGGGAACACTCCAGGAGGCAGGTGCATTTGTTCCCAGCGAAGGCTGGATGAGACCACGTTTGTCTTCTTGTTCCAGCTCTCACACTGCAGACAAGTGCCCTTTAAGCTGTCGTCAAGTGCCTCGTTGCCCTCATTTGGTGCTTTCCCCTGTTTCTAGCCGCCCTTAAGCACAGCTCTAAGCGGCTGTCTAGTGTTCTCAACTTGAGAAGGTGGCGTGTGATGGAGGAAATGCTTGCGTTAGGTAAGCCTCATTCATGCTTGAGTAGGACATGAGTTGAATGTTAAAGAATCAACAGTATGTGTTAAATTAGATCTCTTTAAACAAAAACACACAGGAGACAAAGTTACATGTGATCAGGAGATGAAAATGTGACCGCAGGCTTACAGAGTAACCTGACCTAATTCTCACTAATAAGAACTCACTGCTTTGAGGTGCTAACGTGTCGAAAGGACCATTCCTTCTATTGACAGCATCCTTGCCATTCCTATCCCATAACTGCATGCCCTGTGAGGAGGTCAAATCGGAGAACAACCAGAAGTCTGGGGGCTGAAGCGATGGCTCAGTGGGTAAGAGCACCTGCTACATAAGAACAGGGGTGGGGCTCAAATCCTCAGTCCCCACTTTAAAAAGCTGGGCTTGCTTGAGTGATGGAGCAGGACAGTGACATTCAGCTGCCTCCACCCTCCACGTGGGAGCACACATGTGTGTATGCATCTCTCTCTCTCTCTCTCTCTCTCTCTCTCTCTCTCTCTCTCTCACACACACACACACACACACACACACACACACAAACACACCTATAATCCTAGAACTCTGGAGGAGGCTGAGTTTGAAAGAGGACCAGTTTGAATTCATATGCATATTAAATAGACCAAAACAAGCCCCTTGACTAGATCTGGGAGGAGACAAGGGGCGGCAGTGATGGGTGGCGGTGATGACACTGTGAACACACATGGTTTCTTGTCATGAGCACTTCTTGTGGGATTTATGAGGCTGAAACAAATGGTCAATAAGGAAGGAGCTTACGCCCAAGACAGCAGGTTTTGGAAAAGTAACCTAACCCAGAGAGCCTGAGAGCCAGAGAGGTGGCTGTGCCTTTATGGCCAAGGGACAGAAGTAAGGGGGAATCTGTGAGTGACAGAGCCCGCTCTGAGAAGTCAGTGGGGGGAAAGGAGAAAAGAGGTGCAGAGAGAGGGAGAGAAGGGAAGATGGGAAGAGGGGGAGAGGGAGAGAGGGGGAGAGGGGGAGAGGGGGAGAGGGAGCGCCCAGGGTCTCTGTGCACTCCTGCAGAACATGAAGTGTCAGCAGGCTCATCAGCCGCACATCCCTTCACGAAAGCACAGGTGCCTTGTTTCCAGCCTGGATGTGGTGTTAGCAATAATGAGCCCCCAGTTACCATCACCCTGTAAAACACATCAGGGCAAGGGGAGCCATTGTCTACTGTGAAAACAGCCATCAAGTCTGCACTGTTGGAAAAACACCTGCCCCTGTTTTGCAAGGTGTTTGGCTTCCTTGGGGCCACTCACTAAGTTCCCACAAAGCTGTGCACTGGACAGTTTTCACAAGAGGTTTGGAAAACCAAGTTGGATTTCAGGTTTGACTCACACAAGCAATCTTTGGGCAGGCTTTGTTCTCCGCAGTCGGCTCTCCTTCCGGGACCTTCCTCCATCCCAGGCTGTAGCTGTTGTTCAGGATGAAAAGGTACAGGAGCTGGCTGCTGTAATTGGAGCCTGCACCTGCAGACCCTGGGCCTGGGAGGAGGCTCCGTGTGGCTGCTCTGTGTGCAAGTGTTTATGGGTGTGGATTTGATTTCCTCTGAGGAATCCTGAGATACTGCACAGTTTGTTTTGGGCATGAATATGCTGGAAGGAATCCAAGTTGTTCAGCCACTTTCTCTATTCTGAGCAAGTGGGGATCACCCCTTTACCCTCTAAGAAGGAGGATTTTTTTTCTAAGCCATGAAAACATACCCAGTGTATCTGGGTCTGATGGCTCCTAGTCCCACAAGGGGACTTAGATAAATGGTGCCTTCAGAGAGTGAGTGGGCACCACGGCCAGGCTTTCTCCCATTAATAAGTGGACGAATGTTTTATGTCTCTCACGTCTGCCTTTAGTAACGTTATCCAAGCAACAGTGAGGACCAATATCCACCTCTGCATCCAGCCTCACTTGAGGAACCTCTCAAGTGAGCCAAATGGTGATGCCTCTGCCCTTGGCCCAACCACACCCACGGATCCAAGTTTACTGTTATAGCACTTCTGTTTCTCATGTCTCCTTTCTCCTCGGTTCTCCACAACCTTTGTGGCAACCGTGCATCTGTTTTCTGTAACTATAGATTGTTTACATCGTTTGCAATTTTATGTAATTTAATTCCATGTGGCTTCTATCCCTTTAACATGATAATTTGGGGGTTCATTCATATTGTGTGTCAACGGCTCATTCTTTTGTAACTTTTTTTGTATTATATGGTCATAGCTCAGACTGTACTACCATGTAGGAAATTTTTACATGCATTCCAGGGCTTGAGTTCAGGTCTTAACACTTTCCTGGCTGAGTTGTCTCCTCAGCCCCCCCCCCCCTCTCTCTCTCTCTCTCTCTCTCTCTCTCGTTGTTTGTTTGTTCTTGGTGGTGCTTTAGCTTTCATTGGTTTTGAGATAGAATCTTGTTCTGTAGTCCAGGCTGGCCTTGAAGTCCAGCTCTTCAGAATTATAGGCAAGAGTGCCCCATCCCAGCTAATCGTTCACCTCTTGATGTATGTTTTAGTCATAACTTCTCATTGAGATAAAACACCTGATGGTTGTGAGGTTATTTATTTAGACTCATGGATTCAGAGCCTTCAGTTCATGGTGGCTGGGAGAACCTGAAGCCACAGAGATATTTACACCATGGTAACCAGATAATTCTATACCTTCCCTCATGTGGTAGGTTACAGCCAAACCAGAGGCATGTGAAAGTATTCTATGAAATTACCTTCAGGTAATGAATATAAAGTATGTGTAAAACTCAAATGCATTTTGTGTTTAGACTTGGCGTTCACCCTCACAAGGTTAGTACTTCTGGTTCTAAAGACTCCAGCTAAGGACTAGTCAACCTGTACTGAATCTGGAGGCCTTTATAATTCTGCTATTGTATCCTACAATCTAAAGAATTACCCAGAATTTTAAGATATTACCTGGAAAATCTTCATGAAATTTGTCCACACCAGCCAGAACATGAGTAATTTGGGGATTCAGGGCTTTCTGGCCTTGGAGATCATGTTCTCTGTCTGCCTTTGTGTCTTTTATGATGAAGGTCGGCATCAAAGTCAAGATAGACCCAGGTCACTTCCACCTTTTGGAGCCCTTGGAATATTAAAAATGAAAGAAATTTCACAACAGACATACTTATGTTCTGTGAATTAATGTATATATGGAACAAATTAGTGATTTAAAATATACATTAAAAATCTGACATGTAACACTCGCGATGACATTATGATTTTAAACTCAAGCCTATGGTGGAATTTGGGACACAGGGTTCTCTCGGCTACTGGCCACCTTGTGATAGGCAGGGAGAGGCCAGCATCAGTCTGGATACACCCTTTACCATCCTAAATCTAGATCTTCCATGCTTCCCTTTAACACTCTTGCTTAGGAGAATCAACCAAAGGAATGCTACAAGGACAGCCCTCGAAGAGAGGACCGTTTCCTTCATGTATTGTCCACCAACTCCTTCCCAAATAGCAAAAATGGGAAGGCTTTGAGGACAGCCCTCAAAGAGAGGACCGTTTTCTTCATGTATTGTCCACCAACTCCTTCCCAAGTAGCAAAAATGGGAAGGCTTTGTCCCTTTGGAGGAACACTATATTTCACAAGCCCACAAGCTGGGGCTGAGGGTAGGAGACTGACGCTTCTGTTGTCTCTGTTTGTTTGAGGGTGCGGTAAAAAACAAAACAACAACAACAGCAACAAGTCACAACAAAGACCCTCATGGCTATGAAAGGGGCCCTCTGATTGAAGAATTCCCGTGTCTTTCTGCCCATGGAAGCTCCTACCATCACCTCTGTGGGGGTATGCCTCTGTGTAACTGAGATGGTGGGGTGACCTCATGTGGAGTGGCGTGTCTTCAGAAGACACTGGCATTGTCTGGAGGCAGTATTGCTCATCACAGCCTTGGAGATGCTACTGAGCCTGGAGTGTACTGGCTGAGGGTGTGGCTGAGCATCTTGCAACACATGGCTAGAAATAGCTCAGCCCCAAACACCTAGATGGCAAAGCCAGAAACATTAATGATGCAGTCATCAGTCATTCAGAATGGATGGAGTGTGGCCAATGCAGTCTGGAAGGAATCCGATTCCTTAATCACAGATCTCTCTCTCTCCCATCCCCCCTCCCCTCTCGCCTCTCTCATACCCCCTCTCCTACTCCCCCCCCCCCCCACCTCTGGTGGTTTGAGAATGTACTTTTTCAGGTTTGTGCATTTGAACTCTTGATCCTCTGATTGTGGAACTGTTTGGGAGAGGTTGTGGAACCTTTAGGACCCGGAGTCTTGCTACAGGAAGTATGTCACAGGGGGGGTGGGCTTTGAGAATTCATAGCTTTACCGTACTTCCGGGTTGCTCTTCTTCCTCCTTTACCTGGTGGAAGATGTGATCTCTCAGCTTACTACTGCAGCCCCCCATTGCCAGGTGTCTTCCCCCATTATAGACTCTCCCTCTGAAACCATAATCCCCAAATAAGCCCGTCCTTCCATTAACTTGCTTTTGGTTATCCTGTTTTACCACAGCAACCAGAAAATTTACTAGACACAAGGCATCTTGCAACCCTAGTCGTGCAGCACCAATTGGGGACTACATATTTTTAGTCTACAAAACATGAACATGGAGATGTGGCTCAACAAGCGTGATGGTATATGTTTATAACTCCAGCACTTGAGGGTAAACTGAGATAGGCAGCTCCTGGGAGCTTGTTGGTCGCCTGCTATACTTGAAAGAGTGGCTCTGTCTCAAAACAGAAGTAGGTGACCAGAAACAGAGAAAGATACCTAAAGTCAAATTTCACATACACATGCACAGACAACTGCACCTGCACACACATATGCATACACCATGTAACTCAACCACATGTGCATGAACACACACACACACACACACACACACACCTGGGAGGGGTGGGTGTTTAGTGTGCTCTAAAAGTCTTAAGAACAATGACCCTGCCCTTCAAAAATAAAACTCAATTGAGTTGTGTTTTGCATTTATTTTAGTGTTGAAAGTAGTAACTCAGAAGCACTAGCTTACAGTCTGATAACGAGTGTGGGTGATGAAGTACTTGTCTTAAAACCCAGTGTTGGGCTGGGGCTCTAGCTCAGTAGGCAGGGAGCTTGCCCAGTAGGCATGGAACTCTGGGTTTCATGCCCAGTGTGGCCTCAACTTGGTATATCGGTACATACAAAACTCAGGAGGTGGAGGTAGGAGAATGTTTTCAAGGTTGTTCTCAGCTAATCAGGGAGTTCAAGGTCAGCTTGGGCTAAATGAGATCCCGTCTTAGAAACAAAAACAAAACAAAGATCCAGTGTTAGCTAGGACTCTCATAGGAGATCTTCAGCCGTTCCTGGTAGCCTCCCTCCGGGATAGGGCTGGATTCCAAGTCCAGTGAGTTGGGAGCCTCTCTGGTGTAGAGGGTTAATTTAACACCCAAGGGGCCCAATGCTAGATGGCCAAGCAGACACTGAGAGATTCCTGCTAGAGGGAGCTCTGGGCACTCCTGGGAGGACCTAGCTCCAAACTCAGAGAACCAGTTCTGCAGGTTGGCTCAGAGGGCACCTTGAGTCAAAGGGACAGGGAGGTGTGGCCACAGGGTGGGGGGAAGGTATGCTGAGCCCTCCCTCCTCTCAGGGACAACTAATGCCTGGGCCTGGCTCTCAGATAGCTGTTCCACTCCTGCCCACAGGAGGCGAGTGTGTCCACAAAGCCCTAGTAAACAAGAAGGTAATCCAGGCAGGAAGAGCTTGCCCAGGCGGCATCCGTGCAAACACAAGGATGGACTTTTGGATTCATTCTGATTGGCTTGCTATGTTCTTTCCTGGGGCAGAAGCACTTTGGAAGCTCAGTGTCCACCTAGGGGTCCAGAGTGGCAGTATCACACCGAGAGAGCCCAGGGGGTAGGCTTCTTCAGCAAGGGAACCCTTCAGAGACTAGGCAGTTAGACCGTGATGACGGTTCTAGGGAATGTTCTAGAAGGTGAGCAGCATTTCCTGGCCTGTGGTCACTGGCAAGGCAGCGGGGCATAGCTCTCTTGTGCAGAGAGTGAATGAGGAGATTTAGTAATTTCTCCCCTCAGGTAGGCTAGTCTTGGCGTTAATACATCAGCAGGCACAAACTTTGGCGTTTCTCCCTGGGACTATACCAGAAAAGAAAGGAAGTATTTCTCATTGCTATCAAATACTCAAGGGCTGTAGAAGATGCCTTTTAGGAACAGGACTGACCTGCACAGAGGCCCCATCACAAGGAACCTTTACCTTCTCTCTGTCTAGGCTGCTTTAATAAAGAAAGGTTTGGGGAAGGAAGACGTTTGACTGACAGCATTTCTGCTCACCTTCCCCTGAGATCTGCTATCAGTGGAACCTCCTGGTCTGCCCGCCGCATTATCTTTGCTTGTGCACAATGCCCACTGGGCTGAGGTTAGGTGGTGTACGCCCTCATCTCTTACCTATGGACACTCGAGGACGAGTGTATCGTGTTCAGATCTCTGGTGCTCATTTTAATATTTCAGTAAAGATGTTCTGGGGAGCATCTGTAATGATGAACATATCACACTCCTGGCTGTGTCCCATGAGGAGGCTCAGCCCTGTTTCACGGTGTTCCCTACTGAGCCCGACAGAATCGATTTCTTCTGCAAATCCGGGGCAGGAAAGCCTTGTATCTATAAAAGGTTGGCTTTACTCCTTCCTTTCTGAAAATGAGCGTGATGTTGCTAGAGATATTTTCCTTTGGCTCCGGTTGCCAGGAAACTGAATGAAATCCGATACCCAATAAAGATCAGGAAGACTCTAAAGTTGTCTGTGTTCAGTTCTTATTTCCTCCGGGCTCTTCATCTCTCTTACTTTGCGCCGATCCTGTTCAAAGTCTGGTTTGTATTTGACATCATTTCATGGAGGAATTCGCAGCTCCGGATTCCATTAATGGCCAGGCATCAATAGCAGTAAATGACCAGAGTGAATCTGGATAGGGCTTGGTGAAACCTGAGGCAGACAGAGGCTAAGTCTTCCCTGAGTCCACCAGTAAACCACATTGCCTCTTGGGCCACTGTCAGTCTCTATTCCTTATTCCTGATTTATTCATCACATTTACAGTTTTATATAGCTATTTTATGCAAGTGTGTGTATGTATGTATGTGTCTGCAGGTACACATGTGTGTGCAGGTGAGCATGTATGGGCATGATCCTCTCCTTAGAGCTCATACTTTCTTACATTGGAATGTCTTACATGCATTATCTCCTTCTGCTTCTTCACAGGGCAAGAGCTGGTTTTGTACAAACACCATTTGCCTGGCACATCATAGCTGTACTTTGTGTCAGTGATGGATAAAGAGAATATATGTGTGTGCCTCTGTGTGTACACACGTGGGTTTGTTTGTATGGGAAGGTGCATGTGAATGTATGGGAACACCCAGGGGTCAGCCTTGGGTGGTGTTTTTTGAGACAGCGCTTCCCATTCTTCTCACTGGCCTGTTAAGCAAGTCTCGTTGTCCTGCAAGCCCCAGGACTCCACCCATCTCTGCCTCCCAAATGCTGGGATAACAAGTGTATGCCCATGTTGGTCTCTTGGTTAGGCATTCAGGGAGGAGAGACAGAAGGCTCTCCTGGCTCCATTGCCCGCTTCCTTCTGTCTAAATGTTACTTGGACATTTCCCCTGTCACATGCTATGCCCTTGAATTTAGGTTTAGCCTCATGCTGGCTCTATTTCTATACATTTTAATGGAGATCTAACCTGACATGGTGTGTGTTTCTTTGAATCCTCTCATATACCACACCCTATGTCTTAGTGTCTACCCCTTAAGAATTGAAAACCTAAAATGTGTTTGATAGCTATGCACTAGTACCTGCACTGACTAATTATCTAATGTGTTGTGTCTTGTTGTTTTGGTGTCTTCAATATACAATGGTGACCTTACTTGTTTGAAGAGGTGATTTTTCTCATGGGCCTCACTGTGGAGCTGGCGAGCTCTTGGTGCTTTTGCAGAGTCTATATTAACTAACTGCTGAGAGCATCACCAAGCTTCAACTGAGACTTCTTGCCCTATGTGTTTTTCTTTGAGCAGAGAAGAGCCTTAGCACGCACCAAAGGATTAGAATTTATGTCTTTACTAGTCCCGTGGAAAACTTCTCAACAAATTCCAGGACTCCCCCTCCCCTCCCCTCCCATCTCTCTTCATCTCTCCCTCTTTCTCTTTTTGAGGCAGGGTTTTACGTAGTCCAGGATGGTCTCAAGCTGCTTATGATGGAGCAGACGGTGAACCGATTTGGACCCTCCCGCCTCCACCTCCCACGTCCTGGGATCACAGAAGGACAAACTGTTCTTGGCTGGGATCTTTTCCCCTCCGCGCATAGTTTGTTTTCTCATTTTTGTCCTCCAATTTTTAGCTCATATTTTAAAGTAGGTAAAGATAGAACTCAGTGACAGTTTAAAATTAAGATAAACTAGGCATAACAGGAAATTTGAAACCTTAATCCCTTTTGTTCTGGAGTGCTGGGAACTGAACCCAACTATTTTCTAATGGTACATAAACACTATGCTAATGGAATATGGTGGTTTATGTATGCTTGGCCCAGAGAGTGGCTCTGTTAGGAGGTGTGGCCTTGTTGGAGTAGGTGTGGCTTTGTTGGAGTAGGTGTGGTCTTGTTGGAATAGGTGTGTCACTGTGATTGTGGGCTTTAATACCCTCCTCATCCTAGCTGTCTAGAATTGAGTCTTCCCCTAGCAGCCTTCAGATGAAGATGCAGAACCCTCAGCTCCTGCTGCACCATGCCTGTCTGGATACTGCCATGTTCCTGCCTTGATGATAAGGGACTGAACCTCTGAACATGTAAGCCAGCCCCAGTTAAATGTCCTTATAAGAGTTGCATTGGTCAGGGTGTTGTCCTTGGATGCATTGGTCAGAGTATCTGATCACAGCAGTAAAACCCTGACTCAGACAGAAGTCAACCCCAACTCCTCTTAACTATTAATTATTAAATGCATGCACACATTGTTGTGCGCCATTACTGCTGTCTCCACAATGTCAGGCCATCCTGCTGCTTTGTGCCTCTGCGGTGGTGACCTCTCTAGTACTGCATACACGTGGACACATCTATTATGTGTCCTTTTGTAATGGCCTTTATTTTCCTTAATGTGGTACCCTTGAGTTTCAATCCTGCACCATGTGCTACAGTTTCCTTCCCTTTGATCACTAAATTGTATCATTCCATAGGCTACCCTAGAGTTTGCTTGTCCATTCATCTCCCAGAGGACAAGCGGGTTCCTGTCATTTCTGCCAACAGTGAACAATGCTGTGACATAAGTCGATACAGAAACATCAGCTTGAATTCTTGCTTTCAAATATCTGGGATAGATAAACGTGTGATAGTTCATTTATATTGGCAACTTGACTAGATTTGAAATCACCCAGAGCAGCGGTTCTCAACCTCCCTAATGCTGCGATTGTTTAATAGAGTTCCTTATGTTGCGGTGAGCCCCTCCCCCCAAGCATAAAATTATTTTTTACTGCTACTTCAAAACTACTTTTGCTACTATTTATGAATTATAATGTAAGTATTTCTGGAGATAGAAGTTTGCCAAAGGGGTGGTGATCCCCGGTTTGAGAACCACTGACAGGTACTCCTCTGGGTGTGCAGTGAGGACACTCCCAGGGATGAAGAAATGAGAGAGAAAGACTGCCCTAAATAGAGGGAGCACCATCCCTTGGGCTGTGAGCTTAATAGAATAAAATGAGAGAGGGCCAGTGGAGTACCAGCGCTCACATCTCTCTGCTCCGTGCCTCTCCTACACTCCAGTTTCCTCAGCTTCTTGTCCTGAGAAGGGAAGGACAGCCTTTACCTCAGGCTTCTGCAGCCGATATGCAATGGCTCTGCCATGCTGACTGCATGTCTGCTGCCACGATGCCAGCTGCTCCTCCATAGCCTCTCCAACACCATAGACCGAGTCCTCTGAACTGTGAGCACAGTCAATGCACTCTCCCCTGGGCTTTTTGTTTCTGACAAGGATTTGGTCCCAACAATGAAAGAGTGGCAAATCCAATCCAGAGATGAGATCACTAGACTGCGTGACAACTGTGTGTTTTGTTTAACCTTTTGGTGAACTCTTTATTTCCCCACGGTAGCTGTGGTTTTCTCCACTCCCATCAACAGCCCGTGGGGTTCGGTTTCTCTGCACACTCATATCACTTCTTCCATTTATATTGCTTGTTTGTTTTCAGTTTGGGGGGGCATGGGGTGCTATTTCTCTGTGGTTCTGATTCGTGTTTTCCTAATAACTGTGACACTCATATTGTTTTGTGTGCCTCTTGCCTGGCCGTTCATACATCTCCTTCACAGAAGTGTTTCTTCAACTGGTTTTTCTCATTTTGACTTATTTGTGTTGTTAAGTTATAGGAATTCTTGAGTCTAGAACTTATCACATGTATGGCTCGCTTACAATTCTCTCTGCCTTGGGGATTATCTTTTCCAGTTATTGGCTCTTTTGTCTGAGGCTAAGAACATTTTATTCATTTCTCTTTTTTCACTTAAAATTTTTTTCACACCTTTTGGTTGTTGTTGTTGTTGGGTTATTTTTGTTTGTTTGTTTTTTGTTTTTTCGAGACAGGGTTTCTCTGTGTAGCTCTGGCTGTCCTGGAACTCACCCTGTAGACCAGGCTGGCCCTGAACTCAGAAATCCACCTGTCTCTGTCTCCCAAGTGCTGGAATTTGAGGCGTGCGCCACCACTGCCCTGCTCACACAACGTATTTTGATTTGTGTTTTCCTCCCCCCAACTCCTAGATCCTCCTTACTCCTTACCCAGCCAACTTTATATTTTCTTTCTCTCCCTCTCTATCAAAACAAGCACAAAAATAAAGATCAAAATAAAGAAATAAACACACAACAAATATGACCAAAAGTGCCAAATTGAAACACAAACCCCACCCAAAACAAACAAACAAAAACAAGGGAGGTTTGTTTTGTTTTGTTTTTTAGTGTTGGCCAAGTACTCCTGGCCTGCCCTGGAGTGGGCCTGATTCACCCAGTGACTCTCCATTAAAGAAAACTCATTTTCACTTTGCCAGTAGGTATCAATTGTAAACAGCTTCTCATTTAGGGAGGGACTGTGTATCCACCTCTCCTCTTAGGGCTGGGACTCCATCTGGCTTGAGTTGGTGCAGCCTCTGTGTATGTATTAGTAGTAGATTTCACTTAGGCCCATGACCTATGAAGTCTTAGATTCTTGGCCACTTTAGCAGCATCAGGTATTTTAAACCCACTGAGTGTAATTTATGTTACCAACATAGTCTTGTGAATGGTGTCACATCCTTAAAACAAAACAAAACAAAACTTAATTCTCTCTCAGCAGTTATCATTGCTGATAGCTCTTCAGCTGGTTATAGGACTTTGTGTGCCGGCATCCCTGCTTCATGCATGAAGTCTTTTCTGGCTTGAGCTTTCAAAGGTCTTATGCTTGCTGTCATAACCCACTGTGAGTTTGTATGTGCAACCGCCTTGTCATATCGAGAACACACTGTCTTGTTGTGATCATCTACTGCCTTTCTCTTCCCTCTCCATGCTGCTTCCTGAGCCTTTCAGAGAAGGGTATGATATAGATGTCCTATTTACAGCTGGGCATTCAAAACTCTCTTATTGTCTGCATGGTAACCGGTTGTAGGCATCTGTGTCAATTCCCATCTACTGCAAGAAGATGTTTCTCTGATGGAGGGTTGAGGATTTCACTGCTCTATGGGAAGAGCAATGAATACTATGTCCATTTATCAAGATGATAGCACAGGCTCTCTCCCAAAGCCTATAACACAGGTTCCACAGCCTAAGCATAGGTTCTTGGACTCAGTAACAGTGCCAGGTATGGATTACCTCACGTGAAGTGGGCCTTAAATCAAACGGAAAGTGTTTGGTTATTTTCCTAACATCACTACTGCACCGGTGGGCATACCTTGCCAGGCTAGTTGTTGCTGTATGTCCGAGGACTTGTATCTGGGTAAGAATCTTTACCAGCCGCACATCTCACAGAGGATTAGTATCTTGTATATACAAAGAACTCAAGAAAACAAACAAGCTAATTAAAAGTTGGAACATGGAACTAAACAGAGTTCTCAAAAGACAAAATGCAAATGGATGAGAAAGGTTTTGTTGTTGTGTTTTGTTTGTTTTGTTTTGTTTTGTTTTAAATACTCCACTTTTTGGGCCATTGGGGAAATGCAAATCAAAACTACGTGCAATTTCACCTTGCCTCAGTCAAAATAGCTAAGATTTTTAAAATGGCAACAAATGCTGGCAAGAATGTGGAGAAATAGAAACAGTTACTTACCGCTGCTAGGGTAAAAACTAGTGCAGCCACTGTGGAAATCAGTGTGCTGTTTTCTGAAGAAGCTAGAAATGGATCTTATCACATGGTGACCTAGACGAGCCCATAGGCTCATATATTTGTCTGCCTCAACCCTGGTATAGAAGGATTAGAAGGCGTGGCCTTGTCGCAATAGGGGCTGCATGAGGTGTGGTCCTAGAGGCAGGCTCTCTCTCTCTGCTGCCTGTGGTCCAGGGTGGGACGCTCCCGCTGCTTCTCCAGCACCATATCTGCCTCCTACATAACCCTGCCATGTTGGCCATGCACTCTCTTGCCTCTCTTTTGTCTTCCTCTCTTGCCCCTCCCCCCTCTCTTGGCTCTGTCTCTGTCTCTGTCTCTGTCTCTGTCTCTCTCTTCCCCATGGTTAGATTATTACCTTCTCTCCTCCAGACTCTTCCAGATGCCTCTGACTGTACTCTCCCTAACACCTACACTAACCCCCTTCCCCTCAGTCATACCCCGGAGCGACTGTATCCTTGCTTTATACGGTTCCCACCTGATAAATGTTCTGTAAATTAGAACTCTTACAAGTCGAAAATACGTTTACTACCTCAACCTGAAGCCTTAGGCCAGCCTACCTCCAACACACTAGAAACACTTCAGTTAGCCTACAGTTGGGCAGAATCATGAACCCAGAGCCCATTTTCTAGCAGGTGTTGGCTAGTCCCTGGGATTTGTCAGTTGTGGTGCTGTAAGTGAGAGCAGGGTGGTTGCATGGCCCTGGGAAGGAGAATTTTACTGAGAACACCTCACTTTCCCATGATAGTAAAGTTGAAAGAAATTAGTACGTCAGACCATCTTAAATGGAAAGATGTCTGCACACACAGGCATGAGCTACAGTCCTTACAAAGGCAAGGTGAGTTCCTATGTGTATGGGGGAGACAAAGCAGGATGGAGACCCTAAGCTAGGTGAGAGGGGAAGGGGACAGAGCCCACAATCATCTGGCTCTTAGGATTCAGGATTCAAAGATAACGGAAGCAGGGTCCAGACTAACGTTAAAGGAGGGATGACAAACATGGATGAACTTTGCATGCTAGCTTTGATTTGGAAGAGTCAGTGTGACCGACTTTACGGTTTCTAACACACATAGATCATTCCATCCAAAATTACACACCCACACACACACACACACACACGTGTGTGTGTGTGTGTGTGTGTGTGTGTGTGTGTGTATGATACACACAGAGTTGAAAGCCAAGTCTATGTAGCTCTCACCATTTTCTTCCAACCCCAGATGTATTAGGCCTTTCCCCACTACTTTCTAATGCTCTGCCATACCTACCTGAAGAGTCCTATGCCGTTCTCAACCTGTGGGGGTTGCGTATAAGATGTTCTGCATATCAAATAGTCATGTTAGGATTTATGACAGTAGCAGAATTGCAGTTATGAGGTAGCAACACAATGATTTTATGGTTGGAGTCACCACAACATGAGGAACTGTATTAAAGGGTCACAGCATTAGGAAGGCTGAGAACCACTATCTGTATTCTGCTCCAAAGGTTAGTGTCTGTAGGGTATTGTGGACACAGTTTTCTGAAATAACATGTTAGGGTTAGGGTTAAAGTTAAGGTTAAGGTTAAGGTTAGGGTTAGGGTTAGGGTTAGGGTTAGGGTTAGGGTTAGGGTTAGAGGTATCAGAGTCACGGTCAGGGTTAGAGGTATAGTTTATTTTATATTTGCTCCACTGTGAATGGGTTTCGAGGTGGATGCTGCTGCCATAGGAACCTTTCCTTCCATTTTCTAAACCCTGTCTTCCAGATACAAAGGTCACTCTCCCTGATACTCCCAGGTTAACCAGTGTTGGAATGCCAGGCCTTGGGAAGCACAGAGCTCCAGGTCTGAGGGCAGCCTGTGGGGTAGTCGAGCGTGCTCCAGGTCCCAGAGAGAGCACTCTGTAGGTAGCATCTTTAGCTTCAGTGACCTCTATGTCTCACGTGGACAGCCCGAGGCACTCTTTAACTTCCTTCTGCTCTTGGCTCAAGCCAGGATGCTTTTGTTCACCTGTGAGCTGCCGATGCAGGCACACAGCATGACTGCATGTTGCTTTTACAGTGAGGAAACAACCCTGAAGCTGGGAAGGCAAGAGAATGGGGAACAAACACAAGGTTATCTTTCATTCTAGGGCATCATCGCTCTGGGCCTGGTTCTGGAATAGGCAGGGCTTGCTCATGGCAGGTCTCGGGCCCCTGAGCATTTTATTATTTTGAGGGATGGAAAGAGGCACGCAGCAAAATCTGTAGCAGAAACATCAGGTGAGTCTGACTTTCCCCAACCCAACTTGACAAGACTTTCAAAGAGTCGGTGTGCACAGTATTACACATAACCGAATGTTGCCTAATGTAAGAGTCATGACATGAACAAATTAACACTAGAGAAAACACTTAACCCTAAAATGAGAATTGTTTAACCGAGGATCTCTTCTGCTCTCTTTTTGGCAGTGTTACCAGGAGCAGTAGCCTCTCAGCTGGCACTTACTGAGTGCTTACTATGTGCCAATTCTTATGTAAACTACCTGACCTGCAATATCTCATTCAACTCTTACCATGATCATGGCCACTCCCACCAAGCAGAATGAGGTTAGAGATGGAGTCACTCCTATACAGAGAGACCCAGAGTCATAGTGAGCTTTCCATTGCTGCGATAAAAAACACTACCAAAAGCAACTTGGGGGAAGAAAGGGCTTATTTGGCTTACATATATCATGTGTCACAGTCCACTGAGGGAAACTAAGGCAGGAACTGAAGCAGAAGCCATAGAGGAAAAGAATCATGGCTTGCTCAGCTTGCTTTTTAAAAATACAATACAGGACCATTTTCCCAGAGGTGGCAGCACCCACAGTGGGCCAGGGCCTCTCCCATGGACATTAATGAAGAACACGTTCCCCCGAGTTGTCTCTAAGCCAGTCTGATGGAGACATCTTCTGAATTGAAGTTTTCTCTTTCCAAAGGACTCTAGCTCAAGTCTAGAGCCCCAGAAACCTAACTGACACACCCGTCTAGGTAAGCCCCAAAATATGGCATGGCTAGGAGCATGCTATTCAAAGCTGGCATCTCTTTTTTTTCCCATTTTTTATTAGGTATTTAGCTCATTTACATTTCCAATGCTATACCAAAAGTCCCCCATACCCACCCACCCCCACTCCCCTACCCACCCACTCCCCCTTTTTGGCTCTGGCGTTCCCCTGTACTGGGGCATATAAAGTTTGCAAGTCCAATGGGCCTCTCTTTCCAGTGATGGCCGACTAGGCCATCTTTTGATACATATGCAGCTAGAGTCAAGAGCTCCGGGGTACTGGTTAGTTCATAATGTTGTTCCACCTATAGGGTTGCAGATCCCTTTAGCTCCTTGGGTACTTTCTCTAGCTCCTTCATTGGGAGCCCTGTGATCCATCCATTAGCTGACTGTGAGCATCCACTTCTGTGTTTGCTAGGCCCCGGCATAGTCTCACAAGAGACAAAGCTGGCATCTCTTATTAGCTGGTCTGAGCTTCTTCTGTGAACTGATAGCTCTGATGGGTAAAACTTTTGCTCCCGTAAATGCTTTGGGAAAAGAGTTCCAAAGATAAACTCCAGTCTCCATTAGTGATTCTAGGTGGCTCTAGGCCTCAGTGGTGGCATACTACAGTCCATGAATAGAACCGTGAGGGGAGAATTTGTGAGAAAACAAGACGAGAGTCTTGTGACCTCAATTTCTTCAGAGATTTGTGGTTTGAATATGCCTGGCCCTTGGGAAGTGGCACTAGTAGGAGGTATGGCCTTGTTGGAGGAAGTGCATCACCTTGGGGGTGGGGCTTGAAGTTCTACCCAGTGTGGAAAGACTCTCCTTCTAGTCGCCCCATAAGACAATCTTCTCCTGACTGCCTGGGGATCAAGATGTAGAATTCTTGGCTCCTTCTTCAGCACTGTGTCTGCCTGGATGCTGCCCTGCGTCCTGCCATGTGATAATGGACTGAACCTCTGAACCTGTAAGCTGGCCCTAATTAAATGTTGTCCCTTATAAAAGTTGTCTTGGTCATGGTGTCTCTTCTCAACAATGGAAACCCTAATGTTCTTGTATTTTCATGCTCCTCCCAGGTGTAGTGGATAAGTGACTTTACTTCAGATTATTCATTACAACAGGCAATTGTTTGGTTTCTTTTTTTTATATGCTTCTGTACAAGTTTTTGCCACGTGAGGCTTGTGTGACACATATGGCTTGCCCTTGTGATTGGACACTTCACTCGTGTGACTCCTTCTAACCCTCAGTGTGTAAATTGTCTGCTGTTCTGAATAAAGTTGGCTACTGCATGAGACGTGAGTCCGTGTCATTTTTAGGACTGCTCTTTCAGGTCCCACTGCCAATCAGAGTGCTAAAAGCTATGGCGCATAATAACCTCTATGTACTCTCTCCTTGTTCCCAGGTGTCACTACTGTCTGCTGCAACTCTTGTTTCCAAACCAGAAAGCTATGGTCAATGGCTACTTTGTCTTTTTGACTAGGGGAACCTGTTTGTTAGCAGCTTCTTTCAGTGCATAGCCCATGGAATGCTTGACACTAATTTCCTGTTTTGAGAAGGAAAATCAGCATGTGTATTCTTAGTCCAAGGTCAAATCTTTACTTTTTCTGTGTCCTCGTCTTTGCTTCCAGTTGTGAGCCCCTCTATGCCATGGTCCTTATCCAGGCTATCTGGCTGCTGGTGAAAGAGATGTAAGCCAGCCAGTAATAATGTCTTCCTGCAAGATCCAAACTGTCTGCATAAAGATGAGACTCGAGACATCTGGGCAGTTGCTCCTCCTGTCACCTTGGATTCTGTGGATGGAACCGGTGGCATTTCCTCTGAAGACGCACCAGGCTCTAACCTGGAGGCTGCTCAGCCTTTTGTTCTCACCGAGATTTACTGGATGTGCTGTGATGGAGAGAGTAGTTGGAAAGAGGCTGACACTTAGATTAGATGTCACTGTGCCTTTCTAGCCCAGTTTAATGGTTTACAGTTCGCTGTAGTATCGGGTCCAGTCAACCTCACTGGCTGAAATGATAAAACCAACTTATTGGGAAGGAAAGAGCTGACATTGCCAAAGAGGCTTTCAAGGTCCTCATCTGCTCCCCAACTTTCCTCTGCCAGGAGAAAAACGCTAAGAGATTTGAGGACTTATCGGAAGCTTTGGAGTTTCCCCGGAAAGGTAAGAGAAATGGTTTTCCCTCTCTTTCCTCTCACTGAGTTGGTTCCAAGAGTTGAGTCCACTCTGGGATTAACAACAAACACAAACATACATACACACACACATACACACATACACACAAACACACATACACACACGCACACCAAAACAAGCTTTCTTGCATGGTCATGTAATCAAAGCAGCTGACTGCTTTCAAGTGGAAACAGAGAGAAGCCATGGATGAGAAACAGGACATGTTAATTTAGCCTTACAAATGCACCCTTCCCAAGGCCAGCATTACTCATGCTTGGCGTCGACCGCATGAGGCCCAAGTTTGCTCAAACACCATGGCTCAGAACTGCCCTTTCCATTAGCAGACAACTTTCCAGCTAGTGACACGCTCCAACTCTGCAGAGATGTCCAGATGTAACCCAAATCCTAATGGTTACAGGAAAGCAAGCAGTTCTTCACCATAGGAGAAGTGGTGCACTCTTGACAGTCTCAGCAAAGTAATGTGCCCAGTGACACATGGGAGAATCTTATATTTGGTGCATGTTGAGGGAGGGGCCTTAAGGCTGGGCAATGGAAAATCATATGAAATCATTTCTGCCTTCTAAGCGTGATGAAGCTGGAACCTGACTCAGCCTTTTCTCAGGCTGTTTTCCTACTCAAAAAATGTTCCGACTGTAAAAGGAGGTAGAAAATAGTTTCTTTAAAGGCCATGAGCTAATAATGCCTTTCACCATCTCTGCCGAATCTAATCTGTCTTGGTTTACCCACTCAGTGCAAATGGGAGAGGCAGTGGAGAGTCCAAGTCTCCAGTGGCTTCCATACTGTCTGTACAGCAATATCTCCCATCTTTGAGTCTCTGAGAGGCTGGGACTCCTTGCTGACTTTGAACTGTTCTCATGTCTCACAGCCACCTTGAATCTAACCCTCAAAGCCAACTCTGTTTTTTAACCTTCTTCCTGCACTCCCCCTCAGCCTGCGGCTCTTCCATCCAGTTCACGTTCCATCCTGGAAGCCAACCTTCCTCAGCTTCCTCCTCCCATCCCCACTTTTATTGTGCCATCTCTAAGGAAAATAGCATCTCCAGGCTACGCTGAAGTTCTGTACCTAGTCTACTGACGGGGACTTCTTGCTCCCCGTTTTGCTCCTGCATCTACACTCCCAATTCCAAAAGACAGACTTTCTAAAATGTAATATTCAGAACATGCCGTGGGCCTGTCTGTTAAGCCTCGGGGTGAGTTATGAGACCTCTCACTTGGCCCTGAGGGTTTGGCATGTCGGGATGGCTCACATCTTTGGCTTTTCCGAAGGATGCATTAGCTTGCTGGCAGATCCTTGGATGCCCCCAGCGCTCTTCACCGCCCAGCTTCTGCTCTTACAGGGTGCTCTGTTCTGGCCTTTCCTCCTTCACATACAAACTCTCTGTTCCTGCCTCTCTCTCTCATCTTTCAGATCTCAGCGCAAATGAAATCTGAGCTTAGAAACATTTAATATTATATTTAATGTACTTTGGCTGTGTATATTCTTTGTGTGCACACACAGGTACTCTTGTGTGTGTGTGTGTGTGTGTGTGTGTGTGTGTGTGTGTTTCATGATAACAGAAGCCAGAGATCATCTTCAGATGCTGTAGCTTGGGTACCAACCATCTTGGTTTTCTTTGTTTTTGAGATAGAACATCTCACTGGCCTGGAGTTCACAATTAGGCTACACTGGCTGGCCAAGGAGTGCCAAAATCTGACCCATCTTCACCTTCCCAGAACTGGCATTACAGGAGTGTAGTACTAAGCTCAGAGTTTTTGTGGCAGTCCTGGTGATGAAACTCAGGTCCTTATGCCCATGATTGAGCAATCTACCAGCCTATTGCATTCTGTATCCATTTGCCTAATATATTTATAGTTTACCTTTCCACATCCATGTTTCTACCCACAGCTAGGTTTCTTTCATGAAGGCAGGAGCAGATTTTATTGAGTCTGGGTACGTAACAAGGCCTGAAATTTTAATCCAGTAAAGAGCCATGTGAATATGAAAAAAAAAAAAAACACACACACACACACTATTTCCTCTTAATTTGGGGCATTTAAGAAAACTGACTTTCTTTTAATTTTTAAATTGAACTCGTTCTTGGTATTATGAGCGGGGGATTATTTTGTTGGGTGGGCACTCGCTCCACAGCGTGATTGTGGCATTCAGAGGACTACCTTGTAGACTTGGTTTTCTATCGCCTCTGTGAGGTCTCCAGTGTCTGTACCTGTCAGGCTTGAAGGACAAAGGTCCTTGCTAAGCTATCTTGTCAGCCTGAGTTTCTTAAATATCTACAGAGGGGAATTTGATGTCCTCACTCAGACTCAGGCACTGACTTCCCAGGCAGACCAGGCAGTGAGCAAGCACCTGTGGCCTTAGAATCTATACCCTCCCCTCTCTCCCAAGCGTCCATTCTTCTCAAACAGTTGTGTCCTGGCCAGGGAAGGGTCAGGCAGAGCTCCGGAAGTGTCAGTTGAATCCATTTCTGACTTCCCATGTTAGATTTTGTAATTCATTCCTCATGAAGCCAACAGTCAAGAGAGAATATTGTACTGCTATAAAAATGTTCAGTGACTAGCTTTGGGAAAGCAAGCACCATTTAACTTTAGAACATCAACTTAAGGGGTGGGTGTGTGTGTTCCAAATTCTAATAACCAACATATTTGCCTTGAGTCACTCAGAACTAAAAAACCCTAAGCTGGGAGTTCATCTGTTTTCGGTTTTATATGAATTTGCAAAACTATGGTGACTCACCCACCCCGCCACACCCTCATAGTCTCCTCTGGAATCCTGGTTAGCATGTGTTAGACAATGCTGGGACACCAACTAGATTATTTATTCACACAGGGATTTTATTTATTTGCATTGAGGCAGAACCAGGAAACAACTTCCTGTCCATATTTGGAAGAGACTTCCTGTCTACTGGAAAAGGACTGGGTAAGTAGTATGGAACCGCTCTCCTTGGCTTTCCTTAGACTCCTGGGCTGTTCCTTGGGAAAGGAGAAATAATGGGAGAAGTGCCTGGTGCCATCAGGAGTCGTTGACCAATCTGGGGCTAGGATGCTGTCTAGAAAAGTAAGGTTCTCCTTCCCTCTGCCTCTCAGGTCTTATGCTGAGGCCTGGCAGGCACTGAAGGTGCTTGTGTAGTGCCTCTCCTCTCTCTCCTCTCTTTCTTCAAGGCAGAGTTTCTTTTTTTGCAACAGCCCCAACTGTCCCAAAGCTTGCTTTGTAGACCAGGCTGGTCTATCTCTTGAGTACTGGGATCAAAGGTGTGGCCATCACACCAGCCCCTTGTGCAGCCTCTAAGTGTCCTGGTTTAGGCAAGCTACACTGGTACAGGGATGCCAGGCCAGCTGAGACATGTTGTTCCTTTGCTTCCATCCCCCACCCCCATCACTCTTTGGTGGGTGGCTTAGTCAGGCAATTGTGGGTCTCATGGTCCATGAATCACTCACTATCCACTTGCCTCTTCAGAAAGCCAGCGAACCACCTAAGGCTCCTGGTTGGCTCTTCATTACGTTCCCACCAGAACCTCCTCTTCAAGGGTCATGGACTGGTAGTATACTTTACACCATTTATTTTCCTTGTCTGTCTGTCTGTCTTTGTTTATTTTTATTGAGTCAGATTCCCATCATGTAGCTCAGGCCTACAGCTCACTATGTACTCCACGCTGGCCACAAACTGGAGCTTATCCTGCCTCAGCCAACCACGTGCTGGGTGGCAGATGTGGGCCAGCAGGCCCTGCTGAAAGTGTTCCTTTCATAGCCAACTTCGGATATACCCATGTATAACTTGCTTGTCAAATAAATATCATACTGGAATCATAAAGATGGAAGTCATTGTTGGCCTTAGCTGAGAAAACTAGTGTCTCCCAGGTCCTAGATGTTTTGGGGAAACTTGGTCAAACTCTCTGAGGAATTTAATGGAACAGTTTCATCTTGAGTCACCTGGGTCAGAGCAGAGCTCCGCATCCTGTCTCTGGAGCTGGGGGTCTTGTTCCTTTCTTGGTGCTATTCTAATGGTATTTTGCTCTTAAAAAAAAAAAAGTATTCCATTCTTGTCACAGAAGGAAAGCAGACCTGGAAGGCCTAGGTGGTATCTAAGAGTCTCTGGAAAAGCTAGCAGTGGGAACACGCATCCTGCTCCCATCTCTTCCTCCTGCTTTCCGAGGGGGTCAAGTCTTGTTGCAGCCTCTGATCACACAGCCTTTCCCACTCTTTCTGTGTTTACAGGTTCCCACCTGATTCTCTCCTGAGTAGGATTCAGAGACTGCAGAGGGGAGGGAGAAAGTAAATTGAGTTATGACATGAAGAAAGTCCAGTTTTTAGAAGCAATGATTAAATTTAAAACCCCTCATTAAATTCCAAATTGCAGAAAGTTTGAGCCATCTGTGCAGGATGCTCAGGATGAGGTTGAGGCCAATCATCCCAAGACGTTTGTGTTTTGGTCTTTTTCACTGTTGCTGTTTTTGTTTTGCTCTCTGTAAGTTACAGACATTTCTCTTTGAAGGGGATTCACTTCTTTCTGGGCTCTGTGCAGGCAGGGCTGCAAGACTAAACTTGGCATATTCTGGGAGAGTGACAGAGAAGAGGCGCATCCCGGGCTCCATTCGACAAAGGCTACAGCTTCCACGACCTTGCTTCCAACTCTGGCAACATGACTGGCATTTACTAAAAGCAAGGAAAGCAGCAACGGTAGACATCCTGAATGAAAAGAACAGTGCACGGTGTCATAGAGGTCTTAGAAGGAGAAATTCATGATGCTATTTCAGGCTGTCGGAAAGCCGAGACACAACACCACCCCAAAACAAACAAACAAACACCCCAAAAGCCTTTAAACTTTTAATTTAAGAAGCTCTAGTCTATTGTTTTGATTAACTGATCAGATCAGTTCAAAACCACATTGTAATGAAAAGTGATATTTCCTAAACTGCTTCAGGCAGCTGGGTCCCATTTTGTGTTTTTGTGTTTTTGGTTTTTTTTTTTTTTTCCAAACAGGTTCTCCTTGTTCCAAACCAGCTGCAGCTGCATGTCCTAATTGTATGCCAGAACCCGCATGACTTTTAGGGGGAAACACTTTGGGGAAGGAATGCTGAAATCTCACTTTTTATAGTTGTTATTTGCTGTGATTGTCACATCCTGGCTATCCTTTACCTGAGTGATCATCTCTGGAAACGGAGACGGAGTGTGTCGTGACAAGAACAGGCAGGCCGGATGCCCTCAAATGACTCTCAGCTGGGTCAGACTCCTTCCCACCACTACTTGGTACAGCTCACGCTGCACAAAGGTCTCTTTAATATTGTGAGATTGCTGTTTTGTTTTAAAAATTGCAGAATTAGCACTGACACCGCATGCCTTTGACCCCAGCACTCTGGGAAGCAGAGGCAAGTTGGATCTTGAGGCCAGCCTGGTCTACAGAGTGAGTTTCAGGACAGCCAGAGCTACACAGAGAAACCCTGTCTAAGAAAGCAAAACAAAACAAATTAAAACAACAACAAAACAAACAAACAGAACTAACATTGGCCTTGGTAGCTCATACCCAGAATTCCAACAATCAAGGTAATGATGCTTGGAAGATCGAAGCAAAGTGAGGTGTGTGTGTGTGTGTATGCATGTGTGTGTGTGTTCTTGCTACACACATTCTTGTTACACATGGTGGTTTGACTTGCTTTTTGAACTAGCCAGGACATACCCTCCTGTGTTACCCCTTGGTGTTACAAAATTAGATCAAACAAAAGGTTTCTCTCCAGTGTCTCAGCTCCTTTGAGCCTCATCTTGAGTCGATCATGCTGAGCTGATAACACAGAGACAGGATGGCAGGAACGACAGCGGCAGCAGGAGAGAAGGCAGCTAGGCAGCTGAGAGTTCTAAGGGTGGATGGAACAGAAACCCTGGGAGCAGAGATGACGGGAACAGGAAGGGCTGAGAGAAGCTGAAGCTGAGACATCGTGGGTCCTTGATACTGGAAGGATCCCAGGAAATGGCCAAGGGCATTTCCAAGACACCCTAGACCAAGAGCTGTCACAAGAGTTGCTGTCTTGAGTTTCCGCCTCTGGAGCCCACCTAAGTTGTAAATGTAGAGGGCTCTGCCTGCTGATCATCAGGTCTTAGCTACTGAAACCCAGTTGCGCTGGGAGCAGTGGATGACAGCAGTTTCCAGAGTTCAGCCGAGCTCAATTCAAATCACAGGAAAAATCATGAGCCAGTGACGATTGCTGTTATAAGGTGTATGGTGTTGGGGGATGGTCTGTTATACAGCAATAGGGAGCGGACACATGATGGACAGTATCTGTGTTCTGAAAGCATTCACATTCCTCCCTCAAATTCTAACAAGTTTTCCAATATGGAAACTTTATAGTCAGTAAATGCTGTAATTATTTGGCATACTTGCTATCACTTAACATTTAACTTATTCTTAAAATTATTACTAATGTGTGCAACGCTTTATAATTTTTTTCACCCATTGCTTCTATTTATGAGGGTGGGATTGCTGAGTCAAAGGAATTAGAAATTTTAAGTTTGTGTGTGTGTGTGTACGGGTGCTTGTGAGCCACCTTGTGGTTGCTGGGATTTGAACTCAGGACCCTGCTGAGCTATCTCCCCAGCCCCCTCACTCAGTCATCTTGAGAGGGAACGTATTGTTTAAAACTGGTTTGCTCTGGGGACCTGAGAATCGTGACTCACCACACATTAGAAGTTCCCATTTTAACCTGCTCCTGTTTACAGTCTGGCCACACTTCCTCCTTACTCTCTCTGCTTCCTGTGTGCAGTAGAAATGTGATCACCCAGCTTCCTGCTCTGGCCACCCACTGCCCTATCCATCCAGTATTATAGACGCTGACTCTCTGGAGCTGTGTGATGGTTTGGATATAATTGGTCCCCATGGGTTCATAGGAGGTGGCATTATTAGGAGGTGTGGCCTTGTTGGAGGAAGTGTGTCTCTGTGGGGGTGGGCTTTAAGGTCCTATGCTCAAATCAGGTCCAATGTGGCACTCTCTTCCTGCTGTCTGCTGATCCAGATGTAGAACTCCTAGCTCCTCCAGTACCATGTCTGCCTGGGTACCACTATGCTCCCTGCCAGGACCACAGTGGAGTAAACCTCTCAATTGTAAGCCAGCCCCACTTAGATGCTTTCCGGTGGGCATGGTATCTTTTCCAGCAATAGAAACCCTAACTAAGACAGACTGCAAGCCAAAATAAATCATTTCTTACTTATGTTTCTTTTTTTGTCAGAGTGTTTTTTGTTTGTTTGTTTGTTTGTTTTTGTTTTTTTACCACAGGGTGATATACCAGTGGGATGTAATTGATTTTCAATGGGTATCTGTATCTTGCATGATTTGATGGTACTGCTGACTCAGCAATGTCTCCTCCTGGCGTGGCATTGGGTATGGACTCTTCTCAATAAGAGGATCTCCAAATGAAACCAGAAGATGCACACACTGACAGATGCTTAAATCACCGCACCGACAGATGCTTAAATCACCGCACAGAAACACACAAGTAACACAGGAGTAGGGCAACAAATGTAGCAAAGGGAGGCGAGGGTTGAATCCCTCACCAGAACACAATGAATTCAAAATACACCAGAGGCCCTAATGTAAAACCCCTAACTCTGAACGTGCTGGAAGAAAACGTAAGCACCATATCTCAGGTTACAGGTTAGGCAGGGACTGGCTGAAGAAGGCCCCAATAGAACAGAAAGCCATCCTAGAACTGAAGAATGGCATGAGACTAAAATGCTACTGTACAGCAAAGGAGACAGCAAACTGCTTAAAGGGACAGATTACAGAATGGCAAAAAAACAAAAACTAAAACTTTGCCAATCATATAGCCAGTAGGGTTGCCATCTACAATCAGCAAAGAACCCTAAAAAATTGAATAAATACCCAAACCACTAATGAATGAACTGAGGAAATAGCTCTCGAAGAAGAAATGCAAATGGCATATTAATATTTGAAAAAAAATTCTCAGCCATCAGGAAGATGCTAATTAAAAGGAAATTCCAGCCTATCCCAGGCAGAACTGCTTTCAGCAAAAGACCACGTGGCAGTGATGACCAGCTAAGACTCTCTCGGGGAGAAAAGAACCCTTACTCACTGCTGGTGGGCACAGAAAGTGGGGCCACCACTGGGGAAATCAGCATGCAGGCTCCTCAAAAGAATAGAAACTGCCACATGACCCAGTTCACACCCAAAGGACCCCAAGTCAGCATGCCACCAAGATGGCTTAGGGGTTCACTAACAGGCAAATAGCTAAAGAAAGTGTGGTATATATGCAGAATAGAATGTTATTCATCTGTAAAGTGTGACATTATGACATTTACAGGAAAATGGATGGAACTGGAGATGACCATGTGAGACGAAATAAGCCAGATTCAAAGTGACAAATGTGGAATCTATGTTCATATAATGTATGTCCTAATAAGTGATAGGAGGAGTGTATGACATGAGTGTACAAAGGCAACTGCAGGAGAGGAGGAAGACATGAAAGCAGAAGAAAAAACTTTTGAGGGCAGTCAGGGAGCCAGCAAAGGGGAAAGGGAGATGGCTCAGTGGTTAAGGGCACTGACTACTCTTCCAGAGGTCCTGAGTTCAATTCCCAGCAACCACATGGTGGCTTGCAACCATCTGTAATGGGATCTGGTGTCCTCTTCTGGTGTGTCTAAAGGCAGCTACAGTATAGTCGTATACATAAAATATAATTTATGATATATATATTATTTTCATATATATGACAACATAGCCTTACTTTGTACACTAACTGAAAATTAACTTTAAAAATTGTCTGCTATTGTAATTCAGATTCCATTGCTTTTGGGGGTACTAAAGTGGAGTTGAAGCTACTTTGTGCAAATGTGGCATATTGAAATATTCAGATTTGCTAAGCAGACAAAATAAAGGTAACTATCTACTTAGAAAAAAAAGGAAAAATGATTTCCATTAAGTCTTAACCAGTGCCACATGAAGGCCTTGGATCCAGTTTGTCAATCAGTTATTTTAACTGGCGCATCTAGGCTGATTCCCCCTGACCCTGTGACCTTATATATGCAGACAGTGAAGATGCTGAACTCTCATCATGTGACAGATACTATTTACAAGATGTCACATTAGGCAGCATTCAAGTACCACTGCAGATGAAGAACACAAGTGGCTAAGTCGCTCAGTTGCATGTAGTGACAATACGCTGTAAACCCAGAATCTTATCGCCTGGGTCCCAGTCTGAATTCTTTCAGTGTGTACTTGCCCATGGGCATTCTAAGCAGGCTCAGTGTCCCTGAATTTGACTACTAAGACAGAGTCAGTCCTTGAATGTGGAGAAAGTTGCCGCACTAAGCGCAGACCTCAGATCTCTACCCTGCAGCTTTGAGGATAAAGGTGGGACAAGTTCAAAGCCAGCCATATGGTAGTTTTGGACTGGCAAGGCAGCTGCCAATAGTGTGAGGCAAGCCCTGTGGGCAGGGGATGGCAGGCCAGCTGTGGGGTGGGGTCCATCAAAGGGCAGGTGAAGCAGATAAGACTTCGTCTGCCCAGACAAGTGTTTCTGATTCTGCCCCCCATCTTTGGCCCTAGAAGAAAAAAAAAAGTGATTAGCCAGGATTTTAGAACAGTATGGCTGTGTTCTTGCTTATTTAAAGTTTCTATATGGTGCCTTTCTCACTTTAAAAAATGAAACATTTAGGCTGGAGAAATGGCTTAGCCATTGTGATACGTACTGCTCTTTCAGAAGACTCAAACTGGATTCCTAGCATCAATGAGGGTCAGCTCACAACTGCCTAGAACTCCAGCCCCACGGGAATCTGACATTTGTGTTCTCCGTAAGCACCAGGGTGTATACATAATTAAAACAAAATAAATGTTTGGGAGAGAGAGAGAGAGAGAATATGACTCCTCAAAAAAAGTGTCCCCATCCAGAAATGAGTATAAGAAAAGTGAAAGTTACTGAGTTCTCCACACTCCGTGCCTGTGCTGATCCACTCGCAGAAATAACAACTGTGTCACTGTGATTTACCGGACATGAAACCTTCTAAACATATTTCTGTAGACACGCGTGCACAAGACACCAAGAGAAGAGAAGAAGAGAAAACCATTCCCACGTTCTGGAAATTAATACTTAAACAAATTTTAAATTACATTTATATCTAACCACTTACCTGATAATTTTCTCCCTTTGTATGTGTATGCACATCTTAGGGTCAGAGCTATAGGATCCAGTTCTCTGCTGGCTTCATGTGGATCCCGGAGTCCATCTTGGATTGTCATGTTTGGATTGTATGCCTTTGGCCACTCAGCCATTTCCATGGCCCCGATTGATATTGTTTATATACTATTCTAGACCATTCTAGAAAGAAGCAAGGTAGGAGCTGGTCCACTTAGGGCTTTGTTCCTGTGTTCTATGGGGACTTTCATAACTAATTTAAATTAATTAAAATTTACGTGCCATTCATGGGCACTGGCTACTCTGGTGGACATCACAGCTCAGGGAAGAAAGTGTTTCTCCATACAACACCTCGTGAAAGAAATTTGTTCCTATGTTTCCCCAGTGAGTGGATATCGCTGTGCTCTAAGTTCCATGGGAGAACTTGGGACACTGAAGATAAAAAAAATACTATGTAGCATTATTCAAAATGTCAACACGCAGGAGAACACAGCCCACAGAGACTGAAGTGGCAATCACAGAGCTTGCATGAGTCTGTACTAAGTCCTCTTCATATATGCTATGGTTATGTTGTAAAAAGAACTTTTGTTTGCCTGATGTAATTGTCTTCTCAAAACTTACTGCTTCTGTTTGCTAACCTAGTCCTAGTCCTGGAAGCTTCTAGCTTCAATACAATCTAATCTAGGCTTGGAATATTTTCACCCTCTGAGACCTACTGCTGAACAAGCTCGCCCTTTCTAGTTCTTTCTGAGCTCTGGATGGCTGGTTCAACTCACCTGTTCTTGTCTTCACCTGTGTCTAGCTTGTTCTCTCTCTGCAACCTGTCTCTGTTAAACTCTCCCAGTAGAAAACTGCCTCCTTGTGTTCTGCATGGCCCCTCTTAAGCAGTGTCTCTTTCCTCTCTCTTCTCATGAGAGTTGGGCATATCCTATACTGTCAAATCTTCTGATTTATCACTTTACCCTCAATTAGACATCACTTTCAAATATGGGTGCTTCCTTCTACAAACCAACTTTACCCTCAGTTTTTGGATTAAAGGTGTGTACTAAAGGTGTGTGTGTGTGTGTGTGTGTGTGTGTGTGTGTTGCAGACAGAGGGATTTAAGGTGAGCCCTAGGGATGAGCTATAACCACAACTAGAAACAGTTTTCCCCCTTCCACAATCATGGGATTCCCAGTGTGATCAAATTTCCTGCAACATTATGTAGCTTGGTGTTCTTGCAGGACTCCTAACAGTGGGAGTGGGGTTGCCTCTGACTCTTTTGCCTGATCTCAGGACCCTTTGTCTCCCTCCTGAGTTACCTTACCCAGCTTTGATATAAGAGTTTGTGTCTGGTCTTATTTTGTTACGATGTGTTCTGTTGACATCTTGTGTTAGGCCTGCTCTTTTATGAAGAGAAATAGAGGAGGGGTGGATCTTGGGAAGAGCGGAGGTGGGAAGGGTAGTGGGAGAAGGGGAGGGAGAGGGAAACTGGTTGGAATATACTGTATGAGAGAAGAATTTTTTAAAAATGTTCACACTAACAGGAAGTCATGGTGAAGGGAGAAATGATATTGATCATCTGTTGTCATTTTATTCTGGGAATAAAAAAAATTCAAAGTCTGTGTAATTGAGAAAATTGAGTCTGTTTCTTTGCATTTATGAGGACATCGCATAACTCAGTCCTATCTGATGGCCGTATGTTGATTGCAGAGTCTTCCAAAGAAGGAAACTAGTGTGGTTTGAATGCAGAGTGTCCTCCAGAGGCTCATGTGTTTGGACACTTGCTCCCTGATTGGGGAGGTTGTTGAATCCTGAAAAGGTGGAGCACTGCAGGAGGAAGTGGGTCTTGGGGGGCAGCGTTAAGGCTTCCTTATGGCTTCCAGTTTCCTGAGTATGGCTGCATTGTGACCAGCCAGTCTTCTGCTCATGGTACCATGCCTACCCCGTCATTACAGAATGAGCTCTTTGAACTGTGAGCCAGAATAAAACCTTCTTCCTTTAATTTGTTTCCTATTAGTTACTTGGTGGCAGCAGAAACTCAAGGTTGCCTCATCTCTTCCAGGCAAATATTAAATTGCATCCCTTTGAGTCACTTGGGGCCATTTTGATTCTGTTCTCCTCCTGGCAGCCATGAAGGCCAAATGGCCATCGTTGCACTGTTTGCCTTGGCCTGCTCCCCATCTCCATTTTTGTTATGTTTGTTGTTTTGAATAGGGCTGGGAATTAAATCCAGGGCTTTATGTATGTTAAGAATGTACTGTATCACTAAGTCACACTTGAAAACACAAAAACGAGTCACTAAGTCTCCATATTTGCTTCATGAGCATCTCAAACCAGGCCCCAGGTAATTACTGTCATCTGTAAATAGCTTCCTTTGCCCAAAGTGACTGCAATCCAATACTTGGAAAAGTCTGAGATGACACTGTACAGAGCCAAGAAAAATGTGAGCCTGTTGGAACTTTCTAGAGAGGGTACGATTAGTAGCTAGCCCTCCACACCCTGAACTGGCTACAGATCTTGGCTTCTCCCATCTCTGCTCAAATTGCTTGTGAAGCCAAGGATGCCCTGGTGAGCAGAGTCCTGCTGAAACTCCCAAGCATCATTTAGGCAGCAATCATATTTGAAGGTAGAAGATGTACATGATACCCTTTTATAGTTCACTAAATAATAAAAACCCACCTTTTAATTAAAAAGGAATTTCAGCTCTTTAAAGCAGAAAATATGAAGAAAGGAAACCTTTGATCAATGATCGTAACTACTGATGTTTGTATGAGTATTCTTTCATACACTTCTCACTGGGTAGATATGGATATATGAATATGCAATTTTGTCTTTAGAATGGCAACATCTGGAAAGGTATGAAGACAAGTCCAGATGGAGGATTAGTAATGTATGTGTGAATCTGGATAATGCTGTAGAGTATGGTCTGCCTGTGGATACCATCCCAGGAGGCTTTGGCCCTAGGCACCTTCTGCTTTCTTACTTTCTCTTCTTTGTCTCCCACCACACTCCCCACACTCCTTCTACCCCTTCCTATTCCCAAGGACACAGAGCCATTTCAGAGGGTGGGAATATCTCTCAGCTCATCCAAGAGGACTTTTCTCCTCACAGCAGAGAAGGGGACTGCTGGTATCTCACAGACGACAGCCGTGAGGGAAAGCACTCAGAATCACGTTCATCCTTAAGGCCACACCTGCCCACTCAAATGTCTGCATCAGTTAGCCTTCTATCACTGTGACACGATACCAGAGGTGGACAACTTAAAAGAAGGAAATGTTTGTTTGGGCTCATGGTTTCAGAGTTTGGGCACTGCTTAGTTCTGTTATTTTGAGGCTGTGTGGAGGCAGAGCATCATGGGAAGAGTACATAGTAGAGAAAGATTCTGGAGACCGGGAAGCATCGATAGGAAGAGTTAACCTGAAATGGCTAATTTCCTTCCAGTAGGCCGGATGTCTTCTTTTTAAAAAATATATGTATGGGTATTTTGCTTGCATGTATCTCTATGCACAGTATGAATGCCTGATAAAGAAGCCCCCCACCCCCCAAAAAAGGCACTGGATCCTCTGGAACTGGTATCACAGATGGTTGTGAGCCACTTTGAGGGTACTGAGAATCAAACCTAGGTCCTCTGGAAGAGCACTCAGTATTCTTAACTGCTGAACCATCTCCCCAGCCTCTGGATCCTGCTTCTTTTACCTCCTCCTGATAGTGTTATAGGCAGAGGACCAAACTGCCTATGAGCCTTAGAGAGACATTTACGGTCTACATTAAACCAGTGCCTCTGCTCCCATGTATCTACCATTCTACACTGGGAAGCTGCACAAGGGGTGGGAGGCGACTCAGAGACTCATTCTAGTACTTTGAGGATAAGGGAAAGCATTAATAAAACTGATTTTCAGCACTTCCCACCCTCCACCTCCCCAAAGACACCGACTCCCAGTTCATCAGACCAGAATCATTTTGGAGGTATTTCTTTGACACCTCTATGTTTTTATCTCTAGACTGGGGATAATGCTATCTTCTTCACACTGTTGTTGGGATGATAAAGGGAAATGCATGTTGCAGTATGAAAAGGATGCTTCACTGCTGTCTGACAGTTCCCAAGACTGACACTCTAAGGGTATCAGCCTTGTGATGTTCCTGGACCTGGTCCTTAGCTTTCCAAATCTAGCCTTTAGATAGTTCATTTAGCTCCCTGTCAAAACTCACTGGGGAGATGAGCCAAAAAAAAAATGCAGTTTATAAACAAGAATTGTAACATGACCTGCTGATTGCCAAGTCTACAGGGAAGTTAAGTTATAGGGCAATGATTCCTGGGTGAACTGCAAAGGCAGGGATTTGGTGGGATGGTGACTGATGTTATCTCATTGTGACAGTTCATGGCTATCACAGCTGTAGGGACAGCAGGCTCGAAGCATTAGATCCCTGCAGCTTCTATCTCTTCAGTTTCCCTCCTTCTGGCCACCACAGTGACTTCCATGACTGTAGGAACATGTCTCACTAGGGGGTAGCTTTACTTTGATTTACACCATTTCAGGTAGAAATTTGTACCTTTGAAAGTGAACATGCGTTCCTATAAGGCAGTGTGCTGTAGTCTTTTAAAAAAAAAAAAGTCAAGATAGCACTGAATTAAGCAGGTTTAAAAAGTGAGCCGGAGCTAGGGAGATGGATCAACTGGCAAAGAAGCTGCTCGAAATGTCTATGCATAAAGCATAGAGACAATGAGCAAGCCACTCCTTCCCTCTGTTCAGCTTCTTCTACTCACAGTAACTGCCCCACGGGGTTGTTTCAGGGAACAAATGAGTTAATGTGTGTGGCATTCTTGGAACAGTGCCTGGCAGTCGCTTTGTGTCGTGCTGGTTGTTATCATCCGTATTTTGTTATGTTTAACTTCTATACATGTTTATGCTGTCACTGTATATGATGTGTGCATCCAGACACAGAGGGGCTATGATTTGGGGAGTTTTAGAATTTTGAATACATGGAGTTGTTCTGAACTATCCCTTTCCAGTGTGCCTTCCCCTGTTCACGTGAAATGCATCCATGCATGTCTTTCCAGTCTGTTCTCTTCTATTACTGTGCAAAATTGTTTCCATTGTAGAAAGAACACAATATGGCTAACTACTCTCCTTTTGTTGGGCATCTGTTGTTAGTCTTTGGTATTATAAATAATTATTATACAATACGATTGTGCATGACTCCTTATAGACTTTGTCTAGATACACTTCGTGGTTTTCTTTCAGGCAACTCTTCACTGTGGGATACTGTTATTATGTTCTTAAGGGGATAGTAGAGATTGCAAAACGAGCTGCAAACACAAAGCACGGCTCAGAGAAGTGCCCCCCCATGGTTCCGTACCCTCTTTCATCTCTCTAATAACACATAAGTCCTAATGAAGACAGGAAGTGGGAAAGTCAATAGGCCCTTCTAACAACCGCATGACCTGGAGGCAAGTTGCTGGCTCTTTGGGTCTCCATTTGCTTATTAGGACAACATTAGTTATCACTCTGGGCTGTTTTAGACCTGGGAGACTTTAGATCCAGAAGAGCATCAGAGCAGAGAAAGCATCCATCCTTGTTGATTGAAATGGGGCCAATGCGACAAGATGCAGTTTAAAATAGCTGTTTGGTGATTGCCAGAACACAGCATTTCCCATCAAAGAGTGGATGAGAAAGAGACGAATAGAAAGCCTTTCTGGAAGCCTAAGACACAGGGAAAGTCCCCCACCTCAATAAAAACTGGCCAGATTATCATAGGAGTCGTCTCAGGAAATTGCACAATTTTGTAGGAATGAGATTAAAAACACTAATGGAATGAGACATTCCACTTTCAAGAGACAAAGCCGGAAGCCAGACTCAGTTGTGGTTCAGCAAGAAATTTCGTCGGAAGTGGACATCTCTAAACATCCTCTCTCCGCAGAAGTTCTGCCGCGCTGGAAGATTTTAAACCCAAGGGCAGAAGGTTATCACTACCAGCACAGAAAGAATGTGCTGTGTCTCCATCTCCAAGTTCTCTGTCTTGACCTTGAATTGTCCTCTAATTATCCTCTGATGGCTTGCATTACTGCCTCCCCAAACTCTCCATTCTTAAAGAGAGAGGGAAGGGGTCTCTGGGTGAGATAACACATCCCTGCCATAAAGTAACTTCTGAGTGTAAGCATGTGCCATGTTCCTCCCAGCATGCAAAGTGGCAAAGGAAGTGAAAAGGAACAAAGAGGCGCAAAGACCACCGTGGAGATGTGGACACGATCACACCAGAAGATAGAACACTGCCAATATGGCCTTCCTGCTAACCCTGCTCCCCCAACTTCTCAATAGGAACCTAGGCCAGGTCCATGGAAGCTTAGCCACAGAACCTGTCTCCCAGCCCACTTGGCCACTGGTGACTGTATAACAAAGGTGTGGCTGGCTGAAGATCTTATTGGCCCTGAAGGGGAGGATATGTCTTCAGCTGACTTCCTTTCTTCTTATAGATAGAATTGGGAGTTAGAGGTGGCCATTCGAGTACTTCTGAGACATATTATGTACTGAATCGTGTCCCCAAATTTGTAACTCCTGCTGTTACTGTCTTTAGAGATAGTGTCAATGAGAGGATGTTTGCAGTTAAGGGAGGTTGTGAGGGTAGGGGTTTAAAGATAGGGTTTTACTGTGTAGTCTTTGTTGACTGGGAATCTACTATGTAAACCAGGCTTTCCTCAAACTTCCAGAGTTCTACCTGCCTCAGCTTCCCCAGAGAGTGCTGTGTTTAAAGCCATGGGCCACCATACTCAGTTTCCAGTGACCCTTTGAGGAAGAGAGGCCTTGTTGGAAACTGACTCTCCTGGTCCCACATGGAACCACAAGAAAATAAACATCGGCTGTTTAATCTACCAAGTCAGTGTCTCAGTGAGACAGGCATGAGCTGGGAGTCAGGCATCCAGGTGACAGGATTAGAATACAAGCAGTTTGGATTCACAGTGGCTGGGAGACTGGCTGCTCTGGCCATCCACATGAGCACAAACCAAGCTCTAATAAGCCTTCTATTATTTTTGGAGTCTTTAATGAAGCTGGGTAATTTCTTGTCTTCTATAGATTTTTATTTACTTATTTTTAGTATATTATTTTGAGTTGCATAAGGCTGCTTTCATGCAGTATAGAAATGCTTGTCAGCTTGGTTGACTAAGGAAGATCTAGCGCACTAATGAGGTATACCTTTGGGCTAATCTCTAATCGTTCTTACAAAGAGGTTCAACTCAAGAGAGAAAACAGACCCTGAATGGACTGATGTCACGGAGTGAATTGAAAGTAAAAATAGAAGACGTGGATAAAACAGAGCTGAGCACAGCATTCATCTCTTGGTGTGCTCCCTGACTGCAGCCACACTGTGACCAGCTACTGAGCACACACATCTGCACGGTTCCCTGTGATGGACTGTATCCAGTCGTAAGCCGTGCTCCAAAGCAAATCAGTCTTTCCTAAGATGCTTTCATCAGGTGTTATGTAACGGTGAGGAGAAACAGTTGTTAATATAGCTACTCTGTTTAAGTTAGCTGGATGCTATTAGTTAATACTTCAACCGTGGTGAAATGAGCTATTTCTGAACATATCCTTTTCATCCGTGTAGCCTAACTAAAGTCCCTAACTGAGTATTACTGGTTGCATAAGCATGCAGCTGTACCAAGATTTGCTCCAGTGATTGCCCGCTGTCTGAACTGGAGCACTCACAAGGACGCTTTGGTACTTTTGTGGCAGTTGCCTGTCCCTTCATCTTCCACTGGCTATAAGAGGAGGCTGACCTGGGGATTCAGAGTGCCCACCTGGAGCTAAGGTCCACGTGCCAAAGCCCCACGTACTAACGAACCTCTGGTAGTCAGTCAGCGGCTCTGTTGGAAGGTAGTGGAACCTTTAATAGTTGGATCCATTGAAAGGAAGGTATGTCATTGGGGCATGCTTTTGATGGGGATATTCGAGCCCAACTCTCTCTCCCCCTCTGCCACTCCCTCTCCCTAAAACTCCCTCTCCCTCACCCCCCCCTCTCTCTGTTTCTTGGATACAATGAAGCCAGCATTTGTCTTTCTGTCCTCCACTCCATTCTCTCTGGCCTGACTTTCATTTTGCTACAGTTGCCTTTATGTAAGTGACCTCAGAATAAAACTCCTGAAGCCCTGGGCAAAGATAGCCTCCCCAGCTTTAGGGTGATTGCCTCAGGGGGTTGTCAGTGTGTTGGGAGAGCTAACACAGGCGTCTAGGCCTGTGTCTGTGCTTCAGACTTGACACCTCAAACATCCTCAAGGAATGAAGCTGAGGGGTGGAAATGGCGGTGCCAAATGTTACCAGAAGCCCTGGAAAAGTGAAAACAAACAAACCAAAAACCAAAAACCAAAACCTGAAAGGCCTCTGTGTGATGCTTAAATCCATTATTCTTATTGTTATCTTTGATGAAGAGCTAGGGTGTGGGGGTCTTCTCCTCTCCATGTAGACTATGGAAACAGATGTTAAAATTTGTCCTTAAAGTTTCCTAAAAGCAACAAAGCTCTTACTATTGAAATAACTTTTTGAAGTTGATAGAAGGGATATGCTGAAATCAGTTATGTTTAGGTAGAGAAAAACCTTTCCCACTTCTCCTTGCTAAAGAATGCCTTGGCAGGCTGGGAGCTATTTATACAATGCACATGTGTATGTGCAGCACACTCAAACACTCTGTAGGCTATCTGTCTTCCACCTCTCAAAAGCCCTCTTCAGGCCTGGGGTTACCTCCGCGTTTGTTTATTCCCAGTGACAGTCGCTATTTCTCTGCATCTGGCACAGCCCCTTGCCTTCCAGTTTATATTAACCAGTCCACCCGTTAGAGATATAGGGAGACCCGGCCCTGACTGTCAAGAGTGCTCTGAAAATGGATGGCAATGTCTTTGCTAAGTATTTTGAGGATTTACAACATCAAATATAAACGTTCCATTTGTCAGTCCTGGAGTGTGGGAACCTGACCTTGGATCTACAGGCCATTTCCCCCCTCCATTTCGGAGAAATCCCTTTTCTTCAGTGGTGGGACTCTAGGCTACAGTAACTGAGCATCTTCTCTGTGCCAGCCATGACATCCACCTCTTTTGCATAAACTTTCAGTTCTCCTGGTGTCATCTAGCCAGGGTTGCATACGCCACTAATCCTTACGAACAGAACCCTAGATCCTACCTGAATAAGAAACGGAGCCTGAGAAGGGTTTCTTCCCTCACCTGCCCTTGCCCTGACGGTGTGTGATCAGACCCACCTTCCAGAACCATCCTGATAATGGGGAGCTAGGGAGCTTCTGGACCGGCTTCTGTTTTCCCAACAAAGGAGGCAGAGGCACGAGGCATTGCTTCCCCTTGCTCTTCCTCGTTGTACCTGAGCCCCATGTGGTGAGCAGAACTGTAGAAACCATCTTGCCCGGCCATGCTGTGCAGGACATTTTTTTCCCACCTTTACACTGATACCATTGGCTCTCCGTAGCCCCCCTTCTCACATCATTTTTCTGGTTTCTTTAGTTTTCTTTATGGGGGCTTTCTTCTGGTTTGCTTCCTTCCTGGTGTCTACTGGGCCATGTCCATCACTGTAATGGTGAGCTCTAACCCAGCCCAAGGGGTAATGCTTTGGTGTCGCCCCCCAGCCATCTCTGTCTTTCTGACTCTCCTCAATTCTCTTCTCTCCCTTCTTCCCACCTTTCCTCACAATGTTGCTGATGGGTGTCCAGACAATAATCCTTCACTCATATTCCTTGGAAGTAGAAGCCCCCCCCCCTCTCTCTCTCTGTAGAGGTGGAACTGTTGGTGTTGATGTTATAAAGGTTTGTCTTCCATCATAAGAAATGACTCATAACTGTTTACACTCCGTATCTGTTCATGCATATGGCCCACTTTTTCCATGAGGTCTTTTAACACAGGAAATCATAGTTATCTTGATGGCTCTTTGTGATCCTGTCAGCATCTCTGGGCTGTTGATTGGCTTATCTCTTAACAATAGGTGTCCTCTCTCCTTGCTTTCTTCGTGCCCCAATTTCTAATGGAATGTCAAGCATTGTGTTTGAAGAACAGTGGTGGCTGAGCCAGCTGGTATTTATGCACAGAAATGAGCCTGTCTGTTTTTCTGACAGGCCCTTGGAGGAGGGATTAGTCTGGGTTTGGGTTTTGCCTTCCTCTGCCTGCTATACTCTCAGATCTCAGGTTTCCCTACTTGCTTGTACCTCAGAGAGTTTCCGTCCTACAGCAGATACCTTGTCCTCCCAGCATGTCTACTCTTTCATCCCGTTTACTACCCATAGCACAAACTCTTTCTCAGGTGGGGTGCATTCCTGGGAAGGAAAGACTTTCCTGTACTTCCCCAGTGGCAGTAAAGTAAGGCTTTGGAAGGATAAAACATCTTGAGGCTCAGAGGGCCCTTCTTTCCTTTCCTAGGGAGAGATGGTTTTTGTTTCAACCCATTTCCCAGAAGTAGTAGGTCTTTGCCCCAAGACTATTTACAGTTGACTCAGAGGCAGATGGGTCTCCTTGCCTGCACCCTCCTCAAAGCTGTCCTTTCCCCCAGTATGAGATTTCTGCTTTGTAGACCATAGCTGGGAGAGTAGGAAGTACTTTCCAGGTTTCCCAGCAGGGTCGGGCCTGTTCTTTCACACTAAGTCCACTGAGGGGTAATCTGGCCCCCTGCCCTGCTTTTAGTCTTCAGGAACACCTATGGGGAGGAGCTAGGGGGTGGGGAGTCCCCTGTGTCTAGTTCCTGGTATGCTAACCCACGCTGAATCTTTAGAGACGTCCAACACTTGTAACTCCTTTCCTCTTGCTCACTCTTTGGCAGCCATCTTTTCTTTCCCTGTACGGCCAAAGCCCAAACAGCCAGTGTGTCTCATCTCTCAGGGGAGAAGAAGTGTTCTGACTCTTCTTGGAATTCAGCTTCGTTGGATGCCTTGAGTCTTCGGTTCTCCGATGGGCTCAAGAACAGAAAAAATTTTGTAGATTGTACAGATTATTCCCATTGTTAGTATGATAACAATGCACTTCTGTGGTTTTTACATCCTAAGTAGAAGCAGAACTTGCAACAATCTTACCAGCTTAGAATCTAAAATTCATCTGATGTGTAAGGAGAAGGGGGACTGTGCTGAGGGGCCAGACATGTTCTACAGGAAAGAGGAGGGGAACAGGAGAAGGCCATGGGGTGGGCCAAAGACAGATATCTAGTTCTCTCTCTCTCTCTCTCTCTCTCTCTCTCTCTCTCTCTCTCTCTGTCTCTCTCTCTCTCTCTCTCTCACACACACACACACACACACACACACACACACACACATGCATGCGCTTGTGTGTAGAAGGGGCAATATTTACTGGGACAGAGAGGACTAGAATTTGGGAAGAAGGCCAAAAGAGACTAATAAAGGTGAAAATGAACAAAGTACAGTCGCATGCATATATGTATGAAAATGTTATAAGGAAACCAATTCTTTTTGTATGCATAAGCAAAAATAGTGACAGTTTTTAAAATTAGTGCCATTCTATAAGTTAAAAGGAGACTGGCCTCGCACCTGGCCACTCCCCCTCATCTTGATGCCTCCTACAGAGGTCCTAACAAGAATGGTCCCCACAGGCTCATCTGTCTGAATGCTTGGTTCCCAGTTGGCAGAACTCTTTGGGAAGGATTAGGAGGTGTGCCTTGTTGGAAGAGGGCTGGCACTGTAGGGAGGGCTCTAAGGTTTCAGAAGAATCGCACCATTCCCAGTGTGCCCTCTACCTTCTGCTTGTAGAAGGTAGAGCTAGCTCAAGATTCAAGCTCTCGGCTCTTCCTGCCACAGTGCCTTTGCTCTGCTCATCATGGACTACCTTGGTCATGGTGTCTTGTCACAACAACAGAAACGTTACTGAGGTAGCTCCAATCCTGGTCACGTCGACCATCACATCTTACTCAATTTATCAGAAAGCATTCTGGGTGGAATCTTGGCTTTTAGCCTCACTTTTACCATGGTCTCTTCCCGACATGTCAGCCAGAGTGATCTTCTGAAAACATCGATCAGATTGAGACATTTCTTGGCTGATTTTCCAGTAATTCCCCATGTGATATGAAAATATAAATCCTTCAAATCCCCTTGGTGGCTGTCCATTATCTGCCATGTCCCTAGCTCCCTCTGCTCAACTGGTCCCTCTGCTTACTGCACCCCACCCATGAATCCCTCCATACTCACCCCACAAGAGGGGCGTTCTGATCTTAGGGCTTTGCAGTGGCTGTCCCTGCACTCCAGAACTCTCCTCCCTGGGTCATCTGCATAAATAGCCCTGCTTGAACCTTCAGGTCTATATCTAAATGACACTCTTGTCAATCTACTTAAAGTGCAGCCCATTCTACCCACAATGCCTTGTTCTGCTTGATTTTTCCACATCATACTTACCACCTTCTAAAATATCACAAAATATACTGATTTCAATAAACATTTTGATTATATTCTACCTTCCTCTGCTAGTTTGCAGATTGTGGCTAGCAAAAATGTAGTAAGCTCTCTCTCTCTCTCTCTCTCTCTCTCTCTCTCTCTCTCTCTCTGTCTGTCTGTCTGTCTTCCCGTCTCTTTGTGGTGCTAGGAGTTGAACCCAGGGCTTTGCATACACCATATAAGCACCATACCACTGAGGTCCATCTTCAGCCCTTGAATTTTAGGGACAGACTCTTTCTTTGTAGCCCAGGCTATCCTTGAACTTCCAATCCTGTCTCTGTCTCACAAACACCACAATCTTATTTGTTTTGTTTCAAGATTTAACTTAGGTGTTAAAGCCACACCTGGAACATAGGAGCTCACCTACAAACACTTGTAAGATAATGAATACACGCTGATAACAGTTGTTTTGTGGGCATTGACGCCAATTGGCCTTTGCATTCCTGGGGCAATGGTGACTAAATGTTAAAATTGTTTCATGATGTCCACCCCATAGTACACAGAAATTAAATGCCCAGTCAAAGAGGAGCCTTATGCATTTTTGAAAATATGTATAGAAACAAAAGTGTGTTACTCACATTAGGTTAGGAGGTGGTTGGTAAGGACAAGGAGGAGGGGAGGGCAATGAACCAAAGAAATAAAGAAGAAAAAAAATGGAAGGGAGGAAAAGAAAGGCAGGGGTTCCGAAGGACAAACTACAGTAATAAGCGCAACATGGAACTGAGCTAATTCAACACGTGAAAATGCGCCTTGCAGAACTTTCACTGACTCAGGCTGTTCCTCCCCTCAGTGGCTCAGAGTGGAACTTATCATGGCTTCCCTCCACAGGTGTGTGTGTGTGTGTGTGTGTGTGTGTGTGTGTGTGTGTGTGGTGGGGGTGGGGGTAGACTGCTGTGGTTCAGGTGGGATAAATTACACAGGACAAACCCGAGAATCTGTACCCCCTGGGCATTAGGGAGGTGCCCCATGATGCCTTGGGCTAGGAGTGATTTATAGTGTGGCCCAGCCAGGCAGCTGAGTCTGCAGTGTGTTGGGTTGTACTTCCAGAAAGTACCAAGTTTCTGTCTTAAAGGAACATTAACCCTTTCTTTCCTTCCATCTGGCATCCCCGCCAGTAAACTGTTTCGGTCCAAAGACAAGCTCTCAGCGATTTCTGTTGGTGGCTCAGGATCAGTTGGGCTTTTGGAACATTTCTGCAGTTACTGACATATATAAGCTATGAACGAATGGAATAAAATAAATCTCAGGGTCACCAGGCACTGAGTGGGAGGGGCCCTGTCCCATGTGGTTCATATATTCTGCTGTTTTCCTGGAGCCGAGCTTCACGTTTCTCTGAACAGGAGACACGTGAGTATTTATTGTGAGACTCTCCTCTGAGCTTCGGGGGACAGACATTTTGTTCCTAAGGGCACTGAAGAGACCCTTCGCTCAACCAGCTCAGTGGGGGTAAACTGCATTTTGTGTCAGAGACACGATTTAGTGCTTTGGGATAGGATGGAGAAAGGGAAGCAGGTCTGTGCTGTGCAGGCTGGAGGGGCCTGGCCAAGGCTGGCTGTCACCTGTGTGCGAGCAGCACACAAGGCCTGGCTGAGAAAGAGAGTTGAGGCTGTGTATGTTATGGGCTAGATGTGGTTTGGAAGTATCTGTGTGTTGGAAGCCTGGTCCTTATGTGGTGGTTAGCAGATGATAGGCGCTCTAAGAGATGAGAACTAGAGGGAAGTCCTCATTGGTCTTACCCTGGTATCTCTGTCCCTTCTGTCCCTCTGGGTGATCTCTCTTCCTCATGTACTCTTGGTATAATGCCTCAGCAAAGCAGAGTCTAAACCAGCAACATGCCCTTTGACTTCTTCTTTTTTTTTAAAAGGTTTTATTTATTTTATGTATATGAGTACACTGTAGCTGTCTTCAGACTTACAAGAAGAGGTGACTCATCAGATCTCAAACAGATGGTTGTGAGCCACCATGTGGTTGCTGGGATTTGAACTCAGGACCTCCGGAAGAGCATTCAGTGCTCTTAACCACTGAGCCGTCTCTCCAGCCCCCTCCCTTTGACTTCTAGATCTGAGGCTAAACAAACCACCTTTCTTTATGAGTTTCTGGCCTCAAGCATTTCATTATAGTAACAGCAAACTGACTAGTAGAGAGCGGTCAACAGAAACAACCATAAAGGTCTTCCCAGTTATCAGGTAACTGAGGTTAGAATGGGATGGAAGTTTTATGTCTGGGTGAAGTTAGCAAAAGACGTTTACTCAAAAAGAGTGAGCCCAAAAGGCCTCCAGCCTTCCTCTTTCACGGTGCTTACCAAGCAAGTCTTCCTGGGGGTTTCAGGACAAATGGGCTGAAACAGAGGATTATATTTCCCCAGAAACTCAGGTGTCTTTCACAGCAAAGGGGGGACTCACTGAAGCCCCAGAGGTTCTCCCAGCTCTCGAGACCTTCAGATATATTTTAAGCTCTTTTTGCTGATTTCAAAAAAACAAAATCAATTTATAGTCATGAATGCTCTTAGCTTGAATAATAAATAATAAGTCTGCCACTTTCCTAGGCAGATTTCCCCTAAGGTAGCCACCCTGGCCAAGACCCTCACATCTGCAGCCAGGGGAGAGTTTCTGGGAAATGTAGCTGCTGGCAGCTGCTTCTCCTTGCCTTCAAGATTCTATTGCCTTGTTCTCTAGATCAGTTTGCACCACGCATAGTTTATGACAGAGGGGGGAAATGCTGAAGGCAGAGGAAGCAAGAGGTGACTCATCTGCTCAAAAATCATTTCTTCACGCATTCAGTCATTCATCCAAAAAGTATTCATCAAATACTGAGTGTGTGCCAGGTACTTCTGTGTGACACAGGCTGGATGAATGTTCTGGGGCAGCCAAAACAACCCCTCATTGCGTAGCTTAGACAGTGTATTGCAACCTCACCACTCTGCAGGCCAGAAGACCAACAGAGAGGTGTTGGCACCTTTGGCTCCTGCTCAGGATGGAAGAGATGTTCTCCAATGCCTCTCCCCAGCCTCTGGTGTTTTGCAGGCTGATACCAGTGTTCCTTGATTTATAGACACATCACCCTGGGGTCTGTCTTCATCTCTTCATGATATTCTCTCTGTGTGTACTGCCTCCATATCTCCTTCCCAATAAGGACACTAGTCACGGAGGGTTAAGATCCACCTTAATGGCTCCATTTGAACTTTATTGTCTCTGTAAAAAACACTGCAGAGCACCCTCAAGTTATGATGGGTCCTTTAAGATTTTCGACCTTATGATGATGCAAAAGCAAATTGCACTTAGTAGCAACAGGGCTTTGAGTCCCAGTCTTTTCCCTGGGCTAGCAAGACACAGTATGATACTTGATCAGGGCAGTGAGCACAGCCTCCAGGAGGCCCATGGTCATGGGAGACTGACCAACACTGTGCACTGTGAGCCCAGGTAGGGTGTTCTGTATGGTGTACTAAAGACAGTTTGACTGATACTTTGAACTTGCTATACACTTGAACGTCTAACCCCACTATAAGTCAAGAAACACTTATGGCCCCAACTACAGTCATGTTATGGATTTAGGCATTAGAGATTCGAGTTCGGAATTTAGAAGGTACACACTTCAGTCTCTGCTCTGGTAGTGACCTTTCTTGCTTGCTGTTATGATAAATTGACCAAAGCAATGTAAGGAAGGCGTGGTTAGCTTTGACTCGGAGTCTCCTGTCACAGCCTGTCATGGTGAATAAGACATGGAAACAGGATCTTGAGGCAACACAGTCAGAAAGTGGAGCTGTACCAACACAGAGCCAGAAGTTAGAAGGAACTCTGAGAATTATGTGTGAGAGAAAACTCTAGCTCAGTGTGGTGATAACATGCTTGCAGTCCCATCTCTTGAGACACAGACCAGGGCGATCAGAGATTCAAAGGCATCCTCGGATACATAGTAAGTTCCAGGCTAGCCTGAGCTATATACGACCCTGACTCAAAACAAAATAAACAAAATAGAAAAACAAAAACAAAAATTCTTATCTTATGGAACCTATCGTTTGCTTTTGACAGTTCTAGCTCGGCTCTCTTTGTCATACTGAACTGTGCCTTCTACATGCGTATTTGCTTTTTTTGACCTCTTAGAGCCCAGTGTGTCTTTCAAAGGTATGTAGGACAGTAAACACAGGGTTTGAAGTTAGCCATCCTGGCTTTGGACACTTCTTCCACCATTTCTCAGCTGGTTGACTCTGCGTTTATCACTGGGTCTCTCTGAACTTCAGTTTCCTCATCTATAAATCCTGGAGACAGCCACGCACAGAATGCCTTTCCACCATTAAGAATTGCCTGTTGGTGGTTTCCCATCTTGCTTTCTGCTTTGGGGTTTGATTTGAGACAGGGTCTCCCTTCGTAACCCAAGCTGGCCCCACTCTCATCCCCCTCCTAAATTCTGAGGTTGCAAAGCACATTGAGCTGCCATGCCTGGCTTCTCTTGGTGACTTTCCTCATGCTATGGGGCCCTCATGAATCACTATAGGAAAATAACCAAGCACAGAAACACATGGTCACATCTGCTACTCAGGCATCCCAATTTGAGAGCTGGAAATACTGACACATCCCCTCCTTCTCCCACCCCTCGCTCCCTCTTCCCTGTCATCTGAGCAGCCATTGCCCTCAGGAGAGTCAAGGCTGTGTGACTCACCCTTCTCCAGTCCGACTCTCTGCAGCAAGAGACCATAATAAGAGTTCGAAGGTCCCAGCTCATTCTTTACACACACACAGATGCTAAAAGTTACAAGATACTTAGTGGCTGTGTGGTCCAATATTCCTTATGAAATGAGTTCATTCCTGGTAAGGACGTCCCTCCATGGCTGGTCTCACCAATGGGCACCTGGCTTCTCTTGAGTATTTCCACATGGTCATGGAGGATTGCTGGGGTTTGACAGCCCAGTCATTACAGAGTCTTTGTGATGTTTTTATCTCGTTTCTCGAAGGCTCACCACTTAGGCATTTTTCACTCCCAACACAGGATGGGATAACTCAGGGTCTGCACGCTGCGGAGTGACCTAATCCTTTATCAACTTCTTTGACTATGTCCTGTGTCAGGGTTTGCTACAGTATCTCCTCTGCTGCTATCTCCATGCGGTTCGTGGTTTCCAAATGTTTTCAGTCAAGCATTTCCATAAGTAAACATATTTTCTGCAAACACCTCTCAACACACACATTTTATTGATATACATATATGTGTACTCAATCAATATACATCTGCCAACATACTATAAAATTGGGGACATAGAAACAGATGTTGAAGATAAAAAACAAATCAGAGTGGAAGTTCTGCTTTCAACTGGGATCCCAAGGGATGGGGCAGCACTTCCCCTGAGCTAGCTTATAGCTTCTTTCTTCCAAACCACTGATGTTACCATAGCTTTCCTTGGCAGGGTGGCAGCTCTGAGCACAGAGATGTCCTACCACTCACTGCAGTACTGTGGTGTTTAGGACGGTATCAGTCACAGTGGACACCTAAGACATGCTTCTGGAATCAGAGTTATTCCCCATCGGAGCTCCCCTCTCCCCGGCTAGTACCCCTATGCTGTTTTCACACAGACTCCTCCCACCAGGCCGATCCCCCTGGATCTCCTTAGCTGTCCCAAACCCAGCACACGTGCCATGCCAAGCTTTGTGTGTAACCCCACAAGTGTCTTCCTCTACAAAAGCACCATCCCGTCCCCTCTCCTTGCTTCATCCAGTTAAACTGGCAAGAGTCACATGCACGCACACCACGTACGCGCATCAAATTGCACTCACTTTGAATAATTTATTCATTATTTTTGAGAGAGGGTCCTGCTGGCTATGCAGAAGAGGCTAGCCTCGAACTTGTGATCCTTCTGCCTCGCCTCCTGAGTGCTTTGTGACAGGTGTGCCTTACCACACCTGGCTCTATTCTCACTTTAAATTAAGGACCGTGTATCTCAGGTGGCCCTTGGCCACTGCTGGAAACCCCAGGGCGTACACTCTCCATCTTTGACCCCTGAGTTCTGTGTACTTCTTCATACCTCCTCCCCCTCTCAAATGTCCAGCACCCTTCCTGCTCCCTCATTCGTACTGAACGAGTTTGCCAAGTAAAACAACCAGAGAAAGTGTCTCTCCATAGAACACAATCTACCATACTTTCAGGACCAGAGGTCCTGCACAACACTGTCCCCTTTCAGTGAGTGGCATTGTATCTGCTCCAAGTAGCAGTTTCTCCAGTGGTACACTGTGGGGCATCGGACCATGCCACCAGACAGGTAGGGTCGAGCAGGTTAAGGAACCCTGGCAATTCTCATAACTGAGAACGGTAGGCATTTAAATACACTCCTGGCCAGGTTCTTGTCCTGCAGCATGTGACCTAGACACCCCACTAAGAGGACTATGACACCTGGTCATGTAGCATAGAAGGCAAGACTTCTCCATGCAAATTATGTGCCCCAAGGGTTTAGCCAATAAGCTTCCCTTCCCGGGCATCCCTTCCTTACAAAAGGGATTTAATCTCTGGTTCACTCTGAGTAAGTAGTATGCATTTTCCACCACGAATAAAGTAGTTTGGACAAGCAAGGACTGTCTCCCTCATCAAGAACGTCTGTTGAGGGAGGCGTTTATTATACAGAGCCGTGCCAGCCCTCTGAAGACCTCTCTATACTCCTAGCATTCACCCTGAATTAAGCTGGATTCCCCCATCTCAGGCCCTGGGCCCCCATTTTCAACTCTTTAAGGATCCCAGCAACATCTAAATGCACAGGAGTTTGAGAACCACAGCCTCTGTCCCAACCCCCGCCATTTCTCACATGGGCTGGGGTCCCTATCTTAGGCTGCATTTTGTCTCCACTAAGCAGCGTGTTAGAATCTCGTGAGCCTGGTATCCTAACAGCCAAGTGGAAGCAGAACCACAGTACACTGTTTCCTCCGTCCAGGAACCCAAGGCGCTGACACCAACAATCATCCCTTTGTCTTACAACAATCATGCTCTTCCCAAAGGGAATTACCATCTGTGTATGTTTACTATAAGTCCCTGTAATTAACATCTATGAATATGTTTACTCTGAGTCCCCTTGGCCTTGGTCCTCTCCATTCCCTGCCTCATCTCTCTGCAATCTCTGTACTGTGTAAATGTCAATCACTCTAGTCTAACCGCACTTTCTTTCTTCCGGTTCTTTCTTGCACGTTTGCTGTCTCCACTTTGCTAGAGCTGCTCTTGCTGGTGTTTCTGAGTATTTAACATGGCAAGACACCCCAAATACCTTGTCTTGCCATGTCTGATCTCCTTAGCTGGCCGTCAAAGCAGTATGTCAGCTGAGAAAATGCCTCAATGAGATAGGCTACAGGCATCCAGCATTTCCTTAATTAGTGATTCAAGTGGGGGGGGGGGCAGCCAGTTGTGGGTGGGGCCACCCCTGGGCTGGTAGTTCTGGAATGCTATAGGAGGCAAGGGGGTAAGCAAGCAGCACCCGCCATGGCCTCTGTGTCAGCTCCTGTCTCCAGGTTCCTGCCCTGCCTTAGTTCCTGGCCTGACAATGATGGTATGGAAGCACAAGCCAAACGAACCCTTTCCTCCCAAGTTACTTTTGGTCTCGGTGTTTTGATTTTTGTCGTTGTTGTTGTTCATTTGTTTTGTTTTGCTTTCAAATCTGGGTTTCTCTGTGTAGCCCTGGCTGTCCTGGAACTCACTTTGTAGACCAGGCTGGCTTTGAACTCTAAAATCTGCCTGCCTATGCCTCCCAAATGCTGGGATTAATGGCATGCACCACCACTGCCTGGCTAGTCTTGGTGTTTCATCGAAACAATGTAACGCTGAGACACTGGGGTAATCTCAGCCAGTGTTGCCATGCCAAATACCTTCCATTCTATCGCTACAGGACCATATCCTGGTCCTTCAACTCCAGAACCCTACCACCAGCTGGATTTTTTCCTCAGTGTGTGCTTTCCAAATGGAATGTATCTAAAATAAAACTTGATTCCCTCTAGCCATCTCAAAACCTACTCTTCCTCTCTACTTCTTAGTAAAGGACATCAACTTTCACTTATTCACCCAGGATATAAATGTAAGAGGAATTCTTAGCTTTGTTGGTTTGAGACTGGATTTTTTATATAGCTCTGGCTGGCCTGGAACTTGCTATATAGACCAGGCTAGCCATACTTCTGCCTTCCCTTCCCCCAAGTTCTTAAGTTAGAGGTATGTGGCCCCTTGCCCCAATTAGGAGAGAGTTTTAATATAATATTTTTATTAATTCTTTGTGAGTATCTTGCATGCATATAACATATTTTTAATGCCACTCATTCTCTACCTCTTCCTCCTAATTCCCTCGTATCCAGCCCTCATCCCTCACATCCACATCCCAACTTCATGTACTCTTTGGGGGTGTGTGTGTAAAATGCACAAATTCAATCTGTGCTGCGCAAATACACAAGGATACAGAGCCAAGTGCAGGATCAAGTTCAACCTACCAGGGACCACACCCTTGAAGAAAACCAACTCTTTCTCCAACCACAGCATAAACTGTCAATAGGATCTCAGCTACATGTGGGTAGCTTGGGAGCCCCTCAGGGAGGATTTATGAGTCCTACTTTCTCCTCTTCATTCCCCTCCTCCCCCCTCCCCCCAATCTTCAAAAGGACAAGAAGGTGGTGGGGTATAACAGTTCATGTCTTTAATTCCAGCACACAGGAGGCAGAGACAAGTGGATCTTCATGAGTCTAAGGCCAATCTGGTCTAGATAGTGAGTGCCAGGGCAGCCAGATTGTGACAAGACAGACAGACCAACAGACTGACTGACAGACAAGGAGGCTGCCCTCCTCCAGCAGCTCACTCTTACAGTAGCCCCAGCCTCTGTTGCCCAGACTGCTGCTTTCATCTCTGTGCTTCTGAAACACGTTCTAGGTTCTCAATTGAACATCACCCCCTAGTATATCTGACTCCCTAGTAAACCAAACGGGACCCATCTCTCTATCATATTCTAGTCCCTCCGTAAAGCTTGCTATAGCTTTTATTATCCCCTTACTTATTTACTGACACTCTCATTTCCTGGTTATAGGCTTCCCAAATTAGGACTTTTCTGTTTTACTCTAAGCTGTCTCCCTAGTGCGGGGATTAGTGAGGCATATTGGGCTCTCTCTCAGTCAATTATTGGCTGGTGAGCTTATATATTTACATCATTAATTACAATGACACTTGGGGGACTCTTTATACTTTTTCATCTGCTCCAGCCAGCCCCATCTCTCCATCAGTGACGAGTCTGTGATGGTGATGAGTTTGTGATGTGGACGGCTTCTGAACTAAAACACTCTCTCTCTCTCTCTCTCTCTCTCTCTCTCTCTCTCTCTCTCTCGTGATGTGGACGGCTTCTGAACTAAAACACTCTCTCTCTCTCTCTCTCCCTCTCTCTTGTGATGTGGACGGCTTCTGAACTAAATCTCTCTCTCTCTCTCTCTCTCTCTCTCTCTCTCTCTCTCTCTCTCTCTGGCCACACCCACAATCACACCTGCCGGGCTGTAGTTGTTACATTGTATTAGTGCAGCTGCAGTGAAGCACTTCTTCCTTCCTCCAATCCCTGCTTCTCTGATACTGTTTTCTTAGGACTTCCAACAAGGTTGCCTTAAAACATAAATCCAGTTAAGTCTTCTGCTTCTACTTGCCAGAGGCACCCCACCACCTAAACAAGGAAAGAGAAGCACCAGACTTTGACAGGAGCAGCCATCTGGCCATTGCCATCCTGGCTTCTGTACCCTCCCTTTTCTGAACCCATTCTTGTAGTTCCCCAGGGAACATTCTTTAGCTATACTCAATTCAATTGACTCTTTCTTTCTTTTAACTTGGTTAAGTGCCTCTACCCTGTGAAACTAAGTACCGCATTCCCCAGAGAGTCAGCTGGGTTTCTGTCACTAAAGATGATCTGCCTTTTGTTCTCGCCCAAACAATTCCTGCATGGCATTTTCTAGCTTATTTCCTAAGCATCCCCTTCAGCCAATTATTTGCTTTAAAAAATCGGTTCTTAACAATATGAACTAACCAGTACCCCCAGAGCTCCCTGGGACTAAACTACCAATCAAAGGAAACACATGGTGGGACTCATGGCTCTAGCTGCATATGTAGCAGAGGATGGCCTAGTCGGTCATCAATGGGAGGGGAGGCCCTTGGTCCTGTGAAGGTTCTATGCCCCAGTCTAGGGGAATGCCAGGGCCAGGAAGTGAGAGTGGGTGGGTTGGGGAGCAAGGAGAGGGAGGAGGGGATAGGGGATTTTCAGAGGGGAAACTAGGAAAGGGGATAACATTTGAATGTAAATAAAGAAAATATCTAATAAAAAATCGGTTCTTACTGAGCAACTACTATTCTCTAGGCATTTGAGGTTCTAGGAGACAGAGTTGGAAACAAAGCAGACAGAAGAAAGTTGTTCTCAAGAAGTGAAGCGGGAGATGGCCGGTGGAAAATAAATAAGCTACATGTTACACTTAGAGGTTACGAACGCAGTGGAGTCAGAGAATTTGGGAGAGATGAGTGTGGTGGCTCAATGGTGAGGAGCAGAGATGCTATGTTGTCGGGAAAGGCATCACTGTCATGACATCTAGGTCAAAGAGGAAGAGCAAGGACCGAGACATGTGGACACCAGGGATGAGTATTTTTACCTGAAGGAATAGCAATAGAGAACCCTTGATGTTGGGGTGTGGTTGGCCAGCTTTACAGGAAGCACGTGAGAAGCAGGAGACCATCAGAACAGGGGAGTAGAAGCCATGGGGTTATGGCATGAACTCGGCTTTGCTTTGAGTGAGAAAGGCAGTCAGGGGGTGCTGAGGAGAAGAAGAGGGGTACAACAGGACACAGGGACCTCTGAAGCCTCTGCGCCAGTCTTTTGATAGCTTAGGCCAAGATGGCTGCCCTCATTAGTTTAAGAGTGACAAACACAAGACTAGATTCCCCTCAACCCCCAGTACAGTGACTGACCCCTCACCCAGTGGTGGTCACGGCGTAGGGCAGTGAGCGGCCCCAGTTGTCTGAAGGAGAAGCCAGACCCTGTGCAGTCAGCACCCTTGTTTTTCTGGGACAGATGGAGCAGGATTGTTTCCAGTGGGCAAGCTCCGTTTTTCTGGTTTTCCTAATTGAACTTCCCTGGGGCCACATTCTGAAGACGGCGTGGGTGTGTTGGCACAGAGGCCGATACAATCAAGTCTGATTGTGAAATGTGCTTTTAAATGACCCCTGCACACATGAAATGTGTTTAAAAAAAATAACAACCACATGTTTCTCTAAGGCAGGCTGCCCTAGGTAATCATGACCTCAAGACCACAGGTGCATCTTAGAACACAGTCAGAACATTCTGGAAGTTAACACGGGTCTGGGACTGCCAGAATCTCGCTTTTAGGTTCTTATTTATTTATTATACAGTACCAGGGCTTGATTCCAGGATCTGCTACATTCTTAGCGATTGCTCTGCCAGTGAGCTACATCCTCAGGCCTCTGGTTCTAATTTGAGGGAAAAGCTAAGAAAGGAGTGGGGGCTTCTAACCCTATAATCCCAAGGCTTTCGTGGCTGAAACAGGAAGACCAAGAGTTCAAGGTTAGCCTGGGTCACATAGTGAGGCCTTCTCTCAAATGAATGAATGAATGAGAACAGAGGAAAGCATTTGGAGAAGGTAATTAAAAATGATCTCTCTTGGTGTGTGTGCGCGCATGTGCACTCAAGCTTATATTCATGCACACATACATGAACCCACGTGGAGGTCAGAGGTCAATGTAGGGTGTTTCTTCTATCTCTCTTCACCTTATATATAAAATACAGATCTCTCTTGAATCCAGAGCATGTAGATTTGGATAGTGTTGCCAGCCATCTTGTTCTGGGGATCCTGTGTCTGCCTGCTGTGCAGGCTGCCACAACCACTTGGCATTTACACGGGTGCCCATTAACATAGGGCTGGAACTTCAGTCCTTGTGTTTGTGCGGCAAACACTTCACCCAGTGAGCCATCTCACTGGCCCCATCATTTATTTCTTTTTAATAAAGGGAGATAATGAAGGATGCAGAGTTGGAGATGGAGTAATAGTCCTTAAACTCTGTAAATTGGGGAAATGTTTGGGCTTCTGGAGTTTCTGAAATAAGATAATATGCTTAAAATGTGGGCCAGTGGCATGTTAGCTCTCTGAGCTGTTTGCCGCAGCCGTGCATGCTCTGGAACTAACGCCATGTAATTCTCGAGCGCGCCCCCAACTCGCCAGCAAGAACAACGCCACAGCAGGATCCTTCTGCACACGTTTATTCAGTCCTGTTTCTTCTTTCTCTATATTTCCCTTGTTTATATCTCCCTTGTTTATATATCTCCCCTGTTTATATCTCCCTTGTTTTTATATCTCCCTTGTTTTTATATCTCCCCTGAACCCTGGGCCTCTCACTCTTTTATACTCTCAGTTCCCATCCACGCACAGCAGGCCACGCCACCTCACCAGGCATGCAGCTTCAGCTAATCAGGGCAGCAGGGGCAAATCTCCACCAAATTGGATTCACCTGTATCCTGGTACACCTGCGCAGCACTCAAGATGTTTGTGTCTTATATGAGGAAGTCAGGTGCAAGTCATATGACTTAGCTGCAGTCCCTGGCGCCTTTGGGACTGCCGCCACACCCGCTCCCCACAATTCCCCCTTTTTTCTTTTTTGGCAGAGAGAATGTCTGTAGATAGCCCCCCGCAGCCATGCCCCTTACCCGTCCTTGGGTGACAAACAGCATTGGTTTGATCCCTGTCTTAGGTTGGTGACATGCCCAGGGAGTCTTATCACTGACTACCTCTCTATCATGCCAAGCCACACCTGGGGAGATTGTGTTTTGCTTGTGGCAGGTGCATCAAAAGGCCAGGATGTTGATTAATCTATGGCCAGATCTTAATCGCTGCAAGCAAGCCTCATGGGTGAAGGTAGAGGTCTGATCCCCAGTGTGCAAGCATAGGGGCCCTACACAAAACCATCCCTTAGGCTCATCACCCAGAGAGGTCTTGGCCAGCTCCCGTGTCGTTTTTCCTGGGGGAAGGGAACTAGGACACTGAACCTTCATGCAATCAGACATGCCTTCCACAGGATGCCAACAGCAAGCTATCCTCTGTGCAGTGCTTAGCCTCGCACCCCACGGCATAACGCAGCATAATTTCTTTTAGAGCGGCAAACCAAATCTGAGGAGATTGTCCCGCCTCCACTGCAGCAAAAGCCTATGCTACCATGGCGAAAGTGCGGGCCTGCACACGCTGCACCTAACACATGTGCCAAACACACACACTATTACAAGCATACATCCCAGGGCTCTCATCCCCACTCATCTTCCCTGAAGCAAGGGATAGATGGCCATCGGGGCTATCTCTTTAAGGGGAATTCAGGGATCAAAAAGCGTGGAAAAATTTGAATGTCATGTCGAGCTGGTATCGGCTTCTGGAATAACGAAAGGATCTCTCATCTCGACTCCATCCTTTGTGTTTGTGGGATCATCCACCATATCCACAGGGGCAACTGGATCAGGAGCCTCATTCTTGCAGCGTCTCACCAATCTCTCCGGCACCCAAAGAGGTTCCGTCTGGTCCTGTGGAAACACACAAACAGACCCTCTCGCCCACGTCAACACCTGATCTGGTCGATCCTCTCCAAATCTCCGGACAGAAGGTCCACCTACAGGTGGCTGCTGAGGAGGCATAGGGAGGCGGCACAAAAGCTAATTCGCCTTCCTCCTCCACCTCGGCTCTTTTATTTTGTCCTTTCTGTCCACCTGATAACACTGTCTTTCTTTTTCCTTTTTCTTTTTAAGCCCTTCTCCTTTTCCGACATACTTTCTTGTTGCTCTGTAAGGATTTTCTGACCTGTCTTGACTGCCTCTACACACAGTTTCAAACAGTAACAGAGTCCATATATCAGAACAAACAAGACCAAAACTATCAGACCTACCCACAAAGGGTCAATGGGAGAAAAAAACATAACTACACAGCGAGGATCTCTTGATCACTACACTGAGGTTATCATAGTTCCTTAACTTGTCCCCAAACCGGGAACCTTAACTTATCCCAAAACCGGGAACCTATCGTTACTTTGTGCCTGCTTCCTGGCAACTTTATATTCCCCTCTATTTTATCCGAGGTCCTTCCCAAACTCCTGGGTTACTTTGTGCCTACTTCCTGGCAACTTTATGCTCACCTCTATTTTATCCGAGGTCCTTCCCAAACTCCTGGGGTTGCAAGTTTCACTCACCGTGAACTTACCCTGCTGGCAACCACTGACTGCTGAAAGTTCTGAACTCGGTGGGGGAGTCGGTTCCCCGTACGGGCCACCAATTGTCACGCCCGCTCTCGACCAGCAAGAACGACACGACCACCAGTCCTTCTAACAGCAGTTTATTCAGTCTTCATCTTTCTTCTTTCTCTTCATCAGTACCGTTCCCCAGCTGAAAAGTTCTGAATCCACGCCGGATCCTTCTCAACAGTCTGTTTTACGGGAACCTTTATTAACCACTTCTTCCCCGTGTTGCAGTTCTGAATCCTCCCTGTAGCAGGGGGTCTTCGCTTGTGCCTGAAGATGTTTCTTGTCCCGGGTTTCGGCACCAACTCTCGAGCGCGCCCCCAACTCGCCAGCAAGAACAACGCCACAGCAGGATCCTTCTGCACACGTTTATTCAGTCCTGTTTCTTCTTTCTCTATATTTCCCTTGTTTATATCTCCCTTGTTTATATATCTCCCCTGTTTATATCTCCCTTGTTTTTATATCTCCCCTGTTTATATCTCCCTTGTTTTTATATCTCCCCTGAACCCTGGGCCTCTCACTCTTTTATACTCTCAGTTCCCATCCACGCACCGCAGGCCACGCCCCCTCACCAGGCACGCAGCTTCAGCTAATCAGGGCAGCAGGGGCAAATCTCCACCAAATTGGATTCACCTGTATCCTGGTACACCTGCGCAGCACTCAAGATGTTTGTGTCTTATATGAGGAAGTCAGGTGCAAGTCATATGACTTAGCTGCAGTCCCTGGCGCCTTTGGGACTGCCGCCACACCCGCTCCCCACATGTAATGCTCTGTGTCTTACTATGACACAGTCACACTTCTCACCTGGTAGCATCAGGAATATCATGTGAGTTTCGTGGACCATCCTCTCCATAAAAGGTCAACATCAACATTCCTTTGGCAAACTTTAATCACTTCAACATTACACTTAGTATTGACTTGGGGGAAATCTAAGAGATTTCTATACACACTAAAACATTTGTTTTCAGATTAAGACAAAATAAAGACATTTGAGAACCTAAATATTTCTTCTTTTCCTACTGCTTTCTAAAGAGTTAACACCCCTTTAACTTCTAAGTATGGCAGGCATGCCCAGATAGGTTAAGCCTGGGGCATGATGGGTAAGCCTAAAAATGGAGTGTGAACTGTCAACTTGAACCTATTTGAGAAGTGGATCTCGGTGATACAGAACGTTTTTACCTTTCCCTCTCATGGGATTCCTTTCTTCACTGACTCGGGTCCTTCCAGAAAGACAGTGAGAGAGGTATTTGGTAACTGACTCTTGAAGCTTAAGGTAGACAAAGCCAGCAAGGTGGGAGCCCTGGTGCTGAGAAACAGGACAGAGACCACCTGTGACACCTGACACTGGACCCCAAGACTGTCAGGGAGAACACCTGCTCTCCCCTCCACCCCTGGCTTCCCTAAAGCAAATCGAAAGCAGGAGGTAGCAAACGGGCACCCTCAGGGCATACCCGAGGCAGAGCTGAACCCCTTGGAACCAGGGCAGACACTTTTACTACAGGGCAGGGCAACTTCAACTTCAGCATCTCAGGAACATTTGCTGAATGAATGAGTGAATGAATGAGTGGGTTAAGTGTTAAAGGCTTTATGAACCAACACTGCTGCAATTGAGCTAACCATGAGTATTGTCCCTGTCATCTATGGATGTCTCTTCCTGGTTGCTCTAATTTCTTGCTTATTTTGTTTTGTTTTTGTCTCGGTGCCAGGACTGAACCAAACCCATTAACTCCATGTCCTATAGGGAGATCCATCCCAGCCTCCCGGCTCCTGGAAGCCTTCCTTCCCTGGAGGATGAGTAGAGGGGCCCCAACAAGGCTGTCCTTTAGGAGGGATCCTGGGAAAGAAGAGGTAAGGAAAAGGTTCCTTTTCCATGTGATGAAACAAGTCATGCATTTGTTTCATCATCCGCTGATTGACAATAGGCATGGACTTCATCCATCCATCCATTCAGCCAATGCTTGTTGAGAGGCTACCATGTGCCAGCGTGATTCTAGATGGTTGGAATGTAGCAACAGAGAAAAATCAAGAGTTCTCTGTCTTGTAAAGGAGGCATTCTAGAGAGGGGAAGTGGCTAAGAAACAATATCACGATGTCATCTCTAAATGACAATGACGGAAGACATACTATAATTCTCTGTGCCACTAAGGAAAAAAAAAACATTTATTTCCTGATTTGTTTTTTGTCTGTTTGTGTTTTTTACAGTAGACATTTCTAACCTGTGTGAGGCAGTATCACATACCTTTGTGGTTTTTATCACCTTTCCCTGAGGGGCGGTTAGTTATGTGAAACATCTTTTTAGCCGCTCGGTGGAGTGGTAACTATTGATCAGTCGTGAGCTCCTGCAGGGAGAAGACCATTTGTCTGTATTAATTTCCATTGCTAAAACGTCTAACACAACTACCATATTTCTTAAATGGGGAGGGGCATTTTATTCCAACACCCCACTGGTATGTTTCTGGATTCTTATCAAAAACTCGGAGGTCAGTATTACTGTACCCATTTTATGAATGGTGGCAGCGATGCTCAGGTAGGTGAGATAACTTGCTTCCAGTCCCTTGGCCAGGCCAGAAAGATCTAGAGCTAGTTTCTCCGATGGCTGACTCTCCTTCAAGTGTCTCTGGCTTCTTTGTTTCTAATTCATTTAATACTCTTTCACTGAAAACTGGAGTATCAGGTGAGTGAGACCCAAGTACAAAAGCCAGAGATTTTCACAAACCTGATGGAGTATCTGCGAGGGGAAGATGGATGGGATGATGAACTGCCTGGAGTAGCGCCATGTTTTACAGACCTGCAAGCACTTTGGCTTGTTAGTGGAGCGTACATGTCTTAACTGCTTTTGTTTCCAAATCTATTACTTGAGTGAATGAAGACTCCGTCCCCGGACAGAAATGATTTTTATAAAAATCCTTTCCTCTGAATCCAGGGCATTGGCAGTACAACTGTCAGAAACAAGCTTGCTTTGATGTTTTACAAAGCGTGAGGCCAAATATCGATCTTTGTAGGACTTAGGGAAATATCTTGTGTATAGGAAAATATCTAAGTTGAAATGTATTAAGCCGATGTTGGCTTAATTCAAAATTATACCTAATTTGAAACAACTGTTTTCCCTTGGTCAACTGGCTAGTCTATTGGGTTTTAGTAAGAATAAGAAAATCTACAATCAAAGTTGAGTTCTTCCCCACCAAGAGCTGTGCTTCCACTTCCCCAGGCTTGTGGGAAGCAGAGCTATTAGGAAGCTGGCGCCCTTCTCTACGCCAGAGAAGATTAGCAGAAGTTAGGCAAGGGTTTAGAGACTTGAAAATTTGCCTTCAAACATGAGGAAAAAATTAAAGTTTTTCCTAAAGTTGTTCCTATTGGCAGAGACTTCATTCATATCCTGCTCGTACAGGCGCAGATATGGGCATGGGTACAGATGTGGGTGTGGATACAGATACGGCCATGGGTACAGATGTGGGCATGGGTACAGATGTGGGCATGGGTACAGATGTGGGCATGGGTACAGATGTGGGCATGGGTACAGATGTGGGTGTGGATACAGATACGGCCATGGGTACAGATGTGGGCATGGGTACAGATGTGGGCATGGGTACAGATGTGGGCATGGGTACAGATCTAGACATGGGTACAGTTGAGGGCATGGGTGACACATTCTTTTCTGCAGAGGCAGAGTATTCTGTATGAGTATATGAGATGCTGTGTGAGTGTAGCTAAGTTTACTTATCTGTTTCACTTTGGTGGGACATTGAGTTGCTTCCTGTTCCGAGATGCTGAGAGTGAGGCAGTAGCCTCTGCCACCGGCTGAGGCAGTGGGGCGTTCTGACAGTGCTATCCTCTGTGTGTATCCACACATCTGTATTTCCCCCTCCAAGGCACAAAGAGGATCATGGAGCAGGGACTAGAAAGAATGTAAGTCAGAAGATGAGGAAGAGTGCTGCGAAGCCCAATCTTCAGGATGACATGGCCACTGTACTCATAAACTTGTAGCCATGGTTACCTGCCCACTGAGGGCCCATCAGTGGTCCATCATTTGTAAGGGAGGGAGGCCTCCTCATGAGGCCTAGCCTTCCTTGAGGAGTTCTTGGCAGCTAACAGGGTATCAGGGGAGGGGAGGGGAGGGGATTTTCCTCCTGGCCACAGGTAGGTCGTCCAGACTTTAGGAAATAGTATTCCTATCCAAGCTCATGTAAACAATGCTGATTAAAATCAGTAAGTTGTGAGTGGGGACGGGGAGGAAGAACAGAAAAAATGTCAGGAAAGTAGGAGAGGGACTGGGTGGAAGGAATATGGAGTTCAGCAAGAGGGGACAAGAAAGAATGGGGGAGAGTGAATTTAGTCAAAATACATTATATATAGATAGATATAAATATAGATAGCTATAGATATGCATACACATACGTAATTGTCACACACAGACATACAAAGAGTTCATGACAAAATACACAGTACCTACATTATCTGGATTTTTAGAAAGCTACAGTCTTCATGCCCTTGAGAAGGCCTGAAACAAAGAAAATTAGTGTATATTATAATATGTACGGTAACCCACTGTGTCTGCTCTGCCTTCATGGGGTCAATCAAACACAGACAACAATGTTTATGAAAAACAACCGCATCTGTCCTAAACATGTACACTCCTGTTTTCCTGGTCATTTTCCCCTAAGCAATAACTGCAGCTACTCACAGCACTTACATTGATTTGTGTGAAACAAGTAATCAGGAGATTGCGTGGGTTTTATGCAAACACTATCCATCTCACAGAAGGTACTCGAGCATCCTTGCATCTCAGTATCCACTGGGTACTGGAGCCAATCGCAGGAGGACACCAAGAAACAGTCCTGTTTATATGCTTTTCAGGTAAAGACAATTCCAGACCGCAAGGATCAGGTGCAGGTCGTGATTCAGATCTGTGCTCTCAGAATACAGAACAGAATCTTTTGTCTAGCATGCCAGACCTGTCATGAAAGCTGTTCAAGTAAGAGATCGGGCGGGCACTGTGAAGCAGGGGGAGGCTGACAAGTGGCCAGGACACCCGGGGGTCAGGAAGCAACTCCCTGGAGCATAGTCCCTGCGGTACCATCTCCTCTAGCTTCATGGCTACTTACAAGCTATCCTGACCCTAGAAAGGGATCTAAGGAGAAAGCTACTGCGCTGAGCCTAGGAGGCAGCAAACAGCTTTGGGAGAGGAGCCACAACAGCAGGGAAGCAGTGCCAAGAACAACAGGAAGCTCGAAGCCACGCCCCTGCTCGTTGAGCGAGCGCAGGCCTGGAAGCCTGGGTTATTTGCTCCAAAGAGCCTTGAGCAGATGTTACATAAACAAAACCTCCACTGACTCCAATTCTGGGTCTGGCCTAAAATAGCCCCGGGGCTAGACTCTGTCATTCCTAGTGGTTCCCCATGTGTGCAAACTACTGCCCTCATTGAACCATGTTGGTGGACACACTGCAGCCTCCTCAAGGGACAGCTTCCCCTAGGACCAAAAGCAAGGCTCCTTGACTGCCCGTGGTGGCCCAGACACAAGGCGTCCCTCTAAGATCTCTGGTGGCTGCTGGCTCCTCTCTCCAGGAGGCAGGAAGTTGGGGGAGGAATGTTTAAAAAGTCTCCCCCCACCGCTTTCTTCCCCCTCTTCTTTCTCCTCCATCTTCCCTTTTCCCCCTCTCTTCTCCTCTTCCTCCTCTCCATCCTTCCCCTCCCCATCTTTCACCCCTCCTCTTTCCCCACTTCTCTCTCTCCTACTCCTTTGTATAATGTGGAGAAACCCGAAGCAGAAGCAAGCTTTCCAGGTTACCGCGGGTGCAGGCGGTAGTAGAGTTCCTTCTTGGGGCTTTTATTTGCAATTGATTTAAGACTGTCGCTGTGCTCCCGACTGACTTTGTGCTTGTACAAGTTTCCCAGACCTGTTTGGGTTTCAGCTCCTTTGTGCTACATACAGAAAACCAGTCCAGTGTGAACATCTGGAGGCTTGAACATCTGTGCCCCAGCAAGGGGTCACTCCAGCGTTACCACTACTTCAGCATGGGTCCCTGGAAACTGTTAATCATCTTTTTCTCCTTGGCCGCTTGCCTCTCTCTAGAATCTTACAAGCAAATCTTAAAGCAAAGCAAAAAACAATAAAGCAATGTCTATGATTCAAAAATACTGGTGCCAGATACTTGCTATATGTTTAGTACTATAGAAAGTATCCGATGTGTTTCCTTTTGTTTAATTTTCACTGAACAGTCCTATGAAATTTGAAGTTATTACCTCCAGGAGACAGATAATGACAGGTTAGAAAAAATAACGATAGGACTTGCCAGAATTTCTACAGGGGTGGGACAGGGCCCAGAGCTGGCAGGGACTGACTGTGTCAGAGAACATCTGCCAGGCCTCATAGCTCCTCCTCTTGGTTTTCTTTCTGCTCAAAGTCCAAGCTACTCTATCTTTTGCCCTTCTAATTAAACACAGCAACCAGTGTTCATCCTAACATGGTCTCTGAGACCCAATCGGCCAACATGCTATTGACATCAGGAAAAAAAAAAAAAAAAGGTATGACGCATACGGAGGAAGTGTTGAGATTATATTTTTTTTTTCAGTACTTGTACTTTGAAAGAGGTCTTTGTGTTTCTCTGGGTTAGAGCCTCCCAGATGTAGTTGTTAGCCCCGAGCCTAAGTTCTAAGCCCCCTAGAGGAAGGCTGAAACCATATGTAGACAAGAAGAGGCCTATAAGAGGCCAGTACTCAGGCTAGGGCCAGTGCCAGCTGCAGGGAGCAGGGAGGGCTCATGTCACTTGGGAACTCTTAGCTTCCTGAAGATTTTAGTTCTGACCCCAATTGTCTCTTGAGTCTGGGACCCTCAGGGATTTCTGTTCTAGGATGGTACACTCTTCCCCTTAGAACTAAGGCAACTTTACCGTTAGACAGAATCAAATGGCATATATATGGTGGGACTGGGTGGACCTATATGTTAGAACTTTAGGTGCCAGGACCAGAATACCTAAGGGAAACATTTAAATGGGAGGATTCTTTTGGCTCACGGTTTCAAAGGGCTCAGTCCATGGTTACTTGGTTCTGTGGAGAAACGTGGGTCATGGTGGTACCATCATGTATGTCTAACCAGAAAGCAGAAGTGACAAGGGATCTGGGGACTTGTCATAGCTCTCACGAGCATACCCATTTTGACCCACTTCTTCCATATAGGTTCTACTTCCTAAGGCTTCTAGAACCTACCAGAATAGCACTACCAGTTGGGGTCTAAGCCTTCAGTGCATGAACCTCTTTTGGGGGGGGGGGGGCGACACTTCATGCTCAAACTCTCGCATCCTACCTGTATGGAGCTTTTATTCCTTATTCATCCAAACATCCCTAACAGTCCTGAGATATCTGCTATGTGCCGAATTCTAAAATAGTGGCTATGGTCCCTGACTTTCCAGAGCTGGAAATCTAGAGCAGGGGATGAAGAGAAAGCAGCTGTTGCAAAGGCTGGGGCAGATGCAGCAAGGAGTTTTGGAAACACAACTGAAGCTCTGCTTTGGTCTGGGTGCTGAGCACTGGGGTTTATCTGTGTTGTGGCTGAGGGAAGGGGCATGAATATATACACAGTGGTTTCCCAGGAGAGATTGCCCCACGCTCTCTCTTCTCTGGAAACCCCGGGTGCCCAAGATTTGAGCTACGGTACTGAATACTATGCCTGGCCTCCCCCACCGCCCTTTACTCATGTCTCCCCAAGAGAGCAGGCATGATTTATCTGACTGGGGAGTCAGGAGGAGTTCAGAAGGGGAAACTGGGACAGGGTGACTCAGCTGCTTTTCTGGGGTGGGTCACTCCCTTCTGAGCCTGAGTGTAGTTTCTAGAAGATGGCTGTTGCCAGAAGGTGCTGACCATGTAGCTGTGGGAGTGAGTTCAGGATGGGGGAGAGAGAGATTGTACTAAGCCCATTTGGCTACATTCTACAACCTAGCCATCATTAGTATTTCCTGTTTTGGTCTCCTTTTGCCTGATGCTTGTGGTAAGGAAGAAGGTAAGCAGACTCCTTTGAATTGTAACACAGATGACACTTAAGTATGGTTCATAAGTGAATGGTGGGCATGTGGTCACCACTCTGGCCTGACTGACAGGAATGTACATCCCATCTCTAAGACTTGAATGACTGACCTGGAGATCGGTAGGGTCGCCTTGCCCCTCCCCTACCTCTGCAGCTCCCTTCTGCCCTAGCACTGCAGTAACACAACAGGAGAATGCAGGACGAAAGAAATGAGTCTGAATGGTTCTGTTCAGGTGTGGACTGGTTCCACATGGTCACCAGCTTTCTTTGGTCCAAGCCTGGAAGCTCACCTTATCTCTAGAGAAGACTCTCAGGATAGCTGCCTTCCTTCTCTTCTAAGACACCTTCCATTCAGAAGGCTCCTTAGGAAATGTGTTCTGGCTGGCCTGCCTCAGACACCGTTACCCTCTCACACATGTCAGCTTCCCATAGAGGTGAATTTTGGGTTGTATTTGTTCCTAGAAGATGCTGAAACTCTATCATCCTGAACCTCCTGGGTCAGGGCTGCTGCTTCTTTTTCTTCAGTGATGGATGACCTAGAAGCAGAGGGGTAAGGGACCACCCAGAAAGGATTTGCAAAATCCCAGAGAGCCCCCACCGAAACACCCCTAGTGGTCTCATTTCAGACACTTTACTTGACTCATTAATTCTATCAGCCAGTTTCTTAGTTGGTAACTAGTGATTTTTTATAGTTGAATATATATATATTCAACTAAATATATCATATCATATATATATACATATATATGTATATATATATATATGGCACATGCGGTATTAGGTTTCATTATAACATTTAAAAAAATAAGTTCTCATGTGGCTAGATTTGAACTAACAGATATTGGCTGCCCCTGACTCCTGAGTGTTAGGATTAAAAGCCTTCACCACCACGCCTGGCATCATTGTGGCATTGTCAAAACAATTGTTCATGTGTTTTGTTTTGTTTTAAATTTTGTTGTTTCCCTCTTCTTGCCCATTGCCTGACTTCCCTTGCACCCGTCCACCCACTCCCCATAACCCGCTTCTGCTTTTCTGTCTCCTGCCTTCTGCTGCCTTCTGCTCCATCCTTCCTCAGCACCTTCCCCCTGCTTCTCTCCTCTCTTTCATCTACTTTCTATCCACACTCAGCCTCACTTATACACACACAGAAACATCATAAGCTAGGATCTGGGGGTCGGGGGGGGGGAGGGAAGGAGGGAGGGAGGGAGGGAGGGAGGGAGTGAGGGCACATGTGATTTTGTCTTTCTGACTCTTTTACCTCACTTAAGGTAATACTTTCCAGGTCCATCTATTTTCTCCCAAGTTCTGACACAGAAAGCATTAAATGCAGTAGTAGCCCGGCAGAGGGAGCTGTTTCACAAATTCCACAAGCTGGGGGCCAATGGACCATCAACCAGGCAGGTGGTCCTGTGTTCGCTTTGGAAACTCCGACTGTTAACAGTGTAGCTGGCTGTTCAAGCTCTGAGTCAGGCCAAAGCTTATACAAGGTATCATTCTGGGGTTTGTGGGCTCCCCAGGATTTTACATCCTGCTTCCTCAGCAGAGCTCAGTCTGAACCCAATGTAGCAGTTCCAGTTTAAACCTTTTGGATTCTTCAGGCAGGACTTGGCTCCGCTATGGTACGGGAGCTGGCAATTTCCGCTGACCTTGCACAAATACACACCGAGCAGTGTGCTATTGTTGATTGAAGTCTTCAGGGAGAGATCCTGGGTCAGAGAAACCCACAACTCAGGCCAGGGGGACATTAGCACTGACGGGCTTTGGAAACAGTGGCTAAGAAGGTGACACAATAAAGGAGAGAAGGGGGGCCTTGGAAGGTTGGAGAGAAGGTTCTGCAGGTGAGGTTCTTGTTACACAAGCCTGAGGTCCTGAGTTCTCATCCAGAGCATCCACTCAAAAGGCCTAGGCAGGCCAAGCACACCTGTAATGCTAGCTCTGCAGGGGCGGAAACAGAAGGACCCTGGGCATTTCTGGCTGGCCAGCCTAGCTGACTGGTGAACTTGGCGTTCCGTGAGAGAGCCTGTCTTGAAAATAAAGTGGGATATGATTGAGAAAGACACCTGACATTGACCAGCAAGATGGCCCAGCAACTAAGAGTGAAGGTGTTTGTCACTGAACTCTCACGACCTCAACTCCAGAACCCATGGCGGAAGGAGACGACTGATCCCCAAAAGTGACCCTCCACGTGTGGTGTGTGCCATGGCACTTGAGTGCCTGCACACACACATACATACATAAATATATATGTGTGTATATATACATACATATATGTGTGTGTATATATATGTATATACATACATATATACATGTATACACATGTATATATATACACATATGTGTGTATATATATGAAATATATACACATGAGATGCATATACATATATAGAATACATATAGATATACATACAGATATATAAATAAACATATACATCTTAAAATACATTTTTTTCGTTTTGCTTTTTTGTTTTTCGAGACAGGGTTTCTCTGTATAGCCCTGGCTGTCCTGGAACTCACTCTGTAGACCAGGCTGGCCTCGAACTCAGAAATCCACCTGCCTCTGCCTCCCAAGTACTGGGATTAAAGGTGTGCACCACTGCCCGGCAATACATATTATTTTAATTGTGTGTACACACATATATACAGGTGCCCACAGAGGTCAGAAGCACTAGATCCCCCTGAACGAGACTGGGACCAGAATTCAGGTCCTCTGGAAGAACAGTATGCCCTCTTAATCAATGTCCTCTCTCCAACCCCAGCTGCCATCTTCAAAAGTGTTATGTTCAAGGACACTGTGGAGTGTGTGTGTGTGTGTGTGTGTGTGTGTGTGTGTGTGTGTGTGTAAAAGGCATACAACTATTAGCAGCCTTGGCTCAGTGATGCTGGGTCGATCATATCCAATTACATCGCAGCAGCAGAAGCTGGTGTTCTGTGCTCACCTGCATGAGCAGAGCTTGGGAAATGTTTGTGTCCAAACCTGGGAAAGGAATGGAAGGTTTGGTAAACGGTCAGTCTTTGTAGTCAGTCTTGGCTAGAAATATGATCCAGTTATCCTGTGGAAGTCGTCACTAGATCAGTGGTTCTCAGCCTTCCTAATGCTACTTCTCATGGTGTGGTGATCCCCAACCATAAAATTATTTCATTGCTACTTCATAACTATAATTTTGCTACTGTTATGAATCATAGTGTAAATATCTGATATGTGACCCCCGTCAAGGGGGTTGCGACTCACAGGCTGAGAACCACTGCAGTAGACAGTGAAGAAAATGTGCTTGAAGATAAAGGCACCATGGATCTCTTAAATTTCCAAAGTCATGATGAACCTTGCTAACTTTATTTTTTTAAATGCTGGGATTAAAGGCGTGTGCCACCACACCCGGCTCAAATCCTATTTTTAATGATGGTTCTCAAACATTAACTTCTCTTGCAGCCCACTACTCACCAGAGGTAGTGGAAAAGAAAGGGGAAGCCAAGCTGTTTAGAAAGGTTCTTTGGGTCACTCCTGTCTGTGTTGTCTGGAAATCAGCCATTCAGTTCATAGGTTAGCAGACAGCAGCTTGATCCACTGGCAAACACTTCTCAGATACACCAGCAGTCCAGTTTGGTAGTCAGGTTAGCAACAGTGGTGACATGATCTAGCAAAGACAGCCAGGCCTCAGCCTCAGCCTCAGCTCAAGTCAGCAGGAGGGACGAGCAGGAACACCAGGAGAAGTTCTCAGCTGTGCCTCTCTCAGGGAAGCAAAGATCAGCAAAGACATGAGACCACAAGTGTTGCACATCTTGCTGTACCAGCAAGACAAGCTCTGTCTCCATCATTGTTCAAGTCCTATTTATACTCTCCAAACATCATGTGTCCTCCACATGCCTTACCTCAGCACGAGCATCCAATCAGCCAGAGTCTGAGGAGTCCCGACAAATGCAGCTCAACTACAAAATGTAAGGTGGACCAATACATATGTGTCATTAGCAAAGAATCTTTCATCACGCGTCCTTTCATGTGCTTGCTTTAGCAGAACATCCTTTCACCTGTGTCTGCTTCAGCTAAATGCTTCGCGTGTTTGCCCCAGCAAAACACCATCCAGCCAATTTCCAAAGAACCCTTAAGTTTCCAGTTCACCTTGGTCTTGGGTAGTACTCTCCTACTGTCTTTAAGTCACAGAATACATAGAAAAAGACAATTCTTATGCTGTATACTAAACTCCATAGACAAAGCTATTTGAGGCCAGGTGTGTCTCTGGCTACTGTGGAGACTGGGACCATTTGTGAGATGGTCCCACGCTGCAGTGTTCAGGGGGAAGAGAGAGAGAGAGAGAGAGAGAGACAGAGACAGAGACAGAGACAGAGACAGACAGAGAGAGAGAATGACATGTGGGTAAGATGTGATTCCAGGAAGACTAAACACATTGCTCCATCATATAACAAAACAGAACAGGAAGATCAAGTATTTAAAAGCCTGGCAAAGCCACAAGATAATGCATTGGGACCACAGATTCTCCCTCCATCTAGAATCCATACCCAGTGTGGGAAGGCCACTCCAGCGAAAGGGTCTAGTGACTCAAGCCATCGATTGTGCTCTATTTGGAGCATGTCTTCCCTTGCTCTCCCAGATAATCAATTATTAGAAAATTAGAAAGAGACCCTGACGGGGACATTAGTAACCATCAGAAGATGCAGCGGATAAGGAAACAGGATGTCAGATGTGGACATTTTTCCATAGGTTCAGGATTTCTATAATGTACACATGCGTCTTTGCTTCGGTTTATCTGATCTACTTTGAACTCATAAATATTTAGCACACGTATAAATAATGCCTGCAAAGCTTACCAACCCCAGGAAAGTGGTTACACGACGGCAGAGCAGAGGATGGGGGGAGCCGACTGCAAAAAGCTAATGTGCTTTTTAAACAAGCACTTCACACACACACACACACACACACACACACACACACACACACACACACACACAAACAGGCAATTTGCAGCCCCGTGATTCCTGCCCCACCAGAGACCCTATACAGTGTTGACTTTGGACATTTTAAATTACAAACGTCTTATAGCACTTAAAGCCTTAAAGCTGGGTTATGGTGTATTTTGAAATCAAACAACATTTTTGCCTAGAACCAACTCTTTCACAGAAATTATTCTTGGTTTCCACCAAGTTATTAAAAAATAAATGGGGGGGGGATCTTCTATTAAGATTTGAAAAGCAAGCAAATAACGTTAAGGATAATATCCAAATCCTCTCTTCTCTCCGTGTTCATCCAGTATGGGAACACTTAGCCACACAGGAAGAAGTGGGTGGATTTGGAAAGTTGCTGAATTCTCTAATTTGAATCAATCCGAATTAAACACAAGCTGCTGTTGTATTAGCAAGCGAAGGAGGTGGATGAGAGGTTGGCTCGGTGTTGCTCCGAAACCCAAGGAGAGGGGGGAGTTTTCTGGGATGGAGAAGAGCTGAGCCATTCACGTTTCCAGTCCTTGCTCCGCACAGCATCCTGCCTCGGAGGGCCCTTGGTTCTTTAGACCTCTGCAACACGAGGTCCAACTGACAGTCCTCTAACTGCCCTTCTCAGCCCCCATACTGTAAATGCTGCATGAATGAGGCCTATTGTCATTTCCTTTTTCCACCTTTTGGCTGTTGACTCACCCCCACTATAGCTCTTAAGAGCTGGCTATTGTTCTTAATCACAAGGAAGCGGACAAGCTTCATTAAGATGTGAATTACGGTGCAATTGCCCATGAGTTCAAGACTAGTAAATCAACAGTATGTCCGAAATAAGGTTAAGATACAAGGTTAAACGTTAACTGATGAAGATGTTGTGACCAGAGGCTCAAAGGAACCTAGCTTTATATTATCCTAGGAAAAATGGCCCAGTACCATTCATGTGATTCAGTGTTTGTGGAACACAAATAAGAACAAACTGGAGTGGTAGACGTGGTTGTGGTACACATACCACTCAGAACTTCCAAGGAAGGCTTGGCTATACAGCCCTGGGGAACGGAGTTGATAGGCTAGCTCTCACAGGATCCCCCCTTAGCCAGAGTCAGCCTGCCCAAAGCCATGCTCTTCCCTGATTGTGGACCCTCTCAAAGTGTCCAGCCATGCTCCCTCCTGGCAACATTGGGTGATGCTCTGTCAGATGCCTATGGCAATTTGATTTCCACTCTTTTCCTAGGTGCTAGGTCCTGGTGAACACCTTGTGTCCCCGCTGTTATTCAGTCTGAGCATCTGAAAATCCTGCCCCTTATGGCAGCCTGTACATGAGGCAAAGTAGAGAGGACCTCTTTGAAGTCTCCTGTCTCTGTCTCCTATGTGGCCACAGACTCTCTTTTCCCTCCTTAGCCCTCACTTTCCTGGTTCCAGGGTCTCAATGCACATGCCAACAACCAGCCCCAAGCTCATGGATACTGTGACTTCCCACTCAGAGAGAACTACTACTGGAGATGTACCCAAGTCAGCCTCACATCAATAGTTATAGGTCACAAGGAGGGACTATGTTGCTAGGTAGCGGGTTCTCCTCACCAGCTCCCAGCAGGTGATGGTCTAGGTGTGGAGGTGGATGTCTCCCCTTCATCCCTGTATGCCCTTCCCCACTCCTGCTCCCTGGACCTCAGTTGCCCTCTCACTGCCAGCTTCAGCATCCATTGATTGAATGGGCTCTTTCCTTGGGTTCTCTCTCTCTCTCTCTCTCTCTCTCTCTCTCTCTCTCTCTCTCTCTCTCTCTCTCACACACACACACACACACACACACACACACACACACACACGCACGCACGCACGCACACCTCCTTCCTTATAAGAAGAGAGAAAAGTACAAAATCACTTCCATTTATTTCTAAGCCACCTGCAACGGTTTCCCCTGCAGGTGCAATGCTTTTACCAGAAAGCTCTACTAGCGAGAGACAGCCCACATTCCTACTCACTCTTCGTCTTCCTCCGTCAGATGTGTATTTTGTACACATCTGCAAGAATGACCGCAGGATGTCTCACTGCATGTGCTTGCAAGGAGCTGAGAGAAATTTAAGGGGGGGGGGAGGGAAGAAGCTAGTATTCACTGGGACTTACTCTATGTCAAACATCCTGCTGAGTGCTTTACATATTTATTTCGTTTAATCCTTATAACACCCTTAAGAGGTTGGTATGAATGGCTGTATAGAGTGAGTGAGGAAACCCAGGCTTAGCGTGGGAAGCGATTTTAACTCAGCAGAGGGGATTTCAGATGCTGTCTTACTCCAGAGCTAGATGGAGCATCTCCTCCTAATATGAGAGAGAGAGAGAGAGAGAGAGAGAGAGAGAGAGAGAGAGACTGAGACTCAGCCCACAGAACTGACTGCTGTTGCCAATAACAGCAGGACAGACAGCGAGAATGGACAGATGGAACTCAGGGGAGCATGATGCTCTCTCTCTTTTCTCTCTTTAAAGGACTCAACCACAGCTCCAAATTGAACTGGGAAGCAGATCTGAACGTTTGAGGTTGGTTGGCCTCATTTTAATCACGCGCCTAATAATCTGTCATCATTTAAAGGCCATTTCCTCCGCACCTGCACCCAGAGTGCATCCAGAGGCTGAGGTTTCGAGGGAGAATCCCACAGAGTCCCCTCTCTGCTGCCTCTCAGCCACGTGTTCCACTTGCAGCCATGCACGGCTTGCAGGTACCACGACTTCTGCAAGGGGCAAGGTGGGAACAGGAAGGGGGGAAGCAACCTCCCTCTGCCTGTTGGCCTTCCTGACACGTCAGCGTTAGGGGTGGCAGACATAGAAATAACAAAAAGACTGAATTGTAGGTATGGTGTAACTCATTTCATTTAATATGGGGGAGACTTGGAGACAGTTTTTCATGGCTCTCTGCTTGGGTGTTTTTCTACTCTTGAAGAAATTCACAGACATCAAATCTCATACCCAGATGTTTAACACTGAATCTTGTTCTGACAGGTTAGTGAAAGGCAGGATTTTCCTTCATTCCTATTGTTCCAGTGTTTTTTAGGGAAAGCATTATATGAGTAAGGTGATTTAGTTAAATAATTTAATGTATGCATCTATATGGCTCTATTTTGGGTCATAAATCAAAAGCCCAAAGAAGGGAGCAGTGACATTCCAAGATTCCCATTTGCCTGTCCTGGATGCTGGGTGCCAGAACTCTGGCTCATTCTCCTTAAAGGTCCTGGGGTTTCTGAGGCTCCAGTTACAATGGTGTCTTCTGCATTTCCCTAATCCAGCGCTGGGAACTGGGGACCTGCATTTGCTTTCAAGTGTCTTTACGGTACATGTCTGCATGTTCAGAACACTGGACTGGGAAAGAGAGCAAAATCTAAATCTATCTTTTAAGACTTCTGGCAGTGATGTCTGGAGTCCAGCAGACCTGGATGAAATCCCTACACACACACACACACACACACACACACACATGCATGTTAGCTGTTTCCCCTTGGATACATTTCCTTTTTGCTATGAGCCTCAGTTACTCATCTGTAAAACGGATATTGTCATGTATGTATGGCTCATGCTACTACTGGGATGAAGTGGAGGCAGGCATGCAGAGCCCTTCAGCAGGCGGAAATGTCCTGTACAGGACCAGTTAGGAGAAATGTGGGAAGCCAACTCCAAGATGGCGCCAGTTTCTGGTTGCCATTGTCATAAACAACACCACTGCGCAGGCGTCAATTCGAAGTTGGTGCCAACCCCTCCCGAGGGGGGTGCATGCAAATTGGGTGCTGGTAGACTGACCAATCCCAGGGGGCCACGGAGCCTTCTCCTGTGCTGGAGTGCATATAAGCAGGGCTCCCTGGGCGCCCGGGGTCCCTGTAGCAACAAAGGCTGTTGAGAAGAATCCGACTGTGTCCTGTTGTTCTTGCTGGTTGAGAGCAGACGCGACAGAGAAATGCAACAAACATATAATTGAAAGCACATATCTAGGGTCCAAAAAACAGTGTTCAGTGAGAGAAAGCCATGGACAAATCTCACTTGTTATCTAGTCCCTTTTATAGAAAATGCTGAGACCAGTCAATGCTTTGGAGACAGACTATAGAGCTGCAACTGTGGAGGGTTGGAGGTTCGAGGCCTGGGGCTGACTACTAATGAGCACACCATGTATTTGGGAGTGACACAATCATCCTGGAAATAGTCATAAGGGTTGTAGAAACATGAATATACTAAAAGTCCACTGGACTGCATACTTCACAGGGTTGGATTTTATGTACGTGAGTTTACATCTTTAAGAATTTTTCATAGAAATGTATTATGCATCTAAAAGCTTGGACTGGGAAGCCAATTCATCTTATGGGATCTCTCCCCCTCTCCGGCTCTGCACGAAGAAGGAGGAGGAGGAGGAGGAGGGGGGGGAGGAGGGGGAGGAGGGGGAGGGGGAGGGGGGAGGAGAGGAAGAGGAAGAGGAAGAGGAAGAGGAAGAAGAAAATGTCATCTTGCTGGAAGCCTGCATTGCTTTCTAGGTAAATCATTTGTTCTGCAAAGACTGCACAATAAATGTCATCTCAGTGCAGTTTTGGCATTCGTGGGAGCTGTAACACACAGCCCTCATCTTTCTGCATGGGGAGGTTGAACAGTGTGGATTTATGGGCAGAAAGAACCAAGCAAGCTTCTCCAAGTCCAAAGTTTCTCTGTATCTTAGCTCGTCTGGGAGGCGGTCCAGGTGGTAAGTGAGATATCTTCTCTCCATCTGTAATGGGAGCTGCAAACGGAAAAAGTCAATCAGATTAGCTGTGGGTATTTTGATGTGTCATAGTCATTGGTTCATGCTGAAGATGAGGACCAGGGTGTCAGCGCACAAATGTCACCGGTCCATGTCCCCATTACTCACATCACGCGGGGAAGAGGATCAGGATGTTACTGAAGGGACAACAGGGATGAGTCAGTGAACACTCTAAGACTGGGATGTATTAATTCTGGAATTTCATTGAGTTCATTCATTGCTTCCCAACTATGATTGAAAAAATACACAGTCTTCAGGCGCAGTCTCAGACAAGGCTGTCAGCACCACTTAGGGACAGTTTCAGGATGAGCAGGGCTACAAGATCCTCATAAAAAGTTATTTCTTCACTGTTTGAGATGTCCGTGTAGATTTGTGGCCTTTCGCTTTGTTTTTTGAAATGATTAAATACGTGTGTGTGTGTGTGTTTTTTTTTTAAATCAAAGACTTTTGTCTTTGGTTTTTTAATTTTTTCCAGATTTATGGCTGGCTGGTATGCTATATGTCTCACTGCATTCTTTGGAGGATCTGGAGCTCAGTTAATGTCAAGTGTGTGTGTGTGTGTGTGTGTGTGTGTGTGTGTGTGTGTGAATCTATTTTTTCCACCACATTAAAACATCAAGGAATTTATCAAATTATTTACTAGCAAAAATGTGAGGTGTGTGTATGTGTATGTGTGTATATGTGTGCGTGCATGTGTGTGTATGTGTACGTGCTAGTGAAAGGTACACATATGTGTGCCCATGTCAGTCTATGTCCAGACCAGAGGTTAGCCTCTAGCTTCATTCCTCAGGCACCACCGCCATTTTCCCTCCTTTTTTATTTGAGGAAGGGTTTCTCCTAGCTCTAAGCTCACGAATAGCCTAGGTTGGCTGATCAGCAAGCCCGAGTGTCCACCTGTCTCCCTGTTCCCAGTACTTGGATTCACATACTCAGCTTTTTAACAAGTGTCTTGGGGCTCAAAATGTAGTTCTTTGTGCTTTACACACTGACCTTTACACACTGAGCCATTCCCTTTCAGCCCGCCCCTGCTCAGAAACACTATATATATATATATATATATATATATATATATATATATATAAACCCAAAGTTTGGATTTCTTTATTTATTTGTTTTGGCACAGCCAAAATCATAAACCAAATTGAATTGGTTCAAATTTCACACAGACTCTTGCTTGACTTTGGGCACCATGATTTTTTTTTTTAACCTCCTAGACCTTCCGTTTCTTTCATGTGCAAAACTAACTCAATTAGAAAGATTAGATTTTGTCACTAGATTTTGGGACAAATAACAAAGTCCCTAGCTTTTGACTTGACATGGTAAATAGCTGGTGTGTGGTGGCTGTTACTGCTGATTGGCTGGGTGTTCAGGTCATATGCAGTAGTTTCCCTCCCTGGCTTGGTCTCGCTGTAATGGTACAGCACGGAGTACCTGCAGCCTTTATGAGTCTCACTGAATGACACAGTCAAGCCCAAAACCCAACCAAAACAATGAACAAACAAACAGAAACTCTTAAACTTGCAGTCTTATAACTGGATTAACACTATGTTTCCAGAACCTTCCTTTGCGTGGCTTCTCTATGTTTAGTACTGCTATTCTGTTTTCAGCCTAGTAGATCATGTTTCCTAATGCCTTCCTCTTGTGACTGGTGCCATTGGCCAGGTGAAAACAGAGAGAGACTCCAGGCCCACCCTTTCCCCAGCCAGCACCTTAATGGGTCAAGCTCTGCAGCAGTGGCTCTCCGTCTTCCTAACGCTGTGACCCTTTAATACAGTTCCTCATGTCGTGGTGACCCCCAAACATAAAATTATTTTGTTGCTACGTCATAACTGTAACTCTGCTACTGCTGTTCACCATAATGTAAATATCTGATATGTAGGATATGTGATATGTGACCTCCCCCCAAAGGGCTCTCAAGCCATGGGTGGAGAACTGCTGTTCAAGATTCTCCCTGACATCTCTGTGCTTGCTACTGTAGCTCAGAAGCTTACCCATTTTCCTATGGCATCTCCCACAAGTGCAACGCTGGCCACCTTCCACAGTCTTGCTCCTCTGGCCCAGTCTTCCCTAGAACCATTTCTGCTCCAAAGAATGATTTTTTTTAAAAACAGTGAAACTTTCCCTACCCGTTCACTAATAAAAAAAAAAGTTCTCTTCTTTTTTTTATCACTACAAGAAGAGGTTTAATCTTCTTTAGATTTCTTAAATGGCTTTACTGTGTAGGCTTATCTCTGCTAATATATTTACTATGGAAAAACTCCCTAACTAGATCAGGATTGAACTTAGTTGCAAATGAAATAAAGTTCAAAATCACAGCAGTGTTTCCGATGGAGCACTAAGGCTCTGGGGTATTATTTGGAGATCTCTCTGGCTTGTAAGCTCATCTTTAGTAAAGATAGACATCTAGACGGACATGTTAGTATTCTATGGCATCTGACCAAATCTTAGCCACCACTTGTGTATATTGTGTCTGTGTGCATGTGCACGTACCTGTGCGTGTGCATGTGCGTGTGCGTGTGCGTGTGTGTGTGTGTGTGTGTGTGTGTGTGTATGTACATGAACCTGAACCTCGCTGTTTAAGCTAGACTAGCTAGCTTGCCAGTGAACTCCTGGGATCTGCTTGCTCCTGATCGCTAGTGATGGGGTCACAGGCATATCTATGAAGTTATCAGCCATGCCTAGCTTTTATGTGGCCCTTAGGGATTCACATTCAAGTCCTTATGATTACACAGCAAGTTCTTTTACCCACTGAACCATCTCTGCAGGCACCTTGTGTCTCTAAGTAAAGTTTCATTTGAAGATAGCCCCAACTGCTCATTTCCATGTTGAGAGTCTACTTGGCATCGTCAGGTTATTTCAACAGAGATGATATATAGCCAACAGAACCAAAAATATTTACTCTCTGGACCTTTGTGAAAAAGCTTGCTGATCCCAGAGTTTGGGCACTTGCAACGTGTGGTTTACATGAACACAGACTGTGGTGGTAAATCCAAGACCAGCCTGTCACTTTCCACAAGTGCAGCTGGGCCCCTTGCAGAAGGGCTGAGGCTGGTATCACAAAGCTAACGTGACTCAGTCTTAAGACAGAGTTTCGCTGTGTAGCTTAGACTGGCATCTCATCTGCATCCCTCCTGCCAAGTACTGGGATTGCGGGATATGAACCACCACATCCTGCTCCCATTGTGATTATCCAAGGAGACAATATGTAAAGCTCTCAGCACAGGGCTTGACATAGCAAGTTGTTATTTTCCTCTCTCCTATTGTTCTCTGTGCTTAGTTCCTGATTAGAAAGTAATACTGCATTTATTTGGGCTTACTTATTGAGCAATTCCTGAACAATAATAGCATTTGCAGTTTGGATACGATCTAGGCAGGAAGACTATTACACATGAAGGATTTCAAGATTCTTCAAGCACTGTTGCCAGTTTTACATGCTGTTGATTTTATTCACAAGTGACATAAAACCAAAGCAAAGTGACTTTTGGAGAAAGAACAGCATCTATTGGTTCCTATTAACTAAAAAAGTCACCGGGCTAAATCTTTGGTACACGGTGAGCCTGGACAGGAAAACTACATCAAGAATCAATCTCTTCCCCCTCCCCCAACCCAGTCTCTCTGACTCTGTATCTCTCTCTGTCTCTCTGTCTGTCTCTCTGTCTCTGTTTCCCTCTCCCTCTCCTCCCCTCTTCATCTCCCTCCCTCTCTCTATCTCTCTGTCTCTCACTCCCTCACTCTTGTGTGTATGTGGGGGGGGCAGTGGGGGTTTCAAGCTCAGGTCTCCCCTTATGCTGCCACACACTCATACCTTTTACAATGAGTCAAAATGCAGCCCTTGGAGGCAAATCCTAGCTGTGACCTGTTTCAATACAGTCTGTGGGTTAAAAAACTTTCTTTTTTACAGGTCATAAAAACTGTTGAAGGGAAGACTATTCAACAAAAGGGATGGTTAATGGCAAAGCCAAGGGTAATGTTCATGTGTTCCTGAAGATGGTAGTGGTGGTGGTAGCAGGAGGAGGAGGAAGAGACGGAGAAAGAGGAAGAGAAGTCATTATTTAGCAGCTTGGGTACAAATGGGTCAAGCCTTGTTCACTGCTTCCAGTAAGAGAATGAAAGTTGCTTTAATGGGACCACATCCTTTCCTGTGCTGCCTTCTGAAGTTTTTCTCACCTGTCTGTCTCCCACATCGGAGCACAAGCATGGGCAATGGCCTCCGCAAGTCATTCTTTGGCTGCCCCGGAGTTCTTAACCTCTCCATGTAGCTGGTTCCCTTTTATCTGAGTCATTTCTTCTCACTTTCAGTCACTTTGAAGATGAGTCCTTTGCAGTGCAGCCCTTGGGAGAAATCCTAGCTGTTCCAATAGAGCCTGTGGGTTAAGGAACACGTCTATATTTCTCTATCTCATATCTGAGTTTGAGGAGACAGATCCGTTGATAAATTTATCTTCTGTAATGTTTGATCTACAGTAATCCTGGGTCTCTTGGATTGAGGGCTCTCTAATCCTTCCTCTATCCAGAACGCTGGAGACACCTGAGAACCGTTTCTATGCTAATTTAATACCTAAGGACTTCATCATGTAGGAAGGGTGACTTGGCAACCACACATTAGTGAGTAGTAGTCCTGGAGTTCCAAAAAGTGTCTCCCCTCAGAGCTCACGTCAAGGATGCGAGCTTCCTCATCATTCTCTTTTTTGTTTTTGCTTTTGCTTTCTGTTTTTTTTCCCCCTCATTTTTCTGAGGGAGGGTACAGGTTCATTTCCCTTCCCACTGTCACTCAGGGTAGCGGCTTCATGCAGGGCATCGACTGACTTTTCTTTCTGTCCTGGACTAACCATTAAACCTCAGACAGCTTGGCTTATGATATGAGATCATCTAATACCCCAGGCAGCCCCAAACTTGAGTCTGCAAGTTATACTCTGGTCTCCAGTTTCATTTCATTTTCAGCTCCTGGGATTTCCTCTTCATTCGTTTGAGCTCAGCTGGGCATTTAGAGGGATGCTAGTTGGACTGGACACTGCTTTTCCAGGTGCCTTCTAGCAGGAGGGTCTGTTTCGTACATTTGCCATATTGTCCCAAATGGAAATCTCATTAGATCTCAGGAATCCCATGTGAGATCATTCGACCATTGTGGCCACTTAGACGACACTTGTGGCACATTGAGTGAGGTGTCCCCAAGATGTGTGTAGAGAGATACCTGGGTGAGTGCCAGGGAGAACACAGGCCAGCCTGATGCCAGCGGTTTTTTAAGGATACGGAGTCGATCCAGTTCTGTGTGGTGGAAAGGCAATGGCCTCAGCCGCTTGGAAATGTGCTCAGGAGTCATAATCACTAACTTTAAACTCTAATTCTGTTATCTCCTAAACCGGCAGCTCTGGGTTTATTATTTAACCCTTCCTTTCTCAAAATGCAAAACAGGGAGTCGCTGGGAGACAGGCAACCTATGCGAAGAACTAGCCCAGTGCAGTGTGTTCAATGCATGCCAGCCCTGAACAGAGTTGATTTAGAAACAGGACCAGGGCTTATGGCCTGGGCTCTGTACATGTCAGTCCAGGTAGACTTAGAGACAGGACCAGGCCAGCTCTATGCTCTCCACGGTCTTGCACTAGATTCGAGTCAGAGGTAGGAATGTCCTTCTGGATAATCAGACTCCTTCCCTGAACTAGAAAAGGAAAAATAAACATGAAGGGGGAATGCAAAGCCTGAGCTTTCTACCTTTTCAACGGAGGAGAATTTTCGCCCAGACTTTAACAGAGAGGGAAGCTGTAAAATTCCAAGAGAGACTCTCTGAACTGCAGGGTGGAGTAGTGATGAGTTGAGTGTGTTGGTCTTTAACTGAGACCTTTCAGAAGGGTCTTAAGGGTGGGCTGGGGCCAGCGGAGCTCAGGTTTGAAAGGGTATGGGAAAATGAGCACAGGACCTTGGCTTTCAACTGTAGTAGAGGCAGCAACAGGAGGCAGGCAAAGGTGTCTAACGTTGGCCACCCGAGAGCCACACGCACCATTAGTCCTCTATCTAATTCCGGAGAGGGCAGTATCAGAGTGCCAGACACATTCCTGATTAGCTTCCGAAGCCAGACTATCAGCTCTGGAATGAATATCAAACAAAAAGACAACATGAGCTGATGTAGCATGTAACAGTTAGGTAGGTTTCTTTTACAGGCTGGAATAAGATTGCAAAACCTTGAACAAGTTTTTTAAATGGGTGGACAAGAAGGGTGCGGTGTTTCTGAATAGGTTGGTTGCAGAGCGGGCTGGTCAGCAGGGTGCTCTGCGGCCTGCTTCCTCCTGAGAGGGGTCTGGGCCCTGGGAAGTGTGTCTCTCACTCAGCAGCTTGAGTGGACCAGAGGTGATGATGCCTCTCAGCAACCCTCCACTTAATTTTTTTGAAAGATTGCCAACATTGGCAGGAGCAATTATCTCTGAGCTTTGAACGAGGAGTGCATAACGTTGCATTGCATTCTACTTGAAAGCTCACGACAGAGTTAAGCTGGGATTTCCACAACTCAGTTTCTCCTCGCCCACCCTGCCCCCACCGCTCTATTTGGCCACAAGTGGAAAGTCCATTATGATGATCTGTGCAGGTTGAGAATAAGACTAGTATGTTTTGCCTAAATATAGGCAGATAAACCCAAGAGCTTTGCCCAGGAGTGAGCTCCCCATCGTGGAAGGAGCAAAAGCCATCTTCAGAGCTTTTCTTATGAGACTTAATCACACAATCCTAGTTCTATTGCAACCTTAAGATTTATGATTAAAAAATATTTGAAACCAGGCATGTTGCTTAAAACTTTAATCCCACTTTGTATACTGGCCTACAAAATAAATTCCTCGCCAATTAGGCTAGAATGTAAGACTCCATCTCAAAAAAAAAAAAAAGTTTGTGCAGTGTAGTTCAAATTTCTAAATGAACATGGCATAAATAGATTCATTTTTTTAAAAAATGGAAGTCAGGTTCTTGACTGGGGTAGATAAAAACAAATATAAACAATACAACTCCTGAAGAACGGTGGCAGAATAAACGAAGAGTAGGGATCTCCTCTGCAGAGTCTAGAGTGTAGGTGGAAGTCAAGCAGGAAAACGGAAGTTGACAAGGAAATACAAGTAACACAGTCAGACACCGTGAAGAGAGGAACTCAAGGAGCGAGGGAGAGACTTTGTAAACAATGCTTTTATTAGCTGAGAATTTATTAAAAGATTTATTTTATGTATGAGAACACTGTAGATGTCTTCAGACATACCAGAAGAGGGCATCCGATCCCATTACAGATGGTTGTAGGTCACCATGTGGTTGCTGGGAATTGAACTCAGGACCTCTAGAATAGCAGTCAGTGCTCTTAACCACTGAGCCATCTTTCTAGCTCCTAGTTGAGAATTCTAAACAGTGTAGTTGGTTATATTCATCTCCCTCCCTCACCCCACCCACAACCCCCTCCACCTACTCAACATCCTGTCAGGTTAGAGACGAAGGTGAGACTAATCGGCTGAGAATGGATATACTGGGACAAGAGGAAATTCCTCATGGGCACATAGTCTATTTAATTCTAGAACTGGTTGATGTTAAAGAGTTACGGAAGAAATCTCCCCACACCCACATGTGGCCATTACACATGGTAAATATGCAAAATTAGCAAACTTGGGAGGTGAGAAATAGACAGAGAAGCACAAGTTGGAAATTTTTCTCATCATTCAGAACTCAAGTCATTCAATACGGTGGAAAATTGAAACACGTTCCTAAAAAAATAATGACTCCAACCTTTTCACATTTTTCATGACTTCTTTTCTTAACCTTTTTCCCCCAAGAGGGAGTTTTAAGGAAATAACATCTTTTGTGTTAAAGAGCATTGAACAAAAAGACAACAACTTCTTCAACTCCCTAATGTTAAATTCAATTATTTTAGTGTGCACAAATATGCTCACATTTCTGTAAAGCTGTCTCTGCTTGAGTCTCTCTTTCACACTCTCAGTAGCATATCTTGTCTCCATCTATCTACATATCTATCTATCTATCTACAATATTTATGTATCTATCTGTATATCAATGTATCAATCTATATATCTACATATCTATCCATCTACATATCTATCTGTCTATCTATCTATCTATCTATCTATCTATCTATCTATCTATCTATCTAGAGATAGATTCTCTTAGATTCTCTCCCCGCCCTCCATCTCCCAAATTTACTGGCATCATCCCATTTAGTTTTTACAACACGCCCATGAACTAGGCATTGCTGTCATTCTATAGACAAATGCACTTTATTCTTAAATCCCTTTGGGAGGAGACAGAGGCTTTAACAACAAGGAGGGCAAAGATTTGCACTATACATGTGATGAAAACAATTGAAATGAATATCAATAATGTCTCTGAAAATGTAACTGAGGGCAGGGGCAGACCCTCCTAGTTCAGTAGGCCTGGGCCCAGAAAACTGGAATCCACTGGCTCCTAGAAGTTAGGGGTGGCCCGACTTCCCAGCCTTACCAAGAGGGTGATCCAGAGTCCACCCTGCAGGAGAGAGGACAGAAGAACAAAGGTCAAAAGGCCCTATGCCAAACCCTACAAAATTAGCATATTCAAAACAAGTTGGCAAAGAAAAGGTTTGAAAACTCTCAGCAGGGGCAGCCAACTAAAGCCAGTGCCACTGCCAAAGGTACAGAGCCACTCTGGAGGAGTGGAGGAGCATAGTGAATAATCTGGCTCATTAGGATGACAAAACACACCCCCGGGGGTGGAGCTTTAGGATGCTAATGAGGCATGTGACTCACAGGTACCTGTAGAACTTCACGAAACAGATAGAACACAGAAGAAAGAGGAGGTAGAGGCACTGCAAATTCTGCAAAGCTTGCGCAAAGGGAACTAAGCTCCCAGCACTTGGCAGGGCCTCTGAGCTGCTAAGTTTCACCCGTCTGTACTTAACCATCTTCTGCTGCTTGCCAGGGCCGTTCATCTTGACAAATTGTCCCTGCTTCCTTTGCAGTCATGTGCCTGTTTATTTCTTTGTTCTGCAATGCAAGAGGCTGAACCTCTCTCTGGGTGTGGGGGTGGGAGATGGGGGGTGGAGGTAGGGGTGCCTTCTGAACCCAACTAGCATTACAATATCACTGGGAGCAGGCACCTTCTACAGTTAGGTCTCTGGCGGTTTAAAAATAAGAAATAGCACTCTAAGAAAGATAAACTTAGGGAGGGAGAAAACTGTGCCAACTTTTTCAGTGTTACATCTCTGACTGTCAACATCACACCATTGATAGCAGGTAGCATGGGTGACTATGCAGAAGGAAAGGATGAGTGAAGGGAGGGGAGAAAGGCAGGAAGGGAAGGAAAAGAGGAAGGGAGGGAAGGAAGAGAGGAAGGGAGGGAAGGAAAGGGGAGGGGAAGGGAAGGGAGAGAAGGAGGGAGGGAAGGAGGGAGGGAAGAAAAGGGGGAGGAGGGAAGGAAGAGAAGGAGGGAGGGAAGGAGGGAGGGAAGAAAAGGGGGAGGAGGGAAGGAAGAGAAGGAGGGAGGGAGGGAAAGAAAACCTTTATAGCCTCTCTTTTATAGGCTCTTCTTGCATACCAGTAGCATCTTAGGAGCATTGGTGCCCCCTTCCCACCTGGCATGAGACACATGCACTCTGCAGATGATGAAGTAAAACAAACAAAAAAAACAAAAAACAAAAAAAAAGAGGGCAAGATTCTGCTTAAGCCACAGTCAAGGTCCTAGATGGCTTAGCAGACTTCTCCACAGCAGAGAAATGCACAGCGTGTTTAAGCAGCCTGTATGTTGAGGTCTATGAAACAGCGGTCTGGCTCTTGACTAGTTCCAGCTGACCCAACATGCTCAAATAGCAGCCATAACTCTCAGGATACTGAATCCACAGACGTTTCTGTAGTGCAGTCTTTGTTACCGTAAAGTGCCATACTTCTGGAAATTTGACTGGGTTGGTGGTGCTATTGGGCTGAACGACTACCAGTTGCAAAGGGTTTTTGGATCCTAGGTATGGTTGGACTATTAAGAGTTAGGTGTTTGATCCCTTCTCCCTTCTCTTGGCTCTGCTTTCTCAAAACAGAGTTGACTCTTAGGCAGGCACTTTGTATAAACTGAACCCTGAAAGTTTCTGGCTCCCATAACCCCTAGAGACAGCTGTATCCATGGCAGGGAAACTCCTTATTACCAGGGCTCTTCTAGGAGCCTCAGAACTGACGTCTATTGGATTATCTCTCCATCTCTAGCCAGGCATCTTCACTGGAGAGAATATGCTTTGAAGAGGGAAGAGATGCTCTTCAAAGAAAGTTCTAGAAATTTTGGTTTACTTTCTCTTTGGTTTTGAAACAGGGTCTTACTCAGTCATCCAGATTGGCCTGGAACTCACAATGCAACCAGCTCCAAACTTGCAATGGTCTTTTCCTCAGTCTCTGGGGATTACAGGTGTGAGTCACACCGCTGGCCTCTAGGTGGACTCACCAGAAAGGACACGATGAATGCACCAGGTACTATCTAATCATCTGCCATCATTCACTTACAAAATTTGTCTTTGATTCAACAAATATTCATTGAGCACAAGAGTGTGTCTGGCTTGTCTTAGGTGCAGGGACTACAGAATGAGGCAAAAGACAGCTCTCTACCCTCTGTCTCACCATCCAGGTTGTGTTTAACAAAACGCCATAGGTGGAGGAAGTATCAGGAGGAATTCATAGACAGCAGAAATTTCCTGCCCAGTCCTCTGGAGTCTCCAGAGTTTAAGACCTGCCAATGCAGTATCTGGTGAGGGAGAGAGCTGGCTTCCTGGTTGGAAGGCAGGACCTTAACTATGTTTTTACACAGGGAAAGGACAGGGCCTCTCTCTCTGGCTCTTTTGATTTCAGTTCCTTGTTGTTTGTTTGCATTTGGAATTTTTTTGTTGTTTGTTTGTTTTTTGTGTTTGTGTGTGTGTGGGTTTTGTTTTTGTTTTTTGTTTGTTTGTGTGTGTGTGTGTGTGTGTGTGTGTGTGTGTGTGTATGTGTGTGAGGTAAGGTCACTATGTAGTCCAGGCTGGCCTCTAATCCAAAATCTCCCTGCCTTAGTTTTCCAGATCCTGGAGTTATGGCTGTGTGTCATTATGATTAGCTGGGGCAGGAGTCGGGGTGGGGGACCATTCATGTGTGCTGTTATCCCCACAAGCCAGCCATCTTGCTTTTTGAGGTTTTTCACTGTCCTGGAGCTCAGGCAGTGATCCAAGCTGGCTTGGGACTTGCTGGGTGGGATGGCTGGCTGGCTGGTTGGTGAGCTTCGGCTTCGGGGATCAATGTGTTTCCAACACCTGTGTTCTGGGGTTATGAGCATGCCACACCAAGCCCAACCTTTTACATCAGTTCTAGAGGTCCTCACGCTTGCATGGAAGTATTTTACTAACAAAGCCCCAGTTCCAGGGGATCATTTTCTTAAGCTACTATTAACCATGGTCATGAGGGCCCCACTGTCATGATTTAGTCAGGTTCCAGAAGCCCCCTCCTCTTAATACCATCACCTGGGTAAAAGGAATTCAACTCAACGTGTGAGTTTGAGGAAGAAACTCACATTCAGGCCAAACATAGTTCTTTATTAGACATTGTTATTTTGTCTTATTATATGGTGAAGTCGCTTCTCATGTCCACTTAAAAAAGCATGGTTCCCATCTCCTGGAATACTCTAAAGCTGTTGTGAGGCGGTCTAGGACAATCTTCAGGCTCACAGGAAGCAATTTGCAGTTGTACACTGTGAGAGAGCATGCCAAGACTGGGCGTGGCTTGGGTGCCCTACTGAGGCATTCGCCAAGGACTCTTGGAAAAGCAGAGGTAATCCTGAGGGGTTCCACATGTGGCCATTGCGTTCAGTGGAGAGAGAGAGAATTCAATTATTGTCTAGCTGCTCATCGGAGCCTGCTGCAGGCTTTAAAGGCTGGGAGGACTTCTATAGTCTGACATATGGGCACCAATTAGGCTTTTATGGGTCTTAAACATAAAATACTCACTGCTAGAGTTAGTTCCAAGTGGGGGGGGGGGGGAGGGCAGTGTAATTTGTCTCTGAGGAAATGTGGGAGAGTTTGCCACCACATCCTGTTTTGCACGCTGTCCTGAGCCATGCCAGCCTGTTGTCTGGACAAATTTATTCTCAACGGTGGAGGGATATAAGCTTGTAATATTAGGGGAAGCAGAGACTGGAGATGAGGTAGAAACTGTCACTGCAAGACACAGCCCTCCCCCTCCCCACCAAGCTACCTGCCTTAACATCTCTGATCACATTTGCTTTGTGCCTGTCCCCTCAGCTGCCTCGACTGGGCAAGTACTGACTATCCAATGGTTTTTATTTACTTGAGTAAATGAATAGCTGGGGAAAGGAGGGCAGAGTTGATCCCATGGTGGTGGTGGTCTGGTCCAGTGGTCAGCAGAGAGCATCACGAGGAAGAACTGAAAGCTCATAACGGTCTGCATCCACTTTCAGTACCCACTCAGGTTGTGTGGCACCTGCTTGGGCCTTGCCAACCCACACACTGGCTGGCTTCAGACAAAGAAAAAGTTTGTGATGATCCTTTGACTCAACTCAGCCCCACTCCCCGCCCCATGCTAAGGGCTGAATTTAGGCTTCATACAGAGTAGGCAAGGGTTCTATAGTCCATCCTTAGCCTAAATTGACATCCCTAAATCCATTGACTTAACTCTTTAAACCAGTGGTTCTCAACCTTCCGAATCTATGACCCTTTAAGACAGTTCCTCGGGTTGTGGTGACCCCCAACTAGAAAGTTATTTCATCGTCACTTCATAACTCTAATTTTGCTACCGTTAAGAATTGTAATGCAAATATCTGTGTTTTCCCATGGTCTTGGACCACTCCTGTAAAAGGGTTATTTGATCCTTGAGGCGTCACAACCTACAGATTAGGAAACACTGCTTTAAACTCTTACTCAAATTCTTTAAACGTGTAACCACTGGTGTCTTTCTCTCTATTAAGTCTCAGTTTTCCTCATCTGTGAAATGGAACTAGTAACACATAGCTTTGGGGGTTGAGAGAAGATAAAATAATGTAACCCAGGTATAACAGGCAGCACACTGTCAGGAGAAGGGGGTACTAGTGGAATGTAGGCGGTCACATGTGCACGCAAACAGTGTTGTGTTTGTGGAATCATGTCGTGTGCACTTCTGTGGCCCTTCCAGAGACAGATGCTCATGCGTGCAGTGTCTCTACTCAATTCTGGAGCCACCCAGGTGTCGGGTGACAAGACTCTTAGGAGCCACTTTAAATCCAGACGTGGACAGCTCTCCCTGATGGCCAATCTGTTTCTCAGCCACAAAGAGGCCATTTAGATAACAGAAGCGAGACTAAGATGCAGGATGGCTGATAGCGGTCCAGATGAGGCAGATTGGGGGTGAAGTAAAAGCCCTGTGCTGCCCATCTACGTCAGGGACACCTTCGTGTGAGAGGCGAGGTGGGCCTCGCAGGCACACACTTCCCATATAAGGCAGTGGCTGGTCCCTGAGGCGGGGAGGGGCAGGGAGTGTGGAGACTCTCCTTGGATCTACAGCCTCGATTTGCAGATGAAGATGCCAGGTTGAGAGAGGTTGGCTCGTCCATGATCCCACTGTGAGATGAAGACTGAACTCTGTGTAGAAACTCTGCTCTTCTACCTCGAAGTCCCACAGTACTTTCTCCAGTGGGGTCAGTGAACATGGCTGGAGCCTGCGATCAGTAATGTACACAAGTCCCAGAGCAAAGAAGTTTCTGGAAGCAGGCATTCCTCAAGGAAGGAAGGAAAAGGACATTCCTGTTTTGTTTTAAGTGAGATGAAATGTAATTTCAACACACAACTTCGATATATGTTTATTAAAAGGAAATGTAAGTACTTATAATCTAAACAAAATAGAAATTAAGAAGCCCAGACCTCTCGTCAAACGGGGCCTCTTCCCCTATGCCTTTCACCTAGAGGTGAACCTGTTAGTCCTCAGAGCATCCAGGGTATCTACAGTATTGATAGGAGCTTTTGTTCCCACGGGTGACATTGTACATTCCTACTGTTTGGCGAGATGTGTCTCTGCTTACTTAATGATGTACTGCGTACATCTTCTGGTTTCCACACATGTAGATCGCTCTCACTGCTGTCAGTGCCTCTGCCAGATGAGCATGATGTCCCATGCTGGGAACTCCACGCTGGGAAGAGGCTGGAGCAGGAGGATCTTGAGTACAAAACAAGCGGAGACTACTCAGTGGGTTCCAGACCAGTGTGGGCAAGCAACATTAAATATTAAATTAAATATTATTAAATTAAGTGGCTGTGCCATGTTTGACTGGATCAGCAATTTTCAATCTGTGGATCCTGACCCATTTGGGAGTCTAAGAACCCTTTCATAGATAGGAATTGCCAAGACTACCTGCTTATCATAAGACTACCTGCTTATCAGATATTACATCATGATTCACAATGATCCAGTTTGTAGAAGCAAACTGTTATGTTATGAAGTAGCAACAAAAATAATTTTATCATTGGAGGTTGTTACATCATGAGAAACTGTATTGAAGAGCCACAGCATTAGGGAGGTTTAGAAACACTAGACCAGATAAACAACTTTTAAACAACTCTCTAAAATGGACCTACGCCACATTGTTGCATTTCCCCAGGAATCTAAACAAACCAGTAGCAAGCATCGTGCTCAGACACTCTGTGCACCTGTGTGGGCCCTCCTTCCCCGAATGTTCTAGCACTGGGTCATAGGACACGCATGCTCCACTTCAAAGTGCTCCACTTACAAAGCCTGAGTGCTTTTCCCCACCGGGGATGCAGGCTCTTCCTCTCCCTCACGCCCGTCAGCACTATCGGCCGTTCCCACACTGTTCTTGGTGTGCCGTTTCCTGTACATGTGTGAATTCAGAGTAGAATTCAGCATCTATGTTTGCCAAATAGCCAGTCTTGTCGAGAGACAGTTGCTTTTATATTATGCCTCTTTTTCTGCCCTATTTGCTTCTTTTCCTTCTGGCTCACAAAAGTTCTTTATAAATTAAATACGTCAGGCTTTGCCTATAATTGCTTCTCAGCCTTTTGGCTAAGATCAAGTGTAGGTTTTGCCTATAGTATGAGTAGCATCTACTTATTGCCTATAAACACTTATTCCCATAGAACAAACTCCTACTCCTATGAGGAGAGTCTTCAGGACCCTATCTTATCTTGTTCCATTGACCTGTGCGTTCATTCATGCGCTACCATAATTGCTTTAATGCTATAGGCTTGGGTTACAACCTAACGAAACTCATCCACAAATAAAGTTGGTTTGTTTGTTTGCTTGCCTGTTTGTTTCAAATGGAGCTCTAGTTGAGGCCTCATAGACACCTCCTTTCACTATATACATAAAGTCTGCAATGTAAATCACCAGTTCTTCCTAACTCCAAATATGTCACACACACGCTGGATGAACCTAGTCATCAGCCTAGCAACGGGGGCTACTGTGGTGGGCACTGGGGAAAGTGAGCAACTCCTTGCAGGCCTCTGGTCCCAGGAAATGTTACTATTGGGTTTTTTAGTCAAAGAAAAGCTGGTCTCATTCAACATGAAAGGACAAAAGAGGGAGGCCCAGACCAGTGAGAATACTTCCCAGTCAGTTCCTCCATGACCCTACTGTGGGGCCCCCTGTCTCACAGTCAGTTCCTCCATGACCCCACTGTGGGCCCCCCTGTCTCACAGTCAGTTCCTCCATGACCCCACTGTGGGCCCCCCTGTCTCACAGTCAGTTCCTCCATGACCCCACTCTGGGGCCCCCCTGTCTCACAGTCAGTTTCTCCATGACCCCACTGTGGGGCCTCCCTGTCTCATTCTTTTGCTTGGTTTCCTAACTTTTACATGAGAAACTCAGTAAGGCTGTGAACTCAGCTAACCCCGATGCTGCAAGACTCCCAATTAAATTTCACACTTGAGTTTTAATTGTATCAGCCGCTGGTCATAATAAAAATTCTCATAGGACAGCCAAGGAAAGTCAGGATTCTCAGATCATGACTTGAACAGAGAATTAAGGATTTTTGCTTCCTAAACATGGTCCAGTGCACTCCAGAGCATCGGGCCAACACCACAGGGCACTACCGAAGGACGTGTGCTTCTTTCCAGAATCAACCCAATTCCCAGAGCATGAATAATTGCAAGGCTACTGCATGGCATAGATGCTTAGTGTCCACTTCCTGTTGGTAAAGAGTTCCTCGCTGCACTTCAGACACAAGCCAGAGTCACTTTCATACCTAGGCTCCTGTTTGAGGATCTGTCTTCTAGGACCATGCTCCTGATTTCTATTCTCTGCCACAAAACATACACATCAGTATTTGAATTACGAAAAGTTAATATATAGAATCATTAGCTACCAAAAGGCAGCTAGTTATCAAGACAGAAGGAACCTAAGCATAAGAAAAAGATGTTCCTCCTTGAGAGGAGAGAGCTATCGGAGGAAGGACAGGGAAGGCACAGGGTGGCCCTTTGCCAGGCTGAAGGTTAGCCCTCACCAGGGGTCTGCAGAGATAAATGTACATAACCTTTCTGTGGTGAAGTTTCCTGGGGTTGGGCCCACCTTGTCTGCAGGAACATCTTGCTAGGTGGTGAGGAACTCACTAGATGGGGCAGGTACACTGGAGCAGATCTGAAGGAACCGCAAAGCTTGAGGGTGGGGGTTGAAGGAGTTCTCTGGAGGGTGCCAAAGGATGGACTAGAGAGCAAGCAGTCAACTGGGGAATCAGTGGACCCAGGCTGACTTACGGGAAGCCACCTGCAGCCATGCTGGCTTGTTACAGCTTGCTGTGGTAAGTTCAATTATCGTTTGGCACAGTCTAAAGTCACCTGGGGAGAGGGTCTCAGTGAGGGGTGGTCTACATCGGGTTGGCCCTTTGGTGTGTCTATGGGCAGATTAAGTTAATTGATGTGGGAAGACATAGCCCACTCTGGGCAACACCATTCCCTAGACAAAGGGTCCTGAACTGTATAAGCATGGAGAAATCCAGCAAGCAATTGAGCATGCATGCATTCGTGGCTCTCTGCTCTTGCCTGGGATGTGATGTGACTTAGGTTCCTGCCAGCTCCCCTTCCCTGCAAGTATCCTCTCTTGCAAGTGGGAACTAAAATAAACCTTTCTCCCCCCAGGTTGCTTTTTGTCTGGATATTTTATTTCAGCAACAGAAGTGAAACCAGAACGGAGCTGGTGTGGAGAAAGTGGTCTGCTAGCTGCGGGAGAGACTCACAGCAGAGTGAGCTACTCTAGGCAGCTAACTGCTGGCAGCTGTACGCCCTGGAGCTATGGAGGTAAATAAGCCTCTTCCTCACCCAGCTTCATCTGTCAAAGCACTCTCTGTTGATGAAGGCTACCAATGAGGCAGCTAGGAAGGGAAAGATGCTTGCAGGGCCCAATGAACCAGTCAACAGTTGATAGCAGTGTGAAATCGTTGAGTTGGTTTTCAGCCAAGAGGAAACAAGGTAGCAGCTGGCACTTGTACCAATTGTGTCTTTCGGAGTCAGAATGGTTATTCTAGAAATCTTCCCTGTTGGATAAAGATCTAGAGTCAACAAGGGAAATAGCCAATCCCCTTCCTGACTAACACCCAAATGGATGCTCCATTTTTTTTTTTTTAGGTCTCCTCTGCTTCTCCACATTGTGGCTTTGACATCTGCCATGTTACCAGCACATCCTTGCTGTCTGACACTTCAGATCGACATCCTTGTGCAGAAAGCACATATTATGGGATATATGAGCTTTATGGAAGACACTCTCATCATCAACATCATCATCGTAACAACTTCTCTTCTTATAGACAGAGTCAGGATTTGGGAGTCTGTTTTATTGGGTGTGAGAGTAGAAGGGGCCTGAAAAGCCTTTAAGCAGCAATCAGAGTTTCTCCTGAGATTGAGGTCACCATTTCTTGACAAAATTTAAGACCCCTACTGAAGGATTCAGACGACTACAAGAATAAAGTAAAGCAACCCCATCCCTAGGTGGCTGGACACAGTTCAGCAATACACATCTCCAGTCTCCTCCTGAGACTTACAGAATTGGATGCTACCCTGGGCCCAGGATGTGCAGTTTAGCATATTCTTAGCTATCAGAGGAGCTCACATATGAAAAGCATGAGTTAGACTGACCTAAAGTGTGGCTTCCCACCCTTAGCCAAACACATTGATTCTCAGCCTTCCTTTCCCTGTCACTAGACTAACATGCAGAACCTATAAAGCGCCTGTCATCTAGTGCTCAGAAATGGTTTTATTTTGTTCTTTCTTTTCTCAGCCACTGCTCAAGGCCTAGAGATTATGTGGACTCGGAGTATTTGTTTGTTGCCCTGTGTCTTGCTCCCTGCCAAAGCCGGCCTTGAACGCTTGGGCTCAAGTGATCCTGAGACTTGAGCCTCCGGAGCAGCTGAGTTTACAGATGCTCACCACCACATCCAGCTGGTGTGGGCCAGTGTTTTTAAAGAGCTTGAAATAGCAAACACCGGGCCCACAGGAAATAGTCACCAACAGTGTCACTGGCAGGCATAGAGGTGATATTTCTCCTAACACCCACACTGTGCCAACCTTATACCAGGCCTGGGAATGAGTCCTCTGCACAAGACACCTTAATACCCACTGCAGTGTAATGTATAATCATTGTTATGGAAACAGGGGAACCAAAGTTCAGAGAACTTAAGTGTCTTCTTCATACTGGGCAGCTATTAAGGGAGAGAACATAGGTCTAGGACTAGGTTTTCAATTCCTAGTGTCTGGGTTCTTAGGCAGTCATCTGGGAGGCTTCAGGAGGGTCAGGGATGGAATACGACATCATGTGTCACAGATTTTAGAGAGGAGGTCTTCAGAACGCAGGAACCACCGTCTCACACAATTTGCAACCAAAACATGATGATAAATTGCATTGCCTCCAGCCTGAGGTTCAAATCCCAGAAAAGGAGACAAACACTCAGCCGAGGCTCAGGGATGGGCGTTGGCTGCATCTCTATCCTTCTCAGGGTTAACAACCTGGGAGGCAGGAACACATCACCTGTCAGTCTCTGGACCTTGTACTCTTGGGAGGCACCCAAGGCGTGTGAATGAGTCATGGAGAACAGAATCGAGTCATAGAAAATAATCCCAAATAGCCTCGAAGGAAGGGCAAGCAGAGGCCAGTGAGACCCAGGGAGACACAGGTCCTCTGTGCCTGCTGCCATGGGAGGAACAGTGACTTCGTTCTCCTAGAAAGCCAAAGCCATGGGAGCAGAAAGAGGAGAAGCTGTCTGAAGGCTGAGAAAGAGACATGGCTTCCCTGACGTCTCTTAGCCTGGAGTGTGGCCTTAGGCACATGGGGGACATCAAAAGTTACATATATCCACATAGAGATGTGCATGGATATATCTTTAAAAATCAATAACCTTACAGCATAAAGGATCATCTGTTATCTCTCATAACCCAGAGCCTGGAGTTCACTTGTTGGCCAGAGGCTGGACAAAGCTATCAAGACAGTTTCCTGCCATCCTCTATATGTTAGCTGTGTTCCCATCCCTCATGGTACCAGATGCCTACAGAAACCGCAGCTATCGCATCCTGACACATCCACATCAGGAGGAGGAGGATGGTACTACTCGTTCTGTTGGCTTTTCTCCAAAATAAACTTCCCAGAAGCCTCCTCTCAAACTTGATATCTCATTATCCAAAGTGGTCCTTTATGCTCACATCTACCCAGTTCTGGGATAGGAGGTAGATAAAACCACCATAATTAATGTAAGCCAGCGGAAGCTACCAACCAGGGGAAAATCTTAAACCCAAAGTGTGAGGATGTTAGATTCTGTCTAACAGGTGTATATAACGGCACCCCCTCTCTCTTTAATAACTTTGAATACAATGGACATATTAAAATTTTTCACAGGTCTAAAATGTACAATTTGATGAGTTTTGACTTGAGCAGCTATACTTCTGAAGCCATCATTACAATCACACTAACAAAAACAACCATGACTCCCAAACCCCTGCCTCATGTGACTGACCGACTTCCCATTCGATAGATTAGCTAGCATCCCCTAGAGTTATGTTAGTGAATACACATGTGGTGAATTTGTAACCCTTTCTTTTTGTCTCTCTGCTTTCACTCAGCAAAATCATTTTAATATTTGCTCAGGTTTGGGGTGGGGTACGGGACTGATAGTTCATTGTTGTTATTGCATGGTGGTACACTGTTGTGTGGCTGTGCTACAATGTATCCATTCACCTGGGCAGTTGACTTGTTTCTAGGGCTGAAGACAAAAGCAAATTTGCATGACCATTCAAGTTGAACATGTATGAACATCACAAGTGGGATGATGCCTATAATGCCCTTGACTCTACCTCTTGGAGGAATGTCTGGGCTCGCTGTGAGTCTAGGTTTAACCTTGTCAGAAACTGTTGCGCTTTCTTTCCCAGGTTGTTACACCATTTAAGTCACACCAGCTGTGTTCTAGTCTTCCAGCTGTTCAGTATCCTGACTTGGCAGGGCAGGTGTCTTAGTTCATATCCGTATGGGTCAACAAGTCCCTTTAATAATAAATGCCCTGTGGCATTCCCTCCAGTACCCTAAAACAAAATTGAATATTACACTTGCCTGTAATGTGTGTGTGTGTTTTTTTTTTTGAAGAGCCAACCCAATAAAGTGGATGCCCTAACTGTGAAATAAAAGAAAAATAGAAATAAGACTGCTTCTACTGGTGTAGTATATGCCTGAGAAGGTCTAAATAAAAGACCTCTTAGAGGACTCACTGCTGGCATCTGCAGTGGAATGACTGTGAGTCTCTGTGACAGTGCAGATTGACACAAGTATACTTGGTCACAGACACCAGAGGCAGCCTTCCCACCAGCAATATGATTTCCCCAGAGAGTGACAATCAGTCAACCCCAACCCCAGACAAAAGACAATTCGGCACATTCCTCCTCTACTGCCCCGGGCAATTGCACTTGAATAAAATGTAATGTCTATTAAAACTTTAGAAAATTGGTTTGTGTTTATTTTTTTTAAACTAAGTGAGGGTCTCATCTTAGAAGAACCGAGATTTATTTGCGTTTTTCCTCTTAGGAATGTCCACTGGGACATTAGGGAGGCACAGGGGAAGGAGCTTTGATCGAATTTGGTTGAACTGAAGCAATCTCCAAAGGCTATTATTGGCACAGTGTGGATGGTTTATAAACATGGGCTATAAATTCTCAATGTAAAGTAGTGCCATATACATGCTAAATTCCCCCTCCTTCTGTGTTGCTTCTGTAATTGTGTAGGAGAATGTCCTTGGGACTAGGAAAGATAAATTGAAATAATGAGAGGTAAATAATTATGGTGACTGTAATTAAATCTCAAATGCCTCAGCCAGAAAAAGAGACAGACAGACTGACTGACTGAGGACAGGGAGACAAGGGAAGAGAACAATCTGTCCCTTGGTGTGTCCTTACCGTTGGGATCCAACCCAGACGGGAAGTTACAGTGACAGTTCCTTGCTAGGGGTCAGCAGAACAGCCAGGTCTTCTCATTGTGTCTCCTCTGCCTTCCTCCTCCTGGTAGCTGCCAGGATCTACAGCCTGCCTGTCTGTGATTTTGCTCTCCAACTAATGAAATGATCATTCAGCTTCCGAGTCAATTTTTAAATCCCTTTTTCATCAATGTGACTGATAACTCACAAAGGGGAACTCCAACTCCTGAGGTAGACACACTCGTTCTCCAGTGGTCCTTTCATTGAAGAAGGAGGAGGAGGAGGAGGAGGAAGAAGAGAAGAAGGAAGAGGAAGAAGGAGGAGAAGGAGAAGGAGAAGGAGAAGGAGAAGGAGAAGGAGAAGGAGAAGGAGAAGGAGAAGGAGAAGGAGAAGGAGAAGGAGAAGGAGCAGCCTGTCAAACAGGATGTCTGTGGAGGACAGGAAGCAGCCATTGCTCTAGATTCTGAGAACTTCCTTTCTTCCCATTCAGGGTCTCAGCACCACAGTGCAGGCTGTTGTCCCCAGGCCTCACTGCACACAGCTTGCCCTTAGGCTACCAGGGGTGGTGATGACCAGGTTCTGGGAATTATATTGCTGGAAAACACCTCTGCCAGCATCTGGAATATGCTCAACTTTCCCCAAACATTACCCGGACACAGAAAGTTCCAGAATCTGTAACGAGGCAAAGTGCAACTGGAAGAAGTCTCTCCTAACTCGGGTGAAGGATGAAGCTATTTCACTCAGGTGCTAGCACCAGGCAAACAGACAGATCCAAGGGTGACATAAGAATCCCTGCAGATCAGTTCTGGACTGGATTTACTGACTGGCGATAGGCTGCTAAGAGAGGCTGGCGGGACAGTGAGGCAGACTTCCCAAGGGAGAAGATGACCATACCGGACTGGCCTGGGTGGCCCTGCTAGCTCCTGAGAGAACACTAGTACACAAAGAGAGGCAGCACCAGTACACAAAGCTTGGGGACAGTTGCTGGATGAGGTTTGTAGAAGTCTAAGTCAGTGGTTCTCAACCTTCCTAGTGCTGTGACCCTGTTAATATGCTTGCTCAAGTTGTGGTGACCCCCCCCAACCATAACATTATTTTCACTGCTACTTCATACCTGTTATTTTGCTACTGTTATGAATTGTAACGTAAATATTTTTGGAGACAGATGTTTGCCGAAGGGGGTTGTGACCCACAGTTTGAGAATCACTAATCTAAATCCTATACTCCTCTCTCTGAGGGGTTTTGTATTTTCTCAGACCCAGAGCCTATCAGGTACCAATCTGCTAAACCTGCACTCCCCGTGACAGCTGTTCTCCTCTCCTCTCCTCTCCTCTCCTCTCCTCTCCTCTCCTCTCCTCTCCTCTCCTCTCCTCTCCTCTCCTCTCCTCTCCTCTCCTCTCCTCTCCTCTCCTCTCCTCATGGCATGCATGTTGTAGTCAGAGGACAACTTGTGGAAGTCAGTTCTCTCTTCCCATGATGTTTCTGAGAAGGCACCTCTCTGGCAGCGGCCGAACTTCCCTGTGGAGCCATCTTGCTGGCCCGCATGGCTCGTGTCACCATGCCTCCTTGCAAGAACAAATACTGAGAAGTTAGCTCAGAGCAACTTCTTGTGAAAGCCCTAGTTCACCATTTCCCTGACATCACCACAAACCAACCTCCTCATCTCTGCCTAAGCACTGTGCTGGACAGAATAAAGTCTTCACTCTGGTTTAAACTGGAGTTCGCTATACACTCTGTTAATTTTCTTACCGTATAGAACACATGGGCTGTCATAGCCAGGAATTCCAAATTCTTTTACTGCCCCAGGGCTGCCCTAGACACTTTGCCTTTACAAATGATCATTTATCCTCAGACGAGCTGTCTTGATTAATTTATGATCTGAGACGTTATTAATTTATTGCTCAGCTTTGTGTAGTGACTTGTCTTAATAAGGCCAGCAATTAATCACAGCTCCCTGCTCTGAGTCCCAATTTAACTTCCTTTTATGGTTTTACACATATGCATGAATTTGAAACAATAGAACAACCTAAAAGGATATATGAAACCTCAAATTGGTCTTTTATACGTTCAAAGAGGGCAGCAAACCCAATTTAAAAGGGAATCTTTTCATCTAATTGGAAATGGCTGCAGCTAAACTTTATGTTTTTGCATGCACTGGGGCTGGCTGGCAACATATCCAAGGAGAGTCAGGGAATCCAAGAACTGAGAACAAACCATTGAGTAGGCTGATCCTGAACCTAGTTCTAGCCAACAAATAATTGAAAAGCCAAGAAGGGCACAAAGTTAAAGAACAGAGTGTCAACAACGGCACAAATGGTAAATGTTAACCGAATAGTCTTTCTTGTACATTTTCTGCTTTTGTTTACGAAGTTGCAGGAAGGGAACCTTGGCAAGCCCGCTCATTCCAATCTTCAATGACTTTTTAAAACGCTGTACCCTTTAAGCCTGCTCTGGATGCATCGTGATCGATGTGAGATCATTATGTGAACTAAATAAAACACTCAGAGGACTGATGGCCTCTTAGGAGATGCCAAGAATCTTGCTGTCAAACCTGAGCCTGTCTCAGGCACACAGGCAGGCCCAGCGTCCAAGTGCAATAACCCTTGGGTCTCATTTCCCACTCGTTCTGGGTTTTGCAGTGGGTAGAACAGAATTGTGTCTCCCCATAGTTGTCTATGGAAGTTCCAACTCTCAGTACCTGAAATCAAGGCTATACTTGGAGCCAGGATCTTTATGGAGATAATTAAGGTAGCCAGGAGTCATTGCTCAAGCCCTGGTCTAACACGGCTTTTCCCTCATCCTCCAAGGAGAGGGAAGCTGGAAAGATCCCGTAGCCTCAGCAATCACACTGATCTTGGACGTCCAGTATCCAGAGCCACAGGAAATGAATTTCCGTTGTTTAAACTGCCCAGCTCGCGCAACATTGTTATGGGATTCCTAGCGAACTAAAGTATCCCGTTTCATATGGGTCTTATATGTATGACTGAAACACAGGAGGACTATGGTTAGAGGTGGGAAGGCATATATGTTATACTGAGTAGGTGTCATTTGAAGAGCCACGGGGAGCACACTCCTAGCTACAGTGTAGTTAATATTGGCTACAGTGGCTCGGTCAATGGCCAGGTGGCAGTCAGACCCTTAAGGTGGGCTCTCCCTTTATAGGTCAAGAGAAGACTAACTATGTATGAGATTAGACACTCCTCTCAATTTCCTACCCAGAAAAACAGAGCCAGCACAATGAAAATGGACTCCTGGGGGGTGGGGACCGTAGCTTGATGATCTATCTGAACAAAATAGATATGTATTTTGATCCTATCTCTATTTTGATAGTTAATAATACACCTCTTCACAATGTCCATGTCTTTGTAGGGAAAAGTTAATGTGAATTTACATAAAACCTAGCATGACTTTTTCTCTAAGTCGTGACTTGGGAACCCAGGTCCCCTCTGTCTTATGAGTCTGCCATCTCAGCATGGGGCTGTGAGGTCACTGTGGCCAAGGGGAGGGAGGGAGGGAGGGAGGGAGGGAGGGAGGGAGGGAGGGAGGGAGAGAGAGAGAGAGAGAGAGATGAACACCCCATTTTTAAATGTGCTAGCCCAGATGTGACAGGAAGACCTTCTGTCCAGCACTGAGGGAAGCCAGGAGATGTCTTGGAACCTATAAACATTCTGATGGCTTAGATGGCCTCTGCCACATCTTGTGCGTTTCATCCCTCCCCAAATCCAATGGGAAGAACTTACATAGCATGTCTTGCTTTAGCTTTGTTTTCTCCCATAGAGACTGAGATCTTGGGGTCATGTTGTTCATGCTCACTGGTCCATAAGTGATAAAATCAACTGGGAATTTTGACCTGCTCCCCAATATCTAGATTTGATGGGGAGATTTTCACCCTCAAAATCCTTATCTTTAGTTTTATTTGATTTCTGAATCACTCTGAAAACCAAGAGAAGGAAGAGTGGTCCGCGACTTGTAACACTCAAAGAGATTCTCGATAGGTGTAGATGTATGGTTTTAAGACATGGCATCAGACTCATTTTAAAGCTAATATATTATGAAGATGGACCTTGCTTGGTGTGTGCTTTGCCTAACAGGGAGATGTGAACGCACCTCACATGCCTCAAACAGATTTCCTCCAAATTTCAAGGAAGCAAACCATGAAGTAAAGTGTGATATCACACAACTTACCTGGAAAGGAGACACTGCCCTCAAGACATCCTGTGGCTCATAAACTCTGGACTTCGTGGTACTAGATGGTCAGCCTAGGTCTGCAAAAATACTGGAGCCAGGAAAGGTCACTGACCCCCTAACAAATCAGAGCCTGGCCTTCCCCTCATGGCTGACATTGCTTCTCTAGCCCAATTGCCCTGTGATGGATGAACATTTTTAAATCATTACCATCTCTGAAATATGCTCTTTGGGTTGGGCCCAAGACCTACTCAGCCCTCTGGTTTAAACACTCAATAACGTCAGCATCACAGGGACTTGACTTTGCAAGAATTATTGAGAGGCACGTTCAGATGACTCAGTGCACAGCACTCCTGACCTGGCTGACTCGCCCTTGATTTGACCTTGTCTTCAAGAACCTTCGCAGAGACAATAGAGAAACCTCAAATATTCAGACTAATTGTGTGGTGGGGAAGGATAGAAACCAGATGAAAGTAATGGAAAGTCTGAGTTATAAAAGAGAGTAATAAGGACCATCCCGCCTTCTCTAGCTGCATTCAAGTGGGGAGTGTCGTGTTAAAAGGAAAGGCTAGATGCATGCTTGCAAACACCATTTCTTGTATTGGTGCCAGCCAGTGATAATGTCTTATCTGTAGTGATTTGAAGGAAAATGAGAGAAGCCAGAAGGTAGAATGATTCGTTCACAGGGTTAGATGTATTTAGCTTTTAGTGTTTTATGTTATTTAATTCCTACACTTTTAGTTAATCTTTCTTTAGTAAAATGATGGTGAACTGTATTTTTAACCACGTAAACACGTAGCCAGAGTACTTTGAAATTTTTCACTCATCTCAGAATCTAATAGTGTTGGCTTACTGTCTCTAGAGACTTATGATTCTTGTCAGAAAGTGATGGGTTGCTAATTATTTGTATTATTAATGTCTGATGCTCCAGAGGTTGTAGGGAACTTTAAAGGTTTCAAGGGTGTTGCTCAGTGGGCTTCACGATCAATCAGACTTCAGTTGCAAACCTGGTCACATCACAGCCCTGTGAGAACTTGGACAAGTCACGTGACATCTCTGCGTCTCTCTTTCCTTATAAATAAAATGAGCACAATGGCAGGCAGCACAACCCCAATTGCTTACATCTGTATAAGTTTGTGTACGAGAGTGAGAAGACGCCATGACCCATGTGAAGAGGTCAAAGTGCAAGGTCACGAGTCTGTCCTTAGCTGGCTTGCTTGAGACACGGTCTTTTGCAGTTTGCTGCGCTTATCCCAGGCTCGTTGGCCCACAAGTTTCTGGGCATTCCTGTGCTTCCGCTACCCATGTCACCATAGGACAGATGGGGTTACAGTTGTGCACTGCCACATCCTCCTTTATGTAGGCTCAGATGATCAGAACTCACGTGCTCACACCTGCATGTGAGTCCTCTCACCAACCCATGTTTCTTGAAGTTAACATAATATGTGAGATATAAACATGAAGTGATTAGCACAGAACACAAGCTCAGGGAGCATTAGTTAACAATATCATCAATACTATTATCAGTAAGCGAATAACTGACTATCTTGTGGAACTGGTCTGGCCCTGGTAAAGAGGGGCCAGTTTTTAAATGTAGGGTGTTGGGATGTTTTGCCTGGTTTTACATTCTGCAAAAGCCGAGGGATGGAAGCCTTCCGGGCCTCCCCATGCTGTCTTGGGTCTGAACGATGCCATATGGGCAATCTTCACACAGCTCAACACACAGCAGAAACACTTGGAAAATTGCAGGCAGATGGGAAATGCAGAGCACTCTCCTCGCGCAGCTATCGGCAGACTCTCAAGGGAACTTAAGCACACTGTTTGTCTGGCATTATTTTATCCTTGAGGATATTAATGTCCAATTGGCTGAAGTGACAGGGTACAATGGAGTCAAGGAGGAGAAGGGTTAAGTGAAAATTGAGTCTTCACCTTTAAGTAACAACACATTGGATGGACAAACTAATGTTCTTTCCATGGCTGAAACACATACGCACCTACCTGCTACCAAACGGTCAACTTGGGGATGCAGTTGGGTTTTCTGTAGTTCTCAGCACTGTTCACCACACAGAACCCCCTTCCCTGATGCCCTTTTAGCATCTTCCTTTTTCCACCATCACCCAACCATCAGTGACCTCAGGTCATGTATCGCCAGCCTCTGTGACCTATACTCCTAGCTCCTGATGCTCCTGAACCAAGTTTCACATCTTTCTTTGTTGTTGTTGTTGTTGTTGTTGTTGTTGTTGTTATTGTTGTTGTTAATTGGGAGTTTCTACCCAACTGTTGATCATTCAGTTCCCAGATAAAAGACACAAAACCTTTACATGTATAGTAAGCCTTAAACAGCATTAAGAGCTGGGCAGATATCAACCTTCTATGGCTATTCTGTCCACTTCCCGGTCAATAACACTGAGTTATAATTTGCCACATTCCACTCTTACTCCAATTAGCCAGCCCTCATGGCCATATTTTCATGATTTCATGGCATCTTCTCCTCTCTCCACCTTATGGTCTCTTCTTCTTGTCTCTGATTCAGAACCCAAGCCTGGGAACTGAAGCTCCACTTACCTCTCTTCTGCCCAGCTATAGGCTGTAGGCATCTTTATTGACCAATCAGGGATAACTTGATCATTCAAGGCTACATAGCGTCCCTTGGCATTTGTGAGGAGCTCACCATCCCTGAGACAACCAGGGCCAGTATTTAGCATGACAATGCACAGCAACAGGCCAACCTCAGCATTCCCTTCTAACACAGAGGAACTCAATCTGGTTTTGCTCAGCACTGTACTCCAGATCTTGGCACAATACCCTGAAACATCACAGGCCTCCAATAAATCATTGAAATAAAGGCATGGATAGATGAATGGATAAGGCACCCAAACTATTAGCTTTAGTTTATGAAATTTCAGGACTATGGCCTGTGATGGCTAACAAGGATTGTGAACTCCACAGGATCTAGAGTCACACAGGAGATGCACCTCTAGGGGAGCCTGTGAAGGGTGATTTAGATTAGGTTAGCCTCTGCATTCCTGGCTGAAAGGCTATCTAGATGATGTTAATTAAGGTGGGAAGACCTACCCTGAATGTAAATGTTACCATTCTCTGCAATGACGGCTTAGACTTCGAGAGAGAGAGAGAGAGAGAGAGAGAGAGAGAGAGGGGGGGGAGAGAGAGAGAGAGAGAGAGAGCGCTGAGCATAGACAGTCATATAGTCATTGCTTTCTGACTACAGGCACTGTGTGGCCAACAACCTCAAGCTCCAGCCACTATGACTTCCCTGGCATGGTGGACTGTGCCCTTGAGCTGTGAGCCAAACAAGAAGCCCTTCTACCCTTAAATCACGTTCACCAGACATTTTATTGCAGCAGCTAGACAGGTATCTAGTAAAGGGTCCTTCATATTGCTGACATCTTTTGTATTCCCAGGCCCTTATTCACTAAGGTTGGCCTGGCGCTCAGTGTGATTCTGTACCAAGCTACATCTTCTTTGCCCTCCCCAAATCACATTCCTGGATGGACCATGTAACCTGTTGATCAAATGCAAGTATAGCAGGACTTTCACCAACCCGCCAGCTATATAAATATTGACACAGAGTCTTATTAATGTTTAAAGTTTAGGTCTTTAGCTTGGGCTACCGTCCAACTACTCTAACCCGACTAATTCTGGTCCAAATCCTGCCCTGTGGCCAGGTCTACCTCTCTGCTTAGCTCTGTATTGTTCCTTCACCTCTGGCCTGCTGGTGAGTCTCCTGCTTCTGGTTTCTTCTCCCAGAAGCCCTCTCTCTCCATGGAAGCTATAACCCCCTCATCCTGCTTCAGCTGTTGGTCATCAGATCTTTATTTCATCCTATAGGCAAGGAAGAAGAATGTTTACAAAATATGAGGCCAGTGTTGGGCCATAGGAATAACAATATCAAGATCCACTCAGTACTCAGCTCTCTGCCAGTTTAGCAATCAACTACTGAATATACAGAGACAACCTTCCTTCACACAATATGCAAGATGTTGCCTGAACATATAAGGATCTTTCTGAACACCTACACCAAAAGCCATCATAAGATCACAGATGACTCACAAGGCTTCTGCTGTTTGAAGGCTGTTCTTCCATAGCGCCAATCTAGTGTGTCCTTCAGCTTGTGGGCAAGATAACTCTCTCCACGTGGGGTGGCAGGTTTTCTGGGACACACAGGGTTTGCTGTTACTGTTGTTTATTTGTAAGTGACCTATATAAGGATCTGGGTTTTGCTGAGCTGAAGTCAGGGTAATGCAGAGACAGAGGGCAGACAAGGCCTTGCCAACCTGCGTTTCAGCTTGGGGCGGGAGATCTATTCCTGAGGCAACATTAGCTTCACACCTCACTGTTTGCTCCAGGTCACTAACAAGCTATATTCTTGTCCCCTTCACATTCCAGAGTGCCTCACTTCTCCCAGAGTGCCTCACTTCTCCCAGAGTGCCTCACTTCTCCCAGAGTTTGTATATGCACGGCCCAGGGAGTGGCAGTATTAGGAGGCATTGCCTTGTTGGAGTGGGTGTGGCCTTGTTAGAGAAAGTGTGGGAGTGAGCTTGGAGACCCTTCTCTAGCCACGTGGGAGTCAGTTTTCTCCTGAACAACATGTAGACCTCTCCAGCTCCTCAGTACCATGCATGCCTGGTTGCTGCCATGCTTCCTGCCATGATTATAATGGACTGAACCTCAGAGCCAGTAACCCAGCCCCAGTGAGATGTGGTCCTTTATAAGACTTGCCTTGGTCATGGTATCTGTTCTCAGCAGTAAAACCTTAATTAACTAAGACAGAGTGTTTACCTTCAGGACACATGCTCCTCAAAGCACCAACGGAGATGCCATCATGTGGGCCAGCTGTGTTGCTCATTTTGCTTGCTTGCTAAGATCTCAACTCCATTAAACTCCTTGAACAAAAGTGTCCAATGGGCCTTGGCTCACACACTGGGACAGTTCCCCCCAAAGGTCCTGTTTGTATGTAAACTGTAGACGCATGTAACAATGAAAGATAAAAATCCCAGGGCACAGATATGAAAGTTGTGACCAGGATTCACAGTAACCACAGAACAGCAGCATCACCCTTGCCCTAAGCCTGATGGCCCTGAAAACCCATTGAGGACATTTAGTAAGTTGGGAGCCGGACAGGACAAAATGTAGCCCAAACTCTTTAAGAAAAAAGAAGTGGTTCTGTCCTTAGGAAGGAAGCTTGTATGAGATCTCAGCCATCAGTGGGTGTGATGTAGACAAGCCAGACTTCACTCAACTGACGCTGGCCCAAAGAACAGATGGCAAGAGAGCTCCAGATTGCCATGAGAAGGGGTCGGTGTCTTACCTGGGGTTTCTTTGGCTACATTTAAACACCAAAAGCAAGTTGGGGTAGGGGAGGAGGATTTGTTTGGCTTATATTTCCATATCTCTATTAATCGTGGAAGAAAATCAGGACAGTAACTCAAGCAGGGCAGGAACCCTGAGACAGGAGCTGATGTAGAGGTCATGGAAGTGTGCTGCTTACCGGCTTGCTCCCCTGGCTTGCTCAGCCTGCTTTCTTGTAGAATCCAGGACTACCATCCCAGGGATGGCACCACATACAATGGCCTGGGCCCTCTCCCATCAATCACTAATTAAGGAGATGCTCTTTGGTCTGGCCTACAGCCTGATCTACTGGAGGTTTAGTCAGATGAAGTCTGCCTGCAACAGCAGTGATGAAGCAGGAAGATGGTGAGCTTGGTCCTCACTATGTAGCTCAAGCTGGCTTTGAATTCCTTGATCTTCTTGCCTCTCTCTCCTGAGTTCCAGAATTACAAACATGTGCCAACACCCCTGCCTCGTTTCTTCTCTCTCTCTCTCTCCCCCTTCCTCCTCCTCCTCCCCCTCCTCTTCCTTCTTCTTCTTCTTCTTCTTCTTCTTCTTCTTCTTCTTCTTCTTCTTCTTCTTCTTCTTCTTCTTCTTCTTCTTCTCTCTCTCTCTCTCTCTCTCTCTCTCTCTCTCTCTCTCTCTCTCTCTCTCTCTCTCTCTTTCTTTATCTTGACAGGGCTTCACTTTGTAACCCTGGCTGGCCTGGAACTCACCGGTATCCACCTGCCTCTGCCTCCCAAATACTGGGACTGGAGATGTTTGCCACCATGCCTGAGTCATTTCCCCTATTTTTATGGAGCTCTCAAGCTCTCTCCTGAGTTTCTCCATTGTGGAGCAAGTTTTAGCAGCTGCTTGATGATAAAGTTGTAGTTCACAGCAACTTAGACTTGGCAGACACTTGGGAAACATTTGTTGAATGAATAACCTATTTTTCTGAGAGTTCTGATTATTTACTTATTAAAATCTCACCCCCTCCTCTTTTATAACCTCTTTTGTTCCCATTTTCTCTTTTTGTCCTCAGATCAGCTGTCTTGGGTTTGCTACTATTAGGAACAAGGCCTGATGGGACACTAGAATCACGGTTTATCATGTGGGGAGAAAATGAAATGTGTTTGGATGAGGTCACTTGGACAAAGTTTGGAGAACAAGATAAGTGCTAGGCTTCTGATAGTTTTCCCGTTCTTTTCCGGGATGGCCCACCTTTCAGACCACAGCTTCCATTGCTTGAGGGTATGCTACGAACCAGCTGTTAGGCTAGGTGAGAGGGGCAAGAAGATGGAAGAATGCTATGCATGCATCTAATCCCACTATCATCAACCTTCCTTCACAGAGGAGGAAAATTAGGACCACAGAAAGGAAGGAAGGAAGGAAGGAAGGAAGGAAGGAAGGAAGGAAGGAAGGAAGGAAAGAAGGAAATCAATGCTATGGCCAGGATCAGATCCCAGACTGTCAGGCTCAAATCCATGCATTCGGCCACCATAAAATTACAGCCATAAGATACAAGCAATGCAACTATTGCTCATCAAAGAACAACCCCAGTGTTGCAAAACACAAAAATCAGTAAAATAAAATCATAAAGGAAAAGAGAATATTTCCCGGGTGTGCCAATAAGTAAATTTCTTGGTACACATAACTAATAAATATAGGAACCGGGTGAAGCTGAGACATCTTTTAAGGCTAAAGGCTGGCCCCTGCTGTCTCTCAACCTTCTCCTTTGTCCCTGTCACCCACCACTTCTCTCTGGCCTCTCCATTTCCCATTATGGTCACACAGGCTGCACAGAGTAAGAGGAGCGTGGGTTCAGCTTCAGGTACATCATTCCTAGTGAAAATTTCTGAAGCAACCAAGAGTCTTCACTCTCTGAGAGTATAAATGAATAACCTCAAAGGAGGATCCTGATTGGTTCCAGTCGTTCACATGCTCAACGCTGGGCCAATCACGTTTTAGTGAGCAGGTCTCAGATGGTCCAAGTGTAGGGCACACTTTCACTCCTGTGGTTGGGTAAGCACTGTAACATGCCTTCGGAACTACAGGCCCTGCTTCCCATCCGACACTGGAAGATGTAAATACAACAGGCTAGGGTGATGAGGGACGGCCCATGGCTCGGTGTAGCAGAAACCACATATCAGAGTCAACTCTCATTCAGCCTTAAGTTAAATCGACCTTCCCTGTTTCTAAATGTATCTAAATGATGTATCCAAAGTAGCCTATGGAGCCTGCGGCACAAAGCACATGCTCTACACTGTTTATTGCTGTTGCTGCTGTCACGTGACCTCGGAACATTGTATTCCGTATCTTCAGCTTGCCCTTCTGTACAGCAGGAAGGAGATGCCTGCTTCAGGGTGTGAGGTTAACACCGATACAGATAGATCATCAAGCATATTGCAGGCCAGCAAGTCTAACTATGATAAGGTAGAAACTACGTGCTTTGTAAGCCTGCTGGACTCCTGAACCCTCTCCATGGAAAAACAATATATACCCAGTGGGACCCCAGCCTCTGCTGGTATGTCCTTGCTGGCCCCACATAAGCCACTGGGGGCATCCCTTCAACATTTGCTAAAACGTTGTGTTTGTGAATAATTCTCACATTATTTAAGGACATTAGCAAAATGTATGCTTCAGTTGTGAACGAGAGAAAGTGATGTGTCACCATGTGAATGACAGTCACCTCTCTTGTGGCCTCCTCTGCTGTTTCAATCCACAGACACTTTTTGAAGTTTTAGCTCTCACACTAGCCCATACACACCACCTAAATCACAGGCTGTGAGAACAGCCGACAACTAAGCCTTATGATAACTAGTTAAGGTGGGACCATAAGATGCCTTCAAGCTGTAGCGATTCCTCAAGGGAGAGCACACTGCTGTCTCCTGGTTCCAGCCTTATCTTAAATAATTTCTGGTATAGAGTTTTATTAGCATCTCCTCTGAGGTCGACCAGCCTCCTGAGATCTGTGTTAGATCTCTGAAGTAGAATCTGGCTTTAGGGTCCTGGATTCTGAGAGTAGCCAAAGCAATGAGTAAAAACATGACCCTTTGGCTGCTTTAGGAAGTTTGTTTGGAGACTGTCTCCCAACTTTACCCAATTTATTAATGATAGTTCAAAGCAATGGAAGAGGCTATAGGTTGGGGGATAGGGGTGGACAAAGGATTTTTGTTTTGTCTACCAGCTTAACTGAGGGTATAATTGGCCTGAAGTCCCATGTACACACGTAAGGCATCACCTTGATAAACTCTGAAGTATGTATACATCCTTGGGACCATCGCCGCAGGCAGCAAAAAGTGACTTGGTCCCAAAAGTTCCTGGTGGGTTTTTAATGCCCCTTTATCCCACACTGCAGACACGTGTCTCCTTCCAACACAAACAAAGGCAGTGTTTATAATTAGAAGCAAATACTCTAATACGTGTGAGGGAGGAGAGATGAGCTGGAAGTTGGAGGGGGGAGGCAGGCAGCTTTTTCACAAGCCCCACTTTGGAGCTGAGGAGACCTCACCACCCCATTATGCAGGATACCTGGTTTCCAAGTTGTGGGTCTGCTAACCATGAGGAGACTTGGGGCAAAGGATGAATGTTCTTTGAGCATTTCTGAGCACTTCATAAAGTAGGCTCATCCCTTTGGGAGGGGGCCCTATAGATCTTTCTATTATAAACAGATGGGGAGGCAGAGTATCTGGGCTTCCCGGCCCCTTTGTGCAGTCCCCCAGAAAATGTGCAGGAAACGGGGAGTTATAAAAATACACCATCCTTGATTTCTGACTTCAACAAGACCTAAGTATCCTGATAAAGCTCAAAACATACACTTAGAAATTAAGGGGAGTGGGGGAGAGGCTGGAGCTAAGAAACCATTCGGAGTCCAGCGGCTTCTGCGCTGGCTCCCTCCTGAAGGTCTGAAAGCTAACAAGAGGTTTTGGCTCCTTGGGAGGAAGGAGTGTTTGCCAGATTGTCTTGCAGCGTGCAACGCAGGAAATTATCCATCAGGTGGGAGAGGGTGATGTGGCAATTCCATCCAGATGAGCCACGATCAGAAAAAAAAAAAAAAGAAGCGGTTATCTTGCAAAGATGAAGCAAAGCAACATGCAAACAAGTGGAATGGGCTGAGTCTGGGATTGATTGCAAAAGCTGGGGGGAAAAATATGTCGACTCCATGCATACCTGGACCTCGGGTTTGAATTTATTAATTTATTTTTGGTTTGGTTTGGTTTGGTTTGGTTTTCTGTAAGTCTGCTACAGAGCACTGGTTCGCATCTCCTAAATTCCTGTGAAGTCTTGAAGTGGACTTAATAGGAAGGAGGGAGACAGCAACAGATGATCTTTCAATCGGGAGAGGGGCATCATATGCACTCGGTGAAATGGATTCAGTGTGACAGAATCTAAATAAACAGAGGCTCTATCAGTCAGGCATGAAAGGCTAGACTTGGAGCCTCTTCCCCTGGATAGCAGAGGTGTCCACAGCACTCTTATCAGGAGGCTTAGACTCAGAAGTCGACAGAAAGCAGCAGACATCCAACACACAGCAGATAGGATCTGGAGACAAATTTGGCCATCTGATACTCACTCAGCTTCCTTTCCAGTTTTCCTTTTCTCCATGATAGCTCAGTAGTATTTGTGGAAAAAGACAGTGGGGAATTAAAGACAAAACAAAACACTAAAATAAAAGGAAAAGTTGTACCCTGTGTATAAAAATGACTTTTTATCCTGATTAACATGGACATAGAAAACTAGACTCAGCTCAACCTGGGCATTTCTGGCTCAGATCTAAAGATCAAAAGCCTCCTATTTAGTGCAAGCTTGCTTATCATTGTGTCAGGAGCTCTCAGACCCTGGGGGAGCCAGGCATGAACACCCACCAGAGGGACATCAGAGACCTGGTCGCGAGGGGATGGATATTCACATTCCATCTTTTCTCAGAGGAGGGAGAGAAGGATGCTTAAGGAAGCACCCTGTTAAGCACAGCTCACAATCCTTTTTGATAACAGCACAGTTCCCCTGCCTGGCCTGTGATAAGCAGTGAGTGTACCGTAATATAGTCAACCCTTCTGTGTTGGGTAGCTTAGCTTATGGTATCTTATTCTCATGAACAGCCTGTAGCTACCTACACCTTCCCCAGCTATTGAGTCAAAGATACATATACTTGTGGCTTAGAATGGCTCCTGACAAGCTGAGGCCTCTCGCTCACCCAATGCCACCACCCCGAAAGCTTTGGCAAGCTAACTCTGAGCTAGTGTGTCGAAGGCTGACCCGGATACGGTCTGGCTTTTCTTCTGCTCACCTGCTGCTGTGAACGTGGTTTCTCTTTGTTCTTCTCACCCGTGTTCTCTAGTTATAGGAGAGCAAATTTTGACATGTGTATTGTTTTAATTTTTTATTTGTTATTGACAAATTTTTTATTTGTCCCAGGTCATCCATGCAGTTAGACTGGCGTTCATGGTGGTGCTTGTCTTCCTCCTTCATAAGAATCCTTAAAATAAAATATATTTTGTCATCTCTGAATACAAGGAGTCCAGTGCTTCAAAGTTTGCCGTTTTTTCCTTTGTAGTTTTTTAATACACTCTCCAAGTGTATGTGTTCATGCATGCATATGTGTGTGTGGGGGGGGGTTATGTATACAATTGTGTGTGTGTGCCTGTGAAGGCCAGAGGTCAACTTTGAGTGCCAATCCCTCTGGTGTTCTTTCCCTTGTATCTTGAGACAGGCTCTCCCACTGATCTCAGAGCTCACTGGGTTAGACTAGCCTTGCTGGCCAGTGGGCCCCTCAGACCCACCTTTCTTTGCCTTCCCAGCACTGGGGTTACAAGTTCATACTCACATCCTCTTTTTTTTTTTTTTACAAGGCTCTGGGCATCAAACTCAGGCCCTCACCCTTACACAGCAAACACTTTCTTGACTGAACTATATCCATACTGCCTACTGTACACTATTTCCAAATTAAAAAAAAATGGCTCTGACGGTGTGATCATGCTCACAAAGGCCCCATTGTCTGTGTGTCCCTCAGGAGGACGTGGTGGCTTTTCAATGAAACTGTGAGCCTGGCTTCATCAAACTCCATGACTGTTTGGTTTTTGTTGCTGTTGTTTAGAGTTCCTGGACTGATCACTGAAACTAGGGCCCCACAAGCTAAGCAAATTCTCCATCACTGCGCCATATCCCAGGACCTTTTTAAAAATTTAAAGAAGCGTCCTGTGCTGGCGTTGGTTTCACTCTGTAGTCCAGGCAGCCCTCAAGATCACAATTCTCCTGCCTCAGTCTTCTCAGTATCTGGGATTACAGCTACCCCACTAGACCTGGCTCCACAGGCATTCTTGATACAAAAGGAGCAGGCACAGTAGAGAGGAGCAATAGACGGATGTGGTGGGATAAGATCCCATAATGCCTTGCTACTGATGTTGACGGACTATTGCAAGACAAATCCAGTGAAGCTCAAACACACAGTGGTGCCCAGATGCCTGTGGCTGCTTCGTCTCAGTGTATAGGTGGCTTTGGAGCTGTTCACTGGGAGCAGGCAGAGTTGTGAGACAAATTCACTATCCAAGCACCTCCCTCGCCCTTCAGTACCTGATATACCTGTGCTTGTTTTTACTTTAAGACAATGTTGTTATGCTGCCCAAACTGTACCCAAACTCACAATCCTCCTGCCTCGGCTTCCAGAGTGTTAGAATTCCAAGACAGTGCCTCCAAACCATCTTTGTCTTGGTACAGTCCCAATGATGCTGAATGCAGAGTGTGGAATAATGAATTGTCTAATGACATATTTCTCAGAATGCATCCCCCTGGCTAAGCAGTGTAGAAGCATATATTTTGTTGATGGACATACTGTACACAGTTTTTGATACTTATACAGGTAAAATAGTGATGAGGTAGACTTGGCCAATTAGCAATCCATTCATCTGTGATACAGTGATTGGTTCATCAATGGATATATGACCTAAACTCAACCAATACAACTCAGTCCCTAAATTTCTGTTGTTGTTGTTGTTTTCCTTTTTTTTTCAAGACAGGGTTTCTCTGTGTAGCACTGGCTGTCCTGGAACTCACTCTGTAGACCAGGCTGGCCTTGAACTCAGAAATCCACCTGCCTCTGCCTCTCAAGTGCTGTGATTAAAGGCCTGCGCCACCACTGCCGGTCAACGGCAGCAGAGCCGTAGGGCTGGAGCCAGGATCAGAACTGGGGTCCTTTGGAGCCACGGGCAGTGCTCTTGGCCCCTGAGCCATCTAGTCAGGACAAGGACCTAAACTTCTGTTGTTATTGTTGGAAGAACAGCATCCATCAGCTGTTTCCACTAGGGAGACACCAGGGAGAAGTGAGCTGGGCCTTTTGGTTGTTCCCTTATATTTCCATGGATAGAGCACACCTGAATTAAATTAGCCCTGGAAGTAATCAAAGAGACAGAAGTGACTGAGTTCTGATGACAGGACAGACTTACCCTTAACTGAAATTGGCTTCCTTATGAACTATTTCTGTAGTCAATAAAATTCCTTTTTTCTACCACAGTCCATGGGAGATCTCACCACCTGGCCAGTCCTTCTGAGACTGACATCTTCCTATGTGCTCTGGACACCTTGGCAAGAAGCCATGAGTAGAAGTCTTAGGGTCTTCCAGTGTGGAAGTCTTCATCTTAGCATCTGGGTGGAGCTTCTCTTTCCAGTAACTGCTTTCAGATCTGTGGGCTTGTCTGTGTGAGTTCACTTGTCATGCTGATAGAAGAGACTATTGGGAGAGAGACGCTCTCAGTATGTCTTCTAAGGCTCTATGCCTTGGCTCTGGGATAGCGTTGTGTCAACACTTCAAGTTAATCTCAGGGTCTGTCTCCAACTGCCACCTCCACCACCTCAAGACAAATGACACTAATTTATTTTAAAAGTTGAAAGGCAAATCCAAAGAACTACAGTATGAATTAAGGAACCGGAGGATAGGCACGGCTATCTGAAATGTTACAAGGATATGGATTCTTCCGGAAGTGCGTTAATGAGGTGAGTGATGTATTAATTCATCAAGCACTGTAGCCATTGTATAGATTAGTAACAAATATTTTGTTGTAAAAAGGTCTGCTCCTCCAGTTTTGCTGAGCTAAAGTAAACGAAGACCCTCGTTATGTCAACAGATGACAGTGCTCAGAAGTGATGCTGCTGACTGGGAGGAGAGGGGCACAGAGGTTGGCCCCACCCCGATTCTCCTCCATCTGGTCTCCGTTATTTACCTTGATGAGATAGCAGTTCTTGGAACACCAGACAAGGTCATGGGATGATCCATCAAAAGCACCAATCAACTGTTCTGTTCTTCCTCCAACTCTTCCTGGACCCCCCCTCCCCATGCCTCCCGGACAAAGTTCAAAGCCATTGGCATGGCAGGAAAGGCCTTTGTGGCCTGAGCCTTCATCTCCTCCCTCCATCGCCCATGAACCTTCTGTACACTGGGCACTAGGAGCACACTGTATATTAGTTGGATTAACAGTTTTCCCAGACCATATTCCTGGCCCTGAGGTGCTGCCCCTGAGACCATTCTCACTCTTCCTTGACTCCGTGTTCATTCCTCTTGGCTAGCCCTTGCTGGGTTCATTTCACAGATTCTTCGATTGTCAGTGAAACCAACAGGAAGTACGGGGAAAACCGTGGTAGCGGTGGAGTGGGTAGAAAGAAAGGAGACACCAGGCTATTTTTCTCTGTGCTGCCTTAAGTGGATTCTACAACAGTACTCAGATACCTGTGGGAGTATTAGCTCTTGCCAAGAAACCCCACCATAGCTTTGGGACAGTTCTTTCCCCCTCTAGAAGAGTGGCGGCTTTCACTGATGCTAATCTTTGTGTGGCCTCATTACCCTGTGTTTCAATTCCAGCATCTCTTTCTAGCACATGATCTTATTAATCCCTTCCTTAAAAGTCTTCACATTGTGGACAACTGAAGAAGTATCTGCAGAGACCTGACGGAGCCAAACAGCATTCATGCACACAATGGCCTTGGCTTTCCCTAAAGCTTTGAGACCATTTCTTAGCCATAAATTAGGATGCTGCTCTACCATTACTTACTCTTTGAAGTTGTCTGAGTTTCTCCACCCACCTCATCCTGAAAGGTAAAGTGATCACCCCTACATACCTTTCATAACAAACAGGGTCTTTTGTTTGTTTGTTTGCTTGCTTGCTTTGAGACAGGGTCTCTCTAGACAGCCTTCTGTGTCCTAGAACTCTGTGTAGATCAGGCCAGCCTCAGACTCACAGAGATCTTCCTGCCTCTGCCCCCTGATCAAAGGTGTGTGCCACCATACACAGCTAACTCTTATTAGAGTTTGGTTTTATATTACTTGTGGCTAAATGCATTTCTAGTGAACAGGGTATACTATTTGGGGGTAATCTATTTTTCTTCTATTTTATCACCCTATATAAAGAATGCATAGTCATAATAAGATCATCCAATATCTCTGGCTTATTCAGTGAATCCAAAGAAAAGTGGTAGACTGCTGGATAGAATAGTCAATTTTATGTGTCAGCTGAGCCAGTCCATAATACCCAACTATGGAAGAAAACACCATTGTTGGGGAAGTGCTTTTGTAGGACACTCAACTTTAAATCCAAAGACTTTAAGTAAAACAAATTATTTAGTATGATTAATATAGTAATTAAAGCAAATTGTTCTCTTCCGATGTGGGTGGGCCTCATTTAATCACTTAGAGACCTGAGGAGGAAAAGAACTTGGCAGTTTCTGTGGAAAGACTACTCTGTCTGAACCCCAACTTTGGACTTAAGTAACACTGTCATCTCTCCCGCAGATTTCTGAACTGTGAGCCCGTCTCAAGGATATTAGACTAACCAGCACTGCAGCCATGGGAGCCAGTTCCTTAACATAAGTCCATCATGGGCTGCCACGCACATACCCTGTTGGTTTTGTTTCTTTAATACACTGGGTTAAGGAAACTCAAAGGATGAGCTCTTAATGGGAAATAAAGACTCATTACGATTTAATAATGTGCCTTCGTGGGTCAATTAAGGATTACCATTTCAACTTCCATTAAACATGCTTATAATTATTCCTTGGCTATCTTGGATAGAGAATCTGATAACAATCCCTTTTCTCTTTTGAGCAAGGAGTAACCTTTATTTCTTCCAGGGTTGAATTTACTCCTCCTTAGCTCTAGCCTTCCCGGGCCCATGAATCCCGTGGGCGGAGTCTTCACCGGCAGGCTTCTTAGGGATGCAGACAGGAATCTTTCAACCATAGGAAGCTCAGTTAACTGATCCCATTCCCTCACTCAGGGCTTTCTTTGGTGTTAGCAGTAAAACTGGTGCCTTGCATTCTGCAGCCTAGAATTAAAGGTGTGGGGAGCGGGTGTGGCGGTAGTCCCAAAATGGCGCCCGGGACTGCAGCCAAGTCTTATGACTTGCACCTGACTTCCTCATACACCTGAAAATAAGCCACGTCCATCATGAGAGCTGCGGAGGCGCACCATGATGCAAGATCAGGCCATTTGAGGAAGGCCAATGAACTGAGATTACATGGACTGGGTTGATGGGGCGTGGTTGAGGGGTTATATAAGGGATTGTGATAGGGGGCTAAAGGAAGATTCCTGTTTGCATGTTGAGAGATTCCTGCTTGCATGTTGAAAGGTTCCTGAATAAACTGCTTTGAGAAGAACGCTGTGTCATCGCTCTTTTCTGCTGGTCGGAGACAGAAGAGCCATAAAGGCTGGGGTGGAGAGTCCCAGGAAGTTATTAATTTAGTATTAAATTCTGAAACGGGAGTTGAGCATTTGAGCTTCTGAGCATCTTGCTGGGCTAAACTACGAGCAAGTGACATCGTTTCTGAGTTGTTGAACAAAAGCTGCATGGAAACACAAATGTCTCTCTGGTTCCCATGGGCGCCTTGCTGGTGACTGCAACCTTGGCAGGAGCTGCCTCAGGCAGAGACAGTGTGTGGGGAAGGCCCTTCAGCTCCATTTCCTGTCCTTCAGCCATGGATCCCTTTAGTTCATCCTTACCTCCAAGGCCAGGTCCTCTCTTGAGAGGGAGTCAGACAGACAGAAACTGCCTTCATTCTCAGATCTCCCTGTTTATGCAGACGGGGAATCTGTTCCGAAGAATTCCATCTGTTAAAACTTTCATCTCGCAGGCATGGCTAACACTGGAGCCAAATCTGTCCTCCATCACCCCCTTAAGCGGTGTCTGTCTACAGTTAAAAGTGCAGGGCAAAGCTAAGTGCTATAATACATGGGCAGAGTACTTCCTGGGCATATGCAAGGTCCTGGGTGCCATCTCCGGCATTGGGCAAGAAAAATAATGCGTCAGAAAGATTGTGTGAGGGAGCTAGGAATGAGAAAGGTAGTGCCTTGAATCCCAGTACTTACAAGGCAGAAACAGGGGATATCTCTGAATTTGAGTCTAGCCTGTTCTACATAGAGTTCCAGCCAGCCAGAGGTACAAAGTGAGACCTTGCCTCAAAATAAAGAAATAAGTAAGTAAATAAATGAGTAAATAAATAGGCTAGGGGCATTTGGGAGTTCACATGGAGCATTCTCTATATCCCTGTAGATGGTTTGCTGAGCTCTCTAGATTCTAACAGAGGGAAGGGCTTATCAGTGGGATTGCAGGTATGAGTGAAGGGACAGGATCACTGTGCTATAGGTACAGCAAACCTACTGTAGTATTGCTGTCTCTGTCTGAAAACAGAAAGAAAACAAAACTCCAGGGTGACCAAGATACACTGCGGTTGAGTGACTTGTGTATAGAACGTGGATGTAACGTTGATGGTGCCTGTCCTGTATTATTATGGAATCTGTTGAGAGTAAAATGATAGCTTGGTGTGGCAACTCATGCTTATAATCTTTCCTTTCATAGACCAAGCAGGAGGATTTAGAGTATAAGGCAGCTCAGGCTATATGGCATAACCTGTGTATGCATATATATGTAGCCAGGTGCATGCAATAGCCTGTAGAAGGTTCTCAACTCTCTAGTTCTCTTGCCCAGACAGTTGTACCCTCCTGCTTCCCATCTCCCGGCTTCCAGCCTCCCCCAGTTCACTTCCTGACTCTTTACGTAGTCCCTCCCATGTGGTAGAGAGGGACGAGTAGGCAGGAGATCCAAAGGGCTGTGTTATGCAACCACGTAATATAGCCCAGGCTTTGGGAAGTTTGACAAACTGAGCTCTGTGTTTAGATTCCTAACCTCGCAGACATTTCAGAGCAAGAAGGACCTGGACGTGTCCCCCAGATGGTTACAAATGGTTTCACTCTTGTGTTTGGTAAGGTTGCAGCTGCCACTGGAATACAGCTGTTTACAGAGTCTGGGAAGTGGAATGTGTGGGGAATGTCAATGTCAGGGGGCCTGCATCTTTCTCACTCAGGAAAGGAGAACAAATGGCATGGCCTGATGGGAGAACACATCTGTCAGGTTCAAAAAGAATTCATTGGGGAATTGTAGAACATTGAAGGCCTCGATCCTGCTCAGGGGGGTGCCTCAGATGCCATGTGTAATGGATATCCTGGAGGGTCTCTTGGTTGTTGTAACAAAGGCTTAGAGCAGTGGCTCTCAACCTTCCTAATGCAGAGACCCTTTAATACAGTTTCTCATGTTGTGGTCACCCCGACCATAAAATTATTTTGTTGCTACTTCACAACTGTAAATTTTGCTACTTTTATGAATTGTGATGTACCTATTTTTGGAGATAGAGGTTTGAAATGGAGATCGTGACCCACAGGTTGAGAACCACTGACTTAGAGCACCAGGCATGTGGTCCTCAGTGTCCTCCAAGCCAGAAGCATAAATTCAAGATGGCAGAAAAATCACTCAGTGTGAAGACACTAGGGGAGAATCCAGTCCTTAGTTTCTCCAGCTTCTGGGGGGTGTGACCTTCCTGCCCCCATAACTGTGTCACCTTATCTCTGTTCTATGGTCAGTTCCTCCTCCTCTGTCTCAGTGTTTCCTCCCCATCTCCCACAGGACCAACTATGGCTGTTAGATTTAGGGTTTGTGTAGAAGATGCATGAGATATAGTCTTCATTCCCTATTTGTTCACTCAACTATGTCTAAAAAGACCTTTTCCTCAGGTAAGTTTGCATTCACAGGTGCCAGGAATTAAGACATGGGCATCTCTTTTGGAAGCTCCACTGAGTCCATTGGAGAGAGAAGAAAAAGACCAGATCAGACTAGGAACCATCTGCCTACACAGGATTCTGCCACCAACTAATCAGCTCAGCCCCTGACCAAATTTCTGGGTCAAGGAAAAGTGCATTATTTCTGATTTTCAATCTGTATGACTATCAAAGATAAGCCTTGCACAGTGCAGGTAGTTATGGTTATCATGTAAAAAGAAGCTGAGAGGCAGACAGACTAAGACTCTTACACTGCTGTTTCTTCTTTGTGTGAAACTCAGTTATCATCTGTTCAGCTTCTACCCTTGAGGGCCCCAAATGCAGGAATCTGGATGCTGAAGCCTCAGCCTTTATAAGCATATGTGAGGCAGGACAAAGGAAAAAAATGCGTTACGAACAAATGCTCTGTGCCTGCTGAGCCGCTCACTTATAGAGCTTTCAGGAGAGCATAATGCTTACTTCTCTCTAGTGAAGACATAGCTCCTAGCTGCAAGGGAAGCTGGAAAAGGTAGGCCTACATGCAATATACATGTGGTGCTCTTTTAAATAAAACAAGGAGTTCTATTAATGGGAAGGTGACAATGATGATGATGTGGTATTGGCAACTATATTCTCTACCACAGGGATTTTATGTTACCAAGGTTTTAGCATCCATGTGGTAGTCAGAGAACACAATTAACACCTCTGATCTTGTATCATAAATAAAAGCAAGTGACATTTGATGGTTGCTTACCACATGTCTGGTGCTAGGCATTGTCCATTATAGGTTCTCTAACCCTTACAATCATCCTTTGAGGTTGGATTTATTTTATCATTACCCTTCATACATAAGGAAACTGAGGCTTGTGGGGAGTCAAGTCATTTGCTGAGAATCCTATGTCTAGAAAGTGCCAGAGCTGGATGTGCATAGCCTAAGCTCTGTGACTACACTGAGGTGAGACCTTGACAAGACCTGAGGGGGCTTCATATGTATGCCCCAGTACATGGGCTTGAGTACATACAAGAATTCCATCTTTCTTCTTCCTACACCTATTATACACGAGTAATAACTTCATATTTCATAGTTCATCAGCTGGTTCATTAAAACATTCCTCACTCTTCCCACCATCCACTAGCTCCCAGCCTCCCCGACACTGACACTGGGCCAGGAACTCCTTGCTGGTCATGAGAGCTGGCACGAAGATGCTGAGCAGTCTGCGTTAGTTAGGTTTCTCAATACAGTGACCACATATCTGATAGAAGCAACCCAAAAAGGAATTTACTTCAGCTAACAGTTCCAGAAAGTTTAGCACATCAGGCAAGAAAGGGGTGGTGGTGGGATCCTGTCATGTGACCAAGTGGTGATGGTAACCTATCACTTCTGGGCTGGTCTGTAGTGATGGAGTATGTCACTCACGTCTTTGCCTTTGCTGTCATCTCCTTCTTTACCTTCCCTCAGCATGGCCCCTCAACCCTCAGCACAGTCCCTCAACTCTTGCTGTACTTTTTAGGGTCTGCTCACTTCTCATTGGCCTGTCTCATGCTTTCTTCTTTTGTCCTATACAAGGCTATGCATCTTTTAGGATATGCCTATCTTAATGGCCACTGATGCATTTTTATAGTCCCTTATGTACCCCAAGTCACCCCACACCCTCTGATGTCCACTCTTCTGCACATGGTTACAGAACTTTTAGCTCCACCTGCATAAACACCTTGTCCCACAGAAGGTTCTGTATTTGACACATACACATTTGTATTACACACAAATAGACACACCATAGTCCCGGCCAGTTGGCCGGGATCTACAGTGTAGAGAACAGATGTGGCCCAGACAGCCAGAAGCAGGTACAATGCATCTTAATGTATTTTCTCCTCTGCTTCTGGATCCCTATAGTGAGCAGCTATTGGCAGCGCTCCATGAAGATGGAGTCTTCCAGAAATGAGAAGGCAACGCCAGTCTTAATCACCCATTGTCCTTTTGGCCTTAGCTCCATCCAACAGGAAGAACTTCCACTAAGAATGTACATGCTTCCACATGAGGGGATCTTTATAAGCATCAGCTCCTCTGGATTTGATGGGGCTTGGCACCAGTAAAACTCCATCCTCCAGTAGGTGAAGGCAGGGGAGTGCCCATTAGACCTGGGACCTCTCTGCTTCTATTTCTACAGCATCCCTGGAAACCCCTTGCCCGCATGTCTCCAGGTTCTCATCACCTATGGAAAGGTACCCTTCAGAGAAAGCCATAGCAGAGACAAGGCCATCAACAAATCATGACAAATACTGCATGTTCCTTCCCCTATCTGATGCCAACCAGGAAAGCCTCTATGTGGCAGCCTTTCAAAGACCCATTGACTGACACCTGACTCAGCCTTGCGATGCCTGACAGACTATTATTTATCCCAGGATTTTTACTAGCCGCTGACTGCTGGTGTTTCTATTTAATGTCTGTCTGTGTGCCTCGTAGTGTGATCAAAAAGGAACTCAATCTTGAAATGTAACAAATCTAATTAAATTCATTATTTACCCCAAACTAGATGGGTCTGACTTCACTTTCCGGGTGTCAGACACTAACTTTTGTCACCAGAGAATCACCCTGTAGGCCTGGGCCACCACCTACCCCATAAAGAACACTGCCGTCATTGTCAGACTAGAAGCAGAAGTCTCACTCCCTCTGTAGGATGACCTGAAGGGAAGGGCCCTGAATCTGACTCTTTTCCAAGGAACATACCAAAAAGGGCAGCATTCTCCCTTACCCAGAGTAAGCACTCCGAAGGAAACCCTGATTCCGTAACTCCCTCACTTAGCTTTCTAGTCCAGAAATCCCATTTCTCTAGTGTTCTGAACATCAACCCCTGCTTCCTGTCTTACGAAGGCAAAGGTGCAAGTAACAAAGCCCGCATGGGAGTTCGTTATCACGATATGTTTATGGAATTTTGTCATTTCTGGGAGGAAAAAGAAAACAGACTGGGGTTCTGTTTTGAGGGTTGGCTTTGTGTAATGTATAAGGCAATTTAAAATTTTAATTTAATGTGACTCTCACTAAGAAAGGGAAATTGAATAGACATTGTGGGTAGATGGGGTGGGGGCGGGGATCGGAATGGGAACAGGAGAGGTCAGATCAGAGGAGGACAGAGGGAAAGAGTACTGGGAGAGACAACTGGAGTCACAGTGGGGTGGGGCTAAGCCATCTCTGGGACAAACTAGAAACCTAGAGCGATGGTAACTCCCAGGAATCGATAAGGGTGAACCTGGATAATATGCCGAGGAATGAGGGATATGGAATTTGAACCAGCCATCTCCTGTAACCAGGCAAGACGTCCAATAGAGAGATTGGGACACCAACCCAGCCCCAAACCATTGGACCTACAATTTGTTCTTTCTACAAGATGTGCAGAGACAGGAGCCTAGCATAGCTTTTATCAGAGAGGCTCCACCTAGCAACTGATGGGAGCAGATGCAGAGACCCACAGACAAACATTAGGGGAAGCTTGGGGAACCCTGCTAAAGAGGGGAAATAAAGATTATAGGAGCCAGAGGAGTCAAGGACATCACAAGAAAATCTACAGAATCAACTAACCTGGGCCCATAGGGGCCAACAGAGACTGACCCACCAACCAGGGAACATTCATTAGACTGACCTAGGCCCTCTGCACAGTTACAGTGGTGTAGCGTGGTCTTCTTACAGGACTCCTAACAGGTAGCTGGGGCTGTCTCTGACTCTGTTGCTGACATTGGGACCCTTTCCCCCTAGGGGGCTGCCTCAGCTAGCCTCAGGAGGAGATGTGCCTATCTTACTGCAACTTGATATGCCAAGGTTGGTTGATATCCATGGGAGTTTTGAAGAGAAAGAGAGGAGTAGTGGAGGGTGGGAGTAGAGGGGTGGGTGTGGGAGGACTGGGAGAAGAGGAGGGAGGAGAAACTGCAATTGGGATGTAAAGTAAATTAATTAATTAAAACATTTTAAATTTAATTTTTACAGCAGTTCTAAGCACACAGCAAAGTTCACATAACACACACACACACACACACACACACACACACACACACACACACACCAGCATCTTGCCCAGAGGAATGCATTGATTACAGTAGGTGAACCATCATGGACACAGCACCGTCAATCAAGTTCAATAATTTACAGTGGGCTCACTCTTGGTGGTGAACTAAGGTTCCAACAACATTAAAAGTGTGCATATTACTCTATGACCATACTGCATAGTGTTCTTGCCATAGAACAGCACACCATCTATTCAGCATCCCTGTCCTTTCAACTTCTACCAGTCATTATATTTTAATTACGTCATAGTTTTACCTTTTCCTGAATGCCATGTAATTGGGATCGTAGTATACTTGACCTTTCACTTAGTGATACAGTCATATTTCCTCCACATCTTTTCCTTGGTTGATAGCTCATTCTTTTTCCATGGTGCATAATATTCCATCCTATACATATACACATACACACACACACACACACACACACACACACAGACATACACATATACATATACAGTTTATCTGCTCAACTTTTGAAAGGCCCAATTGTAGGAAGCCGCCCTCACATTCGCCGTTACAAGATGGCGCTGACATCCTGTGTTCTAAGTGGTAAACAAATAATCTGCGCATGTGCCAAGGGTAGTTTTCCACTCCATGTGCTCTGCCTTCCCCGTGACGACAACTCGGCCGATGGGCTGCAGCCAATCAGGGAGTAATACGTCCTAGGCGGAGAATAATTCTCCTTAAAAAGGGACGGGGTTTCGCCATTCGCTCTCTTGCTTTTGCTCTCTTGCTCTGGCTCTTGCTTCTTGCTCCTGAAGATGTAAGCAATAAAGCTCTTGCTCTCTTGCGCTCTTGCGCTCTGGCTCCTAAAGATGTAAGCAATAGAGCTCTTGCTCTCTTGCACTCTTGCTCCTGAAGATGTAAGCAATAAAGTTTTGCTGCAGAAGATTCCGGTTTGTTGCGCTCTTCCTGGCCGGTTGCGTGAACGCGTGTAAGACCCAATTGTCTCCAAGTGTTGGCAGTTGTGAAAAGACACTCCTATCTATGTCAATGTGCAGGTGTTTGTTTAGGTCTAAGCTTAAAATCCCTTTATTATATATTTAATATATATAACATATATACTAGATACTAGGTATAGATATAAATATAAATTATATCATCAACTTGCTGTTGTTTTCCTGAGGGAGGGTCTTTCTATGTAACTCAGACTGGCCTTGAACTCACAGTGATCTTCTTCCCTCAGATTCTCAAGTGCTAACATAACTGCAGTGAACCACGGTGGCCAGGTAGATGGTTGTCTTTAAAACACACCTGACAGACTCCATCTGTGACACCCAGTATTATAAACACAGCTCAGCATGGGTGGAGTGATTATATGCTCTGGAAGATTCTTCAGTGTGTTTACAGGAAAAGATATGAGGATCATAGGAGTTTCTGTCCTTAGTTTATGATATGGAAGAACTCAACATGTAAACCCACTGGGAAGACGGAAAGCGATGCCAGAGGAGAAATCCCAAAGTTGAAAAGTGGAAGTTTCAAAAAACAATGTTAATTTTAAGTATACCCAACTCTGTCAGCACCTGCCACCCCGATCCCTTAGCAACTGTCCAAGACAGTGGAGAAAGCACTGTCTTGAGAATCAGCACCAAAGACAGGAAAAACTTAAAGAACCTAGCCACATGAACAGGGTAATGCTAAATGAAGGGACTGTGCAGTGGACTGGATTGGGATGGCCCTCAAAGAGTAATTCCTGTCCTGAAACGTGTGTTATGATCTCACTAGGAAGAGCACCAGCAGATGAATACTGCCAGTGATTTGGGCAGGAGACCATCCTGCATCATCTGGACGGGCCCTGGTCCAAAGACAATGGCCAGGAGAGGGAGGGGTGATTTGACCACAGAGACAGGGACTGGAGGGATAAGCCAGGTCTCCAGGGAGGCCAGAAGCCACTAGAAGTTAGACAAGGCAAGGGTCTGCTCTTTCCCAGAGCCTCCAGGGAGAGGGGGGCTTCTCACCAACACCTGATTGTAGACTTCTTGCTTCTTATTGTCTAAACTGTTTAGTTAGTTGTTGTCTGTTTCTGTACCACAAGACAGGAAAGGAATATCTGCTTCTCTGGACATTTTCCACTTAACATACACAGCCTATTGATTGCTGGTAATTGCTTATTGGAAATGGTAACTTTGGAGGGCACCGGGGATCTGAACCCCATTCCTATGTCTAGTTACCACATGTATGATAAGTTTCCTTTAAGAATCATTCAATATAAAAAGCCCCAGCCTACCACATTTTGGTGAAGTCCCGGGTGACCTTGGAAGTTCTGCGTGACCTTGGAAGTTCTGCTCAGGCGCTTTTCCATCTTCCTTGTCTTCTCCCATCAACCCATGAGTTCCTCACATGCTGAATCCATGCACCGTAGTGTCTGGAAATATAGCATCCACAGCGGATGTGAAGGTAAAATCGTCTGCCCTTAATGGATGAAACTAGAAAATATCCTGAGTAATCCAGACCCAAAAGGACATGTGTGGTGTATGCTCACTTATAAATGGCTATTCGCCATAAAGTACAGGATAACCAACAAACCCAAGGAACAGGGAGGATGTCTGACGCTTTCTTGGAAAGGAAAACAAAATAGATAACAGGGGTTGATGGAAGAAGGGAGTTGGGTGGAAGAGGGGATGGGGAGCGAGGGAGAGATCATATGTAGGGAGAGCAGGAGAGAGAGAAGGGAGATCAATAGGGGGAGGGGGACAATCTCTAGGAGGTACCAGAGACCTGGGATAGGGAGAGGCCACAGTACGTCTAAGGGGACAACTCTAGTTGAAATTCCTAGCAGTGGAGAATATGGATCCTGAAGTGGCCACCTACTGTAGCCAGACAGAACTCCCAGTGGAAGGATAAGGACAGCAGCCCACCCACAAAGCCTTTGGCCCAAAATATGTCTTATCTATAAGATATGCAGGGACAAAGATAGAGCAGAGACTAAGGGAATGGCCAACCAATGACTGTCCCAAGTTGAGACCCATCCCAGGGGCAAGAACCAATCCCTGGCACTATTAATGATACTCTGTTGTGCTTGCAGATAGGAGCCTAGCCTGTCTTCTAAGAGGCTCCACCCAACAGTCAATGAAAAGAGATGCAGAGACTCACACCCAAACATTAGATGGAGCTAGAAGAGTCTTAGGGAAGAGTTGGGGGAAAGATTGAGGGACTCGAAGAGGACAGGGACTCCACAGAGAACAGAGAAAACTAACCTGGATCCCTGGGGGCTCCCAGAGACTGGATGACTAACCAAAGAGTGAGCACAGGTCCCCTAAACAACTGGAGCAGGAGCTGTCCCTGGTGTGTGTCTATGGATCCTGAAGCCCTAAATGGACACTGTTTTCTGACCTCAGTGGGAGAGGATGTGCCTAATCCCGCATAGACTTGATATGTGTGGGTAGGGGTTGGGGTGGAAGAGTGTGAGTGGGGGGTGGGGTGTTGACACCCAGCAGAGGGCTTCCTTATCTCTTTTGAGAAGGGGGAGGAGGAATGGGGAGGACTTACATGAGGGGTACTGAGAAGAGAAGACGGGCTAATATTGGGTTGTAAAAGGGAATAAATAAATAAGTTTAATTAAAAAAAAAATCATCTGCCCCTAGAGACCTTAAATGTACTAATGAATCAAGGAGATTCCACTCATGTTTCTAGAAAGACAGATTCCTAACAAATCCCCTTCCTTCCAATTTCTCTCTCTCCAACCTGCCCTCCAAGTAGCTCTTTCTAATATGTAAATGTAATGGCTGTTGCATGTTTAGTTGAACATGGAAGAGGCTTTATAATTGTGGTTCTCAACCTGTGGGTGAGATCCCTTCGTGAGGTCAAATGACTGTTTATAGGGGTCACATATCAGATATCCTATATCAGACATATCAGATATTTATTTTACAATGTATAACAGTAGCAAAATTACAGTCATGAAGTAGCAACAAAAAATAAGTTTATGATTGGGGTGTCACCGTGAAATGAAGAATTGTATTAAAGGGTTGTAGCATTGGGAAGATTAAAAAAATCAATGCTCCAAACCTCCCTGTAGGCTCATATGTCATTGGCATTCTCAATCCCATTTCTCATCACACACAAACCACACATCACATACACACACACATATCACACACATCACACACACACACATCACACACATCACACACACACATCACACACACACATCACACACACACACACACACACACACACACACACACACACACCTGAATGCACGCGTCCACTCACACACTTGGGCACAACCCTGTGTCAAAGCCACCCTCCAGTTCTGCAAAGGCATTATGGTCTAAAACAGACACAAAAACAGGTTTCAACTTGATTCAAACGAGGACGCTCAGTAACACAATATGCTGCCTCTTTCCCTGCAACCGCCCACTTCTCCTCCCTACAATGCACAGCTAGCACATTGTGGCACAGATGGTGGTTCGTACCCACCGTGCCATCTCATTATCTGTCCTCATGTGTCCAGTTCATGTCTAGCTCTCTTACGTGTCATCTGCTGGGAATGATACACATTGCTTTTCGATGCCTTCTAAAGTGCCCCGTGGATATTTCTCATACCCTGTTTCTCCTCACCACCATCTGATAGCCAAATGTGGAAGACCGAACTATCCCAGAGGACTGCAGAGCCATGAGTCTAATCCTAAATCCCAGACTCACCATCTGGTAAACCATGCATCCCACACCAAATTATAAGTGAGAAAGAAGGGTTTAAAGTGTTGGTCTGAAAGAGGGGTTGTTTGTTACAGCATTAGCCTGCCTTCGCCAGTACACATCCTTGTATATTGTAGCTATATAGCTGTTTCTGTGAGTTGTTATAATGAATACTGTCAAAATTTTAATCTTTTCATCTTTTACTTCATTTCTCAAGAAGAAAAATAAAACCTCAGAGAAGAGTTTATTGGCACTGATATTTTACAGGCCTTCTATTATTTCCTAATTGCTTTCTCAAAAGACTTAGATGTGTTTATAATGTTAGAATCAAAGATTCAGGATGATCACATTACAACAGCCCCCAGCTTGCTTTTCTCTTTTGTATATGTGTGTCGGGTGGGGCTGGAGGCGACTCACATACAGAGGACATAGGACATCCTCGGGAATGGCTCCTCCCCTTCCACCGTGTGTGACAGGATCTCTTTTATTTACTATGTATATGCCAGGCTAGATGGACTGGTTGCTTCCTGCAGTCCTCTTGTGGTGTGTCCAGGCTCCCAGTAGAGGCAGTGGGATTACAGATTACATTTTGAGCTACTGCAGCTGGGGTTTTTATCTGAGTTCTTGGGATCCAAATTCAGGTTGTCAGGTTTTCGTGGCAATTGCTTTGCCCTCTGTGTTCTCTCTCCAGGCTCCCTCCACCCATAGTTATTTACACTGTCCCTAGCACAACTCTGTCTAATACATCAGTGAACAAATCACACACAAATATCCTTACCATCACATTTTGCCTTTCTCGTTAGGTGGTAACTCTATACTTGTCTCATCCCCCCCCCCCCCCCACTACACACACAAGTTCACTGTGACAGCTGCAGATCGAGACTGACACAATCACCCTTTGTCACAGAGAAGACACTTGCCACGGGTCTGCAGATGGAGAAACCCGTTGTGTCAATATGCCTAGCATATTTCAGCTTAGAGTTTTGTAGCCACTGTCAATGAAAATGTCCATTTATTGCCACCAATCCAAGGATGCTTAATGCCATGACCATCAACCCTGGCTGCCTGTCAGCCTCAGCTGGCCAAACTTCATCTGCAGCACCTACCTCTCTGCTGACCTACTAAGTCCAACCTTCAGTATTCTTGAAAACTTGCCTATACTGTTAGTGTGTACTCAGGGTTGAAAACTATAGGAGAAGCTGTGAGGCCAGCAGGAGGATCAGGTGACAGGACCCAGGAGTGGTTCTTTATGTTGGAAAACAGCTATTTAAAATTATTTTCTCTATTCTCCTTTGTAAGTAAAACCCATCCATCCAAATTTTTCCTAAAGAGCTCTTGACATCGATGTGGCCCAGCACTAATATTTCATAGGACTCATTCCCCAGAGACATCAGTTTACTCCTGAAGGCCACAAAAATGAAGCCCTTGAGCATAGGACCTCAGTTCTATCACCATGTCCCCAGAGCCTAGTCCCAAGCCAGGAGAGGCTTGTTACAGCACTTAGACTATCCTGACTGATCTACAACTTTGAATCTCTGTGACCATTTCTTCTATTTTTCCCAGGAATAAATGAAACCATCCCCAACCAGGTAGTTTTCCATTTCAAATTTGTCATTCCCAGAGACAAGAAAATGCTGCGACCTAAACAGCATTGGTTGAGGACACTTCTTGCTGGAGTCATCTGTGGGCTGCCATGCTTAGGCAGGTGTGTTCCCACTGGATGGCAAAGGATGCAAGCACAACAGCCTGCCAGTCATCAGGGGCTACAGCCGGAGGGGAGACAGGGGCTCTCCGAAGGGCCAACTTAACCAAATGGTTTGGAATGGCGAATAACGGCTGAGTGGGGATATTGTGACCAGGCCATCTGGTTTAAATTTATGCACTGAAAGAAAGGATAAATGTCACCCTTCAAAGCCGTCATCATTTTCTCTTCCACCCCTAGATAATATAGATTCTAACTCCACATTCTTTTTGTTCTCTTTAGGAGTGTTCAGACCAAGAGGGCTCATTATACACGGGGACAAAGGCAGTTTTTTACAAGAAACCCTGAATGGCCAGCTCTGCGAGTCAGTCGGTATTGCTGGGAATGGTTGTTCAGTTACCACGTACTGGAAATGAAACCTCATATGCTAACAGTAATATGGACATAACAAGCACTTTGGATCTGTGTGGCATCAACATATGGGACAAGGATTTGAAAACCTTACGGCTCTACCACACAGCAAGTGGGCAATGATTCTTGGATTTAAAAATAAGAATAATTCAACTGTGTTTTTAAAAGAAAAATAATAGCACAGGGGTGTAAGGGGCAATCATCAACTTGTTTGTGACTTGCTCCTCCTGAGGAGATGCTAGTTGGCATTGGTATCTTTTCCTTTAGTGACTCATTTCTGAGAATGAAGAAGAAACTCAGCTCTTGACAAGAGCCAAGAAGAAATCAGCTGACATTCCTGCTACTTCACATGGACAGAGATCTCTTTCTTGGCCTTGTAGCCACACTCAACAACTGAAGTTACCATATTAGTTTTCATAAAGGAGAAATATCCAGAGTGGGTCACTGTCCTTTCTACTTCTGCTTCCAGTACTTTCTACAATACCCATCATGTAGTAGGTCACTAAGAATATGTCTTTGGTTTCTGGTTAGACCTGAGATTCGTTGTTCCCCAAAGGGTCATAGTTGTGTTCTGATTTGCATTCTTTAAGTTCAAATTTAAAAAAAAAAGGTTTTTTTTTTTTCTCCAGGCTCAAGCTACTCTGCAGGACTTTGAGCTGTAAAGAAACACAAGAATTCCCACACATACGAGTTGACATGTTCCAATATATTTTAAGAAAATATCCAGCTGTACGGAGCAAGCGACATCTAAAAGGGACATTTGGATGGGATGTAGTAAACAGCTTTCGGGAAGAGATGGGGTTATCTTGAATTTATGTCTTGCAAATATTTATTCAAGGTGCTAAAAGGTAGCATCTCTCCCTCTTAAAAGTATTGGCCAAAGAGGATCTAGGACATTACTTTGTAAGTAAATAGTGCCGCGACCTTCTAAACAGCTTTATTAGGCCTGTCACCAACAGCCAAATATTTATATAAGCTCCGTGGGTTGAAAAGGTAGTTTTAAAAGGCTGTTTTAACCACAGTTCTGTAAATGTTTAAGGTAACATCCTGCCTCTTTGAAACCAATCCCACCTAGCCATACTGCTGTATTTATAATAAAAAGGGCCACACGCTCAGAGCGATGCATGATTTCCTGTTGCCCATCCTCGGGCCTCTACGCTTTCATCATAACCAGGAAGACAAGAACTGAGTCCAGAGATCATCCTGTTGGATACCTGGGCAGAAGTCCCTGGAGTTAATCACGGGTGTTAGAATGGGGAAGAAACTCAACCTTCGCAGCATCAGGGGAAGGGGGGCGGGGACGTCAAAAGCAATAGTGTTAGAGAATGTGATCGGACCTTGCTTAGAACACACACATAGAGCTAATAATGGCTAATGTAGTTTTTTTTTTTAATTGACTCGATTTTCTAGAGGAGTGTCTCAGGAGTGGTGGAGCTGGGGCCCTAGGTCTGGAGTGGTTGTTAGACTAAACTGTGTCTTGGCTTTGCAAAGCTCTGATCACCTGCCTGTGGTCAGGCTATTCTCAATATCAGATGATGAAATACTGGCCAGGGCTCTTACGGTTGCAGGTAAAAGAAACCGAACTCTGATGAACTTATACAGTGTGAGCATCTGCTTCTCTGGCAGAGAGAGAGACAGACCATCCATCTTTAGGCCCAGCTGGACTCCCGTGTTCAGCTTTCTTGCCAAACCCTTTTGTTCTCCTTTCCTGTCCTTTATTTTTAGGCAGCTGTAGCTACTGTGGTAGACACAAAAAGCTCCCACACCCTCAGGCTTTTATGGTATGAGCTGAACACACCCCAGACAGACCGAGGCTTGGTCTAGACTCAAATGCATGGCTCTTCTCAGCAACAGTGTGTGGGGTCAGCTAGATTTTACCTCATCAATTAGGAGGAAAGATGTGGTTATCTGGGGGAGGGGAGGGACTCCAAATGAAGTATTTATTAAAAAAAAAACCTTTGTCTAATGAATAGTGGGAAATAATCAACATCCTGTAACGTTAAGCAAGACAAACTTTCAGTTTCTAAACATGATGTTAAGGTATATGTATTTAGTTATTTTCTAGAGACCAGAGACTATCTCTAAAACTCAGTGACATCGTCAAGACCTCAACTACTGCAGAAATGGAGATGGTGTGGGGAGGGGAATGGGAGTGGGGTCAGCGAAGCCATTCATTTGTACACAGGTTTACAAATTATGCATCTCTAAGAATGTACCCCAATCTACCAAATCTGCTAGCATCATTGATTAGCCTGACAATTGTTAAGGACCAGGAGACTTCCCACCTTAGCCCCCTCTCTTCTGAGCTGCTATGCAATACAGGTTTCTGGACCCTGGACCTCCCTGTCATCCTACCTGGGAATGTGGTAACTGCATTTTAATATGCTCACTAGAAGATACTTTATGACCTGGCTTCCACTATAAAACCCATGGATTTTATGGTGAACTATGGGATATACTGTGATACAGTTCCACTAAATATTTGCTTGGTGCTTGGTAGATATTAAATGCTTAAGAAGCAATGAACTCTATTGTGGTTTGAATCCCACATGTTCCTCCCAGGCTCATGGGCCGAGTACTCAGTCCTCAGTTTGTGGTATTATTTTGAAAGCTATTGAATCTTTAGGAAGTGGCGCATAGCTACCAGAAGCAAGCTACTGGGAGATGGGCCTTTGAAGGAACCTGCCCCCAGTTCTTCTCTCACTTCCTGTTCCCGGTCTCTACAAAGCAGGGGCGGAGGGAGGGGGAAGCTGCCATTCCATGCTCAGACAGCCATTATTAATATTAAGCCAAGGTAAGTTCTCTGTTAAGTTATTTCTGTCAGGAATTTTGCCCACTGATAAGGAGATTAACTACCACAGTCCTGAGGATGGCTAGACGATGGCTGGGTTTTTGGAGCACAGAGTGGTGGACTTAATTACTACCTTCAGTTCTTCACCCCTGCATCTACATTCTTGACGTGCTATTGACAGAGAGGATGCCTCTGTCTCTTAGAGATTAGCCATGTGAGTTGCTTTAGACAGTGGACTACGGACAGACACAATAGTGTTCAACCTCAGTGTAGACCTTACCATACCTCTGCATCTCCGTTTGTCCACAGCCCCGACATAAGCTTGCCCTGTGTTGATGCACACTGCACTCTGGACCCAAAGTGAACACATGTGGTGTAAAGGTCCCCAAATATAATGGAACTGGATAGACACACAACTTGAAGCAAAGCTTCTCTCATAAGCCAACCCCACCATCGCTAACAGATTCATAAGAAAAGTGCTTGTCCAGACAGTGTTGGCAAACTCCTTTAATCCCAACACTTGGAAGACAGAGGCAGCTGGATCTCTTGAGAGTTCAAGTCCAACCTGGTCTACAGAGCGAATTCCAGGACAACCAAGGCTACACAAAGAAGTCCTGTCTTGAAAAAAAAAAACACTAATTAACTAACCACATTTTTAAAAAGAAAAATTACTTGTCACTAAATTTGGAAGACAATTTTCCCAATAGCATTGTTGTAGAAATCACCCTCAATTTTGGTTTGCTTGGAGTTCACCCACTGCCTCTACTGAAGAAGGCAATATGGAGAGTAAGAAATTGGAACTTCATTAGGGAAGATGTTTAGGTGATATGTGGTCCTTACTCCATGGAAGGCAAAGGGAGGATAAAATCTGTGTATATGGTTTGTACCATCATCAGCAAGCATAGAGTGCACCCACCCCGTGCCAAGAGCTGAATAGGCACTACCGGAGACTTTCAGTAGGATTCAAACTAGAAGAGCCTTTTGAGTCCCTGGAGGACCAGATCTGAGTCCCACTGCAGACAACATCCGAATGGATTGGGTCAGGCTGGCCAGAGTGCTATAAGCTTATGGTTAAACAATAGGTGCTTAAAGGAAAACCACCTCTCTAGTCTGTCTACCATGCTAATACTTACACCTGGCAATGCCTTTGAAGGACTTCTCGAGGACCCAGAAGTTGGTGGGCTGACCTGCAGCTAATGGTCATCAACAGTCTCTTCTCACTGTAAATGAAATACCTTGTGATTTCAGCTCACAGAGCTAAGGATTCACTCGAGGTGTCAGGTATAATCAAAACCTTATTTCCCAAGCCAAGTGTAAGTGGGGTGTTTCTGTAATCCTAGTACTCCAAGGGCTGAGACTGGATTGTGAGTTTGAGGCTAGCTTGAGCTACACCACACAACCGTACCTCAAAAGAAGAAAAATCTATTTTCTCCTTGATACTGATATGCTTACTTTGTCAGAGAGATGGATCCCTGAGAACAGCCACATATTCTTCAGGGCCAAGAGCAAAATGAAAATTCAAGATCCACTCACAAGTTGTTTAGAATTACAAGATGGCAGCCACATTGCGTTAAAGTGCATACAGGCTCTAGTGGATGGGCCCCAATACCATTGCACAGATATGCCAGAAGCTATCCCTGTTACCACATTAAGGGAGTGCTGACTGCCAAGACTTGCATACGTATGTGTTAAAGAAACAACCAGGGGATCTGGGCAGTGGTGGCGCATGCCTTTAATCCCAGCACTTAGGAGGCAGAGGCAGGCAGATCTCTGAGTTCAAGGCCAGACTGGTCTACAGAGTCAGTTACAGGACAGTCAGAACTATACAGAGAAACCCTGTCTCAAAGCACTGAGACAATGAGTTTGTGTGTGTGTGTGTGTGTGTGTGTGTGTGTGTGTGTGTGTGTGTGTGTGTGTGAGAGAGAGAGAGAGAGAGAGAGAGAGAGAGAGAGAGAGAGAGACCCAGGGAGTCCAGCCCTGGTGTAGAATTCAGAAAATGACCAGTTCCCTCAGGCACTGAGGGGAGGTCAAGTAACGGTCAACCTTGAGAAGAAGGACCTGCTACTTGGAGCCCAGCAACTCTAGGTTGCTGGACCAGTGACCAGGTGGCTAGAGGAGAGACTGAGAACCATTCTTCAGCCCTCAGCATCCTACCAGCTGGTCCTTTCTTCACCATGATTCATAAACCATTCCTGAGAGCACACGCACCCCCAGACATTCCCACCCCCACACAAAGTGCTTTAAACACAGCCCAGACCTGGCTGTAGGTTTGAGGGATCACAGCTGTATTGAGAAGGTTGCACAAGAGGCTTGCTGTGGGTTTTCTGCAGTCACGAGAGGTCTTGCCCTCAAGGGCTCAGGACAGCAAGAAAATTCCTGTACAAACTCACCAAGGCAAACTCACCAAGGTGAGAGATTTGCCCTGAGGCCTCAAATGCTCCAGTGGGCTCCGACCTGGCTTCGGCTACTCATCAAGCAGACATGGAAAATAGGTCCTGCTTGAAGCTGCAGCAAGGGTGGGGCACACCCTCCTGCTGGGGAGTGAAGGGCTGTGACTGGGAGAAGGCTGCCCAGCTCTTCCCCAAAGACTGAAAGCAGCCCTCGTTTTACCATAGAATTATATCCTCTGAAACCAATGCCAACTGGTAATGGGCCATCTCTTTGTCATCTACCTGATGTAGTGGCCTGTGCTTATAATCCCTAACTGTGGCGTTCAAGGCCAACCTGGGTTGTTTAGTGAAACCTTAACTCAAACTCCAGCCCAAGAGAAGAAAAAAAAAAAAAAAAAAGAGTTCAGGTCCCTACTTAAGATCAAGAGAAATGTGCTGAGTTGGTTGCTTCCTATTTTTCTCTTGGAGCAACTAAGAAAGTCCTGCTTCAGGCAATGTGGTATAAATCAGTATTAATGCAACTTATTAGACTCAAACCTTCTAGAATGCCTTCCACTAATTTTAGAATCATATCTATTGATTTCCCTTACAGTGGGTATATTCCAAGAAGAGCAATGGCTAGGTCCATATGGTTGATTTTCACTGGTAATTCTCTGGAGTATCTCCTTGTTGGTTTCCAAACGTAACGTTCCCACCGGCAGGGCACCAAGGTCCCCGTTTCCCACACCCTCCTTAAACCTGGTCTTTCTGGCCCATTGACGGTCCATCTGTTGGTTATGTTTCTGGGAATCCAAGCCAGCTTTTCAGCTGAGTTGTCCTCGCTGAGCTATGCCCTCACCCTTCTTGTGTCTCTCACAAGCCTAGCCTAAATGGTGTAGAGCAATAGCTCTCAGTGCTGTAGATTTGAATTTCCCCGACAACCTGTGATGTTAGCCCCGTCCCGTGCACAGATTGCCCTTCTTATGTCTCCTTTGGCAATATGTCTGATCAGGTTCTTCGCCCATTTTAAAAACAGTTATTCGGAGCTTTACAATTAGGTGGTGTGTCCCTTATATGGTTTGGCTGTTAACCCAGATAAATCATTTGCAGACATTTCCCCCCATCTGCAGACAGCTTTCCCATGTTGTTGACTGTCTCCCATGCCAGGGAGCTTCTGACTTGACGGAGCTTGTTTAATTGGCTTTATTGCTTGGGATTTTGCTATGATGCCCAAAACATTACTTCCTAGACTGATAGGAGGGTTTAGAGTTTTATAATCCCAGGTTTTACATTTTGGCTCTTTAACCCATTTTGAGCTGATGTTATATGCGGTATGAGATAAGAATCCAATCCATCCCACTGTGCCTTGGTGAGGTGCTGAGTTTATTGGACTCAGTGACATATCATTGATGAGGGGTTATTTACAGGTTCCTGGATGACCCCAAAGTAGCCACACCACCAGAAAGTCTCACCCGAGCATGAATAACTGCTTTCCTAAAACCTGCATGGACAGAATGCTCCCTCCAGTTAACCCTGCACTGCACCACCTCTGAGGACCACAGGAACACAAGTAGCTTAGGCAGGATGACCTACAGAGTTACTGTATGTAATTCTGCAAGGAGTGGCTGGAATCTCAGGTGAGGGTCTAGTGACCCTCCCCACTCCCTCCTTCTAGAAAAAAAGGCCTGATGTCAGGTTCTCTTTGGATCAGTCGCAGCTGTTCGGATGAAGATGTGCTTGCTGCCATGCTCAGAAACTGCATTCTATAACTTTGCTCTTTCAAACCAAAACATCCCCCTTGCGATCCATTAAGGCTATGACAGAAAAAAAATGTTATGTGTATATTGATTAGTAATCACTTTTTTTGAACACTTGAAGAAAATACAACTCAAATTAAGGTTCACTGTGCCGGCACTTTCTGCCGGCTTTCAATCCGTGTGTTTACTTAACAGGACCCAGTCACGAGATAAGCATACTCTCTTAGTCACAGAGCCGGGAAAGGCAAGTCAGGACCTCCCTTGAGCAACTCCACTGTCAAAGCGTAGAGGTAAACCTAGCACGGGTGAACTCCCAAGGGGGGTGGAGCTAGCTGTAAGGAAGTTAGCTGTGAAGAATCTAGAGTAGGGAATACTCTGAAGAATAGGTAAATTTTCAAGCAAGACATAAAACCTCACTGAGCCAAGAGGTTCCCTAGGTTGGAGAGACTCAGACTCCCAGATTGGCAGGTACCAGGAGTGATGGTCCTCAGCTACTACGGAGAAATGCTGGAGATGTGGGTTTCCTCCAATTGGATTGCTGCATCTTTCCCACTGTGGGTCCCTTTACAGGACCCAGCTGGGACACTGTGTGCATGAAGTAACAGGTTCAACTTAACAGGTGCCACACACCTGTGGCACTCCAGCAACCACGCAGAGCCCTGTTGGCATCGTTATCCAGCCAAGTCAGACACAGAGCCATGATTTGGTAAGATGCCATCCCAAGCAGGGATCAGTGAAAGATAGAGCCATCTCGCTCCTTTATCCGCAGCTCCCATCTGTTGAGATGTCTATGTGTGCCAGGCTTGGTTCTGAACACACAAGTCATAAACTCCCTTGTGGTGACCTTAAACTGACCCACTCATGACATAACCTATTTCCTGGAATCCTGGGAGACTGATGTTCCCTCCTGCTGTGTCTAGGTCACGGCGGCGGCGTGTTGTGTAAACTAGCATCTGCTGGAGCGAGCCAGCCGTCTCCAAGCTAGAATCAGAGCAGGCTATGGTCCAAGTGTTGGTTCTGAGGTAGGGAATGCAGGTGGTGGTGGATCATTTCCAATGGGATGCTGTACAAGAGGGCCTCCAGGAAGCCAGAGGTGACTACAAGAAGCATTCATGCATTATTGACTCTGGCAGGACCAGCCATAGCTAGTTAGAGGAGGTGCTGTGTCAGTGGGACCTCAGATGGGAAGTCCTCAGGCCCAAAGGCTCCAAGGAACCCAGGGGAACGGCAGCTTTGGGCACACAGCCTAGGGAGGCCCCGATGTTTGAGTGCTATAGTATGGTTTGTAGTCTCCACGTCTTTCCATCTCCACAGTGACATCCCATCCTGACCCTGGAGGGACGGGGATAATGACCTACAAATAAGGAGAATTTATTGAGGAGAGAAGGAGAGAAGGAGAGAAGAAGTGACTGTATGAGAGGAAGGGGAGAACACATTCTCATTGGATGAGAGCTCACAGTTTTAACATGGCACAACAGTCTCTCTCTCTCTCTCTCTCTCTCTCTCTCTCTCTCTCTCACATGCACACGCACACACACAGAGCCATCTTCATGTATTTCAGAAGGATTAGGAACTTCAAAGTGTAGGCTGGTGCTATGTGGATCAAAGACAATGGGGCATTACCATAGCTAAAGGACTCAGTCAGGTCTACCAAGAATGGGAAAAATATCAGGTTACTTCCTAGGTTCTTTGGAGAGAGATCATGTACAATGTCAAAGATTTACCTTTAAAAAGAGAAATATTTAAATTCAACATATTCAGGTTGAAATTGTGGCTTAGTAGTAAAGGCCTTGGCTGGCATGCATGAAAGCCCCACTTACACACCCAACACTGCCAAAAACGGGCAGAGAGCAAATGCGCGGTGAGAACACAGAAGACAGGAAAACGTGTTTGTAGGTTTCCAGACAGATAAGCCGCTGTGGAGAATGCAGGGTAAAGTGTCCACTCTGTGGCAGGGCATCCATTATCCTACTGCCTTCAGTGAACACTTTCTGGGTTCTCCATAATGGTCTTGGAGCCAGTAGGGTTTACAGGTGATATTTTTAAATAATACGCACTTCTACTATTGAGCTGAAATTTCTTATATTCTTGACAAATAAACTTCAATTTGACCACCTTCTCCCCAAAGATCCTGAGCTTCACAGAAACCATATTCTGTGTAAGTGCTGACACTCGTTTTTTAATGAATTTATTTATTTATTTACTTATACTCAATATTTTATCCCCATTTCCATCTACCCTCTGACTGTTCCATATCCCATACCTCCTCCCCACCCCTCGGTCTCCATGAGGATGTCCCCACCCCCATCCCACCAGACCTCTAAACTCCCTGGGGCCTCCAGTCTCTTGAGGGTTAGGTGCATCATCTCTGAATGAACACAGACCCGGCAGTCCTCTGCTGTATATGTGTTGGGGGCCTCATATCAGCTGGTGTATGCTGCCTGGTTGGTGGTCCAGTGTTTGAGAGATCTCGGAGGTCCAGATTAATTGAGACTGCTAGTCCTCCTACAGGGTTGCCTTTCTCCTCAGCTTCTTTCAACCTTCCCTAATTCAACAACAGGGGTCAGCTGTTTTGGTCCATCGGTTGGGTGCAAATATCTGCCTCTGACTCTTTTAGCTGCTTGTTGGGTCTTCCAGAGTGTGGTCATGCTAGGACCCTTCTTGTGAGCGCTCCAGCCTCAGTAATGACACTCATTTTATTAATTGCCTCTCTTCTCTCAGAGTCTATTCTGTATTTTAAGAAAGTGTGGAGTCACAGTTCATGAAGCTGAATCGATGCTGTTGTCTAGAGACAGCATCCTCCACTGGGTGCTGGACTGTCCTTCTCTCTGTTAGCGATCACTTCGAGGATTTTTAATGGTTAGCTCTGAAAATACTTTGTACAGTTTAATTAAATATTAAGCATTTTAAGATTGGCCACACAGCTCCAGAAAAAGAAAAGAAAGGAAAACTTAAAATAGTTGACTAAACGGTGCCTCCAACTCACCAGTATACTAAACGCTGACAATGATTTAAGTCATGCTAAGAGACTTCAGCTGCAGAGACTTAAGCAAGATGGGAGCTGATTTCTCTCATGTAAAAAGTCCAAGTGTGGGCCGGAGAAATGGCTCTGTGGTTAAGAGCATCTTTGTTGTACTTGCAGAGGACCTGGCTTCCATCCCCAACACCCACTCGGCAGCCCACAGCTGTCTGTAATTCCAGTCCCAATCTGTAATTCTGATGCCCTCTTCTGGCTTCTGCAGACACCAGGCACACATGTGGTACATACACAAACATGTAGTACACATAAAATAATAAAAATAAACACCCATACAACATAAAATAATAAAATAAGTTGAAGCAACAACAACAAGATTTAAGTCCCAGGTGAAGCAGATGGTCTTGGGTGGGCAGACGGTTCAAATCTACCAACCCACGCAACCTTGAGATTTGACTTCTATCCTCCTCACATCTGAGCTCAAGAATATTGTTGCATGGCTCTGCTGCCATTGCCCAGTGGCTAGTAGATGAACCAGATGTTGTGGGTGCCACTTGGTTTTACACTCCATTGGTCAAATACAGACACGAGGCTGAACCCAGCTGCACATAAGCCTGGAGACACGATCTCTCACAGATAATCCATGTGCCCGGCTGAAAGACAGGATCTTATTTCTAAGTGAGAATTGGGGGGGCTGGGTATGGAGAATGATCGGATGAGCTTGACAGGAATCCCCCCACCCCCACCCGGACCTTGGTCATGACTGGGATGAACCTGTAACTATGTTTAACATTTACTCCTGTGCGCAAGTATTCTAGGTCATCCAGACATAATCTTCAAAGGGACTTTGCTCAAGGGAAAACCTCCAATATATCTGTAAAAAAAACAAACAAACAAACAAACAAAAAACAACAACAACAAAAAAACCCAACACTGAAGGATAAGACCATTCTTCGGGTATTTCTTTCTTTGTGTGAAATTGTAGCAAAGATAAAGTCTTTCTTGTTTCCTGAGAGGTTTGGGGCAGCCCAGGATGACAAGGCATTGATGAGCCCATTGTGACATAAGTCTGTGGTGATACTCACGGGGGCTCCAAAAAAAAAAAAAAAAAAAAAAAACCGTCTGGGTCTGGCTGGCAAGAAAAGTGATGCCGGGACGGCATGTGACTGTCACGAGGGCTTTGCTGCGTGTCAGTCTCTCCTCGTTTTCATACTTCACATTTAGTCCTGCCCAAAATAAGTGCTCTACAGTTGCCCTTTACCAACGGAGCTCTGGAAGGGGAGGCAGAAACGAAGGGTGACACTGGCTGTAATGCTGAAGAAGTCACAGGCAGGGCTGAGGCTCTTGGCTCCTTAAGCAGCCCACGAATCTGCAATCATCACTTGCCATGCCGGCTCAGTGCGAGCCTGTGAGGTTTCTCCTGGAATAGATATTCCTCCTGTTTTCCCACTCTTTCTTTGTTTCTTTGTTTCTTTCTTTAAGGTTATGTGTACTTGAGGGCAAGTGCCCACAGAAGACAGAGGCATTGGGTGTCCTGGAGCTGGGATGACAGACAGTTGTGAGCCACCTGACATGGGCGTTAGGGACTGAACTTGGGGGCCTCTGGATGAACAGCATAGACTTTAGATCACTAAGCCATTTGTCTCACCCCTTTTTTTGAGACACAGTCTTACTATGTAGCCCTAGTTGACTTTGAACTCATAGAGACCTGCCTGCCTTTGCCTCACTGCAGCTGGGGTTAAAGGTATATACCCAGTGTGTGTGTGTGTGTGTGTGTGTGTGTGTGTGTGTGTGTGTGTGTGTCTGTGTGTGTGTCATGTGTATAGCCTAGGGGTCAGCAGTAGGAACTGTCCCTCAGATGTCAACCACTTTCTTTAAGAAGAAGTCTCTCATTGGCCTGGAACTCACCAGTTGAGCCAGGCTGACCAACCAGCAAGCCCCAAGGACCCTCTTGTCTCTGTCCCCCCAGTGCTGGGATTACAAGCCTGTGCCACCCCATCTTGGCTTTTATTTGAGGGCCCTGGAGCTTGAACTCAGAACCTCATGCTTACATAGAAAGTAAGCAAGCGAGCAGGCAAGTGTTTTACACAGTAAACACTTTATAAACTTAGTTATCTTCCCAGCCCCTGTGTCTCATCTTCGTTGACTTCACTAAGCTCCAGGTGTCCATACTACCTACTCTATGGACCATGAACATAGTATGCACAAGGTAAACACTAGGGCTATTAATGTTTGTGGCAGGAATTGCTATTTTTTCCTGGGTTTCCCCTGGAATAGAATCTTTGATTTTCAGTTGAGCACAACCGTGCCCCTTCACTCCTTCTTAGGGGCTATGGACAGTCACGAAGCTAAGTTCTGGTCAGGAGCTTGTGAATGGAGACTTTATACACAGCTTCCAATTTTCCCCTGAATAAATAGCAGCTATGGTCTTTCCATTCCCAGTCCTTCTCCCTGCTGCCTGGGGAGCAGGGGTGGTGGCGGTGGTGAGTCATTCGGACCATGGGAAGTAGGGTGACACCCAGGGATGGCTGAGGAACAAGATGGAAGAAGCCCGCTATGCTACTCTCTCTAGTAGTTCACCCAAACTGTGGTGCCTTAAGCAACCTTTATAAACCCACTTTCCCTCCTAGTCAGAGGTAAAAACACACCTCTGCAGGCCCCTCCTTGGATTAGGGTCTCTCTGGAGGCTTGATTAAGGTTCCACCTAGAACTTCTGCATCTCTGTGCTTCTGCATCTGGCAGCCTCCAGATCTCTGCTGGCTGTTGGTCCCAGTCATGCATTCGTTGTCACGTGAATGCCACAAGCCATCGCAGAAGACACATCCCCTTACCTGAAACTGACCAGAAACCTCAGTCGTATGGTGTGTGTGTGTGTGGAGGGGGGATCTTATCCAACCCAAAAAAAGAATTGACTATGGGAGCCATGGATGCTAGGAGACCATGGGAGCCATTATAGGATGGTGTACTATAAATCTGCCACTGAGAAACTGCTGTCTCGTGGCTAGACTGTTGATGCTACAACTTTACTATGTAATGGAAATGAAACAACCATCTTTTTGAAATGTTTCTTTATTCTTGAGACTTTCATGCAGAATTTCATATGTCTGAATTTCTAACCCCCATTTTCACCTTCCAACTCTCCCTAAATCCTGGGACTACAGCAACCATTCTCATAACACCCTATCTCTTTCTTAAACGACCCATGAGCTCTAGCTAATGGTGCCCATACGTGCCATCCACTGGAACACGGGGATCTTACCAATGACCACATCTTCCCAACTGATTTCCTGTCTGCTTCTGTCAACTGCCAGGACCCTCTCAGTAGGGGGGGACCCACTAGGAGCCTCTCAGTGGGGGGACCCACTATTTTGAAGCTCAGTTTGCATTTGAGTGCCAACTTGTATTCTAATCAATAGTGCTGAGCTTGTTTCATTCTCTGGAACATTTCCTGTCAGTGAGAGCAATGCAGTAAGCCTTTTCTGGATTGCGGTCCTAGAAAAACCTCTGTTGTGTAGCAGTTTCTTCAGAGATTAAAAGTTCCCATCTCGGAGGAAAGCTTGTTAAGACTCGGGATGTTCAGGGAGAAAAGAGACGACAAACTGTTGTGAGGAGATGAGACCTTCTGCCCTCCAGCAAAGCTCCTTAAGCTTAGGAAGTAAATAACTCAATAACTTCAGGAAGTCACTGAAACTGGCCAGATTCTCCAGGCCTCGCTGTCCCCCAAGTGTGTGTAGGCAGTAAGGATGGCTGAGAGATATTCTCAAACTTGGCTGATTGAAAGAAGCAGAGACAGGCTGAGAAAAGAACTAAGTAAGGGCGAACATTATGTGACATTGCCCAGAAGAAGCAGAGACCCATCTGAGTGGCCTGGAAGAGTTCAGACATACTCAGCCCACCCTGAAAGGACACTGTCCAACCTGCTGCGCTGCCTGCAGGCTGTGCAGGGGGCTCCTGGTTTCCCAGCTTCTGTGAATTGTTGGCTGTGCTGGGGTGGGCTTTGGTGATACATCTTTGAGTCATTTCTGCTCCTGTAGATAATGCCTTACCCATACTCCTATAAGTAACTCACTGCTTATAAATAAAGCTCATCGCTTCGCCAAGTTGGCCTTTGGTGGCATCCTTGCTTTGGCCTGTCGTTGCTTCCCTATCTGGGAGATTTGTTCATGTGTCCCCAAGAATAACGTCACATGGCAACTTCTCTCAGGTCTTCACCTACAGCTTCCTTTCCAGAAACCTCCGGGACTAGTTTGTAAGAATTCTTTGGCCCTACCTAAAGCTACTCTGATCTAAGGTGGTGTGCCTAGTCCTGTCTACAGGAATTTGAAGTCCAGAAGGCAGTCAATATTTCCTGAGGAATGGAGCCATAAGAAACAAGAACTGGGTCTGTATGGGCATTCAAATGTGAGGAAGCCAGCTTGCAAGGGAGAAGAGGGTGAGGTATCTATGCAGAGACAAGCCTGCAGAGGGGGCTCAGTTCCAGGATTCCCGTCCCAGGCCTTCTGAACTGGCTGGGTCCCCACCCCCAGGTATGTGAGATGTGTCTCTGTAGTTCCAGAAATATGTCCTCCTCACATCACCAAAAAGTCTCTGCCTGCTGAAATGGATTTCAGTTCTCGAGACTAAACGATCTCTAACCAGGAAAGGCCTTTACTGTTTGTGAGTTTTCAGTATCCAGACTAGCATTGTCTTAACCAGCTCACAGAGGCTCAGCGTTACCTCAGTCAGCTCACAGAGTCCCACCAGAAAAACAACAAAGTCTTTCTAAAAAACACATAGGGAGGGCTCAAGCAGACCGACTGGGAAAGAACCAGGTAAAGGGGGGGGGGGGGTCACTGCATGACATATGCATGCCTGTGATGTGGGTCACTATTGTATTGGAGGTCAACAAATGGTTCCTTAGTCTTCAGGGATCAAAGGACTCCGGCCTCGCCCAGATCCCATGTGCTTACACGGGGCTGTATTCACCAAGTTATCTTTGTTACTGGGATGATAGGAATTGACCCAGGCCTCTTCCCTGAAGTGGTTTTGCTCTCGTTACTTCTGAATCCCCTAATGGCTCTGGGATTTTGTCCGTCGCCACACTCCTTCTGTGAGCTACTTTCTGTCCAGATTGTTTACTCAGAGAATGCAGGCCAGGGTGCCGGGGATGGTTGTCTTTTTCTTTCAGCAGAATTCTGCACTCCCCTTCTTGAGTCACACTCCACATTCCTTCGATGCTTCCTTTGAGCTGGTGGGGGTGTTTTTTTGCAGCAAAGCCATTGGCTGCATGAGCCCAGGAAGGCTTTGTCCTCAACCTTGTACTAGGAGCTGACCCTCTGGTACAGAGGGGGCGAAGTGAGAAGCGGTAAACAGGAAACCAGCAGGCCTGGCTTGGCCTGGGGATCAGAAAACATCAGATACCGTGCTTGGCCCTGGAGCTGGATCATAACCTTCTGGGGTCACAGTGTCTTCCAGGCTGGTTCGGGGTGTGTTCTCAGCAGTTTTGGATTGTCAGTAACTCAGGAAGAGTCTGTCCTAAGACGCCGACTCAAGAATGTCTCGGTTTCAAAGGTTACTGTGTTAGACAAACAGATCAAGCAGAGAGAGTTCAACAGTGAGAATGGCCAAGGGATGGGCCTGCCCACCACCACCTGTATCAACTGCTGCTTTCTCAGGCCGTCTCACATCTCCAGTTCTCCTGGGCTGGCTGCATTTTCTATAAATTCTCAGCTATAACTGCACTCCTCTTTCAGAGTCAGCATCCCCATAGCAAAAACAAAATGCTTGAAGATAGGTCCTCTCTGCTCACCAGAGTTTATGACCCTAAGTGGCTGACACACAGCAGGAGTTGAACAACTATTTGTTGAATGAATGGATGAGTGAATGTATGAATGTATGAATGAGTAAATGAATGAGTGAATGAATGAATGAATGAATGACTTTCTCTAAGGCTGATTGCAACTCACAGTGAGAATGCTCTCTTCCAGTTGTACCCACCAATTCCTTTCATCTTCAACTATCAGGTCCAAGGGCATGTCTGCAGCCAGACTTTGTAGGAAAGAGCTGAGCTTCCTAGGAAACCAGAAAGGGGCCTTTTGTAAGGAACATGTCAGGGGTGTAATAAGTCACATGGAAGACAAAAGTTGAGAGATGGAATGTTGGGGATGGAAAGGTTTAAGCAGAGAGGGTCATGGGAATATGGCAGAAGCCAGAAGGTATGAGGGAGGACGGGATGCCAAGGGAGGATGGCTGGAGAGCCACATGGAAACTTACTACCCTACAACCCAATTATAAAAATAATTGACGGGATAGTAAAATACACACAACATGGAAGGTTTTGGGGAATACTGGGATTAGAGGATTAAGTAGCCCCAGAGGTTTTAAAAACAACACAGGCTGTTGTTATTGTCCTTGGTCACCCTCTAAAACTACACGGAAAGACCCGATTGCTCAAGGAACTTTGACTGCAGGATATGGAGAAACCAGTGTCAAGCCGGTCAGAATACCTCTTCCTTGCCGGCCAGCTTTCATAGCGCCCAAAGACACCATGAAGACTGCAGGATGGGGGAGAACATCCATGGTCTGGCCCTGCACGCTGCAATCCTGGCCTGTCAGGCACGGTTGGCCACTGGTGCAACAGTGCATGAGTCTTGTAGAGTTACTAACAGCTCTCTGATTGGACCGAGGCCTGCTCCACAGAATGAAGCTTTATGCCTACCTAATTCTATAATCCTCCTCAAAAGCTCAGAGCTGGGGATTTTGCTACACAGTCATGCTGTCAAAACTCCTTCTAGATGTTTGTGTTTATGCCCATTAATCTGGGCTGCTCTCGGTCTTGCTCGGAGAAGGCTTTCTGCACTGGGCAGCAGTCAACGGAGAGATGTGTGTGGCTGCAAGTGCTGAGAATGAGAGGCTGACTGCTCACCCCTATATGTCCCTATGGCAACACCCACTTGTCCCTAAGGGTTCCTAGAGCAACACTCACTCACCCTCACTTAGGCTCGGGAACATCTCAGAGGGAGAACGACTTTAAGAGCCATGGGAAGGGGAGGAATGAAGCACTGTCACACTTACGTGCTCATAACTGTCGGGCTTACCTGCACAAGATCTCCACAAAACCAAGCTGGCCAAAATGCTAGGATCCATGGGTAGGTGAGCTCCAGACTCCACCCCTTCCCGAAGAGCCTTTGGCAGTTGATAGTGGCTGGGGACGATGTGGCTACGGGTGGGATCTGGTGCTTGCACTGTTTGATCCCACACCCATGCATATACAGACAGCAGTAACTGGACTTAGTGGTGGTGGTGAGACCATGAAGCTGGGAGGAGGGTACGTTTTTAGGAAGGATATAGAGAAATTATAGGGAGGAAGTGAGGGAGATATATGATTATATTTAATTGTATATGTGTGTTTATTCTCAAGAATAAAGAATTTTTTTTAAATAGCCAGGCTTTATACATGCAGATCCTTTCTCCACTGCCTCCCATGCTCCCTGGAAGCCTGAGAGTCGGGATCCAGCGCTCTCCCATGCCTGCTCAGTTCTCTTACCTACTATAATTATTTGGAAGGTGAAATGATGTAATCAGACCCGCTGAATTGCCACGTAGCCCCTGATGTTCCTGAGTTGGGTACCTTCTCTTGAGCACCCACACTTCATCGTGCCTCTTTGGAGACTTCAGGTTGTTCCTAACATTCTAGCCATGCTTGCATGGGTAGTGTTTGCCTTTGCAAAGTCCCATTTCAGCTCAGCGCTTTACAAACACAAACTCTGAAGAGCCCTTGTGTGTGTGTGGTGGGGGGAGGGTACTTCTGTGCACAGCACTCAGATGGAGACATGTTACACACAGGAGAGAGCACTGGCTGGAGGAGCAGGAGAGGGAGGACTCTCAGAAGACAGAGCAGCCCTTGATGGGAGGATGGGATATCGGGACACAGAAACACACAGGTTAACGAAAAAAAAAAATTTCAGCACCTCCCATCTCGAGCTGCAGCTTCCTGCTAGAATAAGCTATCTTCTGTGAACCAGAAGCTCCATTCAAAGGCAGCTGGTGGAGGGGCACAAGGCAACCCCAGGCAGCAGAGTTGGCACATGAAGAAAAAGACCTGCCCCTTCCTGGGACAGGGACCCCCAGGAAAGACGTGCGTGATAAACACTGGTGTGTGTCTGCAATCTGGCTTTTATCCCTTCAAAGACTCCTGAGCTGGGGGCAATTAACAGGGCTGGGGCAGCCAAGAAACTGCCCTGTGAGGATAAACAGGCTGACAGGACATTTATACAGCAGCTTCAGCGGAGTCCTGCTTCCCAAGCGCGGAGTAGACCAGAGGAAGCACAGACTACAGGGGGTGCCCATTGTCCTCTATCTGGGATGCAGTTGTTCTGCATGTGCCATCCTGGTTCCATTTAAGGAGAAGCTGGATGAGCCTCTGGGACCTCGGGGTAGCAGTGGACAGAAGCACCATCACACTGTCCCCCACCAGGGACCACCAAAGGCTCTTTTATAGGAAGCAGAAGCCATGGTCAAAATTTCCCCACTCAACTTTATGAAGACATTGTTGACAATCCCCAGCCCTGGGTAACCACTCTTCTCCTCTCTGGTTGTATAGACTCAGCCATTCAGATTATACACACACATGAGATTGTGCAGCATCTGGGCTTCTGCATCTGGCTTATTTCACTTAGCATAATATACCCCAGGCTCATCATGCATCCAGGTTCATCACACAAGTGGCCGTGGTCCTCTCTTCTATTAAAGGCTAAATAATATTTCAGTGTGTGTGTGTGTGTGTGTGTGTGTGTGTGTGTGTGTGTGTGTGTGTGTGTGTGTGTTATTGTCATCTGATGGCAGACATTTGGGGGCTATATCCACATCTTGTCTGTGAATAGTGCTCTAGTGAATATGGGAATACAGATTAACTCCTGGGAGAGAGTAAACCAAAGGCACTTCAAGGAATTGTCTCCCATCTGTTAAAGTGGCTGCTATCAGAAAGACCATCCATGAGCACTGTCCCCCATGAAGCTGTGGAGAAAAGGGAGCCTGCGTGCTGTGGAGAAAAGGGAGCCTGCGTGCACTGTGCTGGAAATGAAAACTAACTGAGCCAACTGGAACACACTAGATTGCCCATGGTCAGGATTCCATGGTGAGCCGGCTGATCCTTCCCGGGGTGCCAGACAGGCAGATCCTGGACCTGGAGAGCTCAGGAGCTGAGAGAACTCATGGTTCTTACCGAGGACCAGAATCTGGCCCTCATGTGATGGTTACAACAGTTCCAGGGGACCCAGCTCCTTCTTCTGGTATCCATGTGTTCCTACATGCGTGTGGTCCACAAAGTCAGTCAGGCGCACATACATGCACACATATAAATTTTGAAGGAAAAAAAAACCCAAAAATGAATAAATCACTATTTTAAGGCAAGCTGACTTGAGGTGCAGCAGTGGCACCCCCATCTACCAACTGTCATAGTTGACAAGTGTCTGACCTGCCTAAGGCTCGCCTTCTCTTCTTTGGTCAGTGTCCCCTTGGTGGGATTCTCTTTAGGATCAACAGCACAAGCACATGCCAAATGCTGTCAGCGAAAGGGGCTGCTGTAGTCATCGCTGAAGCATGAGGCTGGGCATTGTAGAGGCACAGTCCTGTAACGCTGTGCTCAGAAGAATGAAGGAGAAGGATTCAAGTTCAAAGCTACCTTATCTCTACGAGACAGACAGACAGGCAGAAAGAGGGGGGGAGGGAGGAAGAGGAAGAGAAAGAGGAAGAGGAAGAGAATAAGAAAGAGGAAGAGAAAGAGAAGGAGAAAGAGAAAAAGGAGGAAGAGAATGAGAAAGAAAAGGAGAAAGAGAATGAGAAAGAAAAAGAAAATGGAAATGAAATCTATGTTCTGTAGTTCTTTCCCTGTGAAAGGAGGATCGCTCTTTAGAACCCTAGAAGAGCAGGTATTCCAAAGCCACACAGAAGACTTTCCTATTTGACAAGGCTGTAACTCTCCAGGGGTGGATAGCCATGGTTACCACACTGACTGCGGTGATGTCCGAGCTGCACTTGTAGGTCCAGGCCTATTAAAGAGTGTGTGCTGTACACGATGTATTGTAGTTTGATTATATGTAAACAAAGCAGTGTGAAAAAAAAATACAATGAGAAGAATACATTTAGAAGCAAAAAAAAAAAAAAAAAAAAACGGACAGTGACGTGTAGACAGATGAGCACAAGTAGAGAGAGGCAGGTGAGCCGAGACCCCCAAGTGAGTCAGCACTGTTCACACATGGCTATTTCGATATCCTCACAGCCTCTCCCCCACCCCCACTTCCATTCATCTACCCAGAGCCTTTGTTCTGTAATCTCCATGCCAAATCCCATCTCCTTTCAGAAGTCTCTGTGGACCACTTGACCTCTCTGCAGTGGAACCCACTTGGGACTCTAAGGTATCACGGCCCACACCATAGCTTCTCAAATGATGCCTGTGACCTCTTATGTTCTTTTGATTTATTGTTTAAACTGCTGAGCTTATGTATTTGTAGTTACGTTAAGCTTCTGAGAAGTGTGACGCATGTTCCCTGTATCTTTGAGCATATGACGTGTGATGGCTATCTCTTTGGTGTAGAACACAGGCTTGTCTCTTATCACCACAAATCCCTGGTCCGTTGCTGTCAGATGCTTCTTGATGGGGTCAGACCATCCGCTGTGCTTTGCTGTAGGTTTCTGCTGTGTATATGTGTGTGTACTGTGTGTACTCTGTGTGTGTGTGTGTGTGTGTGTGTGTGTGTGTATATACTCTGTGTATGTGTGTGTGTGTGTGTGTGTACTGTGTGCGTGTACTCTGTGTGTGTGTACTGTATATGGGTGTTTCTGCCTTCTCCCTTGTGTACTTCAGTAATGGATTTCCATGAGTATTTAAAGACGCTCAGACTTGAGAGACCTGCATGCTAGCTTGAGTGCAGTAGAATTTCAAACACTTGTTCCAGTTCTTTCTATGCATGAACGAGCTAGTTCTAAGTCCCAGCTGAGTGTAGGCCCTGGAATGGAAGGTGCTTGGGAAGTGCTCTAAGACAACAGCGAGTGAAGCCAGCACGCCCCACTATCCTAAGCCCTCTCATTCCTGTTTGTTTGGTTTTGGTTTTCCCAGAAGCCCACTGGCGTCCAATAGCTCATCTCCCAGAAAAGGGGTGACATTTATACCACATCCCCTCCTGAGAACAGAGGAGTTATCTGGGGACTGGGGATGTGCCCCATACACTCTGATATCTCAGATAGCAGTCTTAGCTCACTGTGTTAGGAATCAGCTGCACAGAGCCGCGGTCGCTGCCTTGGAGTCTGAACTGAGGCTGAAAGCTGGCAGGACAGTTCCAAGTATCCTCTTCCTGTTTGAGAGAGTTGCTGGCAGGTTTCTGAAAACCTGCACCTTATTTATGTCTTTAATCCTGGGCTCCCTGCCACTAAGCATTTCAGAACCAGAGCAGTCCTGTTTAGTATTAGGCCCTTCCCACCCCCGCCACCACCCCAGTGAACAGAGGGTGGGCGAGCAGAGATGGGCTCCATCGTGGTTGGTGCTTGCCAGGGAAACAGGGGCTGGGATGACCACGGGGACGAGCCCTTGGGAAGCAGGGAGGGGCATCGTGTTTTCTGGTTTTTTTCTGATGTTTAATCCAAGACAGAGATGGGTTTTTGAATAGGAATTTAAAAAGAGAGGAACATTTAGGAGAAAGCGCCCTTTCCCCCAAAACAATCTTCTCGGCCTTGTTTCTCCTTCTAGTTGGTAATTTAAGGCTGGATGCATGGTCGACGTTACCATCCCAGACTGATTTCATGCCATCGGGGTGTATTTCTTTAGAGAAGTAAATCGTTGGGAGGACAGAAGCGAAGAACAAGGGCCTTGGGGACCAACGTCAGGGATTATTGGAGAGAGTTTACAACAGCCAGGGGAAGGGTGACTGAGGCAGGTCTGAATTAAAGGGGGGGGGTGAGTCCTCCAGAAACACCAACAAGTTGGGAGGCCAGTGTAGATTCATTAGTTTTGGTCTAATTGCATGAAAATCTTGTCATTGCCCTCAAGGCAGATAGTACACAATACACACATGGTACATACGTTACACACAGTGTATACACAATACACACAGTACACACAGAGTATACACACATACCATATACACACAGTACACACACAGCATATACACATACCATACACACATACAGTACACACAGTGTACACACAATACACACAGTACACACAGAGTATTCACACATACCATATACACACAGTACACACACACCATATACACATACCATACACACATACACAGTATTTGATGTGTAGTGAGTGACCTGTAGCCACAGCCTAAACAAATAATAAATAAGTGAACTGAAATTAGAAATGACTTTGGATTGAGCTGTTCAAATAGCAGTGGGGTAGCATTGTTACCACAACAGTGAAACAACAGGGGCACACGGTAATAACTGGCCCACTGACCTATAATTGGATGTTTTATGCGACATATTTCTTATCCCACAGAGAATGCTTGATTTTTTTTTCTTTTTCTCATGCCAGGGTGGAATCCAGAGCCTCAAGGACTAGGCAAGTGCTCTACCACTGACCCACACCACCAGCCCTAAAGAATCTTCTTAAATGTCAACATACAGCTGGGCAGTGGTGGCGCATGCCTTTAATCCCAGCACTTGGGAGGCAGAGATAGGCAAATTTCTGAGTTCGAGGCCAGCCTGGTCTACAGAGTGAGTTCTAGGACAGCCAGGGATATACAGAGAAACCCTGTCTCGAAAAACAAACAAACAAACAAACAAAAAACCCCAAAAAGTCAACATACTTCCCATTTTCCTGAAGCAACTGTGGTTAGAGAGCCTCCATCAGTACGTGGGCTTGTAGACCAGACGACTGAGATCCAAGTTCTAATGGCAAACACATATACTCTGCCCAGAGCCATCTCTCAATCACATTCCTCCAGACCACTGCTCACTACTGCCCAAGTTTTGTGAATAGCTTGGCGACCAACTCTTGATTTCTATCCATGAAGTAGAGTTTATGAGAGTAGCGCCTACAAACGGTCAGTGTTTCCGAAAGCATTTCTATGTTTGGGAGAGGAGGAGAGCAACCAGCCTGGTGGTGCACACTGCCTTCTGGGGAAGACCGGCTTTGTGCGGCACCAATACAAACAGCTCCCGTACTTGTCAGCTAGCTGAGCGTTCACACCACTTCTTAGGCTTTCGTTGTTTACCCAGAGGTGAGAGCCTGTGATAAGGCCTCGTTGATGAGCTTTGTGTGACTGGCGGTGGACATGTGCTATCGACACTGTTTACCATTTACTGAGTGCCAATGGGGCTCATTAGGTGACTGTCAAAGATACTCATTCAAATGGAGAAGCAGAGAGGGGACAGTTCTATTTAAGGAAAATAGAAATAGGTCAGAAGTTAAATAGGAAAGTCTCTTGGCATTTCAACACCCAAGAAACAACTGAGCTCAGGGATGACTTTCAAGGCTTAAAGTCTTTATCCAGGTCAGCTCTTACTAACATTCTTATATGACAGCCCACATTTTCATTGTCAACTTGGGGATTAAGAGACGCCAAGAAGTTGGTGCTAGTAGGGATTCACTGAAGGAGGTAGAGGAAGGAAGATCATGAGTTCTAAGCTAGCCTGGGCCACACGCTTTTATACCTGGCATGATTCCATCCTGAGTCTGTTCTGAGGAGAAGTAGGCAGATCTCTCAGTCCGGCTTCTCTCACGCTGAAGTGCACACCTTCTCATCAAGGAAAGCTCAGTGGACACGGACATGAGCCATCTTAGGCCTCGGAACTATCTTTCTGGTTGTGAACTAAAGGCAGACAAAGATTATCATTTTAAGGTGAATGATAATTAAGATGAGCACCAGTTAGCATTATGAATGATCAGTTTAGGGGCAGGGGCAAAAGATTACACATCATAGAGGCAGAAGCAATGGACTCTGAAGGCCGTCAAACTAAAGTCACACTGGCAAATGCTGAAAATGTCTGTACAACCAGCAGTTTCTCTTGGGGCCTTTGAGATCACACCACCTGTGGTCTTAAGGTTGAAGTGTAGTTCAGGGCCTGTGCACATTGGAGGACAGCACCTAGTAGCTGTAGAGGAAGATGCAGAGTCAGAAGATAAAAAACGAGGAGGATGTAAAACTCTTAGGCATGTCTGAGAAGCGATCTGCTCCTGGAGATGGTAACTAGGTTGTACAGGAAAAAAAGTAAAACATGATGATGATGGTGGTGGTGGTGGTGATGATGGTGGTGGTGGTGGTGGTGGTGGTGATGGTTTTGATGAGGAGGAAATTGAAGAAAATATTCCAGTGAAAAAATCTGTATGATATACCCCAACCAAAAATGCACAAAAATCAAACCAAAATGGAAAAGACTTAAAGCCATCAACATCAAGATCAAAAAGTAAAGAATCCTTCAAAAACAAAAAACAAACAAACAAACAAACACCCCAAAACTCCTAAAACACCATAAGGATCTAGTTCCATAGAAGACATTAAGACAAAAATGCAAGCAAGTATAGAAACAGTCCATAAAGAGCACTGTCAATAATCCAGACTGAAGTCTTCTCTTTTCATCTCCTTCTCCTTTCCTGATTGGCCACCCTTCCCCACTTACACATTCGGTTCGATCTCTTGGTTTTTTTCTAAAGCATTTTTCTTCACTCTTGTGGTGCAGAGGACATTACTGCTTTTTAGTAGTTTTGCATGTACCTCATCTCTTTGACCTTGTTTTAATGTCCTTGTATTCTTAGCTGCTCAATAAAATTTTGAGTGAACGAGAGAGAGGGGGGGGGAGAGAGAGAGAGGGAGAAGAGAGAGGGAAGGGAAGGGAAGGGAAGGGAAGGGAAGGGGGAAGGGAAAAAATGCCAAGATGCCAAGAGGTTTAGTGAAGTAAACCCTAGGTGTACCTGTAAGCACACTTCCAGAAAGAATTAACTAAGAGGGGGGAAGGAGCCAAACTTGCGTGCAAGCATCCTGTGAGCAGGGCATTATGAATGATCAGTTTAGGGGCAGGGGCAAAAGATTACACATCATAGAGGCAGAAGCAATGGGCTCTGATTATAAAAGTGGGGAACGGGGAGAGAGCTGATCTGAGCAACAGTCTCACCCTTCCTGGCCTGCTGTGTAATGTGAGCTGAGCTGCTCTGCTGTGCCTTCCCTGCATCATGGACTGAAGTCTCTGAAACCTAAGCCCAAATAAACCGTGATGACCGCAATGCAAATTTCAGTCTTGTACAACCAAGCGTTTGAGAACATTTTTGTACCTCTTCCTTCTGCTGTAGCGTCTGCCATAGTCAACCACACACGGCCACTCGAACACAAAGGCTGGGATTCTTTGGGTCTAGTGGTGCACTCTGCAGCATTGGAACTGGGGTTTGAGGTGGTCACACTTTAAGGATTTCTCGGCTAAACAGAGCTAATTAACTTGGTTGAACTAAGTTACTGCCTCTTCATTTTTCTCATCACTGTGAGAAACCTGTCAAGAATCTCAATCAAGGATGGCTGTATTTTCCCTCACAGTTCAGAAGAATACAGGCTCAGCAGCAGGAGAATCCTGGTCTACGGCGCCTACCAAAAGAAGAGCTAAGAAGCAAAAGCACTTCTCTGGCTTCTCCTCTTCCCCTTTTAAATCAGTTCAGGACCCCAGTCCATTGATTAACATCTGATCCGTTCAGGGTGAGTCTTGGGTTAAAATTCTCAGAAAAATCACACGAAGACACACCCGGAGATGTGTCTCCTAGGTGGTTCCAAATCCACTCATGTTAATCATGCTTTAGCGACTATTCCTGGAGAACACTTCCTGGTGCGTGTTTTCTTATTTCTTTTTCAACTTTTTTATTGATTCTTTGTGAATTTCGCATCACACACCCCAATCCCACTCATCTCTCTCTCCGTTCATATCCACCCTCTGCCCTTGCAACCTCCCTCCCAAAAGAAAATTATGTATATATATAAATTAATAAAACCCATCTTGCTGTGGAAGTTGCAGTGTGTCATGGTGTAGCCCACAGCATAACCTTTTGCCCAAACAGTTTTACTTACAAAGGGTCATTGCAGTGAGTCACTGGTCTGGATTGAGACCTCTAACTTCTGCTTCACTGTCAATACTGGATCCTCCCAGAGACTCCTCTCAGAAATCCTGTTGTTCCCCTGTGTCATGGAGATCCTTCAGCTGTGGATCTGCAGGACCAGCCCCTTCACATGCTGTAACAGTTCATAGATGGGGTGGATGCTGGGGTGGGACAACTCAGAGCCCTGGATCTGGGCCTAGGTGGAAGCTAGTTTGGTCAAGGCTCTGGCTCTCCTGCTTTGCCCAGGCATGGTGCAGGGCCAGCTCTCCTGCTTTCACACCCTTGGACTAACTCTCCTCTGCCCATACCACCACTTCTACTATGCCGCCAGGGTGAGGTGGGGGTCAGGAGGGAAGGGAAGGGGGAGGGGGAATGCATCTCTCTCAAGCCCAAGCCACCTAATGGCAGACAAAAAGCAAGGTCTGCTCCCATGTGCTCACACTCTCTGGGGCTGGCTCACCTGAACCTCCACCGCCAGGGCTAGCTCTACTGTGCTGCCCAGACCAGGTCTGGGTCCTATTCTCCCAATGCTGCAGCTGGTGAGGGGTGGAGCCAACTCTCCCACCAAAGGCGAGGGGGGAAAGCCAGCTCAGCACAGTGCCCAGCCATCCACATGACCTAAAGCAGCAAGCTAGACAAAGGACATTAAATGGCCTTTGGTGGTAATATGGCCTTGGACATCATCAATGCATATCTCCGTGCTATAGAACCATGAACCCTGGACACAGCAGCATGGGCCCCAGACGTTAACACAGATCACAACTGCCGCAGGACCACAGACTCAGACATAGCCTTCAGCAGCAGACAGGGCCAGGACATCATCATGACCTCAGGTGGCAGCACAGGCCTCTCAGATCAGTTTGTCCTCCAACATTAGTACAGTCCCCAGACATCAACATGGTCTCAGGCAGCACCCAGACCACTGATACTGTATGGTCTTTGGTGGCAACACAGACCACAGACCTTAGCGCAGACCCAGGCTACAATAGCAACCCAGACATGGCCCTTGGCAGCAGCCAGGCCAGAATCCCTCCATGGCCTGCGGTGGTTGTGCAGGCTCCTCATGTATATCTGTTCTTCACTGCTGCTGTGTCTCCACAGGGGAGGAAGGCTTTGAGTCCCCTCCCATCTCTCCACTGCATGCTCCCTCTTTCTCATCTCTCCATTGCATATTCAAAGGGCCAGTTGCTTCTTCTCTTCAAGGGAGCCGAATCCGAGGTACAACTCTGGCTGCAGACTGTACTCCCACTTATAGTGCAGGTTCTAAGGGACACCACTTGGGCTCTTTGCCCAGGTCTTCACTCCATTTCTCCTGAGAGTAATCTTTCGGTTAATCACACACCGTCAAATCTACTCACGGATTTGAGTGGTCCTCTATTTTTAAGATACTCAACCTATCTGAATCAGAGATAAGACTATAAGAAAGCAAGCTAAGCAAGCCAGGGGAAGCAAGCCAGTAAGCAGCACTCCTCTGTGGCCTCTGCATCAGCTCCTGCCTCCAGTTTCCTGCGCTGTGTGAGTTCCAGCCCTGACTTCCTTTGGTGATGAACAGCGATGTGGAAGTCTAAGCTGAATAAACCCTTTCTTCCCCAACTTGCTTCATGGTCATGATGTTTTGTGCAGGAATAGAAAACCTGACTAAGACAATTACCAAGCAAACAAAACATTGTCAAGGTAGGATTCCATGCTGAGCACCTGAGAGACTTTCTGGAATTCAAGTTCTCAAAGAATGTTCCTCTGTGTACTCTTCTCCAAGGGGTGTCTTGGCAAACCAGGAAAGTAAATCAAGAGAGGGGTACATTTGAACAGAAGGAGAAATGCCAAGAAGAGGTAAGGGTACAGGGGAAATGATGAGGGAGATGCCAAAGTCCAGCAAGGATGGGACCATGGGGTCAGGCTCAGGGCTCTCCACAAGCCGGAAAAACCGAGACACCCAATGTCAGGCAAGATACAGACAGACAGTTAGAGAAAGAGTTTAAGAACATGATAGTTTCCAGGCAGTGGTGGCATACACCCTTAATCCCAGCACTTGGGAGGCAGGTGGGTCTCAGTGAATTCAAGATGAGTCTGGTCTACAAGTAAGAAGGACAATCAGGCTACACAGAGAAACCCTGTCTCGAAAAAAAACAAAAAGCAAACCAAACATGATAGTGATGTTGGGCAGTCCTGTGACCTCCCTGGTATCAGTTTCCACAGGTACATAGGAAGAATAGTTGTTATTTTCTCATAGATTTTTCCTAAGGGTTAAAAGAGTTAATACAGCTCACAAAACACAAAACTACACAGCATGGAGTGAGCCTGTGCTGGGCTATTTCAGCCTGGCTGAGAAAAACTTAAATCTACCATATGTGGGAGTGGCTTGCCATATGTGGGAGTGGCTTGCCATATGTGGGTATGGCTTCTCATGCAGATGGCTCAGCCTGTGGGCAATTTTTTTTTTGTCTGCTCCTTTAAGTTTTGTATTTAAAATATAATTTTGAGTTTTAGAGGAACGCATACATATTTGCCTGTTTCCACTCGGATTTTATCAAACTCACATTTTTTTCCATCCTTTTAAAACTGACTTCAGTCTTCCCTCCACAACTCCCTTCCTTCCTTCCTTCCTTCCTTCCTTCCTTCCTTCCTTCTTTCCTTCCTTCCTTCCTTTCTCTGTCCCTCCCTTTCTTCCTTCCCTCCCTCCCTTCCTCCCTTCTTCCTTCCTTCCTTCCTTCCTTCCTTCCTTCCTTCCTTCCTTCCTTCCTTTCTCTGTCCCTCCCTTTCTTCCTTCCCTCCCTCCCTTCCTTCTTTCCCCATCACTCTAGTTTGATGGCTTTTCATGGCCAAAGAAGGCCCTACTCCCAGGATTCACACACATCTCATTAGAAGACACACTTGGAAGAACAGGAAACACCACAAAATGGTTTACACATTCATGGAACTAATTGCAGTTTGTTTGTTTGTTTGTTTGTTTGTTTGTTTGTTTGAAACTGGAAAGTCACACAATACATTCTGGTCACAGATCCCTTCCCTCCTCCTTCTTCTCCCGAATCCACCCACATCCCCACCCACTCAAGTCTACTCCTCCTTTGTCCCTTTAGAAAGCAAACAGGCAAAAAAAAATGCACAAGAAACACACACAGAGGCACATGTTAGACAAACAGAAAAGGGCTCGCCTTCCAACAGAGGGACAGTGAATTAAATTAAAAGATACATCAGGGAGTAAAAACAGTGACATAAAAATATGTGGTTAGAGTACAAGACGTTCTGGAAGAAACCTAAATATTTCAGTGAACCTTGAAGCAAAGTTTAAGGTGTGTGTGTGTGAGAGAGAGAGAGGTGGTCTCTTCTCTCAGTCTGTCCTCATCCCCCTGCATTTCTTGGGACTTCTAACATGCTCCAAAACAGCCAACATGGCAAAACTTGGTCTCCTGGGAGCTGGTGGGATCTGGCTTCTAAGCTGAGCGCTGGCTTCTGGGGGAGACCCAAGCCCTGCCTTTTCACACGGGATGATGGCCCCTGCCTCGGCGCCATCTGCTTGTGTGTTCCAGGCGGGAAGGCCAGCCAAGCCCGCACTTGGAGTAAATCTGGAGAAATTTACGCTGACACTTGGTTCCACATCTGGAAGTGCTGAGGGGCAGCTACAAACGGCCTCAACCTTGTGGTCATTCCCTTCTCCAAAAGAGGTTCCACACACCTTGCAGGCAAATACTTGTCTTTACAGATGCCTGGTGAACGTTCAAAACCCTCGTACTCAAAGCTGAGTGGACTTAAACGTTCAGGCCACAGAGTTAAATTTTTCAGGCTATCACTTGGAAAACTCCAAATCTGGGCGGGTCTGCTATGTGTGACATTGTAGCCGTAAGAAGCTGTACTTCAAATAATGCCCCTTGGATTAAATACACCATTTAAAATGTTTTGGTTTGGTTTTGTTTTTTTCACCAAAGCCTTCTTTTAGGAACTGATTAAATCTACAGTTAGGTGCCACAACTTAGCCCTTTCTGAGGAGAAATTATTAAACTCTTTTACGAAAAGAAATTTAAAAAATTCTTCATAAAGTTGGAAAATCAGTGGAAAATGGGGTAAATTAAAAGAAGTTTTCTTTGATCCCAGCACTCAGGAGGCAGAGGCAGGCAGATTTCTGAGTTCGAGGCCAGCCTGGTCTACAAAATGAGTTCCAGGACAGTCAGGGCTATACAGAGAAACCCTGTCTTGAAACAAACAAACAAACAAACAAAAACAAAAAAAAAGTTTTCATGATTCTATTTCACATAAAAGAAACAGATCAACTAAAGGAAAGAAAAATAATCTACTTTATGATTTAGAGAATTTTATCTATATAGTTTTCTTTTCTTTAAAATTTCTAAGAGGAAATTGTGGTTTTATTTATTTGTTTTTTGTTTTGTTTTGTTTGGGGGGTAGGTTTTTTTTTATTTATTTGTTTTTGGCCCTGACCTAACATAGAGGAAAAGCAATAGGATGAGACTATTTTACTGTAAAGCATGTTGCAGATAGGAAGAGTGTACAAGTTGAGAGCGCTAACAGACCACATGAGGAGGGACGGTCATAAAACTGTATCGAGTTGGGGATCTCTGCACAGGGTCTGCACAGGTTCAAGCCAGACACCATCCCAACGCTGACATGAGTCCCATCCCTATGAAGAAGTTACCTGCAAGTGACATCTGCTTTCACAGGAAAACTTCACTCTCTCCAAGGGAGTCTCACTGGCTGTGTTAGCCACACTTCAGGGCAGGCCATGCCCAGCCGTAGATTGCCAACACAAAACCAACTCAATGGTATTTTTGTACACTTTGTGACTCATCCCATTTTGTTTGGGTATAGTTTTGGCTTACTGGTCTTTTGCTTGTATATAGAATTATATTCTGATTTTGTATTTTTATGGGTTTCATGTGTGTGCATGTGTGTGTGTGTCCTTGTCTATGTATTTCTTGTGGGTTTTTTTTCTTTGTTATTTTTTTTAACTCTGGCTTATTTTGGTTTTGTTGTTGTTGTTTTCTTGCTTGTTTGTTTTCCGGATAGAAAGAAAAATAGCTTGAAGTTGAGGAGGTAGGGAGTTAGGGAGGGTCTGGGAGAAGTCAGAGGAAGGGACATTGTGATCAGAGTATATTGTATGAAAAAATATTTTCGATACAAATATAGACATACTTTTTTTTCAAAAACCTGTATTGTGTTGGGGACTTTGTCAGGTAGATTTTCCGCTGCTCTAGTTAAAAAACAAAGAAGTGCCACACCCACAGAAGACCTGCCCATCTGCCTCTGTTAACAACAGTTGCCCCCTAGCACCGTGTTGTAAAGCCCAGAGACACACAGTGAAGTTGACTGTTTTTAAAGCACTTCATCTACCTATAAACGTCCATTCAAAGGCGCTCTACCACATCTCCTCCCCAGCCCTGTGTTTCAAGGTTATGATTTATAGGGTCAGCTGCAGCCTCTGCTCTACCAAAGCCATTTCTGCATGGATTCTCAGCCCTGATCCCAAGCTCAGCAGTGCCCCACAGGCCTCTGCACAAATGATTGCTCATGGAGAGTCTGACTCTGCTGGGAACTCAAGTGTGTGTGGGTGGGTGGGGGGTGCCAGTGTGAGTGTATGTGTATGTATGGGAGTGGAGATGGGGATGGTGTATTGTATGTGTGCATGTGTGTGGTGTGCATATATATATATAGTGTATGGTGTGTATGTGTGTCTATGTGGGGGTGGAGATGGGGTGGTGTATTGTATGTGTGCACATGTGTGATGTGTGTGGTATGTATATCTATCTATCTATCTATCTATCTATCTATCTATCTATCTATCTGTCTGTCTATATATGTGTGTGTGTTTGTGTGTGTGGTGTGTGTGTGTGTGTGTGTGTGTGTGTGTGTGTACTGAATTGACTTACTCTTGCAGCTGTTTTTCTTTTCTAGAACACATAGTGTGCTTTGTGACTGAGCATGATACAAGGAGTGTTCCTCTTTGTCTCCCTGAGCCTGTAAGACAGACTGATGCTTCAGACAAACCCAGCCCCCACTCGCCATCCACAGGAGAAGCCAGTAGGGGGTTGATTCACCATGGCAGATGAAATCAGACCACCCCTGAGCAGAGAGCATGTGGGTATAGGGGTCACAGGATCCCTATCAGATGTGGACATCTAGGCCTCCTGTTCTGGATATGCAGTACATGCAGGCTTTGAAAATCTGCTCGTGCTAAGTAAGTGTGTGTGACCCATGGTAAGTAAAAACACCATAAAACCTGAACTCCTGACTCGGTGCCTTCCTGTGGCATCTCCTTAGGCCCTGAGTCACTTCATCAAAGAGGTCGTGTAGCCTGCAGTTTTGAAACACACCCTGGAGCCCCCTTTCTGGATCCGTGTCCCTCTGTCTTCCCACTTCCCAGCTGGGTAACTTCTAATGAATTACTTAGCTTCTCTGTAAAGGGGAGATGTGGATTGTACCTACAACGTGAGATTGCCAGGACAGTCTACATTTGCTAAGTACTTAATTAAACCAGTTAGTTCCTGTGGAATAAAAGTAGGGAGATATTTGCAGCATTTGTACACACACACTCTCTCTCTCTCTCTCTCTCTCTCTCTCTCTCTCTCTCTCACTCTCTCTCTCTCTCTCTCTCTCTCTTCTGTTCTCTCTCTCTCTCTTACACACACACACACACATATACACACACACACTCAAAATCAATATGTCGAAAGCAGGAAGCACCCATTCTGTGGGAAGAGCCCTCTTGGGAGTCAGGTTCTGTCTTCTGGCTTTAACCACCCTGCGTTCATCTGGTTGTTTTAGCGTTTGTGTGTTTGTTGGTTGGTTTTTACAGTCTCAGGACTGGTAACTTAGGCTGCCTTCAAACTCACTCTCCTCTTACCTCGGCCTCCTATTCACTTAGAGTCATTGAAACCCTCCCTGGCTCACAAATTTATAGCAGATGTTAGATTTTTTTTTTCTGATGTGAATGGCAGGTGTTTTAATTTTCCCGAGGTTATAGATATCTTTTATCATTTGTTGGCCACCCATCCTATCCATGTGGGATCCAAAGTGGGTAGAAACTGAGGTGATTGGCAAGAATGTCTCGACAATAAAACATTTCAGGAAAGTCTTCCAGGCCTGGCCTGTGGCCCATTAATACCCATCGGCAAAGGAAAATTCTCTCACGCTTTCCCCCCAAAGCCCCATGAAGCAGGACAAATGGATCCTGAGCTGTTTGCTGGTTTGCTGTTTCTACAGAGCCATTTGAGAGGTATGTGTTAAGCCTTTTTCTGTATCGTCGTTTTGTCTGTTAAAAAAAATGATCACTTAATGAGCAAGTAAGATGGCTCAGTGGGTAAAGCACCTGTCCCCAGACATACATGGTGGATGGAGAGACCCAGTTCTCATAAGCTGCCCTCTGCCCTCCACACACATGCCACGGTCTGTGTCTCTCTGTCTGTCTGTCTCTCTGTCTGTCTCTCTCTCATACACACACAGTCACACACACACACACACACACACACACAGAAATGTAATTTTAAGTTTACTTTTTAAAGTGTGTTACACCATTTGTGATTTTCAGATATTCAAGGTCTGTCCTACAAATGTTCTGTGAACAGTAATTTCTGAGAAGGATCAGAAACGACTGATAGACTGACTGGTTAGAACTGTATTGATGTGGTGGTTGGAATGTTGCAGATCCTCATTATAACTTATCTTACGTCAGCTTTATCCCCCTAATAGACATTCCTTGCCCATCTCTGTGTCTGGAACTACCATCCTGTGAACAGATAACAACCTTTGAACTCAAACTGAGCAGACCGCCAGCTTGCACAAGCCAGCAACTAAGGATGCCGTGAGATAGCATCTAAGGGGTACTGAGATCCCCCCTGCCCCCGAACCACCTGCCTCTGTGATGTTTCCACCGAAGAATGTTTTCAGTTTCTTTGTTTATAACTCTCTTTGTTCTGTTATTATAAAACTTCAGGAGAATGTGGAATCTGGGCTAACTGAGTTCCATAGTTCCCAGGCTATGGTTACTCAAATTTGGCTCCAGCATAAAACTATTCTTTTATTCCCTTTGAGGTAAGAACTGCGTTGTTTTGCACCAACAGTTTCTCCTTAGCATATATAAGTCATCTCTCTAACGACAAGTTTAAGACCTCAACTGTTCCTTCAAGACCTACTTAAAATATTGAGCAAGTTACTGTCCATTGGGGCTTGCTAGCTCAGGGGTGCTGCGTGCTTCTACAAACACAGAACTGTTCCCGGGCTGCTGCTGCTGCACTACTCTGCACAGTTCCTCGGAGAGCTTCCAAAATCCTGGGGCCAAGACCCTAGGAACTGTCCATCTGTGGACACTTATGAAAATCACAACGTGGGGGCTCCCATGGTCTCCTTCTCCCAGGAGTGCTCATGGCCACACAGACACCAATATCCTCCTAAAACAGCTTACAGCCAGGTCCTTGTTGGAGGGTACCCACAAATAAACTCGGGTACAACACTGTCTGTGCTCACGTTGTATAACTTGCACCCATGTGTTACAGATGTGGACCTGGTGGGAGGGGGTTGCTGAGGACGTTCCTTAGAAGCTGTGGGACTACAGACCACTGGGGACATTCCTCAAAAGGGCCCTAGCCCCCTCCCTTCCCTTCTACCCTTATCAGGTAAGTGGCTTGACTCCACCACATCCTCTGCACAGGCTCAGGAGCAGCTGGACCAATCTATCCCAGCGCAAAGCATCCTCAAGTGTTAGCTGATTATCTCAGGCACAGTTCCATATGAAAGAATAGTACAACTTCCAAGCCAACTGGACTCGAGCTAATGTGTCTATCTCCCCATTCTCTCATCCCCACCAAATCCTCCTTCCATCTCCCTGAGCTGACACAAGGAATCCTGCTTCTTTGTCCCGTGTGCTGTGGTGTCCAAGAGTGACTCTTGCAGTGGCAGAATACTATTAAGCCCTGGGAAAGAATGTAATGGTGCCATTTCTGACACGTGGATGAACCCGAGGGGGTGTGATGCTAACTGAAATTAAGCCAGTTGCGGAAGACTAAATGTTGCACGTACAGAAGGAATCTGACCAGGGCAATCCATGGATGCAGAGTTGAGTGGTGTTTGCTGAGAGCTTCAGGAAGGAGAAATGGGGAGATGCTGCTCAACAGAGAGAAAGTCTGCGTTGTGCAGAAGGAGGACGTTCTGGAGATTTACTATTAAATATGCGTACTCAAAGGTAATGCTGTATGGTGTAGTTAAAGACGTGGAGAGAGGTGAATCCCGTGTTATGTGTTTTCATAACAACAAACAGAAACGTGGGGGAGTTCTCAGAGGTGGTGGGTACATGCATCTTTGCCTTCATTGTGATGATGAAGGTATAGACAGTTGTCCAAGTTCACACACACTCACACAGACACTGACACACACACACACACACACACACACACACACACACAAACACTACTTATTTCCGTGGTCACTGTATCAGTCAGGATTCTCTAGAGTAACAGAATTTATACAATGAATCTCTCTGTATAGAAAGGGAATTTATTAGAATGATTTATAGGCTATGGTCCAGCCAGTTTGACTATGGCTGCCTCTGAACTAAAAGTCCAAGAATCTAGTAGTCCATGCTCAGTCCATGAGGCTGGAGTCTCAGCTGGTCTTCAGTATACACCAGCATGTGGAAGTAGGCTCTAGTGATAGCCAAAAAATGGGCCTGCTAGCAAGTAGTCAGCAAGCAAGCACAAAGCAAAAGCTTCCCTCTTCTGAGTCCTTATAAAGGCTTCCAGGGAAACCCATGGCCCATTGTAGAGGTGTCTGCCTTCCTCAAAGATCCAATTAGAAGTAGATCTTCCCACTTCAAATTAAGCAAAAATCCCTCACAGGTGTGTCCCTCCATTGGGGGGTTCTAGTTCATTCCAGAGGTTGTCAAGTTGACAACCAAGAATAGCCATCACAGTCACCTTCCCAAAACAAGTGACTGGTGTAAGATCACCTAGCTCCAGGTCTAATTAAGAATCCAGCCATTTTCAGGCGGCCTCAGTAGCTCTCATTTCTCTCTAATGAAAACTCTGCTTCCATTAGAATGCACTGTCAGGGCTCTGCAAGACCTGACCTTGCCCTTGCTCGGCTTCTCCTGCAACTTGTGCTGAGCAGCCTTAGCTTGGTCCTCTGTAGTTAGCTATCCAGAGCCCACACCACTCTTACATCAACCCCTTCTCTGACTAAATCCTTCCTATGGGATACGTAGACATCTAGGCTTCCAGGAAGCCCCCTTGGCTCTTCCAGGATGCTGCATTGTCTAGCCCTTGTTTGTCTTTTCTTAGCAATTCTATGATTTCCCAGAGCTCCCTGCTGGACTATGGAGCAAACCCTTGGGAGCAGACACTCCCTTTATTGGTTAACCTCGATCTCCTGCCCCAGAACCTTCAAGGTGTCGCACACTTGTTGGGTGAATGGGCCAGTTGGCGGCCATCCTCATTCTCATTATGTGTAGCAGCAGGATCCCATTGCCAGAGCCCCAAACCCCAATTCTTGTGCCTCCGACTCTCTAATGGATGCGCTATCACAACTGCAGTATCATTTTCTTTGCTGCTAAGACAGTATAGCCAACAAGATGCTACTGAGGGACAGAGAGTGAATTATAGACCATCGGTTGAGGGGATAAAGCCTTCATGGTGGGAGGCCCTGGCAGCAGGAGTGAGGGGCAGCTGGTCACATTGTGTTGTAGTCAGGAAGCAGAGAGCATAGGAGCTGGTGGGGCCAGACTACAGAATCCCAGTTCTGTTCCCAGTGGTCCACTTCCTTCAGCAAAGCTTCACCTCTGCACAAACTCAGATGGCACCAGCAGTTGGAGACCAAGCATTGAGCATTTCCCACCATAGCAATCTTACCACAGGGTCTGTCAAATTATCTCTCTCACTCTATGAGTATGTTCTGAGGAGGGGATCCCTCCGAGTGACAGTGAATCCAGAATGGCCTCACACAGCCTGCCCCTGTTGACCAGAGACCTGGATGTGACTCTATCTTTTATCCCCTTCTGAGTTTATGCCTGACTCTTCAGGCTGAGAACAACAAGGACAGAGTCAGAGAGGAAAGGGGACAGTGGGAGAGATGGTTCAATACAAATATAGTGACATATATGAACAAAATACCACAATTAAATAATCAGTTGGTATTTGACATTTTAATTTAAAAATTCCTTTAAAAAAAAAACAGCTCAACCAAGGCCTCAATATATCCTTACTTGCAAACTGGCTTCCAATTTCATAAATTCTTCATGCTTGGGCCTTTGAGAACAAGGTGTCCTTGATAGTTCTTAGTCTCATAGCATAATAAAAGAGAGACAAAAGAGAACACTTGGGAAGCTGAGGCAGGAGGATTATGAGGTTGAGGCCAGCCTGGACTCCATGCGAGACACTGTCCCTAAACAAAACACATGAAAGAAATACATATCTATCCACCCTCAGGCTTAACCACATGAGTGTTTCCACTGTGCTTTTACAAACCGAACTGAAATCTGACCCCTGCTACCAGATTCATATTCTAATAAAATAGCAAGGAGGGATTTCCCTAGAGCCATAGTGAATCAGCAGCATGTGTCAGACAGGACTGAGCTGCACCACCCTTCCTGACTGGAAAGCAAAGATGCAGACCAAGATTGTTCTTGGCTGCAGAAGGAGATGACTGGGTAGTTAACCGAGAAAAGCACCCGGAGGAGACAAAGCGCTTGAGATCAGGCGGTCTGCACTCCTAGGGGTCGGATAGGAGACTATGTCACCCCCGTGAAGACATGATACTGGTATTACTCAGATATTTCCAGGATCTGGGCTTTGTGGCGAAATGTGCTGACCTCGTTATAGAACACTGCCCTGAGAGAGAGCATTCCTTGGCATAATGAAGCTTTGAGTCATATTAAGGACGGGATCTCTCCATGACCTCTGCAACTCCTCCATTATGGAATTAGGAACTTTCACAGCACAGAGGGTGATTCAGGAATGAGACCCTCTATCCAGAACTACAGAGTGCTCGGTGACCACAGGCTTACCCTTTTTGTTTCTCAAGGCTATCCCAAACCCAGGAAAATGAACTATGTTTTACAACCACACACTGTCCAGCTGTCAAAACTCACTCTCTGGGTTGAAGATGTGGTTCAGCGGTTAAGAGCACTGACTGCTCTTCCAAAGGTCCTGAGTTCAATTCCCAGCAACCACACGGTGACACACAACCATCTGTAATGGGATCTGATGCCCTCTTCTGGGGTGTCCGAAGAGAGGAACAGTGTACTCGCATACATAAAATAATCTAAACAAAACAAGACAAAACACCTCAATCCATGCTCTCTGTGCCATAGACTACAAACTTGGGGGTATTGAGGAACAAGATATAGGAATGGCTCGTAGGAAATGCTTGCCCACGTGGTATAGAATTATTAGTCTATCAGTCTTAATAATGAGTAAGTGGGAAGGCCCCATCCTGGGTCCCAAGCTGGTGGCCCAGGTTGCTTTCCTAAATCACTTTAATCCCCTAAGGGTAGATTAGATTATGGACTTTTACAGCAGTGAGGGTGACTCGGGATGGGACTGTAAAGGACCCTCTGGTCCCCTAAGGAGTGATGGCACAGAACACATAGAAGATAGTGTGAGAGGGTTCATTTCTCTCTGATTCCTGGCTGCATATGTAACGTAGTCATCAAAGGCTTCATAACTTGGCTGTCATGTCTTCCCTGCTATGATGGTCTGTAAAACCCAAAAACACCAGCCAAATAAACTCCCCCTTCCTTAACTTCCTTCCGTGGGATATTAGGTCACAACAATGGAAAGGTAGTTACCACACCGAGGAGGGGACTCCAGTTTCTGTCTGTCTTCTCAAGCTGCAGAGCCTCCAAGGAAGGCAAATTGCTCATCTGTCACTTCTACATCCTTGTAGTTAATTACGTGTGGACTAAGTCTCTCTCTCTCTCTCTCTCTCTCTCTCTCTCTCTCTCTCTCTCTCTCTCTCTCTCTCTCTCTCTCCCTCCCTCCCTCCCTCCCTCTCTTCCTCCCTTCCCTAGGATAGAAGAGCTCAATGAAACCCCATTCACAAGTAGACAAAAACTTTATTAAAGAGTCTTCAGTAGTTATTAAGGTGCAGCAACCATAGGATCTTGCTCAGCAGACAAAGGCACTTAGTACCAAGACAGATGTCCTAAGTTGGATTCCCCTAACCCACATAATGAAAAGAGATAACTTCCACAAGTTGGCCTCTGACCTACACACACATTGTGCCATGTGAACATGTGTGTTCACTAAGTACATTATTCATATACTAAATAAATAATCTTAAAGTTATTTATTTTAGTTGACAGCACTCTGTGTACCTATTACACACAGCATGCTGTTTTGAAGTCTATATAAATAATCCAATGGCTGCATTGAGACATTTGCTCTATGCACCGAGGGCTTAAAGTTTGTTCTCTTAATGCTTTTCACAAACCTTGTGTTAGTCATATTTCCATTACTATAACAAAGCAAATAATTGAGATGAATCTACACAGAGAAGTTTGCTTCGGTCGATAGTTTTGGGGATTGGTCCTTGGTTGCTCAGTGCACACACTCACAAGGATTTGTTATCTGTTTTCTTAGTAATTGACAGTGACTAGAATTTAGTTTTAACTTGCATCCCTCTATTGACTGTGGAGCTGAATTTTTCCATGTGTTTATTAATCATGTGTCTCTTCTTCTGAGGGTTATCTGTTCATTTTAGAGCCTACTCATTGATTGGGTTGTTGATTTTCTGATATATAAAATTTTCTCTATCAGATACATAACTAGCAAAGATTTTTTTTCTATTCTGTAGCCTGTTTCTTTGCTCAATTTATAGTTTCCTTTTCTGTGCAAGAGCATGAGCTGTGGATTCCATTTTGCAGTTGCTGTCATTAATTCCTGAGAAACTCAAGTCCTCTGCATAAATCTATAGTCTGTGAATGGCTTTATGTTGAAATGTCTCCCTCTTTGACCAGCAGGTTTGGGCGTTACATTATAGCATTTGATCTGTGTGGAGTGGATGTTTTGTTAGAGGTGGGGATCTAGCTTCACTCTTCTGCTTGTGGACATTCAGTTTTCCCAGCATGATGTATAGAAATGGCTGTCTTGCATTTTCAACAATTGGTGCTGGCACAACTGGTTGTTATCGTGTAGAAGAATGCGAATCGATCCATACTTATCTCCTTGTACTAAGGTCAAATCTAAGTGGATCAAGGAACTTCACATAAAACCAGAGACACTGAAACTTATAGAGGAGAAAGTGGGGAAAAGCCTTGAAGATATGGGCACAGGGGAAAAATTCCTGAACAGAACAGCAATGGCTTGTACTGTAAGATCGAGAATCGACAAATGGGACCTAATGAAACTCCAAAGTTTCTGCAAGGCAAAAGACACCGTCAATAAGACAAAAAGACCACCAACAGATTGGGAAAGGATCTTTACCTATCCTAAATCAGATAGGGGACTAATATCCAACATATATAAAGAACTCAAGAAGGTGGACTTCAGAAAATCAAATAACCCCATTAAAAAATGGGGCTCAGAACTGAACAAAGAATTCTCACCTGAGGAATACCGAATGGCAGAGAAGCACTTGAAAAAATGTTCAACATCCTTAATCATCAGGGAAATGCAAATCAAAACAACCCTGAGATTCCACCTCACACCAGTCAGAATGGCTAAGATCAAAAATTCAGGTGACAGCAGATGCTGGCGAGGATGTGGAGAAAGAGGAACACTCCTCCATTGTTGGTGGGAGTGCAGGCTTGTACAACCACTCTGGAAATCAGTCTGGCGGTTCCTCAGAAAACTGGACATAGTACTACCGGAGGATCCAGCAATACCTCTCCTGGGCATATATCCAGAAGATGCCCCAACAGGTAAGAAGGACACATGCTCCACTATGTTCATAGCAGCCTTATTTATAATAGCCAGAAGCTGGAAAGAACCTAGATGCCCCTCAACAGAGGAATGGATACAGAAAATGTGGTACATCTACACAATGGAGTACTACTCAGCTATTAAAAAGAATGAATTTATGAAATTCCTAGCCAAATGGATGGACCTGGAGGGCATCATCCTGAGTGAGGTAACACATTCACAAAGAAACTCACACAATATGTATTCACTGATAAGTGGATATTAGCCCCAAACCTAGGATACCCAAGATATAAGATATAATTTGCTAAACACATGAAACTCAAGGAGAATGAAGACTGAAGTGTGGACACTATGCCCCTCCTTAGATTTGGGAACAAAACACCCATGGAAGGAGTTACAGAGACGGAGTTTGGAGCTGAGATGAAAGGATGGACCATGTAGAGACTGACATAGCCAGGGATCCACCCCATAATCAGCATCCAAACGCTGACACCATTGCATACACTAGCAAGATTTTATTGAAAGGACGCAGATGTAGCTGTCTCTTGTGAGACTATGCCGGGGCCCAGCAAACACAGAAGTGGATGCTCACAGTCAGCTAATGGATGGATCATAGGGCTCCCAATGGAGGAGCTAGAGAAAGTAGCCAAGGAGCTAAAGGGATCTGCAACCCTATAGGTGGAACAACATTATGAGCTAACCAGTACCCCGGAGCTCTTGACTCTAGCTGCATATATATCAAAAGATGGCCTAGTCGGCCATCACTGGAAAGAGAGGCCCATTGGACTTGCAAACTTTATATGCCCCAGTACAGGGGAATACCAGGGCCAAAAAGGGGGAGTGGGTGGGCAGGGGAGTGGGGGTGGGTGGATATGGGGGACTTTTGGTATAGCATTGGAAATGTAAATGAGTTAAATACCTAATAAAAAATGGAAAAAAAAAAACGTTAAAAATAAAAAAAAAAAAAAAAAAAGAAATGGCTGTCTTTTCTTCGGTCTGTAGTTTTGACATCCTTGTCAAATGTCAGGTGGTATGGCTGGATGTCTCATCTATATCTGGATTCTCTTTGACTCCATTGATCTCCATGTCTGATTTTTGTGCCAGTTCACACCGTTTTGGTTACTATGACTCTGTGATATAACTTAGTCAGGTATGGTGATGCCTCCGGCATTATTCTATATACACAGAGTTGTTGGGTAATGAGATCTTTTGTGATTCCACATGAACTTCAGGACTAACTTTGCTATTTCTATGGAGAGAAGCATTGAAATTTTAATGGCGACTTCACTAAATCTGTAGATTGCTTTTAATAAGATACCCATTTTTTTAAACATTAATTCTTCCAACCCCTGAGCATGAGCGGTCTTTCCATCTTCTAGTGTCTTCTTCAATTTCTTTCTTCCATGTTTTAAAGTTTTTATTACAGAGATCTTTCAGTTATTTAATTGGAGGTTTGTGTCCCGGCTTCCTACTCAATGTGTTTGTTATTGATATGTAGGAAATATATTTTATATCCCAGCCGTTTGCTGGAAGTGTTGATTGAATCAACAGTTTCGTGCATGTGTACGCGCATGTGTGCATGTGTGCATTGGGCTGGGGGGGGGGGGCGGGGAGTATACTGTGGAGACCAGAACAGCATTGGATCTCCTGGAGTTGGAGCTGTGGGCAGTTGCAAGCCCCCTGACCTGGGTGTTGGAGGACACGCTTGCTCTCTGCAGCAACAGTGCTCTCACCATGAGCAGCTCTCCTGTTCCTAGCAGCATCTTTAGAGTTACTGTTGTGCATAATCCTACTTGCAAATAATGACTGTTTGACTGACTTATTTCTGCCCCTCTCATTTCCTTCTTTTGTCTACAAAAGAAGCAATGGGTAAGACTTCAAGCGCTGTATTGAATAACAGTGGACAAAGTGGTTTTAGTAGAAATACTTTGAATTTTTTTCTCATTGAAGATGATGGCTAGCTATTGGTTTGTCATATTTAGCCTTTATTACATTGAGATGCATTTCTTTTATTTCCAGTTTCTTGGGGGTGGGGATTTTATCATGAATGGATATAGGATTTGGAAAATGACTTTTTTTTTTTCTGTATCCGCTGAGATGATCCTTAAATCATTTATGTAGTATAGTACATTTTTTGATTTATAATTGTCAGTCCATCCCTTCATCTCTGAAATGAGGCTAATTTGATTATACAGAACTTCATTATCTGGATGGCTGAATAGAATTCTATTATGTGTGTGAGAGAGACAGTGACATACAGAAACAGAGAGAGACAGACAGACAGACAGACAGAGACAGAACATCAGCACAGAAACTCGTCTTCTGTCCCTCTAGGATGAGCGCCATCCATTGTACCATCTCTACTATTTGGTTACCCACCTTGGGTAGAGAATTTGTTTTGTTCATGAAATGGTTGCTGCTATGAAGGCAGCTAGACCATATTCAGTTCTTGACCCCTGGCCCACTTCGAGAAAGGGATGTGATACCATGTGCTAGCTATATCTCTGGATGACAACGCTTTATCCACCCAACACAGAGCATATCTCCGCAGCCCTGGGCATCCTCCTGGCAACCACCATTGCAGCCCAGAGTCTCCTATGCTCTCTATCACACTGGGAATGCTCAGTCTCTCTCTCTCTCTCTCTCTCTCTCTCTCTCTCTCTCTCTCTCTCTCTCTCTCTCACCAGACAGATGTCAACACACTCTCAGCTGACTCTTCTTTTCCCACCCGTGTCAGGAACAAGTTTTCATGTGAAGTACTCTTATCCGAGCCACCAGCTACCTTTCAACACATGGCTTTACCTGGGGCCCAGAACAAGGTGTTGCATGGGCATATTGTTTTCTTTCTATTCCTGGAGTTTGGTTATAGGTCTCTCATGTGGTCACGCTTGGGAAAGTAACCCACTCAGCTACAAAAGGTTCAGAACTTGGTAAGAATTGAGCCTACCACCAGACCTCCTGGCAGATGCGATCATAGAACTATATACAATGTACTATAGAACTATATACAATGTATCTGTTGCTTGCAGCCAAAGCACTCAGACCGATACACATTGAGACACACTGAGGCACATCACCTCACAATGGAAACTGAGATCCCAGAGGCCAGCATCCAGAAGTGCCTAGCTCTTTCTACCAGGGAAATAGCGGTGAAAACACCATTAAGAACTGGCAATCACTTTAGGGTGGATCTGATTCCAAACAAACTTGCCTGTCTCTTGCATCTATGCTTGGCGCTGTGGCGATGGGAAAGACCAATTGCAACAATGTATGCATCACCTTGCAGCGAGCTCTGCCCCTGGATTCCCAGGCTGCAGGCAATGGGCTGGGAAGGAGCAGCTGAGGCAATACAAAATAAGAAGGCAAACAGAAAGCTGCTGGAAGTCACATGTCTGAGGTCCCGGTGTCTCCTTGTGGCTTATGACTCATTTGACGTACTGTAGGTCACCCTTGCCTCATTTATTCCACAGGAAACTAGAAATGGCAGCCAGAGGGCTATAGGAAAGCACCTTCCCATGCCATCTTTATAGACTACATCCTCTTGTGTCTACTTGCAGGCGTAGCTGGCATACTACAAACCCATTCTGAAGTCAGAATGGAAGTTTTCCAAGTTTTCAGTGTGTCTCATATTCTGGCCTTAGAAGACACAGAACATGTGAGTGTTATCTGGAGATCAGAGTATGGTGTGTGTGTGTGTGTGTGTGTGTGTGTTGTGTGCACATGCGCACGCACATGAGATCGCATTTATATAATTTAACCTGGCCTGAAACTCACTATGGAGCCAAAGGCTAGCCTTGGTCTTAAACTTATGACAATCCTCCTGCCTCAACTTCTCTAGTACTGGAATGACAAGCATAGGCCCCCATACTCGCTTCAAACTTTCTTTAATAGGCATTTAGGGAGATGTCTCAGCAGTTAAGAATAGATGCTTCTCTTTCAGAGTTCAGCTCCCAGCACCTGGAAGACAGTCACAGCTGCCTGTAACTCCAGCTCCAGTGGCTTTGGCGCCCTCTCCTGGCCTCTGTGGGCACCTTCACTCATGTGTGCAAACCCACACAGAGATACAAACACATTCAATACACATAGTTAAAATCAATCTTTTAAAGATATTCGGGAATGCCCAGATCCAGGGGCTGCATTTGAATATTGAAAGGTCAATGGATCTTTGGAAATAAAGGTAAAAAGGCTTTCCTAAAATGTTCATATTTTTTAATGACAGCTTTAAAATCAACAAGTGACTTCAAGAGTGTTTTCACTTAATGGAAGGTCTCACTGCATGCTGGCCTCCAGCAGAGCCACAAGCACTTACTGAAGACGTTTGACAATTCCAGCATTGAGCTAAGCACTTAATGGCATCTCTTATAAACATCACAGAGACCCTGTTAGGTTAGTTTTGGCCAGCCCATTGTAGTAACAAAATGGTGGTTTTTTTTCTTAGAGCTTCAAAGAATTTAGATTATATAATTCACCAAAAAAATGAGCACAGCAAGCTAGGGTTGAAAGAAACAACAGTTCGACTGTTGGGATGAATTGCAACTGTGAACAATACAGTGGCCACAGCAGATCGTGTGGCGGGGACAGTGGACACAGGGCTGTTCTCCTTTGAAGGAGGCCAGCATCTTTTCAGTCCCCGTCACTGTGAGGGAGTAAAGACCCAGCAACCTCAGAGCTCCAGTTTTCTATTTATTGTTTTCTTCAGAAGACAGAAGGAATTTGAACTTTTATGTGAAACTGAGATCTTATTGTTAAACACTGGCAACCGCTACAAAGTTGTCCCTTTCTCTACAGCCAAACAAAATACAGCTGTGAGCTGGACTCTGCCCATAGGACGCCTGTTTGCAAACTCTGTCCCCTGACCTGGGGAAACTGGGGAACCATTTCAGACTCTTCTGCTCTCTTAAAGAAACATGGCTCCTTCGAGTAGGCTCCAGGGGGCTTTAAATTATCATTAATGGTCCAGGACTAGGCCTTTGCTACTGCCCACCCACTGGCCCTCAGAAATAAAATGGCCATCACTTTATTCCTGGTGACGTCGGGGTGGAACTTGTGAGATCATTAGTCTGTGAGACTTGAGGAAGCTCTGTAGACCTCGAGGCGCTAAGGAAGAACAAGGAGGGGGGAGGAAAGAGGGGGAGGAGGGAGAGGAGGGAGAGATAAGACAACAGGAGTCCCTGCTGAGCACTGCCCACCCTCTAGGTCCCCTTGGGCCCCCCCATCTCTGGCTCTTATCTGTTTTAACCATTCAGACCCCTGGAGGCCAGCACTCTGAGCCCCAGCCCACCATTCTTCATTTCTGATTTCTCTCCTCAGAGGAGATAAGGAGGTCCCAGGGCCTCTCAGTGTGTTTTACATCAAAGGCCACTGAAGGGTCCTGACAGGCTGGATGTCAGTGCTATAAACAAACCATTAATCACGCTGCCATTTCATGGACATGCTCGTCCCAGAGGGCATGAACTTTCTCCAGGGCACTAATATAAACCACATCTCTACCCCACCCCACCCCCGCCCCCAGTCCCCAACCAATGGAGGAGGCAGGGTGGGATGTCTGACTCAACCATTTGTAAATAGCCAATTAAAAGAGAGATGGTTGAAATGAATGAAACAGAGTCCCAGCTTCTGGGGACCGTGTAGAGTGTTCCCGCCCCTTCTGTAGGCACCACCTTTACATCAGGTACCAAAAGGGAAACCACGGGGACTCAACAGGATGCTGATGACTTGGGTACCGCACCCTTTTGGCAAGCCTCCATAGTCTGGGTTGTAAGCATTGGAGCCCATGGAAAAGCCTTTCCAGAACAGGGTCTCTCCTGAACTTGTGAGATGATGCTAGGGTCTCCCAACCAGTGGTTCTAACTTGGCCAATATGAGCCACTGGAGCCCAAGTCTTTGGTGTAGAGCCATCTGTCCGCTGAGCTTCTGCTATGAGCAATCTCCAAGCTCAGTCAAAAGGCTAGAGATGTCCTTGTCCTTACGGCTCTTCCTTCCTGTTGGGAAAGGCAACCCACTAAATAACCGAATTCAGGTATCAATAAAGCCATAAAAAAAAAAACATGGAAAGGGCAGTGGTGGTAGGGACAATAGTTTGAATTGGAAGAAAAGAGCTATTCAGTGGCTCAGCCAGTAGCCATGATACTGGAGTGCAAAGTGGGGTGCTTAGCAAAGAAGGAATGGTGCCTATGTGTGGAGGACCCTGTGACCCCCACCTGGGGGAGTGAGCTCATCTAATGAGATATCTTAGAAATGATACCTCACCCACCCAACCCCACCCACCCCCGCCAAAGACCAAACTCTGCAGACTATTGCCCTTGTTCTTGATTGCTTAGTAGAACCTGCTGCTGCTGGCCTAGTGCTGAAGACACTGTACACATTAGTCACTGGACAAGGGGAACTCACATTGGCACCAACAGGGAAGACTCATCCCTGCTGGCCAGCTCTCATAGTTCTGGGAGGACTGTTCAGGTCATAGGGGAAAGAAGTCATCAGTAGTGTCCCCACCACGAATGCCATGAACCACAATAATGGGTATGGCAAGATATGCCCATGGGTACGAATAGTGACATCTATGTTATAATGACAACCAATCAGTTCCTTATTTGATTTAAGGCCCAATCCAGGAAAACAAACACAGGCCTGGTACTTTAATCTGGCCAAGAACCTATCTAGGGTAGCTGAGGTCACAGGCCTCAGAGGCTGAACCTGCTATGTTTATTCTGCTAAATGGACAGAGAATCAAACTTCCCTCAAAATTTGCATCTTCCTGCTCAGGGGCAGTGTAGCCCTCAGACCTCATAAGAAAAGTGTCTGTGCAGTGCACGGCAGGTAAAGCAGAGATTCACAAGTGGCCAAAGTGCAGACAATAGTGTGCCGTGCTCAGCCACAAATGGAACATCTCTACCACCCATACTCTCATCTGGAAGACTACCATGGAAGCTGGCAAGAGCCAGAGACTGGAGAGTGCCCAACCAAAGCGGTGCCTCCTGGACATGGTAGGACCACTACACTCATGACTTATAGCACCGGTGTGTATCTGCACATGACCTGCACACAGAATTCTCACAAGCCCCTTCCATCGCTGAGAAACTGTGGATAATAATGGTTCGTAGGAGAGAAAGAGTCTCTTTCTCTCAGTTGGCTTGACTGACTGATTGATGATTGATTGATTGATTGATTGATTGGTTGATTGATTGATTGATTGATCTATTGATTGGTAGGCTGACTGGTTGATGAATTGATTGACTGGCTTGAGACAGGGTCTCACCATGGAGCCTACCATGGCCACATGTTGTGTAAACAGTATTGGCCACTCATTGTGTAAACCAATCTGGCCTTGAACTCATAGATATCCACCTACTTCTGCCTCCTAACTGCAGGAAATAAAGGTGTGCACCTCCATACCTGGATTTAGTTTCCCTTAAAGGTAGATCACATTCCAATGGATGGAACAAACTATACTCAGTAGGCTATCTTATTTTAAGAGCACATGAAGTTGGGGGGACTTAAGAGCACATGGAAGTGGGGGAGGATCGAGTTAGGACTAGGAGTGAGATAGTTATAATCATACAGTGTGTGAAATTCCCAAATCATCAATAAAGCTATTTTTAAAGATCACAATTCAGTCATAAATGAGACATCTGTATCATACTCCACTCTAGTAGCTCAGGCTCGGGGAACATTGTAGGAGTGGAGGCAGAAAGACTATAAAAGCCCAAGGTCAGAGAGGATCACAGTGGAGCAGCGTCTTCTCCACAGGAGCTGACCACTGCACGAATGAACTCGCGCTGTGAGCTGCCTACATAAGATCTGCGCAGGTCAATGAGGTCACCATTCAGGCATGGAGATGGGAGGAGCTGGTGGGCCCCACCATTAGCTGGTAAAAGATCATTAAAAAAAAGATCTTTATTCAAAGACTGCACACAAACCAAGAAACCCGGTCGCTGAAGTCCAAGCAACAAGGCAGGAAGCAGGGCAGCTAAAGTGGGCAGGTTTCTCAGAGGGTCTGAGCAGTAGAAAATACACCGCGTGCTTGGGTTGTGTCAGGGAAGGAACTCAGATTCTCCTCCATTGAGTGACTGGGAACTGGTCCAGGGCTGAGATCCCTTACTGGACTTCCAGGCAGAAGAACAAAGTACCGTCCCCAGGTCAGACTTGGGGAGGTCAGAGAGATGTGGAAGAGGACATTGTACCTTCTAGATCCTCTGCTTAGAAGGCACCTCTCTAACTGGGCCGTGTGGTGCAGACCTGAAATACCAGCCCTCTGGAGGCAGTGCTGAGAGAATTACGATGAGTTTGAGGTTCAGCCTGGGTGGTACAGTAAGTTCCAAACCAGGAAAAGATACAACCTTGTATCTTTAGTAAGACCTTGTCTAAAATGACACCGGAAACAAAGGTTAGATGGAGTTAGCCAGTAAATTATAGTTTAGTACGAAGACTAATCTGCTTTCCTAAGTAGACTATAGGCAGAGGCCTGTAGATGTTGATGATGTCATTGTCACAATTCTGATCTAGATCCTTTTCTCTCACTAATTATCTATCATTGAACTGATGTATTACCAGTTAAGTGTCATCTTTGTCTTGGACAAAACAAAGAGAGCATGTGCCTTCTTCACGTGATTGCGAGTTCAAATCTTCATGATATCTTCACAAGGCCTTGACTCCTTTCTCTCCCTGTGAGGCCTTAGCTGAGGATGTCCCTCAGAGTCACTTCCTCATTACCCAGCCTCCTCCCCATCACCTCTCCAAGATAGGTCCTTCAGAGTGTTCCACTGTCAGACTTCATGTCCCCTTGGATTGTTCAACTGTCTATTGTCTGGCTTCCCAGATATCAGTTATAATAATCCGTTCAGAAAGTTATCGGTACTAACAGAGATGTATCTCTGGTTCCCTGCTGCATCTTCATCGCTAGGATGCCACCTCACATATGGCAGAATCTGAATGGGGAAGGATCTCACCTACAGAAAGATTCATGTCATGGTTTGACTTTTAACACATGTGCTGGACCCTTAAAAGCTTGCTGGGAAGCTGATAGCTTTGAGAAGTGATTGGATAAGGAAAATTCTAACTTCATCAATGCTGTGGTAACCAAGGGATAAGCTCATAGCTGAGTGGACTAGTAGGAGGCAGCGGTGACTGGATTTATGCATCTGATATGTATATCTTATCTCCAACCCATCCTCTTGCTTGCTTCCCAGCTGCCACAAAGTGTCGGCTCTCTTCTGTCCTGCCTTTCTACCACGATACTCTTCCTCACCATACCAAGGCCCAAAAGTAACGGGACCAAGACACTGTGGGGTGAAACCTCAAAAACAGTGAGCCCAAATCCACCCAGGACCCATCAATCTCTCCCTGATGTTTTGTTGTAGTGATGGTTAAGTAACCCAAAAGCGAAGAGCTTAGCTTCCCATGAGGCTCAGTCAGCCAAGTGCATCTCTAAAGATGTTGCTTGATGTGGTCCCAGCACTGACTCCCCCATTTCTCCAACCAACAGAGAAGCAAAGCATTAGAACTGGGATGTTCAACTTGTGGACTTTGGACAGTCAAGGGCGTTCACCTTATCCGGATGATAGACAAGACTTTACAGTGTCTGTGTGATGTACAACCTTGTAAAACATAGTAGTCCTGCGATGACCTGTTCTATAGTGTCCCAAATAGGAATGGCAAACAAGTGTCCTTTCTGGTGCTACACTAGTCTGCAGCAGTGGTCCTTGAGAAAGTCTCTGAAGGTCACAAACCCTAAAATGTTTATCAAGGTGATGGTGTGAGAGGAGTGTCCTATGCACTGGGTACGTGCCATATCTATGGAAGGATTACACTTGGCTTTTGTCCAAGTGAACTTATTGCCATGGCATAACACAGCTGGCACTGACTCAGCATCTGGGCATGGGACAGGCCATTTGCATCACCTGCATTACACAAAAATAGATGAACCAAATCCTCATGACTCTAAGAATATCTTGTGACAGCCATGCCTGAGTATCACGTGCCTGGTGTCCAGAGACAATTTGTGTCATCTACGATTCATGACATGATGCCACTTTATAAATAAGGAAATTCAGGTTCAAAGAGGTTAGTAAAATTGTCCAAAGCCAGCAAAGATGAAGGCAGGATTAAAATTCAGATAGAACTAACTCCAGTATTCACTCATCTACCATAGCAATAGTTACAAGATGTCAGCCCACATGCCTGACCCACCTTGCATTAGCTTATGAACAAAATGAAAAAAGTAAGAAAGATATAATAATTTCCTTAAATCTGCATTATCTACTGTTGAAGATAGAATTTAAATAATAGGAGAGGATATAATGTCATGTGTGTACAGATTTATCCTTCTTGAATTCAGATTAGCTGACCTAGTAAACTTGGACTATCAGTATGACAGCCTAGGATCATTTGAAAACGGAGTGTCAATTGAAGGACTACTCAGATCAAGTTGATATGTAGGCGTGTCCTGGGAGGTTGTCTTATTGTTAATAGATGAGTCCAGCTCACCATGTGCAGCCCCATCCCTGGTCAGGTGGTGGACCTGAACTATACAAGAGAGTTCACGCATGCGGCATGAGCCTGAGAACCAGTCAGCAGTGGTTCCCCATGTTTTCTTCTCCAAGTTCCTGCTTGAGCTCCTGCCCAGACGCCCTTCAATGCTAGACCATGACTGGACGTGAATGTTGCTTTTGGTCAGAGCATCTTATCACCGTAACAGAGAAGACCCTAGACCAGGTGATGACCTCAGACATTAGTATATAATAAAGCTCATGCTAAGCCAAGGAAATAAAGAGCATGCTATTCCCAGTGTCTTGTCTCAATCTTAAAATTATGCATTTACAGTGAATTTATGTAATTTATCAGGCTTTTGGATAGGATTTGTACACTGGTTAATTTTTATCATCAACTTGACTGAATGGAGAAATGCCGAGGGCGTTAGAGAAACAGCTTTGAATGTGTCTGGACTTATTTCCAGAGACTTGGGAAGAAAGGCCCACCTGGAATGTATGAGGTAGCAGTGCGTAGGCCGGGGTACAGACTCAATAAAAAGGAAAATGGAGGAAGCCATCTGTCCCAGCGTTCCCCTTTCTCTGCTTGCTAATCTGCCAAGCAAGTGAGCAGTCTGTCACCACTGGGCCTCCCCCATCTCAATAAACAGGATCTCCTGAAATGCGAATCAAAGCAAGACCCTCCTCCCCTAAATTGCTTTTGTTGGGTATTTGGTCAAAGCAACAAGTGAATCTGTTCTTATAAACTTAATATTTTGAGTCTGTGGTGTTGATAGTTTCGGATGTTTGAGTCTTTTTATTCTAAAATCATAGAATTGTAAAATTGCTTTGAAAAAAATACTTAGTTGGCACAATAAAACCTGCCATCCTCTCTGATGCTGTTTGTAGTTTTACTGTCTGAAATCTCAAGTGTTTAAGAGCTGGTACCACATACCACGCTGTCCCACTCCTGATGAAGCAGATGTAAGACTGTGGGCTCCTAACTCAAAACCAGCCCACAGGAGTGCTCAGGTTTGACCACACGTGTATAAATGTTGCATTCACTTACAGTAGTTTTTGTTTTGTTTCACATGCATGACTGTTTTGCCTAAATGTTATACATCTTAGAACCCTAAGTTCTAAGCCTGGAGTTAGAGGCTTATGAGCTATGATGTGGGTGCTAAGAATCAACTCCAGTTCTTCTTCTGCAAGAGCAGTAAATTCTCTAAGACCTGAGTCTCCCAGGCCTCAGCTACAGTGTCTTAAATACAAGAACATACACAGAACTCTTCATTTCTAGCTCTCCTTCAAAGTACAGAATTGAGTCGTGCTGAACCTGGCCCCATTCCCTCATGGGATCCAGAGCTGGATGGCTTCTGCTGCCTGCAGAAGAGGTGAACGTCCAGTGCCCGTGTTCTCTGCCACTTCTTATTAGAAGACATCTGGGTAGGGTGCTGCAGGGAAGACTTCAGCAGGGCCATACTCTTGCTATTCATGCCCTTGGGTGGTCCTCTCCACGCTCCCATGACACTGAACTGGCCCGTGTTGCTCTCTTTGGTCAATGAGACACATAAAAGCAAGAGCTTGACAAATGCTCCCACATGAGGAGCCCTGGGACCACCATGCAGCAAAGCAAGCTTGTCACTGCAGGTCCCCAGGAAGAGCAGCAGCAGCAGTTTGGAAGGCAGTCTGCAGTGGCTGCATGTGGTGAAGACTTTTTAGACCATCCCGTTCCACTGATGACTGAAGCCACGTGAACGAGCCCAGGTAAGACTGGGAAGGGCCAGCAAGCTACACCCGACCCAACTCCACTGTTAAAATGAGCATGGTTTTAACTCACAGCCAAGGACGTTTGAAATAAACATTAGAATGTCACTCATCCACACTTTATCCTAAAATATAGAGTCATTTAAGTTTGTGACTCCTACCTTGACAAATTGCAGGCACACACACACACACACACACACACACAAAGAGAGAGAGAGAGAGAGAGAGAGAGAGAGAGAGACAGAGAGAGAGAGACAGAGACAGAGACAGAGACAGAGAGGGAGAGGGAGAGAGAGGGAGAGAGAGAGAGAGAGCTAAAGGCATACAATTATTAACTAAGAGATTAGAATTTAAATTGTCCTCTTATCCTTGTGAATAGAACCTAGTATGTAGTTAGCAGGTAATATCTCTAAATGAATCCATAGACATTGTATAAAGCAGCTTAACTTATGGTGTGTCCCAGAAATGGTCTTCACTCCCAAGACTGTGCCTTAAAGGAATCTTGCAGATAATTTCCAGATGACCTGGCAAAGCATTAAAGACCCATTCCAGCTGGGCCCCCTGGCATCCCCAACCCCATGTGCATCACACAAGAACCAACTCAGTAGGCACTGAGATTAGAAAATACGGTAAGAACGACCTGCCTGTCCTCTGCTGTTGACAGGGGCTAAGCAGCAAGTGGCCTTTCCCACCAGGGCTAAGGGAAACCTGCTGTCACTGTGGGTATGAGCTGAAGGGATGCCAGAATGACAGCTAGATTCTACTTTCCAGAGTCAGTTGTGACAGCTATTTTTCAAGGGATTGAAAATGATGAATACCAAATGAAGGAAAACATAAAATACTCTGAACACTCTAAAAAACAAAAAACAAAAAAAAACAACAAAAACAAAAAACAAAAAACAACAACAACAAAAAAAAAAAAAACCACACGTGTTTATCCAGGAAAGTGATTGTGTTTAGGGTGCCAGAGATGAAAGATTACATGATCAACTCAAATCAGTCCTGATGGCATATGCATGTAACCACAGCCCTTGGGAGCCCACGGCAGGGGGATTAGAAGCTTGAAGCCAGTATGGTCTTCATAGAATCTGTCAGTAAGGAAAGAAGGGAGGGACAAAAGGAGAGGTAAAAGAGAGAGTGTGTTGGTAAGTTAACCAGCACTCTGCTGGGCATTCTGAAGAGTTCTGGAAACGTAACAGTAGAAAGAGTTTGGAAGGGCCACCAGTAGAGAGCTGGTCAACCGACACAGTGAATTCCAAGTGTTGTTTTGGGGCATTAACAAAATGGCAGTCCCAGGTTTTAGTGCAACAACCTGCTTCTTAGTCACGTTGTGACTGAGCTGACCTACACCCCAGCTTGCTCAGCTGAAGAGCGGTAAAAACATATTCACACCTCCTACTTGGTAGCATCTTTAAAATTTGAAAGGGTTTTAAAAAAAGTGCCCTTCAAGCATTTGTGATTATGAAATGAAGTGGGACCAAACATGGGAAGAGAAATAAAATCTGCACGGCAGCTCATTGAGAGTCCCCAAGGCAGACACTAACAGCATCAACCGCAGACCATCAGGGTTGAAAAGAGATGAATCGGGATAAACAGATGCAGTCTGAGCACGCCGATGAGGGTCTGGCAGTTCCATGCAGCTGCAATGGCGCACAGCCGTGCTGGTCTGCCATGAGATCCCAGGCACTGGGTTAATGGTCCTGTCTTTGCTACCCACCATCCTTCCCTCCTTCCTGGGTTTGGAGGACCACCTTGATGGAGGTTCTTCCCACTGCCACAGCCTGAGCAAGCCCTGGGATCAGTCAGACTCTCTGTGTGGGAAATGGCAGTCTAGCGTGTAATCCAAGAGATGAGAAATATTAGAACTTCCATATAAGCCAGAAACCACCAAACTGGGTGTTTGTCCAAAGGGTGGGGGGGAATCAAATATGTAAAAACAAACAAACAAAAAAGCACCAAAGCACCTCATTCCTGAGCTTATTGTAGCATTATTTAAGATAAGAGAGACATGAAATCAGCAGGAGTGTGCATCCGTAAATAAATGAATACAGCAAATGTGGCTTACATAGGTCAAGGAGTACCAGTGGGCCATCAATGTAATGGCATTCTTAATAAGTTCACCTGGTGAAAGTGGAGAAGAACCGAAGTGTGGTTACCACAACCTAGAAAGGCCTGGGAAACAGAGGAGGAGTGGGTGGTGAGTGGGTGCCAGGGCACAGCTGGACTGGGGAACCGCCCTAGTGTTCTCTAGCCCAGCCAGGTGGTCAGAACCAGTGTTGAGAAAATGTCAAAATCACAAAAAGAGAGGATGTTAAGTGCTGCCCAAACAAAGACATGACACATGTCTAAGGTAATAAATACGACAGGGACACTAGTCTGATCATTCCGTGGTGCACACATGCGTTAAGTATCGCAATGAATCCCATAAATGTGTGTTAATGAGGATAAGTCAAAAAATTTTAAAAGGTGAAAATGTCTGGAGTGAGTATATTCTTTAGAAATATCCTAAAAAGGGTTGCTCATGAATCCTGCTGCTGAGATCTCTGAGGCTGCTTCCTTTCCAGGGGCTTTTTCTCCCCTTCTTTTTAAATTGTTTTGAGCATTCCATAAGTGAATACTGTATTTACATCATTCCTGCTCCTCCCACCAACTCCTCCCACGTACTACTCCCCTCTCCAATTCACAACCTCTTCTTATTATATGCACACGTGTGTATGTACACGTATACACGTACACACACACACACACACACAGAGCCACGTATGACTTGCTCAGTCCGTTTAGTGTTATGTATGTGTATGTTTTCAGGGCTGACCATTTGGGATTGGAACACCTATCAGGAGGCTCATTCCTGGAGAAGACTAATTCTCTGTCTCTCAGCAGCCATTAATTACCTGAAGTTCTTCATCTAGGGATGGCCCTGGGATTTCCCCATCCACATTGCTGTATCAACTGGTGGCGTCATTACTCAGGTCTTGTTTAAGCTGCTGAATTGTTGAGGTTTCATGTGTACATTATATATATATATATACAGACTTCCTGATCCTCTGACTTTTACAATTTTCCGTCCCCTCTGCCAAAATGTTCTTTGAGCCTTAGATACAGAAGCTGTATTGTAGATATATCAATTATGGCCAGACCCCCCCATGACTAATTGTTCTCTGCCTCTGACCAGTTTTGATGTTCTGTAATGGTCTCCATCGACTGCAAAAAGAAGCTTCTTTGATGATGGTTGAGACCTACACTTCTCTGTGGGTATAAGGATAAGCACTGAGAATGCAATTATAAATTATCCTAGCTTAGAAAGGAGGCAATAATAGGTTCTCCTCTAGGGTCCTGACCTTCCAGCCAACCACAGGTAGTCGGATACATTTACAGTACCAGCTTGAATTCCTTCCCATCGAGCAGGCTTTAAGTACAATTACGTACTTGTTGGTTGCTCCCATGATAGAAGTGCCGCTACTACAGCCCTGGGTGCATCTCTGTGTGCTGGTCATTGCTGTGGTCCATAGGCTTCCCAGCTGGAGAGGACAGCTGATTGCTCTTCTCTCTTGGCCGCTTGCCTAGCCCCTTCAGATCCTATAAGAGTCAGTTCTAAGGAAGGATGTCTCCAGGAAAGTTCCAGCTTGACTCCTCCAGTCCTGTATCCAAAGTGTGATACCTTGAACAACAGTCTTGCCTTCATGTTCTGAGTAGCAGCAGCCAAGGGCAACATCATAACCTATACTGTTTTGGAAGTCACTTGGACTTCTGTGACTAACAGCTCAAAAAGGAGGTTTTCCAGCCTGGCCCTGGGATCTTGTTAGTTTATAGGTCTGTGGGGAACATTATCACCCTAGGTGCCATAAATTCATTTAAGCTAAACATCATTTAAGCTATACATCATATCTGTTACTTTGTTTCCCTGCTTCTCCCATCTCCCTTTGGTAAAAAGGACATGACATAAATACTGGTGACAGTCTGCTGGCATTTTATGATGAGTATGTAGTTTCATATTGGGAAACACCCATGCTTTATATGTTACAAGAACTCTATATGGGTTTGTTCAAAAGCAAAAGACATGAAAATCCTTCTCAATATGCTGGCTTTTAAGGTGAATCTTGCTGAACTAACCACAAGCCATTTGAAGCTGAGAATGAGATCAAAAGAACTCAACAAATAGGTCCTTTGTGACATGTGGGCTTGGGGTCAGTTATATTAATTGACCCTTAGTTATTTTGTCTGAGAAGAGCCTTAAAGTGTCCCCAGAGAGTAATAAGACATCTGTCCGGTGGTTAACATTGGCAAAAGATCTTAGAAGAGATATCCAGGATGCCCTACCTCTCAGGTTGGGGATTAGTAATAGAGATTTTTTTTTCCTGTGTTTGTTACTTGGTAGAATCATCCTGGGTTCTCTGCCCTTCTGACTCACGTAGCCCAACCTGGCTTTGAACTTCTGATCCATGGTGAGACGTTTGAATGTTTTGCCTTCTCCATAAAACCCATACTGAAGCTTAAGTCCTCCCAGAACAATGTTGGGAGGTGTGGTTCTGACAACAAGACTGAGTCATGAGGCCTCCATCCTCACAAATGGGACGGATTGCCTTACTAAAGGCTTTGGTGAAGGATTTTACCTGTTTGGCCTTTTGGGTGAACTCAGCTTCCTTTTCCCTTAGGAGGATGTGACACTCAAGATGCCTTCTTGCAAGCAGAGAAAAATCCTCAACAGCCATCAGCTTCCTGGGGTCTTGGCCTGGGACTCGATGGCCCCCAGAGCTATCCTTGCATAATAAAAAAGTGACCAATGTGTGTATTTATCCCCTGACCTCTGCCTCACCTGGTAGTGGAAGGCCATTTCCCTGGTTGATGGACAGGCAAGTGGTAAGGACAAGAGGTGAGCAGAGACCACCAACTTGACCTACAGCTGGGGAGATCTCACTGGCTCAGAGTTCTTCCCTTTTCCTCTAAATTTCCATTACCCCTTTGTGGTGGTTTGAATGAAAATGGCTCCCATAAGCCCATAGATAGTGGCACAACTAGGAAGTGTGGCTTTGTTGGAAGAAACGTGTCACTGGGGGTGGGCTTTGAGGTTACAGAAGCTCAAGCTAGCACAGAGTTGCTGTGGTCATGATGTCTCTTCACAGCAATAAAATCCCAACTAAGATACCCCTTTTTGTCTCCAGGAACTTCCTGGTCTCAGCCCACTCTCAGGTTCAGTGGCTTAGGCCTTGCATATCCACCCAGTCTCCAGTGAACTCTGCAATCCATTCTCAAATTTTTATTGAGAATGCCTCATCCTGGGTCCATGTGCATCCCACTTTTGTTGTGGTTCCTTTAAGCTCTCCAATATGCTTTCAAAAACAACAACAACAACAACAACAACAACAACAACACACACACACACACACACACACACACACACACACACACACACACACACACGGCATCAAAGTAGATCACGGCTGAAGGTCAGGGGTATTTGATCAACTATAAGCACAATCTAGGGCCTATGAAATCTTTGAAGGGCACTGAAAGTTTATTAATTTGAAAAGTCAACTTTAAATTTTAAAAAGAGAGCTGCAATATAATTTTCAAAATATCCTTTTATGGGGGTTGGAGAGATGGCTTGGTAGTTCTCCTCCAGACAACCTGAGTTCAATTTGCTGCATCCACATGTAACTGCAGCCTCAGGGAATCAGAGGCCCTCTTCTGGTATCCATGGGCACTATCACACACACACACCCGCACCCACACATGCATGCACACACACACATGCACGCACACACACACACACACACACACACACACACACCTCTAAAAGTGTGTCCATTATCAGACATAGTTTCCATGCAATAGCAGCTGAATTCAGTCATAATTTAGCTGGTATGTGAGTGCTTTATTAGATATTTAGATATACATTTAAAAGATATCCAATCAGGCTCCATTTGACTGTTTTAGAGTAGGATTAGCATTTAAATCAATAAACTGAATAAAGCAGTCTTTATTTTGCCCTCCCTAATGTGAAGGAGCCCTAACTGATCAGCTGAACACTGAAGAGAAACTGACCTTGCCTCAAGACAACTTGAACTGAGATAGAAAGACAGATACCTAGACAGACACACACTAACCTTGGACACAAATTGAGGTTTAGCTCTTCTAAGGCCTCAGAGCTGGTAAGCTTTGGACTGAAAACTATACAGTGGTTCTCCTGGGTCTACAGACATTGCATTCTCAACCTCTACAACCATGTGAGCCAATTTTTAGAGCAATTAGTCATCTTCCCTTTCTCTTTCATATCTGCCTCTGCAGTTTGTCAGTAGAACCTTGATTAATGCAACCATCTCTCAAGAACATTCCAGAAAGTGACACCTATAAACACCACATGTCCAGCAGAGCACAGGTCTCCAAGTGCACCTCCTTTCTCCTCTTTGAAAAAATGAGGCATCGGTCACCATGTTATTATTTTACCTTATCGTAAATAAACAAAGATAGGTTTGACCTAAATTACAGACAACAGAATTGAAGAGCTTCAAGCTAGCCTGCTCACAATTGACAGAATAGGACAATGAAGGACAGGAGAGCCAGTTGCACTGCCTTGCATCTTGGAATTTGGATCTGCTTTGGGAACTGTCATTTCTTTTGTTGTACAAAGGATAATGTCCTACTGGAAATGTTAGGTAGGGCTAGTGCCCTGGTCAGGCAGAATTCCTTTAGGGACACTCTAAACTGCATGCACACCCATCATCCAATATAGTTTACATGCGATGTATTGATGTAATTGATGAGTTAAGTTGTGACTAGCTGCATGCTATTCTGCTATATTGATTTAATTGAATGTATTTATTTAATTGTGACTCTCAGTTCTGTAGCCTATGAAAGGCAGGTGTATGGCTTAGGGCTGCAGAAAACTCTATGTGGAGCGGAGGTGCCCAGCCTTGCAAGTGAAGAGAGAGGGTTGAAGGCACCTTGACCATCAGGAGGCTGTGAGCCACTGGAGATTGAGGATTACAGTCCTCATCCCTAGCAGAGAGCTCTGGGTTTGCAACTACAGTGGAAATGATTTGGTCTGATAAACGGGACTACGGCCTTGACTTTGCTACCCTGAGACAACAAAATAAACCATAGAAAGAAGGCAGCTTGCTCAAAGTCATCCAGTGCTGCAAAAGGCGAGGAGGGAGACTTTCTGGCCAGGTCCTGGTGCCCAAAGGAACCTTACCTATGCACACCATATATGTGCATATACATGTTCAGGGTGGAAAGTGACTAACTGGGCCCCAGTTACAGTTTCTAGTGCTTGGGGTAAGATCACTGTCCATAGTCATTTAAATCCAGTCATCAGTACCCCCACCCTCACCCCCTTTGACTCCTGGAGAATGCTGGGGTCTTTTCCTCTGTAATTTTTCCCTTGTCAGTGATGAGAGATGCCTGTGCTGACCAGTTTGACCACCCAGCCTCTTCCAGGGTATTCTGGGTTACATTTCCCTGAGCTACTTGCTGGTGGCGAAACATGCTTGAAGGTCTGCTTTTCTCTCTGGCTGTCGTGGTCGTTACCCCCACCTTGATGCTTGTAACGCAGCTCTTGTTGGTTTAACTGTAGGGAGCTTTGAACTCACTCTCCACTCCTCTCCAACCCTATATGCTTGGCTTATGAGTGGAGGCCTGAATTTCTCATGTTCCTACCTGTGTCCCAGCATTTACTGTTCCGTGTCCCAGCTGGAGAACGCTATGTTTTTTTTTTAAACAGTTCTGCCTCCAAACTGCCTTTATCTTGTCCTGTTTGGCCAGGCCAAACTAAGGCCACAGTTGTATATAATTAGTTAAGTTCACTCACTGCCTCCTGTGTTTATGGTTTCCTGCCCAATTCCAAGTGACAAATGGCTATCCAAAGCCATGGGCTTGACCCCAGATGACCTCGAGCCTGATTGCCTTCATCCCAGTGCATGGGTCAGTACTCAGAGACCCTCAGAGCTCTCGCTCAGCTGGTAATTGATTGTGTGTGAATTCACGGGCCACTTGGTAGACCTGGGTGCTGGGCACAGTGAGAACCCAGCAGAGAGCAGCGGCGGGGGAGAGCCACTGGATGGATGCAAGGCCATCAGATATCTAGTTCAAATGAAGGCCTGAGTGTGAAGAACCTTGCCACCCAGGGTGAGGAAGGGGTGGTGACCTAAGAAGAGGTTCTGTCCCAGGGCAGCCAGGACTGAAGGCAAGGACAATCACTGGTCTCCAGCCAGAGTTTCTCCTATAGCTGTGTTATTTTCCTTTGGTGTCTTTGCCAACAGATGCCAGCCAACTGTCAACAAATGCAGTACAGTAGCTAGGTCCCTCTTCTGCTTTCCACCTCTTGGTCTGTTTATTGATGCATCACACATACTCTCTCCTCTCCGTTTAAGAGTTGTTTCTACATCAAAGTATCAAAGTTCATGTCGAGTCTGCTCAAGTGTGGTGAGTTGTGGCAAAGGACAAACAATCCCAGATAAGAAGGTTGACAGACCAGATAGCAGGCAGAGATCCACTCCCATTCAATGCATGGCTTAGCAACTGTGTCACCCCCTAGCCTGGTTCCTTCATTTGTAGAAGAAGGAAGGAGAAAGCAAAAGAGAAATAACAAAAGGAAAGTCAAGGTGCTGGAGAGATGGCTCAGTTCTTAAGAGAGCGTTCTTATCCTTCCATAGGACCCAGGTTCAGTTGCCAGGACCCACATCTGGGAGCTCGAATCTGCTTGTAACACCAGCTCCAGGGGATCAAGTAAAATGACCTCTTCTGCTCTCCCTAGGTGTGTGTGTGTGTGTGTGTGTGTGTGTGTGTGTGTGTGTGTATACCATATGTATAGAGCAGCCCAAGAAGGTCAGAAGAGGGAAACAATACAACTGGAGTTACAGACATTTTGAGTTCCCATGTGGGTGCTGGGAAACACACCCAGGTTCTCTGCAAGAGCAGCAAGTGCTTTCAACTGCTGTGCCATTTTCCCAGCTCTGTCCCTCTTCTTCTGTCCGAGGTCATTATGATAGTCTTTGACATATCTTCTCTGCTTCCTTCTAGGAGGGAGAAACAGGAGGATTGCCAAGTACTTGAGGGCTTTCTTGTCCAAATGAGACCTTATGTCAAAAAAGAAATAAAATAAATAATAAACAAACAACAAAAGGTACTCCTTATAGGACAGATTCATTCCCTCCCTCCCTCCCTCCCTTCCTCTCTCCCTCCCTCCCTTCCTCTCTCTCTCCCTCCCTCCCTCCTTCCCTCCCTCCCTCCCTCTCTCCTTTATTCTTTGGAAGATTCATAGATGTCTATGATGCATCTTACTCGTATTACTCTACCCCTTTCCCTCCTACTCCCCTTAGCTCTCTCCACAGTATAAATCCTTTCTAGCTTCATGTCCTCTCTGCTTTTTTTTTTTTTGTTTGTTTGTTTTGTTTTCTGTTTTATAATCCACTGATGACAATCAGTGCTCCCCATAGGCAAATGAAGTGACGTCACCCACTGGAATATGGGCAACCTGTCAGTCGCCAATTCTCAAAGAAAAATGACTCACTCTCTCCCAGCTGCTATCAACTGCCAACAGCCCCTGAGCTAGGGATGGGCATCGCAGGAGCCCTACCAAGTTCCATGATGGAATTTCTAGCTGGTTTGATCTTACACAGATAACCACCGTTGCTTTGCATTCTAGTGTGCACCAGCCACGCCACTCTCAGAGGAAGTGTTTCCTGGAACTCCTCCCTATCCTCTGGCTCTGGCATTCTCTGTCTTCCTCTGCAATGGTCCCTGAGCCCTTCTGGTGGTGAGGTCTCAATGTAGAAGTCCCTTCTAGACCAGAGCACTCAGTCACATACTCTCAGCTCTTTGAACAAATGGCTCTGAGTCTCTGCATTAACCACTGCCTGCTGCAATAAGAAGCTTCTTGGGTCACAGTTGAGAGCAGCACAAATACATGGACATTAATATTTAGAAGGCAGTGTAGTGGGGACTGGAGAGATGGCTCAGCCATTAAGAGCACTGGCTGCTCTTCCAGAGATCCTGAGTTTAATTCCCAGCAACCACATGGTGGCTCACAACCATCTGTAATGGGTATCCGGTGCCATCTTCTGCTGTGTCCGAACAGTGACAGTGACAGTGTACTCACATATATGAAATAAAAAATATGGCTGGAGTGAGTGGGACTGGAAAAAAGTAAAAAAAAAAAAAACAACTTATTTTTTAAAAGAAAGTAATTTAGCAATATTCAGCAAAACATCAGTGGGCGAGCCATGAGTTTTGAGCATGTTTGCAGCTCCAAATATGAATTCCTTCCTGTGGAACGGGTCTCAGGAGAACGACAGGCTGCTCCCCCACGGCAGCCTTGCCACTATTACATCATTGCATTAGTACTGCTGGCGCAGGTCAGGATTGTAGCACACAGGATGCAGCACAGATGAGACCACTGATGTCCTCTCTCCCCAGCAGCCTGCCTCGCACCCTCTAACCCTATGAAAGCAAGCTGCTGCTGCCTTCCTTTGGTTTTTATAACCCTCCAAAAATGCACATTCCACCTTTGGTTTTGAAATATTTTTTCTTTCTGGAAACAAGCATAGAGCCCAACACACGCTAGGGACCCAGCGAACAGTGTAGAAGGAACTGACAAGCCCACAAGTCCCTTCCTGGTGTCCTGACCACACTGAGAAAGACTGTGAGCATGCCAGGGAGAAGCAACTTGGGACCATTGAGAGGTGGGACTAGTGGCAGAGTGACAGGGGCCATGCTGGGGGGTTGGGGAACTAGCCTGCCCTGGAAGGCTAGTGCCTCTTTCCTGAAGCATTAAAGAAGGCTCCCCCACCCCAGGAAAGTCTGGCAATAACACCCAACTTCAATTCTAGACAGTCCACAGTGTTTTCGTGGCTGGCTGGCAGAACCCTAGCCAAGAAAGGGTTGCTTGGGGACATATCTCTGGAGTCCGGTCAGAAAGTGGGAAGGGGGACTTCCACACTCCTGTGAAAGGGGTCAGAGGAGGGACATCATCTAAGGATAGTGACAACAGCAATCCAGTGTTGATTTTGGAGCTCTGGATCAAAACAACTTGTATGAAAAGTAAAATAAAATAAAATAAAATAAAATAAAATAAAAAATAAACAGAGGAGGCCAAGCTACCAGTCCCATTACTAGACTTAGGATTTAAGAGCACACTGTACTCTGGACTGAAGGTTCGACTGGGAGAATCACAGATTCTCACCATTCAAATGACCTGTGATCTGCTTGCATTTTGTCTGGGGGTTTGGTTAGTTGATTTTTAGGTGCAGGGTCTCACTCTCCTGCCTCTGCCTTCCAAGTGCTGAGACCACAGGTATGCAGCACCACAGCCTCTCTGTGTATGCCTGCCACTTCTGTCTCAAATCCTCTCCCGGTGCGTGCCCTGCCGCCTTGTCACCACTGGACCTCCTCCCTCAAGTTCCAGTTTACATAGCCAACACCCATTGTTTTGAACACTTGTATTACCTCAATTTGAACTGACTGGAGCACTCTTAATTCAGAACTTCCATTAAAATAGAAAATAATAAAAGTCCAACAGGAAAGCAACCCAGCAGCACAGGTGGCTCCCTGCAGCAGAGCCTGACAAGCCAAGGACAACTCCAGCTGGAGCTGGCTTGTGCTCTGGGTGAGAGTTGAACTCTCAGCCCCTCCAGGAAGTTCCTTCTCCAGCAGGCACTGAGAAGGGAGTCTCAGCTCAAGCTCCTTGCTGCTGTGCAAGCTGGTTCTCGAACCAGCAGCACCTGGGACCTTCAGAAATGAAGAATCTCTGTGACTTTAGATAAGGGAGAGATTTCTAGTGCAGAGCTGCACACGCATAAGCATCAGAGGGAGACAGACGAGACGTCAGAGAGAATGCAAGTCTGTGTGTGCTTCAAAGGGAACTCCTAAAGTGAAGAGCTGAGGATGAGGCTCGGGGAACAGTACCTGCCTAGCACACACAAGCTCTGTGTTCAATTCCCAGCAACAAACAGGCGCGCTCGCACACACACCCACACATACACACACACTCACACACACACACACACACACACACAAACACACTCACATGCTCACACATGTTCATGTAATCTTGGGCAGGCAGGTTATAAACCGGTTTGGGAACTTCTCAAAACAGAAACATGTGTGGTCGGCAGCCATCATCTGCAGGGATGAAAATGTCACAGTGAAGCATGTTCTTTGAACCATTAACACAGTCTAAGGAACACTTTGTAAAATTAAAAGATGGGGCTGGGACTGTAGCTCAGTGACAGAGCAGTTGCTCCACACACATGACACCTGCCCTAGGTACCATCTCCAATAATACAAAGGAGGGGGTGGCTGTTTTGTTTTGTTTTAAACCAAGAACGATGGTTCTGCTAGTAGGACCTGCAGTCCCAGCTACCTGAGAGCATATATAGTAGGAGGAACACTTGAGCCCAATCTAGCAAGTACAGTGAGACCCATCTGAAGGAATGGGGGGAGGGAGGCAGGGAGGGAGGGAGGGAGGGAGAGGAAGAGAGAGCAGAGTTATCGTATAAATTCATGGTCCCAAACCACGGTCACTCCAGCTCCGGGATATCCAACACTCTCTTTCAGGGGGCACTGAACTCTCACACGCATGTGCTCATACACACACACAAATAACTTTAAACTATATAAATAAACATTTAATGTAACCCAATGCAACCGAAAGGATCCAGCGTTGATTGGTTGGCACTACAGTGTGGCTGACCTTGAAAGCACCACAGTTAGTAAGACAGCCCAAGGCACCCAGAAGACGTTTCCTGAGCCATTCTGCTTGGCTTTTGTGCTTCATCTGGTTTGGTTGGATGGTTTTAAGATAGGATTTCCTTAGGTAGTCCATGCTGTCCTGACACTCACTATGTGACCCAGAACGGCCTCCACCTCAGGATCCTGCTGCCTTAGACCACTCTCCCCATCAAGTGTACAGTACCACACTGGGTATTTGATAGCATTTGTGCAAATCCATAGACACACAAGTTGGCTTTCATGGCTAAAAGAAAGGCAAATGGCAAGGACAGCCAGTACGCATGAGACGTCTTGTGGCAGTGACGAAGACATTCTGGAGTTAAAGTGACCCCACTTTATGCAGTTCCAATTACCCAGGGTCAATAGTGGTGTAAAGTCAAGCGAAAAGTTACAGAATCAGATAACTGCTAAGTTTCTAAGTGCATTCTGAGCTGTGTGAAGCAATGCAACAGGCTTACCCTGTGCCCGCCACGGGCCGTGAGTCATCTTTCTCCAGCAAGCCCGTGTGACCACACCACCTACCCACCCACTGGTTGCTTCGGGTCAGTCTTGGTTTTCAGACTGACTACTGAGGCATCGTCACAGGGCTTGTGCTCAAGTGACCCTCCTGTGGCCACCTGACAACGTGTCACAGTGTAGGTGCTGTGCGTCTTGCTTTGTCACATTGATGGTGCATCATTTTGAGAGAGTGAGAGACACCACATCCACACAGATTCAGTATACTATTTGTGATTTACTTTCTTACAATGTATACTAGCGTTTTCCCAGCCTGTGTGTACGTGTACTACACACATGCTAGTACCCAGAGAGAGCAGAGAGGGCACCAGAGGCTGCTGGAGCTGGAGATGCAGGCAGTTGTAAGCTACCAAGTGGGTTCTAGAAGCTGAGCCTGGGTCCTTTGCAAGCTCAGTAAGAGCTCTTAACCACAGAGTTAAATTAACCACAACTCCCCAGCCCCTATTAAAGCATACTGTTATAATTTTCTGGTTTATCCTTGCTGATGCATTAATACACCTAGTTTGTGAATGAAACCTTTTCATATGCATTTATGTAGAAGAAAAACATAGAAGAAATAGAACAACTTTTGAGGGCACTTCGGCTCTATCCTTCAGGGATGAGTGAGATCCACGAGAGACGGCCATGATGGTCGGACAACCTAATCAATACATTAAGAAAAAAATCTGCATTTTATTTTAAAAGAGTATCTCTTATGACGAATGAACATCAAAATAAAAAAATAATAGAAATATGTTTTAAAAAATGTTCAGGCCCTCAGCCAGGCTCACTGCATCAGCATCTGCATCTTGTCTGGACCCTGGATTGTTCAGGCTTGAGAAACACCATCAGGGGTGTGGCTTCCCTCACTCAGCCACAGGTTGGACTCACAAGGGCAAAACTGTTCCTGGCAGAGTGAGCTGTTCTTCGTGTTGTAGGCTCAATTAGGGTACCTGGCCTGGACCCCCAGATTGTCAGAGAGCTTTCACTCCATCCATGTCATCTCTTGGCCCTCCAAAACTCCATTCCTGCATGTGTGTACGAGTGAAGACTCTGGACCTGGTCGCTTGATTGGAATTGCTGTGCTATTGGCCAGCCGTGAGACCTTGGACAAATCGGCAAAGATCTCGTGCCTCAGTTTACTTGGGAAACGGCAGTTTATACTTCAGAGAGTTGTGGGAAGGAATAAATTCATATAAACAAAGCACATGGAATAATATTTATACACAGCATCATAATATATGTGACTCTATCAGGTATTACTATGCAAGCAAGTATTATATTCACTTGTGTTACTGTGTTATTATGTGATAGTTAGCAATTATAGAGCCCTGACCATGTGCTAGGCATTGAGTTGATGTTTCTCATTATGTCATGTAAGACTTAGCATTATGTGACCTCAATAGAAACTGAAGTCCAGGGATGCTCTGTCCTGCCCAGTCACAGCACCAGTGGCAGAGGAGCCCCACCCAGCTCTAGAACTACTGCCCCTGACCACCAACTTCTGTAGTCATCCATGCAAAAAACAAGTAGCTACTGAGGGCAAGGGGACTCAGGATCCCAAGCAAGGGCCTTGGAGTGGCCCTAATGGACCAGGACTTCTGGTCCCCTGTGAGGTAGACATATGTGTAGCCTAGCAGAGACTGGGGTGCTGGGGTAGAGAATCCCAGGTGCCTGGCTTGGAGTTCTCTTTCTCTTCTATGACATGAAGCATACTCAAGAGTGCAATGGTCCAGCCTGCAGTATCCGTGGTTATCCTGGCTGCCAGCCATTCATGAAAGTCATCCCCAAAACGCAGGAGGCCACAACCCTAAGACTACAGGCTTAGCTAAAGAAGTTTATCATGGCTGTCTAAATCTCTAGCTCCAAAGCAGAACTCCATGATCCCTCTGGGGTTTCCTGAGAACTCCATGCTCAGAAGTTGTTAGATGCAGGAAAAGAGAAAACTTTAAACCAATCTCAAAATGATCATCATGGGTTGCTAAGTCTTTGGGTGTGGTTGATTTTGGTTGTGCTGTTTTTATTAGCAGCTTTCAAATAAGTACAATCTATTAAAAAAAACGTTAAAAGAGCTGCTCAGACCTATAATGTCCCATGCCCCCAGAAGACCCCATCCTAGACTCCAAACCTCTTCACTGTCCAATGATCCTCATGTCTGCTTCCAAAAACCCAAAACCCAGCATCCCTGACAGGCCCAAACTCCACGGTCATCCAATAGCAGACATTTAATAAGCACTGCCACTCTATATTTGGATTTCAAAGTGGGCAGCTCCCGCCCAGCTGTCGTCATGAGGTGACTGTCCTCAGTCAGAGGACCTGCTGAGTGCCTTGCTCTTCTGTGCTCCCTAACTCGATGCAACTCAGCTGCTGTTTCCAAAAACAGACTGTTTTTGATGGAAAACACGGCTAACATTTCAGAATTGTGGCTCTCCTCCCTGCTGAACTGTCTTCTCCTTACCCAACCCCAGCCAGAAGACTCTTTCCTAATGGAAATGCTGGGACCACTTACAGCTGTGAAGATGCTAACCTGCTGCGAGAGGCCGGAAGACAGCTGAGGGAGCCAGTGGATGCAGATGGAATGGAAGATGGTGGCACTTGCGTGATGTGTGTGTGAGTGTGTGTTGTATGATGTGTGATGTGTGTGTGTGTGTGTGTGAGAGAGTGTGTTGTATGATGTGTGATGTGTGTGTGTGTGTGTGTGTATGTCTGTGTGGTAGTGTGTCTGTGTGGGGGATGTTATATGTGTGATGTGTGTGTTGTATATGTGATATGTATGTGAGTGTGTGCTATATAATGTGCGATGTGTTTGTGGTGTTTGTATATTGTGTATGACTGTAGTAGTGTGTCTGTGTGTCTGTGTCTATAGGTATATGTGTTGTATGATGTGTATATGTATGTATATCTCTGTGTGTGTCTGTGTATGTGTGATATATGTGTGGTGTGTGTGTGATATGTGTGCATGAGTATGGTATGTGTGTGTGTGTCTGTGTGGGGGATGTGTGCATATGATGTGTGTGATGTGTGTATGTGGTGTGTGAGTATGTGTGTATGTCTCTGTGTGTGATATATGTATGTGTCTGTATATGTGGTGTTTCTGTAATGTGTGTGTGTGTGTGTGTGTAGTGTTGCATGGTGAATAGTGCTGGCTTTTACAAATGAAAGAAACAATTTTGAGTCTGACTGCTTAATTAAATCATTATCAATTTTTATCCTAACTTCATTTTTCATTTTCACAGATTTGAGTGAACATCAAGATTGAACATCAATGAGACATAATTATGAATCCACTAACATTTGGGGGCAGCAAAGAGTTAATAAGATTAGATCAACTTTGGAATTTTATAAAAATTAAAAATTTTAAATGAACACAAATCATCTCTTCACTTGAATGTCCTAATACATCCTCCTTTGTTTCATTTTATTTCATTTTGGGATGGAGGCTTGCTATGCAGTCCAGACTGGCTTCCAACTCATGGTCCTCCTGCCTCAGATTCCTGAGTGCTGTGACTACTAGCACACACCATCATCCAATTCCTTTGCCTATTGTTCAGCTCATTACTTTCACAAAGTGTCTGTGTGATTCCAGATCTGGGGGGCAGACCTGGTTAGGTCTAAGAGGGCCTAGCACACGAGCAAGGACAGACATGCCATGCTTCTAGTAGAAATAATACAGAGTTCAGAGTCAAAATGTCTGGACAGAGCAGGATGCAGCTCGGGGCTTTCCTGGGCTTAATTCCCCAGCACCATAGAAAAGAAGAGAAAAGAAAGCCAGGTTTATAGCCTGCCTTAATCACTTCTCTACCTAAGTTATCATTTGGCTAAGTCTGTGAACTTAGCCTTTCTCCTCCTTAAAGGATCCTTAACCCCTCTCTTAGGGAGGGAGGGTTTGAGGACACTTATACGCCACATCAGAGCTTTCCTCCTCAGTGTCTGGAAGAGCATGCAGTCTCTTGCTTTTCTGTTACGCCCAGCAGTCTGGGTAAACATGCACTGTTTCCCCAGTGATTTCACCTTTGTAGCACTCAAGTCCGTGTCTCAGATCGAAAGGCTCAATTCTTTTTTTTCTGAAAGTAATAGCAAGCATTTGCCCTGACAAGAAGCAGACACTTAGAAGAAGCAGCACATTTTTTTTTCTGCACTGGGCCAAGCACTACTGCGGCCTCATAACCTGGATTCTCAGTTCTAGCACTGTCAATCTTTAGGGCTAACTCTGTTATGAACCGTACCCCAAGCCTCTCCCTGCTAGACCCAGAGTCTGTCCTGCCTCAGCCTCCCACCTTGCTGCCGGAACACTAAGGTTATAGATGTGCTGCCTCATCTGGCTATACATAGGTTCTGGGAACACAAACTCGTGTTGCACAACAAGCACACTGCCCACCGAGTTATCTCCTCGGCCCTGTCCTGTATGTCTTAAACTCTACTCTTTTAGATACTATCTCCATGTGCTCTAAATTGGAATTACATTGTTTAGAGGACAATGGACTGTGGCTTTCCAGGAATTCTCCCACGTCTAACGGCACTTGGAGCTCACAGAGACAAGAGTGAAGACAGCAGGCACTATCGTGCGACCCTGAACTGTGGGCAGCAATGTAAATAATTTAAAAATAAAATAAGATTATACATCCAGCCACAAGAAACTGTTTTCAAATAAAGAAACCAACTAAAGAATGTAATATCATGTGGACATTTGAAGACTTTGGAGTCTTTTATATAAACTGAAAAACAAAACAAAACAAAAAGCTGATATATTTTAAATGAATAATGAATTCCCAAAAATGATATATAAACTGGGCATCATGGCGCATGCCCATAACCCCAGAGCTTGGGAGGTTGAGGCAGAAAGATGGCCTCGAGTATGAGGGCAGCCTGGGCTGTAGAGTATAATACACTAAGTAGCTTTAGTTACTCAGCTTTCTACTCCTGTAATGAAATACCAGAGATAAACTACTCATAAGGAGGGATGTTTATTTGGGCTGACAGGGTTAGAGGTTTCCTTGTATGGTCTGTTGATCCTGTTGGGTTTGGGTCTGTGGCCAGGCAAGAGTGTGACGGAACAAAGCTGCCCTCCTCACAGTAGCCAGGAAGTGAGTAAACACTCATACACACACACACACACACACACACACACACACACACACACACACACACAAAAGAACAATGATGGTAAATCAGCTAAAGCCTGGTTACACCGGTCACCTGTCTCACTGAGTTGCCGTGGGGATGAACGGAGAGAATGCTTGAGATGAACTGTTAGAAGCAAAGATGCCACTCACACTCAGCTGTGCGCATGGGCGCTGGGTGTGAACCGAAACCTGGTCCTCACGTTTACACAGTGAGTGCTCTTACCCAGGGAGCTGCCACTCTAGCCCTGTTATTTCTGTCTGAGCACTCTATGTTCCATGGGATTTTTCATCACGCAGACAACCTAACATGAAAAATGTTACTTGTTATACAATGCATATTGGTCAATTTAGAAGCTACGTTCTAGGTATATTCCTAAAATGAATTTATTTAATCCTGATAATAAGCATATAAAACCTCACTATTATCTCCATTACTTAACAATACCAACAACAAGTAAAAACCTAAGGCTTACAAAAGTGAAATAACATTAAAACCATAACAGGGAAAGGCAGAGCTAGAGTCTGAAGCCAGGTCTGTCTGATGCCAGAGACCGTGCTCCTTTTATTATTACTGGGTATCGTTTGGGGTTGGGGGAGGGTTGTTTTCTTTTTGTTTTACGGTTTTTACTGTGTGTGTAAGTGTAGGCACAACTCCCGTGTCACAGTGCACACGTAGAGGTCACCAGAAAACTTTTAGGAGACAATTCTCTCTTTCTTCCATCTGGAAGCTAGCACAAACACCTTTACCCACTTAGCCATCTCGCCAGCCCCAGAGACCGTGCTTGCAATTGCTGTGCTATCTGTGAGTATTTACGAGTAAAGCACAGGAGCGCACAGATAAGAGCCCCGAGAGAGTGGTGAAAAACACTCAGCAGCCCCCACCTAGCTTTCCATGCTAACACGGTTAGCCAGGCCCATTGGCTAGAGCACAACGTACTCTTTTCTGTAGCGTGTTTGTGTTGGAGGCATTAGTGACGTGCTGCCATGTCAGTCTGCTCTCCAAATCCTCTCTGCCTCTTACTAAATTTTCTTCCAAACGACCCCTCCATCAATCTGCGTCCACAGAGAACAGCGATTGTGCCTTGCGCTTTTGGCACTACCAGAGACAAAAATGTAAAGAGAAATGGAAGTAGAAGATCCCGAGTCCACTCTATTGAGACGAAAAGTAGTTTCCAATGAGGGTGGGAAGACAGATGGGATAACAAGTGGCTTTCCGTGGGAGACCCAGGGCCAAGCCACAGGAGCGAATGAGCGAGCTAGAAGCCAGGACTCCTGGAGGTCATTCTGCGCATGCGTAACCCCTTGGGCAGCGCCTGACAACAATGTCCCGGTAGTTCAACAAACCGACCGTCATAAAAACGTCTAGTATTTACTCTGTAAATGTCTGTCATCTTGTCTTAAATTGTGATAAAAACCAAACAAACAATGCTCTGCTAGTCTAAATCTGGGAGGAAGTTTAAGCTGTCTTGCCATGACTAAGAGAGTGTCAAAACGACAAGAGAAGGATCATCTCCACCAGGGGCAGACACAGGGAGACGGACATAGAGGGGATTCCAGGCATGTAATCTGTCCCTCCATTCTGAAAATGAGTCTGCTGGTGGCTTTTAAGACAGAACACACATGCCTTCTCTTTCATTCAGTGTCTCCATTTCCGAAGAACACCCTGCCTACAAGACTATGCTAACACTCTAAACTGTAGATTCCATCAAGAGCAGAAACGATGCATGCATCCAACTTCCACTGAGCAAAAACCACGCCCACAGTATGCTCAATAGAAGAGAAAAACAAGGATGTAGAAAAGATAGACACAGAGAAGATTAGGTAAAATGAAAATCCGAGAACAATGCAAAATCTAAGCAACAGGCTCAATGCCAGGGAGATGGTGCGGGGGTAAAGGTGCCTACCTCTATGGTTGGAACCCACGGGGTGGGAGGAAGGAACCGACTTCACAAGCTGTCCTCTGACCGCCATGTGTGCACCACGGCCCGGGCATGCACACGCACACACACACACACACACACACACACACACACACACGTAAGTATACGTCATTTTCAGATGTTTAAATACTATCTAGCTAATACAACCCCTCCATTTCCTTGTGTGTAAAACAAACCTAGTAATAAAGCCGGCACCGAAGAGGTACCGAGAGAATGAAATGAACTGATGTCTTTAAAAAGCTTAGGACAAAGCCTTCTACTCAGTAGTGCTAATTGAGCTTGTTTTTTTTTTTTTTTTTTGTTTGTTTTTTGTTTTTTGTTTTTTTTTTTTTAATTCCACTGATGGGCTGGAGAGATGTCTCAGCTGTTAAGAGCACTGACTGCTCTTGCACAGGACACAGGTTGTTCAGTTCCCACCACCCACACAGTGACTCACAGCTGCCCCTACCTCCAGTTTCAGGCTATTCTCCGCCCTCTTCCGGTTTCCATAGGAACTGCACACATGTGTTGTCCTTACATACACGAAGACAAACATTCATACTCATAAAATAAAAACAAATACACCTTTCTTAAAAAACAATCTTTCTTCCTTTTTAAAATTATTTATTTATTTTATGTGTATGAGCACACTGTAGCTGTCTTCAGACACACCAGAAGAGGGCATCTGGATCCCATTACAAATGGTTATGAGCTACATATGGTTGCTGGGAATTGAACTCAGGACCTCTGAAAAAGCAGTCAGTACTCTTAACCACTGAGCCATCTCTCCAGCCCACAAAAACATCTTTTTAATTAAAGCAAAAATAAAATTCAATTGGTAGTATTACTATAAAATGCACTTACTATCTACATAAATGCAAATCGCTGTTCTGATTAAATAGTATTGTCAACATCTTTGGGTTTGTTTTGGGTTTGGAGGGGGCTAATGGTAGCTTTTGCCATTGACTAATGTTATGATGCAGTGGATAATTTACTTCTAATCCTCCTCCGTCGAGGGCAGGATGTGTCCCTCATCAAGTCAAGGGGTGCTGTGCTGATCAACCTTTAATGCCACAACAAAGTAATTGGGGAAGAAAAAAAACCTTCTTTTCCTTTCAAGACAGGGCCTCACTGTGTGTCCCTGGCTGGCCTGAAACTCACCACATAGAGCAGTCTGCTCTGCCATCCACAGAGATCCTGGTGCCTCTGCCTCCCAAGGACTGGGATTGAAGGCCTAGAACACCACATCTGTCAAAAGAAAAAATCTTAAAGGTAAGATTTAGTCTAATTCATGCTTTCAAAGTCCACCTCTTCAGGCCTGGAGAGAGGCAGACTATCATAATGATGGCGGGAGAGTTGTGTGGCAGAGAAGCCAGGAAGTAGAGAAAAACAGGAAGGGCCTGGAGCAAGACATAGCTTTCAAAGGTGTGCCTCCCTAGTGACCCACTTCTTCCAACTAAACCCCAGCACCCCAGACAGCTACCAACACAGTAATGAGCTAATCCACGGACATTAGTGCCCTTGTGATCCAATGACCTCTATGTAATGCCACCATCTGGTAACCAAGTCTTCAACTCAGGAGACTTTGAAGCCATTTTGTGTCCAAACCATGACAAGTCTATTTTCCTTTTTTTTTTTTTTTAAGTTTAAAAAAAATATTTTATGTTAATGGGTGTTTTCTTTTTCCCTGCATCTATGTCTGAACTACACATACGGCTGCTTCCCATAGAGGCCACAAGAGGTTGTCAGATCCGCTGGAACTGGAGTTACAGACAGCTGTGAGCCTCTGTGCAGGTTCTGAGAACCAAACCTGAGCCCTCTGAGAGCAGCAAGAGTTCTCAGCCACTGAGCCGTCTCTGCAGCTCTCCTTCCTTGTAGCATCCAACTGCCTTTGGTATTGTAGTCTATGGTGTAATCTACCTTAAGGGCGATTCTCTTTGGCTATACTCATCATATGTTCAGGATCTAACATAAAGACATGGCCAAGGATTTTCTGAACCCTCTTACAATTTTTAAAAAAAAAAAAACACATTTATACAGGTAATGGAAAGAAATGACTTTTTAATTAAAGATTTACTATTGTTATTTTTAATTGTGTGTATGGAAGGTCTGAGTGTGGATGTGTGCACCTAAGTGCAGGTGCTCAAGAGAGCCAGAGGAGCCAGAGGAGCCAGCTTCCCCCTGGAGTTACAAGTGGTTGTGAGCCTGTCACCATGGATACTGAGTACCAGACTCTAAAAGAACAGTATGTGCTCTTAACCACTGAGCCATCCTCTATAAACCCAGAATTTAAAAAAAAAAATTTACTTTCAGGCTAGGGAGATGGCTCAGTGGTTAAGAGCACTTGCTGCTCTTGCAGAGGTCCTGAGTTCAATTCCTAGCACGCACATGGTAGCTCAAAACCATTCACAACTTTAGTTCCAGGAGATCTCATGTCCTTTTCTGACCTCTTTCGACACCAAGTATACATGTGGTACATACATATACATGTGGGCAAAACATTCACTCATAAAATAAAAAGAATACTTTTTTAAGATGTCTTTCATTGCAAAGAATGATCTTGCCTGTAGTCAGAACTAGGCTGGACCACAAAGATAAGGAATGGACACCTCTCTGTGTATGCCTGCCACAGGTAAACTGCTTTAAGTCTCGTGGGCGTGCTTCAGATCCTCCTGTTCGTAGACCTCAATATATTTGAGAATCCTTCCATTTTCTCTTTAGGCAGAGTGAGTCACATTCCGCTGGTGCAGCGCTGACTCACTGGAGACCAGTTATGGAGAGGACATTTAGAAAAGGACCTTTTGGATTCAAAGTCTAGAGATGGATCATTTCCTGGTGCGTGTCAGCAGAAGAACTCACGCAGCTGGCCCTCTGAAAGGAATTCTTAAGTCCCAGCGCTCAGAGGAAACTGTGGAGTTAAGATTGTTTGTTCATGGCAGAATTGGCTCTAGAACCAGAAAGGTTAAATTATAAATCTTCGACAAAACACAAGTTTCTCTACATCATTTTCCTCTGGAACTAGATGAGAAACAGCTGGACGCTGGAATAGAAAAACCACTGGAAAGACTCAATGGTGGCCAGCAATGCTTGCTCTGGCCCTTCCTGCAGCCAATGCCCGATCCCAGACTCAGCTCAGCTGTCTGATTCCCCAGAATCTCTTCCAGAACATTCCACCTCTTGCTTCCTCCTGAGCACACCTCCCCATTCCTCATGGCACTCTGGCTACTGGGAAGTATCTTACTCACCTGTTTGTCATCACTATTCTTGCCACAGTGTGTCATGAGAGTAGCAGTCTCGCCTGGCTGTGTGTCACAGTCACATCCCACAGGGCAGGCACATGCAGGTGCTCAGCTGATGTGTTCCGACGGGCTCGCACATGACTGACTGACCACTGCATTCTGCAGTTTTCTCCTCACCATTTCTTGTGCAGCCAGAGGCAAGCTGATGAGATGCACAAGAATAGTTTGGCACCAGCCTGACTTCAAACTCCACTTGAGATACCTAGAAAGTCTAGCCGGCGCAGGCTTTTGTGAGTTCAGCATAGATGGCTTATTTTTCTCACATCTGTCTCCCTAGCCTTCAGAACTCTGCTTGGGATATAAAAGACACTCAACAAATGGATAGATCTTTACCAGTTACGTGTTAACCATTATTACTAACAACCTATCTCATCTAATCACCACTACAACAGAATGCTTGTACTGGCTGGATTTGTGTGTCAACTTGACACAAGCTGGAGTTATCATAGAGAAAGCAATTTCAGTTGGGGAAATGCCTCCATGAGATACAACTGTAAGGCCTTTTCTCAATTAGTGATCAAGGGGGGGAGGGCCCCTTGTGGGTGCTGCCATCCCTGGGCTGGTAGTCTTGGGTCTATAAGAGAGAAGCAAGCCAGGGGAAGCAAGCCAGTAAGTAACATCCCTCCATGGCCTCTGCATCAGCTCCTGCTTCCTGACCTGCTTGAGTTCCAGTCCTGACTTCCTTTGGTGATGAACAGCAGTATGGAAGTGTAAGCCGAATAAACCCTTTCCTCCCCAACTTGCTTCTTGGTCATGATGTTTGTGCAGGAATAGAAACCCTGACTATGACAGTGCTAAACTGTACGTCACATTTTATAGATGAGAAAAAGGAGCTTTGGAGTTCCCTTCAGTTCAAAAACAAAACAACAAAAACAAACCTCTCCAGGAAGAATGTTTGTAGGCAGGTCTGTCAGACACCAAGACCATAAAACAGTTGCCATCTCCCGGCCTCCCAAATGGCCCTAACACAAAGTCAAAAAGAGTTTTCTTTTTTTAAGGCGTTTAGTGGGATCAAAGCTGCATCCTACTATAATCCACTGAACCAAAATGTAACCTCATCACCACTGTACCCAGGCCAGGGCCTGGCACGGAGCGGGTGTTGATGAGCGTTAATAAGTAATTGATTGAAGAAAAGAACTAAGGGAGACAGGAGGGGAGTAGAAGGAAGGGTGGGAGAGAGATCTCTGGAGACCCTCGGGGAAAGGCCAGCAGTCATGGGCTTTCTGAGAGGGTGTTATGTCAGAAGCAGCATACACGTGTAGATCCTGTCCCTGACTTCATGATAGAAGCTGCCAGCACCCTGGGAAGCCCCAAATGTGTCCCTGCTCCATCTGCCAAGTCTCCAGTCCTATCAGCATCCTGCCTGGTATTTGAGCTCTCTCAAGGAGGACCTGGGTTGACCCTGTGACCTGCCAGGAGGGAAGAAACAAAGAAACACTGTCTGGGATGTGAATTCCTGTCTCCCACCCCTGTTCCTCCATCACATTAAGGAATAAGACCAGATCCCCCAGGGTGAACGGAGCTCAGCAGTGGAGCACTACTCGCCTTGGATGTACAAGGTCCTAGATTGTGGTCCTCAATAAAAGAGAGCGGGGCTGGCAAATTGGCTCCGTGGGTATTGAGTCTGATAATCAGAGTTTGATCCGAGAACTCACAATGGTAGGAGAGAAACAAGTTATTCTCTGACCTCTGCATGCAAGATCTGGTACACACACACACACACACACACACACACACACACAATTAATTAATTAATCAATTATTCATAATAAATAAACAGATGTGATTTTTAACTTTTTAAGAAAGAAAGAGAAAAAAAACCCTCCAAAAGTCCAGTGCTGAAACAAAGATGAAACAATTTGAAACAATGAGGGACTGAGTCAGGGCTGGGGAGGCTTAATCATCTTCCTTTGATGACTGACCTGCAGGCTCACTTCCTTGGGCAAAGGCATCTCATTTGAGGTGTGGAACTCCATTGCTATTTATCTGCCTGTGTTCTGTGCAGATAGGAGTTCTAATGACCGTGTCTGCTTTATTTCAAAATAGAGCCAGCCCCACCACAGGACACGGGCCCTGGTTACGTTTTTTTAAATTTATGCATTCAGCACATGCTAATTGGACCCAGGTCTGCTCCAACATGTTCTGAAATCCAGCTTTTTCTGGAAGTTGGCAGCAAACTCTTCAGACGAGACTCCTCGATTGATTGGCTATGAGACTATTTGAAGTCCTTCTCTTCTCTCTCTCTCTCTCTCTCTCTATCTATCTATCTATCTATATATATATATATATATATCCCTGGATATATTCATTTACTCCCTGTACTATACAGAGATGGGCAAGGGTTCTTGGAAGTGGGATACTCAAGCCTCAAGTGAGTATTCTAACAATCTAAGTGCCCCCCATATGACTTTCTAAGTTCGGAAATACTCTCCATTCCCCCAGACACTTGGCCCCACATGCTTTAGCTGAGATGTGAGCTGTGTGGCTGCCTGAGGTGAGCGCTGTTACAGCTGCCGAGTTGAACACGCTCATCAGGGATTTTTGCCCTAATACAGTTTGCTCTCTGGCTAATGAGGCAATAAGAGGAAAATGCAGTGTCCAAGTGAGAAAGGGGTTAAGCATCCAAGTCGGGAGAGTGCGATGGAGAGATGTTGGAGAATAGAGAACTCTTTGCTGGAAAACCTAAATGAAGAGATCGCCATGCAACGATCTCATTTCAGGCCATCCTCTTGGATTCATAAACAGAACATCAGCAGCTCACATTCATTCCTACAATCACAAGATTCCCAGGATCTTGGCACATGCTATCCCTTCTGCAGGAAGAGAGGCATTTAACCTTTTGAACCGGTTTTGCTATACATCTCTCCTTTTTAAAAAGATTTGTTTTATATATATATTAACTTTATATATATAAAATATATATATATATAAAATATAACTTTATATTATAAAAAGATTTATATGTGCATACACTGTCACTATCTTCAGAAAAAGAACACAAGAGGACATCAGATCCCATTACAGATGGTTGTGAGTCACCATGTGGGTAGTGTGAATTGAACTCAGGACCTCTAGAAGAGCAACCAGTGTTCTTAACCACTGAGCCATTGTTCCAGCCTCTGACTATACATATCTTTAACATGCCATGACTAGATAAATATGGAGGCTTCTTGATGCAGACTTACTTTGGAAGCTTATAAGGGAGATGCCCATCTGCAGAGGAGACTTTAATGACCGGAAAGAAGCCTTCCATGAACTTCAATGAGTCCCATTAAACAGCTGCCATCACAGCACAGTTAAATGCCCTGGAAATGAAGTCAGACCAAGCTATGTCTCTCTGATTCAGGGACAGGGACGATCCCAAAGCTCAGCTCTGGCCAGCATGTCTTGAAACTGCCCCTTCTAAGCCCCACACCTGTTTTATTTGGGGTATAAGTGTCCACAGATCAACAGGCGTGTGCCCACACAAGCATCCATGGCATCAAATTGTCTCTCCAGTGACTGTGGCATTACTGAAAACGACTCCTGCCTGGCAGCCTGGACCTGTCATCCCTCTAACTAGAGGCACAGCTGGGAAGCCAGTCGTGACTGTTCTCTCCTGATTGCTGCTATTATCCTTGGCTTCCCTGGGTCTTCTTGTTTGAGGGACAGTAGAGAGTGCAAAGAAAGGAGGTGGTGCTTATGTCTGGAACGAATGTGCCTTTATGGTAGGGATGCCCTGTGAGTCTGAAGGTAAAGCTGAGCAAAGGCCAGGCAGGATACGAAGGAGCATGACCAATCACCAAATAGGGGGTTATTGGCCACACGCTTTATTGGGCCATAACATCCCCCCTTTCTGCTTTAGATGTCAGCAACTGGTCACAAGCTTGATGGCGATGTGTGCAGGAGGCAGCAAAGATTCACTCTTCGACTTAATTCTCCCTAAAGCTGTGTACTCCCCTTCCCTGGCTATGTTCTCAGATGAGCACACACATTCAAGAAGCAAGGGCTCGCCTGGACACCAACTGTCAGCAGGACATTTCATGTCCTTCCTACTTCAGCAAGAATATTTATTTTCTCCAACTTTAAAAAGTTAGTGGTCTGTCTGAGGAAGAAGAGGAGACACAGACAAATGGAGCCAAGAGGGAAGACTGTTGAGACAGCCAGGTCTCCTGGTTGGCTGCTACAGACCTGTATCTGCCCCTGCTGAGGCAGATTGTGTATCCTCAGACATTCGGGCCCCCTCCAGTTCCCTTTCCCAAGATCTCTCAGAGAGAATAGGTCTCCTTGTGTTCCTGGAATGGTTTGGTCAGGGCTTCTGTAGAGTTGGGTGCTCTAAGCAGCTCAGTGCATCTGCATCAGCTTAGGGCAAGCTCATAGCTCGCTTAGCAGAGTGCTTGCTTGTGTGGCAAGCATGAAGCCATGGGTCCCCATCCCTTGTATGGCACCAACTGAGAGTGCTAGTATACATCTGTAATCCTGGTACTCAAGAGGTCATCTTTGGCTGTGTAGTGAGTTCTAGGCTAGCCTTCATATGCATGTCCTGGCTCCAAGGAGGAGGAAGAGGAAGGAGAGGAGGAGGGTGTTCGCTTAGTAACTCCCATTTGCAAAGAACTCCCCAGTTTAGATAATCTTGTACCATGGAAGAGCTGGAGGAGATTGGAAAGATAAACTATGGAGAACCTGGGAAGAGTCATGGGCGCTGGCACGTGTCTTGGCACTGAGAAGGAAGCTTAGAGCCTTGAGTCTGAGGCCAGCCTAGGGTTCATAGTAAAATATTGTCACAAAACAAACAAACAAACAAAACAAAAACAAAAACAAACAAGAACTCTCCCTGGTTCACAGAGGTCTCTGAACTCTCCTCTCCAGACACCACATTTATTACACATTTTTCATTCAAATTTCAAAGCCAAACTAGAAAATGTGGTCTGTCAGACAGCAGTGCCAGCAGAGGTTCCCTGCCTAGCTCACTTCACTGCCCACACAGAACCTGCTGTCCCTGACACACCACAACTCTGAACTTTCCATTTATTTGTTTGGTGCTGCCTAGTCTTAAGCCAGGCTGTAAAAAACATCTCCAAACACCGGGACCCCAGGCCAGGGTGGATTCCTAGATGAGTTCTAAATCAGCATTTGTGTTTGGCAGACTCCAGATCTTCGTGGAAAGGCCAACCAAACAGTCGTTATCCATTATGGGTGCCTGCTCGGGCTCTTGTTATTGTGGCTGTATCCAGCGGGGACTGGGAATCCTGGCGCCAGAGCGCAGCAGTCTAGCCCTGCAAGAGTCAAGGATTGAGGAGGCAATAGCAGGAGAAATACGGTAAAGCTTCCATCAACAGCTCTGATTCCAGGATGAGCCCCTGGGATGCAGCCTGGCCCAGGCGCTGGTCCCGAGCTTGTGGCAGCCCTGCCCCGCTGAGACTGCGAGTGATTGAAATGCAATCGACCTATGGTCAGGAAAGAAGCGTGGGGGGTGAAAAGAAGAGAGATAAGTCTTTAATCAAGGTGCCTGTCCATCACCTAACACTCTCCAGACTTAACCCAAGTGAAAGAAATAACTCTCTTTAGTTTCTGTTCCCAGTCTGCTCTATAAATTAAGTGTAGACTGGCTTTTCCCCACTCTCATCCACACAGCTCGCCTCTACAGCAAACCAGGAGAAACAGATTGGACAAAATACCGTGCGGCAGAAACTCAAGAAGTTAGTATTCAGTATATCATTCCTGATTAAATAAACTAGCTAAGAAGCTAGAGAGAGAGAGATTTGAGAGAGCTTCACACACACACATACACACAAGTACATACACAAATGTCAACATATAAATGTACAAACACATATACACAAACACACAAACATACAAACACATATATACACACACACATACACACATATGCACACACAAGCACACACATATATAAACACATACAAGCTGGCACATGCACACATACACACACACACACACACACAGACAGACATGAAAAGAAACTTAAGTTTTAAAAATTTACTCAGTTAGTGCTGGGTATGAGGCAGGAGGATCTCTGTGAATTTGAGGACAGCCCAGTCCACAGAATGAGTTCTGGGTCAGCCAGAGCTACATAGTTAAGTCTCAAAACAAAACTGCCCCTTCACTTTTGAAGCTTAGCAGAGGGGCGATTCCTTCCTTTGGCCTGCCTGAAACCCCATCTTTCCGAAGGAAGGAAAGCACACCTACTCAGGACAGCCTTTCTTGTCAGTAGCCACCAAATGTTTAAGTACTGAGCTCTGAGTCAATCCCAAGGACAACATAAAATCAGTGTGTGTGTCCGTGAGATCATTTGTTTGTGAGTGCACAAGTAATGTGTTTAGTGTGTATAAAAGCCATAAGTTGTCTTCCTCAGTAACTCTCCACCTCGTATTTTGAGACAGTCTCCCAGGAAAACTGGAGTTCATCTTTCCAACCCCCGGGCCTTTTCAAATGAAGTTAAAACACTCACCATCCAGCTTAGGCCATGATGGAGTTTTGTGCAATTATCAAAGGTAGGCCATCAGCCCTCAGCTTTCAGCCCCAGGTATCTGGCTGGCTTCTCTTAAGGGACAAGCCTTCTCCGCACCTCCTAACCCCCTTGTTGGAAATTTCCCTGATCTCTGCACGTTGACAGACGCCTGTGTAAATGCCCCATCAAAAGCCCTCACTGAGAACAAATGGATCAATCTCTTGACTTTGTTCTTGGCTTAGATCTCTTCTAGAGATCTGCTGGTGGTGAGAGGGTGTTGGAGATCAGAAGAGGTAGCACTCCTTCTGGAACATTCCTGGAATGTGCAGTAGCAATCCCTGTAGGCTTTCCACTGGACAGCAGACACCCAGGGTCCCCAGGGACCTGGCCCTTGAGGTAGCTTTATGTCTCTGTGACTGTATCTAACATTTCCCAAGCTGCCCATAGAAACACACACTCTGAAAAGCACACTTTCCTTGCTGGGCACAGCAGAGCCAAATACCTGTCTCTAGAGCTGTTCTGGGAAATCAAGGACTTAGAGTCACTGGAACTTGGGCTAAAGCTTAGGAATAAAAATCACACGTGGGCCAATTCCACATTCTATTGCTTTCCTTCCTGCCTGGATCAGAATCTTCCTAAGTGACACACCCTTCCTCTGACTCTTCACCCTTGCACCCCACAAACCCTAAGAAATAGGTGAGAAGCATGATTCAAATCAACCAAAAAATGAAGTCATGCCAATATTTAGTTTCTAATTGTGATTCATGGTTGTATCAAAAAAACAAACAAACAAACAAACAAAAAAACAACAACCAACCAACCAAAAAATAAACAAAAACAAACACAAACAAACAAACACCCAAACCTGTGTAAATCAAATCAAATCAGCCCACAAGCAGCGATGTCTTTCTCTTGCGGGCCTTGCAGCAGTAGATTGCCTCAACAGACCTGATCAAGCACTATAGCACTATTTGGGGGGCCACACAGTTCATCCCCAAACAACATACTGATGAGCATCATGACCCAATTATGAGGAAAGAATTCCACAAACCACAAAGAGAAAACCCTTCTCTTCCAAACGAGCGGTTGGGAAGGCAGAAGAGATCCTCTCTGTGGCTGCTGACGTGTCACTTTCTGGGGTTTTTATCTTGAGCTCAGAGCTCAATCCAAGCGGAGCTGAGAGACCTTAAACAATGAGGGCTCTTTTCTGCTTCACACCCACTCTTCCGAGCTCAGAACGGAGCAAGCGTCAGGCAAGAGTAGCAGCCTTGGATAAGTTGAGATATTTATGACACCAAAATAAAGATGTTCCCCGTTGCCGAGGCCTCGCAGTCGCACGGAGAAACCACGGAGATGGAAAGACAAGCCAAGGCTCTCTCAGCGTTTATAACCTTCCCTTTTGCCTGCCTGGCCCGCGGAGAAGTGGCAGAGACGCAATCGGACGAAAGAGGGCAGTGTTTGCTGTGGCTTTTGTCCCGCTCTTGGCTCTAGCACAATGCAAGTGAGCCAAGACAGAACTATGCCCAGCATTTCATAACACAGGAAGTGGGGAGTAGATTAGATACCGGGCGCCTCAGTCCCCACAAGGGAGCAGCGAGAGAGTCTGTAAAAAGTCACTGCTTTCCCTCTACAAAACCTAGCTATTCGGGAGGCTTTGGTTTTGGTGGGGTGTTTTGGTCGGCTTGGCCAAATTTCTCAGAGAACTTAAGAGAATGTGTAATATTTTCAAACCATCACGAGTTCGATGGATGGATCCTTTAGTTGAAACCATTCGTTTTGCAGATGGGGGCCAGATTTCTCCATTTATCATCCGTTTCGCTTTGTGCTAAGATTTTATCGCTATGTGAGGGGGCAGGCAGATTTCCCTACAGGAGGTATTTAGAGAATTTGCAGTCATTTCAAAGTAAGACACACACACACACACACACACACACACACACACACACACACACACATCATGAGGTTCTAGCAAGAGAATTCTATCCTGAGCCCTGCACGTCATCGAACTGGGAGAGATTTGATCCATGTTCTTTGGGAGGAACTATCTGGATGTATCATTGTAGTCAATGAAGGACTGAAATTCTAGCAGCTAAAAGGTGCTCATGCTGGCTGCCAACATAGCTGTCTATTCTCAGCTGACATCTTCTCTGTTGACAAGGAAGGATGCTTACTTCTTCCATGGAGTAATTCCTTCCTACAAATATGTTTGAGCTTAGCTATGTATAAGATTACTTTGGGTGTTTGTTTGAGGCAGGATCTAATAGTCACTGTTGCCCAGAATTAACCTCAAACTCCTGAAAGTCCTCCTGCCTCAGCTTCCCAAGTGCCGGGATTACAAGTGTCAGCCACTAAACCTGGCTCAATATATAAGGTTCTATTATAAGACAAAAAACAAAAAAACAAACAAAACGCAAGACAAGGACATAATGTTAGCCTTTAAGAAAGGAGGCATCAAATAAGACACAGGGCTGGATTGTAACCCATAGGTAGAATTCAAGGCCATGGGTTCAGTCCTAAGCATAGCCAAGAGCTTTTTAAAAGAAGAGTCAGACAAAACTATTAATAGTTATAATACAAGAACAGCAGAGTCCACAGGGGAAAAAGTATTCATTGCAAAAGTAGAGGTCGTTTGCATCTGGACTAGAGGATGAAGGAAGACACATGGAAGAGAGACTTGCCCTTGAGCTCTGAAGAACCAGTGGGCTTTAAGAGACCCACAGGTGGTTGAGAAAGAGGCTCGTGGGCTGAGAGAAAGCCAGGCTTCAAGAACAGTGGTGCATACTTATAAACCCAGCACCCCGGAAGCTAAGACAGAAGATCGAAAGTTTAGGGCTCGCCTCAGCTACATGGAGGGACCCTGTCTCCAACAGGAAGCTAAGCTGAAGAAGAGCATGGGCCAATTAAAAGTCAGCCGGAAAGTGCAAAGGATCATACTAAAGGGAGGTGAAGAGTCTGGAAAGGCTACTTATAACTTCTCTGCAGACATAGCAACCAGAACAGTGGATTTGATCCAAAAGCCATGGGTAGGAATGCACTGGGGTGTTTGGGGAGGGTTCAGGGGACAAGCACACACACACAAAAAGACAAAAGCAGAGGAGAAGGCACAGTGATTTGACAGCCAAGTGAATGACATTGGAGATAGTGAGGGTGGAAGTGTCACCAGCACAAGGCACAGGAAGGTTGGGGGAAGAGAAGCAGGAGTTCCCAAGTTCATGTGTTGACTCAGATCCTAAGATAAATAGTCACTACTCACTATGGATCTGGCCAAAGCACAGGTAAGAACCAGGGCTGGTGCTAGAAGGAAGGTCAGGAAAGGGAGGGGTGCATTTCAGATAAAGCCTTGTGCACCTGACAATGACCCTTCAGGAAGGTCATCTTGCCATCCCAAGCCACAGCCTCTGAGTCCCTCATCAATGCTCCAGACACTGGCCTGCTGGGACACTGGGCTTGGCACGTGGCTTGCCTGGACCTTGCCTGTTTGCCACTGGTTTGACCACTGACCCAAGAAAACCTGATATTGAAATAGGGACCGGTATGAAGTCCTGGGAGGAGAGAGGATGCTCACTTGCTGTGCACCAGGATTAATCCTGTAAGAAAACCCACTTCATCCCAGAGCCCACTGAAGGTCTCTGAAGCTTTGTGCTCTGGATACTGGAGCAAGAAAGCCCCAAGTTTGAGGTCAGCTACAGCTATAGAATTCAAAACCCTGTCTCAAAATGTAGAAACACATTGACTATAAAGATATTTTCGAAAACGTGATCTGGCTTTTAGATAATCATTTGGAACAAATTTCTGGGTACACTTCCACTGAAAAACAAATCATAAAAAATTTTAGAAAAAGAAAAAATAAAAGAAAGGAGGAAAGAAGGGGGAAGGAAGGAAGGGAGGGAGGGAGAGAGGGAGGGAGAGAGAGGGGGAGGGAGGGAGGGAGGGAGGGAGGGAGGGAGGGAGGAAGGAAGGAAGGAAGGAAGGAAGGAAGGAAGGAAGGAAGGAAGGGGAAAGGAGAGGGAAGGAAGGAAGGGAGGGAGGGAGAGAGGGAGGGAGAGAGAGGGGGAGGGAGGGAGGGAGGGAGGGAGGAAGGAAGGAAGGAAGGAAGGAAGGAAGGAAGGAAGGAAGGAAGGAAGGGGAAAGGAGAGGGAGGGAAGGAAGAGAGGGAGGGAGAGAGGGAGGGAGAGAGAGGGGGAGGGAGGGAGGGAGAGAGGGAGGGAGAGAGAGGGAGGGAGGGAGGGAGGGAGGGAGGAAGGAAGGAAGGAAGGAAGGAAGGAAGGAAGGAAGGAAGGAAGGAAGGAAGGGGAAAGGAGAGGGAGGGAAGGAAGGGAGGGAGGGAGAGAGGGAGGGAGAGAGAGGGGGAGGGAGGGAGGGAGAGAGGAAGGAAGGAAGGAAGGAAGGAAGGAAGGAAGGAAGGAAGGAAGGAAGGAAGGAAGGGGAAAGGAGAGGGAAGGAAGATGAAATTCAATTCTTTAGTAAATGTTATTGGAAGAAAAATGGGACATTAGGCAGAACTGTAGAATATTGGAAAGATCAGGAAGGAAGCTTGAATCCTGCCGTACTTTAATAATCTGTGTGAGCATAGATCTGTCGCTTCACTATTCTGAGCCACAGTTTTCATGTCCGTACAAGAAAGTGATAGAATGTTCTATCTAACATTCTCTTATGACCAGGTAACTTAGGGAACACTGCTCTGCATGGTTCCCAGCACAGGGTAGATTAATGAAGTCACTGCTTTCCCTACTGTGGACCACTCTGGCACTCAATAGTCTCTGATGAGCCACTCCACCTTGTTCCCTGCCCTTAGCATCATCCTAACTAAAACATGGGGCCCCCATGTCCACATGTTTTGATCTGTCACAGAGCTCAGCGTTCTTGCCCTTGTTACTTACCGAGGGAGCCCTGCCCCTTAACTAGAAGGCAAGCATTTCAGAATTCAGTCAAGCCCAGTTGCCAGGGGATTCTGAGTCCCAGAGAAGGACCCATTCCTCTTCCCAGCACTCCAGAACCAGAAGGTGCCATTCCTGGCTCAGGTCCTCTTGACTATAGGGAAATGTCACACTGCCTCCTGATAGTGGCACTAATGAGCTTAGTCCATCTGTGCAGCGCTCCTCCCTGCCCTCCATCGCAAACTGTGCATTTACAACACTCCCTTCCATCCTTACCCCCAAGACAAAGCTTTGGGGAAACAACAGAGGCAGTTACACACACAGGCCAAGTGGCTCCACTCCTCAGCTCCATCACTGTGGCAGTTAAACAATGTCTCAGCCCCTCTGTGCCTCAGGTGCTTCCTCTGCGAAATGGGATGGCAGCTCCAGCTTTCCAAAGAGCGGTCACAGAGCTGGCTTGAGATAATGGAGCAGGGAGGGCTCTAAGAACCTGATGCAGAGCAAATGCTTGTATTTTACTGGGAATGGAACCCTGAGCCTTGGTGCATTCTAAGCACACAGTCTATCACTGGGCCTCACCCTCAGCCCAGCCCATAGCCAGTCCTTTAAATGTCTTCTACTTATCCATTCTCTTCAAATGGGCACACTGGGGCCCAAAATGGTGAGTTCAAAGGCACACCTCTGAAAAGACAGAGCAACAGCTTTAATGGGGAACTAAATCCACAGCCAGGTCACAGATAATTAGATCAAGATAGCCTCCCTTTCCCTCTATTTTAAATACACACACACACACACACACACACACACACAAATCCCCATGAAGACCACCTCTGTCTGGTTCAGTCCTCTCTTCCCCTTCACCTCCCAAAAGGTTAAAGGTCAAGTGTGGATTGGAAAGTTGTGTCAAGAAAGATGTGGATTGGGCCAGGCTGGGCTTTCCTACCCTTGCCTGCTGAATCTCTGAGCTGAATCGTTGAATCGTTCACCTTCAGTCCAGTGCCCTGATCTCCTTAGCAAACAGCAGTGAGCATGCGTCCGAAGATGGAAAGATAAGTCCGCACCTCCCCTGGGTGATCGTTTGCCTGCCCTGCTTCCCAAGAATAAGGAAGTTACCAAAGGAAATTACAGCTCTTCTCTTGAAAAACAGGACTGTTTCTTAATCCTTGTCTGTCTGTCTGTCTAACTTACCAACAAAACAAGAGAGGTGTGAGACTCCATCTGGCGAAGCTGAGACGTCCCTACCTCCTCCCAGTTAAAATAACCTGCAGCAAGACAGGGAAGAGCCCAGGTCAGGAGCCCCGCTCTGCCCCATGGAGGGTGCAAAGTGGATAATGTCCTTAGAACTCTCAGCTTCTGTAGACATGCAAAGAAGACGGGACCTTGATGTGGAGTTTGACCTGCAGAAGATGCTGAAGGCCAGGGTGGAGGGGACTTAGCGTGTCTGCCCAATAGCAACAGAGACTTCCTCTGGGATCTAAAAGTAACTGAGATGTACTCCAGCAGGCCCCACCCACCTAGCCTGTTCTAAGCGACCTCTGATGTGCTGAGGCAGAGTTCCTGGAAGTTGGACCCAAGCTGGCAGTGCCCTCAAGGCATTTGCACAAACTTTCTGCCCTGCTGATTTTACCTCTGACCCCTATTGTCCGGTCCTCATACCATATCCGAAGAGAAAAGGCATCCTTAGTCCAGTGAATTTGAATAATTGCTCATCCTCACAGAATAAGCAAAAGTGGTTCCATTTTAAAGGGAGCTCCCTCTCTACAGAGATGAAATTCTGCATCCAGACTGCAAAGCTTGCTGAGCACAAGCATCCTTGTGCGGTGAGTACTCTGCTCAACTGGAGCCTCCCACGCGGCCACCTCATCCCTTCCTGCATCTGCATGTCTTCACTGAGCCCACAGTACTGGATGGAGTCAGTCTGTTCCCGCTGTGGGAGCTTCCACCCCACGGCCTTTCCTCCTGACACCCCTTGTCTGGAAGTCTTGTGTCCGGATTCCCTCTTCCTTTCTCCCTCCCTCCATTTCCTTAACTGTTTTGCCATTGTGTTGGAGCAACATTATCACCCATCTCTCAGCGTGAAGTTTCAGTATGTCTCATGGATTTGGCCATATTATTCTAGAAAGATTTGGCCATTCTGTTTTTCAGTCCTAGAAATGGAACTCAGAGCTTTACACAGGCTCAGGCAAGAGGGCTGTCTACTGCTAAGCTAGCCCATCAGTCTTACTTCATGCTTTCCACACCACTTACCATCGGCTAGCACGACACCCTGCATGCACACACTGTGTTTATTGTACAATCAGCGAGCCGCAGAAGGCAGGGAACGAGTACTGTTGCTCCCGGCCACAGTAGCTGAGGATGGATTTGATGAATTAGAGGATGTCCAGCAGTCACAGACACCCTCTGTCCAGAGGCTGCAGGTGCCAGCTTTTCCCTTGTTTGGCAGCTGCTGTGGAACACAAGGGGGATAGAACATGCTGTGCCACTGAGACTCCAACATAAACCTAGCATTCCCCAGAAACACTAGGCCAGAGAGGCAGCACCTGGTTAGCAGGACCCCAGCAGGCCCTGGCACATGGCAGGGAGTGAGGAGCAGACAGTGGACTTGAAGCCACACCTTCTGCTGCCATGATGTAGGAGACCCTTCTTCTTCTTCTTCTTCTTCTTCTTCTTCTTCTTCTTCTTCTTCTTCTTCTTCTTCTTCTTTTTCTTCTTCTTCTTCTTCTTCTTCTTCTTCTTCTTCTTCTTCTTCTTCTTCTTCTTCTTCTTCTTCTTCTTCTTCTTCTTCTTCTTTTTCTTCTTCTTCTTCTTCTTCTTCTTCCCCTTCCCCTCCTTCTCCTCCTCCTTTTTCTCCTCCTCTTCCTCTTTCTCTTCCGTCTCCTTCTTCTCCTCCTCCTCTTCTTTCTTTCCTCCTTTCCTCTTCTTCTTTTAGTTTTTATAATTACTTATTTTATTTATTTACATTCCAAATATTGCCCCCCTTCCTGGTCCCCCCTCAACTAGTTCTTCACCCCATCCCCCCCTCCTTTGCTTCTGAGAGAGTGTTCCCTCACCCACCCACCCACTCCCATCTTATCCCCTTAGCATGCCCCTTCCCTCAGGCATCAAGTTTCTACTGGATTAAGCGCATCCTTTCCCACTGATGCCAGAAAAAAGGCATTCCTCTGCTACATCTGTAGTGGGGTCCACAGACCAGCCCATGCATGCTCTTTGGTTGACGGCTTAGCCTCTGGGAGCTCTGAAGGGTCCTGATTATTTGACACTGCTGGTCTTCCTGTAGGGTTTCCATCCCCTTTAGCTCCTTCAATCCTTCTCCTAACTCTTCCATAGGTGTCCCCAACCTCAGACCAATGGTTGGCTGTAAGTATCTGCATCTGTCTCAGTGAGGTACTGGTAGAGTCCCTCAGAGGACAGCCATGCTAGACACTAGTCTGCAAGCACAGCATGGCATCAGTAATAGTGTTGTGGATTGGTGCCTGTGTGTGGGATGAATCCCAAGTTGGGCTGGAGATCCCTCCTCTTATCCAAACATCAGTTGTGGTCAATAACAGGAACAAATGACCAAGAGTGAAAGTGTACATTTGTCAGCTCAACTGCCCATTAGTGTTCATCCAGGTGTCTTCTGACCCCTTCCCATTTCCCAGACAGTGTTCTAGACATCACTCAATAAGACACACAAGATCTGTTCTCAAAGATCTCGAAAAAACACAGTCACCAAAAGAAATTTAACTTCAAAGACTTTGATTGTCTTTATATTCAGTTCTAGGTTCGGGCAGCACTTCACTGCATACAATAGTGTAATGTGTTTCTAGTGGGTCAGGCAGAAGAGGTGGGGTTATATACAGAAAGGGGCTCTTGGGGGAACAGAAACCGAACAAAAAGTTGTTCCCTTCTAAGTCTGGGACAGAAAGAGAATTGAAACAAGAACTTTTTGTTTGCCTTCCTTTTGGAGGTGTTATCCCCACAGTGAGATTGAAGCCGGGCTGCGGGGGACACCTGGCTGCTGTACTGCTTGGCTTCTGGGAAGGTCGGATAACAGCTGTGTTTGGTTTTGTGGCTTGTGGCCACAGCATGAGTGACTCCCCATCATTGCTTTTGCACCTTTTTCCACAAATCATCTGTCATGGAGTAGTCACTAAAGTCAGTTCAAGTCCCAAATCTGACTGTGGTGGCGGCTATGCCATCTCCCTTCTGAGAGACTTCCAAACATCCTCAGGGAAAAAAGTTACCATGACCGACCATGGCTCTCTCTCTTCTGACCTGCTCTCGCGTCCATCCGTACACTCCAGACTCTAGCCACATTGACTTTTAGACCACAGGGCCTTTGCATCAGATCTGCCTCTGCCCTTTACACAAACCACCTATCCTACAGTATTGCCATCACTCCAGAGGGGCCCTGAATGATCCTTATGAAGTGACCCATAATGGTTCAGGACCCTAAGACCAAGTTCTCAGCACAAAGGAGAGTTATTTGCCCGAGAGGGACAGAGGACAGGGAATAAGAGACAGAGACAGGAAGGAGATAGAGGATGAGGGAGAAGGGGAAGGGAACAAGGGAAAGAGGGCAGGGGTATTTATCCTGAGGAGGAAGGACTACCTTTAGACAAGCATGGCCCATAGGAAAATAGTCATTTATAAAGGTAAAGCGGGAACCCTGTGTTAGGATGAGGAGTTTAATTTTAATTGGACATATTGATTAGGTGAGCCAAAGGGGGCTTTTGATTGCTGGACTTCAATACTTTCATAGCTGGACCTTGGTAGTCAGCCTCCGGGGGAGGAATTGGCCAAATAAGGGAATAGACTTTGGTGAGTAGAATGTCATGTAATGGTGTTTAGGAAGGCAGAGGCAAAGGGAGAGAAGGTCAGAGCCATACCCGCCACACTAGAGCTGGTCAGAGTTCCTTTGTCCCAGGCTTCACAGGACCATGTAGTCCAGCACAGGTGCTTGTTTCAGAAAACTCATCATTTTATAGCTTCTAGAGCCTGTTGCAAGTTATTTTACTTTTAGGTACAAAGATGAATCCTTGGCTTCTTTGTTTACATAACATATGTTAAATAAAAAAATACGGGAAACCCTTGTTCCTGACTGAGCTCCCACACCAGATCCAGCAAAACATACTAAAAACCAACATGGAGTCGCTCATGCTAACTCCATCACCAAACTGAAGAAACTAAGTTGTTGGGGAACCTGACAAGCAGCCAGGCAATGGCGAGCTGACGAGGCAAGTCCCAAAAACAGCCAACTTTAGACGCACAATAGTGACACTTCCTCTTCAATCTTCATTTATTTAGTTGTTTATTTTATTTGGGGAAGGAATTGAGACAGGGTCTCTCTCACACTACAGTTCTACACTAACTTCACTATGTATTCCAAACTGGCTTCGAGATCAAGGCAATCCTCTTGCCTCAGCTTGTTACTTACCTTTTATCTGTTTAGCTGACCTGATTTTACAAGGAAAGTGACCCTTTGTTCTCTGTCTCTGCTCTCAGCAGGTGATCCACAGAGCCATCCCGGCCCATTCTTTGTGCTATTTAATGGAACAAAGCCAGACCCTTTTGTTAAGATAAAACCATCCAAGATCTTTAGAGGTACAGGGCAGGGTAGCACACTTCTCTAATACCAGGCTGAGGCAGGAGGATTGCTGTCAAGCTGGAGGCCAGCCTGAGATAGATAGATAGAGCAATCTTATTTTGAAAAGTTGTAGGCCTGTCCTCTGAGGCCTGACAAGACAGGAATGGAAGGCATGTGTTTGACTTGTCTAGACTGGGGCTGGGATCCAGGGCTGGAGTTTCAACAAAATGGAAGTTTTGGGAAACAAAGGACTTTGGCTTCCCTTCCAATATTCTAGAAAGATTCTGGAAGCCTCTGTCACTTCCTCCCAACCCTTTAGCCATTCCCTCTACAGCCTAAGTTATAACTACCAGAGACTCTCGGGCTGCCCCAGGGGCCCCCTTGCTCTTCAGTGGTGTTCTTGCCATTTTACAATACTTCTGCCTCACACCCACCTGGGAGTGGTCCCCTGTCTGCCTCTGAGCATCCACGTGACTCCCCTTCCTGCCTCCTCGATTTGGGGGCTAATGTCACTTTTTGCTGAAAACTCCATCCTGGCCACCTACCCTTTGGACAATAGCAAACTCCTCCCTCCACACGCCATTGTTCTTATTGGGTTCTAGTCACCCGTAGTATTTATCACATTCTAGTGTACCAACATAGTTCATTTACCAGTCATCCCTTCCTCCTCAAAGGTCACCTCACCAGGGCAGAGATTTTCATCTGCTTTGTTTGCTGTTGGATCCCAAGAGCCTAGCACATAGTAGGTGCTTGATCAAGGCACTCGAGGGGAAGTTGGATGCATTTTGCTCTTTCTGTAAAGGGATTGCTGTTCGAAGCAGTTTGTTTCAGTATGAAGGAAAAGGAAATCCGTGTACTGTGCATTTATCTGACTGACAGGTCACCCAGGAACCTAGGGCAGTGAGTCACTTCATTTGACCACTTAGAAAACAGTCGTTGTAAGAGCCCAAGGTTCAGTGAGGCTTTGTGGTGTCCTGGTTTTCCTAGACAGAAAAACTCACCTAGTTTGTCACCCAGCCAAACTAGTTGGGTAGGGCAAAGCCCAGGGTGCTTGTCTCATCGGTGGGGGTGGGTGGATCCTAGATGAACAACAGATCTGAAAAGCTGAATCATTCTGAGAATGTAACATCTGTGTGATCTGTGTGGGCTTCTGCAGGAGCAGAGAAACTTCTAGTCATCAGTATGGGATCCCAAGCCTCACCTTATTCCCTTCATGGCTAAGTATGCACACCATACTGCTCACACTAGCCATTAGGCTGATGCAGCCCAAATACCCCGAGACAGATGGACAACCTACAGCACATGCATATCACATATACTATATAATATATAAAGTAATATGCATATAATATGCATATATGTGAGTATCATATCATATAATAATATAGCATCAGCTATAAAATGAGAAGAAGCCAAGAGTTGGTTGTAGTGCATACCTGTACTTCTACCATTAGGGAGAGAGAGGAAGGAGGGTCAAGGCTAACCCTGGCTACATAGTGGTTTGAGGCCAGCCTGGGCTACATGGGGCACTGTCTCCAAAAGTGGTGGCAGGGAGAAAGGATAGAGCCCAGTCAGCTTCATAAATCTCCTGAGTCTTACTGGCCTCCTTCCAGAATGGACTATTTCAACTCTGAGCAATTAGCTGTACACTATTTCCTATTTGGTATATATAATGTAGTACATATTAGAGATCAAACCTGCATTCGTCCTCCTGGCAGGCAAGTGCTCTCTCACCAGCTGGCACCCCCAGGGTGAGTGTTCACTTCATTTGCTTGTTGTTTGTTAGGGGTCTTTCTGGGGAAGGTGTTTGTTCCCAGCCCTGCCTCCTGAGTGGCGGGGCATGTTGGCCTGTTCTTCGTGCCCAGCTTTCCCTTGCTTCATTTTGTCTTATGAGATAGGCTCTCACAGTGTAACCCAGGTTGGCCAGAAACTCACTATGTAGTTTAGGCTAGCCTCAAACTCTCAGCAAGTCTCCCACCTTAGCCTCCCAAATACTGGGATTTCTTATGTTTCTCTGCCTGGCTGGTTGTTTGTTTGCTTTAAAATGCCTTGTTTTATAGCAGATGAAGTTCATCTTAGTTGCTTTTTTAAAGCCCATGCATGTGTTTGTTCGTGTGAACGTCACATGAGTGTGTAAGGCAGATACTAACAATGTCTGCTGTGGAGTAACTGAGGCCAAGATGCCAAAGGCCCAGGCAAAGCCACAAGTTAGGCTCAGGGTGACATCACAGCCTTACTGCCCCTGAGCCACCAGTCACTGGGCCCTGGAGATCAGTTCTGGAGAATCTCAGAGTGCCTTAGGGGATGGAGGGACAATGGGGTTGGAGCAGAAGTGTTTGGGTTTTTCAGTGTCCATCTCAGTGTGAACACAGTTTAGTCTTCAACCTCTGGGCTGCTGGTCCTTCCGTCCTCCAGGGGGACCAGCCTTTCCATCCTTTCTCTCTAAGAACAAACCAAGACCTAGATGACAGATGGGGTGAACAGTAGGCTGGAAAAGAAAGTTGGTGGGCCAGGTGTGCTGGACACACCTTTAATCCTAGCACTTGGGAGGTACTGGCAGGTGGATCTCTGAGTTTGAGGTCAGCCTGGTCTAAACAGCAAGTTCCTGGACAGCCAGGATTACCTGGAGAGACAGAGACAGAGAGACAGAGGGAGACAGAGAGACACAGAGACAGAGAGAGAGACAGAAACAGAGAAACAGAAAGACAAACACAGAGAGACAGAGAGACACAGAGAGAGACAGAGACAGAGAGACACAGAGAGAGAGACAGAGACAGAGAGACAAAGAGACAGACAGAGGTAAGGGATGGGGAGGGAAGAAAGGGGTGGGGAAGGGAATTGAAGGGAAAAAAAGACAGAAAGAAGAGTTGGAAGACCTCAGGTCACTGGCCCACAGTTTGGCCCTACTCTTCTTTTGAGGACAGGGGTAAGGGGTGGGGATTCTGTGAGACAGGGTTTCTCTGTGTAGTGTCAACTTTCCTGGAACTCACTCTGTAAAACAGGCTGGCCTCTAACTCAGAGAACTGCTTTCCTCTGCCTTCCCAGGGATCAAGAGGGCGAGCTACCACCACCCAGCCCGATTCTCTTCTTCATTGCTTTGGCTTCGAAGCCCTGAGTGACTCGAATGAAAACATGTTTTGAAGCAAGAGCTTATTCTGGGGCGTGTCTCTGTGGAAGAGCTCAAGGTGTCGTCATTCAACTCGGGTACTGGTGGGCACACAGTGACAGAGAAGAATGAGAGCGAGGGTGGCAGGGTGTCACAGGGAGCAGGGCAAGCATTCAACATTTCAAACACTTGGCAGCTCCCAGGAGATAGTCTGCAGTGGGAGGAATAAGCCAGCCAGCCATCCGAGACCCTCTGAGGCTGCTGTGCGCTTGCGCAGCTTTTCATCTTTCCTTCAAAGCTTAACACCTCTAGGAGATGTCGCCACCTTAGCAGGAACGTGAGACCTGACTCCAGGGGACAGAGAAGCCAGCACACTGGACTTAGAGGGTGCTGCAATGGTGATTAAAAAAAAAAAAAAATCACCCAGATTCACACAGCCCGGAGCAGCTGCACCCAAAAGCTGCCACTCCCTTTCTGTCTGGCTGCTGCCTAGGTGAACACACATGGAAGCCATTCAGAGCTGTCTTCACCTCTCGCCCACCGAGGACCCAGCCTGTCTTTCTAGCCCAAGCATATGGAGCAGTCATTGGCACTCAGATACGAAAGGCTGGGTAAAGCAAAGATGCATAGCGGAAGGTCTCAGGCTCAGTAAGTTCCCAGGGTCATCAAAGAGGAAAGCATCCAAAGGTATAGGAACAAGTGTGTCACTCGCCCATAGTGGCAGATTTATATGGGGATCCAAAGCCATCTCCAAAGGCTCCAAAGCCTCTAGTCTTAGTGTAGTTTCAACCAGCTCTGAACCTCTAAAAATCCACACTTTCCGAGGCACGAAGGCAACCGACATCTGGGGGGAAATTGTATTCAGCTGTGAGATAAAGCGCCCTGTATTGACGTTTGCTTCAGAAGTGTTCAGAGCTTAGCCTTTGAAGGGCTTTCTGTGGCCTGGTGTTTTAAACACAGTATTGAATATGAGTAAAAATATTTATTGGAGACAAAGATAAAAAGAATTGGGATTACGTGGAACAGCCGCAGACGTGCACGGGAGAGAGGTTGAGGCATCTGGAGTGTGGGCAGTAAAGGAGGGGAAAGGTCACTCGGTGCTGCGATGTCTCCACAGTCCTTCCTCCTGCTTCCTGCGAGCCGTTTCCAGAGCAGTGGTTAAAAGTTCAGGCAGCAGAAGCACATGATTCAAGTTCCCATTCTGTCCTCCTGCTGAGTAACAGAAGACAAAGATAGAGACTCTCTGGGCCTTACTCACGCCTCAGTGAAAAGCAGATAATATAACTGCATTTGACTTCTAGCCTTGAAGGTTGGGCACAGACCTTGGCCAAGAAAAGTGGCTTAGGTAGTTCAGAGCTCTCTAAGGGCTGTTGCCATCATCATCATCATCCCAGCCAGCCTTGGTACACATGCAAGTAAACTCAACACCCCAAAAATGGCTGAGGTCCAAGCTGGCCTAGAATTTACGACCTCTCAAGTGGTAGGATTGCAGGCCTGGAACACCATACTTGCCTCCTCCATGACTACCTTTCTACTACAGTCCAAAGAAGAGGAAGTATCCAGCTGTTTCTGTTGCAGAACAGTCAGTGTGTGTGCAAGGGCTGAGGAGACCTGTCTAGGCAGATGTTTAGGTATTCAGGGCTTAAAATAGCCTTCCTATAGAGAAGTGCTTTATTATTTATTTATATCATTTTATTATTTTCATCATTTTCATTTATCACATTTGTGTGTATATGTGTGTGTGTGTGTTCTTACATATGCATACACACACACACACCCTACTCCGAGCATCCCTGGAGGCATTTAACTAATGAAGAGTCCGGCTCTCAGTCATTAAACCCTTCTGCACATCCAAACTAGGGTCGCAGCCTGTATCCATCTGGCTGCAGAGTAGCCATTCCTTCCAGACCATAGGATGTCCAAATGGCTCCCGTTCCTCTTCCCTGTCATTTATGAGACCCGCAGCAATGCGTTTGGGAACCTAACCATTTTCTAGAAAGTTTTCAATAGTTCTAAACATCAGCTGCTTTACCTCATGCCCCTCTCTGCACACGTGACCCTCCCCACTACCACTGGGATTGATCCCATCTGCCCTTCACCCCGATCCACTGAGCTTTAAATGTGTTCCCTAAAAAGCTGGAAATGAGGAGACAGAGCTCAATAGGCCTGCGCTCACTGGACACGCCATTCCTGCACGGTATGTGGAGTGGCAGAGCCTGCCAGGGTCTGTGTCTTTGAGCTACGTAGCATATACAAATCTCATCATGTGCCAAGGAGAAAATGGGAGAGAGCCCATCAAACAGCCAGACTTGAAGTCCATCTTAGCGCAGGCTGCCTAGTGGTTTCTTCCTGAAGTGCCACCATTGTTCAAATTGTTCAAAAAATTCATTCTCAGACTCCTCCACAGGGCCCCTTCCGGAACATATCACAAGCACTGCCCTTTGACAGGCTCTCCAGGGAAGGCCTGCGATGCGCATCCTTGAGACGCAGGGAATCAGTCCAGAGACCCTGGTTGATTGATAAGGAGAAAACTGCCCACCCACTCTACACTTGAAGGCAACCAGGAGGCTACCCACAGTCCCATTCTCTGGAAACCTTGTAATGCTGTATTTCCTGGAGGGAGGACCCATAGCAGGTCTCTGTGTTTTCTTTTAAAGCACAGTTGTGGGTCGTGGGTTTAAATCCTGAGCTCAGGAGCCTTAGGTTAAACACCCAACCACATGGAGTCTTTACTCTTTACACAGTAATGAGGGACATGGCGTTTCTGCAAAGGGTTAAACAAACTGCTGTAGCCAAAAGACTGTCTATACTACCTTCTAGTAGAATTAGTGAGCATTGTTATTACCTTTTCATCATTTAATTAATTTTAAATGTATTTGTTTATATAGTTTATGTCTATGGGTGTTATGTCTGCGTGTACATCTGCACACCAGAAGAGGGCATAAGATCCTGTAGTGGCTGTGAAGCACCATGTGAGTGCTGGGAACTGAACTAAGGACCTCTGGAACTCCTAACCACTGGCCCATCTCTCCAGATCTGCTTATTACTTTCAGTGTGTGTGTGTGTGTGTGTGTGTGTGTGTGTGTGTGTGTGTATGCATATGTAAGAATAGGCATGTGTACCACACAGCACACATGTGGAGACCAGGATAACTTTCAGCGGTCAATTCTCTTGCTACCGTGTGGTTCCTAGGCATCGAGCTCAGATCCTCAAGTGTGCTGAGCAGCGCCCCTCCCTGCACTGACCCACCTCAGCAGTCTGAAATTGTGTTGTTATGGTGAAAGTAGCACGTGATCGACATATCATAGAAACTCAAGAACTATGACTCAGGAGCTGGTGATGTAGCTCAGTTGGTAGAGTGCACAAAGAAAGAGAAAGAAGAGGGAAAGGGAAGGGAGAGGGGGAGAATTAACCTGGCTTGGCCCTAAGTTAGACCTGAAAATTTTCAGTGACCTTGCTGAGAGTTCTCCTAAGTTGTCTAAGGTGCGGTGCAGCTTGGATGTGGCGCTAGAACACGTGCCTGACACCTGCCAGCTCCAACCTCAGCACCAAACCAAAATAAACAAAACCAGCAAAGGTTCTCTCTCTCTCTCTCTCTCTCTCTCTCTCTCTCTCTCTCTCTCTCTCTCTCTCCCTCTCTCTCTCTCTCTCTCTCTCTCTCTCTCTCTCTCTCTCTCTCTCTCCCTCTCTCTCTCTCTCTCTCTCTTGTGTCTGGGCATGGAATGGAAACCGTTCCTATGGAAGCCAGAAAGGGACATTGGCATTTCTGGAGCTAGACAGTTGTGAGCCACCTACTGTGGGTTCTGGAAAGTCACTGGTGTCCTGTGGAAGAACAGCAAGCATTCTTAACCACTGAGCCATCTCTCCAGCCCTGAGCAAAGGTTTTATGGAGCTATTAATGAAAAGACACAAGAGGAAAAGTCAAATATTCCTCTTCTCAGAAAGAGTGATAAGTATTTATTCAGTGCCTACTATTTGTCAGACATTTAAAATCCCCTGGTCTTGTTCTCTGTGTCCTTGGAGGTTTTGGAGGCACATCTCCCCTTTGGAATTTTAAGTATTGCATGAGCTAGTTAGTTAATGGAGGGATCAAGAGGGCGATGCCAGTTTGAAACAATGTTGTCGCTGGACTCCAGTTACAATGTATTCATCTGGACTGTGACAGCAAGGCAGTCTGAGTATGAGCCACAGTCTTCTGCCTTGGCAGCCACACCCATTCGCAGGGCTGATTGCTAGCAGCCAGCAAAGGCTTCTGATAAAAGGGAAGCTGCTGAGCTATTAGGTTTGCCGAGCTCCCAGGTAGATTTCCACAGGCAGAGGAGAAAGAGCGGTGCCTTGTTTTTGCCGGCGTGGGTGTTAGCAACGCGAGACAGGAACCCAGCATTAATACAGGCACCGGCTCCTCGTAGAGCCAACTCCAAAGGGTCCTGGTGACTTTTTCTCTGCAGTTTGACTCCTCCCTCCCTCCCTGGGAGCCTCTCTGTTCAGTCAAGCTTTTCCATCCTACCCCAGGCTGAATAGAGAGCAGAGGGTGCCAGAGACCGAGGTAGACACTCAACTCCACTTCTACCGAACCAGTCTTCCTTTCGACGTCTGTCTCTTCTCCCTTTGGTTTTTGATCATCTTGTGCTGGATTTTGCTTCTGCCACTCTTCTGTTAATAGGTAGCTGGTGATCTGCGTCATCCTGGAGGGTCATCCATCTCTACGGCCTTCTTCCACATTCTCAGGGGCCTTTCTTAATGATCACCCTTTTAGAATCACATGCCTGCTGCTGCTTCACAAGACACAAGCATTTGCTTTGTGCCCCCTGCATTTGTGTTCCAATCTTAAACTGTCCCCTTGCCTGCCGACTTCCATCCCTTAATATTCTTGAAGACAACCGGTCCCTTCTCATGGAAGTCAGTATCCTCAGACACAGGCCTTCTGAGTTTCTCTCCTGCCACAGGGCCACGGGACTGCTCTGCTTCGCCTGACAGATCAAAGGACATTTTCCCCAGCCTGTTCACTTTCTGCCTGGTGATCATAGAAGTACCCAGAGCACAGCTAGATGGCGCTCACGCCTACACATTTCTGAGGAATGACGTTTTTTTCCTCAGAGGAATTTCTGAGGAAGAAGTTTTTCCATTTGTCTCCCATCTTGAGCTCACAGCTTTGGGAGGAGGGGGACTGGAGCACATGGACTAATTACAAAGAAACTGGAACGTGTGCATTTTCTAATCAAACTGATATCTAATGGGCACGCGAGTCAGATTCAGTTCTAAGTCCTCAACATTGCCCTGCTACACATACCTTGCCCCAGGAGACAGATACAGAAATGGCACTTAGAGACTTGGTAAATTTGCCCAGAGCAGAAGGGTGTCAGAGATGGAAGTCCACAGGCATCTTGCACCAAAACTACCCTTAACAACAAGGGACTGGTTGGAGAATGGAACCAAGAGAAGAAACTGGGAGTGTTGGGAAGGCACGGCTTTCTACACAAAGCATTGTTCTGCCTAAAATTACTCCACAGCCCTAAAGCACCATGTGTATTTTGAATATCCAATCATTTTTTCTAAAAGCCCTAAGTATATAGCTCAGTGGTAGCGCACTGGCCCACTGTGTAAGATCCATGCTCAAACCCCTGCACCATGGAGTTACAGTAGGAATAATAATAGTAATAATAGCTGGGTGTTGGCAGTGAATGCCTTCCATCCCAGCACTCAAGAGTCAAGAGTTCAAAGTCTGCTTGGGCTATGGAGGGAGACAGTATCTCAAAACAACAATAGCGATAATTTTTATGAGACTGAATATATAGGACTCAACTCAACTATGATCAAAGGTGAATCTGGCACACATAGGCCGAACTTTATATATTAAGAGGGGAGAGCTAAGAGCATTTGGCTCTTGCTTCTTCTCCATTCTCTTCTCTGCTCATTTTCAGACTCAAGCTTTGTGGGACACACTGAACTTATAACAGGACCCATGATGTCCCAAGGATGCACTGAACATGTATGTTGCTGAGTCCATTTCTATTCTCCAAAGAGTAGCAACATTTTTTTACTCTGAATGAAGATCCGTGTGGACCATACTTGAAGACCCTGTAAATCTCGAATAAATAAATCTCTAATTCTATCCCTACTGACTCCCCTGAAGGCCTCCTAGCCTTTCCATCACCCCCTCCCTCCCTAAGGCGTGATGTTAGAGAGGGGACCCAGGGGGAAGAGGCAACATCCCTACTCTATCACAGGTGGAACCTCACTTCTCATTGTTGATAGACGCTTGCAGGTTAGGTGACCACTTATAAAGCCCCTCCTGGAGTCTTGGGGGTTGCCTGTAACCACTAGTGGTTCCTGTCATTTACTCTTCATTACTGGAGTACTCTGGCTGCAGTAAAGGTGATCAATCACAGAATGGTATTGTCCTTTAAAACTCCGTATAGGAAACAGGCACTGGGCTGGACCGTGAGGTTTTGTAGGATCTAGTACACAGAGATTTGTGAAAGACCAAAGCCACTGTGTTTCTGCAGTCTGCCAAAAAGTAGACACACATGTACATAGATGTCGAATGTGTACTCCTGCCAACAAAAACATGTCTCCATCCCAAGTTCAGCTACTACTCCATGTGAGCCAATTGCGAGGCATTTGCACATCACTAAAGAATGAGAAGGGAACTTTGTTCCCAGCCCCTGCCACACAGCCCAATCAGCAGACGGCCAGGAGGGAGCAGAGCCACAGGCATTTGGCACACACATGTGCACTGCCTGCTTCTTTCCAACCTGGCGGTCCAAGAATCAGGCACAGGGGCAGGGAGGGTCAAAAAGGGCTCTGAAACACATTTGTAGACCCGGAAGTATAACCTGGAGAAAGGCTGGTCAGCTGGGTATATGGAGGAAGATCCACACCCCGTACCCAGACCCTTTCCTGTTGTAGAGGAGAGAGAGAAATTCCTGCCCGAGGGAGCAGCCCCGCAAGTTCTGGAAGCCTTAAAGTTGATCTTGGCTGCGTTCTTCTGCAGGTGTCTGATAAGCTCCATCTGATCCTCAGTGTTCTGGACTCTCAGAGAAGACCTCCCCCCTTGAATGAGAAGACCCTTAAAGGCCACCTGAAGGAACTCCAAGATCAGGTCAGTGTCACCATCAGCTATGGCCCATCATGGGTACCCAGAGTCACTTAGCCCTCCAGAATTTATCAAGACCACTCTTAGAGCTAGAATATGAGGGTGCTTAGGGTTCCCAATTGTCCAGACCATTGATGTGCCTGATTCCCTTTTGATTTCCTGTGAATTTGTATCTAAGCTGTGTGTAACCAATTGTTTACACCAATTTCACAGCAACCCTACATCTCAGCCATACTGGTTCTACGTGATTAGATACACCTGAGGCTACACCTGTCCACACTTGTCACTAGGTCAGCCTCCTGCTGAAGGAACATCTGTGTGGTCCTGAGCAGGACCTCGAGGGTATGCAGGTGGAGAGAGGCGCTCAAGGAGCCACTAATACTGGCCAGAGTGAGTCCTGCTCAGGCTATGGGTTATAGGTTTAGCTGCCAGCAGTCTCCTGCAGCAACACCGCTCATTAACTAGCTCTTACTTTCCTTTTGGGATACTCACATGATCCCATGTGATTACTGTTCAGAACTGGGACTGTAATTTGGTGTTAGAGCGTTTGTCTGTAACGCGTGAGACCCCGGGCCATGCCAAATCACACTACCGTCTCCGAAGAGCTGGATCCTCAATACCACCTTGGTCTCTTGCCACTTTGACTCTCTTCTCTGAAAGACAAGAGGGTGTGACCCCCACACTTCTTTGAGGATTCATATTTTCATATCCTTCAGCGGCCAGCGCCATTTCTTCTCTTGGAATAAGGGAAGAGTTCCCAAATAGGACTCAAAGTGACTTGTTACAATAACAAGTTCAAATAAAATGGAAAAAGTGATACTAACCAGATTTTCTATAAATGCTCCTGTTCTATTAAAATGGCTTCAGTTTTTCCAGTGAGAGAGAGAGACAGGCAGACAGACAGATACAGCAAGACAGACAGACACATAGGCAGGGTGGGGGTGGGGGTGGGGGAGCAGTGTTGCATTACCGTTTTTCTTTGCTTTTAGTGGGTCTAATTCAAATTGCGTCAAGTGAAACTCAGCATTGGGAACTGGAGAGCCAACTCAGCAGTTTAGAGCACTGGCTGTTCTCACAGAGAACCCAAGTCTAACCTGATCACTAAGTGCTGAGACGAAGTGCATGTTAGCTTCACGCCTGCCAGATAAATATGCTGTCACTGAGCTGCACCCAGCCTTAACTAGATCACCCTTGAGCTCACAATCCTGGTCATGTCCAGAAAAGTAGCAGTTTGATTTGAGAAAAGGAGGGCTTCTTTCAACCCATGTGTGTTGACAGATAAGATATAACCCCTAAACTTGGGGGTACATTTCTAATTAACCATATGAACATTAAAAACTCTAAAACAAATACACTTCCCAATGACTCTATGTTAATTCTGTGCCCCACCCATGACATACGGACAAGACCTGATTCTCAGTCAGCTGCAATCTAAGCCAGTCTGTGGCCTGACCAAGTCTGTGTATCCTACCTTCTCTAGAGCAGAGGTCCACAGGGGCATCTGTGAGCCTCTGATACCTTCTTCAAAGCTGAATCTGTGCCTGGGGTAAAGTAGAAATGATTCTATCCACCAGGGTCTTGAATGTTAGAATTTTTTTTTTGAGGCAGGGTCTCACATTGTGGGCCACAAAACCTGGAACTCACTCTGTAACTCTGGCTGGCCTCCAACTCAAGGTGCTTCTACCTCCTGAGTGCTGGGATCAGCCACTATGTCCGGCTGGAAAATGACTCCTCCTCCTCCTTTTCCTCTTCTTCCTCCTCTTCCTCTTCCTCCCCTTTCATTTCTTCTTCCTCCTCCTCCTCATTTGTATATGTGTTTTTGCTAGGTACTGTACACATAGGTGTGTGCATATGTGTGTAGAGGCCTGGGGTAGACACTGGGACTCTTTCTTAACTGATCTTCACCTTGCTTTCAAAGTTAAAGACACAGGGAAAGTGTGACAATCATGATTGCTACAAACCTTATGCACTGTCTAGATCATTAAAAACAACTTTCATGGACCCTGATATAGCTGTCTCTTGTGAGACTATGCCAGGGCCTAGCAAACACAGAAGTGGATGCTCACAGTCAGCTATTGGATGGATCTCAGGGCCCAAATGGAGGAGCTAGAGAAATTACCCAAGGAGCTAAAGGGAACTGCAACCCTATAGGTGGAACAACATTATGAACTAACCAGTACCCCGGAGCTCTTGACTCTAGCTGCATATGTATCAAAAGATGGCCTAGTTGGCCATCACTGGAAAGAGAGGCCCATTGGACACGCAAACTTTATATGCCCCAGTACAGGGGAACGCCAGGGCCAAAAAGGGGGAGTGGGTGGGTAGGGGAGTGGGGGGGAGGGTACGGGGGACTTTTCGGATAGCATTGGAAATGTAATTGAGGAAAATATGTAATAAAAAAAAAAACAACTTTCATTCATGCCATCTAAAGCAACAGCACTTCACCCTGTTCCACGAGTCAGGGTGGCGGGGTAGAGAAGTCACTTCTGACAGTAAATGGTATGACTACATGATATGATACTGAAAATACGATCCAACACGCGCCACTGTCTCTATCACACCCCAGGTCTTCCCTCTTCCTTCCTTTTCCCTGCACCTTCTCTTCTGTGAATCTCTTTCTCCCTGCTTGTCTGGCTCAGTCACCTTCTTCCAGTATCATCTTTCTCATTTCCTCAGGAGCTGCCACGGAATGAAGAATTGAAAGAGCATGATTGGACTTTGGGAAGGATGCGGTAAGGGTGGTTGATGGAGTAGAGAAGATGGATCTGGGGCAGCTCTTGAGGGAGCCAAGCTTGGCACGGATTGGCTGGAGCTTTGAGAGGTGTTGATAGGAGGAGCCTCCAAGAGCCATTTGTAAACATCGGTGCTTCCTGAATGCTTCCCGAGTGCCCTGCCATAATACCCTGCTGTAAAATGTATTATTTTTAATATAAGTATAAATAGTGAATTAATCCTACAGCTCTTGGGTCCTCTCTTACTCATTGAGCCATTTCCCCATCACAATTCTTAAGCCCTTTTACTCCCCAAGGAAGCAATCGAAGCATAAAAGACATGATTACCATTGTTTTTAGCACAGATATAAAATTCCACTGAACTGCAGAAAAAAAGCATTTCTCTGCTGGCCTTCCTCAAACCTGACAGGACAACTCACCAAGAAACAGAGGCAATGTCCTCGAGGCACGCACAGGAGCAGACACGCACAGGAGCAGAGGGCACCCTCTCTCTCTCTCACTTAGTCCACCTGGTAACAAGAATTCTCAAGAACCTGGCAAAGTCTGAAGTATTTAGTGTTCTCGGCTTGCATTCCTGAAGACACCCTCTGGAAATTCCTGCTTTCTAGCTAACATTTTCTAATAAAAAATGAGTTTGGCACTAACGAATCCATTTGTCAAGCAATATAACTTAAACTTCCTACCTGGGAGATGTCAAGCTGATTTTTTTTTCTTTTCCTCTACATTGAGCAGGGTGATGGGCAAGGGTTTCTAGGTTTTCATAAATGACTTAAGAGGCCAGATTCCCTGGAAGCAGGGTGGCGAGCTAAAGAAATGCTCTGCAGACTTGGATGGTGTCCAGGATCTTAGCACAGACCTCCTCCTCTTCCTTGGGATGCCATCGTCTTAGAGGAGCTTTGGAATGTATTAATTATTCTGTAGAGAAATCGCCCAGGATTACCTACTCATGACTAATGAAGCTGTCAGCCTCTATTCCTTCCCGCTGTTTAATAAAGTCTCCCAAAGACTAGCTTATGAAGATGGATAGCGCTGTGAGCGCCATCCCCAAAACTGGCACAGCGTCAACCTAAGCAGAGGCCAGCTTGCTTCACGCGACACTCCAGTTTTCATTATACTTCACAATAACGTGTTATTAAAAGAAAATGAATTTGCCATTAAGAAGCAGATACTACTTAATAACCATTCAGTAATGGTCCATGATTTCCTTCCTTCCTTCCTTCCTTCCTTCCTTCCTTCCTTCCTTCCTTCCTCCCTCCCTCCCTCCCTCCCTCCCTCCCTCCCTCCCTCCCTCCCTCCCTCCTTTCTTTCTTTCTTTCTTTCTTTCTTTCTTTCTTTCTTTCTTTCTTTCCTCAACTTACAGCAGCAGTGTGAGTACATACCATTCTGGATTCAGAGAGTTGGATTTTCTAGAATAATCTTAAGTCAAATTTACTCAGTAACACTTGATGGGTCTTAAAGCTCGACTTCCAAAATTCTGACTTTGAATTTATCAGTTAAAATCCAGTAAAATTAGGATAGGGGATAGGGCGCCCTTGTTAGTCTACCTAAGCATAACTTCTTCCTTTACATATGCTAAAGAATTACATGAACTGGAAATTAGAGGGAGATTTAGGCTTGCTATTGATTCGTTCTTAAAGATTTCTTTTCCTTTTACTATGTGTGTGTGCCTATGTGTGTAGGCACCCTTGGAAGGCAGAAGATGGCCCTGGGCCTTCAGTTCCAGGTGGTTACAAGCAGCCTAACACAGGCACTGGGACCTGAACTCCAGACCTCTGTGAGAGCCACAAATGCTTTTAACTGCTGAGTCCTCTTGCCAGCCCCGGTTGGTTTATTTTTGCTTCAGTTTTTAAAAATGTATTCCTTTTTTATGTGCATGGTTGTTTTGCATGCATGTCTGTCTGTGCGCCATGTGTGTGCCTGGCACTCTCAGAGGCCAGAAATGTGGGGTTTCCTAAGACTGGGGGTGGGGGAGAGTTACAGATGGTTGAGAGCTGCTCTCTGGAGGCTAGGAAATTGAATCTGGGGCCTCTGCAAGAGCAGCCAGTGCCCTTTACCAGTGAACTATCTCTCTGAGACAAGGTCTAACAGGTCTCAAACTCACAAACCACCGACATGGGATTGCAGGTGTGTGATACCCAACTCAGGGATCGCTAATAATTCAAAATATCCTGGACTCTGTCTCCTCACCTCTCTCAGTGTTCTTATTGGAATAAAAATAAAATAAATATAAAAGGAATTCAGAAGGATGACACGGGGACCATGGAAACCCTACCTCCCACACTTGTCACTGTTACCCAGTGTGGACACTGTAACATGGTTGCCTCAGATTGTAAGTCATGTAACAGATTCATGTCCAGTCCCTTATGGGCCCCCAGCTCCAGCACCAACATGAATTTAACATGGAGACTTGCAGGATCCATCTGTGGCTGTCTATAAATAATGCCAGGGTTTCCAGTCTTTTCACGCCACTTATTATTCTTACAGATGAATTCTGAATCATCTTGTCCGGATCCCTAGAGTCCCTTCTCAGATTTTTATTGGAGACGGATTAAAGAAATGCATTACTTTGGGAAGAGCTGACATCTTTATACTATTCATTGTTCCCTCCAGGGACAAAGTATGTTTTTCATTTATTTGGGCTTTCATTATATTATGTCCCTTTATAAAATATTGTTATTTCCTTCTTGTAGGTCCAGCACGAACTTTGCTAAATTATTTCTAGATAATTTATGGTTCGTGTTGATGTTGAAAAGATTTTATCTTTGTATTATATTATAATTTCTTTTATTGTTGTTACTTTTGTATACTTTTTAAGACAGTCTCATGTAGCATAGGCTAGCCTCAAAGCCACTATGTAGCAGAGGATAACCCTGAACTCCTGATCCTCCCACCATTTCCCAGTGCTAGGATCACAGGTGTGCACTGCTATCACCAGCTCTTTATTATAACTTGTGACTCATTATTGTTGATACGACAAAAAGAGAGCAAATTTTAAAATATGTAGTCTGTAACTGATCCTATCACTAGATTCGTTTTATGTCTAAAACTACCATTTTTTCAATTGCTTCGTTTCTGTTTTCTTGCTAGACAGTTGTGCAATATGTATGACACTAAAGATTTGCAAATAATGATGTCCTCTACTTCCTACTGACTCTAGCCTCCACTCCTATCAGGCCTCGGTTTTCTCATCTGTAGAAGGGGAGAGTGGATTTTACTGACTTCATAGCACTGTTATAATAAGTAGTGATTAGGTGGTGTTGGAAGCAAAGCGCTGTTTCTAGTACATCATAAATATTCAATAGGCGGTAACCAATGTTTTTAAGAATTTAGCCATGGGTGGAAGCCACCCAGAGGCCTGACTGCCACCAAGCAGCGTGGGGGCGGGTGGCTCACAGCTATTTGCAGTTCCAAGTGATTCACAGCCATGGTCTGATTACTTCATGCACATGCTTCGCAGACATGCAGGCAGGCAAAACACTCTCACATCGAGAATAATAAAGTAAAACATAAAAAAAAAAAACATTTTATTTTTATTTTTTTTCAGTGAGTCAAGGCACATGCCATGCCAGGCAGAGAGATGGCCTGAGTTCAATTCCTAGAACCTACATAAAGGCACAGAGAGAGCATTGACTCTACTCCGACCTCTGCTCACGAGTCATCGCATCTGTGCCCCACCCTCATCATATACGTACATGAATAATAAATAAGCTAAAATAGTAAATTTTAAAAAGCAAAACAGGCATGCACAGGCCGATTCTACCTATGTACTTCAGGCTGCTCTCACAGTCTCGAGGCTTTTTCCCTTCATATTCCTGTGCACTGGACCTGAGTTTCCTGTTGGGATTTTTTTTTTCTGCTTTTTTTGAAACAAAGTTTCACTACGTAGCCTTGGATGGCCTGGAACTTGCACATAGAGCAGGCTGACCTTGAACTCTGAATCTCCCTGCCTCGACCTCTGAAGCACTAGGTTCAAAGGCTTGTACCACCAGCCCAGGCTTCAACCAAAGCCTTCAGCTGTCTTTAATCCTGTCTAGTTATTAGATGCATCTAACTCTGTAAAAGTAAACAAATAAATAGGGCTGGACATGATGGTGCATACTTTAATCTCAGCTCTTAGGAGGCAGAGGCAAGTGGATCGCTGAATTTGAGGCCAGCCTGGGCTACAAGGTGAGAGAAAAAAAAAAAAGAAAAAAGAAAGAAAAAAGGTGGAATGACTTTGTCTTAACAAATCAAATTGGTTTTTAGGAATAACCTTTTTTTAACTGTTTATTTTTAAAGTCTGCATATGTGTGTTTGTGTGTGCATGCATGTGCATGTACATGCATATAGGTGCCACAGACGTCCCCTGCCTTAGCCCAGACATGATCTGGGGGTTTCTGAGTTTCTGAGATGAGCTCTTGATATGGAACCCAGACTAGCCTTACTTTGCAGTAATAGAGCCCAGGTTAGCCCAGAATATGCAGTTCTACTACCTTAACCTGCACAGGACTGAGAGCAAAGGCACACACTCCCACATTTGTTTGTTTGTTTGTTTGTTTGTTTGTTTGTTTGATTGATTAACACGATGCCATTTGATATGTTGTTCAGGTTGGTCTTGCACGCCTGGGAACAGGGAATCATTCTGCCTTAGTCTTCTGAGTGGCAGGGACTGCATTCCGCTGTGAACCCTGACTGAGAAATGGGACCCAGGCACAACATGTGCAACTTTCAGGGAGAGAGCAGCCTATGAGGGGAAGGTTGAGTGCAGCCTGCAGGGAGACCTGGATTCTTGTCTGCCCCTCCCCGGTTATTTAATAGCTGTGCGGCTTTTCCAAGTTCCTTTCCTTTTACGAGTTCCATTTTCTTTTGCTTTTAGATTACGTGTGTGTGTGTGTGTGTGTGTGTGTGTGTGTGTGTGTGTGTGTGTGTTCCATTGTACGTGTGTGACTGTGTGACTGTGAGAAGACAAATTGCCGGAGTCCGTTTTCTCCTTCTACCACGTGGGTCCTGGGGATCGAACTCGGGTCATTAGACTTGGCAGTAAGCATCTTTCCTTACTGAGTCACCATACCGCATTCTCTACCTTTATCAGGAAAGAATACAGTGTCTCTTCTAGCTCTAACATTCTATGATTACCATTGAGCCAGAAGGAAATTAAATTTCCACCATGAAAATCCCCTATCTGGTCATTCATAGCCAGTTACAAGCCTAAATTAGGAGTACCAAGCCTAAATTAGGAGTACCAAGTCTTGGTTCTCCCTTGGTTTAGTCCTCTTGTCGGGGAGTTCTGTGATGGGCATGGAATCCAGACCCTCTGTAGACTTAGACCCAAGACTTAAACCAGCGCAGCCTCATGCAAATAATGAGTCTGGGGATGGCGTTGGGGTGGGTCCTCACGTTCAGGGTAGGTAACAGCAGCCCTATTCAAGTCTATTAGGAAGTTGCTGAGCAAGCAAACTGAGGGTTACAAAGCCTGCAGCTGCCGCAGATCAAGCCAAGCATGAGGTCAGAACACTGGAAAATTAGGGTGGGCCCATGGAGAATTCTGAGAGCAGAGGTCAGCCACAAGCCGAACATAGTGTCAGACTGGATACCCAGAGGCTAAGGAACCACTGTTCCTAAAGACTCGATGGGAAGGTGGATCCCTGACTGTGCCCCTGTCCCCGGTGAAGAGAAAGAGAGGGAAGGGCCAGTCAGTTCAATGGAGCTCCTCACCCACTCACCCTGCCTGCTTAGCCTCACTAACTCCAGCACCGGGCTGGAGGCCTCGCCCTGTATGAGAGGGAACTCAGGAAGAGTTGTTGCCTCCAACCTCAGGGGTCATCACACAGAATAAACCTGGTCTCAGAACAGATGTTTCCCACCCCTGGGATAAGCAGAGAGCATCTCCAGAAGTGAGCAGAAGTGTTCATAGGAGCAGCTTTGGCTTAGTGGGATGGTGAACAGGGATGAAGAACTCGGATGCGGACGCCCCCCGTGGCTTGTTCTCTCCAGGATGGCAGCCTTTCAAGACATCCAGGCCCATCAGCTCAAGACACCACCCTCCCTACTTCTCCTCTCAGACTAGACTCTTCCTAGCAGAGAAGTTGACAATATCCACTAAGGAGGCACAAAGACCGCAGTGACATACTTTGTCTCCTTTCGCAGAGACTGTCTTTTGTAGGCAGAATAATGAGGAGTTTTAGTCTTCAAGGATACTGTGGAACTGTCACAGGGCTGGTGGGGTGTTACCTGAGGGATGCACAATTGGTCCTTGGTATTTCCGGATTCCATATTTTCAAACTTACCTGTATTAGTTTTGTTGCTGTTTTGTTTTGCTTTGCTTTGCTTTGTTGCTGTTGCTGAGAAAGCAATGCAAAGAAGGAAGGATTTATTTTGGCTCACAGTTTGAAGGCACACCCCATTGGGGCAGGTACGGCTTGGAGGAGGGAGTACGAGGCAGTCGGTCACATTGCATTTGCCAGCAGGGAGGTGTTGGGGATTGGTTCTAATGCTTTGATTTAACTGGGAATCGGTGTATCCAAACACAATTGAGGTCCTTGTCCTCAATTGGTTTTTGATCTATCAATAGAGATACCAACAGCCAATGGTCAGGCAAAGGGAAATGGGGCAGGACATTTAGATGGGCACAGGCTAGGAACTGGGGAGGGTGGGTATGTTATGGGGAAAGGGGTGGAGATCAGCATGAAGTGGTGTAGACAGATGGATATAGGGGCTGCAGGAGATAAAGCCAACCATGTAAGAATTCTGGTGGGTGGCCACAGGTCACTCCCCCAATTGGGCCAGGGGTAGCAGGGGATGGTTTAGGAGTGCCCAGCCTCTGAGCAAACCAAGGCATTTCAAAAATAAGTGTGTGTATGTGTGTGTCTTTTATTTGTAGATCTAAAGAGTTCCTGGGCAGGTGGCTGGAAGAGCAACCTGCTGGGAGCACAAAGTGGTCTAGCTAAAACTCTATGCTACAAGGAGCACTGGTGTCCAGCTGGCTTGCCCCGTTTTAGTCAGTCCGTGGAATAGAGTCACCACATTCAGGGTGGGCCTTTCCTCCTTAGTCTCCTTTCTGGAGAGATATAGACACACCCAGAGGTAATTCCAAAGCTACTCAGTTGACAATAAAGATTGACTACCACAAATATGGAGTAAAAGGTAATTCCAAACTCAATGCCTGACAAGGACTTCGAGGCCATTCAAAGACCTACAAAGAGGAGAATTAATTGATTGATTGATTGATTGATTGATTGATTCAGCCAGTGATACTCACGTAGCAGACAGTGTGTAAGTGGCACTCTTCCATCTTGGTTTCCTCTCCTGGTCTCTGAAGGAGCATCCTTTCTGCTGTCTATACAGCGTCAGATCTCTGCATTTCTGTGTGTTCTCACTGTGCAAATGGCTCTCCAGCGAGGCAGAGAGAGTCACAACCACCTTTGATGTCAGCAATCAGGAGGCAGATGCAGATTACAAGTTTGAAGCCAACTGGGATACATGGTGTGACCTTGTCTCAAAATAGTAACAATAGTTAATAATGAAATCGATTTTTAAAAAAAGTTATTAATTAATAAAATAAAATGTAGTAAGTGGTAGCACCCCAGTCCCTTAGGTCAATGAGTCGCAATTGGGTATTAAATAAATTTCTTTAAATGAAGACCCATCTAAAGTAAGGTTATGTTCTGACTGGTGGATGAAAACTGGGACCAGAGGCTGGAGGAAGAGAATCCTCATTATTCCCGGGGGAGTGAATGTTGTCTACCTCCTGTGCCTCTATACCACGTGGCTACCTGACTACTAATGAAACTGGACTGTCCCAGACCTGTATCCAGACACCGACTCGTTTTAACACTATTTCTAGGAAATGTTTCAGGGAGCTATTGAATGACTGTTGCAAAGACAAATAAAAAAGAAATATCTGGAAACGTTTTCAGGATCTCTATTTCTTTTTTATAGGCATAGTCATCCCAGTTCTTGACGAGTCCCGAATGTGGCGGTCCGCTTAGGACCGGATGTTCTGTTACCGAAACAGATGAAAGGCAGCTGCCCAGCAACACGGCCTCGCTGCCCGTTTCAGACTGTACATCCCACTGTGGAGTGCCTCTGCAGACGCCTACACAGAACGCCAGGCCCAGGGCAGAGGCGAGTGGCCAGAGGGTCACAGAGGGGTCGTCAGCCCCACTCAAGAATGCAGGGAGTGGATCGGGTCATAACAGAGCAGAACTTCTCTTTGGCATTTAGTGTGGATGGTTTCAGTCCCTGTTGCGACATCATCCTGACTGGACTTGGAACCTAACAGTGCTGTGACGCGGTTAGAGTCAAGTAACAGCCGGAGAGGGAGATGGATGCCGGGCAAAGGCTCCTGCTGAGCTGTGAGCGGTTGCAGCCTGTACACAAAGCCTGTGTGAGCGCGCCTGGTCCTCTTCTCAAACCTCTCCTGTTGTGAGATCTGAGGTCAAAGGTTAGCTGTTCTCTCCTGGGTCCTACTCAGGCTTCAGTCACCTGGAACTCGTTCCTCACAGCTACAGGTTTTGACTTCTAGGCATTCAAAGCCATAACATCAGACGCCTTTCCCTGTATTTTTCTTTCCAGTTCAGTTGAGGTAAATTTCTTTTCTTTCTGTTTATATCCCTCGGATAAAAAGCTGTTTTCTTCCCTACTCCCTGGACTCTTAAGTGCCACATGTTCTAAAGGCCCAGACACTCCCTTCTCTTAGAGGAAAGAGCTTCAAGGTCAGCCAGCAAAGCCTTCCTGTAAAAGAAGTTTGCTGCCTGCCTCCCTCTGGGCCTCCCAAGCTTTCCTCAAGGCCAGCTAGAGAGTTTGTGTGGCCAATCCCGGGAGGAAGGCACAACCCCGGACCAGACTCATTTCTCGGTTTCCTACTTGGAGACACCCTTTCTCACACGCCGGTCAAGAGGAAGACCCTCACACAGGCGGCCTTGAGGGGAGCTGCTGGAAATGTTTTCTTAACAAGTCTTTTCTCTCCCCTGAGACCCAGAGAGTTTGATTCCCCCGGACCTTTCAATCCTTTAGCAGACGTCCTAAACCACAGCTATATCCCATAGGAAAGGACATCCAAGTGACTAACGCTGGCCACTGGTCCCAGCTGGCTTGGGCAGGCTGCCAGGGCGGGTGGGAGGTGCATGGGGAGGGTGCTGCCTCCACCCCTGAGAGCCTGTGTGAGCCCAGAGGTCCTGCCTGGCTTGCAGCCACAGCTCATGCTCACAGCATGCAGGCCATCCAGCCTCGGCCTTGTGCTGGACTCCAGAGCCAACAGGAGGAGGCATGTGCAAAATTAACATAGTCCAGTTTTTCTTCTTCCTTCTTTTCAGGTTATTGTCTCGCAAACATTTTTAGTATATATTCAAGTGTGTGTGTGTGTGTGTGTGTGTGTGTGTGTGTGTGTGTGTGAAGGGGGAGGGTGGGGTGGATTTTGCAAGGAGGTAGGTGGACAGGTGGAGGAGGCTGGGTACTCAGCTAGACAAGTGGGAAGCTTCCGGTCATCTCTGGTCAGAAACTCACTGCCACTTCCTCCCAGTCAGTGATGGACATAGATGGAAGTCAAAGAACACTGAAGGCCTGAACAGGAAGTGTCACCATGTTCGAGAGCCTCCTCTCCGTGATCGCCAGCATTACCGCACACTTGAGTATTTCCCAATACAGTACAACCTAGTCACGCAGGGTAGGGGCTCTCTGACCACACAGGGGCCACAGTTGCAACCAGATGGTAGGAAAGGGTCACGGATCTGTGTGGTAGGGTCCCTAGCACCAAGCTCAGCCCTGGGCTACCTGAAGGCTACCTCACAGCTTCTCCTCTGAGCTCTAAATTAACAAGATTTGCTTTCTCACAAGATACACATACTTTCAGGGCAAGAGAGTGCTTCTAAAATGCTTACTGTGTGGTCAGAGAGATGGCTCAGTAGTTAAGAACACTTGCTCTGACAGAGAACTGAGAGTTCTCTTTCTAGCTGCTACATAGTGGCCCCCAGCCATCCATAACTCCAGATCCAGGGCATCCAAAACACTTTTCTGACCTCTGCGAGCATGCACACACACATACACACCGAGAGAGAGAGAGAGAGAGAGAGAGAGAGAGAGAGAGAGAGAGAGAATGCTCATAAAATAAATAAAATTTTAGACATAAATCAAGTGCTGCCTATGACTTTGAATACAGAGAGCTTCAGATCCAAACAGGAACATTTTACAGGCCACTTAATTGGTTTTTCCCCCCTCATTTGATGAATTTTAGATGCTGAATTTTTTAACATAAAAATGAATTATGAATGTTTTTAAATTATTTTAAACAAAGCTTTGAGAGAAAATTTACCCCTCGCTACAGTCCCATTTACTGTGCAGCAACAGGACCATACTGGTGATGTGTGCTTGTCTTAGGGGCGCCTGTGGGCACACTGTGTATGCATGTGTATACTGGTGATGTGTGCTTGTCTTAGGGGTGCCTGTAGGCACACTGTGTGTGCATGTGCATGCATGTGGCTGCCTTAACAAAAACAGCACAGCTCTCCACGTACCGCACGCTGCTGCTCGATTGCTATCTACCCTCTGCATTAGAAATCTCTCTTCTGATGGAAATTGTCTTAGTCTCTCTGTATTACCATGAGTTTCACAGGTTAAATTTAATTGGTTAGTCAGGGTGGTGATTACCCGGGAATCTCATTACTTGGGAGACATAGACAGGAGGGTTGAGGGGAGTTTAAGGCCAGTCTAGGCTACCTAGCAGGATGATGATTCAAAACAAATAGACAAACAAACAAGTAGATGCCAGTGAGCTGGGTAAGAAAGTAGAGAAGCTTGCTTTGCAAGCCTGGTCACTGGAGTTCGAGCCCCGGCAGGCACAGAAAGGAGATAACAGAAAAGTGATGGCGTGGGACTGTCTTCTCGTCTCCAATGTCATAGAATGGTATGCACTCGCACATTAACACAGGCACAACAAACACTCGCTAATTAATTAATGAATTAAAAAAAACAAAAACAAAAAACCAAACCAGGAGTAATGGCACACCCCTTTAATCCCAGCACCCGAGAAGCACCGGCAGTAGGCAGATCTGTGAGTTTGGGCCAGTCTGGTCAAGTTTCAGGCTGGCCAGGGCTACCCTGTGAGATCCTATCTCAAAATGAAACAAAATCCCTACCACTACCAGACATTACCATGGATCTTAAAAGTGGGCTTTGGGTGGCTCTTATTGGTATCGAGTTTTATTCAGCAGTGTGATTTGGAGGTAGCGGTGCCCATGATCCCCTCCTCTGTTGGTGATGGACATGGCCCCAGGGGCGCTACCCAGTGCAGCCACCTGTGGCTGCCGAGCATTGAGAATGTAGACAGTTCCAACTGGGAAGCGGATGCTCTGAGCACTTAGGTCTTCTTTTACTTTACTTAGGTAGTACTTACTTGATTTCATTTTCTTTTTCCAGCCAGGTCTCGCTGAATAGCCCAGGCCAGCCTCAGACTCTCATGACCCCGCTTCAGCCTCCAGTGCTGACAATGCAGGAGTGCAGCGTGTCTGTCTTCATTTTGGTTAGCTTAAATGCCAACGGAAGCAGGGCGGGGTGAGTGCTGTCTTTTGTATTGGACAAAGTGTTTCTAGATGTTTCAGACTGAAGAGATTGCCTATTACGACGGGGGTATTGAGACTCTGAAAGCAGACTTTTGAACTCTACCATTCCTTCCTCTTCCGAGATTCATTACTTTGGACAAGTTACTCACACTGCCTGAGGCTCACTTTGCTGATCTGCCCGGTGAGAATGATAACAGAAATACTTCATTCCGGTGTTTAGAGGAGTCAGTGAGTTATCGTCGGTAAAGCAGTTGAGCTGGGACGTGAGTATACAAAAGGTGCTCAGTCTCTGTTAGAAAGTACTTGTAGCAGAGCATGGTGGCACGCACCTTTGATTCCAGCACTCTGAGTTCGAGGCTAGCCTGAGCCTGGTCTATAGAGCTAGTTCCAGGACAGCCAGGGCAACACAGAGAAACCCTGTCTCAAAAAAACAAACAACAACAAAACCAAAACAACAGAGGGACAAAGATAGACACACACACACACACACACACACACACACACACACAGAGAGAGAGAGAGAGAGAGAGAGAGAGAGAGAGAGAGAGAGAAGAGAGAGACCCAGTGCTGAGAGGGGAGGAGGCTGGAGGGAAGACAGCTGACTTGAATGAATGGACCTTCATTATTCCTTCAGCAAGGGTGGGTCCTAAGTGATGACCATAGATAGCCTCTCCATCTTGCTTAAACCTCACCTTGGCCAACGGTTCCAAGGTAGAGGAAAGAACAGGCAAACAAGCAGTGTTCCTGCCTCTTCACTTCTCCCTCCCTGGAGGACGCAGGTCCCCTTAAGTCCAGGTCCAGCTTGATTCCTGGGCAGGACAAAGGCTTGCTTCAGGACACCCTTTCCCCACCCTGCAGCAGACAGCAGGCATGGTGCTTCCAGACCTCAGAGCCACTGAAACTGCTGAAACTGTTTTAAGGCTAGCTCCAATAAGGATGACACAGAATGACAACTGTCCTGCAGGAGCATCAGCCCTCTTCCCAGAGAAGCAGTCAACTCATGCAGCCAATCTGTGAAATGTAGCCGACATTTTTCTTGGGAGTTCTGTATGCATCTCCTGAGAGTATGGGATGCCTATCCGTGCTGCACTGAGATCTGGAGCCTGGGGTATTCATAGCGGATTTCTCTGACTATTGCTATGACCTAAGACACTGGCTGGCCATATATTCTGACTCACTGTTCTCTAACCCCTGTGTGTGAGTGGTTCCTGGAGAATGGATGACAGGCATTGAGTGAATCCTTATATATTCATATTCTTCTTCCTTTTTAGATTTACTTTAGTTTATATGTATGACAGTTTTTCCTGCATATACATAAGTGCACTGCACGCGTGCTTGGTACCCTCAAAAGTTAGAAGAAGGTGTTGGTTCCCGTGAAACTGGAGTTCGTGTAGGGGCTGGAAACTGAACCCTTCATTCCTGCAGGAGCAATGAATGAGTGCCTTTAACTGTGGAGCCATCTTTCCAGTTTCAAAACTGCATATTCTACCTGCCCCATTCTCTAAGCATACTAAGCTGCTCTACATTTATAAGCAGGATTAATTCATTTATTTGTTCTTGCAGTGCTGGGGATGGAACCCAAGCCCTCATTCCTGCTAGGCAAGCACTTTACTGCATAGAGCTATAAATCCTCAGACCGTGATCAAGATTTACATTAGAGCAGTGGCTCTCAACCTCCCTAATGCTGTACCCTTTGACACAGATCCTCATGTTGTGGTGATCCCCCACCCATAAAATTATTTTCATTGGTACTTTCCTAACTGTAATGTTGCTACTGTTGTGAATTGTACTATGCTATAATGGACATGCAGGATAGCTGATGGGGTGACTCTTGTGAAAGGGTGGGTCGATCCCGAAGGGATGGTGACCCACAGCTGGAGAATGTCTGCATTAGCAGACCTTGGTGTTCTCAGGTGTAAACTGGAACAGACCAGAGAGAGTGCCAGCAGTGGAAAAGGCACTGATGCCACCCCTGGCCATCAAGACAAGCCTCTGCCTTCAATTCCAAGCTCCAGTGTGAGCCTTGACTTCCTTTCCTGTTTCAAGAAACCAGAGAGGCCCACTTTGGATTTCCAGGAACCTGGAAGCACGCATACTTCCCGTCACCCTGGGCTCTCGAAGTCAGATGACCCCTTTTAGCCTGTTACAATTTCCCAGCCAGGATGTCACCAGACAGCGTATTTTCCTAGCCTTGCAAGATGCAGTTGCTCTTCCTGCGGCTTCCAGAAAGGCCTGCCGACAGAAAGGTCCCCAGCAGTCCTTGTCCTCAGAGCCAAACCCGTCCTGCAGGCCCTCAGGACAGTTTTGATCACCCCTGTCGCCTCTGAGTGAGGATTTCCTTTCTCGGACCCCATTCAGAGGCTTTCTGGAAGCCTTCTGTCCTGGTGCAATGAAGCAAAGCTGCCTCTTCCACCTCCCTCCCCCCCCCCCAAATGTCCCAAAGGGAAATGACATTCACCAAGAATTTGGGCAAACTTTTTTTTTTTTAAGAAGAAGAAGAAATAGTGTGAAAATTGCCCAGATCCTTGCTCCTCAAAGCATCTCAGAAGCAAACTGCAGGAAGTGGTGGATTCCGACATAAAGGACATCGTTTGCCTGCCTTATTATCTCATTCTCCAGCGGGGCTGACAGGACAGCTGCCTGTTATTACGGAGCACACCAGGAAGTGATTTGCTGCCAAACAGAAAAAAGAGGGAGAGAGGGATTAGTGTGCTCACGCCACACAAACGGACCTCTTGCACCTGGTAGGCACACAGCTCTGTTCGTCATCTTCATAGGGTATGTTTCTTAAATCCCATTTACAGAGAAACAAAAACAACCCCAAAAGGCATCTTAATGTCATTGTAATTATGATAAGCATCAGCAACCATTTTTGGGTTGGTTTTTTTTTTTTTTTTTTTTTGGTCTAGGCTAAATGAACTGGTGTTAGCCCTCCGGTCTCATCACACACTAATCTCTTCCTTGGGTTCTATGATGTGAGCAGTTTTTACCCTTCCAAGTCGCAGACCTAATGTTTCCCCGCAAGATCAGTAACAGCTTAACCCTCCTCCATTGGGCAGTGTCTCCAGGCAATAGAGATCTGCCTGCAAGGTGGCAGAGCCCCAACTGAAGTGACATTTCAAAGAAAAGAAGTAATTTCCTTCCCAGTTTCTCCATTAATACAAGGGGGGGGGGTGCAGGCTCCTTGTGCAACATCAGACATTGGGAGCCCATAGCCAGGGTAGACACAAAAGGGTGACAAGGGGCCTTAAATGGCCTTCTTGTTCACAGTAAAAGTGAATTCCGTTCCCTCAGGCTGATCCCCAGGGAAGACTCCAATAAGACAGGGAAAAGCCAGGCTGAGATCCTTTGGGACTGGGATAAGTTTTATGAAGTGAATCTTTGAATTACTAAAACAGAGGCTGGGCATGGAGCTCAGTTGGTAGACTGCTTGCCTGGCATGGTTTGATCCCCAGCACCAAATAAACCTGGTGTGATGAACCTTGCCTTTGGTTCCAGCACTCTGTAGTTAGAAGCAGGAGGATCAGAAATCCAAGGTCATCTGTAGCAAGCCCCGTGGCAACCAAATAGGACCATTTGTTGAAACAGAATTTAGGCCCAGCCCTTTTTTACTCAGTTGGCTTGTGGAAAAACTGATTAGTAAAACAATGTAATTTATCAAAGTCCAGCAAAGGGCATGGAAGGATCAGGAAACACTGAGCAGAGAGGCACACAGAGAGGTTCAGCGCTGCCCCCCCCCCCCCAACATCCAGAGTCCTGAAGAAAATGCCTCAGCCCACAAGGCTGCATGTGCGGCTCTCAAGCACACGCTCTTCTTACCATTCTCTCAAGCACACGCTCTTCTTACCATTCTCAAACAGGGCTTTCCCCTTGTGTGGGCACTGAGAACCAAGGGCCAAAGCTATGTTGTGCATCTCCAGCAGGGGCTCTCCCACTGTGCCTTTAAAATTTGTATTCCGATGTAAGGTCTTTCTGAATTGTCCAGGCTAGCCTCAGATCTGCTGAATAATCCAGACAGGCCTTGATCAGCTCCCCGGAGTAGCTGGGATTACCGGCATTGCAACACAACACCCAGCTTTCGAGTGTTTTCAAACACCAATGGTGTTCGTCTTTGTTTTTGTTTCTCTTAACATTCAGTATTTACTTGGTGGGGGTGGGTGGGTGTCGCATCTGTACAGTGACCTTGGCATGGAGGTCAGAAGACATCTTGGAGTCACACACACACACACACACACATGCCATGTGTGACTCTCCGGTAATCTCAACTACAGTTCTGAATTACACTGGCACCTGAGTTCAGGGGGTTTATACAAACCATTGAATCCCTAGCAACTACCAGGAACTGCTGAATTTCTGTTCCACATTAGAGCCATCCCCTACTACAGCCACCCACTCCACTCTGACCCACCCCCATTCTTTCCTCCACCCCCCACCCCCCACTCTATGGCTCCAATCCTCTTCCACCATGGGGTCATCTTTCCTTGTTCCTTCCCCCTTTCCACAGGAACTCCCCTTTTCTCTCCTACCTGGCTTCCGGCTGTTCTTATGCTGGAACCTCTTGATTGTCCTTGCTACCCTCCCAACCCTGTCCCATCTGGGAAAGTCGCAGGCGGGGGGCGGGGGGGGGGACCTGAGACTGCCTGTTTTGGGGTAGCTGAACCATCCAGCAAAGGTTCCTCCTCCTCTGGGTTTCTGATCACAGGCCCTCGTGATGCTGCCTGGCATCTTGCCCCAAATACTTGCACCAGGAATGTTTCAGGTTTGGGTTTATTTTATTTTACTTATGTTTTTAATATTTGCAGAGTTCGTCCTGGTGGAAGATCCTTAATATAAAAAAAAAAATCTAAAACAGGAGCTTCTCGTGCGACTGAGAAAGTTTTGGATTTCAGGGATATTCAACTCATAAGTCCTTGTCCACCCCTCTCCCATTAAGCCACAGTAGATGGTCACACTGCCGTCTCTCTGTCCAGACTCCTCACACTCCCGTCTCCTTTTTTCTTTGCTCCCTGGACCTCTGTGTCTGAGACAGGGAGAAACTTCCTCAGGCTCCCACACTAAACATGGCCACTTTCCATTTACTATTCCCAGTCTTCCCCAGTGTGTGTTAGAGTCTTCTAGTCAGTCTGTGTCAGAGTGGACAGTTTTCTCTCTCTCTCTCTGTTTCTCTCTCTGTCTCTCTCTCTCTGTCTCTGTCTCTGTCTCTCTCTCTCTCTCTGTCTCTGTCTCTGTCTCTGTCTCTGTCTCTGTCTCTGTCTCCTCTGCTCACACTCATCTCCCAGCACTGGTCTCTCTCCTTCCTGCACCAGCCGCCACCCCATCTACCACATCTCCACTGTGAATGTTTCTGGGCCCTTACATCCTTCCAAATTGCAACTGGAATCTGGCTCTTTTTGTTATGTCTCCCTGCCCCCGCCCCCAATGATCATTGATGCTTAGCCTGCATGTATGTCTGGGTGAAGTTGTCAAGGAGCCCTGGAACTGGAATTACAGACAGGTGTGAAGTGCCACATGGATGATGGGAATTAAACTCACAGCCTCTGGAAGAGCAGTTAGTGCTCTTAACCATTGAGCCATCTCTCCAGCCCCTTGTTAAGTCTTTTAATGAGTTAATTTTGCAGTGTTGAGGATCAAACCCAGGGCCCTGTACATGCTTGGCAAAGCACTCCACTTTGAGCTGCATCTCCATCTTGCTCCCTATCCATACTCCCAGTCCCTGCTCCCTATCCCTGCTCTCCAGCCCTGCTCCTAGCACAGCAGTTTTTCTCTCTCATTTCAGTATGTTTTTGTTATCTGTCATTTGCTTGTTCGAATCTTCACCCTCTTGCCCTCACTGAACTTGAATTGTCACAATACAGGAAGGGTCTTTATCCTGCTCACTTCAAACACCCAGACCAGTACTCAGAGCACTGCAAGCTCTCCAGTCAAGCTGAAATCACACACACACACACACACACACACACACACACACACACACACTTTGAGCTTTATAGCAGGGAGTGGTGGGGAAACAGAGGCAATAAAGAGTGTAAAAAGCATGCCAGTAATACAAGTCACAGGGTAGGGAGAGCCCAGCAAGCCATCTTCTTGTCTCCATAGGCTGCTGCCTCAACAGCCATTCCGTTCAGCCTCCCTGAGGTGCCGCCTTGTGGTTTGGAATAAGCATGTTGAATTAGATCCACCATAACTAAGCCACCATTCAATGCAACCATGTCTTACCAAGGCCCCTTGGGAGACACAATAGCATGGTAGTTTTTATCTTCGATCAAATCCTGCTCAATTTGCTTACTCCATAAATAATAGGCCCCAAACCCTGCCTGTTTGCTTTTCACTGAATTCTCCACTCATTCGCCCCTTAAGGGAGCACAGAGCTGCTGAGGCTACCCTGTGGGCTTTTGAAATGGACACAGTCAAAAGGCAGAGTTCTCTTTAGAAATCACCATGAAGTGAAAAGATGGCCACATCACTTTTGGAACAAGACCTAGATCTTTCCTTCACATATCGGACTTCTAAATGCCATTCGCCCAGCTTGCTGCCCCTGGGACCTCATTCCCACAGGAGGGGGTGTGGGTTTGAGGCTGCTAGCCGGCTAATTCTTAACAGCCCTGTGCAGGAATCTAGAAGGAATGTGCGCAGTGCTCAATACAAAGCTCATTTGGCTTCAGGGACCATTTTAATTAAATTAATTATCTCTAGAAGAAACACTTGGAGCTTCTTAGGGCTAAACAATAGGTACTTGTTCTCAGTTCTAATACAAGTCCGTTGTTCAGAGAATCCTCTTATGAGCTGAAGACAATATCTCACCAGATACTTAAAAACCACACACTCCGAGTCTACCTTCAATGTCTCCTGCTCTGTCCTGCACTCAGTGGAGAGACGTTTACAAATAGCTGATAGCCCGGCAGAAAAATGCCCGTGCAAACCTACAAACTCCCTCCCACCCTTTTCTGTTGGTCTGCCTCGTATTCCCTATAATCTTCTAGGCTACCTTCTGCCAGAGGAAGAAGAAAGGAGGAGGAGAAAGAGGAGGAGGGAGAGAAGAAGAAGAAAGAGGTGAAGGAGGAGAAGAAGAAGGAGAAAGAGGTGAAGGAGGAGGAGAAGAAGAAAGAGGTGAAGGAGGAGGAGAAGGAGAAGAAAGATGAAGGAGGAGGATGAGGAAGAAAAGAAGAAGCCTACCCAAAATGGCCAACACAGCATCCCTGGAGATTTAGGGAGCATAGTCTTTGTGCTCTGGGCTGATCACACTACCTCCTCATGCGCCCTTCAAGAGCACCAGCAGTTTAGAAAATATTGTTTGCAACCTGGATCAAGGCAAAAGAAAGTAGTGACAAGGCTGACTCGTGCCATCCTATAATCTTTTTACAATGGCAAAGAAGAAAGTGAAATAAACTAACATCCTTCCTCCTACAACCTCTGATCCTCACAGCTAGCCATGGTTTCTGGAATGAGCCAGCAGAGAAGCCCCCCTAATGCTGAGGCCCACTTGGCAGAGCCATGCCCTGTCTGGGGGGGGATTCATTATGCTTTTGTGAGGGCTTCACGTTAATGTTTTTCCAAGATGAAGCAAAACTGTGCAACTCCATCCTTGTGCCTCAGCTCCCCAATTGGCTGGGATTATAGGCATGTCATTAGAAGCCTGGCTTGTGCTGTTCTTGATGATGTAGAAGCTAACTCTGGGCTGGAACTCAAGATTTTCCTGTCTCAGTCTCCCAAGTTTGGGAATGATAGGAAAAAAAATCTACCTCTCTAAATTGTGTATTATTAAGTTCTCCTTGAAGAGAGAGTGGGATACACTACTGCTTCCTCCCTGGACCTTGTCTCTTTGATACAGAAAGTGCATCAAGCTCTCTGGACTCCTTAGCAGAGTTGTGAATGGCCATGCTGGGCAGAGAGCTTTGGCCTCTGTTCTTTGGAGTCTCCTTTAATGTGTGAGTGGCAGGAAAGACATCTTGGCATAGGACAATGAAGAGAGTCAATAAATATTGTGGATTGATGGATTATGGCAGAATTGGGTCTACCAAAATGAGGACAACAGTAAAGGGTAGAGTTTGTCCAATCAGCAGTGCATAATAACACTGTACCTGGTGCTGAGGGTGATGGCCCCTCCTAGCTTCCACTGCTCAGAGTTGTCACTGAACAAGGAGGATGTAGTCTGCAGCATAACGGTTCCTCCAAGACCCTCTAAAGCAGCAAATAACAACAAGGCTCTGAATTGTTTTGATTTACTTTTGATATATTTTAATAATTAATAAAACACAGATGTGTGAGTCAGTTTTGTCATATATACACAACTGGAGAGAAAAGGTTTATTTTGGGTCTACCATGGAAGGCTTCTCTGCTGCTGTGATAAAAATACCATGACCAAAAAACACTTAGGAGAGAAAGAGTTTATTTGGGCTTCCAGTTCAGGAGGGAAAGAGTGCGACGTGGTTGGAGGCATAGCAGCCAGAGCATCGCTGATGGTGGTCACATCTGAGAGATCACATCTCACACACACAAACATAAAACACAGAGGAAGCAGGGCGAGTCTGTCATCTCTCAAAGCCATGGTGACATCTTCCAGCAAGGCCTCACTTTCTCTCCGTATAGCACCACCAGTGAGGGGATCAGAGGTTCAAATTCCTGAACCTTTCTCATTTAAACCATCACAGGGAAGAAGAGAAGACCAGGAAGGAAGTGCTGGGCCAAAGCTGTACCAAATCCAGCAGGACAGAGGCTCGCGAACGGAGCTTGTGGTTCTGTGGCTGAGCTGCAATAGGTCTGAGCAAGCACTTCCATATAGCCTTGCTGTTTACAGCCCATATGGTCCTCTTCACACATGGGTCCCCTCCTTGTCTGTGGCCTGTCTTGACAGACAGTTCATGTACCTGGCATCTTAACACCCCGGGGTATCAATTCCCAGTTAGGTTTCACCTTCACACCTTCACTACCATCTCTCTTGGGGGCTAGGGTTTCTGACTTCCTTACACATCACTAGGCCTCCAAGGCTTTCCTTTGGAATCTGTTTGGAAGTCCCTATGATTTTCTAACTCTTGCATTCTGTATGCCTGCAACACAAGCAACTGTTACAATGTGGATAATACCCAATAGACGCAACCCTATCCAGCCTCCTTGGGGGTTTCAGTCATTGTTATGGTGGTGGTGGTGGAGGTGTTGGCTATGATGGTGGTATTTTGTGCTGTTTTTGAGACACAACCTTACCATGAGGCACTGGGTGGCCTGGAACTCACTATGTAGACCAGGCTGACCTTAGAACTCACTTATCAGAGGTGTGCATCACTACATGTGGCTTTCCAGACCCCCTTGGGACACGGCTGCAGCAGCCTCTGAGAGCAGAGATAAGCCTGAGACCTGAGTTCTGTACAAACAGGCCACCTTGCAGGTCTTCTCTCCTCAAAGGCAAGCCCGCTACACAGGGCGTGGCCTAGTCCCTGAGAAGCTCCATTTATCTTTCCTGTTGTCCAAATGCAAAGTATTTCCCTTCTGTTTAGTAATGCTAATCTCTCCAGAAACCATACCACCCTTAGTCCCAAATGGACATTAGCATTTCTGAAAATCTGCAAGTGTTACAAACCTAGTTTTATTTAGTTCCCCCTTTTTTCCCCCAATGCAAGCCTGGCTAAAAGTAACTAGAAATAACCACGCCACAGCCTTACTTTGAAATGTCCACCAGGATAACTGGCTTAATAATTTAAACTCAATGTGGTCTGTCCTGCCCTGCCCCCATCATGTCTTACTTCTTTCTCCTTGTTGTAGTAGAGCTTGAACCCAGGCCTTGAGCAAACACTCTAAGTGCATCCTTGTCTGTTGACCTACATACCATCTTCAACTCAACTTTGACCCCATAAAAATGTGCCTTGCTTTTCCCTGTGGCTCTATGTGCTCATTACATTTTTTTTTAACCCCATACCACATTCCTGAATCATTGTTCACTGTGAAGTCTGGCATGGTGACTTAGGCTCATCACCCAAGTGCTTGGGAGACTAAGGCAAGAGCATCACCTGAACTACAAAGTGAATCTCAAAAGCCCATAATAGGAACAGTAATAGTCTTCAAACATCGTCAGAGAAGCCTCAGGGCTCACTCTGCTTACACAAGGCCCTAGGTTCAACCCTTGGCACCATGTTTGAAAAGCCAATCCCTTCAGGGTGAAAAGGGGGTTAAGGTGTGGGGAGCCGCCCTCACATTCGCCGTTACAAGATGGCGCTGACATCCTGTGTTCTAAGTGGTAAACAAATAATCTGCGCATGTGCCAAGGGTAGTTCTCCACCCCATGTGCTCTGCCTTCCCCGTGACGACAACTCAGCCGATGGGCTGCAGCCAATCAAGGAGTAATACGTCCTAGGCGGAGAATAATTCTCCTTAAAAGGGACGGGGTTTCGCCATTCTCTCCTTTGCTCTCTTGCTTTTGCTCTTGCACTCTTGCTCCTGAAGATGTAAGCAATAAAGTTTTGCCGCAGAAGATTCTGGTTTGTTGCGTTCTTCCTGGCCGGTCGCGAGAACGCGTGTAAGAGTTGGTGCTGAGACCCGGGACGAGAAGACCTGGGACGAAAAAACCCGGGACAAGAAAACCCTGGACGGTTACCATCACCGGCGCAAGGAAGATCCCTCATTCCGGAACCAGAACTGCGGGTCACGGTGGTAATGAAGTGTTCCCGTAAAACAGACTGTTGAGAAGGATTCAACTGCGTGAATTCAGAACTCTTCAGCTGGGGAATGGTGGTAATGAAGTGTTCCCGTAAAACAGACTGTTGAGAAGGATTCAACTGCGTGAATTCAGAACTCTTCAGCTGGGGAACAGGGTACCCGTAAGTATAGCTTTACAAGGTAAGTCTGGTCTTGAACTTTCTAACGAAATTCAAGACAGTCTATCAGAAGTAAAGTGGGAAATAGCTTTACAAGGTACGCCTGGCCTTGAACTTTCTAACGAAATTCAAGACAGTCTATCAGAAGTAAAGTGGGAAATAGCTTTACAAGGTATGTTTGGCCTTGAACTTTTTCTAGTGTTAGGAGCCTTTTTGTTCCTTTTCACATGTTATCAAGCGGTTAAGGCAGGGCTGAAAATTCTGGATGAAATTCAGGGCAATCTATCAGAAGTAAAGCGGGGAGAGAGAGTAGGAGCAAAGAGGAAATATGGTTCACAAAATAAGTATACAGGCCTTTCCACGGGTCTTGAACCTGAGGAAAAGTTAAGGTCAGGTAAGAATACCTGGGGAGAGATTAGAAGGAAGGAGAAGGAAAAAGAAAAGAAAAAAGATCAATCAGCGGAGGTTTCTAGGAGAAGGAGCCTATACTCATCACTAGATGAGCTCAAGGAGCCAGTTCTTAGTAGTTCTGAATCAGATGAAAAGGCTATTAGGGCCTGGAAGGCGCTCTCCCGAGCAGGTGAAGCCACTGGACAACTAACAAAGATCGTCCAGAGACCTCAGGAGTCCTTCTCAGATTTTGTGGCCAGAATGACAGAGGCAGCAGAGCGTATTTTTGGAGATTCAGAGCAAGCCGCACCTCTGGTAGAACAGCTCATTTATGAGCAAGCCACGCAGGAATGCAGAGCGGCCATAGCCCCAAGAAAGAACAAAGGTTTACAAGACTGGCTCAGGTTTGTCGGGAGCTTGGGGGACCTCTCACCAATGCAGGCTTAGCGGCCACCATCCTCCAATCCCAAAAATGCTCCATGGGCAGAAATTAATCAACGCATAGATCTTGTCCAGGAACAACTAGATGTATTATGGCAAATAGCTCAGCTGGGATGTGAACAAAAGTTTCCGGGATTGTGCGTTACTTCCATTCAGTATGAGAATTTTACTAGGGCAGCTAATTTGTCAAAAAGTCTTTCTCAGTATATGTTACAGAATTGGATGGCTGAATTTGAACAGACCCTTCGGGAATTGAGACTTCAGATCAACTCCACACGCTTGGACCTGTCCCTGACCAAAGGATTACCCAATTGGATCTCCTCAGCATTTTCCTTCTTTAAAGAATGGGTATGGGTGGGATTATTTGGAGATACAATTTGCTGTGGATTAGTGTCGCTTCTTTGGTTGGTCTGTAAGCTTAAGGCCCAAACTAGGAGAGACAAGGTGGCTATTGCCCAGGCACTTGCAGCTCTAGAACATGGTGCTTCCCCTGATATATGGTTATCTATGCTTAAGCAATAGGTCGCTGGCCACTCAGCTCTTGCACCCCACGAGGCTAGTCTCATTGCACGGGATAGAGTGAGTGCACTTCAGCAGCCTGAGAGAGTTGCACGGCTAAGCACTGCAGTAGAAGGGCTCTGCAGCACGTATGAGCCTATTCTAGGGAGACATGTCATCTTTCAAGGAGGTTGAGTGTCCAAGTGTCCTTCTCCCCAGGTAAAACGATACGGGACCAGACCAGGACCCCTCTGGGTGATAAACCTGGGAGGAGGTTATGTGTACGGCTCCTTTACCTGCACACTGGGGATTTGACCTCTATCTCCACTCTCATTAATATGGGTGGCCTATTGCTCTTATTAAAAGAAAAGGGGGATCTGTGGGGAGCCGCCCTCACATTCGCCGTTACAAGATGGTGCTGACATCCTGTGTTCTAAGTGGTAAACAAATAATCTGCGCATGTGCCAAGGGTAGTTCTCCACCCCATGTGCTCTGCCTTTCCCGTGACGACAACTCGGCCGATGGGCTGCAGCCAATCAAGGAGTAATACGTCCTAGGCGGAGAATAATTCTCCTTAAAAGGGACGGGGTTTCGCCATTCTCTCCTTTGCTCTCTTGCTTTTGCTCTTGCACTCTTGCTCCTGAAGATGTAAGCAATAAAGTTTTGCCGCAGAAGATTCTGGTTTGTTGCGTTCTTCCTGGCCGGTCGCGAGAACGCGGGTAAGATTAAGGGGTGATTGTCAGTAACTCATCATCAGAGGCAAAAAGGAAAACCACAGATAATGCCTTGCTATTAACCCCCCCACACACACTTTACATTGAGGATTTGATTTGACCCTTGATTTAAATGAACAAGCGCATTTCTCTTGTGTGGCCAACACAATGGCGTGTTATAGCAACCATAGGATACAAAAGGGGGTGAGATGAAGCTGGGGTCCATCCACCGTGCAAATGTGGAAATCTCTGACAGGTTCAACTCGGTACACAGGCCCTAACTGTCCTGTGAGGAAAACTTCTGACATCTAAGTGTTATTCTATGACAGACACAACTGACTTTCTATTTCTGAACCACACTTTGTTATTCAGAGCCAAGTCATCTTTTGCCTCTATTTGTAATCTATTTTAAAGATGACAGTTTCTACATAGAACTCAAGCACAGCTTTACTATTCAAGAACATGGGTCTCTCTCTGGGAAGCCCCTTTACCCCAGGTCATTTTCCTATGTAACTAAAACCCATTTGAGCTTCACACATGACCTTGATTCGATTCTGATGAGAAATGAGTCTTCGTGGACTTATTACAAAATCCACTAATAGGGAAAATAAAGGGAATAAGCAAGATACTATTCACATCACCTATCCATGGGACAGTGGCACGCAAGGGCACAGGGACAGCCATGTGCTGGGAGACCATGGCAAGAGGACCCAGCCATCCTGCAATATCAAAAAGTTAACTTACTCAAAAAAGATAAGCATAGCCATAAAGGTGTTTCTAACTCTGTGATTTTATAGTATACAGTTCTGGCTTCATTTATATGTTAACTTGATAAAAGCTAGGGTAATTTCAGAAGAGGGAAACTTAATTAAGAAAATGCCCCCACTCCCAGGTTGTCCTATGTGCAAAACTATGGTGCAGTGCTTTGGTTACTAATTTATATGGGATGGACCACCCAGTGGATGGTCCATCTCTGGTATGGTGGTCCTGGGTGCTACAAGAAAGCAAGCTGTGCAAGCCATGGGGAACAATCCAGTAAGCAACACTTTCCAATGACTTTTGCATCAGCTTCTGCCTCCAGGTTCCTGCCCTGCGTTCCTGCTTTGTTCAAAGGATTGTGACCCTGAATATGTAAGCCAAATGAATCCTTTTGTACTCAAGCTGCATTGGGTCCTGGTGTTTTATCATAACAATAGATATCCAAACTAAGACTAAGTTGGTACCAGAAGTGGGGTATTGCTGTGACAGACTTGACCTTGTTTGGGCAAAGTTGTGGAAAGAACTTTGAAAGTCTGGTCTAAAAAAACAAAACAAAAACAAGACAAAACAAAACAAAAAAAGCTCCATTGCATTAAGAGCCCACTGGGATATTCTATAGGAGCTTGAAGGATAAGAATTTTGAGAGCAATGCACGTGAAGGCTTGGATTTTGAAGTTCCAGAGGAAAGTAAAGATTTAACAGGACTGTATGTGTGATATTTTTGAATTAAGAACCACTAAAGTGAAACCCCTGCTTTACCAGAACAAATGATACCAGTCAGCTGGGGCTGAAGAATCAAGCTGTTATTAAGAAGAAACCAGTATCATTGAGGCAAAAATCTGGGAAGTGTTCCCTCAGTGGCAGCTAACAAACACTGTGTCCCAGAGGTGGCCAAGGTTGTATCTTGTGCTGGCAGCTGAACCTGATTATGTGAGAGTCTCTCATGTGGTACTGGCTTTAAAGGCTTGAAGAGCTTAAGCAAAGCAGCCAAGGCTGGAAGAGGCCAGGAGAGACTATTAGTGAAGGCACACCCTTCAGTCGCAGTTGAACGCCAGGATTGGAGTCATAGAGAGGCTTGGTCCCATGAAGAAAGCACAGTCCAGCCGAAGCAGGAGAATCCAGCATTTTGGAGATGCCAGCACCATGAAACAACTGGCAAGAGCAGAAGGCAGAGCTAGGAAAGTGCCCCAGGCCCTTGGAGGAGTCCAGAAGTTCGTGAGTGAGTCTAGACATTGGACACTGAGTTATTTACGTTGTTAGAGTTGGTATTGGTGTGTTCAGATTGTGACTGTGCGCTGTTTGTTTTTTCTTTCTTGGAACAGTAACGTATCTAGGTTATTTTGATTTTACAAGAGCCCACAGTTGTGCGACTTTGATATTTTGGAAAGTATTTGAAAGTTGTGATTTTGAATGTTTTAAAGCATATGAGTTTTAAAGACTGTGAGACTTTAAAGTTATTTAAAGTGCTTTGTGTTATGATATTGATATCATGGGGAGAACAAAAAAGAAAAGCTTATGTTTCAACATTAATGTATCTGTGATCAAGTTGGCTAGAGGTCATTTGTGCGGCTAGATGGATGTCAACTTGATACAAGCTAGAGTCATTTTAGAGGTGAGAACCTCAATTGAGAAAATGTTCCCACCAGAATAGCCTGTGGGAAAAACTGTAGTACACTGTCTTGATTGCTGATTGGTGTGGGAGGGCCCAGCTTACTATGTGTGGTCCTCTCCTGGGCTGGTGGTCCTGGATGCTGTAAGAAAGCAGGCTAAGCAAGCCATGGGGAGCGAGCAAATAAGCAGCACTCTTGTAAGGCTTCAATAACTGCCTACCTCCATGTCCCTGTCTCTTTAAATCCCTGCTTTGGCTTCCCTTCACGGACTGTGATCCTGGATATGTAAGCTAAATAAACCCTTTCTCCCCAACCTGCTTTTGGTCATGGTGCTTTACCACAGCAAAAGAAACACAAACTAAGACATATACTTCTAAGTTTTATTTTTAAAAAGATCCAAGTTGAGGCTTGAGAGATGGCTCATGGGTTAAGAATGCAGAGGACACAAGTTCACTGTCCAGCACCCATGTGGAGCAGCTCCCAGTGTAACTCCAGGGCCATCTGATGCCCTCTTCTGGCCTCCTCAGGAAACTGCACTCATGTACATACACACACGCACACACACACACACACACACATACACACACACACACAAAGTTAAAAATTTTAAATCTTGAAAGAATTTTTAAGTTGAGTCTAGTGCCTGATACCTATAATCCTAGTACTGGGGTAGGAAGATGAGGAGTGTGAGGTGGCCTGGGCTACATAGTTAAGACTCTGTCAAAAAGAAAAGAAAAAAAAAAACCCACTATGTATCTTTATGTATACACACATATACAACATACAACTGAGTAATGATGTGCACAGTACCCCTATTACCAATCCCCTAAAATATACAGAATATTTCATGGATTTTCATGTGCACAGATATTTAGTAGGGTCCATTGTATATAATGTTCCAGTTGTACATATATAGAGATTTAGTAAATAATACATATACACTTATTGTTTTAAGCTGTTAATATTTCAAATCATTAAAGAGCAAGTTTTGATCAAAAGGCACTGAGTTCATAAAAATACTTTTAGCACTGTAACTTCATGCTACTGAATAGTTAACATAGTTACATTATACAATGTAATCAAATTTAGAAGATGCAGCAAATGTTTTCAGAAAATTCCTTACCCAATCATGGTGAATGGACATGTCATTGTTACTGATGACTAAAAGTGGGACCTTCCCTGACATTTCTCAGGTACCTGTTTATCAATTACCCTCAAATGACAGCCCACTACCCAAGTGGCTCCCTATGGTTTAGTGTCCATTTTTCCAACACTTGAGTTCACTACTCAGCCACTATGCCGCTCCACCACACTCTCAAGGGCTCTTTGCACTTTCACAGGCTTTCCTTAAATATAACTAGCTTGAGATAATGACAAGGAGGAACAGAATAATTCTAACACAATGCCCAACGAGTGTGAATTATCCAGTGTTCCATGTGATGCTGCCGCTGTTCTCCGAATATTTCATTTCTATCCACGTGGATACGAAAACGGAGGGCAAGTCCGTAGAGTAGCAGTCTAGTAGTTGCCTGAGCAACAATGCTCACAATACCCTTCATTACTACCAAGTCCTTATTACACACGGGATGTCTCATGGGGGTTCACGTGCATAGATCACTAGTGTGGTTCACTGGAATTAATGTTTCAGTTAGCTAATACTGTAAAGTAAAAAGCAAATTCAATGGTAAAGAAGCAAAGGACAGTTCACACCACATTCGTCACTTGGAAAATTCAATGAGTGTGCATATGCATGCTCATGTGCTCTCTCTCTCTCTCTCTCTCACTCACACACACACACACACACACACACACACACACACACACCAGTATCTGTAGACCTGTCTTTGTCATTTAAAATGTTAATGAAATGTAAATTTTTGGTACAAGATTCATGAATGTTCATCCTTCAGCTGCATTGTGCCCAACATTATAGACATCCCTTTAGTCATTTTGGCTATCCCCAGTCTCTCCTGTGCCTTTCCCTTCAGTCACCAAAGAAGATATGCTTGACATCTACCGTCAAAACGGGAGCAACAAAACACAATTTCAATTTGGAAAACAAAACACCCCTTGCATTTTTTATAATGAACTCAGGGTTTTTTTGGGTCCCGAGCTATTCATGGTGAACAGAATGTGTTTAATCTGATGTGAAGCTGGATACCCAGCCTCTAGTCTGGCTGCAGAATGTTTAACTCCGGGTCTGGTAGGCTGCCAGCCATTCGAAATGTTTTCACACCGCGCTCGAGAAGTAATTAAATCTCTTAAGTCACAGCTGATAGGGCTGTACAGAGGGCCGCTCTCACCACTCAGAGCCGAGCACACAGCCTTTGGAGGGAAAAGCAACACTCTACCTCAGGCTGCTGCTGGGAGGAAATGCCCTTTCAGTCAACTGTAGTAAGGCTTCTTTATAAATGAATTAATTTTAAAAAGGGAAGGTGGAGGGGAGGGGGAGGGGGAGGGAGAGGAAAAAGAAAATGGGTCAGCAGTATGGCTAAGCAGATAAAGGTGCTTCCCACCAGCCTGACAAGCAGTTTGGTCCCTGGGTTCACATGGTGGATGGAGGAAGTGGTCCTCTGATTTCTGACTGCCATGCTCACATACACCCACAAATAAATGTAACTTAAATTATGGGATATGTGAAGGCACATACCTCCCCACACCCACCCCACACATAAGGAAACTAGAAACAACCTCTATTTCTGGAGACCAAACTCATTGTTAGGCTTCTGAGGCAACTGTCTTCACCCACCCAGCCATCTTGGAGGTCCCCCCAAAAAGATATGGCTCAGGCTAACCTCAGACCTGTAATCCTCCTGTCTCTGCTTTCTCCACACATGTGACACCACAACTGGTGAGGCTGTGGATTGTTTTTGTTGTTTTAAGATTGTATGGGGGTTGGGCCATCACCCTTGCCAACTCTGTAGAGTCGGGTCTCTCCTACGTTTATGAGGCTCTGGGGACCAACTCAGGTGACCAGGCTTGCTTAGCTCCTAAGCACTTCCCCAGTAAGGCATCTCAGTGGCCTTGGCTCTGCACGCACTCCAGGAGATAACTTTGTTATTTTTATCATTGCATTTGAGAAAGGGGGATTCTCCATATGGCAAGTACCACGGCTACCTCTAGGCCCCACATGTGAAATAGTCAAGATTCCTGGCTTCAGGCCTGGTACAATCACCAACAACTGATGGCCTGAGTTACTGTTCTGGGTCTAACTAGGTCAGAATGGGAGAGAAAAATTTACCATACCTGAGAAAAATATACATGCTCTCCTTCGTCGTCATTTAAGTTCTCCTGAGGTGGTGTATAAGCACGAGTAGCAAGAATAAACGCTTCCTAGTTGGGTGTTGTTTTTCTCTTCCCCCTTTCCTTTGTTTTGGCTGAGGTGACAGCTTGGCTTGCCATGTTGCCCATGACAATGGCTATCTGTGGCCTTCTTCCTCCTTCAGTCTCCCAAGCCCTGGGCATAAACTACCACCACCAGCTATTAAAAACTTTGTTCTGTGTCTCATGAGGACAAATGAGGAGATGCTATGCTGCACTGGTCTGGCACAGCCAACCTTCAGGATTGGTCCTCTTTCTGCTGTGCATTCTGTGAATAAACCTGTGGGGTGTCAGGCTTGATGGCAGGTGCCTTTACCCACTGAACTATCTCACTGGCCCTTAAGAAAAAGTTTATGTGAGGACATTGTTACTGTCACTGTCTTCAGTCACACCAGAAGAGGGCACTGGATCCCATTACAGATGGTTGTGAGCCACCATGTGGTTGCTGGGAATTGAACTCAGGACCTTTGCCAGTGCTCTTACCTGCTGAGCCATCACTCCAGCCCTCACTTTTTAAAACTGAGGGTTATGGCTAAAGAGCCAATGCTGACAGAACTGGGCAAAAGGATAATGCTTTTCCACATAAGCTTTTCCTGGACCAATTTCAGGGTGCTAATTATTGATAGTTCTGACGAGAGTGATCATTCGTGCTTTCTGATGGTCTACCTCATCCTTGCTCCGTATCCTGGGCATCCCACAAAGGCTCACATGCGGGCATGTTCTCAGAGTGGTACGATCGAGAGGTGGCAGACTTCGAAGCAGTTGAGATTGTCCAGTGCTCTGAGGGCAGCACTTACAGAGGATTGTGGGGCTCTGGTTTCTTTTTTTCCAGCCATAAGCAAGTGGCTCTGCTCCACCATGTACTCTCTGCCAACATGTGTTTTCTCAGCACAGACACAATGGAGCCTACCAACCCTGAGCCTAAATAACTCTTTCCTAGGGCATCTGCTATAGTGGCACAGGGCTAACAGACAGAAAAACAAAAACAGAAAAACACAGGTGCAACACAATCAAGGCAGAGTGGTTGTACTTACTCTTAGTTTAGTTCAGAAAATTTTCACCCAACAGGATTGGGGTATAGAGCTCAGGGGTGGAGCACCTGCTTAGTAAAACAAGCATGAAGCCTAGGCTTGATCCCTGGGTGCAGCCTCTACCCAGAAAAATTATCAAGGAGTATGTTGCACACAGGAAGACTGAAAAGCTGGCTTAGCAGAGCTCAAAAGACCTTGGAATATGTCTGTTAAACTCTACATCTTTGTGAAATGAGTGGGGTTTTTTGTGTCTCATTTGTTGTGCAGAACAACCCATGCCATGCACATTGTGTGACCCTGGAGATGCCTGTCTCCTGCGGGCCATACTCTCCCAGTATAATTTTAAAGTAAAATGCCAGTATATGTTTTTAACACACATATTTTCACTTTTTAAAATTTCGCCTATAATCCTTAGTTGCCATTTCATCCTTAGAATTCTTGACTTCAGCTTTGACTCTGAACCCCGTGTAGCCAGGGGTGACAGTGAACTTCTGGTCGTCCTGCCTCCACTTCCCACGTACACCAATGTGCCTGTGTTATGCGGTGCTGAGGACTGAATCCAAGGCCTTGTATGTAGTGAGCAAGAATGCAGAGGTATATTCCCCAACCTCAATCTTAGCTCTATGTAATAGAATGGCCCTGTAACTATACAAACCAGGCAGATATTATCACAACTACTATGTTAGAAAGCAAACTAAATGTAAAAATATTACAAGGGGGAAAAAAAACCCCAAACTACAGTATTTTTTTATTTTCATTTTTATTTTGGTTTTTCGAGACAGGGTTTCTCTGTATAGCCCTGGCTGTCCTGGAACTCACTTTGTAGACCAGGCTGACCTCGAACTCAGAAATCCGCCTGTCTCTGCCTCCCGAGTGCTGGGATTAAAGGTGTGTGCCACCACTGCCCGGCCCGGCTAGTATTTTTTGACTATTGACAAAACTTGTCTGATTTTGTTTGGAAAATTTAGAAAATTGGATTTTAGGTAGAGTGACCAACAAGTATCTTGGATGTAGGAAAAAGATATGGTGAAGAGAGGAATTTCTATTTCCCAGTGACCACAGGATGCCTCTAATTATCTTGCCAGATTACTTGTTATTAAAGAACCAATAGTTTATGCTTTTCTTTCACTAAATTAACAATTATAAAATACTTGAAGTGACTAAGTATTTCATGACCAATGGCTATAGCAATTTTTTCATGATGTTTCCATTCTTTTGACTTCGGTCTTATGAATCACAGGTTGGCCTTAACTGGATATACAGCTGTGTAGTACCCTAAACTTCTGGCCCCCCTGCCTCCACCTGCCCTGTGCTGAGATTACAAGCATCATTTGTGTGGTGCTGATGATTGAGCTCAGGACTGTCTGAGTGCCTGCTAGGCACTCACTCTATCAACTGAGCTACATCCCTAAACAACCTTCAAGTTACGTAGGTATGGCTAAGACATGATCTGTGTTGGCATGTTAACAGGTTTGAACAAGTCTGTGTAAATATGTGCCCCACAGCAGTCCTTTGGGCTTTTATGTACTGAGGCTCAGCCTGGAGTCACCTGCTCACGGAGCTCCTGAGTGCTGTAGTAATGAAAGGGTTTTGGTAGCTGGGATGGGATACAAAGGAATATAAGAGTAAACCAAATGTGATCAGTTAGAGTCTTTTTCCAAGGTGATGTGAGTATGTCGGTCCTGAGGACAAGAACTCACTCATGGAGGACTTCATTAGCAACTTAAGGTCAAAGGGCACGTGGAGGAGGCCAGGCCTCTGTAAGCTTGGGACTCAAGGGGCTGAGAATCATCTCTTGCCTGCTTGGGAGCCTTGCTCACTTTTAAGTGGTCTTGTACAGTGAGGTAATCTATGGTGTGTCAGTTTGGGCTCCAAAAGTGGGTGGTCTTTGCAGAGGGAGGTGCTCCCTCACTCTGCCTCTGGCTGGAGCCAGTTCCTGCAGCTGGCCTGAAGGCAGCCTACAGACTGCACTCACGCATTTCTTCATTTCTCACTTGAGTGCCCTTCTTTGGGTCCCTTTCAACTGCCCACTTTAGATCGGCTTCATTACACCACCGCTCCGTTTGTCATGTAAATTGGGGGACTCGGGGAAGTTTTTCTTTTGGCCTTGTCTACTGAAGAATACCAAGAGGTATTCAAAACGTATTAACACAAATCAATGGCACCAATAAAAGCGAAATCTCCTTAGCAACATAGTCTTGATTGCAAAAGGAGAACGGAGAGCATTTAGCAGAACACTGGCCCACATGGAAGACGCATTTGTCTGGAAGAATCCAGCACAAAGCCTAAAAGAGAGATTTTGAAAAAATCCAAAATTAACTCACAGGGAACAGTTACTCTTTTTTTCAAAAGTCCACAATTGGCTACATTAAATCTATCGTGTGCTTTTGGCTCAGCAACATTGTATCTCAGCGCTTTGCAAACTGAAATTACAACACCCTGCATGCTTCACATGAGTTACAGGGTGTTTTTTGTTTGTTTTGTTTTTTGAGGTTTTTTTTTTTTTTTTCCTTGGTTGATTTCTTTGGGAGAGCAAACAAAACGTCTTAAGAAATATTCATCTCACACACAATGTGAAGAAAACTGAATGGCTATTTAACAATATCTAAGGCTGTAGGTACAAAGGTTGGGCTCTCTTAGGCTTTCTGCAATGGAGTCTAAAATACTAACTATACTGTGGGCAGCGATGGCATTTTGCTGCAGTCTCTATTTGAGAAAAAAAGAAGCAGAATACAATTCTGAGAATGCTCTCATTTTTGTTTGGATAAAAACAGTAAAAAGAACAGAAATTCAGAAAATAAGGTATCAGAAAAAAAAAAGCCCCCCAAGTCCCTCTAATAGAGATGATTCAGCAAAACAAACAAAAAATTCAAAAATTAAGCTTCTCTCTTAAATTGTTTCATGTACCATTTTCATTTTGTATCTTATGTAAAACAATTCCAGCAATGGAGGTAAAAAAAATCTTCAGTGCATACTACAAAATCTTGAAGCAAATAGAGTTGGGTATTTTTGTCAGAATCCTACCTCTATGTGGTATGTAGACACAAATGCACAGCTGAAGACAAAAACTGACTTTCTTATGGAGGATAACTGACTTGGTGGGGTGGGGGGTGGGGGGGCGCAGGAGGGTGTCAGCCTAATTACAATTTCTCCTGGGCTCCCTATATCATTAGCCACTTAGTGGCCATCTCTCACACCCTTTTAACAGGTACAACCTTTCGTGTGTATTAACACACCACTGGCTTCCACCAACTAAAAGGCTAAGAATGTCAACAGACAGCATCTGAGACCCACAGCTGACTGGAGGACTCCACGGACCTGGTATTTCCGTAGTTTTACTTCATCTCCTATGTTAAGTTCTGCAAGGATAAAAGCTGTGTTTTAGTTTAATTTGGCCACAGCCTTACGGGTTGAAACCACATGCTACAATTGATTCTACTAAAAACGGCACTTTTACACCAGGTGTGGCAGTACACCTCCACAACCCTCACTTAGGAGGCTGAGGCGGGAAGAGCATGATTTAGTGAAGGCCAGTTTAGACTAAAGTGAGCCTGTCTTCAGATGACGGGTCAGAGCAAGCAAACTAACACAGCATAAACTTGTAATTCTCCAGTCCATACTAGATTTCTGTTTGAATGTTTAAGTCCAGAACTCACTCTGTAGCCCAAGCCCGGGCTAGCTTTGAACTCAAATCCTCATGCCTTAACCTTTCCAATGTGGGTATGACAGGGGCGCATTCCTACATCTGATTTGAAGAGTTATAAGAAAAGTTTACAGTTTATGATGTTTAATTTTATTAAAATTTGTATACATTTTACTATAACCTACAAGAGATCACAAACCATGCCACCATAACTATAATCCAGCAACATAACCCATCTACGTACCTTCTTAAGTATGGATCAAAGTCTTAACTAACCAAAAAGAAAGCTACTTAAGGAAAACAGACCGTGTTTTGTTTAGCAATGGCTTTAATTTGTTAGGAATAGTAGAATATATATATATATGCTTTTGAAATTCACCTTTGTACTTTGTCAACTTTGAAGACTGCTACCAGCCTTCCTTGCATGCTTCAGTTAGCCAAATGCTCAGGCAGGAAAGCACTTTTCTCAGGACAACTGCCTGCTCAGCAGGAGTTCTGAAAACTATCCGATGATGCCCACTTAAAACAGCTAGAAAGATGCCCCTACAACATACTAGAAGGTTTGTCTGAAAGTTATCACATTAAAAAAAATAAACAATAATTGCCAGGCGTGGTGGCACATGCCTTTAATCCCAGCACTTGGGAGGCAGAGGCAGAGGCAGGTGGATTTCTGAGTTCGAGGCCAGCCTGGTCTACAAAGTGAGTTCCAGGACAGCCAGGGCCACAGAAAAACCCTGTCTCGAAAAACAAACAAACAAAAAAACAATAAAAAGAAGTATTCTGTTCTCAGTGGCCTCCTGCTACTCTCTCAAAGGGCATCAACACTGGAGGGAAACTCTGTCTGCAGCAGTGTAATTTCAAATAATTCCTGTTGTGAGTCTGTAGAAAAGAAAGCACAAGGCTGTGTGTACTCCTGGCACTCCTTGTGAGCTAGCCCAGGGTACCAGTGCAGTAACCTCTCTTGCCTTCTAGTTCTGCCTAGCTTATTTCTATTGTCACTACTAGTAAGTTTATAATACTAGAGTTCTTTGCTGTTGTTTTGTGTTTGAGATGGATCCCACAGTGTGGACCAGGGTGGGCAGGAACTCTTTATCCTCCTGCCTAAGTCAGACTACTCAATGTCATCACACCTGACAGTGGTTAACTCTTCTGTGGAGCCTCAACACTAAGAGCTTTAGCAGATAAAAAGAAACAGAAGTTAAAGGGTTTGATATCATGAGAGAAGGCAAGTTCCTTTTATGAAGACTCCATTCATAGCAATGTTATTACCTAGTTAAATCGAGTCTTAAATGGAGGGAATGGTCCTATCAATGTAGTGTCTTGTAGATTTTTTTTGTAGGGGTAATAAGAACCTAAGACAGGTTCTCACTCTGGAGCTTTAGCTGGCCTAGACAATGCTCATTATGTAGACCTGGCCGGCTTCCAAATCAGAGAATTCCCTTCTTCTTCCTGCTGAGCTATGGCATTAGCTCACCACCATATCTAGTTTTTCCTTCTAGACTTTTAAGTCTGTTACATCAAGAGAAAAAACTGGACACGTTTTACTAAACTGAGAACCAAGAAGAAGCAACCCCTGCTCTGTTCTGTCTTGCTGCTGTGTGAGACTGTCTAGCCTCAAATACAGCAACTAGCCATAGCCTCCAGAGTGCTGGTCTCCCAGGCCTGCACCAGGCCCTGGGGGAGGGAATCTTCTGTTGGAGATTGGTTGATACTGTTTCTTTACACAACAGTAACAGAGCAGAAGTTAGATAATTCACCAAAAACTAAATACTTAGTGTTCAGTTCATTAAAATACTTGAGATACAAAGCTAAGAAGACCTTATATTATTTTACAAAAACAGAAAAAACAGTTAACTCTCAAATGAAGAGCATTGTGTTTGAAAATGCAAAGGGAGAACATAGTCTGTGTATCTCAGATGCCTACATTCTAAAAGATCACATATAATTTTCTTTCAATATTATAGCGGAGACTTTCCCAATCTTTAAACACACAAAGCATTTTAAGTACACACGGGGAGTACCGCACCTCTAATTTTAAAAACACAATTTAACAACAGTATGCTGTCACTGTTAAGTATGGCCAAACCATTACCACTGAACTAGACGTCTAGGTAAGTACTCACACATAAAACTTAATAAAAAGAAAAAATAAGCAACAGCTGAACAAAGATAACATCATGAGGTAGTCATAGCACCATCCTGTTCTGGCAAAGGAAGTGAAAATAAAGAGGCCAAATAATTTGATGACCTTGTAGACCATCCGAAATGTCCTGCAATCAAGATGGGCATCTTGCTGGCATGGTCATGGCTAACGCCTATAATCCTCAGCTGCATAAAAGGTTTCAGGCCACCCTGGACTACATGGAGCCTGTTTCAAAACAGAACGCAACACAAACACAGCATCAGCATCTTGAAGTCTGTTTTCAGTGCTATCAGGATCACGGAAATATCAGCCTGGCACAAACCTGTGATCTCAGTACCTGGTAGGCTAGGAAAGGGGACTGAGAGGTGAAGGCTAGCTCGGGTTACACAGAAAGATGCTGAGAACAGAACAAGAGTAAAATGGAATTAACATTTTCAAGAATGAAAATAAAAAGCTATTCTCAACTATTCCCAGGTCTAGGTGGAAATTCTAGATCCCCAAGAGGGCAGCAGTGCTTGAGAATAGAGCTCAGTACCAGAGCGTTACGGATCACCAGCCAGGCCTTAGGAACATACCCAGCACCACAAGTTTTACGGGGACAGAAGGGCCACGACTGGATGCTGGTGTAGTGTCAATCAAAAGCAAATCTGTACAGTGGAATATCAGGCATGCAGCTAAACTTCACAGGGTAAACTGTGAAGTCAAATACCATGGAAAGTCAAAGGGTCCGATTATGTACAGAGCCACATATAAACCCAGTATAACTGGACTCTCGCAGACACAAGTCCTCCTGCCTATGTCCCCACTGAGCATCTTACACGTGACTGCAGTGGGAGCTCCAAAACCTATGTGGCTAGCCTGTGTGTACAAAGAAACAATCAGATATACTCCATAACGACCATAGGGGGGGCAGCTGTAGTTCCAACTCACTGAATTGTTCACTTAGAAAACTAGTCTAATAATTAATGCAAATTATTGTTTACCATTATTCAAGGTTCTGTTAAATTTATTTTGTGGATTTTAAGACAAAAGTTCCATGGTTTATATTCTAGATGACTGCAATCTAGTTATTAAAGAGTGTTGGTCTAGTATCTGCTGTTAATTTGGATAGATACAGTGAACCCCTTCACAAGGGAAGGGCAAAGTCACCTCAAAGCTAAAAATGTCACATCAGCTTTACCACTGCTACTGGACTCTGGAATAACTATTTTAATCCAAATATCCACAGTTGTGTGCAAAATAGTTTGTAAAATACATCGTCAGAAAAAAAGAGTTTATATACAGTAATAGTGACTACCTGTAAAAAGCCAGTGATATACCAAAAAAAAAAAAAAAAAAATCACAGGTCATTTATTAGCTTATAAATAAACATTGGGATTTCTGGCCAGCAATCCATTTTATTTTATTTTATTTTATTTTATTTTATTTTATTTTATTTTATTTTATTTTTGGCCAGTCTAACTACTACCTATGGTTCATGACTTACTAAAGCCAGAGAACAGGAGCTAAGGAACACTCCCAATGTTTCCTTGGTCATATAACAAGGTTCACTGTAACCAGTTTGCCTTAGACATATAATTCCCAGCACATGGTAACACTGTGAGCTATGACCTGAAACTCTAAATGTCCGGATCACGACTGGTGTGTGGTAACGCACACATGTGCACCCTAGTTTCTCTGTGTGTGTATGAAGTATGGGAGTGCACATTTCTAAGGAATTTTTTTCAGCACTGAAGACATTTTTAATTACAGTTATAAAAGCTTTTAAAATCCTATACTTAATATTAATTGTGAAAATATTCTTACAATATAATTTTGAAACTACAACTGGCCAACAGTAAAGGGGAAACGACCTCTGCACTAGGTCAGCCTCCTGTCAAGCCCACAGCTGTGTCACTCTACAGATTGACAGCTGTACACAGGGAACACTTGCATAGACTGTGTGGTCATCGTGGACTTCTGCTCTTTCTGAAGCCTGAGGCTAATTCAGCTCTGTGTCAATATACAATCACTTCACACTGAAACACTGCATTTTGGAACCGCATTACTTTGAACTATACTAATTATGGTGGTAGGACACACCTACCCTGGATAGACAAACATTAAATAAAGATGTGAAACCATTAAAATCCTTTGCACACTTAGTGCTTCACAGAAAAGTTTTCTATGGATTCAAGCTGTTAAGTTCCTGTGGTGGGGGAAGGAGCTGGGGGTGGGCACAGACGGGGACTTCCTTAAGTCAAAGTTTTAAAGACAATTCCTAAAGTCCCATATAGGATATGAGATCCTGGCATTTAGCTATTAAAGTGTGTGTGTGTTTGGGTGTGTGTATATGCACAGTACTTCAGAGAAGTACAAAGCAGCACTTTTTAAAAATATAGGTATATAAATTAACAAAATTGGTATTTAAAAGGTTTAATACAAGGGGAAGTATCAATTCTTTTTACAAATTATTAAGCATAGTTTATATAATTTCAAACGTTATTCATATTATTGCTCTAGACCACAATGGTATGGAACAAGTTCTTGACACACATTAAAATGTGTATAATTTTAGGCTTATAAAACCCAAAGTCTACACATAGGTCATTCAGAAATCTATAGTGTGGAGATATGTACAACCAAGCAGAAAAAAATACATGTATGTGTATATTTAAAAGCAATAAGCTAACCTGATCTGAACTTAAATATCCAATTTTCAATAAAATTAAGTATGTAACTAGATGAAAGTGAATGGGAAGACTGAAAATAGTATTAAATGTCCCCTCTATTTCTTAGTAACTACCTGCTCTACATAACTATATACCAGTGGGGTATCAAATATCAGATGATTTTTAATTCTAGAACTTTTTCTTTCCAAACTATTCAGAAACACATCCATTCTACAATTATGTTAGATCGGGCACGTTTTACCTTTAACTTTAAGAACAATGCTCTACTTCTGTAGGTAAGTAGACACTAGCTGGAGCACAGCTTCCTCACTGCCCTGTCCACTGGAACTCAGGAGCCTGAAGCCACGCTATGCTGAGCCTGAACTCTAGTAACCGTAGGAACACGCACACCATTTGTGATGTGTCTACGCTAAAGAAATTACCACTTTTGAAGACAGGTATTTTCAAAACGGCTGCTAGTTCTTCATGAGGCTAAGCTGTATCTACTGAGACAAAGGATCCGGAACTGTGAGGTTCCTGGGAAGGTCAGCTCAGGGCCCAAAAGACCATGTGAGAAAATTTACAGTTTCCAAACAACTGTTGTGGCCAATTCTAAAGGGAAGCCCACAACAGTGCATGAGCATGTTGTAACAGATACTATGTTTCCTAGGGTAAGGGACCAACAAGTAAAGGACTGTGTGTGTGAACCTTGTTGACAAAATAACAAAGGCTGCCCATTTTTATGCTAAGTTCGAATGTATTTTTTTTGAGAATACAAAAAGTAACCCTTGAAAATCAGAATATATAACAGAAAAGAGCACAATAACTTAAGTATTAAACATCTGTATGAAATAACTTGCAAAGTTTGACAAATATGCACACATAGAACATGCGGTTATTTAAAAAACAAAACAAACAAGAACACCACCCAATTCTGTAGAACCAGCATCATGTCACCAGCAGGAGAGCACCAAGCAAGGCACCATTGGAAAGACAACACACTTGGAAAGTCTCTATAAATAAAGCAAATGCTAATCTGGTCGAAAAATCGGTGTCTTTGGTAAAAATTCTATGAGGATGACCTGTAAAAGGAGAAGAAAAAAGTTTTAAACAACTTAAAACAGATTTTTTTTAAACTTTAAACAACATCAGTGGCACAGCCGTACCCACTGGGAGCGGCGAGCACATCAGTCATAGTCTTAAACCAGACCAAACCAAACCAGACCTAAAAAAAGACCTACGACTACAAGGAGCTCCTGGGAAAAGCAAGACGGGAGGGCAAGTGGGACAGAGCAGGGACAAGAGGGTGAGGGAAGAATGCACACAGACCAGACACACCATACACTTCAGAAACGTCATGATGGAGCTCAGACATAACAGATGCATGCTAACAAAACAGGCTTCTTTTGGAATCCATGCACATTTCAAAACTTTAATTTTATCTTTTTTAATGACAGGTTACTATGTGACCCTGGCTGGCCTGTAGCCTCTATGTAGATCAAGTTGTTTGCTTCTCCAGTGCTAGGATTAAAGACATGTGCCCGAGCGTCCACCCTGATCTTGTCATTATTAAAACATACATTTATCTGATAGCCTAGAACCTCGTATGATTCTGGAGGCAGAGAGGCAGAGGCAGGCATGTCTGCATAACCAGTTCCAGGACAGTCAGGGATACACAGTCTCACCCCCCAACCCCCAAATCCCTTTCACAAATAGATAAGACATTTTTATTGTTAAAATTTTATTTGATGTCAATAATTTCTAAAGTTGGAAGCTCATTTTTCTCACAACCTTTGTCCTGACAAGGGAGGATCTGATCATGTGCTCAGTTAACCTCTTGGGTTGATTTGCCTCAGGAAAGAACACTTCCATTCCAGGTTGAAAACACTTCTCTTTCTCTAGTTACCCTACAGGAAGCCTGAGGTGAGGCTATTCCTTAGCGCCTGGGACAATGGTTCTCACTGAGACTAAGCCTGCTGAGTGCTCGCTCACCTGCCTGAGCTGAGTGCTGGCCTGCCCGAGAAGCAGAGTATCTCTATCCCTCTACCCACAACAAAGGCTCCGATAACACTAAGGAGAGGGGAGAAGAGAGGAAGACCCCTGTCTTCTGGACACCATGCTCACTGCATGCTTGAACCCGCACCAGCTGTGGTTCCCTGCACTACATTTTACAGGTCAAGACTCCAGGGCGAATGTGGAAAAGGGATCACACAGCCTCACTCACCCCTTACTGAGGAGTTATTGGCAATTCATACATAGCTGCTGGGAGACTCAGAGTCACATAGGCACTGGGAAGTTGCCCAAGATCCAGTAAATAATCCTTTACTAATGCACAGGCCAGCAAGCCTGATTAAACCCAGCAGGTTATTTTTTAAAACAATGAAATGATAAGTAACAGTGAACAGGAGGAAGCTGTGCTGGGGAGAAAGGTTCCTGAGGAGTTGGGAGTGGAAGAAGAAAGAGAAACTGAGGGGAAAGGGGGACAAATACACTGTATGCATGTTTGAAATTGTCCGAGTATAAGGAAAACCGATGTTAACATCGGTTCTCAGGGCTGGAAAGACAGCTTAGTAGTTAAGAGCATTGGTTGCTCTTATAGAGGACCTGGGTTAGGTTCCCAGCACCCACATGTTAGCTCAAAACACTAACTCCAGTCCCAGCATATCCAACGCCCTCTTCTGGCCTTCAACGGCACCAGGCATGAATCTGGTACATAGACACACTTGCAGCCCAAACACTGATAAAATAGAAATGCATCTTTCCAGAAAGTCCTTTTTCTCCACCCTGCTGCTTCTTCTTTGTGCTCCTTTTCCCTGTTTCTCATGATCTTCACCCATAAATAGACTGGACCAGATGGAAAGGTTCTTTGTAGCTCTAAAAGTTAACGATTCAATACTTAAATGACTTGCAAGTTCATACTGAATTAGTACTTAGGTAATCAAACACATCTTCTACTGTAGGGTTTTTAAATTTCAGGCTTCAGGGGTGAGCATACCATTTTACAGTATAATTTTAAAAACGTAAAACAGTAGTTATTTTTTATTATTTTATGGGCATTTTTCTTCATGGATACACACACACACACACACACACACACACACACACACACACACACCAAAACAAACAAAACACATGTGTATGCCTGGTGCCTTAAGAGATTAGAAAAGAATGTCAGATAGTCTGGGCTTACGTTATAGACAGCTATGCAGTGCCACGGAGCTGCTGCTGACTGACCTGGGTCCTCTGTAAATGTAACAAGTGCTCTGACTGAGGAGCCGACTCTCCAGTCCAACGTGGCTATTTTTGAGTCCGAGTTTGCCTTAGTTTTTAAAGAACAGTCTTCTGAAAATGATTTTGTTCACAAACCCCACAAGTACTTCATACCCAAGTAACAACAACAAAAATAATAGTTTTCATTGGTATTTTTGTAATTATTTCTAACAATCAAAATATAATCAAGGGGGAGAACTTTAACAAAAAAGTTGTGTAAAGCTATAGGCAAAAGTATATGCACAATAGAAAAGTTCAAATTAACTCACTAAAGAGGCATTTTTTTCCTTACTAGACTATGTGTGAGTATAATGTTTAAATGCTTTAAAGAGCTTTTCAAGCTTTGTTTATTCCTATTTTTAAGTACCACAAATACAGATATTCTAATATCTTTTTAAAAATCACTTTAAAATCAATTTTAAGCCAGGCATGATGGTGCACACCTTTAATCCCAGTATTTGGGAAGCAGAGGCAAGAGAATCTCTGCGAGTTTGAGGCCAGCCTGGTCTACAGAGCAAGTTCCCAGGTAGCCAGTGCTACACAGAGAGACATTGTCTCGGGGGAAAATAAAGGAGAAAGAAAAAATTACTTTTTGTATACCTTCTATGATTATGTGACATACAATTCATTTAAAAGTGCTTAATTATATAAAAATTCAAGGTAAATTAAAATTTTTTCATGACGTATACAGTTCAGAATGTTTTAAAGAGCTACTAATTTAATTGTAATGAGAGAATTTTTTAAAGATAAAAGAAAGTTCAGTGTATATACTATATGAATGAATATTTTTCATACAGCTCCACTTGGAAATCACAGAATTTAGATTTTCCTTTTCCCAATGCAAGAGATCCAACCCCTTGTGTGGTAGGCACATGCTCTATCATTGTGCTATATTCAGTTTGGGATTGGCTTTTTTTTCCTTTCCAAAGTATATTTAGAAACATCAAAGAGTAACTAAAGCTTCATGTTTAAGTTTGGTGTTTTGGTTTATAAATGCTTAATAGCTAATTATTATTATTATTATTTCATGAAACCCTTGAAATGCCCCAAATGGCTATTGCTGTTCTCTCAATAGGTAATAGACCTCTGACCATCAATGATGAAATGATAGCGCCTGCCAGGTCAAGCTCACAGGAGTCTTTCAGCTGTTCCCTTTTTATGGTTATAAAAAAGCAGCATGTGTCTTTCTCAACCTCAAAATTAATGTGATGTCATAAAAGTAAACCCAAAATTACTTAGTTTGTGAACAAATAGTTTGGAGGTTGCAGAAAGAACACATAAAATATCTCTGATGTTCAAGAAGAGAAAGATTTGGCTATTTGATAATGAAAGAACCAGAAAATGGCTTTATGATTATGTCCAACTATTTAAACATTTTAAAAATTAATCTTTTACACACACAGACACACACACACACACAGACACACACACACACACACACAATGACAGTTATTTTCAAAGAACAGAGAAAATTTCTCAAAAATATAACGGCGCATCTTTCACAAAGACTAGTTTCAGTTTCAACAACTAACTCCTTTCTTAAATCTTTCTCTTTAATCTAATAGCCTCTACATGTTTAAAGTAAAACACTAAGCTCAAGGGAGAATTAATAAATTCATAATTTTGTGAAGTTTTCTGTTTCAAAATAAGAACAATTATTCAAATAAGTCAGAGTACCAATACATTAAATTTCTAAAATAATTGTGTGTATATACACATATGTAAGTGTAGGCAAATTAGCCATCTTTTAGAGGACAAGACGGGTTGGCCAACATCTGTTTACATTTAAGGTAACTGTACAAAGCAGTGTTCTAGTAACACTTTGGAAAACCCACTACAGCCATGAGGAACACAGACAGTCAGTCTGTAAAGGCGTCTCAGGCTCCAGCGGCTTGGCTGGAAGGTTCTCTTCCATACTTGGAAACTCATTAGCATTATATAAAACGCCATATCTGACGTGCTGCGTAACCAAGGTTGTGGTTATTCTTTATACAGCATCTAAAATTTCACACTCCATCAACACATGTTCAGGCCATTTTATCTTGGCAATTAATTTATTATTTTTCAGAACACAGTGAAGCCTTGTTTTCAAGTCATTCATAACTTTATAAATCAGTCTTGCACATGAAACCCAGGCATCTGTGGACCGTAGAAAATCCTTGCACTAGGGAGATTAAGTTCCTGACACCTTTGCTGATTAATAATCATGGAAAGAATAAGATCAGAAAGAAAATAAATGATCATTTAATAGAGAAGCTCACAAACAGCCCTTAACTTACATATTCCATCATGTTGTTCGTTTCACATTTCCTTTTGCTCAGTCTCCAGTGCAAGCACAGCTAGACATGAGGATGGCAAAAGAAGAGAAATGAGCTTCATTTTCCTGGGCACAAGACTCGCCCATTCGTCCACCTTTCATATTTTCAGTCCAACAAAAGCATCTGTTTCCATACTGTGCAATTCAGACCCAACAGTAAGAAGTTGCTCCCCGCAGGACTCACCTTGTGGTATAACCTATTGTTTTCCCATTCTAATAACTTCTCAATCGATCTTCGTGTCTGGAAGACAAATGAGGGGAGAGTTTACTCTTGACTGGTTTTAGAAAAGCTGTTTTGCAGCTGCTTTTCTGTGAAAAGGGAAGAAGTATAAACCCACGACAGGGCAAGAGTGGTCTGTATTCCCCACGCTCTAGCACTAAGAAGCAACCTCATCACAAACAGTAGTTTGTAAACAAATGTGAATTTTCTTTTAAATATATATCATATATTTTTAAAATATTTTGCACTTACTAGCTTCTGATTAAAAAAAAAAAAACTATTAGCCTTAAAAGCAAATATCATTTGCCAAATTTAAACTTAAACCCCTACTTCTTTAGGAACATTTTGCAGTATTTAAATAGTAATGAGCATTCCTTAATCTCTACTTTAAAACTATAATAATTTAAATATTAGCTAACAAAAAACATATGGCTTTTAGGGTAAGTCTAAAAACATAATAATTGAAGGTTAATAAAGGAGGAAAGGAGTTACAAAACCAAACAAATTTTAGGACTATATGAGAAAACCAGTATGTTGGATAGTGCAGTTTCCAAACAGAGCCAGACTTTTATTTAAAGCACCATGAAAGTAGTATCTGAGACTACAATCCACTTGGTAATCCAACAGTACTGTTCCAGGCGTCAGCTGAGCAGCTGACTTCCCTAGGCTGCTGAAATGGAGACTGCACAGCATGGATGCTTCTTGCTTGGAAGTGTGACTACAGAGCTAACACGTAGAGCCAGGGTGAGACTAACACTGCAGGTGTGGAAGAGAAAGCACTGCCACGTGATCAACTGAGCCATGATGCAGCTTTGGCTTGAAGAGATGGCCACTGATTTTGAATGTGAATAAGTAAATAATAATATATATTATATGTTTGTAAATAAGTAAATAGGTAACTAAATAAGTACTGATAATCACATAAAAACTTGCATGCCAAGCAAGAATGAGTAAGGTGAAAAACTGGTAGGAACAGCTGGTTTTGAAGACTTAATAAAAACATTAGGATTTATTTAAAGTCTCTACTGAGTCCAGTTACAGCATTACATTCACTTCAGCATGCTCAACAGCTATAGACACTGAAGTCACATAGATGCCAATTATAATTCATAGCTATCAACAAATTACCACGAGTGCTTATATTTTCCAATTTTATGTCACAAAAATAAGAAAATCAACTACTTTCTGACAATAATATGTCAATGACTAATTTATTACAGTTTTGAACAGTCTTTCTGGCAAGAATGTTGAAGAGAAAGTGCCCTTGTTAGCGCTGATCAGCAGCTCTCACTTGCTTCTTTGTAAGATAGCCTTTTAGAGGCAGCTCTCCTTTTAAATGAAAATAGGGCAGCAGTTATGGTCACACTTTTTGTTAATTTAGTTGCCAGTCAGCCCCAAATCAAAAGAAAATAAGGCTGCAGAGTGTAATTAACATTCAGTTCAGTCGTTTTGTCCCTTGTCTAGCCCCCAAGCTTTGTTAAAATTGCCATCTGAATGCTGAAGGCTGTAGGGAAATCGATTTGATTCTAATCGCACCATGAAAAGAACATGATCTAACTGCTTTCAGCCCTCCGTAAATCTGTACTAGGTCTTTAGCACAATGCAACTTCCAATTTAAAAAGCACTGAATGTCTCGTCAATGACTTTGTGAAGAAAAAAGAACAAGGAGCAGACATAAAAATTCCAATAGTTGTTTAAGCATTAAAGTTCATTTGCATCACAGCGAACCTGAAAAGGGCTGACCTCTCAAACCGCCTCTCAGGTCTATGAAGTTGTAGCCTTGACAAGCTCACATTGACAGAGCTCATTGACTCTGAAAGGCTACTCTATCAATGGTGAAAAATGGCAATAGGTTCTCCTATGAGCAGGCATCTGCCTGCCCACCCGCTGCTAAACCAATGGTAAAACCATTTCAAAACCTGAATCCACCTTGTAATCTTCCTTTCGAGAATCTTTTAATAATAGATTAAGATTACTATACAATTTACTGATGGTTTAAAAGGGGGTGGGCTAAGTTAAAGAAATAGGGTAGGAAGAAGTAGCTTTAGAAGTCTGTTATTTAATATTAAAATTACATAAAAAATAGTTCCTAAAAACTTAACTATATTCTGCAAATATTTATTACTCAAAGTGTTTTTTTTTTAACCATACTATCAAGTCATCAGAAATTTAAGAGATGCTATACAGTGAGGCCATCCTATCATCATACTTACATACACACATACACATGGCATTTACCAATTTAAAATATGAGCTTTTACTTATATCAACTACTGTACCAATATCTGTATAAAAGATAATTATGAAGTATAAATCTGAAATTCTAAAATATTTATGTAGGAACTTTGAATTTATTCTTTGACTCTAATTAGGAGTTTAATGATAGGGTTGGGCTTAAATAATTGTAACCAACAATATTACCAATTTTAAAGCAAAAATTTGCTATGTCCTATTCTGTATAATCATCTAAATATTCAGTATTTCTATACTGTTGGAGTGAATCAAAGCTGTGAATTAGCGCTTCTTTCTCTAAGAGTTCTCTCCTGCTTGCCTGACAGGTGACAAAGGCCGCTGCACGTGCAGCTCAATCCATCACTGCACTTGACATGGCAGTGACTTACAGTGAGGAGCAGGTGAGAACACACAAAGCCAGAAAGGACCCTTGATCTGAGTACAACATTTCTAACACACTAAGGTGACAAAGCAGAGTGATTCTAGTAATAATTTTTTAAAAAGTAAAAAAGAAACTGCCACAAATTATTTGTTAGTAACAACAAAAGATCAAATTAAATGGAAGAAAAAAGGTTTAACCATAGAGAATGTTTTATACTATGCAATTATTTTTAGTTCACAAAAATCAAAATATATTTTCAAGATGAAATACAATACTAATTTGGCAGATAGTGGGGAAAATATGACATCTCAGCATTATGAAAGCTATTTCAAAGCTTTTAAACTTCAGTGAGAAGAAAGCACATTTTAATTACAGTCATCTAGAAATAAGAGTTAAGAGTTTATGTCCACAAGGTTGTCAGATAGCTATTCTAATGAAATAAAAAATTCAACACAGTCAAACCTGTTATCTATTTACTAGACCAGAAACCTCATCATATAAATACTTTGTCAATTGAGTTTTAAGTGATTATACTACTTGGCAAACTCAAAATATTTTAAGTTAATATGGATCAGAAAAAAATATACAAATCATGAAAAATGAAATACCAACAAAACATTATCCTTCTAGGCTACCTTCTAAAAATAAGTCATATTAGCTTTCTTAAAAGAATGTAGTGCTTGAGAAAAACAGCAGATTGATAGCCATGGGAACTAAAACTCTTCTGTTTAGCTGAAAGAACAGGAGAAAGGGCAGTGAAGGCAGGCTTCAGTACAAGTTCCCTACAGTGGCCTTAATCCTTTTCAGTACTCACCCTGGGGTGGAAAGACAAGGTTAGTAGTTCTTTACCATGAATCTCCAGTCCTTTTTGCCTAGGCTGCCAACAAGAAACCTACTTTTATCACATGGAGTCTTGAGTTAAAAGGGCCAAGACCACCAGCTTACACCATGTAAGCAAAACAAGTCTTTGTGAGATGCTCTCATGCAGGGAACCCGATTGAGAATGCCAGCTCCAAGCAGCTAGACCCCATCAACCTGCCTCATCAGAGCCATTTTGAATGACAATTTTAAACAATAATATTAACATATTTTTCATTTCAACATCTTTACAGTTATATTTTTCCTTAATGTTAGCTAGTTCTAATACAGTTGCTTGTCTATTCAAGAGTGACTAAAATTTTAAAATATTTCAATTACTGAACAGGCAGTGTAGACTTAAGCTAAGCATTTGGCTTTATTTTTGTTGCCTTTGGTACAACCGTGGAAAAGAATCAGAACATAAAAATTACAAAGAAAACGAAAAGATCAGAATTCATAAGATGGCTAAGAATATTAATCAACAATAGTAAATATGGCATACAGTTTTTAACTTCTAAAGAAGAACTGAGAAGTAATTTAAAGTAACCCTAAAATAGTAAAACATAAACCACAAAAAACTACTAAAATAGAAAATTAAGATTTCCTCAAAATTAAATTTTGATTTGCTCTAAGGCCTTTTTGTTATTGTCCCTAAGTGATCTACCTTCCTAAGGAATGAAGTATTACTGCCATGCAGGGTTCACACTCTGGGCCACTAAACATCCCTAAATATTCCAGGACAAGGGACCAGTTAGACACATTCACAATCAGCTACTTGGGGAAAAAAATGGTTTTTAAAATTTTTACAACCATTTACAAAAGTTCAACAACTTAAACCTGCAATTAAAATTTATTTGAACTAGATTTGTTCATTATATTAAACAATGTCAAGGCAAATTTCAAATGTTCAAGATCTTATTTAAAACATTTTGAAATCCAAACTGCTAAGTTTGTAACTCATCAATTAAGATTTAACGAGAACAATACCACTAGAGCACTTGTGATTTTATTTTTAACCCGTGCAGTTGTTAAATAAGGACCTGTGCTTATGCATGTGTACAAATGGAAACTCAGAAATAAGTGAGACAACAATGGTTTTGGGGCTTACAGAAGGAAACTGTATATAATCTGGAGTGAACTACTTTGATTTAAAGAGACAATTAAACGATTCACTTCTGTTTGTTCTGGATTAACGTTAAATCCCACATTCCAGTGGTGAGCTGAAAATCAGACAGTGTATCTCAGTGTAATTACACATACAAAACCTGGAATTTGCCAAGATAAACAAAAATATGAACTGATTCCTCAAAGGAAATTTCTTTCCTATATGCAAAAACTCCTCTAAAAATCTACATATGAACACTGACTTTCAAATAGTGTAGCCACAGTGTTACAGTAAGGCAGCCTTAGCCAACGAGTGGACACGCTGTAGAGCAGTTAGATGGGGAGACCCCAACAACTGGAGACATGTGCCCAGCTGGAGCACTCGGGGTGACTTTAAAGGAGCCCAGTAATGCACAGTTGCATGACATTTCATCAGGTTAGCGAGTGAATCTTATTTTTTTAAAAGGCTATACTGGTATTTATGAATAATAAAAGTTTTGAACTTTTTCCAGAAAAGTACACATGAACACATACATATATAAAATGCTGCACAAAATTTTAAGGAAATTGATATTTGAGAATAATATTTGAAAAAAATTCCTTGGTAAGATTTTTTTAAACTAAAATTTAATTTCAAGTAACAGTAGAAAATCAGAAAAACTTCGTAAGTCAAATAACTTTTGTTAAGATACAAATGCCATTAAAGGAGTTCAAGGTTTTGTTTTGTCTTAGTGAGGAAAGACGGACAAACTAGAAGGCTCCTGCTGTAATAAGACTGTAATAAACAACTGGAGAAGCAAGAATGAAAGCAACAAGTATGCAGCCTGTCACTCAGGAGTCTGACCAAGCAAGGTGCTTTGCTCCCAACAAGACTATCAGGCAGCTTAAATTGCTTTCATTTTACATACAAAAATGGAATCCTCTAGGTCAAGGAACTTAAAGCTACAGTAGAGTACAGTGGTGCTGTGACCTGAAACCAAGGTTATATTCTAGAGCTACCAACCTTGTGTCCTTTCCATCAGAGGGCAGAACTATATGTAAAGAATATGCTTCTGCAACTATCCTAACAGAAATGTCAACTATTACATGCAAGTTGCCTAAGCTACTAACCAGGTTATCTGCCTTAAATAACCAACTCAAACTAAAAGTATGATTAATATAGTCAAGAAAACAGAAGAGAAAAATGATTGAAAACAGAACTTCAGAAGAGAATAGAAATGTATAAAAACATATGGACGGGCTGGAGAGCTCAGTGGTTAAGAGCACTGACTGCTTTTCCAGAGGTTCTAAGTTCAAATCCCAGCAACCAGATGGTGGCTCACAACCATCCATAATAAGATCTGATGCCCTTTTCTGGAGTGTCTGAAGACAGCTACACTGTACTTACATATAATAATAAATAAATCTTTATCAGCCAACTGAACAGAAAAGAGAGACCACATCTTTCTACAAGCTACCACATCAACAATATCATGCTGAGACACATGTTAAAATTGCAAATGTTGAGTTTTAAGCATTCATAGTGTTACTGGAACCTTACAGACGCATTTGAATCTGAGAGTTAGGAAAATGGTTCGTTAGTAAAGTGCTGTAAGATCCCAATAACACTATTAAACATTTGCAATATTTTTATTTAATTAAAAACAGATAATCAAACAGGGCATGGTAATGAGTACTAAAAATCCCAGAACTGAGGAGGCTGAGGCAGGAGGCCTAGGCCAGCCTGGGCTCTATACTAAAAATCCTATCTCTAAACATCAGTACTATCCACATGAATACCTTAATTTACATAAGAGACACTTCCTTTAAAATGAAGCAGCAGTAAATATACTGTTCAGCTACAAGCAGTCTTATATGAGAGCACTTTTCTAGAGTTACTAATTTAAGACTTCAAAAAAAAAAATCTCACAATAAGGTTTTAATAAGGAAAGAGCAGACATGCCCAGATCCCACACCTAGAATTAAATAAGCAGCAGTCACTTCCTTCAGTTTGGTCTCCTGTTTCTCGCGCGCTGCATTAACATATATGCACTCTCAATCTCTGCTTTCTCTTTGAGATGACTTTATGATTTTTAATTGTGTGTAGATGCGTGTATCTGTATCTGGGTATGTGCACATGAGTGCAGGTGCCTGAGGAAACCAGAGTCATTGGTTCCCCTAGAACTAGAGTTATAGAAAATGCCCTCACAGACTTGCCAACAGACAAATCTTATTATAGAGATATTCTCAGTTGGGTCCCACTTCCCAAATGACTCTAGCTTGTGTCAAGTTGACACAAAATCAACCAACATAATAGCAAAACTTTGTCTCAAAAATAAAATAAGTATTTGTAGGTTGGTATCACCACTCCAGGTAGGAGCTAATGGGAGAGGACCCAGGTATAGACTTACGGCCTGAAAGACAGAGGTAGAAACCAGGAAAAAAAGGCGGGGGTGGGGTGGTGGTGGTGGTGGTGGTGGTGGTGGTGGTGGTGAGGGGGGGTGAGGGGAGGGGAGGGTAGGAAGGGGGAAGGTTTGGGGGTGGGACTTCAGGCACGCTTTTGTCTTCCTGTTTTAACAGCATACTGGTAGACAGAACTGCGTCTGTGGGTGTGAGCGTGCTTTATTTCTTCCTCTGTTATTCAAACATGATCTTTTCTAGCATACCTACTCTTTCTGGACTCCACCACAGTCAAACCTCCAAGTCTTTGGTTGTGGCTACTAGTTTCTCCTTGGAGACCATGCACAAAATGTCCAGTGTTGAGTTTGAGTATTGACCAGTGATACAAGAGGAGGAGGAGGAGGAGGGAGAACACATGGATTTGGGTGGGTAGAGAGATGGGGAGAAGACAGAAGAGCTGGGGGAGGGTAAAAACATGATCAAAATACATTGTATAAAAAATTTAAGTAAGAAATCTTTTAAAGATTTGTTTTTAATTATGGGGAGGTGGCACACAAATGTGTGTTTGCTGAGTGTAGGTGCCAGTGAAGGCCACAAAGGGGCCATCAGAGTCCCTGAAGCTGGAGTTACAAGTGGCTATGAGCTGCCTGACATAGGTGCTGGGAACCAAATTCAAGTCCTCTGCTCTTAACCACTGAGCCATCTCTCCAGCTCCTGAAAGCCCGTCTTCCTCAATGAAAAATGGCCTATGCTATTCTCTTCTACAATTAGGCTTTAATATATAATTTCTGTCTTTACATTGAGGACTCCAGGTCTACACTGAACTATTCTAAAAGTATCAATAAAGTTCAGGATCAAGAGTATTGATTCTGTTGCAGGGGAGAGCATGGGAGACACCTCTCTCTCTCCCTCTCTCCCTCTCTCTCTCTCTCTCCCTCTCTCTCTCTCTCTCTCTCTCTCTCATTTTATTTATTTATTTATTTTTGGTTTCTCGAGACAGGGTTTCTCTGTATAGCCCTGGCTGTCCTGGAACTCACTCTGTAGACCAGGCTGGCCTCGAACTCAGAAATTTGCCTGCCTCTGCCTCCCAAGTGCTGGGGCTAAAGGCGTGCGCCACCACGCCTGACAGGAGAGACTTCTCTTTACAGGACATGATACATAGACATCCATCCAGGCAAACTTTACTCATACACATAAAACCTCAGTGAACAAGCTGAACTTAACATTTACATGAAAAACTAATCATCAAAAAAAAAAAAAAATCTTGGAAAAAAAAATTCCAGAGGCAGAAATGTAGCTCAGTTGGTACAGCCCTGACTCAGTTGCAGAGCAGAGTTGGCTCCCAGACCCTAATAATAAGCACATGCCTGCAACTGGAAAGGAAATAAAGGCAAAAAGATCAGAGGGTTTGGGTCATCTTCTGCTACACTGTAAGCTCAAGACTAGACTGGGCCACATGAGACACCAACTCAAGGAGGGTGGGTGTTGACACACAAATTTGCAAGATTCGCCCCACTGAACATAATTCTCAAGTAAATAAGCTAAAGTAAGTAAGACGGTGTGACAGCGAGGTTAAGATCAACACCAAGGGAACATAATGAAATTCAGTAAGAGATTCATAAATTATGACTTATAAAGCCGAGAGAGTCATATGTCAAAACATGAACTTTGACCGTCTCTTCTTGTCATACAAAATATGGGAGAGATCAAAATCTTCACCACTTTGCTTTAGGCGAAAGAGTAGACATGATAGTAAAGGCATTATTTTTTTTTTTCTTTTCTTTTTCTTTTTGGAAACAAAATTTCACTACAAAGCCCTGGCTGGCCTAGAACTCAAAATGTAGACCAGGCTGGCCCTGAACTCACAGAGATGCACGCCTCAGCCTAATATAAACTGGGATTTGTGAGCCTGGCATTAAAGCACAATTTTTTAAGTGATAAACTAGATCATCAAAATCAAACCGTCAGCTCTGCCAAAGACATAGGAAAGACAGGGTATACGCTAGTATCTGCTAGAGCTGACACATCTCTAACGTCAGAATTACATTAACTAGTCTAAAGCCTGCCACAGTGGTGCATGCTTTATACTCCCAACACGTAAAAGACTGAGAGGCAGGATAATACTAAATTCAAGCCTTGTTATAGGTTACATAATGAGACACTATCCTAATTTAACAAAGAAAACACCATTTTAAAGAGAATCAAGGTTGGAGAGATGGCTCGCAGGTTAAGAGCACTTCCTATTTTTGCAGAGGACTGGGGTTCAATTCGCAGCGCCCACATGAGGCTCACAACCACCTGTAACCGGTTCCAGAAGATCTGACACCCTCTTCTTGCCTCCATAGACTCACACATGCATGTGGTACACATAATTCACATAGGCACACAGGTAGACACACAGACAAACAAACAATAAAAGAACCCTTTAAAATATTCTTTTATATTCTTTGCCCTGCGCCCTCTTCAGTGCTGGGGTTCAAAGACAGGTCATTCTGAATACTAAGTAAGCGTGCCATCACTTAAACAAAGCACCTCATACCAACAAATAACTAGTTTTAAACAGGCAAGATGTCTTTCCTTCCATCTTGGAGTCACGAGGTCTGCTGAGAAAAGGACTTGTAAAGGTAAATATGTCTACAAGTCTTTGAGGCCATTTATTTGCTAGCTGTAGGTATGGGGTCTCCAAAACCAAAAGGGCCACACAGCTGGTCTAAAATAAAAAGTATTTATGTGAAATCAAATTCTACTTGGGTAAGAAATATAATTTGTTCAAAGCAAACAATAACATAATCCTTCTGGTGACAAGCTGAGAAAACCCAGTATACTTTGGGATTATCAGAGCCCAACAGTGGCACAGCTTGTGTCAAATTCCAAAGCAACCTTCCTGCTTTCTGCTAAAGTCATTGGACGAGAATCTGAGTGATGCTACATCCTCAAGGGTTTAAACTAATGACAAGTAGATAAATAAAAGTAGGTCCGTGCTCTTACAATAAATAAATAAATGAGAAGGCTAAGTGTGCTGGCATCACCTTTAATCCCACATGCTGGCATGGGAGTTGAGTCAAAAGCAGGTAGATCTTTCTGAGTCTGAGGCCAGCCAGAGTTGTGAGGTGCTGTGTTAAAAACAGGGGAAAGAGGGCAATTTGTTTCAACTCTTTCATTTCTTACTTTGTTTTGTTTTTGTGGTACTACAGGCTGAAAACCTTGCACATAGTAGGAAGGCACTCTACCACTGAGAAATATCTCACAGCCCTCCCTCCAATACTAAAAAGGAAGATGGACAAGTAGCAAATAAACACACTGTCTACCACTACTTAGCAAGAGCGAGGTGACAAGAAGTACCACAGCAGACCATCAGAACACTGCCACTGCTAACCACTACCAAGCCCTGGCCAGGACACTGAGCAACTGCAACTCCACACAAGGCTTGTGTGAATGCAAAAGTACTTGCCACTTTGGAAAAGAGTTTTCTTTTTTACAAGTTTCTCTTAAAATAAAGCACACAATTACTATGTGACCCAGTAATCTCACTTTTATGTTCACATGAAAATAAAGCAAGTCTTACTCAGAATCACTAAAGCCACACACAATCCAATGTCTTCCAACTGACAATGGTTAAACAAACTGTGAAAGACTCAGCCATACACTGGAGAAGATATAGTAAAAACTTCTTACAATGAAAAAGGAACAAACCACTAATATATAAAACTAAATAGATACATTTCAAATGTGCTGAGCTAAAACAAAAAAAGTCAGGATGGAAAGGCTACATAAACTAAATAATTTCACGATACAATACTCTAGAAAAGACAAAACTATACGGGCAGGACAGACAGATCAGTGACCATCAGTATAAGCAAGGCTTTTTGGGAAAAAAAATGCTATGTACCTTGATTATGAGTAGCTTTGTAAAGTTGCATTCATAAAAATTATAAAGCACTACAATGGAAATTTACTTTTTTTAAATTATAAAAAATAATTCTCAAAACCTAAGGTAGTATTAAAAGAAAGGCAATCTGGAAGGCATAAAAATAACTGATAATAGCAGATTGTTAACAGACTCTGTGGAACAAAATATAGGTGAGAGGGGAACCAAGCTGGAGTCAGGGCTTTTTTGGGGGGAAATGGGAGGAGATTGTTGTTGTTCTATTTGAGACAAAGTCTCACAGTATGGCCCCAGCTGGTCTCATTCTATGTAGGCCAAGCTGGCCTCAAACTCAGAGATCTAGCTGCCTCTCCTGAGTGCTGGGATAAAAGTTGTGTATCACCACCACCTGGCATCACGTTTTAAAGGCAAAGCCATTTAATTACTTAGTGATTACAGTGAGGAAGATGATGAGCTTTCAGTTGCATAATAAAGTGTACTTTTAGTCCTGACTTATACTGGAGTCAGAGAAAATCCCAGCCATGTAAAAAGATTCTGGGTTACACATGCAGAGACAAGAGGGGTTCACAAGCTAAACACCAGGCCGCATTTTAGCCCACTTTTAAAATACTAATGCCAAGTAAGTGTGTAGGTGTGTGTGCGGGTGTGTAGGTGTGTAAGTATATGTGTATGTCTTTGCATGTCATGATGGGAATCAAACAATGGACCTTGCAATCTCGGGCAAGTGTCTTACCACTGGACTATATCTCTACCCCTTCAAGGTCTCTTAATAAGGAGTGCCTAGATAGAACTGTCAGAGTCCACAAAACCGACAGGAATAAAACTGCATCTTGATATTGACTGATTGGTTGATTTATGTATGCGCGTACACTGTCACTCTCTTCAGACACACCAGAAGAGGGCATCAGATCCCATTACAGATGGTTGTGAGCCACCATGTGGTTGCTGGGAATTGAGTTCAGGACCTTTGGAAGAGCAGACAATGTCCTTAACCACGGAGCCATCTCTCCAGCCCTGCATCTTGATTTTTAAGCTCTAGTTGAAATGCATCTTCTTTAGCTATCAATATGAACACTAACTGGAATGACCAAACAGCAATGGTGCTTTGATCACTTGTAGAAATCATAGATTCTTTCCATCAGACCAGATCACCATGGATCTGTTATTTTATTTCATATATATTAGTAAAGAACAATTTGATAAATTTGTTTTAAAGCATTTTAGAGGTTTCTTGGTTGTTTTGTGGCATTTTACTTTGTTTTAGAACAAACAAAGTCTATTTTTATCTGGCAGGAAAGTACACACTTAGAGTAAGCATAGAGTAAGCCAAGATGGAGGAACAAGTCCCTCAAAGCTAGATCTATAGTTTGGGTCTACCATTTGTCCTTCTCTTGCCTACGCTGTAGGGTAGTCACTGTCCTGGAATAGGTAGAGGCTTCACAGACATCATCCTTACCCACAATTCATTCTTTTACAATAGATGTGTTAGATCTAGGACTTCATATAAAAGTGTAACTACTACAAAGTTGAACTTGCTAGGGGACAGAACAATAATTCCTTACTATATTCTTCAGGAAGGGGTTCCAAATAAGCCAAAAGGAACCTGCAGAGACTAGTTGTAGTTCATAGAGGCCTGTCCTTCCTCTACTTTGGTTACTTTGGCTGTCTCATATCCCACCTGTAGGCACTCTTATTTCTATTTCCCTAGCACTAGTTTTAACCCTATCATTTCCCCTCCAAACCCCAAGGATCTGAGATCCGACTGACTGGCTGCTTCTGCTCTAAGGGGGTCGTCACTTGGTTGGATTCTCCCTGAGTCTTGTTATGAGGAGAACAGATAGGTAAATGGGACATCCAGTGTGGATGGGCCTGGAGTATACTGTGGCCTTTGTCTTCTTTTATGACATCCTCCTTTCCTAGTTCTTAGTGAAGCCCTCGCAGCTTGCACATTACCAGAATGTTGTCATTGCAGTCACTGAACAGCATTTTCTCACATCTTCAAATACTTTCCAGTTCCTTATTTTAGTTGTTTGATATATAATTGGGGTTTTGTAATCTAAAATATTGATTAATGTAGTATTTAGAATAATTAAATGTTATACTAAAATAGTATTTATAGGCTCTAGCATTATTAGACTAGCAGAGTGGTCCATGACAATGAGGGTTGGAAATCCCTGCTATCTTGTCTCCCATCTTACAAAGGTGTTCTAGTACTCTCCATACATTCATGACATGGTACAGAGAAGTTATACTCAAGGCAGGAAATGTATAGAGAACTATAAGGTTTCACTTTTGTTTTTTAAATATAGCATCCACATATTAAAATCTCTTGTATTACTCATTTAAAAAGTAAAAGAAGGGAGGAAAGAGGGAGGGAGAAAGGGAGAAAGAGAGGGAGAGAGGGAGGGAGGGAGGGAGGGAGGGAGGGAAGGAGGGAGGGAGGGAAAAGATAAGATCAGATCTGAAAATCAAGGCCAGATCCAACAAACAAAGCCCACCACCGTAACCATATGACCTGGACAGCCACTCAGACAACAGCAAGGCCTGAAATGAGGAAGGCAGTGAGAGACAGAGCCTAAAGAAAATCAGAAAATACAACTGTGAATCCAAACACTGCCAGACAGTTTTTTTGTGGCCTAGAGGCAATCTGGCAAGAATTAGGGGGGTAAAAAAATCTCTAAGAAAGTAGGGCCAGCAAAAAAAAAAAAAAAAAAAACCCTTCCGCTGCACAAGCTCAATGACCTGAGATCCACCCGAAACCCACTCAACGGCAGAAGAGAACTGACTGCACAGTGTTGTCCCCTGGCCTTTAAACACTTCTGGCGGTACCTGCACCTCCCATGTTCAACACACAAATAATAAAATAGTTTATGAGAAATATAAGTATTTTAAATATTATAAAAAATAATATACAACTCTATTATGAAAGCATCATTTCCTTTCTAGCAATAAATCAGCTCAAAAATTTTCAGTAAAATATACCTCTAACTCTATAATAGAAGTCAAGTAACAAATTAAATGTGATTTCCTTCATTTCCTCGCCATTATCTAGCACAAAAATTAAATGTTTCCACAGAAAAACATTCAAGCCAAATTGGTTGACACCTGCCCCCCTCCTTTGGTTTTCCAGGCTGGCCTTAACTTACTATGTAGCAAATTCACAATCCTCCTGTCTCAGCCTGAGTGTTAGGATTTCATACCTGAGTTACCATACATGGCTGAATATTACATCAACTTCACACGTGTAAGTATAATAGTTAAGATAACAAAAACAATGGTGATGTGTTAGGCATGGTGGCCTGGAGCATTTGGGAGGCAGAGGCAGGCAGATCTCTTAGTTCAAGACTAACCTGAAGTGAGTTTCAAGCCAGTCAAATCCAAGGAGTAAAACAATGTCTTCAAAAACAAAACAAAACAAAAACCACCCAACCAACTTTTGATTTGTATCATTTTGGCATATCTATAACTAACATCTTGGAACTTTTTCATTATAAGCAATGAAAATTAGGTCTTCCAATGATTTTTCCTAATCAGAGTCAGTGTATATTCATTATAGAGAAACTGTAAAGTACAAAAATAAAATAACCCATATTATTTTCCTGTAAGCATTTTATCTCCTCCATGGGTACTCTCATAGTACTAGTAATAATATTAGTCACTCCTTATTGACAACTTCTGTTATGGGTTAGATTTGAAGGACTCCCTCCAAAAGCTTGTATGTTAGGGGATGGAGAGGTGAGTTGGGAGTACTGGCTGCTCTTGCAGAGAACCAGGACCACTAGCCTCTGTAACTACTTCCAGGAACTCTGACAGGATAGACCACAGAGACTCAGGTACTGAACGTGAGTGCACAGGAGACACTGACGTACACCAATGTCATTTAAAAGTAAGAGGAGAGCTGTGCGATAGCTCAGTTGACAGTAGAGCTTGGGAGACTGTGGACTGCAAGATGATCTGGATTACAAGGAATACAACCTACTCAACAGACTAAATCACTCATAGATTCCTAACATGAAGGCATATTGGAAAGTGGTTCAAATGTCTAGACATAGGATCTAGAGGAATGGGTAGGAAGGACTCTGTTCTCAGGGGCTACATCTTGTTCCAATCTCCTCCTTCCCTCTCTGACGCCTGATGACTATGAGGCATGCAGCTCTACTCAGCCATCATGATGGTTTTGCATGGTCAGGCACAGAAGTAATGGAGCCAGCGTAACAGTCCATGACTAAAATCTCTAAAACCATGAGCCAAAGTACACAGTTCTTCCTTTAAACTGTCTCTCTTATACTTAAAACAGCATTGAAGCTGACAGAATTTCTCATAAGCTGTTCAGCTAAGAGCTTTATAAATACTATTTTACTGTATCCTTACAACAATTCTATTCAAATCACAGGTGAATATTATTATTTTATAGCTGTATCAATCAGATTTAAAGAGGTTCAGAAGTATGTCCATGGGCACAGAAATATACAGTACCATTCTAGTCCATAATTAATGCATACAGACATAGGGCTGCACCTTTTGACTATAATTTCCTAATGTATAAAAATTATGACGACTGTTACACAGCTGTTTTATAATATTTGAATATATGATTTAATTAATCTTGCTTTACTATATCAGATTACTTCTATATAGCATTCAGAACAGTGTGGTTCATTAAACAGAAAAAAAAAAGGTAAAAGTAAGACTTGTTTCACACTTCTAAATGTAAATTAAAAGACATAATTCAACTTACTCTTTTACTGAGGCAAATAACTGGCCACATACTGCACCCTAACGTGCAGCAGCAGCACAGGCAGCCACAAAGCAACCACCGCACATTAACAGGAAGATTCTTCCTGAGACAGCTGTTAACTCTGTTGATGCTGGCTTTAAATTCTTCAGGAGCTACCTACAGGAAGGGAAGAAACGTAACACTGAGATGCTGAGTGACAATAAATGGGTCTCAGCACACATTTACTCATTTCTATGAGAAAATAATTTGAGATATAGAAACAGTAGATTAATAACAATAAGAGAGACACTCACTTTTCCAGTTAATGAAGAAGGGAATTCTGATTCAAATTTGTTGCTCAGTCCAAATCTGTTTTCAAAAAGGAAAAAATATGTTATTATATGTCACTGTGCCAACATCACAGATGCTTAAACTATCTAACTTAAAGGTGGTGTGAACAGAACATGGATCCCTCAGAGAGTGTCGGAGACAGAGTGAAGGTCTAAGATACCTTTTGTAAGTTGCTCATTAAGATAATCACAATGAGCAACTTACAAAATTAGCATAGAAAGAGTTTCCCAGTAGAACCAAAACTTTTATAGAATGATGAAGCATGAAGCACAATGTTAAATAACCAACAGTATGTAAGTAAAAAAGACGGTTTATTTCATGAGCTACCACAGTATCAAAGCATAATATATTAATCAAATAGCAAATTTTCTAGCTTTCACTGTTTTGAATTCCTACTGCATTTTGTCTTTTAAATACCAAATGACTAGTACCCACTCGCTTCAATTTATTTCAATCTGAACCAAAAACATTTGTTCAATGTTTATTTCCCTTGCTTCTGAGTTGTAGTGCTATTTTTAAAAATGAAAATTTTAAAATAGAAACATTTTACAATGATATTAATTATAACATATGTAATAATGTATTATAGCTAAAAGCACAAACACTAGACAATTATAGCTAAAAGCACATACACTAGACAAGAAAGCCCAGTAACCCATTACCTGAACAACTAACTAGGATGTCTCTACTCTGGATAGTGAGCACACACCTAATCATAGGACTGGCTAGCAACACAGCAGCTGGCAGGGCCCAGCAAGCCTGCTCAACTCAGACACAGGTTTTGTGGTTTTTCTCTTGACATGTATGAATATAAGGTATTAATAAATAGATGGTATTGTAAGGGCTGAAATATTAAAAAAAAAAGGGGGGGGTTTAAATTCAAGTCAAGATACAGTAAAATTGCAAAGCCTGAAAGTCAAAAATGAAGAGCAGACAGTAGGAAGCACAACTGTCCAGTGAAGGAGAAGTAGTCAGTCAGCAGTTCCCACTGCACGAGCAGACGCTGGGAGGCAGATCTCCATGAGACGCATTAGACCAGGGAGCAGAGAAAAAAATCAGAGCCACTGAGGTGCAGCTGTACGATGGTAGAGTCCTGACTCTTAAGCCCCCTTGAGTACTTCTGCTCTTTATAATCTGATAGAGTCTCACTATTCAGATTTGTAAGATCCCATAATGATAATGGTGAATGCTCCCAATATTAACCCTTAATGAAAAATGCAAAGAACTAAAATACTATTGCCTAAATTTTAATGTAATTATTTACATATGAAAACAAAATCAAATCCATCCCATAGTTAATCCTAAACAACAGAGAGTATGGATGACATTTCTTATTTCCATGTTTTCAATGACTTCTCTAATAAAATCTATTAGTATTTAAGACTAAGGATAGACTGTGAAGATTAGCCAGAGCCTGTATTTGGATCGCCAGGATACACATTAAAAAGCCAGGCCCAGCACCCACAAACCTAGCACTGAGGGAGAGAGACAGGAGGAAGCGTATGAGCTTCAGGTCCTGTGAGTTTACATCTCAGGAAATAAAGGTAGAGTGACAGCGATATAGGAAAAGACAACCCATGTTAACACACACACACACACACCATTAAAAGATCATATAACACACATGGATGCACACATACACCGAAATGCATACTTGTACACATTTTAAAAGTACATATAACACACTGCTCATACATGCACATCAAAAAATAGAAAGAAAAAAGAAAAACCTAGGAACAATTACACAAAAAACAGGAGCCATTTTGCCCTTTTTTGTATCTTCATGATCCCAAGTTTTATTTTTTACTTCATTGGGAAATACAACTTCCCAATTTATAAGTAGTCTTTATGCTTTTCTTTATAATTATAAAAAGAGTTAAAATATGAAGAAAAATGAGTTTTGTTTTTAAGACAAAAAGGAAATGTATGCATAAGCGACATGCCAATATTTAGAGACAACTCTACTGGCTTTAGAGTATACCTCAGGGCTAGGAATGTAGCTTGGTCAGTAACACTCAAAGCGCTGCCTAGCATACATTAAACCCTGGATTCAATCCCGAGCACTACAGAAACTACAAAACTAAGTGTGGGGGCACACATCCATAATGGCAGAACTCCAAAATGGCAGCAGGAAGGTCAGGAATTCAAGGTCAGCAGAAGCTACACGAGAATCCGTCTTCAACAACAACAACAACAATAAAACACCAACCAAAAACAAAAGAGGGCATTTTAAAGCACTTTTGTCATCTTGGTTTGGGGTTTTTATGTGTATCTGTCTCTGTGTCTCTGCATATGTGTGTGTGCGAGCGCGCGCACACACACACACACACACACACACTCGGAGGCTGAAACAGGGGGTCAGCTATGCTCCTTCACCACTCCCTAGTCTTTAGACAGAGGGTCTTTCTTCTTGAACCTGGGGTTGGTGACCTCTGCTAGCCCAAGACCAGACAGTTCCTAACACTGTCTTGTCCAGTCTCTGCTTCTCTTGCAGCCTGAATCCCAGCACGCTCCTAGGTGCTGAGGTCCCATCTATATCTAGCTTCCATATTTCTCCATTGTTCTGTTTTAGAAATTTATTTATTTATTTTTACTCTATGTACATTGGTGTTTTGACTGTATGCATGTGTGAGGGTGTCAGACCCCCTGAAACAGGAGTTGCAGAGCTCCTATGTTGTGAGCTGCCATGTGAGTGCTGGGAATTGAACCTGGGTCCTTGGAAAGAGCAGTTAGTGCTCTTAACCACTGAGCCATCTCTCAGTGGTTTTGTGGTTTGTGTTTTTTATAAGATTTACTTATTTTATGTTTCTGAGTGTTTTGCCTGCATGTATGTCTGCACACCGTATGTACAGAGTGCCCGAGGGGTTCTGAAGAGGGTGTCAGGTCACCTGGACCTGGAGCTAGGGATAGTTGTGAGCCACCATGTGGGTGTTGGGAATTGAACCCAGGTCTTTCATTAGAGCAACACATCCTCTTAACTGATGAGCCCTTCCTCCCCCTGCATCTCTTATGCACCTCAAAATTTCCAACTTTTTAACCAACCAAGGTCATGAGGTAGAATGTAGAAAACAAGGTATGGAAAACATGTTGATTTCAAGAAATCTAAGCAGTAACAGCAGGCTTTCAACTGAAATGGCAGCTTGCAGCCAGCAATCCAATTAGATAAAACAAGAATTGGCAAGTACAGAAAGCTAATGTGGTGCAGCTGGAAGAGCAATGCAATGCAGAGGGAATGCTTGAATTCTAATCCTGGTTTAAGTATCAATTCAATATATTATCAGAAAAGCAAATCTTCCCTTCAGTTGTATTTGTCTCCGATAAGACAGCAGACCAAAGGGTAAATGCTGTGCCGTCCTCCTAAGTTTCTGGGTTTTACAGTTGCTAGGGCTCACACCCAGAGCCTGGCAATTGCGCTCTCTCACTCTCTTTATCTCTCTCTCTCTCTCTCTCTCTCTCAATCTCTCTCTCTCTCTCTCTCTCTCTCTCTCTCTCTCTCAGGCTCCATCCCAGTGCCAGCTCTACTTTATTTACTTACTTACTTACTTACTTATTTATTTTGGACGCATGGCCTTACTATATAGGCCAGTGTGGCACAGAACTAGTAAGCCTCCCGTCTCAACCCCTCACTCTCATTCTTAAACTTTATCTGTGTTGTGTGTGTACTTTTGGTATGCTGTTCGTGCTGGCTGGACACAAGTTAGAGTTAGGTAAAAGGAGGGAATCTCAATTGAGAAAACACCTCCCTAACATCTGGCTGTAGGGCATTTTCTTAGTGAATGAATGATGGGAGAAGGCCAACCTGCTGTGAGTGGTGACCCTGGGTTCTATAGGAAAGCAGGCTGAGGAAAACATGATGAGCAAGCATTTAGCAGCACCCCTCCATGGCCTCTGCATCATCAGTTCCTGCCTCTAGGTTCAGGAGCTGCTGAGTTCCTGCCCCGATGTCTGTCAATGATGATGTGGATGTCACAATGATATGAAAGTGTAAGCTGAATAAACCCTGTCCTCCCTAGATTGCTTTGCTCATGGTGCTTCAGCAGAACAACAAAAACCCAATCTAAGATAGTGTGCATTCTTGGACACATCCATGCTGCAGAGTTCATACGGAGGTCAAGGGACACGTTGGTGGAACTGGGTCTCTCCTTTCACCTTTACGTGGGTTCTAGGGATCAAACTCAGGTTGCTAGGCTTGGGTAACAATCATGTTTATACACTGAGCCATCTCATGAGCCCAACTTTCCCCAGTATGTTTTGTTTTTTTGAGAGTCTCTCTGGATAGGCTTGGTTGTCTAGGAGTTTGCTATGTTGACCAGGCAGGCTTTGAACTCACGGGGATCCTCCTGCCTCTGCCTCCCAAGTGCTGAAATTAAAGGGGTGCCTCACCATACCCAACTCCTCAAATTAAAAAACAAAAAACAAACCCTGCAAAATTTGGGCTTCACTTTACACATAGGACAGTTTCTATACAACAGTAAATGTTTTAAGAATTTATTTATTGGGCTGGCAAGATGGCTCAGTAGGTAAGAGCACTGACTACTCTTCCGAAGGTCCTGAGTTCAAATCCCAGCAACCACATGGTGGCTCACTACCATCCATAATGAGATCTGACGCCCTCTTCTGGTGTGTCTGAAGTCAGCTACAGTGTACTTATGTATAATAATAAATGAATCTTTGGGTCAGAGCAACCAGGGACTAAGCGAGCGGAGTTGACCAGAGCGAGTGGAGGTCCTAAAAATTCAATTCTCAACAACCACATGAAGGCTCACAACCATCAGCTACAGTGTACTCACATACATAAATAAATAATTTTTTTAAAAAAGGAATGTATTTATTTATTCTTATAAAAAGGTTTACTGAGATCTCTCTTTTTACAAAAAGTTTCTCTGAAGTTTATATTCTAGACTAAGATGTAAAGGTGCATGTCTGCTGTACATCAGGATTAAGAAAGGTGAAGAGGACTTGATGTTTAAGGCCAGCCACAGCTTCATAGTAAATCTTAATTGCAAATAAATAAGAGTTTGTGCTCTTACATGTCTGGCTAACTCATGCTCTGACGAATACAATTATGGAAAAAGAAAGATGCTGTACATGCTAAGGAGGGAGCTGTGATTTTAAGTAGGAGGATAAGCTTCTCCTTGACAGATCTGAAGATACGGACCTAGCTTCTGGATGTTGGAAGCAAGTATTCATAAAAAAAAAAGAGCTAGTCAGTACAAAGGACCTAGGTCAGAAATATGCCTAGAATAATTCAGAAATGGAAGAGAAGCCAGTACAATGAGAATGGAGTAGGTAAGCAGAAATAAGAAAGAAGTCAGAGACATGTTCACACGGTAGGTAAGCCAGGTCAGGGAGAGTGCTGCAGGCTACTCAAAGAACTCTGGGAGAGGTGGCTCCAGGAAGCTGATACAGAAAGACACAGCTGAATTACATTTCACAAGCATTTTCATGGCACATGTGCCAGTGAGGCTTTACTGTAAAGGGAAAAAGCAGAGTGTAAAAGAAAAAGGTAGTAAGTCTTAGGCAAAAGAAACAAACCTTGTTAGGTTTCAAAGAGAACTAATGGGTTGCTTGACACACTGGATGCTGAAAGCCTTCTAAAATGTGTCAAATTTTCTGCTCTATGAGACACTGTATTGGCTAGTTTTCTGTAAATTTGACACAAGCTAGTGTCATCTGGGAAGAAGAAACCTCAATTGAGAAATTGCTTCCATCAAACTGGCCTGAAGGCAAACCTGTGGGCATCTTCTTCACTAATGAGTAATGTAGGAGGTCCCAGCTCCCTGTGGGTGATGTGGGTGGTGACATGCCTAGGCAGATGGTCCTGGGGTATATAAGAAAGCAGGCTGAACAAGTCATGGGAGCAAGTCAGTAAACAGCATTCCTCCATGGTCTCTGCTCCAGTTTCTGCCTTAAGGTTCCTGCCTCAGCTCCCCTAGAAGACAGACTGTAACCTGCAAAACAAAAAAATCTTTTCCCTACAAGATGCTCTGGTCATGGTTTTTACCCAGCAACAGAGACAAACTAGGACAAGTGCCTACACCTGTGGCCAGTAACTGCTACTCCAGAGAGTCCACCAACCTCTTCTAACCTCTGAGAGCTAGTAACTGCCACTCCAGAGAGTTTACCACCTCTTCTCACCTCTGCAACACACACACATTCATGGAGACACTCATATACACACATTCAAACAAAAATCTTTCAAAATTTTGTTAGTTTAAATAACACTAGGTCTACTATCAACTAAAAACAAAAAGGCTATACTTGAAGCTGCTTTAAACAGAGGATTATGTATTCAGTTTTAGATAGAAAAAACTCCAGCCTAGCATTCCTCTCCGACACTCAGACTGTATAGAAACTCATACTCACAGAATTTTACCTTCCATCATATGACAAGACCTATGCACAAATGAACTAAAATTTTCAGACTCAAACTAAGCACATGGGTTATACAGACAGTAAATGAAAGAAGAACCTATTTCCTAATGTTAGACTTTGAGCTTAATGGAATCATATTTTTTCTGCTATTTTTTGGAGATGAAATCATAACCATGGAAGAAATTAACAGACTTTAATGTTTATAAACCATGCTTTAAACACCAGCCATCTCATATGTGTTTGAATATCAATACAGCTCAACAAGGACTGAAAGAAGATACAAACCCCCTGCAGCTGGACAGACAGACAGGCACTGACATAGCATGCACACACCCACAGAATGCTTTCTACCAGAAGACACAAGCCTCTGCAGTTGTAGACTAGTTTCATTTTAACTTTGCAACCACACTCCGAACCATGTTTAGGCTCATCTAAGATGATATCTAATAAGATATCAGATCCTCTGAGACCCGAGTTACAGCCAGTTGCAAGCTGCCCTCTGGGGGCTGGGAATCCAGCCCATGTCCTCTGGAGAGCAGTAAGAGGACTGCTGGTAGAAAGGACACTTTTAGAGTCAGTCCTCCTTCACTTTCCCCACCCCATGTGTAAGCCAAAATATAACTAAGTTAATTATTCTAGGCATTTTGCTACGGTAATGGAAAGCTAATTATCACAATAGACCTCCAAACCAGTAACTACAAATAATGTTTACTCCTATAAAAAGGCAGATAAAGAAGGTTGAGTATATAAAATTCCTTCACTGAACAAACCCAGAACTTACTTCATCATAACCACAATGCAAGATCAAAGAAAAGACAGAAAGCTTTTGCCACTCAGTGTGGCATACACCTACAATTCCAGCACTTGGGAAACAGAGGCAGGAGGAATGTTGCAGGGTTAAGGCCAGCTGGAACTACAATGAATTCCAGGCCAGGGGAACTTTGTTACACACTTGTAATCAACAAAAGGAAAAAAAGGAAATTATATCAAAGTCTAGCCATCTCTACCAAAAGTAAGCTACATGAAAGAACATAAAAAAATAAGAAAATAAAAGGAGACTGGAGAGATGGCTTCTGCTCTTCCAGAGGACCTGAGTCAATTCCCAGCACCCACATAGCAGTTCACTCCTGTAACTCCAGTTCCAGGGCTTCTGACACCCTCATATAGACATACAAGGAAGCAAAAAGAAAAAGGAAAAACACACATAAACTATTAACAAATAAATAAATAAATAAGAAAAAGACACTTTTTTTTTTCAGGACACATCAGAACATTTCAGCCCTAGAGATTCCAAATCAGCTTTAAATGTAGATCTTTCCCTGAAATCTAAGAAACAAATAGCCATCAAACACCACAAATACCATAGTGAAGAATGTCATTCCACAAACATCCTCACTTCAAAATTATGAGGAAGCTCCTCTGGTATATTAGCTGCTCTCTTGGCATATTAGCACCCATGGCGACAGGAGATCCAAATATGTCATTAAAAATGGTCCCAAAGCAGCTTATTAAGGGCAGACCCAGTTCTTTGACTTCATCACAGAGCCAAAAATCAAATCAAATGAATCACATATACACAAGTGGGAAGGTAAAGGAAACACTACTACTGGTTTTCTCTATCTTATGGAAAAGGTTTGTAAAATTTGATGCTTTCTACCTAAAACTGTAATACCTCCTTTACGTAACTATTGCCCACCAACCCAGCCAGGCTACTGTCCTGTTTCACTCAGATTGCTTCAGCAGCCTCTTCAATTTAATGCTAACATTCTCCTCAGTAGTGGAGCCGCTACAGTACAGACTATGCTCTTAGGGATGGTCTGTCATTCATAACACTGGAAGTAACCCTAATTCTGTCTCTCTGCCTCTCTGCACCTCCCCCTCCCACGCCCCTTTCTCTCTCTCTCTCTCACACACACACACAAGTTGGGGAAGAACCTTTCAAACCATTTTACATCCTCTCTGGCCCATACTGATCTCTCCAATCTTGTTTCAAGACACAATCCTGTTTTCTGTACGTTCTAGCTATAAGCTAGACTCAGCTCTTCATAAGAATGTTTTATCTCTTAATGCCATTCTCCCAACCACATTACTTTCCATCATAGATCCCTTCACTGGTCATCTTCACAGCAATTCTTCATTTATAACTCAACTACTTACGGTAAACCATATGATGGGAAAGTCTTTATGTCTTTTGAAAGCTTGTATAACACCTGACATGAAATGGGAATTTAAGGAGTATCTGTGGAGCTGGAGACACAGCTCAATTGGTAGTACTTGTCTAGAGTAAATGAAGCCCGGGCCCTGCTCCCCAATACCACATAAAACAGGTTTGGAAACAACAATGAAACAAACAAAAAAACATATGCCAAATATAAGGTGGTAATAAAGAATTAGAGCCAGCCGTGGTGGTGCATACCTTTAACCCCAACACTTAGGAGGCAGAGGCAGGTGGATCTCTGAGTTTGAGGCCAGCCTAGTCTACAAAGCTAGTTCCAGGACAGCTAGAGATACACAGAGAAGCCCTGTCTAGAAAAACAAAATAAACAAACCAAAAAAAATTTAGTTCTTAAATTCAGAATCTAGAGTAACCGCCTCCTTATATAGTCCTCTTGTAAGATGGAATGTTTCACTGGCCAGTACAACAGTTTATTTAGTGGCAGGAAGCAAAGCAGCAGCCCACACAGATCAACTGTGCCATTGGAAAAGGGCAGTTCTCAAACCAACACAGCCTCCAGGGACCCTCCCATAAGGTCGTCTTTGGATTAAATATTCCTTTAGTCAATCTGGTCATCTGCTTTCATGTCCAAGATCTTGTTTTAAAGTAGAAAAAACAGTACCGAACTAAATTCCCAGGAAGGGGGGGGGGGTCTCATAGTTCAAAGATAACCAAAGCTACATGGAGAGACCCTGTCTCAAAAAAAAGAAGAAAAAAGAGAGAAAGAGAGGAAGAGAGGAAGAGAGAACGAGAGAAAGAAAGAAAGAAAAGAAAAGAAAAGAAAAGAAAAGAAAAGAAAAGAAAAGAAAAGAAAAGAAAGTAAAAAGAAAGCAGGAAAGTAATAAGCCACATTTTGGATGATTTCTTTTTTTCAAACAGTAAAAAATAATGAAATCTTCTGTTGAGGGGCATCTGGGTTCTTTCCAGCTTCTGCCTATTATAAATAAGGCTGCTATGAACATAGTGGAGCATGTGTTCTTATTACCAGTTGGAACTTCTTCTGGGTATATGCCCAGGAGAGGTATTGCGGGATCCTCCAGTAGTACTATGTCCAATTTTCTGAGGAACCTCTAGACGGATTTCCAGAGTGGTTGTACAAGCTTGCAATCCCACCAGAAATGGAGGAGTGTTCCTCTTTCTCCACATCCTCACCAGAATCTGCTGTCACCTGAATTTTTGATCTTAGCCATTCTGACTGGTGTGAGGTGGAATCTCAAGGTTGTTTTGATTTGCATTTCCCTGATGATTAAAGATGTTGAACATTTTTTCAGGTGCTTCTCAGCCATTTGGTATCCCTCAGTTGAGAATTCTTACTTTAGCTCTGTACCTCATTTTTTAATGGGGTTATTTGAATTTCTAGAGTCCAGCTTCTTGAGCTCTTTGTATATATTGGATATTAGTCCCCCTATCAGATATAGGATTGTCCCTCAACAGAAGAATGAATGCAGAAAATGTGGTACATTTACACAATGGAGTACTACTCAGCTATTAAAAACAATGAATTTATGAAATTCTTGGACAAATGGATGTATCTGGAGGATATCATCCTTAGTGAGGTAACCCAATCACAAAAGAAGTCATTAGATACGCACTCACTGATAAGTGTATATTGGCCCAGAAACATAGAGCACTCAAGATACAATTTGCAAAACACAAGAAAATCAAGAAGAGGGAAGACCAACAGGTGGATACTTCATTCCTCCTTAGAATAGGGCACAAAATACCCATGAAAGGAGTTACAGAGACAAAGTTTAGAGCTAAGACGAAAGGATGGACTATGCAGAAACTACCCAACCCGGGGATCCATCCCATAATCAGCCACCAAACCCAGACACTATTGCATATGCCAGCAAGATTTTGCTGAAGGGACTCTGGTATAGCTGTCTCGTATGAGGCTATGCCAGTGCCTGGCAAATACAGAAGTGGATGCTCACAGTCATCTATAAGATGGAACACAGGGCCCCCAATGGAGAAGCTAGAGAAAGCACCCAAGGAGCTGAAGGGGTCTGCAACCCTATAGGTGGAACAACAATATGAACTAACCAGTACCCCCAGAGCTCGTGTCTCTCGCTGCATATGTAGCAGAAGATGGCCTAGTCGGCCATCACTGGGAAGAAAGGCCCCTTGGTATTACAAACTTTATATACCCCAGTACAGGGGAACGCTAGGGCCTAGAAGTAGGAGTGGGTGGGTAGGGGAGCAGGGCAGGGGGGTGGGGGGTATAGGGAACTTTCGGGATAGCATTTGAAATGTATATAAAGAAAATATCTAATAAAAAATACTCATTAAAAAAATAATGAAATCATGTGTACACAGGGATAAAAATAAAATCATGATAAAAATTAATTTGTTGAATCCCTATGATGAGTCCAGGTCATAAAATTACAGTTGTACTTCTGATTCTCATACCTAACTTCCAAAGTAGGTATTATCCCCTTTGCAAAGGAGCAAACAGAAGATCAGAGAAGTTCGTCTATGGTCAATTAGGACGTATCCAAGGATCGAAACCAATACTGGCATCTTTCCAGGGCATCATCCATTATGTATAAAATATGTCTGATACAAGAAACACATAGAGTCTCATTAGGCACTCAGAAGGCTAAACTACCATAGTCAGCTCAGGAGTCCAAGAGCAGCCTATCAAGATCCTGTATAAATACACATATCCTAGACTCTCAGCCTGATGACTCTGGCTGGGTCAAGTGAGCAAAAGAATCTTCTACGGAAAATCAGTACAGTAGTGTACAGATGCTCAGGAGCATCAGTTGTTCAAGTTCTAGTTAAGGCTTAACCTTGCTGAGAACAAAATTTAATACAGCTATCTAATTAAAAACCTGCCAGGAGTGGTGGCTAAGGCAGGAGGATAGTTTGAGCTTCAAGTCAGAGCAGGCTACAAAAAGAGACACACAGAGACAGAGACAGAGACAGAGACAGAAACAAACAGAGGCATGCAGGCAGGCCGTTCGGCACTCTATTGCAGGCTAGCTTCAAGCTCTCAGTGGTCTCCCTCCCTCCACTGGCATTACATCCATCAGTCAGTACATCTAATTTAAAAGATTCCGGAGCTGAGCTCTTCCTCAGCTCAGGGCCTGTAACATAGTAACAGTATAAACTCAAGGTGTCTCTCAAAATTTTAGAGCTGTATTATTTAAGTTATTGTTTGGAGTATTGTTTATCAACATAAATAAGTATGCACAATTTATTTTTCATGATTTAGTCCCTGTATTCTTCTTAGCCAGTCATATAAAAATTAAAGTATTTGTCGATTTCACACTAGATAAGCTCAAATCTAACTAAACCTCTGAATTCAAACCATATGTTAATTTTCAAGTTCAAGTACAGTAAAACTTTGAAACCTCAGCTCATTACCACATATCTCATTTATGTTATTTTATTTTGGGGGGGAGGGGGGAGAATGTGTACCACAGTGGATATGTGGGGTCAGAGGGCAATTCGGTGTGTCAGTTCTTCCCCTCCACCTTTGTGTGGTTCCAGGGATCCAGGGACCCAGCCTGGTCACCAGGCTTGTGCAATAAGGGCTTTCACCCACTGAGACACTAGCTGGCTCTGGTGTTCTCATTTCTTCAACAAAGTTCACCCATTAAAATTGAATAGTTGTCCTATTAAAACACATGCATAGCCTGTCTTCCTTCATATTCTTCATCACACTAATTGCCTCTGTAATTTACTTTGTTTAAGTTTATTTACTTTTTCATAAGCTAGGATTTCTCTTTGTAACCATGGCTGGTCTGAAACTCACTAAAATAGACCAATCTTGCTCAAACGCAAGAGACCTGCCTGCCTTTGCCTGAATGCTGGGATTAAAGGGTTTTATTTTACTGAACAAATTAATGAGAAAACTCAAGTTAAAAATCAAATATGAGGCCTACTCTAGGAGAGCCTCAAGTCTGGTTCAGATACGGGATGAGTCTGAAATAAGATACCAATGACTATTATACACACAACAATGGTAGATTATCAGCTAACACAAGCTTTGAATTACTTTTAAATTCATTTCCTCAACTTTTAAAAATTCTTTTATACAAACACATTCCTTAAGAGTTATCATCCTTATGAGACATCAAAGTAGGGTTGGAAAGATGGCTCAGTAAGCAAAGGTACTTGCTGCCAAGCCTGACCCATAGGAGCCCATAGGGAAGATGCCTTCCCCACAGGATCACATGCCCTCACACACACACACACACACACACACAGAGTAAAGAATATGCTCAAAAACAGCTTGAAATCTGAGATAAAGTTCTACAAACATTAAAATTATAAACCAGTGCCATCCAGCAAAGTCATTTGTATGTCCCTTTCACAGTTTCTGGGCCTGGCCCCTGGCTGGCTAAACTGTTCTTCAACATGGTCTGAGTAGCTACCAACAACTACTAAACCTAACTGGCTAGAAGCTGGCTGATCTTGGGCACCATGGCTTTGCTGTGGTTCTATCCCATCAAACAACATAATGAAGGTAGTTTAGAGTATAAAAGAAATAGGTTGGACTAAAATTAGTAAATACTGACATATTATGTGATATGTCTGGTAATGATCACACTGGTTCCTCTAGACTCAGCAGTATGTTGAGCTGTGACTGTCTATAAATACGGATCAGTTACGTCAGTGTGTTTTACATTGCTTATGCCCTTCCAATAAAGAGTATCAATCAGTTTGACCAGCAGTATCTAGTAAGTTTGCCACTTCTTTCTTCTTCCAGTCTTCCAAGTTATAGGTATGTATTTAGTATGAAACCATGGGAATTTATAATTTTCTTTTCCCATAAATGGTTTTTTCTTCAATATGTTTCTTCAAAAGATTTCTCCTAGCACATGCAAATCAAAAATAAAAAACATTACTCATCTAGAATATCTAGAAAGAACGTATCACAAAAGAATAAAATGATTTCTCAAATTAGAGTACTAGTGAGCTTATTAAGAAAAATTAGACGAAAAACCAAAAAAAAAAAAAAAAAGAAAGAAAGAAAGAAAGAAAGAAGAGAAGAGAAGAGAAGAGAAGAGAAGAGAAGGGAAAGGAAAGGAAAAGAAAAGAAAAGAAAGGACAAGACAAGACAAGACAGGCTCAACTGCAAAAGCAAGCACACAGGCAGACCTGAATCTTTTCAGTCTGACCTGGATTACAGACAGACAATACTGTAACCATTTATAATATTGTTTCTTTAAAAGTAAAAGGGAGAAATGCTTTAACCAACTCCTTAGCAAAAAGAGAAGTAAGCTTATGTGGTTTACTATAATTTTAATTTTTAAAGATTTGTTTATTTTATCTTTGTGTATGAGTGTTTTGTTGAGCCTGCTGTAATTGGAGTTATGGATGGTTGTAAGCTACCATGTGGGTGCTGGGAACCGAACCTGGTCCTCTGTAGGAGCAGCAAATGCTCTTAACTGCTGAGCCATCTTTCCAGCCCATGGTTCACTGTAATTATTAATCACTTTTCCGATTATACTTGAAAAGGAAAGTGAAACCGTTATAACATATAAGCACAAATTTCAAAGCCTCTTGTAGGTGCAAACTTGGCTACATAGTCTAGTATGCCTAACATTATGCATGATGGTCATACATAAGCTTTACATTATTATAGAATTCTGTATCACCACAAAACAGGGTTTGGCTTTTGCTGACCAAAAGTTGGTTCAAAGTAAAAAGAGAATTAGCTAAATGAACCACGGTTTGGTTTGAAAATGGCAATGTTGAATTCTTAATCTATATTTTACACAAATGTTTCTCAAAGCAGAGCGCCACCTGAGGAGGGTAATAACTAACAAAGGCTAGTGTTTCCTGAGCACAAGACACACACTCACGTATTCTCTGTATACATTATCTCACCCCTTAATCTGGAAAGGTATGAACTAAAGCTGTCATCCTGTGAACTGAGGAGACACAAGTGATTGATTTATATAAAAGTGGCAGAGGAAGGTTACTACCTATCAGAAGTGTCTAAGGGAGGTCACAAACATACTAAGGCTTCCTGCAAAGGTGGCAAACACCACCATCACTAGTGTCTGCAGCAGATTCCGAGGTACAATCAAAACCACCTCCAAGACCTTCCTCCAACCCCATCCAAGCCTATTCATGAACAAGAGCTCCACTCATATGTGGCCACTGGCCTGGAAAAAGAGGGCTGGAACACCAGCGGATGCTCCCCACATGATCTTAATGGGCAGATAAACTAGACTAAATGACTGTTAGTCCTGCAAATGGAAGTACTTTATTTCTAATGCTTATAATAATAAAGGCTAGTAGTTCCTGAGCACAAGCCAGGTGATTCTGAAAGACAAGATGAAAAGACCACTAATAATTACTTCACACACTTGTTAACCACTCCAAATAGTCAACTACAATCCAACTTTCTATCTGAGCACTTTGACTATTCTATTTCCCAACAACATGTTTAGCTTTTCTTCTTCTTGAACAGAAGAGACATGACAACTGCACTTGAACCTTATTTGGTTACTCTGAACCCAGGACAAGCACTCTAACACTGAGCTACATCTCCAGCCCTAGCTGAACCTCTGCAAATAAATTTCTGCCAGCTTTGATTTGACAGGAGGAGTTTAAGGATGACCACAGACAACATGAAAAAGTTCAGAAATCCTTTATGTAGCCCTGAAGACCAGGGGAGTCTGCAACTCACAGATCCACCTGCCTCTGCCTCCTGAGTACTGGGACTATCACTGTGTCGGTTTTTTGTTTGTTTGTAATTGCTTTTAAAAGCACCCATAGTCCTTAAGTTCAAAAGAAAAAGAAAAAAGTCCTAAGAGTTAAACTAAAAATTAAATAGCAGGTTATAACACTAAAAGCATTATGATATACATTTAAACTGTATTATTCATAATTAGCTATATTCCTTAATTAAGTTTGTGTTGACAGTTAAAACAGAGCAGTTATTATGGTGCGAAGTCCCATCTCCTTATCCAGGTACTGAAACAATGCTTATGCAGTGTTTTTACCCTGTTAAATCACCTAAATGCACACGTTAACAGGTGCGAAGACACCAAGGTGTTACATAAGCACACCCCAACAACAACAACAAGGCTAGTCAGGATGACTACACAAGGGCCGATCTTCTGAGGAGCCTCACTGTTTGACCGCCTTGCCCACAGCACGCCCCACTCACCCTACACCAAAAAACAATGACAAGCGCTCCAGACAGCTTCAGGCTCGCTGCCTTTTTCTATCAGTGATAAAGTGATATGCAAGTACAGGAAGTTTGAGCGATGACTTTTCAACTGGAGATAGCAGCTGCAAAGGAGTATCAATACCCTAAGTTGTACAAACTCCGGATTTTATCAGGGAAATGTTACAAAACTTCCTTCTTCCGGACAACTCATTATTTGCCCCAAGTCTACATTCCTTTATTAGTCACGACCTTTCAGAATGCTTTCATCCCTTATTGTTTGAATAATATTGGGACTTTTGATGTTGCTAATAAACCTTACAGGGGCCCTTATCAAAGAAGCCAACCTAGGTCCGTGTCCCAAAACAGACCGGATTACAGGAAACTCGGTACTTGTAATTCCTTGTAAACAGATGTATCCTCCTCTTTTTTTCCGTCCACCTGTATACTTCTATCATACATAATTGACAGCAACTCGAATCAGTTTTGCAGAAATTTACTCTTGAGGAACTGGGAAGCCCCTACGTGTTATGTGTGATAGACACACGACAGTGAATCTCATTTACCAACTGCCACTGGGATCTTAACACCTCAGATCTGACCTCTGAGCCATATGTCAATAGGCTGTAAGTCAGGCAGAGTCCCAAAGAATAACGGGGGTGTGGGGGGTGTTACAAAGATGGATCCCACAAGATGTGTGTGTGTGTGTGTGTGTGTGTGTGTGAGTGTGTGCACCTCTAGCCTGTACCGATGGCCCATCAGGCAGACCCTAAAGAGCCATCTTCCCGGCTGGGACCCCACACATCCCCGCGGGCCACGGGGCCTGCTCCGGGGCTGTGGGAGGGAGGGGAGGCAGTGTCTGTCCCCACTTGGGAGTCCTAAACAAATGGAAGCAGAGCAAGTTCTCACTTCCTGATCGCCGGAGCTTCCCCCAAGGCCCCCGTCCCGCGCCAGTCACCGGGGACGGGGGTTTAAGAAAAGGAGGACCCCCAGGGGTCCCAGGGCCCACCCCGCCCGCGCCTCGCCACCCGTCCTCGTCCTAGCCCTCGCAGGGCCTTACACGGTGACGTGACCGGAGCCGCGGACCACCACCGGGTCGGGCGAGTACTTGAGCAGCTGCTCCTCCAGGGCCCGCTCCTCGTCCTCCTCCTCCTCGTAGATTTCATCGAAATCCGCCATCCCGAGCCGGCGAGCCCCCCGCCCGGGGCCCTGGCTCTGGGGCGGCCGCGGGGAACGGCTGGTGAGGCGGCGGGCGCGGAGGCCGCGGAGCTGGCGCTCGGCAGTGTGGGCTCCGGCTACTGAGGAGACCTGGTCCCGGCCGCCGCCGTTGCCGCCGCCACCGCCGCCATTACCGTGGGCAGGAACAACAACACAATGTCAACATCCGCCGGGGCCGCCACCCCCGCCAGCGCCGCCGCCCGCGCCAGCGCCGCCGCCGTCGCCGCCGCAACTCCGGCAACCACAGCAACAGCCCGAGCCACCCGCAGCAGGAGCAGCCGGCTACCGCATCGCGAGACTTCCCGGGAGCGCGGGCGGGCGCGGGCGTGGGCGCGGGCGCGCGGGTGGGCGGGCGGGCGCGTTCACGCGGACGGTCTCGCGCGCTCCCGGGACGCCGGCCTCTTCCTCCGCTTCCACCCGGCGCGGCCCCGCCCTCCGGCTCCAGGGTCAGCGACCCGGAAGGCGGCGTCTGTGAGGATCGGGGGCGCTGACCCCGACTCGACTCCTAGAGCCAGGCTGGAGTAATCTGTAGCCCAAACAACGACAGCGGGCGAAGCCCCTGGCCGGACCAGAGAATCTGACTGCCGGTTTAATAAAACGTTTTTAGTCCACGATGCGAAGCAGAGTTGGTTGACTTTGCCAACTTGAGATTAACAAAGCAGTGCATTCTCTTTTTTTTTGTTGTTGTTGTTTGGTTTGGTTTGGTTTGGTTTGGTTTGGTTTGGTTTGGTTTGGTTTGGTTTGGTTTGGTTTGGTTTGGTTTGGTTTGGTTTGGTTTGGTTTTTCGAGACAGGGTTTCTCTGTGTAGCCCTGGCTGTCCTGGAACTCATTCTGTAGACCAGGCTGGCCTCGAATTCAGAAATCCCCCTGCCTCTGCCTCCCAAGTGTTGGGATTAAAGGCGTGCACCACCACTGCCCGGCAAACAGTGCTTTCCTGTCTACTGTCCTACCTGATTTTCCAAAATATCTCCAAAGCCAAATATTCTGTCCTTTTAGCCCAGGTTGTTTGTTTGTTTGTTTGTTTGTTAACAAGAAATCTCACCATCAATACTACCTAACAAAGTTGACAAGTTCTCTGTGTTCCAATTAAGAAGTTGCAGTTGTATGCTTCGTCTCTCTAGTGAAAAATGTTTTCTCCACAAGAGGGGATGGGGGAAGGGAGGAACAGTGGACTCATGGATCACCTTGGACCTGGTTTCACAATCAAGAGTCTGCCAAGCATCCAAACAACATAGGAACAGAACTGGACTCCTACGGCAAACTGGACCATGGGGTAACAAGAGTTCCTCATTGGTCTGGAAAGGAAAGAGGAGTTGTACTGGACCCAGTGTCCACAAACAGTTCTCTACGCAGTGTTCGCATCCTTCAAGTTCGTTTACGGGTCTTTGTCCAAGCAGAAAACGTACAAAGGTTAACATGAGAGTGGAAAATGCTGGACAACTTAATCCTGGAAAGATCTGGGGAAAAAAAAAAGGGCAGTGAGCTAGGCAGGGAAAAATAGTCGATGCGTCAGACTTATGCTTTCCCAGATTTATTCATTCAATAAACACTGAACCTACTGTGTGGTCAGCTGTGTGTGTGTGTGTGTGTGTGTGTGTGTGTGTGTGTGTGTCTGTGCGCGTGCACGCGCGACTATGTATGTTACAGTCTCTGGCAGTAACTTTTCTGTCATTAAGGCAAGCAACCATAATTCTCTAGGGGGGTGGGAGTCAGAGGGTATGTCAAAGGCTCCAATGGAGCATACACACAGGAGGCAGCTTAACTTGGTAGTTCTGAAGGCTGACTTTGAATCGCCCTCTATCATTTCCTATGGGACCCTGGCCAAGTCCTTTAACCTCTTGGTCTTTGACCTGTCACAGGAAGACAAAAGTGCGGCGTGGTAGCACACATCTATAAAACCCTAGCAGGTGGGAGATGGAGACAGGAAAATTAGGCATTGAACATCACTCTATATAGCCAGTTTGAGCTATAATAGAGCCTTGTCTCTAAAATAAAATAGATATAATAGTACCTATCCCTTGGGCTACTTGACAGAGTCTCTTGATGTACGTGGAATGCTTAGAAGAGGGATATATAGTCACAACAGGAAACATTCTTGATTCTTCCCCGCTTCTCTGCCATGAAGATCACCACGTTCCTTTGGCATTGTGTAATGTTTCAGTGTCCGTGAAGTATTATTAGTTTCAGAGACCCTATGTGAACTTGCTCTTGATCCCGTGTGTATGTGTGTATTTAATACTCTCATTCAGGACTTCAACTTCAACACATTGGCTGCAGAGAGTTCCTGAGCCTCCTCCTTGACAGTAATCAAGAGCCCAGTGGCCACATTCAAAGAGTGGCTGCAGAAAGGATGAGGGAGGAGGAGGAGGAAAATGGGTCTGTTTCGGTCATGGGCCACACCCTGCATGCTGTGTACAACCCAGAATCCACCTCTCAGTCAACACAGCCGCTGAGCATCACCCAGCTGACAACTTTCCAAGGACAGAAGAAACTGGAAGAGCCCCTTCTTTCTCCAGCACCCTCCACAGATCCGTCTTCAGAGGAGAACCTACAAGAATGTTTTCTGAATGGAGATGGATCATGGCTGGCACTGCCGGCAGAACACTGGGAGTTAATTAGGCGGCAGAGGACTGGCAAGAAGCTCACTCTCGCAGCACTGACTTTGCGTGGGAGGAGCACTCTGGCTGGACTCCGACAGAGAGATCGGTCTGACTCCCATTGCCGAGGTGTGAAGAGAAGTCATTGTTTTTAGTTGTTTTCTTTCTTTTTGACTCTTCTTCCGGTTTGGGGGGGCGGGGGGGGAACCTGCTGGTGTCAGTAAAGGGGCTCGAGACCTGGGAGCAAGGCCAAGAGGGCGAGGAAGGATGAGTCAAGCATTTCTCTATAATAGTTGACATCATAATTCCAAACTCCACCCCCAACACTCCAGGATTGCTTCCTGCCAAATGACTCCCTCCGCCTTTCCTGAGTATGAACCAGTCTTTGTCAAAATGTTCCCCCTCTCCTGTGCCCACAGTACACACCCCTGCAAACATGTCTCTTCTTTTGTATACCTCTTCATGCTCCTCACGTTCACATGTTCCTTCAGATCAACTGGCTTAAAACAAACAGGACAGCTCAGTAACCCCAGGAGCCAAGACTTTAGTTGCTATTTGAGGCGGGGAGTGGGGGTGGGATGGGGGTGAGATGGCAACTCACTTCATAGCCCAGGCTGGCCTAGAACCTGTCATGTAGCCCAGGTTGGCTTCAGATGTGTGGCAATACTCTTGTCTCATCCTTCTGGGTGGCGAGGAGCCTGTCATTCATAGATTTAAGACCTCCAACGAGTCAAGCAATGGTGGCACATGCCTTTAGTCCCAGCACTCATGAGGCAGAGGCAGTCAGATCTCTGTGCGTTCAAGGCCAGGTTGATCTACAATTCCAGGGCAGCCAAGGGTAGAAAAAGTAACCCTGTCTCAACCCCCATACATGTTATTTATTTATTTATTTATTTAGGCATTGGTGTTTTGCCTGTATATATGTTTGATATGTTTGTGTGAGGGTGCTGGATCCCCTGGAACTGGAGTTATAGACAGCTGTGAGTTGTCGTGTGGGTGTTGGGGATTGAACCCAGTTCCTCTGGAAGAACAGGTAGTACTTTTAATTGCTGACTCTCCAGCCCTCACATCTATCTTTCTAAGCTTCTTCACCCTCACTGGAGCCTTTGCCATGGAGTTATGAGGGGTTACATGAAATAGTTCATGTGCTGTGGCTGTAACCCTTCCCTAAGACTCATATATCAGCTTTACCCCTCAGCGTCATGACAGGCTTTGGACATGGGGCTTTGGGCTAGCTAAATGGGTTTAAAATATAACATCGAAGGTTTAAGAAGAACATCCATACCTTGATAGAGACAGCAGAGACCCTGACCTCTTCCTACCCGCCATGAAAGAAGACAGCAAGAAGAAAGCTACCTGAGAGCCAGGAGTGAGCCCTACACAGGCTGGTCCTTGGCTCTTTGACTTCCTCTCTCCAGGCTACTAGATAACTTCCTCTTATTTGAGCCACTCTCAATCCAGGTGGGCAGTCTCCTTGCCCCTCCCACAACATATAGCCCCAAGATTTCTCCCATGCCCATTCTGGGCCTCACCAGCAATCACTGGTGACTATAGGAAGCAACCTTTGACTACTCGGTAGAAGACCATGATCAATGAGGAGTACGAAATGTGGAAAAGGAACACCCCTTCCTTTATAATTTTGTGGTGACCCATGGCCTGGAGTAGGCCAGCCTTACTGCCCGGTGACTTCCAGATGTCACCAGAGCAGACATGAAGGGAATGATTTCAGCATCCATGGAGTGTCCTGGGGACACATACATCAGATGAACAGTGTGCTCACTTTGTGATTGCCCATGTCTAGCTCCCCAATGATGATGTGCAATTTGATGCATCACACCACAATAGTTAGGAAGGAGAATTTGAAAGTTTGGGCTCTGTCAACGAGAAGCTGAAATAGAAATCAGGATCAACCATGAAGAAGTAAACAGGGCTTGTTACATTCCCTCAGAACCCTTGCTTGAATCGTTGCAAGAAAGACTCCATCCAGTGACAATCTGGATTTTGCCTGGACAAGCATCCTTCTAAGCCAGACACCCTTGGCGAGTGGAGCATCTGAAAGGAGGCAAATCTTGGTGGGTTCTTAGCTCTCCAGATGACAGTAGCATCTGCCTATGGGACAGCAGTTCAGCTTCAAAGGAAGGAACAGCGATGGATGCTGAGCCCATCTTGACAGGACACACAGCTGTAATCCACATTTCCTGGCATCTGTCCTGGTCAGTTGTGGATGATCATAAACACAAGACTCGTGATAGCCACTCAAAGAATACTTCCAAGCCACTGAGAAGATGCCCATGCTGCTGAGGTAGACTGCTTGCTTTTCAGTCCTTATAGTGAGGTTACTCTTGCCATGGGATCTGCTGGCAAGACTGCAGCCTTGTGGGATCTGAGAAATCTGAAACTCAAGCTGTAATCATATGTCTTAGTCAGGGTTTCTATTCCTGCACAAACATCATGACCAAGAAGCAAATTGGGGAAGAAAGGGTTTATTCAGCTTACACTTCCATACTGTTGTTCATCACCAAAGAAGTCAGGGTTGTAACTGGTGCAGAGGCTATGGAGGAATGTTCTTTACTGGCTTGCTTCCCCTGGCTTGCTCAGCCTGCTCTCTTATAGAACCCAAGACTACCAGCCCAGAAATGGTTCCACCCACAAGGGGCTTTTCCCCCTTGATCACTAATTGAGAAAATGCCTTACAGCTGGATCTCATGGAGGCACTTCCCCAGCTAAAGCTACTTTCTCAGTGATAACGCCAGCCTGTGTCAAGTTGACACATAAAACCAGCCAGTACATCATATAAAGATGAAATAGTCCGAGTTCAGTCACCACCTCACAATGAGACTACTTTGGCTTCTGGTGGTACTGATCGTAGATGGGATGGCTGGGGTTTAAATAAAACTAGATAGGAACAGGCCACAAGAAGTGGAGGAGAGCCCACCATGGAGGACACACAGCCACAATCACTGAATTCTCCTGAAATCCCAGTGAACCTAGGTTGGTTTGTTCTGTATTGAGAAATAATATCATGCAAGTGAGACAGATGACCAAGAACATTTATAGTGATGGATCCCTGAAGGCGGCATGGATCCAGAGGACAAGGATCTGAGACATGTCTGAATTTATGATTTTTAGATTCTCCCCCCCTTTTCCTTTGAACCATGAGATCAATTATCACTGGTTTTGAGACTCAGACTTTGTTCAGTTCTCCCTTTAATATTAGTGCCACCAAAAACTATTAACCCAATCTGGGTGTCCTCTGATATTTCTCAAATTACTTTTAGATTTTATTTGTTTTACGTTCGTGAATGTTTTCCTGCATGTGTATCTGTGCATCACGTGTATACAGTGATCTCAGAGACCAAAGAAGGCATCAGATCCTGGAAGTCCAGAGTTAGACTGTTATGGAGCACCATGTGGGTGCTGGGAACTCTGTCGGGACTGAGCCATCTCTTCAGCCCCTGTTTTCTAGCTCTTACTGGGGGTACTTTATTAAACAAGGCCACAGACTTATATTTAAGTTTTCTAGTAGCAAAGCCAGGTCTAAAGTGGCTTCAGAAATGGGACATATGATGGGATTATTTTTCTCCTTAAGCTAAATGTTCAAGTGTTTCAAGCCTTTAAGCAAAGGCTAGAATGAATGAGAAATGGAGCCAAGTAAGGTAGGCTTGCAAGTTGTCATTTTTATTCATGAACTAGGGGCTTCTTGAGTTATATAGATCCCTACTTTAAGGTCCTTCAGTTGACTCCCAGACACACTTTCCTGTGCAGACCAGTCTCTGCTTGGTTTCTTCAATAAAACTCCGTGTTTTTCCCTCCCCAGGGATATTTTACCCCTTCATGTATTCCTTGAGCTGTTTTCATATTGTTCTTTTCCTTTCTGTGAAATGTTGCTGCTGTTGCTGTTGTGATTTTTTTCCTTTTTTAAAAAAAATTTGGGACTAACAAGTTTTAAAGATGCATGGTTTTACCTAGCAGTTGTACCACAGGTAAACTGTCATTAAGAAACGTGAACTAGTAGCTGTATGTTTTAAATTATATTGATCCTTGATAAGAGTTTACTTTTCTTGGCTGGAGGAGTCTTTGACCATTGTAGCTTGATACCATCTCCATGTTGGTTGACTTGTCTCACCATCAGCCCCTGTCTTCACAGAGCATGGCATTCTACTGGAGACAGCTGACACAATTACATTATAATTGTTAGAACCATGGTCAGTCCTGTGGTTAAATACAGAGGTCCATGAGCATGGCCCAGAGACCTAGCTCACTCTGAAATACTGAGAATTCTCTGGGAAAAAGGCATTTAAGCTGACGACATGCTAAAGTAAAGTATGCTGTGGGGAAGGATAGCTTTATTTAAAAAAAAAAAGAGGAAGTAGTTCCAGTCAGTGAGAAAATCACAATTAAAGCCCCTGAGGTCGGAAAGAAGCTAGCCAAGGCCAGGGAGTAGGCCATAACGAGAAGAGCCAAATCTGAGATCAAGCCAGCAAAGTTGGTGGAAATTTGGCCTTTGAAACAGGTCTGAAGGTCATCCTAAAAATAAGGATGAAGAGGGTGTGGATCCAGGCAGTGACACGGTCAGGTGTGCACTTGTGAGTCCCCCAGAGGAGAAGCCCAGGGGCCCCACCTAACCTGCAAGCATCACCCTCACCTACCACCACCAGGACACTATGACTTTTGGTAATTCATATATCTCCATTTTCAAGTGCAGCTTTTCCGTTGGATCAAACTGATTGTATCCCTAATTCCACTAACATACACATGGCCTAAAATTTGTAGTATGAGCCTCAAGCCCAGAGTTTTGGCACCCATTCTATAAATTGTGGCAGGTAACACAGGTCCTTTGGTGACTGTGAAAGGTAAATCACACAGGTTTGGGAAAACCCTCTGGATTGGAACAGAAGTCTTCCTCATTGTCCGCAACTATGGTGACTAAGGTAGAGGGGAAAAAATATTAAGCTGAAGTACATCAGGAGCCCAGTACGGTGGCACCTATCTGTAATCTTAGCCTTTAATCCCAGCACTTGGGAGGCAGAGGCAGAGTGAGTTCCAGGCCAGCCAGAGCTATACAGAGAAACCCTGTCTCAGAAAAAAAAGAAAAGAAAAAAGGATTTGAAGGATCAAGAATTTGAAACCAGCCTGAGCTACACAGGAAGATATCATATATACTTGCTATATAGGTGTTTACATGTGCTACATTTTAAAACTAAACCAGAGTTGGAGCTTCATAAAGGCAGAACATTTAATAAGCATTTTATTACATTTACTTATATATTTGTGCAAGTACAAATATTCTCATGCACATGCGTGTGAGCCCACGGGGGGGGGAGGGGGGGGCTAGGGAAACTTCCTGGAGTTCTTTTTCTACCACAGGGACTCCAAGGATGGAAATCAGGTCACCCGGCTTCACACGTGCCTTTACCCGATGAACCATCTCAACAGCCGCAGAACTTACTTAGGTGGGCAAAAGTAAATGCTTCTATAAAATATTCTAGGCATTGCTTTTTTCTCTCCTTTTAAAAACGTCTTAATTTTTAAATGAGCAAAGTGTTAGGTTTCATTTTGACCTTTTAAAATACAATTTGTTTTTCTCATTTTTTTTATTGATTTGTTCAAGCCTTATTTATGTTTTTAATTTACTTATGTGCCTGTGTCTGTGTGGATGTATGCAACATGTCTACAGGTGCCACAGAGGCCAGAGTAAGGCATATGATCCCCTGGAGCTGGAATTCACGCAGTCGTGAGCCACCCCACACGGGTGCTGCCTATCCGAACTCTGGTCCTCCGGAAGGCCACAAACCATTTTACCCGAGGCAGCTCTCTCGTCCTTCTGTTTTTATGATTTTAAGGTAAGAACTCAGATAGCTGGGACTGGTTTTGAACTTTCTGTGTAGTTAGTGATAACCTTGATCCCTCGGCCTTAGCTTCCCAAATACAGAATTATAGTTATGAACCACTAAAACCATACCAGGAAGGCACTGTTTTATGCACTTTGCCCGTTGGATATTACCAAAACTGGTGGTTCATAGCATGCACGAAGTTGGTGGGTCTGTTTTTGAAGTACAGAATAAACCCCAACAGGATGGTCTCAGTGTTTCAAGATGTAGGGGAAAGTTGCTCTGGAATTCATGGTCATCCTTAGCTACATAGTATCTTCAAGGCTAACCTAGGCCACAAAAGACTGCCTAAAGAAAAGGAGGTGATAGAGGTGGTGGTGGTGGTGGTGGTGGTGATGGGAGTAGTGGTAACGGCGGTGGTGATTGTGGTGGAGTTATGATTAGAATCAGGACTTGGATCTAAGTAGTATGTTTCCTCACCATATGTTCTAGATACCAGTAGAATCCAGGTGTGGGGGTACACATGTATAATTCCAGTGCTTGGAAGATAGGGGCCAGAGGACTGCAGCAAGTTCCAGGCCAGCCTGGGAGGGATAGCAAGTTCCAGGCCAGCCAGGAATGCACAGCAAGACTCTCTCAAAATAACAAACAAGTGAAACACCAGACAAATATGTGGGTTACTGACACCTCTATCTTCCCAACACCAGCAGGATAATTAACTCAATTAATAAAATAGAAGGTGGCTATGTATATGAAGCCATTTGCTTCCCTTTTTTTTCTAGGTCATCTCACACTATGAAAACATATTTAATTCAGATCCTGTCTCCAAGATATTTTCATCATAAATCCAATAAAACCCAAAGGGTTCTCTTACAGCCCTTCAATACTGTCTGATTAAATATTATCTGATTTAAATTCAACACTGAAACATAAAATGCAAGCTGTATTCAGTTTGCTTCTCTGCAGTCTTTTAAGTTCACAGAATAATTTCTCATAAAGCAGAATGGAGCCAGAAGCCATTTGGTCCACACTGTCCTTCCAAACCATGTATCAGAGCGAGATGTGGCTACACCAGAGGTGGAGGCAGAAGGATCCCTCCTTTGAGGCTAGGTTGAACTACAGAGGGAGACTCCCCATTTCAAGTGAGAAAACAAAAGAGGGGCCTGGGTTTGTAGCTCAAACTGTGGCCTAGCATGCATGAAGCTATGGGTCTGACCTCCAGCATTACCTAAATACAGCAGGTAGTCCCAGCACTCCAGAGGTGGAGGCAGGGGGCTCAATTCAAGGTAGCCCACAGCATGTTCAAGGCCAGCCTGAGCTACAAGAAACTTTAAGAAACAGAATGAGGAAAAGAAGAAAACTAAGCATAAATGTATTAGTCTCTATGATTCTTCTGAAACTAAACACTTTAATTCTGATATTAAACATCATGTCTAGTTGAGTATATACAAAAGTAGTGTCTGTTCTGTCACAGGAAAAGCTAGATCCTTGATGATGAAGAATGTCTATTATTATTATTATTATTATTATTATTATTATTATTAGCTTTTGAATACTCCCTGGATCTAGGGTCACTCAATACTTGTTCATCTGTCACTTCTCATTATAATCTCTGAGATACAAAACTATTGTATTTCTGTATGAGCCCAACATTGAAAAGATATCCCCACCACAAATCTTTATTCTTTGAGCCAAATATGCCCATATATTTCAACCATATTTCCTCCAGCTAAGTAGATTGGGGTGTCTGCCTCTTTACAGAGGCTGCATCTGATTCCCTTTAGCATGTATGGTCTATATCCTTCAGCATGTTTGGACTCCCAAGTAGACACACCTTGATTTAAGGAGTTTGATGGGCAGCCTCCAAAATCCCTAATGATATCCTCCTGAGTTATGGGACTGTAGGCCTGTTACAGCTGACCCAACTCAAACATGACTTTAAATAAAGAAGTGGGGGCAAGCGAGAGGGCTCAGCTGGTAAAGGGGCTTGCCGCCAAGCCTGAGAACCCTTGGCTCCCAAATGATGGAGAATCAACTCTCATCTGACCTACACACACACACACACACACACATACAGACACACATACAGACACCTACACACACACACACACACACACACACACACACACACACACACACACACAATCCCAAACTGCTAGTGTGTCTATGGTTTAAATTTTTGATGAAAGGGAGAGAAAATAGAAAGGGAAAAATATGTGCACATAATGAAAAGAGGAAGTCACCCTTAGCCTCGGTATAATGAACATTATTAAGTAGTTATAATGGACTTCACATGCTTCCTTCCTCTTGAGGTTTTGTTTCAAATATTGTTTGTTTTTAAAAAACAAACAAACTTGGAAGCCAGGTGTATCAGAGCACTCCTTTAATCCCAACACATTGGGAGACCAAGGAAGGAAGATCTCTGAGTTCCAGGCCAGTCTTGTCTACAAATCAAGTTCCAGGACAGCCAGGGCTACACAGAGAAATCCTATCTTATAATAAACACAAGCAACAAACAAAGTAAAATTTTAAAATGTTAAAAAAATATGTGAGAAAAGAAAACTTGGAAAATAGTTGAGTGAACTCCCATTGTCCTCATCTGCGCTTAGAGCTAATTATAAAGTCCTCACTCAGAGTTGTTGCAAGGATGGGAATAAATGATTCATGTAAGGAATGAGAAGCACTTGATACAAGTTAGTTATCACTGATGATGTTGTTTTTTAATCTGAATGGGTAGATACTAGAAAGAAAAGGACATATGTGTTTCCATGGCAACCTTTGGACTCTGTTCCTTTCCTTCAGTTCTTTCATTTAAACAGTGAAGACAATGTTACCAACTCCTCCTTCCCAGAGGTCCTTCTGCGAGCATCTACAGAGATTTGGAAGCTCAAGATGTCCAGTGGGGGTGATGGCTCAGCAGTTGAAAGCTCTTGCTGCTCTTGTGGTTGAGCCAGGTTCAGTACCCACATGATGGCTGTAACTGTCATGTAACTCGAGCTTCAGGGGGTTTGATGCCCTCATCTGACTTCCGTGGGTACCATGGTATACATACATATGTGTAAGTGAAACATTCAAACACATAAAATGATAAGAGAGAAGATCTGTATTTTAAAAGGAAAAAAGTAAGTTCCTGCAACATTGTCTCCCTTCCAGTCTTTTCTCTTCCTGTGCCGTAGAGAACCATGCTTTCAGGCAGTGGGAGAATGGGTGAGCAGCCACCGATTCACACCTGTGCAGCAGTCTGACAGTCCTGAACAGGAAAGAAGGGTGAACCTGGCTTTATCATTTTCCACGACTCAAGCAAGTAGCTTGCATTGTCTATGATAGCCTAGCTTCACTCAGGTAACAGTGTCCTGGTCATCTGAGAGATGTCTAGGGTATTATTTAGCTGCTGGTTACCATGGTGATTAGTCTGTAAAAGTGTTCTCTGAAGATGCATGCTCCAAATGTACTCTTAAGTCTGATGAGGATGCTACTCACCCTACATATGATCCCAATGTGGCCCAAAGATCCCACTCTACCAATGGTTTATCATATTGGAAAGCCCCTTGATACCCTACTGCCAAAACAAGGGCCAGGGCTACAAGGGCATGTCGTGAGTAGCTGGTTCTTTGTGCTGAGAATGTGATTAGCTAAATCAAGTACTACTTGGACCCACTACGCCTTGTGATATCAGAATATGGCTCTATCCTGACTTAAGACGCTTTAGGAATAACTTTATTTAGCAAATGAATCTCAAATCAAAACATTTTTGGATGGTAATCTGGGATTAACTGGATCCCAGTTTTTTCCAACCAATGAGTTTTGCCACATTGATTCATTTAGAGGATTTTGTTTTTGATTTGCTGGGTTTTTTTTTTTTCTAGTTTTTATATTACTGCAATGAGTTGATAGACCTGAGTCATCCAGGGTCCTATCACAGACAGGAGTGAACTGTCTGGTCGACAGACACCAGTGCTGAAGAACACACATTAATTTTTGTTCTCATTGCAAGGTGATCAAACCCACATTTTTATGGCTGGGCTGAGTCCAATTTAATTCAGTCAGATTAGTTTGTGCCATTAGGGATAATTCTATGATGACTCCAAATCCCTCATTTGTTTTTGGAATTATAATGAGAATAATACAGGAAGACTCTTATTAACATAGTTTGAAATATTTATCTACATTGAAATTTACATTTTACTTTCCATCATATCCTTTTCCTTATTTAAATAAAGAGCCTCATGTCACCCCAGCTGGCTTTAAGTTACTTAGTAGCTAAGGCTGTCCTTGAACTCCTGATTCCGCAGTGCTGGAATTGCTGGTGTGTGTCTCCAGACTTACTTATCCACTCAAAATTAAGAGAACTTTTGTTACTTATTATTGTTTTTGTATTTCTCTTATGTGACATCACAAGTCTCATGTTCTATTAACTGAGCTAGTTGGGCAATACCCTCATGACATTAAATTATAAAATTTGGAAATTTTACTGTACACTTTCTTCTCCAGGAAGGGGTTAAAACTTCCCCTTGATTTTTATTTGACCTTTCTGATTTTTTTTTCCATCTTTTTCTTTATTTTCTTTTCTCTGGTCTATTTCTTCTTTTTGGCTATGATCATGGGACCTTTTTGCTTTCTCTTCTTTTCCTTGACTGGTAATGCCAAAGGTGTTTTAATTGCTCACAGAAAATGATCTTAAAACTTTAAACCACATGCCATTTTTGAGGATTAATATTTGAGAAGATTTCTTTTGCACAATAATAGATATTAAAACATTTCTTAAAAACAGGATTAAAAAAAAGATCCTGGTTAATTTGAGTCCCTTTTATCTTTTCTGGGATATTGGTTGGCAGCAGTCATCAGCTGACAACATTAATGTAATGAGGTGATAAATGTTAACTAGCTTTACTATGGTGATCATTTCACTTATGTACACAGAAGTCAAATCGGTAGTGTTGTTTAAGCATGTCTGCCAGAGAGGTAGGTGTCAGACTCCTGACCCCTCTCTGATGGTATAGCCTACCTTCAGAGGTAGAGCTTGATGGCATCACGACACTTGGAAGATAATGAACATAATTACTGTCATCCTCCTGGGACCCTGGAGACCACCTCCCACACGTGGCCCTCCTGCACACAGCTGGCTTGCCCCCTGCTATTCAGCATGCTATAATTTAGTGTATTGATGCCAGTGCCCTTTACTAAGGACCCCCGAACATGCCTGTCAAAAGAAGCCTCTTTTTGTTGTTTTTGAGACAAGGTCTTACCATGTAGCCTTGGCCGGCCTAGAACTCTCTATGTGGACCAGGCTGGCCTCAAACTCAGAGCTTCCCCCAAAGGTGCCACCACAACCCCGCTCTAAATAACCATCTTCAATTGGTCTGCAATCAGATGTTCCACCCTGAGCAAACTCTCCTCCTTATGATGGTTAGTCACAAACATTTTGTTTTGTTTTGCTTCTTACATTGGTATTTATTTGGGGAGAGGGTGGGGCAGGTGAAGGTCAGAGGACAACTTTCAGGAGTCTATTCTCTCTTCCCACCATGAGTCCTGGACACTGAATGCAGATCATCAGGTTTGGCAGCAATGGCCTTTACACTCTGAGCCATGGAGCCGGCCCAGCCTTGGGTATTTTGATCTGGCAACATAAATTGAACTGAAACACATACCATTTTTGTCATTTGTAACCTCAATAAAGCTAGAAAAAACAAGGACACATGCTTGAATCTAGTCATGGTGGCCTCTGAAACAAATAATCTCTTTCAACTTCAGTATCCTCATCTGGGAAACAGAAGTAAGAGCTTCCTCAGTCTTGATGTTGGAGATCAAATATAATAACATAAAGAAATGCTTAGTGCAGCATTTATCAGTGTTATTCTCATCTTAGAATCCTGATTTGGCATAGTCAAATGGCCCATTTACCCCATCCCTCTCGTTAAGTGAAGCTGAGGACCAATCTGAGTGATATCCCCTAGGCCCACTCACTTGTACCCCCACTCAAGTGTACCCCACTCAGGAAATGAACTATTGATACCTCAAGGTGTACTATGGAGAGAGAAACCTTAAGGTAGCTGATATGACCACAGAAGAGTGTGGAATGACGGAGGGTTTTAGCATTAGGAAAAAAAAAAAAAAACAAAAACAAACTGCAGAGAAGCGACAGTTTGGGGGTCACAACTCAAAGATTATAAAAATGTGGTAGTGAAGAGCAGGGAGAAATCTGTCAAGTGGAAAAGTTAGCGATGGGTCACATATGGGAAGGCAGCTTGTGTGCTGCAAACACCACGGCCTAGCAGAAGCGAGGGTTGACCTACACTTGATTTTCTCATGACGGGATGGAAAGATTATCCAGAATGCCACAGGCTGAAGGCAGTTACCCAGATGGCTATGGACAGAATCAACAGCTACAGCTGAGGGGCGTGATACAAGATTTAATCTTTCCACTTCTCCTTTCCTCATCCACATAGGATCTCAAAGATGGCCGATTTTCTCTCTGGAGGTGGACAGGACAGACCATTTTGTAAGCACTTCAGCCTCCTCAGGAAATGGGAGCAAACATCCCATGACCTTGAATGGCCACTGAAGACTGACTCAGCCTGGGTAACGTGATGATAATTAGCCAGGGGAAGGCCCGAAACACGTGGGTGCTCCACTCCGAGAAGCCCTGGCATGCTGAGTTGATAACAGGTGTGTCAGAACTAAAGTTGACCCAGTCAGAAGATGTGTGAAGAACACATGGACAGGGAATCTTTTGGGAAGAGAAGAAGGCAAGGAATCTGAACACTATACTAGGATTTCTCTTCTCCGTGCTCGTTCTAGAGGGATGGACGAGGAGGCTGCCGCCGCTGCCAACTTCCCAAAGCACCCAGGGGCTATTAGTAACTAATCAGATGACCCCAGGGTGCTCCCTCTCCAATTCCACGTTCACACCGAACTGGATTCACTTTGGTTGGTATCCCAGTCTATTCCAGCCACCCCACCCCCAGTCAAGTGGTAAATACTGGATTAACCCTAGACAGACTCACTGGCAGATGACACAGTTCCTGGAATCAAAAAAGGAAAACCAGAATAGACTCAGCACCATCTCTTTTTTAACTAAAAATTTTGGTTAGCACACAAAACAACAGGTCTCAATTTTATATCTTTATATAAATATAACTATACCACATTCATATTCAGTCCCAAAACCAGATCTCAATAGATATATTATATACTATGTGTCGACTACTGAGCAGGTAGTGGGCCATGTAACTTTAAGGCCTTTCCTAAACATCATTCCAACCCTGGGTAAATTTACCTTACCATTTCCAATATTACATATAATTTAAGCACTGTAGGCTGCTGTCATATTTATTGCCAAATCCCAATTACCCTTAAAGTCAAATCTCTATTTCTAACTGCTAACATATAAAATTAAAATTATCCTAAGCTTGTCTTTTAAGAATATTGTTATTTTTGTAATTAAGTGTATGTGTGTATGTCTCTTTGTGAGTTTGTACACATGAGTGCATGTGTCTACAGAGCCTTAAGGCCTTAGATCCCTCGGGAGCTGAAATTACAAATGGCTGTGAGCCTCCTGATGTGGATACTAGGGATGAAATATGTGTCTTTTGCAGAAGCAATATGCATTCTTAACCAATGAGCCATCTCTCCAGCCCTATCCTTGGCTAATCTTACTTTTCCAAATACTTAAAACTAAATACTTTGGGGCCAGCAAGATGGCTCGGGAGGTAAAGGCACTTGCCACCAAGCCTGACAAACTTAAATTCAATCCCTGGAACCCATATGACAGGCGGAGAGAACTAAGTCTTCTGGGTTGTCCTTTGGCTTCCACACCTCTGCTGTGGCACATCCATGCTCTCCTAAAAACATGCCTGAGAAACATCGACCAATCAAACAAACAAAACACAATACTTTATCTTCCTTCTGGTCTACCAACTCTACCACAGTCTCATCTGAAACAAAGGAAACCTGCTCACCCTCCATGCACAGCCAGGATGTTTGACACCAACACTGTTATCTGAGCCAGAAACCCCAAGCCCCACTGCACACATGCACACACCCCTTTCTGTGCTCTTATTCTATCCCATTAGCAGCCAACACACACTGATGCGTACAAAGGACTCTTGAATGCATCCTCTCCTCGTGTCCCCACCACTGATGAAGGGACATCTTCCCAGGTCTAGAATTCTGTATTGTCTCCGTCCTTTGCATTGACGAAGGTAGATAGACGTGCCTCAAGTTCGATGATCTGATGTACCTTTGAATTTTTGTATTTATTATAGGTGTGCACAGGTGCCACAGAGCACATCGGAAGTCAGAAGAGAACTTGTGGAATCGCTGTTCTCTGTGTCCTTTTTCTTTAACGTGGGTTCCGACCATTAAACTCATGTCATCAGCCTTGCTCCTTAAATGAACTTTTTAAGATTGTCTCACGTAGCCCCAGTGGGATTCAAATACAGTATGTAGTTGAGGACGGTCTTGAACTCCTGATCCTCCTGCCTCTACCTCCTAAGTGCTGGCATTACAGGTATACACCACATCCAGCTTGTTTTCAAATATTTTCCACTCGATAGGGAAATCCTTCACATGTCAGTCAAATGCTTTGCTTCTGGCCACCAAACAGCTCTTACTTCTTCCCTCTCTTGCATGCAAATACAGTCATATGTGCTCACTCCGGACCTTTGGCCTAGGGTCTTCTCCCGCTGTTTCTTGTTGTTTTTAATCTGGGCATTTCCTGTTCAAAACCCAGTGTCAAAATCCCTGATGCTGGCAGAAAGAAGAAATGGTACTACTTTCTCCCTTAGTTCCATAAATTGTTGTCTTCCACTATTAGACCCTGGTATCTATTATACCCATTGATATCTAAGATTAAACTGTAATCATCTTGCAAAGCTGATTCCACCCAAGGCAGGAAGATGTCAAGGTCAAGATCTGCCTAGGCTACAGGGGAAATTCAAGGCCAGCCTGCAACATAGAGAGACCCTGCCTCAAAATAAACAAAGCAAAGGGGGCACTCGGGGATGTAGTTCAGTGGTCGAGCACTTGCCTTGCACACAGTAAGCCTAAGTTAGATGCCTTAAAAATAGAAAAAAGTGGGGCTGGAGAGATGACTCAGCGGTTGAGAGCACTGCTCTTCCAGAGGTCCTGAGTTCAAATCCCAGCAATCATATGGTGGCTCACACCATCTATAATGAAATCCGATGCTGTCTTCTGGTGCGTCAGAAGACAGCGACAGTGTACTCATGTATATAAAATAAATAGATCTTTAAAAAGAAAAAGAAAAAAGTGTTCTCATTGCAGCCCCATGTACAGGAACTCTTAAACAATGTTGACTAAAGTCGAACTAAATCTCAGTAACAACTGCTTTCCAGTTCCATTTCCTCAGACAAGAGGAATCAGGCCCTAAAATAGGCATTATTCTGAAATATTTTGTCTTTGGTTGACAACTAAACACACTTAATGTCCTTTGGGGACCAAAGTTATTCTCCAGCTATATATATGGTGATCAGCATTAGCTTCATTGTGTGGAATATCATTCACATGTCTGATCTCAAGCAAAGAATGGAAAAAAAAGCAAAACCCCAAGGAGACAAGGCCTCTCTAGAATGGCGACCACTCACCGAATCTTTTTCTCTTTTCCTGAGATAAGCCTACTTTTATTCATTACTGCTGTCTCTGAAGTATTAGAAGACCGAAAACAGAAAAGAACTATAATTAAGATAAGCGGTAGACTCTTTATGGTGAAAATCAATCACCAAACACTGAATAAAATTTCAGTAAATACTGATCCATAAACAACTCTTAAAATTTCTAAATGTTGTACTTCCTGGTTCATATAAAAATGTAGTCATTTGAGCTAGGGATGTGGCTCAGTGATAGAGGCCAGGGAGACAATTTGCCCTTTAGATGATAACAACACAGTAACTGTTCTGTTTTGCTGCATATGAGTTAGACCTTGTCCAGAGACCTGTGTAGATGGATTAGGTAGAGGTACCTCTGCATGAGCCTTAGGACATGAGTTAAGATCTACAGAATCCCTGTGAGGGTGAATGCACTGGCCCTCAAAAGTTGTTCTCTGACCTCCACACACATTGTAGCATGCATACAAACACTCACACACACACACACACAAACACACACACACACCCCTGTATACACCATAATAAAATTTTCAAACTGTGTCCAGAATTATTTTAAATTTATATTGACTTCTGACTTAGTTAAAAATTATTTTTAAGATGTATGTGTGTATATGTGTGTGTGCCTGTGTGTGTGTATGTGTGTGTGGGCATGTTTGAATGCAGGTGTTTTGGAGGCCATAGGTATTAAATCCTCTACAGCTGGATGGAGTTAGAGGTGGTTGTCAGCTCCCATCTCGAAGGACCAAATTTGCATCCTCTGCTTTATAAGCAGTATAAGCTCTCAAAGGCCCTCTTTCCAGCCCCCCGACTTCCTTCTTAAAACTCCTTTTGCAGTTTACTATGATAAAATTCTGCCCTGTCGACAGCTGTTGACTGAAGTCTATTGAGACACCACTGCTCTCTGAAGGGCTGCCAGTGATTAGCAAGCATCTGCCGAGGACAATGCTACTGTGTGTGTGCCCGGAGAATCAGGGCCATTGTCTTGCTCAATCAGTTTGCAGTCACTGAGCTCATCAGCTAAATCCAATGGACTGACAGAGAGCTCAAACATGAGGAAGGAATGGTATGTATGAAGGAAGGCAGGGACTGGGTTGCCTAGAGCAGTCAGAGGCAGGAAGGCATCCAGAGCAGAGTTACCACATTCAGGGCAGACTCCAGGTCAGCTCTAGAAAACAAAACAATATCTCTTGTTTTCCATCTCATATAGATAATAGAAACAAGAAGATGTGGTTACCACAGTGTTGTCCTTTCTAGGCATCGGCCATCTAGCTGTAGCTTAAGCTGCTGCATGCTACCATAGGCAGATAGAAGATAACAGACCCTACCATGGACCAAGCCAGCTCAGTCAGTCAACAGCCAAGAGGCCAAAAGTGATGGCCAGACTCTGAACTCTGGTTCAGGATCAAGGCAAGACCCATAACTTCTCAATTCCTCTGCATTGTAGAAATAACCGTTCTAAGTGTACTGTCATGAATATGAATGTAGAATTGGGACTCTAACTGGGAAGTTGGCTCAAAGGTGGGGAGAGGAACAACACATAATGGGAGGGGGACAAAATGTTAGATATTTTCCTCATATTTGCAATCTAAAAATATATTTATATGAGCAAGATGTAACTATATACATCCACTAACCGGAGATAGGGAACCCACAACAGACCAAAGTAGAGATACCACCAAAGTCCAACTTGGTGAACCAATGAGTTTTATTGGGGCTACTTATAGGAGTATGGGTAAAGAGATGCCTCCAGGAGCAGAAATGGCTCAAAGACAGCTGTATCACCAAGCCTCACCCCAGCATGGGTGACAGCTCATAAAAGCTGGGCACCTGGAGCTCACCACACAGCCTAGAGGTAGCTGAACAGGTTGGAGAGTGTCCTCTCCAAATTCTGTGCTTCTAGTTACCTCGTCTGTTCTGAGTCTTCTTTGCAGCTCAGCCTTCTCCTCTGAGAAGGACTCTTGGCTTTCATTGCTTGCTCTGGCAGGGAGGAGCCTAGTGAATCTGGTCAGTTTCAGGGACTTCCTGAATGTATTTTGAGTTATCTACCTTCTTGCTGAAGGAGCTTCCCTGCAGGATGGAATGGTTCAGTCTCAGAGGAAACTGTTGTGCAAGAGTGTGAGTCTCTCTCTGTCTCTTTCTCTGTCTCTCTCTGTCTCTCTGTCTCTGTGTGTGTGTGTGTGTGTGTGAGAGAGAGAGAGAGAGAGAGAGAGAGAGAGAGAGAGATCTCTCAAAAGGAGATGCCAATTGTTACTACAAATCTTCAGAAGACAATGCTGCTGTCTGTGCCTGAACTATCGGGTTGATATTCACATATAATCCGCAGCATGAAAGCGTTAAGTGGACTATTTGGTGGAAGTGACCAAATAGTCTGGAGGAGATGGGTGTTAATTTTTTGTTTCCTTTTGAGACTGTATTTTAATTACTTTACTCCCCTTCCTTTTCCTCCCTCCAAGTACTCGCTCCTGCTCTGATTTTATACTGTTAATACTGTGTTTCTTTTCTAATGGAAAGTCTCTGTCTATCAAAGTACAGGCTGCAGCTAGTGCCTAGTCGCTTAAATTTGAGAGCATTTTGGAACCAGGAGAAAGTAGAAAGAAAGAAAGTCTGCAGGAGAGCAGCAGAGGGAGAGATGATCAAGACACACTGATATATGCCTGAAAATATCACGGTGAAATCCATTATTTTGTACACTACATTAGTCTAATGTAACTGTACTTCTGGCTACTTTATTGGATTCTTATATCTACCATCCTTCTCTATCCCAATCCCTTCCAACCCCCAACACTAGGTCAAGTGAGAAAGGAAAGAGGGTGTGGAGCTCTCTAGGCTACTTTCTGCTGATTAAGGGTGTCCAGTTTCTTGGAGCAAGCTTGATCTTTGCCATCCTGATATGCAGTTTCTTCTTCCCGTTGCTTTGAGCACAACCACTTGACAAAGGGCGACAACAGGAACCAGTGACAGCAGGGGAAGCAGAAGGCTTCTCCTCTCTCTGGGCTCTGGCACTTACACACCCTCTGAAGAGTCCCCAGAATTCCAAATGTAAACTACCTTCAGCAGGGAAAATCATGCCCCTACCAGAGCACGAGACAAATCATAGTCAGCTGCTGTGAACAATCTGAAGCAGCCCCACAGTCCACACCTGGGATTTAAAACAAACAAACAAACAAACAAACAGATATATTCCCATAACTAACTGGGTTTTAAAAGAAACCAAAATTGTCACTACAGTTTAAGGAGCTGGAGAGATAGCCCAGTAGTTAATGGTACTTGCTGCTTGCAGAGAACCTGAGCTTAATTGTCAGCACACACACAGTGGCTCACAACCATCAGTAACACTGCCAAAGGATCCGACACCCTCTTCTGGCCTCTGAAGAACACTGCACCCACGTGGTACACACAAACTCATGTAAAAACACATATAAGAATTACGTTAAAAATTTTAATTTAAAAGTCAAAAACAAAGAGAACTGTAGTAAATTTAAAAGTCTCAGCAGAGTACCATGACTTAATTCTATAACCTCAGCCATTGGGAGGTAGAAGCAGGAGGATCAGGGGTTCAAGGCCAGCCTCAAGTACAGAGCAAACTCCAGGCCAGGAAGGAGTTCATGAAACTGTTGAAAATAAGAGGTCCTGGGGCTGAAGAGATGGCTTAGAGCTCCAGTTAAAAGCACCGGTTGCTCTTCCAGGGGACCTGCACCTCAATTCCCAGCACGCTCTGACCCCTTCACATAGCCACATGAAACACCAATGTACATTAAAGAAAGAAAAAGAGAAAACATAACTTTTGCGAGAGTCTTCATAAACTGCAAAGTGCTATGTGAAGGTAAGAGAGAATTGTGCTTCAGCAGGAGCTGTGGAGACCGCCTTCTCCTGCCTATCTCTTGTCCATCATTGAGTGAGTGTGAGCAAGGCTGTTTCCAGTCCCCCATCCCCACCCCCATGAACCTCCATCTCTCCCAGCTCTAATCCAGCAGGGGGATTCACACAATAAACAAACCTACTCAGCACAGCACACAGTATGGAAGAAAGAGATAACTGTCTTAAGAGAAGAAGACTATCTGATATGGTAAGACTATACAGAGTATAGAGTAAGGATTTTGATCTAAAAAAAAAAAAAAAAAAAAAAAAAACACGTGGGAAAATGATGTCTGAGGCAAGACCTCAAGTTGAGGAAAGGAAGAGGAGACAGAGACGGCCATGCGGGAAGCAAAGCTGAGGAGCCAGGAGGCCTACAGTTGGAATGGTCAGAGAGACTGACAAGGCCTTGTTATGGAGGGCCTTTCTGTGTAGAGTCTCTGGTCTCATTAGCTACTTCATGCTCCTTGATTTACAGGCAAGAGGGCAACTTCTCTGTGGTTCACTGACATTTTGCAAAGCAGTCACACAGAAACAGGAAACCCCAAATTTCCAGTGTATGCAGATGATGCATGAGATGTAAAGCTATTTAATTTTGGTCTGTCCCCTCCACCCCCACCCACCGCCAGCGCCTAACACAGTCTGGCATCTGTTGGCACACCATCAAAGCAGGTCATGTAAATGAATGGAAAGATGATCCGCCAGGCAAAGAGCAAACTTTGAGGCAGTGAAAGAGGTGAGCCCAAGGCGGTGCACCCTGGCTCTGACTGGAGGGGAACTCCCTTTAGATGGCCTAGCCATGCCCTCAGCTCACACGTCCGTCTCTTCCCCCCCCCCCCCCAGCACCCCGCGCGCGCACACAGTGTCTGCCTCGAACCCGCACTGGCGTGCTCACAAATTCGCATTGCACAAAGCGCATCCATGGGTCCCCACGCACTCCACACAGTGCGGACACGCACACTCCCCTCGCACACACTATGTCTCACCTTCACACTGATTCTCAAGTCCATGTACTCCCGCCTACCCTTCCTCCCCCAGCACACACGCCACATACTCAGGCGCTTGCCTACAAGCTCAAGTTCTCCCGCCCCACACCCACGCATGCGCACGGGCTCAGGGGAGGAGGGGGAGCATGCGCACCTGTGGTGGCTCTGCCCTGAAGGGCAGCTGCTCAGGTGGGTTAGGGATTGATGGTGCCTTGTTTGGGAGGCTATGGGTCGGTGCAACCGTGTGGATTCATTTGTTTTTATCCCGCGAGCTTGACAAGGAAGAGGGGGAGACCCGGGAGGGCGCAGCCGAGCGCTCGGAGAGCAGGGTGACCCGCAGGATACCCTGACGCTGGGGCTACTGTATGAATCTCTGCACCCGGACGGGGCAAATGCATGAACTTGGGATCGGTTCAGCTGCACAACCTGGGTGGCCAGGTTCTGTCCATTTTGATCTGAGGACACCGTCCACTGAGAGCTATGAATTGCATGAAAAGAGAAGAGGGACTTAGCTTGAAAGTGCAGCACTTGGGAAGCTGAGGCCGGAAGATGCAAGTTGAGGCCATTCTTGGCTGCTGTGTGAGATCCTCCCTCAGAAGAGGGAAGAAGAAACCATGGTCAAATATTCTGGCTCTGCTATTTTCTGGTGTTTCGCAGCCTCGGTTTCTCTGCCTGTGAAATGAGGAGCCAGACTTTCAGAGCAGGTATGACTTCTCATCTAGGCGGACTATGGACTGCCTGTCTGACAAACACTAAGAGTTAACACAACAGACCCAGTTTCTGCTTAGGTGCAATTTGAAGTCATCTGGGAAAGATACCCAACCAGAAGTTAAACCTACAGAAATTCAGACTGATTGTAGTGAGCTTTTGAAATAAAATAATGAGGTTTTGATTTCATTCAGAGCTTCCTGTGTTCTGGACACGGGTGCATAAAATAAGGCTCCCGACCCCTACCCTCCTCTTAGTTCCAGTCTGCTCTTTTTTTGTCACATGAACCATTTGACCGAGCCTTGGAACTTTAGTATGTTGGAAAGCCACATGAAGCAAGGGTTGGACCATAACAAAAAAGAGGACATAATAAATGTACCTTCCCCACAGCATCATTGTGGGAGAGAAACACCGTGTGAAGTGTTAGCCTACTGCCAGGCACACAACGGTCGCCCATACATATTTGCTGGCAGACTTGTCTAGAACCCCACCTTAGAGAGATGAGATCTGAGTCCTGGCCTTGGCATCTCTACCTGTCAGACCTAGATTAAGCCATTGACCTTGCATAGGCAGGGGCTCTGCCCCACAAACAGCTGAGGTGATGTCACTTTTTCTAGGAGGGCTGCTGGGATTAACTGTGTTATGTGGGCAAGGCTACTTTGTCTCCCTGACACACAAGGCTCTTGAAGAGGGTGGTCTTGTGAGGACCATTATACCCTCAAATGGAGCCCTCCTTCATACGTGGGTGAGCATACAGCTGTTTACTTGGGGGAAAGTTTCAAAGTTTAGGATACAGCCCCAAGTAGGGAAGGCAGGAATGGGACTTTGGACTAGGTAGGGAGTGGGATGTGGTGCGGTATCCCTGGCACATCTCAGGTCCATGAGGCTGCTGCCCAGAAATGGAAGGTTGAAGGAGCCAAGGAGAGGGGCTCTCCAGAGTGGGTGCAAAAGCCTTGAAGCCTAAGGAGGACAGGTCTGGGAGAACTTAGCCCTGAGCTGAAGCCACACCCAGAGCCTCTGATGGCATCTGCTCTGAGGACAGCTGAGGTGCTGAGCAACAACAACAATAATCATAATCAGACTTTAGGCACAATGGGCCAGCAGTCCTTAATTCCTCACAAACTGTCAAGGATGATGGCTTTTATTTTTCTTACTTCACATACATAAAAACTGAATTTCTTCTTTCAGTGTCTCTGGCTTCATTTCAGCTCTCTCAACTCAAAAAGAGAGAGAGAGACTCTTCAGGACTCTGTGTGTCCTGTCCCTGAGTTCTTTGATGGTCTGAAACTTATTCCTCACGATCCTGGCAGATCTCATTTTAAATGTCACTTCAGGCATCGATTTTTGCCAACACCCAGAGCTTTCTTTCACACTCCCATGGCCTTCCGTAACCTACCAGCTCTAAGTTGATTTGTTGATCCATTTAATAATGTATTGGGCATTCCCAAGGGGCTGGCCTTGTGTGCTACTGAATTCTCAGCTGAGCCTGGCTTATAGTAGGTGCCCAATACACACATTTGGGGTGGGGAAACAATGCTGAGGACCAAGCATAGCCCCCTTTGCCCATCAAACAAGTACTCCACCACTGTACTTTTCCATTTATCAAAGGGTTGGATGAGGTTGGGTGGGTGGGGCAGTGTTAAGTCAATCGCTTCTTGTTCCAGGATGGGAGGAGGAAGGAGAAGGCCTTTCTCAGTATTTGCTCAGGCTGCCTGTCATGAAAAATCTGTAGGATCTTGGTGGGGTTTTTGTTTGTTTGTTTTCTGAGACAGGGTTTCACTGTGTAGATCAGGCTGACCTGGAACTCACAGAGACTCATGGGCCTTAAAGGCGTGCGCTACCACGCCCAGCAAAACTGGGTTACTTTGGATGTTTTTATAAAAGCTCACTAGGTGTTTTTTGGTAGATGACCAAGCTTGAAAACAAAACAAAACAAAAACAAACAAACAAAAAACAATGAGAAAGGCTGAAGAGTTTCTCAAGTACAAAGGTTCATTCTCCATTGGGTTAAAATGAAAAATAAAAGTGCAGGGTCCAGGGACTTAGACTCCTCATCTGGCATCCTTGAAAGAAAAGAAAAAAAAAATGAAAGTGGAGGAGAGAAGGAGGAGGAAGGGCAGAAAGAAAAGTGTTTTGATCCCCATAATTCCGCAGCTGTATCAGTCCAATGCTTGCAGCAGCGAGCTTGGGCTGAGGGGAGTAGGGAATTGGTGTTCGGTGAAAAACTGCCCCCTGCCTTGCCTGCCCCCCTCCCCTCCCTACCTCCCCTCCCAGTCTTTGCGAAGGCGCCTTTGCTGTAAAGAGGAGCCAGGCTGAGAAGTGCCAGAAGCACTGGAGCGGGAGCGATGGAGGGAGGGAGGGAGGTGGGGCATTTGCTTCAATTATCCGGATAATTGTCCCCACCTCAGGCCTTTGTTACTAGAACGAAACAATATTCTATTGGATACTGTCTCGGCCTTTTCCTTGGGCTCCCCGTGGTGCCTCGCACACGCTGGTCACAGAGTAGGCACTCAATAAATTCATTCCAGTGACAGACGAGCGCTTTGGGAGTGGGAGAGGGATGCCTGCTTAGAATTTGGAGGTGGGCAAATCTAAGTTAAGGTGAAGTGGGGGCGGCGGCGGGGGGAGGGTATTTGCTGCCGTCAAAATTCTGTTCCTAGGGCCAGAAGGCCCGGAGGAGACAGACAGGCAGCTTTTCCTGAAATGCTGAGCCAAACCGCTGACTCTTTTCTCAGAAGACACCCCCTCCCTTTCTCAGAGGGCTCGATTGAACTCCTGCAACTGTGTGGAGCACAAAGGGGAATTCAGGTCTCTCAAAGGCCCATCTACTCTGAATAAACACCAGGCAGAAGCAAAAGCACTTTGGGTACTGCCTCGGCACAGGGTCTGCAACCTGTTACCTCTCTGGATTGGGCCACGTCCGATTTACATTAAAAGCAACATCACTAAGGCCTTTCAGTAGCCTCTCGCTCAGCCAGTGCAGGAATGTGGGGACCGGGACCACTGCTTTCAAGGTGGGGAGGGGAGAGAGAAGGCATTTGCTAATTGCACCCTTGCCTTTAATGAGATTCTTTTCCTCCCTACTAACTCGCTTGCAGGTTACAGCCTTATCTGGGGACCCACGTTTTCCACTCTGGCTCCACATCCTGGGAACAATCGCCACTCCAGAGCCTGAATGGAAAGCGAGGGCGCCCCATTTCTGCTGAATGGCTGTCTCAGTTCATCGGACGCTGGAGGGCTTTTGATGGCCTCAATACAAGTTACGCCCAAAGAGTGTCTCTTTGGTCAGATCGACAACGCTTGGTTTCACGTTTGCAAGTTAAACGGGCCAAAACCCAGCTGAAACTCCCACGCCAGACGCCGGGCGACATTTCCCTCCACCCCGCACAGAGCAAAACTAGGGAAAGGGACTGGGCAGGGGGAGGGAAGGGGGGCTGGCAGGGAGGGGGAGTGGAGGAGAGTGGGTCCTGATTCTCAGTAGCAGTCTAGGAGTAGATGGGTGGGGGGGGGGGGGGTCGGGGTTGGTATTTTTCTTGTTTTGTATTTTTTTATTTTTTTTAATTTTGCTTTGCTGACAGCTTTACCCGCAACAACAACAATAACAAAATAAACCGAGAGCATTTTTTTCCTTGTCTTCACCTAGGTAGCTGCTTTCCCTGAAAACTCGACTCCTTCATAAAATCAAAATTTATGATTATTCAAATGTTGAGGACTGTGAAAAGAGAGGAAGAAAGAGAGAAAATTAATATTGCAGCTGTTCTTCTGATTAATGAGAGATAATTGCTCATGAAAAGTCACCCCTGTGGCATTTTGTTGTCTCCTGGATCTTTGTTCTTTTCCACTATTATTGAGGACTTTCTTGAAGACTAAGCGGTTCTTTTCAATTTTTGGGTATTCAGAAAGGGTTGCCTGGTTACAGAGAATGGGGAAATCTCGGGCTATATCGGGTAAGATGTGCCACAGACAGCAATACCACAATGCCACTCAGAGAAAAGGATGGATACAAGTTAACGATGCGCTTTCAATAAAACATTCATAGACTTGTTCACGCTTTGATAATGACCTCATTAAACGGAGCTGGGGGCAAGTAAGTCCTGTCTCCTGTTTGTGTTCGGCTAACAAAACCCAGCTTTGAGATCATTCATCGCTTTGGAAACTAATATGAAATCAATGTAACAGGAGCAAATAAATCCGAGGCAACCCAGCCGACTCCCCGGCTGCCCAGATCTGCTTGCAGCTTCAGTTGGTAACTGGAGAACGATAGAGGCCAATGCTAAACCAGGGGTTGGGGGTTGGTGGAGGATTGGAGGGGGGAGTACTTTGAAGGGGATACAGAGGGGGTCGCAAAGTGGGAGTTATGCCTGAAAATAAAAACCCAGTGGCTAAGCACATCAACAGGTCAGAGCACTGGGGCCCGATGAAAAAGCCATGCCACTTTGCCCGTGAAAGGAAGTTGGAAAAGAAAGAAGATTGAGAGGGGAGTGTGAGGTTTGTGTCAGGTTCCATCACAGGCGCTGGGGCAGGCAGGGGGTGGGGTGTTACTATCAAACCATTTGAAAACTAGAATCCAAGTGTTCAAGTCTTAAGGCTGAGCTGGAAGGAACCCAACCTCAGAGCCCAGTGGCAGGAAGGCACTGTTGTTCTTTTTACAGCTGCTTTGATTTTTTTCCCCCCTAACTGGAAGGCAGGATGAAGATGCTCTGTCTTGGAACAGGGAAAAGCAATTTTGTTACCTTTGCCTTTGTAACACCGTCTCCTACTCAAGGGAGACAATGCTGGCCCCTACCATCCTCAGCAAAAAAGAAGGAAGCAAAGGGCTTCCCCTCCCCTTAAAAGAACTAATTTTCTCCTTGAATTATGAAAGTAATGGCTAAGGTAACAGCCTGTACTCTGTACCAGACTGCTTAATGCCGAATAAATCCTTCCACGTGGCTCCCCGAGTCCTGGCAATTAGAGCTCATTACAGGCTCATAAGAGCCCTCATTTTAGGGCTTACTTAATGGACGATGAAATTTTATCAGACAGAATCACTGAGAAATAAAATTGTGCGTTGGGGCAAGTGCAGTGGACATGTCTTGCCAGTCTACTGGCCTGCTCAAGAGAAAGCCCAGCCCGGGGGTTCTCTTCTGCTCCGAGCAGTTTGCAGTGCTGCTTCAGGAGCAAAGGTTGCAACTCTGCCCAGGCTGTGGAGGGTAGGCTGGCTTGGTGAGATGGCAGGGGGTGGAGCTGACTTTTCTGGAAAAAAAGGGAGGGAGAAGACAGATATAGAGGGCTGAGGAAAAGAAAGAGCAGAGGTGATAGAGGAGATACACCTCCCCCCAGATATTTGTTTTTGGTGGGTCTAAGCAATCAATCAAGGACTTTAGTGAACAAATCTCTCAGAAACAGTCCAGCCTTCAGCCTCAGTCAGGCCTGTCCTGAAGCATCCCCCTGAAGGCAGCCATCAGCACCCCCTTCCCTCCCAGCCCCCTTCCTCTCAAGATCCCTTGACTGTGGACTTTGAATGCATCCACAGTCCAACATAAACCAAATAACATGTAAGTTGTCTGACTCGGAGCCCCTAATATGAATGGGTTTGTACAGGAGAACCATTTCCAAAACATTAACAGAGCAATTCTTGGAAGCACACCAGAAGCCACAGAGAATACTGTCATGCAAGTCCCCGAGGACTGTAGATAACCTACCTACCCAGAGAAAGAAAGAGTATACGGCTGGCTTCTCTGGGCATCATCCTATTGAAGCCATTGTGCAATATAGGCCTTAAACACATATCCCGTGACTGGCAGGAGAAATAGCTCAACTAAGGACACTTGTTGCTCTCTGGAAGAAGACCTGGGTTTGGCTCCCAGTACACATATAATGACTCACAACCAAGTTCTAGGGGGATCTGATGGCCTCTGGCCTCTGAGGACACCAGGCACAAATGTGTGCACATCCTTGCATACAAACAAGCACAACCCTCCTCACTTAAGTAAATCTTTCAACATAAATAATAATCTACCACAAGGCTATCTCCGTTTTTGAGCTCCAGTATCCTTTCACAGTGTTAGAAAAGACTTGTAAAGAATGCAGAAGCTGCTTGCTCCTCTCCAGTGGAAGGAGAGAGTAGGTTGGTCGGAGCTGGGCTGGACTATGTGGGCTGGATGAAAAGGAGGAGCTTTGGAGGCTGTCTAAGGCAAACCTTGCAGTGCAGAAGTAGTTACAAGTGAGCGGGGACCCCGTGCTCAGCCCCGAGACTCCTTAATTGTTGTCACAAGATGTTGGATTAGCACATTTCTGGAATAGCTGTCTGTTTACACTCAGGAGACCCACCGTCCACTAACCACTTTCTAATTGAATTCTAATCACATTCAAATAGCTCAATAACCAGCCTCAGCTGCAATTCATAAAACTTTAATTGCCATCCATAAATCCTGGGCTCCCTAGAGTGGGGCATCCCTACAACCCAATTATACACTTCCAGCAGGCAAGAGAGGGGTGGTCACAGAGATGGAAAGGGGAAAGAAAGACAGGACAGACACAGAACCCTGAGCCTCCAACTGCTGTTCCCTGCCCTTGATCTTCAAGTTAACTGTCACTGTTGTAAACTCACACTTGAAGTTAGCCATTTTGGTAAAAGGACAGGGGAGAAATTGCTGTCACCTCTGTGGCCTTGACTTTCTCCCAAAGACATCTAGATGGCAGCCACCTAGCAGGTAGGTGCACAAGTCTTTCTGAGCCACCAAATGGAGGTCTGCTACTAAACTGCTCCTTAGGTACAGGCAGGATTCCACCACTAGCTGAATGGCGGAATAAGCAAGGATGCAATAAGCATCTATTGAGAAGGGTGGGGTGGTGTTAGCAGGAGATCACTTAGACCAAGGGACCGCAAGGGCCTCCTCCAGCTGCTACCCCAGTCTCTGCAAAATGTTCCTGGTGAAGTTTAGCGGAGGTTGGGCTTGGAAACTATGTAACTGCTTGAAATAAGAAAGGATTGACTCTTTGCAGAAGGCAGAGCTGCTGGTTAGAAAGATGCACAAGGAAGGATTAGTGGTCTGAGTGACCTCAAGAGAATACAAGGACATTTGAGAATTGATGTAGCCTGGAGTGCTTGGTTTCTAAGCTGGGTTGTTACCCGCCAGACCTTGGCCAAATCGAAAAGCTGGGGAGCAAGGGCAGATATGAATGTGGTGAGCGTTAGACCGGCCGACCTCCACTACAAGGCCACATACGCTGGTCCAGAGCAGAAGTCTCAAGCTTTACTGCGCAGCTAGGGTTGGCTCCTAGGAGCTTAAATGCATTGGTTATCTCAGTTTAAATGGCTTGGAGGTCCCCACCTGGTGCTCTCTGCAGTGTGTCACTGTGAAGCGTTGGACAGAGGCCCAAGCGAGGGAGGAAGGTAGGCAGAAACTGGATCGCTGAGATTTTCCGCTGAGAGTGATGGAGGGAGAGGAGGTCGATCCCTAGCAAAATTAACAGACCCTACACTTAGCGAAGTCTCCCTCTCCCCCTCGTTCTTCCCTGCCTCCCCCCACCCCCACCCCTCCGCTTCTGTTGTGACTCGGGCAGCCTATCCCGAGGGTGGGGAGCTGCCGAGGAGTCTGAGCTGAGCGGTACTCCGCAGCATCACGTGCCGCGGTGGGGGCTATAAAATCCTGGAGCCGGGGCTCCGGGCGGGGGACGTGAGGACCAACCCTCTCCAGGGACCCCTTTGTTCGAGTCCCAGACACCTCAGCATCCCCAAGGACTTGACCGCCCGCGTGCGCCCAGCTTTCCGGACAGTGCTCAGATAGCAGAAGGAGAGAAGGGGACTCAGCAGCCCGCAGGACAAGCCATCCATCGACATGTCGCGCTCCTTCTACGTGGACTCACTCATCATCAAGGACTCCTCACGGCCCGCACCCTCGCTGCCGGAATCGCACCCAGGGCCGGATTTCTTCATCCCGCTGGGCATGCCGTCCCCGTTGGTGATGTCAGTGTCCGGGCCTGGCTGTCCGTCCCGCAAAAGCGGCGCTTTCTGCGTGTGCCCGCTTTGCGTCACCTCGCACCTGCACTCCTCTCGCCCGCCCGCAGGAGCTGGTGGCGGAGCTACGGGGACCGCGGGGGCTGCAGTGGCGGGCGGCGGGGTGGCTGGAGGCACCGGCGCTCTACCTTTGCTCAAAAGCCAGTTCTCTCCCGCTCCTGGGGACGCGCAGTTTTGCCCACGGGTGAGCCACGCACACCATCACCACCACCCACCACAGCATCATCATCACCATCACCAGCCCCAGCAGCCCGGCTCGGCTGCAGCGGCGGCCGCGGCGGCGGCGGCGGCAGCTGCGGCAGCGGCGGCTCTGGGACACCCGCAGCACCACGCACCTGTCTGCGCCGCCACTACCTACAACATGTCGGACCCACGGAGATTCCACTGCCTCTCCATGGGTAGGGCGGGGTACCTGCGTGCCTCCGGGGAAACAAACTTTGCGCCACCAGGGAAGGAGGTGGGAGTAAGGTGGGATCTTCTGTGGAACTGTTGAGATCTTCCCCTAGAAATTCCACGGAGGTGGAAGTTAAGGAGTCAACTTCTTGGCGAGGCCTTGTGCCCTTAGCTCTACAGGTGCACAAGTGTCGCCTGTTATCTGGGCTTTGGAGACCTGGATCAAGACTTCAGAGAAATAGGAGGTTAAACTGACTGAGATTTGGGGTGGATGCGTTTGGACCTCAGTGTGGCATCTTAGCTTCCCTGTTGGTTAAAGGCTGTCTGTGCCTTTGGCCGAGGCTGCTAGCTGGTTAGCTTTGCTAGGCCAATGGAAGACAGACAAGGGGAAGGAGAAGGCAGTAGGTGCAAGTTCCACTGGAGTCCTTTAACTTAAAATCCAGGACATTAAAGGCCTTAATTCTCATGAACGTCTGTCTTTCTTACACTCCCAGACAGACCAGGGACAAACATGGATGTGTTGGGTTAGACTGGGTTCTGGAGCCGCGTTCTTTCCAAGGGTTGTCAAGTAGAGTGGGGTCACTTTTTTTTTTCTGCGGTTCATCACCTCTCTGCTCTCTTTTGGGTCCACAGGAGGCTCCGATACCAGCCAGGTACCCAATGGCAAAAGGATGAGGACAGCGTTTACCAGCACGCAGCTCCTGGAGCTGGAGCGAGAATTCTCTTCCAATATGTACCTGTCCCGACTCCGGAGAATCGAGATCGCGACATACCTAAACCTGTCAGAGAAGCAGGTGAAAATCTGGTTTCAGAACCGTCGCGTGAAGCACAAGAAGGAGGGGAAAGGCGCTTCGAGGAACAATCACACAAGCTGCAAGTGCGTGGGTAGCCAGGCGCATTATGCGCGCTCCGAGGACGAGGACTCCTTGTCCCCTGCCTCGGCTAACGAAGACAAGGAGATTTCCCCCTTGTAAAGGCAGAGGCTCCTTCTGCTACCTGCTCCCGGTACCCTGCCCTCCTCCTCCCCATCAGCACAGGGACCAAAGTTCTAGTCCATTGCCCTCATTCCACCTGGAAAAGAAACTCTGAAAAGTCCGGGGAATTCAATGCCGGGCCCGACTTTGAAGCTAGCTCCTCTTTATCTGGGATTCCACTCAGTTACGGATTGGTTTTTTGTTTGCTTTTTTGTTGTTTTTAATGTAAATATCTAGAATTCTAACCAGTCTCATATATCAGGAAAAACCAGGGTTGATTAAAGTTTAACACTGTATGGGGGGAGGGGTTGGTTGAAGACGCATGCCATTTGCCCCCCTGTCTTTTCAGAACTTGATGAGAAGAGGGGTTTCTTTATTGTTTTTGTTGTTGTTTTAAAATGAAATCATTGAAGTTGCCATTAATATAGAGAGTTAAACTCCGTAGGTCTTGTTTTCTGAAAATTTTCATGGGGGAGAATTTTAAATCCAGGTCTCTGGAAGTCCCTTTGTATGTGAATAGTTTTATATAAAATACATATTTATATTTATTTAAATAAATGAAACGAAATAAATATTTTTTAATTCGTGGTACTTGTCCTTATCCCCCCCCCCCCACACACACCATATCTAGAGACAGTCATGGAGGAGGGACTTAGGGGTTAAATACTGACTGCAACTTAATGTGGGTCACTTAGCTGATGGAACTTGGAACTAAAGGTTTTGTGGGTAACAGAAACTTCTTACCAAAAAGACCTTCAGTCCTCATTTGAGGTGACCCACCAGCTAGTGAGCCTTTCAAAAACCAGGTGACAGCCCATTTGGCAGAACTGGGAACTAACTGTAGGAGGAACACTGAAGAATACTGAGGGAACCTGATATGTAGTAGAGGGGAAATCCAACATCCACAATGTTTCCATTTTATTTGTTTGAAATAGGTTCACACTATGTAGCCCAGGGTTGCCTTCCACTCTCAGGCATTCACCTGCCTCTGCGCACATGCCAGGCCTACAGCCAGTTTTCATTTGCACTTGATCTTAGCCCCCAAACCCACTATTTATTTGCCTGGTACTTTGTCCTCCTCCCTTCTGGTCTCTCACCTTGCTCAGTGCTAAAATCTGAACCCTGTGAAGCAATTCACAATCTAGGAATAGTTTTTAGGTCAGGGTGAGGAAAGTTACAAATGACTTCTATACACGACTAGAAACCCCGATGTGCTTGGTGGCTTCTATACTTCAGAGTTAGCTGAATGTCCTCAGTGCCCAGATTACAAGAAGCTAGGAACAGAGAAGTGACTTTTCTAAATATTTACAATCTCCTATTTCCAAAACAACCCAAAAGATATCTTAGAGTAATACTGTCCTCTGGGAGCAGACTTTGTTTATTATTTCTGCTGTTGTAAGTTGGTCTACTTAACCTCTCTGTGCCCAGGAGTTCATACCTGCTAGCCCATAGCCCTTCTCTCAGCAAGACCACCTGGGATAGGTGTCTCAGTCTGGATCTGTGTCTGGGAGAGAAGGAAAGAGGAAGAGTGGTTTCTGAGTACCAACAATGCACACTGGTGGGATTCCTGACTATTTATATAAAGATGTCACCTAATAGGCTCAAGCCACAAATAGTGTTTCACATCCCCTCCCTTCCCCCTTTCCCTAAAGGGATTTTTAGGTCTGATGTTTTAGTCCAGTCCTCCTCAGCAAAGGAGAAAGGAAAGGACATGACCGTGGTGTTTATGATTGGCAGATTTTCTGTGTCAGGCACTTCCCCACCCCAGACACACACACACAGACACACACAGAGGGAGAGAGCGAGAGAGCGAGAGAGCGAGAGAGCGAGAGAGCGAGAGAGAGAGAGAGAGAGAGAGAGAGAGAGAGAGAGAGAAGAGAGAGAGAGAGAGCACTCTCAGAACTTCAGGAACAAGATTCATTTTCAAACCCCTTTAGGGCACCAAGCTGAGGCAGGCAGGAGGAAGGGCCACAGTGTCCTGGCCAAAGGGGACCTGTGAGCTACTTTGTATGGAGGGTTGTTCCTGCTTTTGTACTGTTGTCCCAAGCCAACTCATGCTCCTTCCTGGATCTCTGTGACTCTCACACCAGGGGAAGGAGGTAGGGGTTGGGAGTGTCCTACTGGCTGGGAGATGACCCAGCTTGCTACATTTCCTATTTCCTAAAAAAAAAAATCAGTCTCTCTTTTTCCTAAGAAACAGCAGCAATGGCTAGAGGCCAGTGGGAGGAAAGATGTTTGCAGGAACTAGGAATGGGCTTTTAAAGAGGGTCGCCTCAATGTCCACTCCAGCCCAAGCAAAGCCTCTTCTGAGGCATGGGCAGACCATCACCTTTCTGTGCACATCCTTGCCAGTCCCACTGCCCATCCTTGAGTCTGGCTCCGGTATGGATCTCAGCCCCTAGCCTTGCAAGGTCTACCAGGTTGCAGACTTTGTGGCCAGATTGCTGAGTCACGTGCTTGCCACTCCCAGCGTTGTGCGGAGCCTGGCTCCCCCGCTGGTGAGAGGAGAGCTAGCTAGGGCTGCTGTCCAGACTGTGGACTGCTAAGATGCTGTCAATCTCTCTCTCTAGCTTCCATCTTCAAGAAAATTCCTAAGGTCGTTCTTCCAGAGACAAAAAGATTCTTGGCCAAAGATACTTAAGCAGACCTCTGATTAAAAGAAAGATTCTCTAAAATTCTGGAAGAACTCTGCACTTTCTGTCACTTAAGCAATGGAACACCAGTTCTATCCAACTAGGATAGATTTGCTACCCTCTTCATCCGCTACCCTACTCTCACTCAGAAACCCCCCCAAAAAAACTCACCCCAGTTAAAAAATTTTTCATGTTTCAAAATAACACTTCCAGAATCTAGCATCTGACTGTCCATATTAGATTAAGAACCTTTTAGTCAGCTCTCAAACACTACAAGACAAGCACAAAAATAGTCTACCAATAACCATCAGATCAAGATCAAACGTTGTAAGTCATGTCCCCTTGGGTGCACTGGAGAAGGTTTAAGACGTTGGGAGCCAAGTGGTCTTGGACTTTCCATGTGTCCCACTTGTAACCCACCACACGCTCTTTATCCAGAGCACAGCCCATCATAATCCTTAAACACAGCCAGGAAAAGAGAGAGGAAAACTTGAAGTAGAAACCAGGAACTTTTTTTTGACCAAAAAGGTGTCAGTGAGGACCACTGAAGGTCTTGTGTCTAACCTGGAGAACTCTAGCAGCTGGGAGTTTCAGGATAAAGGGAAGATGACCAGGGCACCTTATGCCCTGGCTCAACCAGGACAGGCAAGGAGGAATGTGACCCTCTGCTCTCCCATCCAGTGACCAACACTTGCTCTGGGCCAAGTGGCTGATAGGGATTGTATCCCCAGGCTCAATTGCAATCTCTGGCAAAAGGAAGCCAGCAGCTCATTGAAGTGTCAGAGGCCCCAGGAATGAAGACACTGGTGCCAGTAGACCTGTCTTCTCTGGAGTTCTAATTCTGAACTGGTTTAGTTTGAATTATGCATCAAAGCCTTATTTCTTGCTATTTCTTTTTCCAAATAGAAACAAAACTCAGTGAAGTACAGTTTTCCACTTCTGGCCTTCTCAGCCTCTCCCCTCCCCCCTGCCACTCGAGGCCACTTCTATCCAATTACATCCGATTAGGATTTTGTCCATTTGCTTAGGTCACACTGACTGGTCAGACAATTGCCGGAAAGGTGGTAGGGCAAAGCAAAAGTGGTCACAAGTGGCAAAGGGAGCTCTGTGTCCACATATATGCAGTTATGCAGGTATCATACATGTATGCTTATGTGCCAGACACACACACACACACACACACACACACACACACACACACACACACACACTTATACACACGGCAGGGTGGGGGAGAATTGAGTAGTCATGGTGTTGTAAATGAAAAGTCAAGACCAATAAACAGAATCCTGGGGGGTTTTAGCTTTCTTTTTCTTTTCTTTTTAAAATAGAGCATCCTTAGTTCATGCTGACCACAAACTGTCATTCTGTCATTGTAGCTAAGGACAATCTCTTCCCTCATCCAGGTGCTGACATCACCTGGGTTATGCGGTGCTGGGGCAAGAACCCAGAGCTTTGTGCTACCTATGACCAGCATCTTAACTAAGCTCCAAACCCAGCTCTTTAAAAACATGTTTTCATCCTTTTTTGCAGGCCCTGCTCCTTGAGAGATGCCCTTGAAGATGGCTGGGACTTGGGGGGAAAGTCTGAGGTGAGAGGGAGGAGAATTCTGGGACAGGAGTGCCAGCCAGCCCACCCTTAATGGGAGGGAGAGAATGACACTTGCAATTGAACCCATTTGCTAGAGGAAATTGGGTTTAAAGGAGCAATCACTTCTTTAAAAGGAGCTCCTCCCATCTTCCCCAAACAGAAGGCTGTCCCAGGGGATGAATGCGCACTGTGCATCAAAGCAATTGTTCCAATTTTCATTATTCACAGAGAATCTTTGAATGTACCTGTTAAGGTGACAGACCTTTTAAAAGGGAACATTTTTCCATGCAATTAATTGGTGCATTTACTAGGTTTCTATTAACATAATTTAATATAAATCTATTTTATAAATCTTTAGGCTCACATTACTGAAATTGAGCTCTTTTTAGAAAAAAAAAAGTGCCCACAGATGCCTCTTTCTTAAATTAGATAGAATGAAATCCGAAAACTTGCTATTCTAAGACAGCTGCAAATAAGAAAGGCAAAGGGAGTCTTTTGTATTGTCTTTGTTAATGGGGGAGGTTTGGAGAAAGCAGGCGCTCGTATCACAGGAGAGATTCAAGCCCAGCCTGAGCTCTGTATCTGAAACTTGTAGGACGAGCTGCATTTGGGCCAGGCAGAAGGGGGAGAACTTAAAGCTATGTCTTAGGAACAGAGTTGAATGAGTGCTCAGATGAGAGAAAAACAACAGAGAAAAAAGAAACAGCAGCAATCCAACTTCCGAAGAAACCTGAAAGTAAGTTTCTTCTACCTAGAGGAAGGAAACCCAAAGCCGGTGAAACCTCACAGTCCCTAATGTCTATGATAGATATGTAACCCTGGCTCCTTAGAATCAGGTGCATTCTCCAAAATTTTGGAGGCCCCATCATGTCTAAAAACAGGGTTTTGTTCTTCTTTGGTCTACTGATGTCAGTAAGCCCCCTTCTCCACCATGTTTTTTGCTTGTGTCCCACCTGAGCACTGTTTTCTTGAACCCAATCGTATCTCTGTTGAGCTTTCCCAGAGCCAAACACAGAAAGGGGGCAAGGGCTCCCCTCGGAGAATCTGGACAGATCGGAAGTGTATGCTGTGTGCTTAGGAAAGTAACTAGTTTCAGATTAATGAAGCAGTGACAATTTCAATCTGCTTGAAGGCGGAGGTTGGCACTGCCCAGGCCCAGCGTGGGGAGCTCGCCAGGCCTGGCTTTATATTGTCCTCATTTCTGAAGAGCAGACAAAGATGGATAGAGAGACATTGAAAAGGAGGGAGAGTATTTAAAACAGCTCCATAAAGCAAGCTGTCACTTTAAGACAAGAACCATGGTGCTTTGATGACTTTGTATTAGCGGCACCATTTCAAATAAGGGACTTCAGTCTATAAAGAAAGGGAGAAACTGAAAGGGGAAAGAGGGAGAGGAGGAAAGGAAGGAGAAAAGAGGCAGGGAAGAAGAGGGGGGGAAGAGAAGAGGAGAGAGAGACAGATAGAAGTCAAAGAGAAAAACAGACTGACAGAGAAATGGACACACACATACAGAGAGAGAGAGAGAGAGAGAGAGAGAGAGAGAGAGAGAGAGAGAGACTCTTGCGCACTGTAGCGAGACTAATTCCTGGGCAGCTACTTGATTTCTGAAGTTCTGGGAGAAACAAGCCACAGCAGGTGCAGAGACAGGGGTGGGGGAAGACAGGTGGAAGTTGTCGCGATGGGAAAGAGCTCCGGGCCCAAGTGCAGCCGGCGACTCAGAGAGCAGCGGCCAGCTTGGCCTCAGTTTGCTGAGAAGAGCGAGAGAGAGCAGCACTGCCCGCCCCGCACCGTTGGGGATTCTAATGGAAATTTTCGAGAGCTTGCTGGAAAAAGAATAGGAAGGGGGGGGGGGGCGGGCTGCTTTAAGAGACCACCTTCACAAAGCCTAATTTGAATTATTTGGGGTCAAGCAGCAGCAAGCCACCTCCCCTCTTCCTTCCTAATTAATGACCATGATTAGTTATTAGGCGTCTTGAGGCTTCGACCAAGCTTTGAGTAGTTTATTCTAGGAGCTGGTTTTAACTTGGGAGAAGGGAGCTGGAGTTAGGTTTGTTGTTGTTTTAAGAATGGCTTCATTCTGAGGCTCAGGACTGACCTGAAATTATCATTGTAGCCCACGCCAGAGTAATCCTCTGATTACAGAGTGAGTGGTCGTCATCCTGGGGGCTGGGTTACACTGGAAGGAGGGAGTTTAGACAGGGCGGTATGTCTGTAGGTCTGCTTCTCTTCCTGTCTTCATCTCTTCCCTCGTCTTCCATCCTCCTCTTCCTCCTCCTCTTCCTTCTCCTCCTCCGTCTGTATGTCTCTCTGTCTGACTGTCTCTCTGTGTCTCTGTCCTGTCTGTGTGTCTCTGTCTCTCTGTGTTTCTGTCCCTATGTCTTTGTATCTCTCTCCCTCCCACTTCTCTTCCCCCCCTTCCTTTTCTCTCTTTCTCTCTCCACTATTTCTCTCTCCCCCTCCCCTCCGTTCCTCTCTCTTTTCTTCCCATTGAATCCACCCTGGCTTTAGCTCAAGTTTCCTAACTGGTACCCCGTCTTCCACCGCTGGCCCTAAAGCAAAGACGCAGGTGCTGCGGACCGCACTTGAGACGGAGGCCTTTGGGGAATCCCGCTAGGTCCCCGGGCGGGCGGTGGGTGGGGCAGTTTCACTGTCTGGATTCTTGGATCGCAAGTTCCTGGGAGTTTCAATGTTTTTTGTCGTTGTTTTGTTTCTGCCAAGGAACTTCATATATATATATACACACTTTCTATTTTATTTTATCTTGTTTTGTTGTTAAGACTTAGAAACCGGGACAGGAGACCGGGTGGCCTTTGAAGGCCGGCGAAAGGGCTCCTCCGTCCGTGGCGCTGGAGGGAGACGCGTTTAGTCACTGTTTCATTAGGCACTATTTGAACCTTGCAACATGTGGTACTTTCTGGGCAAGCTGAAAAGGGAGGATTATGTAGGAGGGACACAAGGAAATTAGCGAACGGTTAATTTAACTCGTTTTCTGCTAGACTTTTCGATACATTCCTAATTGACTGAGGGGCAGGTGAAGCTCCCGCCCCATGCAGGCTCATTCACGGTGGGAATAAATGGCTTTTTCAACTCACACTGCTCACAATATATCATCAGGGGAAAGACATGCAATGAATATGTTGATTTTTTTTTATTAATGGAATTACACCCTGCCATGCAGGTGTGAGGGTAAAAAACCTATACTGAAATGAAATAAGATTAACAATGAAATTAGAATTTTATTAGCTTTCTATGTCACGTAGACCTGGATTTGAAGTGTCAAAACAAGCAACGAGAAAAGATAGTCTGTAGGCAGCCCTGCCAATCAACCAAGGGAACTGCTTGGTCTCTAACTCTGGATCGGCTTCCAGTTCCTTTGGCATCTCCTCTGGGCTGTAGGTAGGAGGAGGCAAGTGCTGGAGAACTCCGCCTCCAGGGAAATCCTGGGACCCATAGGAAGAACTCTTGGGTTTGAAAGGCTGGGTCTAGAATAAGCGTAGGGGATGCTTCTAGGGCCTAGGGTGGCCCGAGGCCGCTCCGAGGTCAGCCGCGCCCTGCTGGCCTCCAGCTTCGCGTCCTTCAGATCAGCTGCTGGGGCTGGCAGTGACCCCTGGGAATTGAGAGAAAAGCCCGAAGGGGAGAATGAGGGGCGCGAGGCCCGCGGGGCGCCCCTTGGAAACGGCGGGCAGTTTTGTTATCTCGGGCCCCCGGAGCGTCAGCGCAGCTACCTGGGTCTGGCAGGCGCAGAGGTGCCCTATGCAAATGACTCACTATTAGACCAGAAAGAAACACTTCAAATGGCCCTTTGTAACCTTCTATAGAAAATCGAGGTACTCTGCATGACAAAGCACAATTAAGCTTTCTATTCAGGAGTTCTGCAGCTGGTAGCCCATTGGGAAAGTGGGAGGAAACCAGAATATATTAATAGTGTGGCAAAAGTTTTTTGTGTCTGTGTCCTTTTCGGGGTTGGGACTGGGGAGGGGCCATGGGTGGACCCCGAGGGGAAGAAGGCTCCGCCTTGGATCCTTGCCACCTGAACGACAACGCCTCTGCCCACGTGGAAAGCCCCTCTTGCCTGGAGACCAGTCTTATGAATGATGTCCACAACTCCCAGAGAGCTGAGCCGGGTCCGGCAAATCCCAAGTGTGGGATGGGCAGGACGCCTGTCGGTGCCCAGCCTCCAAGTCCTCAGCCAGCTCCACCGGTCCCCTGCCTGAGCAGGAACCGGGCGTCTCAGGCCTGGCCAGGGCACCTGGACAGAGTTGGCTGGTGTTGCGCACCAGCTCCCACGAAGATGCTGAGGAGGGACGGTTCACATCACACGTCCCCGTTGGTTCATTTTGCCAACCTCCCTCCCCCCCCCCCCCCAGAGAAATGTTTGCTTCTAAATAAGTAAGATTCTTAGCCTAACTTAGCATTGGCTAAAGTAGATTGTTTACCCATCTAGACCCACTCCCACCCCCTCTTCACTTGTTGGGAGTCCTAAGACCCTACCTTGGTGGATTGCATTGATTTTACGCAGTAACTTGTAACATCTTGCAGGCCTTTGCCAGCTGCTTCCATCCCTACTGGAAGAATGAGTGGCACTCCCAGTGACCCAACAACCTGAGAGGGCGGGGCGAGGAGTGCTTATTGGAAATGTTATGTCTCAGTTGCTGCTTCTCTCTAGAAATTCTTTCTATCAGAGACCTTTCCCAAGACTCCAGCTTCTAACCAGATTCCCCTCTAACCTTCAGACAGGGGTGGAAATTCCTCCAGCTTCTGCTAATTTGCGAATTTCTGCAAAGAGTCCCCTTTTCTTCTAAACTGACTGCACTAGGGACTGAACTCAGAGGCTCCCCATGGGAAGGTAAATGTTCTGCCAGTAGGCTGCATTCCCAGGTCTCCTCTCCACTTTAAACCTTAATTAACTACTTTGAGACAAAGCTTCTAAACCTATGTAGCCAAAAATGACCTTGAACTTCTGATCCTCTAGCCTCCAGTTCATGGCCTCAACCATCCATTCATACCCTGTTGGAGAACAAACCCTGGTCCTTGTGCATGGTAGGGAAGCACTCCACTAGCTGAGCAACGTCTACCACTCATTTTGCTTTAAAAATGTATTGTCCTTGTTTTGTTTTGTTTTGTTTTGTTTTGTTTTGTTTTGTTTTGTTTTTGAGACAATGTTTCTCTGTGTAGCCCTGGCTGTCCTGGAACTTACTCTGTAGAGCAGGCTGGCCTCGGACTCAAAGATCCACCTGCTCTGCTTAGCAAGTCCTGGAATTAAAAGTGCAGGCCACCACCACCTGGCACATTTAAAATTAATTAGTTAAGGGAGGCAGATATGTGTGTGCTATGACACACGTGTAGAGGAGAGAGTCTGTTCTCTATTATGTTAGTCCTGGGGATCCAACTCAGGTCACCAGTCTTATTCCTCTGAGGCATCTCACCAGCCCCTCATTTTACTTTAAATTTTAAGACAGCTCTCACCAAGTTATCTAAACTGACCTTGGACTGCCTCCAGAGCTCAAAGACCTCCTGTTGTCCACTGTGATTGATGTCAGTCTTCATGGTCACTCTGGTGATTTATTGTAGTGTCTGCTGTGATGGTCAACTGCAGTGGCCACTATGTGGTCACTGTGGTGGTCAGCTGTAGTTCACTGACACCTTGAATGTGTTATCCTCCTGTCTCAGGCTCCAAAGTAGTTGGGATTACAGGTCTAGTCCTGGCAAACAATCACTTTAAAAAAAAAAAGGTTTTCAAGATTCATGACTTCTCAATGTGGAGCATATATCTATCTCTATCTCTATCTCTATCTCTATCTCTATCTCTATCTCTATCTCTATCTCTATCTCTATCTCTATCTCTATCTCTATCTCTACATCTACATCTATATCTATACCTCTATCTATCTATCTATCTATCTCACCCTGAAAGAAGGGACAAAGGCAATGTGAGACTGGTCACCCCAATGACATGACAGGGCGATTGCATCCCAGAACTCACAGCAGTCATGGTTACCTGCACAACATCTGCACAAGGCTGGATCAGGAGACACCATGTCATGGAACTCACCAGGCCCTTCCCTTTGCTCGCTAATGATTTATTCTCAGTTGAAGTTTGTTGGGAAAGGGGAGCGACATTTTCCTCATTGGTGCAGTCACTGCCACAGTACCCATCTTCCTACAAGCAACTAATGAAGCCCATTGAATCATCATTATTAAAAAAAAAAGAAAGAAAGGAAGGAAGGAAGAAAGAAAGAAAGAAACGAAAAAGAAAAAGAAAAGAGGGACTTGAAAATAGGAGGGGAGCTAATTGGAAAGAGAAGGGGGATCAGCAGCAGGGAGGGCAGATGGGATTAATAGGATTGAATATTATCTAAATACAATATACATACAGGAATGAAAGTTTCATAATGACAATATCATTTATCACCTATACACACTACAAGAAAACAAAAGACAAAAAACAGCTTCTTCAGTAATCCCAGCTCAAAGGCTGGGGACATATATAACTCAGCAACAGACCTGTAAGCTCTGAGTTCAATTTCCAGCACTTAGATAGATAGATAGATAGATAGGCAGACAATAGATGGATGGGTTATAGATAGATAGATGGATAGATAGGTGGACCAATGACCAATAGATGGGAGATAGGTAGACTATAGATAAAATAGGGAGGTATGTAGATGGATAGATGATTGATAAATGGAAGGATGTATTGATGGATATCTGGGCCAATGAAGAGATAGACAAACAGACAGATGATAGTAAGATGGATGATACATGGATAATCAGACTTAGTGGTTGCCTGGCTACTCATCAGGCCTGCCGTGGCTAACTCTATTCCTTCTATAAAAGCCATGTCAATTGGCATCCTTTTTTTTTTTTTTTTTTTTTCTTGAGACAAGGTCTCACTATGTTGCCCTAGAAGAACTAGAACTCATGTCAAACAGGCTGGCCTCCGACTATCTAGAATGAAAGGCATGTGCTATCATACCTGACTGTTCACTGTTCTATATCCATTGGTTCTACCTAGTGTTTTCCCCCTACTGAGAGGCTGCTGTCTGATTCTCCCAGGTATTCAACCCTCACACCTGCTATGACACAAGGCTGGAAAGATTTTCTTCCCACTGACCAAAGTGAAAGATTTCCTACAGCCCTTTTCTTCCACTCAGGTGGAGGACTCATGGGACATCCCCTCTGTATGGAGGCAAAATTAGCTGCTTGCCTATCAAAGTTTAAGCAGAGCCTCAAAAGTATGCATACACTAAGCTGGACCTGGTGCATGCCTTTAATCCCAGCACTCAGGAGACAGAGGTAGGAGGATCTCTGAATTCCAGGGCTGTTTGGTTTATGCAGGGAATTCTAGGCCAGTTAGGGTTATACTGTAAGACTCTGAAGAGGGGGGGGGGAGGGGAGGGGAGGGAGAGGAGGGGAGGGGAGGGGAGGGGAGGCAAGGGGAGGGGAGGGGAGGGGAGGGGAGGCGAGGGGAGGGGAGGGGAGGGGAGGGGAGGGGAGGGGAGGGAAGGGAAGGGAAGGGAAGGGAAGGGAAGGAAAGGAAAGGAAAGGAAAGGAAAGGAAAGGAAAGGAAAGGAAAGGAAAGGAAAGGAAAGGAAAGGAAGAATATGGGGCTGGAGAGATTGCTCAATGGTTATGAGCATTAGCTGCTGCAGCAGAGCACCTGAATTAGATTCACAGCACCCACAGGGGAACTCACAACCACCTGCAACTCTAGTTTCAGAGGATCTATCACCTTCTTCTGTCTATCAGAGGATGCTGTGTGCAGGTGGTGCACAGACATACATGCAGGCAAAACATTAATTAATTAATTAATTAATTAAAGAAACGGATTCAGTGAGGTTGTGGAGGTGGTATTATTTGTTGAAATCTTGAAACCCCTTAGGTTAGGGAATAGGGCCTCTAGGAAGTGACTGGGCCATAGGGTTGATGTGCCATGAATGTTATTTGTGTCCTTATAAAAGAAGAGGCCTGGGTGGCAGTGGGGAGATGGTTTAATGGGTACAGGTCCTTGCTGACAAGCCTGAGAGCCCAAGTTTGATCCCCTGGTGGATCACATGGTGGAGGGAGAGCTGAGTTCTGAAGGTTGTCCTCAGACCTTCTCATGCTAGCTGGTAAATAAATTCAAGTAATAAATAACATCATCACAATAAATAATGCATGAAATTTAGAGAAATTAAAAGTGTCCTGGGAAAGTCCGAGTCCCACCTACTCAAGGACACATAGAAAGGACTTCCTCTCTGAGGAATGGGAACTTCAAGCAGACAGAATCTGCCCAGAACAGCTACTCCATTCACAGTATTTTATCATAACAGGCTGGTGGGATGGAGACAGGACAGTCTGGAAAGATTGATGCCTATGCCCACCGACATAAACTGCAGCACAGCTAAGTTTCACTGAATTTGCTTGGTTGTCCAGACTACTGGACTGTATAGTAAAAGCATGGAGAGACAGAGACAGAGACAGAGATGCAGAGAGAGACAGAGAGACACACACAGAGACAGAGAGTCAGAGAGATGAACAGAGACACAGAAAGACAGAAAGAGAAAAACACAGAGAGAGAGAGAGAGAGAGAGAGAGAGAGAGAGAGAGAGAGAGAGAGAGAGAGAGAGAAGCTGGAGAGCTGTCTCACCAATTAGGCATACATGTTGCAGAAGTGGAGTTTCACAACATAGCTTCAGCGGGCCTGAATCTCTCTCATGATGTAGATAGGCTGGCCTCAAACTTCAGAGGTCTTCCTGCCTCTGCTCCAGAGTGCTGGAATTAAAGGCATATCTCACTATACATGGTTATTCTCTCCCCCCCCCCTCCCCGCAACCCCCATTGGTTTGGTTTGGTTTGGTTTGGTTTTTCAAGACAGGGTTTCTCTGTGTAGCCTTGGCTATCCTGGAACTCTGTAGACCAGCCTGGCCTCAAACTTAAAGAGATCCACCTGCCTCTGCCTTTGCCTCTCAAGTGCTGAGATTAAAGATATGCACCATCACCACCTGGACTGGTTTATCATTACCATTATTATCACTAATATTATTATGATTATTATTATCAATATTTAGTATTGTTGTTATTATTTTTTTTATTTAGGGTTTTAGAGCCAGGGTTTCTCTGTGTAGCCCTGGCTGTCCTGGAACTCACTCTGTAGACCAGGCTGGCCTCAAACTCATAGATCCTCTTCCTCTGCTGGGATTAAAGGCGTGTGCCACCACCACCACTATTTTCATTATTTTTAACTTTCTGTGTGCATTTATGTCTGTGTGGTATGTGTGTGTGAATGTGGGCACCCTTCAGGGCCAGAGTTGTCAGATCCCTTGGATCTGGAGTTACAGTTGGTTGTGAGCCTCTTAACATGAGTGACAGGGATTGAACTCAGGTTTTCTAGAAGCGCAAGAAGAGCTCTTAACCACTGAGCCTTCTTGTTGGACACAACTTTGGAGACTTGATCAATCTTTTTGTTGTTGTTGTTGTTGTTGTTTTGGTTTGGTTTGGTTTTGGTTTTTTGAGACAGGGTTTCTCTGTATAGCCCTGGCTGTCCTGGAACTCACTCTGTAGACCAGGCTGACCTCGAACTCAGAAATTTGCCTGCCTCTGCCTCCTGAGTGCTGGGATTAAAGGTGCGCGCCACTACGCCCAGCTGGAGACTTGATCACTCTTAATTCTAAACTGTTCAAAAAATAAATTGAATGCTTACCGAACATGTACAGACTTTTTTTTTTTCACTTTTCATTATTCTTTGAACTAAGTCTAATAACTCTTTGCTTAGTAGTCACACGGTACTAGGTATTTCAAGTAATCTGGAAATGATAATGTATACAAGAGATACATAGGTTACAGGTAAATGATGTACCATTTTATGGAAAATACTTCAATATTTACCTCTTTTCTTGGGTATGTACATGAATTGCAAATTAAAACTAGACCCTGGAGCATGCTAGACAAGTGCTTTACCACTGAGCTGTATCTAGCTTTTGTATCTGCGAGTAAGGGAGAAACAGCAGCTTGAAGCCAATCTCCTGCAGATACAGAGGGAGGACTATTATGAGAGAGAGAGAGAGAGAGAGAGAGAGAGAGAGAGAGAGAGAGAGAGAGAACACACTTTGTGAAGAGCTAAATTGTTTCTCTAGCACCTGGGTAAAGCATCTAAACTTTTGAATTCCAAAATCTCATCAGACCAGCAGCACAGGGAAGAGAGGTATTGTTCCCTCTTTCTCTCCTCTTCCCCTATTGGGAATTTTCCAAACCTGTAAGACACTGTGCAGAAGAAATTTATACCACACGGAGAACACCAGTGTAAAAACGTGTACCTCGAAAGAGCACACAGTATATTTTAACTGTATTCTGGGTGATAGCTTACTCTCAGTAACACATGAGTACTTGTTTTAATCTGTCAAATTCTGAGGGCAGGAGAGAAGACCGCATGGTTTTGGAGTTATATTTCATAAATCTGAGAACTCTTTAGTCAGAATTACCCAGACTTGCATTTATAGATGTGAAGTAAGATGGATGTGGTGGCACATGACTAACATTTGGCAATTGGGAGACTGAGACAAGAGGCTCTTTGTGAATTTGAAGCCAGCTTGTACTATATAGTGAGGCAGTGTCTCAAAACAGAACAAAAAGCCGGGCATGGTGGCACACGCCTTTAATCCTAGCACTCGGGAGGCAGAGGCAGGCAGATTTCTGAGTTCGAGGCCAGCCTGGTCTACAAAGTGAGTTCCAGGACAGCCAGGGCTATTCAGAGAAATCCTGTCTCGAAACAAACAAACAAACAAACAACCCCCCCCAAAAAACAGAAGAAAAACAAAAATAAAAAACAACAACAAAAACCCAAAACAATAAAAACTAAGTGAGTAGACATGGTCAAAATAGATCCTGAGTTTACTAAATATCTTTACTCAGTGTGATGATTTGTGTATGCTTGGCCCAGGGAGTGGCATTATTTGGAGGTGTGGCCTTGTTGGAGAAGGTGTGTCACTATGGATGTGGGCTTTAAGACCCTCATCCTAGCTGCCTGTAAGTCAGTCTTCCACTAGCAGCCTTCAGATGAAGATGTAGAACTCTCAGCAGCTGCTGCACCATGCCTGCCTGGATGCTGCCATGTTCCCACCTTGATGATAATGGACTGAACCTCTGAACCTGTAAACCAGCCCCAATTAAATGTTGTCCTTATAAGTGTTGCCTTTGGCTCTTACTCTCCCTGCCTCTCTCCCTATCCCCCTCCCCTGGCTGGCCTTCCCTTTCCTCTCTTCTTCTTCTTCTTCTTCTTCTTCTTCTTCTTCTTCTTCTTCTTCTTCTTCTTCTTCTTCTTCTTCTTCTCCTCCTCCTCCTCCTCCTCCTCCTCCTCCTCCTCCTCTTCCTCCTCCTCTTCTTTCTCTGTCTCTCTGTCTCTACTCCCTTCCCAACTCCCTTTCCCATGCCCTAAATAAACTCTATTCCATACTTTAAAACAAAATAAAAAACAAAACAGAGTTGCCTTGGTCATGGTGTCTGTTCACAGAAGTAGAACCCTAAGACACCCAGTAAGCCTGCACTACTGAGATAAAGAGATGAATGCCGCCCATTCTCTGCCTTTCTTCTGAAGCAATGTAAGTGAAATAATATCTTCCTCAGCACTCCTTCAGGCTGTACAAACTCAAGGTTATCTTTGAAAATCTGCCCCATTTTCAGTTTTATCAAGAACTCTGACAATGTTCTACTGTAAAGTGGAGTTGAGGATGAGAAAGGAATACTGAAATCAACAATAAAGAGCCCAGTAGGCTGCAGCCCTGGTCTCCCTTCCTGCAAGCTGAAGGCCACTGGGTGATTGTTTTACTCCTTTGATCTGCCCTTTCCCTCTGCCCTTTCCCTCGTCCACGAAACCGAGAGGGTTGTGGTCAGTCCTTTGCTGGGTAAACACTGGGGTTGCCCAGGTCCCAGCAATGTCAAGAAGACAGAAGGTGGAAGATTAGAGATGTGTAATATCACCTCTGTGCATTGAGAGAAAAGTTGGCTAAGATGGAGAGGGATATGGAGAAGGTGCCATCACAGGTGTGGCTGAGGGAACTAAAGGTCAAGTAATGTTGACCAGGAAACATGGCAGTGAGATTACAAGGACAGCTGGTATTTCCAACTTGGCTCCATCGAAACCCTGCCACGTCTGGCCTTCACCAGTGCTAGAGCTGGACCTGAAGTCTCCACCCGGATTGGGGGCTGAAGCTTGATTTCCCAGACAGCTATGGTCAGAGGTATGACTCTTGGAAATGATCGGATCATGAGGGCTCTGAGCCCAGCAATGGAGACATCGACTTGTGTTTATTCTTTGATGGCCACTGGGACATGAAGGAAATCCAGGAGGTGATACCTATCTGCAGAGAGTGGCACTGGGGTGTTCCCTTGGGAACTGTAGCCTGTCCCTGCTCCTTACTAAACCCACTCCTTCCTGGTCACCATATGGCAAGTAACTTCTGTTGGTCACACGATTCTCCTATCATAAGGTCCTGCTTTGCTTTGTGTCCCCAAGCAGTGAACAAAAATCTCTGAAATCATAAGCCAGAACAAATATTGTCTCCTTCAAGTTGACCTGACCGTCTCAGTTTTTTTTTTTTTAATCAGAAGCTTACCGCAGTAGCCAGAGTCACTTTTAAAATTTTATTTCAAGATAGGGTCTTATTAATTAGCTTGGGTCAACCTTGAACTCACAGCAATCCTCCTGCTTCAGCCTCCTAAGTCCTGGGACTATAGATATGTGCCATCACGCTCAGCTGAGAGTTTTAAGAAGTAATGTTTAGTTCAGACATACATCACCTCCTTTCCTCCTCAGTTTTCATCTTAAAGTTGTCTGAATTTAGTGAATTTAATGAATTTGAGTGAATGTCCATGTCTTCAGACGTCCTAGGGCTCCCTGTGAGGCAGAATGCTTCCCTCTCCCTTCCTCCTCCTCTTCCTTCTGCTCCATCCTTTCTTACAGGTGTGAACCACCATGCCTGGCTTCTGTAGTCTTTTCATAGTCAGATGACAAGGATTTGGAGATATCCCAGAGGATAGGTCAGCACGCATCCCTTCAGAGAACCCTGATGGAAATGGAGGTTTAATGGAAGAACAGCAGAGACCTAAGTTTGGTCCTTGACGCTTGGGGTGGCATGGGAAGAACTGGGTAGAGTTGGAAAGTCTCAGAGGGAAATGACTGAAGCCAGTGAACAAGATCACACCCAGATGCAGGCTGATGTTTGGAACATCTATCTCCACACTCTTCTTCTTATATATTGCATCATCCATTCCCAGACTTGCCACCTCTTCTCTTTTTCTCCCGAGAGAGAGTCAGTCCTTCAACCGTTTCATACTCCAGTAAGACACAATGAATTTATCTTTTGACTTCCCAGTTTGAAGAAAAATCGGTTGATATTTCATGGGCAAGTGAAAAGAGCCACTAAAAGGGCCCTACTAAAAACTTTCAGCTGGGCAGTGGTGTGCACATTTTTAAAGCCAGTACTTGGGAGGCAGAGGCAGGCAGATCTCTATGAGTTGGGGACCAGCCTGGTCTACATAGTGGGCTGCAGACCAGTTAAGGCTACATAGGGAGGCCCTGTCCCAGACAGACAGACAGACAGACAGACAGACAGACAGACAGACAGACAGACAGACAGACAAAGCAAACAAACAAACAAACAAACAAACAAATCAATGAATAACCACCAGTCGCTTCTGAGGATTCCAGGACAGGTTCTTTCATTTTTTATTTTTATTATTTTCTGCACAAAGCTTCATTGTCTTCTTCTGAATTCTTTTCTGTGGATCTGTCTTTTGTGATTTCCCACAGGTCTGGCAGCTCTGGTATCTGTGGGTTCTGCCAAGGTAGCCGGTTGGCTCCTGTCACAGCTGTCAACCCCCAATTAAGCTGTCAGAAATGAGTTTGTCATTTATTTTCAATAATAAACAATTGGTGGCTGGTATCAAAAGTATTTGTGAATGCAAGGATTGAAAAGAAAACCATTTCTGTGCCTAAAACGGCATCCTTTTAAAAAAGGAAACTTACAAAATAGTTGAGGTTTCATTCAAAACATGAAGGCTTAATTTGAGTTGCAGTGGTTGGCATCATAAAGAAACGGCGCAGGTCTTGAGTGGCCTTATTGGATTGACAGGTATACACATGATTGCAATAGCATCCCTGTCTGCACAGCCGTGGCTTCATCTAACAGAAAACACAGCATTTGTTTTCTACAACCAGAAACAAACTTTGCTGTTTGAGGCTGTTCCTTCTTTCATTTGTTTGGATTTACACACATCCTGGGCAGAGGCTTCAGCCTTCAAATGCAGTGGGATGGGTGAAGATTACTTTGTGTGTGTGTGTAAATTCTTACCTCATCCGGTGGTTTTCATAAAATTAGCCCCCCTATTCTTAGTCTTCACTAGAGGAGGCAACGAGAAAGTTAATTCCAACTATGTGGAAACATTTCCCTCTCTGACCAGGGTTGTCCACCATCCAGGTTAGGTGGAGTCTTTGTCCTATGTAGCAGGGCAGGCCCAGTCTTTAGTGGAAAGCACCAGGCTTCACTACTTCAATACTTTCTTCTCTAAAACTCTGCTAATCAGGCTGGTCCTCCTTGTCTGTCAGGTAGATTCAGATAAGGTCCCTGCCATCTCCAAACTGTCATTGCTTTGGAAGCTCCCCCTGGGACTTCTGAGCTGCCCTGCTTGCTGACCCACCTCACTCTCTTGCTACAGTCCTCTCAGTAGGTGCTATTTACATGCAAACCATGAATGGCTACCATCTCAGAACTCACTGAATGAATGCCTTCACTCACTGGGGTTACAGCATAGTGGAAGAGTGCTTGCCCTCTAGGAAAAAAACCCTGGTTGGATCCTGTGGTAGAAAGTATTCAATCCCAATCTGGGATTTCTACCCTGCCCTTTGACTGTTTAGTTCCTAGATAAAAGACACATACAGTCTTTATATTTAAAATAAACCTTCATCAGCACTGATGCTATCTGCCTTCTATGCTATTAGAATCTATTACTATGTTTCCTTTGGGCAGCTCTTAACTCCAATTGGCCAGCCCTCAGGGCCATGCTTTCTTGACTCCTAACCCATGGCATCTTCCTCCTCTTCCTTCACCTTCTGCTCCCCTTCATGGTCTCTTCTGACTTCCAGGTAAGAACATCAAGCCCCACCCATCTCAATTCTGCTCAGCTATAGGCTGTAAGCATCTTTACTTACCAATCAGAAATAACTCAGGGGCAAGATCACTGGTCACTTGGGTCTAGTGCACTCTCTGGGGCAACCAGATCATGGGACCCCTCACTTAGCATTACAATACATAGCAAAGACCAAACCTCAATAGGATCGCCCAGTGCTTCAAGGAAGAATGAGAAGGAGAGGAGAGATGGGTAAGAGGTTGAGAGCACTGGGTAATCTTCCAGAGGACCTGAGTTTGATTCCCAACACCGTCATGGCAGCTCACAACCATGTATAATTCCAGTTTCAGGGGATCTGATGCCCTCCATTGGCCTATGTGAGCACCAGACATGCATATCATGTACAGACAGACATACACATAGGCGAAACACTCACATACATGACATAAAATTTAAAAAGAGAGAAAGTGAATGAAGAAAACCAAAGCAGATATGGTGGTTCCTAGAAAGAATCCTAGCACTTGAGAGGCCGAGGAAAGAGGATGACCATGAATTTGAGGTCAGCCTGAGCTACATAGCAAGACTCTGTCTCAATATAAAGAAAGGAAGAAAGAAACAAAGAGAAACAGACAACAAAAGAAGAAACAAAGAAATTAAGTAGGGAAGCACCCCACTTTCCCTCTCTTAGTCTCAGGAAACAATTATTTTTCTCAAGTCACTGGGTTTTAGGTCTCCCTTCCCTCTGTATACTTTTATACCTTTGAGTCCTCTATCCCTCAAAAAAGGGCACGAAGGAGAACAGAGCCCAAAGGCAGCTTGGGAACTTTCATCTAAAGTTTGTAGACAGTGGCTATCTGGACTTCTCTAAGCCTGCCAGTCCCCATGTGCTCTCAATGGAGGTATCCCAGAGCTGAGAGCCAAGTCTGCTCTACTCATGGGTATCTGACAATGACAACAACAACAACAACAGCAGCAACAACAGTAACAGAAACTACAGTGGCAGATGGGAAAGTACTTCAGTGCTAGAGCATATGCTTGCATACACAAAGCCTTGGGTTCAATCCCCTGACACACACACACACACACACACGCACACACACACACACACGCACACGCACACGCACACGCACACACACACACACACACACACACGCATGCACGCACACACACAAGCGCATTAAATATGGTCCTAAGAATGGGCCCTGATCCCATAGAAATATAAAGAGAAAAGCCATTTCAATCCTTCTCTTTCTCACATGAAACATTGGAGAAGGTCAACATCTATAAGCTATAATAAGAACCCTTACCAGTCACTTACTGGGCTGGTATCCTTTTCCTTCTAAGGTTTATTTGTGTATGTATTTTATTTATGTGAGTACTTTGCATGTGCACCTGCACACCAGAATTGGGTGCTGGATCCCATTATAGATGGTTGTAACCCACCATGTAGTTGCTGGGAATCGAACTCTAGAAGAGCACCGCTTTTAACTGCTGAGCCATCTCTCCAGCCCTGGCCTGGCACCTTGACATCAGATTTGGCAGCCTCCAAAACTGTGAGAAACCACATTCCTAGTGTTTAAGCCATTTGGTCTATGGTATTTTGTTACAGTACCTCAAGCAGACCTGTACGGACAGCGGATTGTTCTCTTCAATACCTAATCCCTGCGCTTTGGACAGTTGATCTAGGTTCTGCCAATGCCTTGTTTGCAACCTGCGCCTTAGGGAATGCATGGAAATACCAGCTTGAGAAGGTGCTGGCTTGGTGGGAAAGGATGAACATGCATCAGTTGGAACTTGTTGCATTTTAGATGATTATAATTTATAACTTGTCGTACAATGGCGGTCTATCTCGACAACGAGAAATATCTCAGTGCTGAAGGGAATCCCCAGACAACAATTGGGAAAATGAGAAGTTTTGGAGCCATGGAGATTATACCAGGTCAGTGTCGCTTTTAGGTCTTGACATTAAATCTTTGAACACAAAGTCTGGGAACTTAGATATGTAGTAAAAAAAAATTCTGGGGATAGCTATGTGTGGGAAGCCACATGTGCCGTTGCAGAGTGGCGCTGACTACTGCTGGCCACCATGCATAAATTTGGACAAACAACCAATGTGTACATAATGCAGTAAAGTTTATTGCAAAGACACTGCCTGGCCCGGACATGATAATGAGGCTTTGAGAGTATAACCAATCAGATGTGAGACATGCAAATGAGGTATGATAATGAGGCTCTGTGAGGTACAGAGAGAGTAGCCAATCAGATGAGGAACATGCAAATGAGGCTTAGTGCATAACCAATCCGGGTGTGAGACACGCCTCTCCTAGGCCTATATAAGCAGCACCAGTTCTGGGCTCGGGGTCTCTTCGCCTCTGCAATCAAGCTCTCCCAATAAACGTGTGCAGAAGGATCCTGTTGCAGCATCATTCTTGCTGGTCGAGTCTGGCGCGCGCAAGAGCTATGAGGATGTTTGCAGATGAGATTAGGATTTGACTGATGGAGTTAGTAGGCCAGATTCCTTTCTGCTGCACAAGCAGGCTTCATCCAATATATTGAAGGCCTACATAGTAAGGCTGCATAGGAAAGACTTTCTCTTTGCCTAAGAGGGATGCGATGTTGGTTTCCTCTTCCTTTGGACACTGGCTCAGAGTGGAGCTGTACAAATGTCCTGGGTGTGACTCTTCAGTCTCCATAAACCCGTGAGTCAGCTCCTTATAGCAAATGGTGCCTGGTGCTGTCTCTCTAGGGCTTCCTTCCCGTTGGTTGTTTCCTGTGTTGAGCTGTGCTAAGACACTGATGGACAGAGGCAAATAGACGATCAAGAAAACCACATTAGTGACTTCCATCTCCATGAAGGCTCATCCCGACTTCATCTAGACTTTGAATTATTCTTTGGGATTTAGAGCAAAGTAACTTGTGTCATCTAGACTCCACCTTCAGTTCCAAGCTCAGGTTTTGATTGTCATAAATAGGGCATGCTTGAGAAGTTGGTCCATCTTCCCAGAGCCAGAGGAAGGTTACAGTTACATTATCAGAAGTGTGAACGTGAGGAAATAGCTCTCCACAGCACTGCTGGCACAGCCTTCTCAACACGGGGACAGTGTGACCTTTAATCTTGTCAGTTTGACAGTTTAGAGTCACCAAGGAGACAGGCCTAAAGGAACTGTGCAGGACTATCTAAGTTAGATTAAGTGAACTGACGGTGAAGAGACATCAAGAGAGCCCTTTCCAGATGTGGCACCACATTCTTGGACTTTCCCACACTATGGAACATAAGAAAAATAATGCACATTAAAAACAAAAAGCAAGCAAGCAAACAAAACAAGCCCCCCAGTCTCAGATACTACACAACCAGCACTTTCTTCTGACAACTGAACTGCTTCCCCGAATAACCATAACTATGGGGACTGTGGTGGTTTGAAAGAAAGTGGCCCATAGAGCCCATAGGGAATGGCATTATTAGTAGGTGTGGCCTTGTTGTAGAAAGTCTGTAACTGTGTGGGTGGGTTTTGAAGTCTCTAATACTTAAGCTATAGCCAGTGTGGCTCACAGTCTCCTTCTGCTGCCTGCAGATCAAGATGTAGAGCTCTCAGCTCCTTCCCCAGCACCATGTCTACCTGCACTCTGCCATGCTTCCCATGATGATGATAATGGAGTAAATTTCTGAAACTGGACGCTAGCCCCAATTAAATGTTTGCCTTTATAAGAGTTGCATCAGTCATGGTAAAACCCTAATTAAGACGGGTTCTGAGTGATGTAATCAAAATGTTCTCTTTCTTCTTTTTAGCTACAGTTTGATTTTATAACGCAGGCTGGCCTAGAACTCTCTTTTGTAGCCCAGGAGAACCTAAGACAGCAATCTCCCTGCTTCGGCATCCTGAGCTGCCTTGTTTTAGGCCCTTCTTCATCCCTGACACATACCCATTCCTTACTGCCCCCACAGGAAAAGCGTTCCAAGTGACTGAGTCTTAATTTAGAACATGTCCATTCCTTTCCAAGCTCTGGAAGAAAAGCTGGTTAACAACCAAAGACCATTAAGATCTCCTTTCTTGGGCTAGAGCAATTAAGAGCATCAACTGCTCTTCCAGAGTTCCTGAGTTCAATTCCCAGCAAACACATGGTGGCTCACAACCATCTGTAATGGGGACTGAAGACCTCTTCTGGTGTGTCTGAAGAGAGCAACGGTGTAGGCATACTCATATAAATAAAATAGATAAATAAATCTTTGAAAGAAAGAAAGAAAGAAAGAAAGAAAGAAAGAAAGAAAGAAAGAAAGAAGGGAGGGAGGGAGGGAGGGAGGGAGGGAGGGAAGGAAGGAAAGAAGGAAAGGAAAGGAAAGGAAAGGAAAGGAAAGGAAAGGAAAGGAAAGGAAAGGAAAGGAAAGGAAAGGAAAGGAAAGGAAAGGAAAGAAGAACTCCTTTCTTGCCAAGCAGCTACTTTCCTTTGTTCTGCATATATTTGTGCAGTTGCCCCTGCAACTACTTGAAAAGTCCTTTAAACTCTTTCCCATCTCCAGCCAAGTCCACAGTCCAACTTCTCACAGATCGCACCGGTACATTCAAAGCTTCGGTTTATGACCTGCATTTATGCAGTCTTCAGTCTGGATGGTAGCGATGAAGCTTTTGGATGGTATTATGTATGGTTCAGATACAGTTTATCCCCTAAAGGTTCCTGCACCAGAAGCTTGGTTTCCAGTGTTGAGAAGTGTCAGAAGCCATAAGAAAGATTCCATTGCTCTCACAAGAGTGATTTCTAACCCTTGGGGTGGACGGACCAGTTCCTTGTCCCGGGTAGTTTTATGTCAACTGGATATTAGCTAGAGTCACCTGAAGGGAGGCGAACCTCAATTGAGAAGATGCCTCCATCAGATCAGAACTTGCTCTAGGACATTTTCTTCGTTAGTGATTGATGGAGGAAGGGCCGCCCATTGTGGGCGGGGCCATCCCTGAGCTTGTGGTCCTCGGGTGTATAAGAAAGTTGTCCAAGCAAGTCATGGGGAGTGATTCAGTAAGCAATACCGCTCCATGGCTTCTGCATCAGTTCCTGCCTCCAGGTCCCTGTCCTGATTTCCTTCAATGATGAGGCAGAGACTGATGCTGAGACACTCCTCTTGTGTCTACAGAACTGTGTGCTTCATCAGTCCCTTGACTTTATAAAGTACCCAGGCTGAGACAGTTTGTCATAGCAATACAGATGCACTAAGCAAGTCTGGATAATCTTTTCCTTCTTCTGACTCTAAATGTGAATATTCCAAAAATTCTGTCCTTTTGGCAGAGGCAGGCAAATTTCTGAGTTCGAGGCCAGCCTGGTCTACAGAGTGAGTTCCAGGACAGTCAGGGCTACACAGAGAAACCCTGCCTCGAAAAAAACCAAACCAAACAAACAAACAAATAAAAAAACCCGAGAGAGAGAGAGAGAGAGAGAGAGAGAGAGAGAGAGAGAGAGAGAGAATGGAAAGAAATAAGAGAACAAGAATCTTAATGTAGGCATGGTGATACACACTTACAATCCACAGTTGAAAGGCTGAGAGTTGACAATCTGCCTGGGCTAAGAATAAAACCTGTTTCCAAAAGGAGGGGGTGGGGTGGGGATGAGGAAGGAAGAAGAAGAGGAGGAAGAGGAGAAAGGAAGAAAGAAAAAGGAAAAAGAAAAAAACCACATGAATATTTACATTCATATTTATTTAGTGCTACTCTTTGACTTTAGGCCCCTGGTATTTATTTCTACTTCTTGCCACTTTATCTTTCTTTGCTCTGCTAATACAGACTTCTGAAGACAGCTCCTGTCCTGTCACTTCCCTTCCTAAGCACTCTCACATTTACTGAGTGACATTCAACTTTCCCAGCTACATGTCCGGGACCCCCTTCAGCTATTCCAAACTAACATTTCTTTCTCTCTTTGAGATAGGGCTTCTTTCTGTAGCCTGTGCCAGCCCAAATTCACAATGTAGATTAGACTGGTCTCAAACTCAAGAAATCTACCTGGCTCTGCCTTGCAAGTGCTGGGATTAAAGGTGTGTGCCACTGTATCTGACTGCAAAACCAAAGTCACTTTCAGGGCAATGACTCTCTCCCTTCAGGCTTTCTCTGATGTACTTAGGAGCTGTGTTATCCAGCCCTGAAACCTTGACTCTGCTCTTCTTGCCATCCCACGAGTCTTTCTTCTCTTGAGTAGTGGTTTGAATGAAAATGGCTCCCATTGGCTCATATAATTGAATGTTTGGTCTCTGGTTGGTGAACTGTTTGGGAACTGTGTGGCCTTGTTGGAGGTGCGAAATTGGGGGTAGACTCTGAGGTTTCGAATGTGGAAGTCAGACTCTCTCACTCTCTCTCTCTGCCTGCCTGTCACTCTCTGTCTGTGTCTGTATCTCTCTCTCTTTCTCTCTCTCTGTCTCTCTCTCTGTGTCTCTGTCTCTCTTTCTCTCTGCAACTTGTAAATCAGGTATGAGCTCTGAGTTACTGCTCCAGCACCATGCCTTTATGCCTGCCTTCCATGTTTCCCACTGTGATGAACATGGACTAAAACTTAACTGTAAGCAAGCCCTCAAACTCAGTTAAATGTTTTATTTTAAGTTGCTTCGATCGATCGTGGTGTCTTTTCACAGCAACAGGATAGTAACTAAGTAGACCGTATCTCTGACAATACCTTCTAGTCAGATTTACTCTCATTCTGCATCCTCTTTTTTCCCTCTCTTCCGGAACTCTCTGTCAAGTATTAAAAAATCTCTTTTTTAGTGGTGTTGGTGCACACTTTCAGTGTCAGCACTTGAGAGACAGATATAAATGAGTTTGAAGCCAGCCTGGTCTTTATAGATTCTAGGTCAGTCAGAGCTACTAGTATAGAGAATTTTTCTCAAAAAATTAAATTGGATTAAATTAAAAATCCCTTTTTGGGGCTGAATGGATGATTCAGAGGTTAAGAGTACTAAGTTAAGCACTAAGTAAAGGACCCAGTTCAACTCACAGCACCCACATTGCAGCTTACAGCTATCCAAAACTCCAGTTCTGAAGGATCCGATGCCATCTTCTGACCTCACTGGGCACCAGGCACATATGTGGTACACAGATATAAAAGTAATCAAACCCCTCATATACAATAAATAAATACATTTTTTTAAAGTCTCTTTTAGGAGGCAGAAAACGGCTCAGTGGAAAGAATGCTAGTTGCTCTTTCAGAGGACCGGAGTTCAGTTCTCACACCCACACAGAGGCACACAACACCCTGTAACCCCAGTTTCAGAGGAATCCGATGCTCTCTTCTGACCTTCACATGTATGTGACATATTCAGATAAAATACACACATACATAAAATAGACATAAATATTAAAAAAAAATCTTTTAGCCTTCAATAGATAGCTGCCTTGGAATACATTTTTTTCCTCCTACTTTCTGTGTGTTAGCTCACCATGTATATTTCACACTTTTGGAGGCATGGACTCACGTGGGTGACTGTCTACAGTGCTGGGCAGGGCTATGAAGTAGTGTAGTGCTATTCAGCATGCTCCCTCCTTTGATGCTCAGAGATCCAGGTATGTTGCCAACCGGAGTCTTTGCTTTTAGGATGTCTGCAGTTCAGTGGGGTTGTCGGTGCAGGGATGAACCTCCACAGTTCAGTATTATCATAGCCTCACTGGAACCCTACAAGAGCTGGCTGCCTGGACGAACTGAGCGAACGCACTCTTTCCCACGAATCTGATGTATGGCCCCTGAACTCATCAGGCTCCTACAGGTGAGGATCTGGGGACCACGATTTTCCCAGCTGATTTTTCTGTCTCCTTAGAGAGGATGCCAGTTTCCCATGGATTGCCCTGTGCTGTAGAGTCCCAAGTTGTCTTATGGCAACTTGACACTGGCTAAGGAGAGCACTTTAACTGAAAAAAAAAAAGTCTCAACTGAATGGTCTGAGGGCAAGACTGATTTTTTTCTTTTCCATGACAAGGTTTCTCTGTTTAGCCCAGGCTGGTCTTGAACTCAGAAATCTGCCTGCCTCTGCCTCCCAAGTGCTGTTCCATCCTCAAAATGGGAGATGCTGGCCTCATAGAGCAGAAGAGATGGAAGACAAAGGAGACTAAAGGAATCCCTTCCAAGTTTTCTGTAAGGACAGCACTGTGGCTGGCACTGTAACTTGGCTGACAGAGTAGCTACCTAGCTTACACAAAGCTCTAGTGTGACCTCCAGCACTGCAGAAATCCGCAGTGGCTCTTGACTGTAATCCCAGCACTAAGGAGGTGGAGGCAGGAGGAACAGAAATAAAGATTGTTCTCTCTTACATATCAGGTTCAAGGCCAGCTTAGGACAATGTCTTTAAAAACCAAACCAAACCAACTAAACAAACAAACCAACAAACAAACAAACAAAAAACCCACATTAGTCACTTCCAAAGGCCCGCCTCTGAAGGCCATCATTTTAAAAAAAGATTTATTTATTTATTTATTTATTTATTTATTTATTTATTTATTTATTGTGTGTGAGTACACTGTAGCTGTACAAATGGTTTGTGAGCCTTCATGTGGTTGTTGGGAATTGAATTTTTAGGACCTCTGCTCTCTCTGGTCAACCCTGCTCGTTCCAGTCGGCCTGGCTCACTCCAGCCCAAAGATTTACTTATTATTTTACGTAAGTACACTGTAGCTGACTTCAGACACACAGAAGAGGGAGTCAGATCTCATTACAGGTGGCTCAGGACCTTCAGAAGAGCAGTCAGTGCTCTTACCTGCTGAGCCATCTCACCAGCCCTTCAGGTCATCATCTTGACTACTGGGTTCCAACACATGACTTTTAGAATGGTGAATTTCAGCCTTCCTAATGCTGTAACCCTTTAACACAGTTCCTCCTGTTGTGGTGATCCCTAGCCATAAAATTATTTTATTGCTACTTCACAACTGTAATTTTTGCTACTGTTATGAAACATAATATAAATATCTGATGTGCAGGATCTCTGCTATATAACCTTAAAGGGGTCACCACCCGTGGGGTTGAGAATGGCTGTTTTAGCTGGACACACATATCCATACCATATAGCACTGAGAGAAACAGGTAAATAGTTCTCTTCCCGTGATGTGTACACTGAAGAGCCTCCTGGTTTCATGGGTTAGAAAAGGAATGCTCCCTTCTCAGGGGACCTGGGTCTTGAGTTTAGTTAGTATGAGACTGGTTTGAACTCTGCCCTCACTGGATACTGTTCTAACATCTTCAATGTACCTTACCTGTATTTCAGTGAAACATGAAGTGGTTCTTTTCTCCCTCCAACAATTCCCTAGTGGGCCAGGTGTGGTGGTATACACCTTTAGTTCCACAACTCAGGAGAGAAATCTCTGTGAGCTTCAGGCCAGCCTGTCTCAAAACAACAAGGCAAAATAAATAATAATAACAACAAGTCTAACCACTTGAGGCTGGAGAGATGAAAGCACTTGGAGCTCCCGCTGCAGGGGATCCAGTGTCTCTGGTGTCTACAGGCACTGGAACTCACATGCACAGATACAGTGAAAAATAATAAATAGCCCGGTGTGATGGCATATGCCTTTAATCCTGGCACTTGGGAGGCAGAGGTAGTTGGATCTTTCTGAGTTCTAAGCCAACCTGCTCTACACTATGAGTTCCAGAGACAGCCAGGACTACATAGAAAGACCATGTCTCAAACACCACCACCACCACCACCACCAATCACCTGGTGTCATACGCCTATAATCCTAGCATTCAAAAGGTGACACACATGAACCAGGAGTTCAAGATCATTCTTAATTATAGAGTAAGTTCAAGGCTAGTCTGGGCTACCTAAGAGCATGACTCAAAAACAAAACAACAGAACCAGTATCTTTGTGAAAGTCTATTGCTTGCTAGGGACTCAGGGTAGCCCATAATGGTATTTTGATAATCTAGTGGAGATTATAAACAAAAAGCTTACAAAAACTGGCAGATTCTATGGAGGAAACACAGACGCTTGAAGAAAGGCCCTGAGCTTATTCAGAAAGGGGTTTCCATGGAGATAACATTGTAATTGGTGGATGAAAAAAAAAAAAAAAACCAGGTATCCTTACAACAGATGGAGGAACAGCCCAGGAAAGGGAGAACAGTAGATGCCAGGATGGGGGATGAGCGAGGGAGCAAGACAGCACAGGCCCCATCCAAAGGAACACTGTCGGGTGGGGGTTAGAGTGCAGTCTGCTCTCCAGAGCTTTGAGTTCCAGTCTCAGTCTCTTACTAACAACACTTGCTAACCTTGAGACCTTTTGTTAAGTTGTGAGTTCCCCCTCCCTCAGAGCACACACTCTCTCTCTCTCTCTCTCTTTCTCTCTCTCTCTAGTTGTGAGTTCCCCCTCCCTCAGAGCACTCTCTCTCTCTCTCTCTCTCTCTCTCACACACACACACACACACACACACACACACACACACACACACACACACACTCCCATATGCTTAATTGTTATGTATAGGGTTCCAAAGCAGGCTGTAAACTCAGATTTTAAAATTCACCCACAGGCTAGGTGAGAGATACATAACTGTAAGTCCAGTGGACTTGGAAGGCAGATGCAGGAGAATGGGATCCAGTGTGAGGCCAGCCAAGTCGATACAATTCCAGGACAGCTAGAACCCCGGGAGAGCCTGTCTCAAAATCAACCTCAAAACCAACCAACCAACCAACCAACCCAGACAAATTCCCAAAGGTTTTAGGCCAACTATAGCACACTCCTGTAATTCCACATAGGAGATAAAGACAGAAAGGTCGGAGTTCAAATTTATCTTTGCCTCTCAGCTACACAGTAAGTTGAAGCCTCTCTGAGCTATATGAGACACCATGTCATCCTTCTTCCTGGGAAATCTTATCTCAGAGTCCCACTATATTCATGACAGGCTCTGAGTTTTTAACAGTTTCTGTGCTTATTAGGGAAACTTTACAAAAGAGAAAAATATAACCCACAACTCATTTTCAAACATGGTGCATTGTTTGGGAATTCTAAATTAACAGTGAGCGACAGTAGCACAATGCAGTGTTTTGCAGACATTTAATTAACTACTCATTAATTTAGATTTTTTTTTTTTTTTTTTTAAAGATTTATTTATTATTATATGTAAGTACACTGTAGCTGTCTTCAGATATACCAGAAGAGGGCATCAGATCTCGTTACGGATGGTTATGAGCCACCATGTGGTTGCTGGGATTTGAACTCTGGACCTTCGGAAGAGCAGTCGGGTGCTCTTACCCACTGAGCCATCTCACCAGCCCCCTTAATTTAGATTTTAATGACACTTTTTTTTAAGTGCATTTTTTGGGTGGTGTTTTTTTTTTTCCTTCTTCCAGGCCTGAGACTATTTCTGTGGATTGATAAACTCCTGTGGAACTCAGCTCCTGACTCCAGTAGACTGAGAGGTGAGCTGGCCATGCACTCCCCAGTCTGCAGGCCCCCAGTGTATGCATCCTCTACTGGTCCCTGCCTGAACTCTAGGCTCCATTGCTCATGTCTGGATGCCTTTAAATGGACTTCCCACAGCCCCCTTTAAAGTCGGTCTCCCTTGATATTCTTAAGTTTTTCTAGGGCAGGCCCTACAATTCACTTGGTAGTGTATTATCTCCAGAGTTGGCACAGATGGCACCTTCTGCCTCCTCTTCCTTAATTCTTAGTGTCTGATGAATGCTAATTCCCCCAATGCGTGTAATCTTATAAACGCATTTTGAAGAAACTGGCTTCTGTCTCTCACCCCCTTCCCAACTTTATCCTCATTTTCAAATGAGTGTCATATATAAAGTATTTATTGATAGAGGGTGGGGTAGTTCCATTGGTAGAGTGCTTCCCTGGTGGGCAGACAGCCTTTGCTTTGAGTCTTAGGTCTGGTGGTGCGCACTTGTACCAACCCGCAGAGAGCGCAGGTAGGACGTTCAAAGTTCAAGGTCATCCTCAGATACACTGTAAATTCCAGACTAGTTGAAAGATATAAAGAAGCAAAATACATATCTCACTTTTAGCAAATAGAGTCACAATAGCATTAAGAACAGCGAGATGAAAGATGGCAGTCACCGCTGTTAGCCGAGTGGTCGGTGCAAAGCTGGGGCTGTGTGAGACTCGCATTCACTTATGCCAGCGTTCCTCCCCCAGGCAGGGCAAGGATGTGAGGAATTTCATGCTGCAATGGCGTGTGGAGTGAAGGATGAGCACTCCGACCTGCCCATTCTAATCCGCTAATGTTCGGAGGTGCAGCCCAAGCTCTGGGCCGGCTATGCTTTTGGCCAAGAGAACAATCTGAGTGCTGATGAGGTAACCAGAGCTATGCAGAATGTGCTAAGTGGCAAAGCCTGAAGTATCTCCACCGGGGACTGTGAGCAAGAACAGCAGAACCTACCGGACTAAAGACAATGTGGGGACATGTGTTCTTTTGATCCTATAAAGCTTACGCTGTACAGTGTTCAAAAAAAGAAAAAAGAACGAGATGGGAGAGGAGAGGTCAGCTCTGCTCTGGAAATCATCTTAATTTTTATGGGAAATGTTTTCCAAATGTTGAAGTCTCTCCATAGCTAATAAATACGCTTTCCGTTGGAAACTTCTTCATGAGATAGTTTCACACTACAAATCTATTTTTTCCTATTAAATTTATGGAACTTGCTAGAACAGAAAAAAATAAACTGGAAAGTTCTTGTCAGAGCTGAGCACAGCAATGCCCAATTAGTGTGGACCTCTTCAAGACAAGGAGGCTCTCTCTTACTAGTCAGATTTGTCATCCCTAAAATGCTTGTGATTCCCCCAAGCCTTCCGATTGCCAGCCCATGCAAATGGCTGTCTTTCCTTGTGGGCAGACGCTTTTCCTAACATCGTATACTGAGACTCAGTTTCTTCTGGAGCCAGCCAAGCTCCCCAGTCCCTAGAGGCAGGGAAGAAATGTACACTTTGGCTGATAGCACTTCTCTTTGGCAAAGGAAGATGTGACTACTCTGAGGTCAAGTGCCCTAATCTTATTTCTTAAATAAACAAACAAAGCTCTGGAGAACTCTGAGGACCTCCCAGACTTCCCTTCTGGGAGCGATAGTTCTGAGGAATTGAACTCTGGTTCACTTATGGACTAGAAGATCATTTCCCCGTGTTTACATTTTACAGTCCTCTCTATCTCTGTCTCTGTCTCTATCTGTATACTTATCTATCTATCTATCTATCTATCTATCCATATTCTAAATATATATACATGTATTAATATATTTTCTTATTATATAAACATATAATAAGATATGTTTAAATTTTGCAGTCATAGACTCTAAATAATTGTATATACTCTATATAAGTATATATTCCATATAAATATATAAAATTTAAAATATATATCCTCTGAAAAAAATTATATTTCCTTCTTTTTTTAGATGGGGGCTCATAAAACCCATGCTGATTTCTGTGACAAAAAAAATTTTTTTTTTCCTATCAAGGCAGCCAGCCCACCAAGGGCCAACAATGTTTAAGTCTTTCTTGCCTTGAAAACTTTTATGCAGAGGAATTCAAATCTTTTTAACTTCCCCCACCTTATAAAACGTCCATGCAAATCTTTTTGTCTTCCCAATCAGGTAAAACTTTCATTTGTGAAAAGCCGCGTTTCCCTCACTAGGATTTTCACTCATGAAAAGTTCATTCGTGAAAAGCCCTGTTCCCTACCGGAACTTTCATTCATGAAAAGCCCTGTTCCCCACCGGAACTTTCACTCGTGAAACGCCTCACCTACGGTTCCGGAACTCGATGGCATGAAAGAGCCAACCCCTTCCTACTTTCCTCTGCACTGATTCTTCAAAGTTTTAAAAGACGGTGAGGCCTGACCCCACCAATGGGGAAGAGACACAGTCACCATCTGCAGTAGATACTGTCCTGCCTCTCCTCCTCACGCTCTGTTTTATTTTTATTTTATTTTAGACAAAGTCTTACTATGTAGCCCTGGGGTATGGACATATGGACTAGGCTTACCTAAAGTGCTGGCATCTTTCTCACTTTCTCACTCCAGTCTTAGGAACGAGGAATAAGGTATGCCCCACCAGGCCTGACTGAGTTAAACTTTCTTGCTGGGAGAGAGGTATGGATCTGGTTTAATTTTTCTCAGGACCATCTGTTGTAAAGGTCTTTTACTCAGTGTTTTGCTTTGACATCTTTGCTGTGGTTATACGGGCTTAAGTCTGAGTGTCTGGTTCTATTTCATTGTTCGCTGCTTCTGCTTTTATTTATTTATTTATTTATTTATTTATTTATATATTTATTTATTTATTGTCACTATGGCTCTGAGTCTGAGTGTCTGGTTCTATTTCGTTGTTCTCTGCTTCTGCTTTTATTTATTTACTTACTTATTTATTTATTTATTTATTGTCACTATGGCTCTGAGCTATAGTTTGAGATCAGGTATTGTGGTGCTTCCACGAGTACAATTGCAGCTGAAGACTGCTCCAAACAGTCAGGATCTTCTGAGCGGTCATGTGAATTTTAGGATTGTATTTTTTACGTCTGTGAAGAATGCCATTGAAATTTTGACAGGGACTGTGTGAAATCTGTACATGTTTCATGGGTGTGGCTATTTTTATCATGCCAGTTCTGTCCATTTCTTAGCACAAATGGGCTTTCCATCGTCTTCAATTTCTTCCTTCAGTGTTTTGCTTTGGTTTATTGTTGTTGTTGTTGTTGCTGTTGTTGTCTATGTGGCAGATGACTTTGAACTCCTGATCTTGACTTTACCTCCCAAGCCTAGGATTACAGATGCACCCTGTCACACCTGATCTGTTTTGTTTTTTTGACAGGGTCTCCCTTTGTAGGGAGCTTATGGCTGGTTGGAATTCCCTATAGAGACTAAGGTAGCCTTAAACTTGTGACAATTTTTTCTTAAAAACATGTTTTACTCATTATTTGTGTGTGTGTGTGCACATGCACCCACATGCACTTTCAGCGATTGGTTCTCTCCGTCTACTTTGCTGACACAGTTTCTCTCTTGCCTCTGCTACTCTGGACATTGTATGTGAGCCGAATTGGCCCCCAAGCTTGTGGTTAATTGTTCTGTCTCCACTTTCCATCTCAACTTAAGGTCTGCATTTGGCTCTTTACATGGTCTCTTAGTTACTTTTCTATAGCTGTGTCAAAGTACTGTGGCCAAAGCAGCGTATATGGAAAAAGCTGATAGTCGGGTTTCAGGGCATTAGCCCATGATCGTTGTGGCAGAAAACGTGGCAGGCAGGCACAGTTCTGGAGCAGTAACTGAGAGATTATGTCTGATCTTCAAGTTGCAAGCAGAGAGAAGGCAAGACTGAGCCTCGCATGAGCTTTTGAAACCTCAAAGCCCATCCCTCATGGCATACCTCCTCCAATAAAGCCACACCTCCTAATCCCTAAACAATCCACCAACTGGGAGCCAGACATTCAAATGTAGGCGCCTGATGGGGCCTTTCTTACTCAAACACATGAGTTCTGGGGATCAAATCCAGGTCATCATGCTTAAATAGTGAGTGCTTCCACAGCGGGGGGGCCATCTCAGCCCAACTTGTGACACTCTTCTTCTCCTTCTCTTCTCTTCTCTTCTCTTCTCTTCTCTTCTCTTCTCTTCTCTTCTCTTCTCTCCTCTCCTCTCCTCTCCTCTCCTCTCCTCTCCTCTCCTCTCCTCTCCTCTCCTCTCCTCTCCTCTCCTCTCCTCTTTTTTCTTTTTGTTTTTATCAAGGCAGGGTTTCTCTGTGTCGCCTTGGCTGTCCTGGAACTGTAGACCAGGCTGGCCTTGAACTCAGAAATCTGCCTGCTTCTGCCTCCCAAGTGCTGGGATTAAGTGCCTCCCGGCTCGACCTTGTGACATTCTTACTGCCTCTGCCTCATGGATCCCAGGACTGTAGCTTTGCAGCATTCATGTCTTAAACAGTTCATGGCAGAGGACTTTCACCTCCTGGATCAGACCTATTTTATTCTTTTTGAAGCCAAAGGAGTGTTGTTTCTCCCTAATTTCTTTCTCAGCAAGTTCACTGTTGACATAATGTATGGTTGGTCATTGGTACACTGTATGACTTTCCCATGTTATTTCTGTGTGCTATAACTTTGCTGAATGTGCGTGACCTAAGGTCTAAGAGTTTGGGGGTGATTCCAGTCTAAGACTCACCTAAACCAAGTCTGAGTTTGCTCTCTGCAAATCTTTCATCCGGCAAATTAGAATTTTACACGTTCTTAGGAAAGCGGCTCTCCACAAAATATGCATAAGGTTTTAATATTTTATTATTTACATATTGAAAAGAGTTTCTTTTTCTCCTTCATTGAAGTTTGGCTTTTCACAGTGTGCAATTTTGTTGCATTTATGATCATTATGTACTTTGTCTCAAAAGAATGCATTGTGTCAAAAAAAAAAAAAAAAAGCCCTGCACACAACCAGAGAAACGATCAGTTTGCCACCAATATCCTAGCTCAACCTGTGGGGTTTTTCTCCCCCTGCTCTGAAAATATTTAAAACAGGCTGCAAAAACTCTGATGTACAGCAATTAGAAGGGGAAACTGAAGCTGATAGAATCCTCATAATCAAGAAATAATTAATTTGCACACGACAATGTTGGAGTCGTCCATACAAAAGGCTGGACCCGTTATCTCTCCCTCTCTCCTTTTCACAGAGTTGCAGTTCCCATCCTGCTTTGTTTGGGAGATAATAAGGAAGGGCTCGTGCACAGCGAGACAAGAAGAACAGGGAGACTTTCTCATGAATAGGAGAAATGAGTGGGTTTTTTTTTTTAATTTAAAGGAAACTGTATTTAAAACACAATTTTGGGGAAATATAATGAAGTCAAATATAAATATTGTGAGCAGCTGTTTCCTAGGAAGCTGCTGCCATGAATAACCACCATCTGCAGTTATTCAGGGAGAACAAGGTAAGCAAGCACCTGCTCTTTTCTTGAAAACGATGTAATCTTTGTCCCAAATTATAAACAAGTATGGTGGTTTTCATAAAAATGTAATATCCGATTTGCCAAGCAGCTTAGAAAAAAATGCTGATAAGAATTTAGATGGTTTAGAAAAGTGTAAGTTTTGTATATATATATATATATATTTTACAATTGTGTTGTGTTGTTTGTTTGTTTGTTTTTGATTCTGTATGTCTGGAGTATGGGGGTGGGGCTGTCCTTGCTCGTGCAATGCCTGTGGAGGCCAGGAGAGGGCGTCTGATAGTCTGGACCTGGAGTTATAGGATCTGTGAGTTGTGTTGTAGGCGCTGGGAACCAAACTGTGGTCCTCTGGAAGAGCAGTAACAGCTCTCAACAGCTGAGCCATCTCGCCAGTCCTGAAAAGTGTGCTCTGATTCAGATTTCATTGCTTCTCTGAATTTTCTCTTTTAAAGAAATGAGTCTTGATGAATGTGGTGGTCTGTGCTTTCTAGCACAGGGGAAGAAGAAGCGAGAGGATCCCTGTGAGTGCCAAGCCAGCCAGAGCTACACAGTGAGACCTTGTCTAAAGTAAAACAGAATAGAACTCTTTAAAGTGGGATACATTTATAGTTCTAAAAAGCATTTCATTCTTAATTATGTGTCTATGCGTACGTATGTCTATGTATGGATGTGTGTGCATGTGAAAGCAGAGAGACACCTGGAGCCAGAGGCATTGGATATCCTGGAGCTAAGTTACAGTTCCAGGCAGTTGTGAGCCACATGGCATGTGTCTTGGTTGAGGTTTGATTGCTGTGATAATATCCCATGACCAGAAAGCAAGTAGGGGAGGAAAGGGTTTATTTGACTTATACTTCCACATAATGTTCAGCCCCGAAGGAAGTCAAGACAGGAACTTAAGCAGGGTAGTAATCTGCAGGTATAGCCCCTGCAGGGCTGTTGATTACTGGCTTGCTTAGCTCTGCTTTCTTATAGAAGCCAGGACCACCAGCCCAGAGATGGCATCACCCACAACGGGCTGGACCTTCCTCCATCAATCACTAATTAAGAAAACACCCAGCAGGCTTGCCTACAGCCCCATTTTATGAAGTCATTTTCTTCACTGAGGTTCCCCCCTCTCAGATGACTTTAGCTTGTGTCAGGCTGGCATAAAACTGTCCGGTACCACGTGGATGTAGGAACAGAACTTGGTTCCTCTGGCAGAACAGCAAGTGTTCTTTGTGACCAAGCCACCTGTCCTACCCATGATCTATATATTTTTTAAAAAAATTATTGAGTAGTTTTAAAAATATTTATTTATTTTCCTGTGCATTGGCATTCTGCCTGCATAGATGTCTGTGTGAGGGTGTCGGATCTTGGGGTTACAGACAGTTGTGAGCTGCCATGTGGGTGCTTGGAATTGAGCCCAGGTCCTCCAGCCCCTTATCTACATTTTTTAAATCATGCTCAAACCTGAACAATGCTACAATTGCTACCGCCTTGCCCTTTGTCACATTTTAGATATCCCACGAGGCATTATAAATGAATCTAGGCAGCCTGTATGGTCTAAGAAAACCAAACCAAACCAAACAAGTATCCAAATCTAGATCTTCTACTTGAGGAAGGGGGCACATGGTTTTGGGCTCTTTTACTCAAGATCTCTGTCGCTAGCTTTGAACTTGCTATGTAGGTAAGGATAAACTTGAACTCTGACCATCCTGTTCCCACCTCCCAAGTACTTAGATTTGAGAGGGTGCCAACACACCCGGCTTCCCCCCAAGCCCCCGCCACCCTATGAAAAAAAATCTTCTATGGCACTGGCTGGCCTGCACCTCACTTTGTAGACCAGGCTGGTCCGGGTGTTGTAGAAGCTGCTGCTCTCGCCTTGCCAGAGCTGGTATCACAGAGAGGAGTCGCCAAGTCCGGGCAGAAAGGTCAGTGTTTTGCACAGGTACATTTCTTAGAACATGGCTGTATCTTGTAAAGTATATGCAAATATGCGTTCTAAAAAAATATCTTGAAGCCATGATTTAGACGAGCATCGTGTGAAGCATCAGATGTGGGACCGAATGCAGAAGGTTAAACTCTAAAGCCTTGTTTCTGACATCTGATGCTGCGCCTGTCTGTTACGGTGAGTGGAGAGAATTGCCGACCCGAGAGTGGGATGGGGGGCTGAGGGTGTAATTCAGTAGAGAATGCATGCATTCACCCCTGCTTCAATTCAGCAGAGGTGGAGTGGGGCCAGCAAGATGGCCCAGCAACTAAGAGTGAAGGTGTTTGTCACTGAACTCTCAAGACCTCAACTCCAGAACCCATGGCGGAAGGAGACGACTGATTCCCAAAAGTGACCCTCCGCGTGTGGTGTGTGCCATGGCACTTGAGTGCCTGCACACACACACACAAACACACACACACAGTCACACTAACAACACTAAATAAGTGAATATTTCAGCAAACAGAGTGAAGTGACAGGGCTAGAGAGGCCGTTGTTAATTCTAACGTTACAGGTTAAAATTTTTAATTATAAACGTCGAGCTGTTCTCATTACATGTGACTCCTTTTGATAAGATTCTGGCAAATGTGGTCTAAATTTGAGTTTAATGCACTTAAAATAAAATTTATGCCATTTACCGAAAAGAGAGTGTGGGCCGATTGTTAGTTCAGCTTTTGTCTCAGGATAAATGAGTCAGAGCCTTCTAGCTTTTCTTAGGTGGCAAAGGGAGATTCTTGGAAACCTTTGTTAACTCTTTCTAGTCACATGAAGACTGTTGAAGAAGCTGTAATTCCTGGGCAGGAAGGTGGCTCGCTGAATAAATGCCTTTACCCAGCAAATCGGAGGACCTGAGTTCTATCCCCAGGACCTACAGGAAGGAAAGAGAGAACAGACCCCCTAACGTTACCCTCTCTGCGCATGAGCTGTGGCACATCCGCGTCCCTTCCCAAATAAATAAATGAGAGAAAATAACAAATGTAAAAGCTACAGCTTGAGAGCTATGCTAATAGAGAAGTTGGGAGACCTTGGCTCAAACTGGTATCATTGTCCTATGAAGTGAACAGCTATGGCAGCCCCTTGTCATGCGCACTTGAGGACACTGTCAGGTCCCAAGGATACCGGGGCAATGCTCAGTCAGCACCGCGGCTCCTCCTCACCCCCTCCCCAACCCGAAGCCTCTGCAGCCCAGGAACTTCGCCTCCCTTCCCCCAAGCTTCTCTTTCCTATATAACCCAGACATTCTGACTATCATTCTCTTGGACTCTCAGCTTGCTCTTGGTCTTTTGTTCACAGCTCCTCTCTAGGTCCGTTTGCCTCTCTTCTCTTCCTCTTTTGCTCCTCCCTGACCCCCACCTCCCACCTCTCTTCTCATGGCCTGGTTCAGGCTGGACTCTTCAAGATGGCTTCGGCTGAATTCTCCCTCATAGCTTCAATAAAATACTTTTTCTCACCCATTCCTTGGACCGGTCATGTCCTCGTTTTCATTCAGACATCAGCACACAGAAATTGCATTGTTAGGCTAGAAGCACCCTACTAGGAATTCTAGGCACTTTGTGGCTTTGCTCATAGCAGACTGTTGGCATCGCCATTCCGTGTCCCACACGGGCTGTCTTGTTACATCATCCTCCACCAATCCTAACACCTGTCACTCTCTAGCTCCTCAACAGTAGAGATGACTGAAATCCAGAAAGGTTAAGTAATTGGCTCATAGTCACACAGCTTGAGAGAGCTGGAATTACAAGTCATACTTTCTGACTCTAAATTAGGAATTTGCATCTTCCTGTCCAGGTAAGACGTTTGATGCCAGCTCTTTTTATGAGACAGGGCCTTCCCTTGTATCCAGGCTTCCCTGAATTTACAATCTCTCTGGCCTGAGAGTTTGTACAAGCATGTCTAGCTAATAGTACCAATTTGGTTAGTAGTACCAATTACTTAACAACAATGACTATTCAACAATGAAAAGCTAAGTTGGACTCCATATTTAACCTTTTTTTTTAACCTTCTAGAGAAACTCTTTATCTTCCTAGACATAGAGTCTAGATGTTTGCTTACTTGTCTGTTTGAGACAGATTCTTAATTTTTCCCTGGAATCTGCCTGCCTCTGCCTTTTGAATGCTGCGATTAAGAATTTGCATCATCAGCCAGGAGGTGGTTGCATGCCTTTAATCCCAGCACTTAGGAGGCAGAGGCAGGCAGATTTTTGAGTTCGAGGCCAGCCTGGTCTACAAAGTGAGTTCCAGGACAGCCAGGGCTATACAGAGAAACCTTGTCTCCAAACAAACAAACAAACAAACAAAAAACAAGAACAAAAACAAACAAAAACAAAAAACAAAAAAAAGAATTTGCATCATTGGGCTGGAGAGATGGCTCAGCGGTTAAGAGCACTGACTGCTCTTCCAGAGGTCCTGAGTTCAATTCCCAGCAACCACATGGTGCCTCACAACCATCTGTAATGGACATCCAATGCCCTCTTCTGGTGTGTCTGAAGACAGTGACAGTATACTCACATAGATGAAATAAATAAATAAATCTTAAAAAAAATAATTTGCATCATCATGACCAGCCAGATGTAGAGTTTTAGCTATACACACAAAACAAAATGTCTGACAGACTGGTGCATACCTGTAATCCCTTCACTTGAGAGATAAAAGCCTGGAGGACCTGAAGTTTACCGACATCCTCAGTTGCTTATCAAGTTCGAGTTTAAGACCAGCCTGAGCTGGAAGTGGAACCTCTTGGCCTTTAATCCCAGCACTTGGGAGGCAGAGGCAGGCAGATATCTGTGAGTTCAAGGTCAACCTTGTTTACATAACAAGTCAGCCAGCACTATATAGAAAGACGCTGCAATCTCCCCCCAACCCCTACTTCCTCCAAAAAAGAATATACCAGCTCTCTCTCTCTCTCTCTCTCTCTCTCTCTCTCTCTCTCCTGAGACACAGGAAATATTGTCTAAAACAAACAAAGCAAACATTACTACCATTAACAAGTGGTATCTTATCTTCCTTCGGGAGTCGGAAGAGCTAGTTCTCTCTTCTTTTGTAAGTTGGTGGTTATCTATATCTCTTTCCACCCCATATTGGGAATGGAAACAAAGGTTCTCACACATGCTTAGTAAGTATCTAGTGCAGAGCCTACTCCTTAACCCTTAGGTTGTTTTTTTGAGACACGATTTTACTATGTGGCCGGGTTGGCTTGGGTCTTATGTTCGAACCCCTTCAGTCCCTACATCCAATGCTTGCATGGCTCGAGTGAGGCGTCTAGAGGTCTGGTTTAACAGTATGGGCTTGATACTGTTTGACATCCAGTTTTAAAACGATCTAAGTTCTATTTGTGTAGACAGGCAGCGCTTATCTCCCGGCAGCACGGAAGGCCAATGGGAGTCAGAATGGAAGAGTGGGGCAGGGATTTACTCTGCGTAAGATGGACTGGCCAAACTCTTCAAAGGAGCGACAAGTTTCACAAGAGTAGCCATGGTTCTGCTAAGGCAGAGAATCAGAGTGTCTAGCGTTCAGTTCACGATGTCGATGGCAGTTGGTCATTATATACCCATGTTCCTGACAAGTCCTGATGTTTCCTCTGTTGTTCCTACCTGCCACCACCAGGGGCCGCTGCTGGTGGAGTCTGGGTTCTAGTGAAAAGTGTGAAGCTCACTGTTTTCCTCCCTCAACCCAAAGATGCTTCATTGGGCTCTTTTGGGAGTAGGATGTGAGTAGCCAGGCCTCAGGCCAGCTCTAAGCCCCACCCTCAGGCCAGCTCTAAGCCCCGCCCTCAGTAACAGGGCCCTAAGTGGATGAGATTACCAAGAATGTTTCAAACACACCTTAATTTCCGAATTTATTTCACTGTTAACAAATAATAAGCTCTGAGGGGACCAGCAGGTGTTTGGGAACCTAGAGTTGTGTTGCACTGAACACATGACATTTAAAAATAACATTAAAGCCAGGCCTGGTGGCTCAAGCCTTTAGTCCCTGAACTCGGGAGGCAGAGGCAGGCTGATCTGTGTGAGTTTGAGGCCAGCCAGAGCTACATAGTGAGACCATATGCCAATGAAACAGAATGTACTGCTGGCTTATATTTGTAAATCCCAGAGTTTGGGAGGCTGAGGCAGGTGGATCTCTGAGTTCGAAGCCATCCTGGTCTACAGAGCAAGTTCTAGTACATAGTGAGACTCTGTCTGGGGTCTGCATTCTCCTAGCTGCCAGGGACCATGATAAGTCCTGGAAGCTGCTCTGAGCATCAGACTGTCACCGCTACATTTTGAAGACACTGCAACTGTGCCAGGAAGGCTTGGCTTCTGTCACCTGGGCAGAAATTCTTCAGTCCTTGTGTCTTGGGGGAAATCTAGAAACAAAGTCACCTTGGAAAAGGAGAGAGGGGGCTCAGATGGACAGCCATTATCTAGGAGACAAAACAACAGAAAAAGCAAACAAACAAATAAAAACAAACAAGGGTGACTTGGGTAGACGCTCATGCCTTTAATCCCAGCACTTGGGAAGCTCATGTAGGGGGATAGTTATAAGTTTGAAGCCCAGGGATTACATAGTAGTAAGTTTCAGGCTTTTATAGAATACAAGTAGGGACTGGGGGCGTAGCTAGGTTGATTGGTAGAATGCTTATTCAGCTTGCATGAAGCCCTGGGCTTGATCTTCCCACATGGTGGAGCATGCCTTGCTCCCAGCACCTGGGAGGTAGACACGGGGTTCAGGAGTTCAAGGCCATCCTTGATATTTAGCAAACTTGAGGTCAGCCTGGCTAGCTGAGACCCTATCTCTCAAACAAACAAATGCCCACAAAAGCAAAGCAAAACAAAACGATAACAATGAAGACTGAGAACGGGGATGCCCAGCTTCCTTCCCGTTGCTGCAATAAAGTACTCGAGAAACAGCAGCTTAAGGAAGACAGAGCTTAGTTTATTCACAATTCCAGGTTACAGACCAATGTGATCTAGACAATCCCTCCTGAGACTGTCTCCCCAGGTGATTCTAGGTGTATGAAGTTGTCAGTCAAATCTGACCCCTACACAGAACATCAACAATACCCACCCCAAGTATGTAGCAGTTTGCTCCACTGGCCAGTGGGGATAGTGATAAAGACAGGCTTCTCCAAGGGTTGAGGGGCACTGAATGGGAAGGGATGCCGGGTGCTCTGTGGTCAACTTGGTAGTAGGTAGGTGTTTCCACATCAGCTGCTTTGATGAGAAAGCCTGATGGTCCAATTTCCTCTCCCAGGTGATTAAAATAACAGTATATGTACATGTAGTGTATGTATATATATAAAGATTTGCTTTAAATGTGTGTGTGTCTGTGTAGGTATGTGTACTGTGTGTCTGTTGGGCTATGGGCACTGTGTATCTGTTGGGCTATGGGCACTGTGTGTCTGTTGGGCTATGGGCACTGTGTGTCTGTTGGGGGTTATGTGCACTGTGTGTCTCTTGGGGGTTATGTGCACTGTGTGTCTGTTGGGGATATGTGTGTGTGAACATAAGTGACTTCTAAGGCCAGAGGCTTCAGATACCCTGGAGCTGAAGTTACAGGAATTAGAGCTGCCCAGAGAAAGTTCAAGTTCTCTGAAAGAGTGGCACGTACTCTTAGTTGTCTCAGTATGTAGCCTTGGTAGCCTGGAGATCAAGCTGACTTCAAACTCAAGAGATGCATTTTTTTTTATATTTGCTATTCATTCATTCATCTACTTATTTAACTACCCATTTATTTATTCTTTCATATCTATCTATCTATCTATCTATCTATCTATCTATCTATCTATCTATCTATCTATCTAAATATCTATCAAGCAGAGTCTCTGTGTAGTTCTAGCTGTCCTAGAGTTCACCTTTTAGACCAAGCTGGCCTTGAAGTCACAGAGATATGGCTGCTTCTGCCTGCCAACTGTTGGGAAAGCCAGAATTTCCTAGCAAAATTTAGTTAACTTGTAATTTTCCATAATAGTATCAAGTTTGAGGGTGTGTGTGTGTGTGTGAATCCTTAGTGCAGCGATGGGGAAAATATTATTCTTTGTGTCTCCTCTGCTAGGAGATTATTATTCTTTGTGCCTCCTCTGCTAGGAGATTTTTGGTTACATTTTCCTTCACCCTAATGGTGTTTATGCATGAAAGCTACCTAAGGTGGCCTGAGAACTTTCAAGAGGCTGGAAAGATGCAGGTCACCTCTCCGGGTGGTCTGAGCTTAGGCTGCCTAAGCCAGCTTTCCCTGCACATCCCCAGCCTGGCTGGAATCCTTTCTGCCTCCTCCTCAGAGCAGGCTGCAGTACAGACACTCTTTCCTTCCGATGTGGATCTGGGGTTTGGCTGCATGCGCTCATTAAGAAACCCAAGGCACTTGTCAGTGTAAAAAGAGTGTTTCAAATACTCCTGGAAGATGTTCAGTTGGCACGTGTCTGTCCTGGGTTCTGACTTCCAAGTCTCCCTGTCCCTTCCTCCCGCCGTGTCAGCTGATGGGTGGGGCAGGGGTAACAGGATGAAGTCCTGGCCTGCATGGCTGAATGACACTGTTAGGTTCCTTGGAGATGGGGTAAAGGACTTCTGGAGCCAAAGCTACAGCAATGTGGCCAAGAAACAGGATTTATGAAAACCTTAAAGAATATAATATTCTTTTACAGACAGGCTCCGAGAGTATCTTATTAAAAACCACAGGCTGTTTAAAGGAAAAGGAACCTAATGGTGATAAAATCTGTGGGGGGAAAATCTTAGCATTTCTTTTCGAATATTTATTTAGGATGGGATTTTTTTTCCCTTAAAGAAACATAATTCAGATGTAACTTTATAATGCTTTTTATATTTATTGATTAATTATATGTGTGTGGTATATGCATATAGTATGTGGTGTGTGTGTGTGTGTGTGTGTGTGTGTGTGTGTGTGTGAGTGTGAGTGTGTAGAGAACAGTGGATAACAGACGCTTGTGAGAGTTCATCCTCTATATTTTATGGGTCCCGGGGATCGAACTCAGGTAGTCCAGCTTAGTGGCAAGCACCTTTACCTTCTGAGCCATCTCAGTGACCCTCTGTGAAGATTATTTTATCTGAACTGTCCAGGCTTGGAGAGCTCAAGACAGGATAATGACCAGGATGTGCCAGGATGACTGAAGCCAGGATGTGCTAGAGGAGGCCTGGCCTTGGTGGTCTTCCACTGACTCCCTGAAGATGTCTTCTTGGATCCTTGTTGAAGGTTTGCAATGCCATTGACCAAAGCACAGTTCCGAACAAGCTTCCTGCCCAAAGCTGTCAGGCATAACGCAGATGGGTCACTCATTTTCCTTTCTGTCCCCTCAGCAAGAAGAGGCAATAATGTTATGGGGTCCAAAGACTCTTCTAAGCTGGACAGTGGTGGCACACAACTTTAAACCCAGCACTCGAGGGGCAGAGGTAGGTGGATCTCTAAATTCAAGGCCAGCCTGGTCTACAGATGGAGTTTCATGACAGCCAGGGCTACACAGAAAAACCCTATCTTAAAAAACAAACAAACAAACAAACAAACATTCTGCCTGGGCGTGGCAACACACACCTGTATTCTCAGTGGAGACAACAGGATCACTGTGAGTTCAAAGCCAGAGTAGGTTACATAACAAAATTCTGTCTCCAAACGTAAAAGTAAAACAAGAACTCATAACAAGAAAGTGGATGGAAAGACGATGGGGAGGAATAGAGACGAGGGAACACTGTTGTGCTCACTATAGCTACAGGGGTTTGGGGTGGTGGGGGATAGACCAAGATCTGGCCATGTAGTCTGCTTGGCTTTGAACTTGTGACTTCCCCTGTGTGATGGTTTGTTTATGCTTGGCCCAGGGAGTGGCACTATTATAAGGTGTGGCCCTGTCAGAGTAGATGTGGCCTTGTTGGAGTAGGTGTGTCACTGTGAGTGTGGGCTTTAAGACTCTCATCCTAGCTTTCTGGAAGTCAGTATTCCACTAGCAGCCTCCAGATGAAGATGTAGAACTCTCAGCTCCTCCTGCACAATGCCTGCCTAGATGCTGCCATGCTCCTGCCTTGGTGATTATGGACTGAACCTTTAAGCCAGCCCCAATTAAATGTTGTCCTTGCAAGAGTTGCCTTGGTCATGGTGTCTGTTCACAGCAGTAAAACCCTAACTAAGACACCTTGTCTCAGCTTCTCAGGCCAGGTCTGAACATTAATCTATTTACAAAGCCGGAGTCCCCAGGTTAAAAATCCTTTAAAGGGGCAGGGTGTGGTGGCGCAGCCTTTGATCCCAGCACTCGGGAGGCTGAGGCAGGCAGATTTCTGAGTTCGAGATCAGCCTGGTCTACAAAGTGAGTGACAGGACAGCCAGGGCTATACAGAGAAACCCTGTCTCAAAAAACAAAGCAAACAAACAAAAAATTCCTTTAAAGGCCTCCTTACTGCTTACCCTTACCGCCATATTGGCCATCACCTTTCAGCATGTGTCTGCCCTGGGAAACAGTTCCCACAGCACTGTCCAAGCTCCAGGAACACATTCATCAGCCTGTGATGTGTAGAGAGTATTCCTCTCCCTGAGGAAAAGGGGAAACAAAACAAAACAAGCAAACAAAAAACCTACAGTGAGCTTTCTGTGAGGTCCCAGCATCACAGTCCACACAGATACATTCTACAGACAGTAGCTTCTAGAATATTCCACAGACAGGATTATGGGTTTCAAAAAACAAAAGACCACAGCAAGGGCAGCGAACAGAGTAGAGGTAGCAACAACAGTGGGGCCATCCAGGTCTGGGACTGAGGCCTTTCTCCCAAGCATTGCAGATTGGGTCCTCTATCTGCAAACCCTGGGGGGTCTCACGCATTCTTCCAACCCTAATCATGCTAGCCTGAGGTTGGCAGGAAGGGGCGGGCCTAAGGAGGGCAGAGAGTGTTTGGGCTGAGGAGGCTTCACCTCTTTAGGTTTTGATCATTTTCCTTCTCTGTATATAGAGCAATCATGATTACCTGGTAGCTAGCTTCAGGGGTAAGGATGAGGGAGAGTAAACCAATGGCAGGCCCAGAGCACCCAGCCCATGTCTTGTAGGAGATAAGAGTTTCGTGAACTCTGGTCAGGCCTTTAAACACACAGGTCACTCTAATACTTAAGTCAGGGCCTTTGTACATACAGGTCACTCTTACTCGGAAGTCTATTGAGGGAGGTTCTGGGGACTGGGAGCCCCTTGAAGTGGGGGACTGCTCATTCTTCCAGATCTTCATTTCCACCAAGGAACAGGAACCATGGAGGTCAAATGGCCAAACCAATGCAGGAACGGGAAACACGCAGCACTGTGTGGTCTCACAAACCGTAATTAAGGGAGGCTCTTATGTTAGGTGGGCCTGGACATGAGGGTTTATTTTTGTAAAATTGACACAAACTAAAGTCAAACAGAAAGAAGAAACCTCAGTTGAGCCTCCTGTGGTGGTCTGAATGAGAATATTCTTGCTGGGGGAGGTATGTCACTGGGGGCAGGCTCTGAGGTTTCACAAAGCCCAGGTGACCCTGTCATCTCAGGTATACCGTTCTGCCTCTTACCCATTAAGATGTACACTCTCTCCAGGTGTGGTGCACAGACTAATTCAAGCACTCAGAGAGGCAGAGGCAGAGGCAGAGGCAGAGGCAGAGGCAGAGGCAGAGGCAGAGGCAGAGGCAGAGGCAGAGGCAGAGGCAGAGGCAGAGGCAGAGGCAGGCAGATCTCAGTGAGGTGGAGGCTAGCCTAGTCTACAAAGTGAGTTTCAGGACAGCCAGGGTTACACAGAGAAACCCTGTCTCAAAAGCAGGCAAGCAAGGAAGCATATAAAGAAACAATGTGGGGGCTGGCGAGATGGCTCAGCGGGTAAGAGCACTGACTGCTCTTCCAGAGGTCCTGAGTTCAAATCCCAGCAACCACATGGTGGCTCACAACCATTTGTTATGAGATCTGATGCCTTCTTCAGGGATGTCTGAAGACAACTACAGTGTACTTATGTATAATAATAAATAAATCTTTGAGCGAGAGCAAGCAGAGTTGAGCGGAGTTGACCAGAGCCAGCAGGGCCAACCTGAGTGAGCAGATGTCCTAAAAAAACAAACAAACAAAACAAAACAAAACAAACAAACAAACAAACAAACAAAACCAATGTAAACCCTTAAGCAGGGGTGTGGTGGCACAAAGCTTTAATTCCAGCACTCAGAAAGCAGAGACAGGCAGATTTGTCTACATAGTGAGTTCCAGTTGTCTACACAGTGAGTTCCAGTCCAGCCAGAGCTGTGTAGAAAGACCCTGTCTCAACAAACAAACAAACAAACAAACAAGCGAATGAATGAATGAACAAACAAATGTAAACTTTCCACTGCTGCTCCAGCGCCATGCCTGGAAATGATGGTCGTGAATTCTAATCTTCTGTAACCATGAGCCTCCAATTAAATGCTTTCTTTTTTTTTTTTTTAATGCTTTCTTTTATAACTTGCCATCCTAGCACCGATTTGTTGCTTGACTAGACATGATGATCAAGACAACTTTTATAAAAGAAAACATTTAATTGGGACTAGCCTACACGTTCAGAGGTTTGTTTAGTCCATTATCACCATGATGGGGAGCATGGCGGTACCCCTGCTGGAGCTGAGAGCTACATCCTGATCTGCAAGCCAAGAAAGATAGACACTGGGCTTGACATTGGCTTTTGAAACCTCAAAACCAACTTCCTGTAGCAGACTTCCTCAAACAAGGCCACACCTTCTAATCCTTTTAATCCTTTCACATAGTGTCATTCCCTGATGACTAAGTATTTGAATATATGAGCCTATGGGGGGGGGGCATTTTTATTTAAGCCACCACAATGGCCTTAGGCATGGTGTCTTGTTACAGCAATAGAATAGATCAGATTGATCTGTGGGTATGTATGCCTATGGGGACTTTTCTTTGATGTGTGATTGATATGAGAGGGTCTAGCCCATTGTGGGCAGTGCTACTCCTGGGGGTGGGCCCAAGTTAAATAAGAAGATGAGCTGTGGGGAACAAGCCAGTGAGCATCTCACCTTCATGGTTTCTGACTCTGCCTGCTTGAGCTAATTCCACAACTTCCCTCAATGATGGCCTATACGACTGGAATGTGTAAGCAGAATAAAGCCCATTTTCCCTGGTTGCTTTCGCTCATGGTGTTTATCACAGCAACAGAAAGCAGACCAGGGCACGAGGCTAAAGAAGACATGGTTTCTGAAACAAGAGCTGGGTGTGGTAGGAAGGGGAGATGGAGGTTAGGATAGATTTTGGTTACTTGAGACCAAACCTCAAAACAAAAGAACAACAAAAATGGGGGTGGGGGTGAAAGGAGGAGAGAAAAGCCACCCAGAAATGAAGAGAATGGAAATCTGAAAACCAAATATGAGGGCTGTTGAGATGGCTCAGGGACAGCAAGTTCCATCCTGGAGAATGGTGGAAAGAGAATGAGTTACCTGCAAGCTGTTCTTTGATCTCTACACACGTGCTGTGCAGCAACTCTCTGTCTCTGCCTGCCTGCCTGTCTATCTGTCTGTCTGTCTGTCTGTCTGTCTCTCTCTCTCACACACACACAGGTGTAAAGACATAATTAGGTTGGGCATGGTGGATTATGTCTTTGATCCAGCATTCATGAGACAGAGGCAGGAAGATCTCTGTGAGCTCAAAGCAGTGAGTGAGATTTGGCCTAGGAAAAAAAAAGTAAAGAAAATATGACCCAGATTGTGACTTATTTTTACTAGAAATTCATTCTCGGCTTGTCTCTGCTGGGATCCTGGCTGATGCGTGTTTGCTGGGGTTGACTGGATTATTTAATTGCTGTTTTCTGTCTTTAACTGCTGTGATTACAACTCAAGTAGTGGATGTCTCTGGCACTATACAAATAATAATTATTTTAATTATGGTCTAACCTGTATGATATAAGCTAACGATGTAGCCAATGGCAATTGTGTACGTGCACTCTTAGAGTGGTGAAGAAATGTCCCATTGTGAAGGTTCAAAGCGATCTCCCTCCGTGCTCACAGTAATTTTAGAATTCTAACACCAAGAGGCACAAAGCCACACCACTCCCTGCAGGCTCGCTGAAAGCAGTGGCTTCTAAATGGTCCATGATCGAAGTCTGCTGCATTTAGATGACGTAAACATTTAATTTCATTGAACTGCTTTCTCTCTGGTGCTATAAAAGGCAGATATATGTCTCCTCTGCCCCCTTTTTTCAGGTTTCTTGTAAAAATATGAAAGTACTTTGTAGTTTTAAGTGGGAGTGAGACAAGGTGCACAGCTAAGTTCCTGCATTTAGCAGTATAAGATATCACCACTGACCGCCCCTTATATCTAAATGAACATTTGATGCCTATGACTCTCTCCAAGCAGTTTTCAGCTTAAATTTTAATTTTGCTTTTGAGGCAGGTTCTCATGTAGACCAAGCGAGCCTCCCACTTGATTTATAGCAAGGTTCAAGACATACTGGCAAATGCCTTCAACTCCTGAGCCTCTTGCCCCGACATTTTAAGTATTAGGATTACAGCCATCACACTTTCTAAATAACCCCACAAGAGTCATACCACATCTTATAGACCCCTATGAACTCAGCAAGCATTATCATTTTACCTGAAGCATGTGGGAGAGCGACATTAGACACTGGGTGTGGGCAGAGAATGGTTGGAGGGAGCCTGTCCATAGCATATGGAGATGAACACAGGGCAGGTTGCCAAAGAATAGAATTCTAATAATTTGGTCTAAAGATGTTCTTGCTTGCTTTCTTCTTTTGAACCAGGGCTTGTCTCACATCTCCAAGACAGCCGTAAACTCCCTGTGTGCAGAGGATGACTTGCGACTCCCGATCCTCCGTGCTTTCCCATCCCAAGTGCTGGGATTAAAGGCCTGTACCACATCCACTGGCTTTAAAGGTGACAATTGGCTTTTAGTTTTTTTTAAAAAATCACATATGTGAGTGTGCGTGTGTGTGCATGCACGCACACACACAGGGCATACTCATGGAGGTCTGAGGACAGCTTGTGGGAGTAAATTCTCTCCTACAGCCTCATATGTTCCTCAGATTGAATTCGGATCAGGCTTGGCATTGAGCGCTTTTAGATGTTGAGCCCTCTTGCTGGCTCTGCTTCCTGTCTTTTTAGAGACAAGGTTTCACGTGATCCAACCCGACTTTGAACTTGTTATGTAGCCAAGGATGGCCTTGAACGTCTGATCCTCCTGCTTCTACTTTTTGGATTATTGCTGGCTGCTACCACCTGTTACTGACTTTAGTTTTCCTGATAGAATTGAACACCATATTATTTCAGGAAATAAAATTTCCAAGGAGCCAAGCAGAGGAAACTGGCTTTGTAGACAGAAAAAGGGAGAAGAACACAGAAACTACACAAAGGGTAGATCTGTTGCTTAGAAGTCACAGTCCTTAAGACACAGACAGCAAGAGAGGCAACAGAAGGGTAACTGATTGGTTAGAGCTGGGGTTCTTAGTATTCCTAGTGTTGTGACCCTTTAATACAGTTCCTCGTGGTGGGGTGACACTCCCCCTCCCCCCAATCCACAAAATTATTTTTGTTACTACTTCATAAGTTCCTACTTCATAACTGGGTGCTGTTATGAATCACAGTGTGAATATCTGATATGCAGAATATCTGATATGGGACCCCCGTGGAAGGGTCATTTGACCCGCAAAGTGGTCACAATCTACAGGTCGAGGACCACTGGATTAAAGTCACATTACCTTTTATAATGAGCAACATAGACGAAATATTATCAATACAGATTGAACCGATCTCTCTGAGAAATTTGGCTGCTGTCTTTTAAACAAACTAGAAGGTCATAGTTTGGCTTTAAGTTGATGTTGGGACTTTAGCACGAATGACAGTGATAGACGGGGATGGACCAGGATGTCGAAGATCGTGCCGGGGATTGGACTCAGGATCTGCACAAGCGGAGCCAGCACTACACCAGTAAGCTCTGACGCCAAACTCCCCCACTTCCTTTTAAGGTCCAGTTCCTCTGTAGCCCAGGCTGACCTTAAACTTGACATTCTCCTGCCTCTCTTCTCCCAGTGCCAGGGTTACAGTTACGAGTCCGCATCCCTGGCCCTCCATTTTGATATCTGTGCCCTTAGTGTAGGGGCCTCTTGGGAAACAATCCCCTCCTGGAGTTTTTGTTTAGCAAAAGAAACAAGGTGGGTCCCAGTACAACAGAAGAGCATGTGCTGAGGGGTGTGCTGAGCCGTGGGCTGAACGGTGTGCTAGGTATGGTGTGTTTCCTCACACGATGTCAGGTTTCTACAGAGGATGAACCTGTGGACAGCAGATGGACTCCAGCCACCACTGTCTGACCGGGAACGAACACTCCTGACAGCCACATTGTTCCCCGTGGTTTAGGGATGGCAGTTGTACAGATAAAAGCCACAGAGAACTGCTGTGGAGGTGCCCCAGCTGGGACGGTGGACTCTGAGAAATGGCAGGCTGTTGAATTTTGAAGGCATAGTTTAAAAAGATGTCACACAAGGAAGAGCAGTATCCTGAAGGCCTTGCCCTGTCCCCAGATTCCTGCCAGACCTGAAGTAAACCTCTGCTCTGGGCTCCTTCCGGGGCTATAGTCAGACTCCGTCGCAGCCCTTAGTAAATTCAACATCTCTGCCTCCTCCTCCTCCTCCTCCTCCTCCTTCTTCTTCTTCTTTTTTTTTTTTGTTTGTTTGTTTGGTTGGTTTTTTTTCGAGACAGGGTTTTTCTGTATAGCCCTGGCTGTCCTGGATCTCACTTTGTAGATCAGGCTGGCCTCGAACTCAGAAATCCGCCTGCTTCTGCCTCCCGAGTGCTGGGATTAAAGGCTTTCGCCACCACAGCCCGGCTACATCTCTGCCTTCTTATCTGTGGCTTTGTCTGTTAAATGGTTTTTGTTTTGTTTTGGTTTGGTTTTCTATCATGTTGGTGCAGACTTGTGATCCCAACATTTGGGAGACCGGAGCAGGGAGTCCAGCCTGACCACTTTGAGAGACTCTGTTTAAAACAACAACTCCAAAAAGAAACTAGAGAGAGCACACATTAGCAGCTTGACAACATACCTAAAAGCTTTAGAACAAAAGGAAGCAAATTTACCCAAGAGGAGTAGAAGGCAGGAAATAATCAAACTCAGGGGTGAAATCAACCAAGTGGAAACAAGAAGAACTATTCAAAGAATCAACCAATCAAGGAGCTGGTTCTTTGAGAAAATCAACAAGATAGATAAACCCTTAGCCAGACTCACTAGATGGCACAGGGAAAGCATCCTAATTAACAAAATCAGAAATGAAAAGGGAGACATAACAACAGATCCTGAAGAAATCCAAAACACCATCAGATCCTTCTACAAAAGGCTATACTCAACAAAACTGGAAAACCTGGATGAAATGGACAAGTTTCTAGACAGATACCAGGTACCAAAGCTAAATCAAGATCAGGTTAATGATCTCAACAGTCCTATATCCCCTAAAGAAATAGAAGCAGTCATTAATAGTCTCCCAGCCAAAAAAAGCCCAGGACCAGATGGGTTTAGTGTAGAGTTCTATCAGACCTTCAAAGAAGACCTAATTCCAGTTCTTCACAAACTATTCCACAAAATAGAAACGGAAGGTACTCTACCCAATTCATTCTATGAAGCCACAATTACTCTGATACCAAAACCACAAAAAGACCCAACAAAGATAGAGAACTTCAGACCAATTTCCCTTATGAATATCGATGCAAAAATCCTCAATAAAGTTCTTGCTAACCGAATCCAAGAACACATCAAAACAATCATCCATCCTGACCAAGTAGGTTTCATGCCAGGGATGCAGGGATGGTTCAATATACGGAAATCCATCAATGTAATCCAGTATATAAACAAACTAAAAGACAAAAACCACATGATCATCTCGTTAGATGCTGAGAAAGCATTTGACAAAATCCAACACCCATTCATGATAAAAGTCTTGGAAAGATCAGGAATTCAAGGCTCATACCTAAACATGATAAAAGCAATCTACAGCAAACCAACAGCCAACATCAAAGTAAATGGTGAGAAGCTGGAAGCAATCCCACTAAAATCAGGGACTAGACAAGGCTGTCCACTCTCGCCCTACCTATTCAACATTGTACTTGAAGTCCTAGCCAGAGCAATTAGACAACAAAAGGAGATCAAGGGGATACAAATTGGAAAGGAAGAAGTCAAAATATCACTTTTTGCAGATGATATGATAGTATATATAAGTGACCCTAAAAATTCCACCAGAGAACTCCTAAGCCTGATAAACAGCTTCAATGAAGTAGCTGGATATAAAATTAACTCAAACAAGTCAATGGCCTTTCTGTACACAAAGAATAAACAGGCTGAGAAAGAAATTAGGGAAACAACACCCTTCTCAATAGTCACAAATAATATAAAATACCTTGGTGTGACTCTAACTAAGGAAGTGAAAGATCTGTATGATAAGAACTTCAAGTCTCTAAAGAAAGAAATTAAAGAAGATCTCAGAAGATGGAAAGATCTCCCATGCTCATGGATTGGCAGGATCAACATTGTAAAAATGGCTATCTTGCCAAAAGCAATCTACAGATTCAATGCAATCCCCATCAAAATTCCAACTCAATTCTTCAACGAATTAGAAAGGGCAATCAGCATATTCATCTGGAATAACAAAAAACCTAGGATAGCAAAAACTCTTCTTAAGGATAAAAGAACCTCTGGTGGAATCACCATGCCGGACCTAAAACTGTACTACAGAGCAATTGTGATCAAAACTGCATGGTACTGGTATAGTGACAGACAAGTAGACCAATGGAACAGAATTGAAGACCCAGAGATGAATCCACACACCTATGGTCACTTGATCTTTGACAAGGGAGCTAAAACCATCCAGTGGAAAAAAGACAGCATTTTCAACAAATGGTGCTGGCACAACTGGCGGTTATCATGTAGAAGAATGCGAATTGATCCATTTCTATGGCCTTGTACTAAGGTCAAATCTAAGTGGATTAAGGAACTCCACATAAAACCAGAGACACTGAAACTTATAGAGGAAAAAGTAGGGAAAAGCCTCGAAGATATGGGTACAGGGGAAAAATTCCTGAATAGAACAGCAATGACTTGTGCTGTAAGATCAAGAATCGATAAATGGGACCTCATAAAATTGCAAAGCTTCTGCAAAGCAAAAGACACCGTCAATAAGACAAAAAGGCCACCAACAGATTGGGAAAGGATCTTTATCTATCCCAAATCGGATAGGGGACTAATATCCAATATATATAAAGAACTCAAGAAGGTGGACTCCAGAAAATCAAATAACCCCATTAAAAAATGGGGCTCAGAGCTGAACAAAGAATTCTCACCTGAGGAATACCGAATGGCAGAGAAGCACCTGAAAAAATGTTCAACATCCTTAATCATCAGGGAAATGCAAATAAAAACAACACTGAGATTCCACTTCACTCCAGTCAGAATGGCAAAGATCAAAAACTCAGGTGACAGCAGATGCTGGCGAGGATGTGGAGAAAGGGGAACACTCCTCCATTGTTGGTGGGATTGCAAGCTTGTACAACCACTCTGGAAATCAGTCTGGCGGTTCCTCAGAAAATTGGACATAGTACTACCGGAGGATCCAGCAATACCTCTCCTGGGCATATATCCAGAATATGTCCCAACCGGTAAGAAGAACACATGTTCCACTATGTTCATAGCAGCCTTGTTTATAATAGCCAGAAGCTGGAAAGAACCCAGATGCCCCTCAACAGAGGAATGGATACAGAAAATGTGGTACATTTACACAATGGAATACTACTCAGCTATTAAAAAAATGAATTTATGAAATTCCTAGGCAAATGGATGGACCTGGAGGGCATCATCCTGAGTGAGGTAACCCAAACACAAAGGAACTCGCACAATATGTACTCACTGATAAGTGGATATTAGCCCAGAAACTTAGGATACCCAAGATATAAGATACAACTTGCCAAACGCATGAAATTCAAGAAGAACGAAGACCAAAGTGTGGACACTTTACCCTTTCTTAGAAATGGGAACAAAACACCTATGGAAGGAGTTACAGAGACAAAATTTGGAGCTGAGACGAAAGGATGGACCATCTAGTGATTGCCATATGCAGGGATCCATCCCATAATCAGCTTCCAAATGCTGACACCATTGCATACACTAGCAAGATTTTGCTGAAAGGACCCAGATATAGCTGTCTCTTGTGAGACTATGCCGGGGCCTAGCAAACACAGAAGTGGATGATCACAGTCAGCTATTGCATGGGTCACACGGCCCCCAATGGAGGAGCTAGAGAAATTACCTGAGGAGCTAAAGCGAACTGCAACCTTATAGGTGGAACAACAATATGAACTAACCAGTACCCGGGAGCTCTTGTCTTTAGCTGCATATGTATCAAAAGATGGCCTAGTCGGCCATCACTGCAAAGAGAGGCCCGTTGGACTTGCAAACTTTATATGCCCCAGTACAGGGGAACGCCAGGGCCAAAAAGGGGGAGTGGGTGGGTAGGAGATTGGGGGGGTGGGTATGGGGGACCTTTGGGATAGCATTGAAAATGTAAATGAGGAAAATACCTAATAAAAACAACAACAACAACAACAACAATAGACGAAACCAAACAAAGTCCCACACAATCTTCCCCAACCCAAAGCAAAACAAAAAACAAAGACACCACCACCACCACAAACAAACAAACAAACAAACAAACAAAAACAGTCCAGACCTGTAGTGGCAGAGCAGAGGCCTTAGGTTCAATCCCCAACACAAACAGAACATCCCTAACCAAAAGAAAATGAAAATACATTTAAGCCAGGCATGGTAGTCACACATGAAATCCCAGCACTCGGGAGGCAGCAGGGCAATTGCTGTAAATTTAAGGTCAGTTTGGGAGACAGAATGAGATTCTGTTTTACACAAACAAACAAACATGCATTAGCTTGCTTGCTTCCCCCCTCCCCCCTCCTCTCTTCTGAGACAGGGTCTTTCTGTGAAGTCTAGGTTGCCTTGAGAAACCCTCTAACCTCTGCCCCCTGATCTGGAGCTAAAGGCCTGAGCCACCACCTCTGCCTATTTTCCTTCTTTGAGAACAGAGACCAGCTCGACACCAACACTGCCACACCTGGAGCACCCAGGAGACCCTCAAATGTTCTGATATGACTGCACAAACGAATCATTTTTCTGAAACCAGATATTTTATACAAGAAAAGTATTACATTCAGTTTAAAATATCAGCAGCCCTGCCAAAATGCACGTTTTTATAGTGCTAAGGTATGCTGAACTTTTGGCTCCTGATTTGAAACACACTTTAGTAGCTAACTCAGGAGGATTCCCCCGGAGCCTGGAGAAATCTCTTAAAGGTGCAAACCTCGGAGGCTGAGCGCTCCATGTGAAGCCAAGGATGAGATGATGAGGCCCTGCTCTTTTCTCATTCCATATTCCTCCCGACTTGATTTTACACAGGGGACACCTGTTAGCCTGGCAGGAAGCGTCAGCCCGGGTTCCTGGAAGCTGCAGTTGGACTGGGCAGCCAACAAAGGGGATGACGCTGTGCTGGAGAGGGTTCAGATACCTAAGAAAAACACAAAATGGCCCATGCCTGATTGTGACCCCACTCTCAAAAATCTCAGGCCTAGTGTCATGCAGAGCACCTTTAATCCTAGCACTCAGGCAGAGGCAGAGGCAGAGGCAGAGAGGCAGAGGCAGAGGCAGAGGCAGAGGCAGAGGCAGAGGCAGAGGCAGAGGCAGAGGCAGAGGCAGAGGCAGAGCCAGAGCCAGAGCCAGAGCCAGAGCCAGAGCCAGAGCCAGAGAGGCAGAGGCAGAATCTCTGAGTTCGAGGCCAGCCTGGCCTATAAAGGGAGTTCTGGGACAGCTAGAAGTATGTGGTGAGAGCCTGTTTGTTTGCTTGCTTGCTTTTTTCTTGGTTTTTTGGAGGGAGGGGTTGTTTGTTTTTGTTTGTTTATCTGTTTGTTTTCTCAAGACAGGGTTTCACTGTGTAGCCCTGGCTCTCCTGGAAGCTATGTAGACCAGGTGGCCTTGAACTCAGAGGCCTACCTGTCTCTGCCTCCTGAGTGCTGACATGAAAGGTGTGTGCCACCACCATCTGTTGGGACTCTGTTGCCTGCCTGTGGATCCTGTTCCCCTAAATGGACTGCTTTGTCTGGCCTCAGTGAGAGAGGATGTGTCTCTTCCTGCAGGGACCTGATGTGCCTGGGATAGCGGGGTGGGGGTGGGGCTCTCCCTCCTAGAAGGAGAAGGGGAGGGAGGAGCTGGTACTGGGGTGGGGTGGGGTGGGGTGGGGTGGGGTGATGGTTCTGTATGAGGAGGTACTGGGAGGAGAGGGGGAGTTGATATTGGGAAGTAAAGTGACTAAATTAAAAAAAAGAAAACTCTAATAAAACTGTCCTCAGAGCAAAGTGTATGTACACACACACACACATAAACACACACACACACACCCCAAAGATCTACAGAGGGTCCCTGGTCTGTTTCCAGAGGGGAAGGTACAGGTCTGAATAAGGAGAATGTCCCTGACAGTGGTTCTGGACAGATGTTATGAAGATGCACACTCCAGTACCACATCCAATGCAGTGAAAGTAGTCACAAGACAATGTTTTGTTTTTTTTAATGAGAATGGGAGACTAGCTCAGTCGGCATACATAATCCTTTTTAATCAATTAATATAGGTATATAGAAAATTATTCATCAGTGTGGAGATGAGAACGTACAAACATTTAATTTAACTAAGAGGCTATGTAAAAGAGTCTAATATTTCTGAGCAAAGTAAAGTATTTTTAAATGTTCACGTCTATTTTTTACTGTTCAGTTTTGTTCTTTTTTTTTTTTTTTTTTTTTTTTTTTTTGAGACAGCTTTGCTATGTAGTCCTCAACTATTTTCTTTCACTGGATGAGATTAGTTTTATCAGTAAAGAAAGACATAGAAAGAACTACTAAGGATGAATGATATTTAGTTTATGCTTATTCTCTGCCATTCACTGTATAATAACATAATCAATACCTAAGTCAACAGAATAAAAATATAATCCTATCTTATTGAACATACTTTAAAAAAAACCACAAGCAAATAAAAGCTTCATGTTTTATTTATATATAATATATAAAAGATATATACAAAAGGAGATATATAATACTATATACTATATATAGTATACATATGTGTATATATATTGTATACATATGTTTATATATTGTATACATATGTATTGTATACATGTGTATACATATGTATTATATACATGTGTATATATTGTATACATGGTATACATATATATATATATATATATATATATATATATATATGAGAGAGACAGACAGACAGACAGACAGACAGAGAGACACAGACAGAGGTAGGGGGGAGAGAAGGCTTTCAAGTTGTAATAAATGGTCTTCCTTTTTCCCCCTAGCCACAGAAAATACATTTCAGGGTGGAAAAAATGAAAGGACTCAGACAGAGTGCCTATAGCTCTGCCATCCTAAGCCAGCTCCCTGGACAGCAGAAAGTGTCCAGCCAGATAAGGTGTTTTCTTTCAGCCATGTTGGCTAATGCATTTAATACCAGCAAAGGCAGGTGTATCTCTAAGTTTGAGGCCTGGTCTACAGGCCAGCCTGGGCTACACAGAGAAACCCAGTCTAGACAAACTAAAAGTACCCAGAACTCTGTGGTCTCTCCCTTTCTCTCCTACCCTCTGAGCTCTGAAGTTAACAAGGAGTCCCATTACCGCACTAACATCAGCCCTAGGCCTGCTCTCTTCTCTCAGCCAGAAAATGTAAAGTTCCCGCCTCTTCCCCTTTAGTCACAGAGTGTTATAATGGAGATTTTTTTTCAAGGTTGAATGTGGGGGGATAGGGGACAGGGGGAGATAAAAACCACCATCCAGGAAACACAAAAGATAAGAATTAACTACAATGATAAAAAGGGCTCAGGAGGGGCTGGTGAGATGGCTCAGTGGGTAAGAGCACCCGACTGCTCTTCCAAAGGTCTGAAGTTCAAATCCCAGCAACCACATGGTGGCTCACAACCACCTGTAATGAGATCTGATGACCTCTTCAGGTGCGTCTGAAGACAGCTACAATGTATTTACATATAATTAATAAAAAACAAACAAACAAAAACAAAAAGGGCTCAGGAGGCAGTGAGTTTGGCACAGAGCTTGCCTATCACACAGGGAGCCCTGTGTTCCATCCCGGGCACTACACGTGTGGTGTACACTGTAACCACAGTACTCCATTGTGGGAGGCAGGAGAATCAAAAGTTAAAAAACTAGTGAGTTCTAGGACAGCTTGGGCCACCTGAGGTCCTATCTTAAACCAACAAACACAGGTGTGACGACTCCTGACTTTAAACCAAACATCTGGGAAACCAGTACCACACCTGGAGGGCTATGAGGCGAGGTGGGGAACCGAAAGCCACTGTTTTGGACTAAGCTCTTAGATAGAAAAAAAAAAAATAATCCAACTGGATTCTCTGTAGTTAAAGTCATCAAGGAGAAACTGCACAGTCTATGGGGCTCTCTGAGATTAGAGATAGGGCCTCAGTTCCCAAACAGACGGTCTGAACGAAGCCCCTGCTTTGATCTGCACACAAAAGAAGTGACCTGAAATAACATGGCGGTGGCTAATCAGGTATTTCCCATTGTTCTCTGCTTGTCCCTATCTTAGCAGGAAAGTGACTTTGAAATGACCGCTCTGTTTTTTGTTTTTTTTGTTTTTTTTTTTTTTTCCATGTTAACTTTTGCTTTCTCCGAGCTTGGATGTCTATAAAGTCAACTCACTTGCTATAGCTATTTGGATTTGATTCTACTGTGGAGAGTAAGGCTGACTGAGATCATAGCACTAGTTTAGTGTGATGTCCCATTTGACGAGTGTTTTCTGAGTTGTCTGGGTTCTGATCCAGACAGTAGGCTACTGAGAGACTGTTGGCAAAACTCCAGGGCAGGGCTAGATAGCGTGCCAACCACTGTACACGGTAGTCTTGGTGGCCTCTGGCAACAGTTCTAGAACTAACTTGATTTTGTGATCATAGGGTGGGCCACTCACAGGCGGGCACAGGGCTGTAGGAGCTGAAGTTTAGCAGGGTTGTCCACAGTTTGGTGGAGTGACTGGCACACCGAAGAAGAGTAGATTTAAGCAAAGCAGTAGGAGGCTGTGACCACTGAATGGGCAAGGGAGGCAGAGGGCCTGAAATGAGGGCCTGGGGACTCACTAGTTGGAAAGAAAGAATAGGTGGTATCAGGATTCAGGAAGTGAGTCAGAATGTATATGGAGGGTGCCTGTGGCATAGAACCTGTGCGAGGGAGGTGGACCAGCAAGGGGCCTTGATATTTGACAGCAATAACTTACAAATGCAGGACTAGAAACAGGCTGAGACCAGAGAATGGGATTGGCTGGTTTCTTTGACCTGGTAAGAGCCCACATTCTCCTTCCAGTAAGAGTCCTTGTTGTTCAAGCCAATCAACGATCTGTTTCATTTATTTGTACAATAATGGCTGACATCCCACCCAACCTCCAAACCTCTAGGGTTTTTACTATGTAGCCCAGGTTTGCCTTGTGTTCTTCTGAGGAGTGCTGGGATTATAGGTAGATGTCCACAGTCTTCTCCTGCCCTCCTTCTTTCTCTTCCTTCCTTCTCTTTCTTTTTTCCTTCCTTCTCTTTCTTCCCTTTCTTTCTTCTTTCCTTTCTTCCCTTCCTTTCTTCCTTCCTTCTCTTTCTTTTTTCCTTCCTTCCTTCCTTCTCTTTCTTCCCTTTCTTTCTTCTTTCCTTTCTTCCCTTCCTTCCTTACTTTCTTCCTTCCTTCTCTTTCTTTTTTCCTTCCTTCCTTCTCTTTCTTTCCTTCTCTTTCTTTCCTTCCTTCCTTCCTTCCTTCCTTCCTTCCTTCCTTCCTTCCTTCCTTCCTTCCTTCCTTCCTCCTTCCCTCCCTTGGTTTCATACATACAGCCCAGCCTGGCCCCAAACTCTCAGAGATTCTCCTGTCTCAGTCTCCTGATTGTGCTGATTGCAGGTGTATGTTACCACAGCCAGAGAATGGTTATTTTCTTAACAACCAGATTTTAAAGTTTTGGGAAACAGCTTTGCATTTCTGTTATCATTATGTTATCATTATGTTTCTGGTCAGTTTCCCTAGAGTTTTACCATAGCCTTTGAGTAACTTAACACCAGAAAGTAGGTTCTGGGTGATAGAGGCCCAAGGGAGGGGAGAAAAGGCAGATTCCACTTCCGAGTTCCTTGATGATGTTCCTCTTGTGCCCACAGAAGTCATTTCCAATGGTGAAAACTGTGTCGATGCCTCTGGGAGAGCCTTCTGCTGAGAGGAGAAAGACCTTGTTGGAGGAGGAAGGACCCTGTTCCCCATCACTTCTAGGGATGGCTGCTTCAGTAACCATCCATGTCTGTGTGTGGATTGGCATTTCTGTGAGGATGTGAGGTGTGTTGGATGAATGAAAAGGGTGGGCGGAGCTGTAGCAGCAGCAGATCTGTCCGTGGGGTGTGGAGCAGGAGGAAAACGGAGCTGAAGGGGAGTGAGTGACTGACCCCACACACAGGTCATTGAGCTGTGGATTTAGAAAGCATCAGTATAGCTGAGACATTTGTTTTTCACTGAACCTTTGACTAATGCACAGGCCCAGGAGGTATCCTTCTTCTGCAAAGTGTATATGGTTGCACATGGGACCTAAAGATGAGCTGTTCGCCCAGTAGCTTTGGAGTGACCTTTGTAATGCCTGGGGAAGGAAGGAAGGTCTGTGTGTTTTATAATTTTATTTATTTATTTATTTAGAGATCCTGGGGATTCACCCCAGGGCTTGCTGGAGAAACACTCTACATATCCAAGCCGGTTTTATTGTTGGCTTTAGGAGAAGCAAACAGTCTTTAGAGAGATAAGATAACCTTCCAGAGAGCCTGAAGTTGGAATGGTCTCTCGTTTGGAGCCATGCGGAACCTCACCTGGATGCTGAGGACGGAACTTGAACACACAGTTAGAAAGCACATGGACTCCGAGGGCAGAGCAAAGGCACAGTGTGGATTTCTCTGGGCAACAGGCTAGATGTCAGGTTAAAACATGAATTACAGATTTTTTTCTTTTAACTTACACTAATAGCAGTGATACATGGTAGATTTGTCGAATCTAAATCTGTCACTGAAGAATTCAGGAGATTGACATGAATCCCTTAAAAATGTTTATTTAATGTGTGTGTGTGCACATGAGCAGGCCTCCGAACGTGTGGTAAGAGGACGTCTTTATGGGGTTGGTTCTTTCCTTACCTTTCCTTGGATTTCAGGGACTGAGCCAGCGTTTCGAGGCTTGCTGGACAGGCACCTATAGCCTCCGAGTCATTTTACCTCCCCACCCCCACCCCAGACTACAGGAGCCTTAGACAGAGTTATTTTAGTCATTAATTATGTTTCATGCATGCAACTCTCTATCTCACAGAGAGTGGGAATAAATCTCCAATATACTCTTATGCATTCTTACCAGTGAAAACTTGCCTTTGCATAGCATTTAAGGGGAAATGGAGACAGATTCTCTCCTCTGAGTTTCAGTGCTCAGAGCACTCTCTGCTGGCAAGCTCTCTTACAGGGAAGGTGCGCAGATAGCCCAAAACCTAGGATACCCAAGATATAAGATACAATTTCCTAAACACATGAAACTCAAGAAAAATGAAGACTGAAGTGTGGACACTATGCCCCTCCTTAGAAGTGGGAACAAAACACCCCGGAGCTCTTGACTCTAGCTGCATATGTATCAAAAGATGGCCTAGTCGGCCATCACTGGAAAGAGAGGCCCATTGGACACACAAACTTTATATGCCCCAGTACAGGGGAACGCCAGGGCCAAAAAGGGGGAGTGGGTGGGTATGGGGGACTTTTGGTATAGCATTGGAAATGTAAATGAGCTAAATACCTAATAAAAAATGGAAAGAAAAAAAAAAGTCACAGAAAGAGAGATTGCTGAGAAAAAAGTACATGGGTGTGTGGAGCTGAGTGTCCATTCTAATTAAAATGATAATTCCAAGATTCGCAAGAAGAGTAATGAGGTAAACAACTAGAAATGTGGTGAACAGGGCCACTTTTTTGACAGGGTTATTAGTAATCCCTAAGAAAATGAATTTATCCACAGAGGAGCAGTTTCCCCTATCCATTCTTCTTTTTTCTTATGTAAAATTTAAATGATATTTTCAAAACTAGGTGGATGCATTCTTAATTATCTGTAAAAAAGAGAATAATTTATTGCATGGATTTTCTCTCAAAAATCTACAGTCACATTACTCTATAAGTAGATCTTTAAGACGTTAATCATTATAAAACGTATGTAATCGTGTGAAGGTTCAGTTGTTATGATTAGTGACATCCATGTATCATTGTATAAAATGTAACTATTTATATTTTCAACATGTTTGATGCTCCCTGAATTTTTCAAGCATATTTCTGATTTACTGAATTTTTACTTGAGCTTCAATGTATGCAGATTGAGTAGCAATTATACAGGTACTAAGCTCTACCATAAAAGATTAGATCTTTTCATATTTAAAAATATTCACCTGAACAAAATATTAGTTATAAGTACTCAGATTCTCCAAACTCCTGAGTGGTTGGAAGAACATTTGTTAGTTCAGGAAGCAAAAAAAAAAAAAAAAAAAAAAAAAAAAGGGGAAATGGATTAGTGTGAGGGCCAAGGGTACAGCCTGTAGCCATCACAGTCATGGTTAACATTGACCCAAATACAACGTAGTCCCGAATTGTCACATTTGGACATTTGAGTCTTTTGAGTGTGACCAGTGTCTGGTATTATGATCACCTAGCAAGACGTCAATCTTGGCCTGGGATGTATCTTAGTTGGTAAAGTGGTTGTATGGTACCGTGAATTGACCTTTTTGCTTCTAAGTGACAAACTCATGATAATATTAATATCAATTTTCCATAGAGCCATCATGGGGAAGAATTCGATAAGATATTATCTTTGCTAATGATTCTAGGTGTGTTTTTTTTTTTTTTACAATATCTATGTATACTGTAGTGTCTTCAGACACACCAGAAGAGGGTGTCAGATCTCATTACGGGTGATTGTGAGCCACTATGTGGTTGCTGGGATTTGAACTCAGGACCTTCAGAAGAGCAGTCAGTGCTTCTAACTGCTGGACCATCTCTCCAGCCCTTATTTTGGTCTAAAGTATTTGTTTGTCTGTTCATTTTAGTCAGGTCTCTATCTTTTTTGGCTGACCTGGAACTCTCTATGTAGACCAGTCTGGCCTCAAACTTACAGAGATCTATCTGTCTTTGCATCCTTGGGGCTAGGATTTAAGACACATGCCACCATGCTCAGCCCTTAACATTGTTTTTTTTTTTTTTTTTTTTATTGTTTTGTGTGGTTTTTGTTTGTTTGTTTGTTTATTTTTGTGAGTGAGGGTGGTGCATGCAAGCTACTACAATAATAGTTTCTGGAAGTTCGAGGGCAACTTGTTGGTTCTGTCCAAGTCATAGACTTGATTGATATAGCAAGCCCCTTTGCTGGCTGGGCTATCTCGCAGCAGCCACTCTAGAAGGAAGTGTATGATTACTGCCTTCCACCCAGCTCCAGAATCTGGAATTTTGCTCAAGTGTTCCTTCCTTGAGGAGCCCCACTCTGGAAAAGATGACACCATAGGTAGTTTTTCTTAGCATCATGGACCGAGTGAAGCTCCCACGACTTCGGGTGGTTTCATAGCCAAGGCTGCGGCAGAGCCTAGCAGAGGGAGGGCTGGAAGTTCTCATCGCTCTCTCATCCAGCACTGAGATCTCACCAACTTTCCTTAGCGTACGGAGGATGACTCCAAACAGTTTCACCTTGAGGTGTAACCTCAGGTTTGCTGAGGGCTAACATCGAACTGGACGGTCTGCTAGGAGCGAGGCTTAGGCACGGGTGGGTAGATGTGACTAAATTCTCTCTGGAAGATTGGTTTCAAGCAACGGGTTGTGAACGCGTTAGGGTGAATTTAGATTCTGACCTGGCCTCTTGTGCCCTCTAGTGGTCTAAAACCTCAGAACTTGTCACTCAACCAAGGTTGTTCCCGCCCCCCCCCCCCCCCATGGCTAAATCGCTATAACCTTTTAGCCATCTGTTGCATAGTGAATTCAGTTCATAACTACGCTTACAACACAGTAAAGCAATTAACTAAACACACACAATAAGAGACCTGACACATCTTGTGGGGTCTTTGAAAGGTCTTCGGTGTCTTATTTTGTGGTGTGCAAACCCAATAAGCTGTAAGTCCTTAGTGGATAATTGAAACGATGCTCGAATCAGAGGCAGTCCCTCTCTCATTGTCAGTCTGTGAAAGATTAGCTCGCGAAGAAGAACAACAGCATGCAGGCCTGTTATCTGGTGAGATAGTGCCACTCCCCGTGATGACGGTAAAGCCTCAGATTTGAGGGAGCCACCGGTTTAAAGTCTCAGTTTTGTTCAGATTCCAAGATAGCAGCCAACCTGGAGGTGCGTGTGGGGGTTATCTCTTGAACAATGTCAGCTTCTTAGAGGAGTGTGTTCAATATCATAACATCACAGTCCTTTGGGGGCGCTGCAATCCTTTTTCAGGACGGAGATTACAGCGCTGTCTCCACACTACCATAAACAGGCACACCCATGTAACCTACAAGCTATGAATGACTTAAGAACAAGAGCAAATGTAGCTCTCTCTCTCTCTCTCTCTCACACACACACACACAAAGAGAGAGAGAGAGAGAGAGAGAGAGAGAGAGAGAGAGAGAGAGAGAGAGAGAATGTGTGTAGAGCTCACGATGTTGGAGCTTTGAGCATGCTGGGTAAACACCCTACCATCGAGTTTACCCCTACCTCGAAAGCAGCACCTAGCCCCGGGATTGCTCAGAGCTCTAGCTATCACCTTCAAGGAAAATTTTGTAACTCTGGTTGCCCATGGTGGCTTCAAGCACCTGGTGGCCTCATAGTGCTGTTCACACCTGCTGTTTAGTTAGGGCCTAGTTTGTTTTCTGTCTGTCTCCCCAGCCCAAAGCTAAGCCTCGGTATGGCAGCTGTCTGTCCATGACAGCATCATTGAGTCTATCACAGTTCTCACCCAGGAGGTGTTAAATAAGCATTTGCCAACTTCAACAGCCCCTTGGGGTAGATGCTGGAGGAGGCAGGCCAAAGGCAAGGGTGATTTCCATTCTTATACTAAGTGGCACAGAAAGGCAGGTGCTTGAAGACTCAGAGGCAGCCACTCAGAAGGCTGAGCTGTGCACCCACAGAAAGGAGCGAGCTCTTTGCATCTCTCCAGCTCCCACTACCCTTTCAAAGAAAGTAAATGCCTTGAGGTTCTAGAGCGGCTGTTAGAAAAGACTGCGGCTGTCTGGCTGTCTGTGAAGACAGAGAAGGATGGTTGTGCCTGTAAAGCTGACTGACGGTGTGACTCTGAGGCTGGCAGAGCCCTTATTAAGCGTGCAGAGACTCTGGGTTAGAACCCAGCACCTCATAAACAACAAGCAAACTGGAACTGCTTTTTGATCCTGTTACATGCCTGTAGACTCACAGCTCTACTTAGGAGTCTAAAGAAGGCTGCTTGAGCTAAGGAACCAAAGCAGCAGCAGCAGGAGAGAGAGAGAGAGAGAGAGAGAAAGAGAGAGAGAGAGAGAGAGAGAGAGAGAGAGAGAGAGAGAGAGAGAGAGAGAGATTATGGACATTATGTTATCTCTTCTGCTTACTTACTTTCCAAAGATAAAGATGCATCGGCACAATGGTGTGTGCCTGGTGATCTCTGGCCTTAGGAGGTCACTGAAATCAGAAGTTGGAGGTCAGTCTGGTGTACTACTAAGCCCCTGTCCAAGGAAGGAAAAGAAAAGAAAAGAAAAGAAAAGGAGAGGAGAGGAGAGGAGAGGAGAGGAGAGGAGAGGAGAGGAGAGGAGAGGAGAGGAGAGGAGAGGAGAGGAGAGGAGAGGAAAGGAAAGGAAAGGAAAGGAAAGGAAAGGAAAGGAAAGGAAAGGAAAGGAAAGGAAAGGAAAGGGAAAAGAAAAGAAGAGAAAAGAGAAGTCAAACCAGCAAACAACTCCTCCCACTTAAACAACCACAAGGGAACCAGAACAGAGAAAAGAAAGACAGTGTGGACCAGCAGAGGGCCAGCAAGCATGATCTCAAAGCTGTAAAACTGCAGAAAGCTTGACTGAGCACAGGGCAGAGCAGCATCCTGGGCCAGGCCTTTTTGTGGGGCTGCAGCGCTCTCATCTCCAGTTATTTTTGTTTGTTTTTTGAGTGAATGAGTGAGGTTGTATCTGGAGTTACAGTGAGTAAATGTCTTAGCGGTTAGGATCAAGTGGTGCTGCAACAGAAAACTCCAGAAGGAGGTTTTGTTATTGTTGTTGTTTTGTTTTTGTTTTTGTTTTTGTTTTTTTGTTTGTTTTTTTGTTTTTTTGGTTTTTTTTGAGACAGGGTTTCTCTTTATAGCCCTAGCTGTCCTGGAACTCACTTTGTAGACCAGGCTGGCCTCGAACTCAGAAATCTGCCTGCCTCTGCCTCCCGAGTGCTGGGATTAAAGGTGTGCGCAGAAGGAGGGTCTTAAGATGTTTGTGTCTGCCACATTTTAGGTCTGGGTGGGCTTGGGGCTTTAACAGTCAAGGGTCCTTCTAATTTACTGTACCATAGAGGTCTGTTCAAATTCTCAAGGTGGCCTCAGTCCATGGAGATTTGGAAACCTTGAGTCACATTTTTGTTTTGTTTTGTTTTTCACAGGCAGGAAAAAAAAAAATCTGAGTAAAGTGTACCATCTACTTTAAAGGACACCCAATTTCACTCTCAACACACCCTATTGGCTGTAACTGTTCTTCAGGACCAGATCTAACTGGAAGAGACCTTGAAAAGAAGATAGGAGGAAACACACAAACACCTGAACCGCCAGAAACTATTACTGGGGAAGAGAAAAAGGAGGTTACTAGAGAAAAATATGCAACCTTTGTTCCTGGAACCAGGCATCTAACTTTCTATCCTAGAAAGATAGATAACCTATTCTGTCCCTCCAGGGGGTGGGTGTGGCAGTCAGAAAGCTAGAACTCAGTAATTTTAGGATGAAGATCTCATAAAACCCTGCTGTGGGCCAGTGGGTGATCAAATGATATGTTTACATTTTTATTTTCAGATTTACCCTTAAATGTCCATTTAAAAATAGGTGTGAAGGAGAAGCAATCTCATTTTCCAGTTATGTAATAGCTAACGTGTTCCTATTTCATAGAATTGTCAGTTACTAACAGATAAGTCCAGCTGGGACTTTATCTGAACCTGGGTAGGAAGTACAGACTTCAGTCATATTCAAATGATATCTCATTGTCTGGATCTTGAATATTCAGGAGATAAAGATTCTTGGTTCTTCCTGTATCTTCTTAGAAATAGAATTCCACCTCCCCAGGATTGTCCAAAATTCTACCTTAGATTTTCCTGTAATGTTATTTTGTCTCCTAAGCTTTCTTAAATATATCCTGTGTAAATGTGACTTCATCTGGGCTGGGGGCTAGAGAAGGGGTTTAGAGGTTAGGAGTAGTGGCTGCTCTTCCAGAGGGCCCAGGTTCAAGTCCCAGCACTCACCAGGTGTATTGTAACCATCTGTAATTCCAGTTCCGGGGGTGGGGGTGGGGATCCGATGCTTTCTTCTGGCCTCTGTCTGCACCAGGCATGCAGGTAGTGCATGCAGCAGATAAAACTTCCATACACATAAAAATAAAGAAAATCTTTTTAAAAACTGTCTTCATCATGTTCCTTCTCAAATTTGCTTCTGGCTGACCCCTCCCCAGCTGAATAAAAAGGTACCAGGTGACCTAAGCCAGGGTGACCCCTCCCTCAGGTCTCACACCCAGCCAGTGAGTGCAATGCCTGCGACTTGCTCTCTGAAGGTTCTCACTGCCAGAGGTATTTCCTCTTTGCTGGCTTGATATGGTAGCCTCCCTCACCCTCAGCTCTGTTTCAGCAGTCCCTCCTCCACCAATCTGACATCTATCAATTTCCCCCATCAATCTGTCTATAGAATAAGACCAGTATTCATTTATGGTTTTGTTGTTTTGTTTTGTTTTGTTTTGTTTTTATCGAGGCAGGGTTTCTCTGTGTAGCCCTGTCTGTCCTGGAACTCACTCTGTAAACCAGGCTGGCCTTGAACTCAGAAATCTGCCTGCCTCTGCCTCCCAAGTGCTGGTATTAAAGGCTTGCGCCACCACTGCCCGGCTCATTTATGTTTTATTCACCCATTATCTATCTATCTATCTATCTATCTATCTATCTATCTATCTATCTATCTATCTACATATCTATTATCTATCTACCTATCATTATCTCTATCAAGACAGTCTCCTGTAACCCAGGCTGGCCTCAAACTTGCTGTGAGGTAGAGGTTTGCCTCAAACCCATGATGGTCCTTAGTCTACAGAGGGCTGTTTTGCAGCTGTGTCCAGCCTAGAAACCTTCTAAGATCTGGGGTCTTTGTTCATTTCCAGATGGACTCTTGTGATCTCCAGCCATTCCATGCTTCTTCAGCTGAACCCCCTTGAGATTCCTCCTTGTGTGGATTGCCATTCCTTTTAGGAGCTCAGAGAGCTTGTTCCTTTCCACAGGGAAGCCCTGCCCACCATCCTTTTGGTATTCAGCGGCTGGGTATGGGTTTATGAGAGTAGCTTCAGCAGGCCTCTACTGTTCTCTTAATCCTGGGAAGGCAGAGTTGAAACCTTCCCACTTGGCACAGATCTGGAGGTATCTTCTGGCTTAGTAAGACTCCATTGTAAAGTGTAGGAGTTATAGGATATACATTTGAGTGTATTTATTTTGGATTTTTTCCCCTTCAATCCAAAGAGCCGTTCGACTGGTTTCTTCGTTTCACAGGCGTTGTCTGCCCAACGCTCAAACAAACAAACAAACAAACAAACAACAGGACACCTCACAAGACCCTGCTACTCTCCTGGGGCTTGTTGAGGACAAGGCTCTCTCTTCAGAGGCGGCTGACCTACGCAGAGCCAGCCCTCCTCCGAAGCCACAGCTGTGAGCTGGGAAGCTGGATGGCGGAGGCCCTTAATAAAGAGCAGACCTCCCAATCGCCTTCCCTCCCCCACCTCTCACATGGCGTTTCAAATTAAAAGTTAACTAAAAAAACGAAGGTCGAAGGAGATGGAGAGTGTAGTAGGGCCCCGGGATCACTAGAAGGAGGAGGAGGCTGGTCTCTCTGCAGAAGAAGAGGGAATCGGACGACCAGATCCCCCGCGGTCCGGTCCAGCCACAGCTATTCAGAGAGCAGAGGAGGATAGGGCCCTCCTCGTCTAGGACGTACCACGGAGACAAGCTCTTCAATTAGGGCCATCACCGGCTGTTGTATTAGGAACCCTAGAGAGAATGCCCGGGGCTGTGGACTCAGGCAACTGCTTTCCACTACCCCCTGGAAATCCCGGGGGGCCCTGTAAGCTAGCCACCGCCCGCTGAGGAGGTAGGCGACAAGTCGTGGAGAGAGGGTAACTGGTTATACTAGTCCTCTGGATTCTGCAGAGCGCCTTTTTCTCTTCTTGCGAGAGTGGGCTACCCCTCAGCTCTGGCTGCTTCAGAGTTGGGGTGGAGCCCTGCTCCATCTCTCCGCAGGGACTCCAACATCTGGTTGCCGCATCTCCAGCCTGCTCCAGGCTCCCCCAGCCCTGGGAGGAACCTCCTCCCGACGCAATCAGGAGTTAAAGGGGCAGTCAAAGGCTTTTTCTTTTGCTCTAGACCAAATGCCCCGTTATTTTCAAACAAGAAACCAGACACACACACCCGCCCCTTGCATCTCGACTTGCCCGCGGCGTCTTTATTTGAAAGAAATTAACAAGTTTGTTTGAATGTGAATTTTCACAGGTAACGGCTTTGGTGGTTGTAACTGGTCTTCAACAGAAGGGCTTGAATTCTCCAAGGATAGTAGAACTAGTGGGCAGTGCCAGCGAGCAATGAGAAAGGCTAGGCGTTGGTGCCGGACGTTCTGATTCTGGGATGCAAGGCAGAATTTATTTTCTGTCAGTGACCATTTTGATGTGATTATCAAAAGTTCACGGGGACCTTCTCTTGAAGGTTAAATCATCTATAGCAGTTAGCGTCTCTTCCTTCTCCTGTACTCTATTCCTGGTCGCCCCCAAGGCATGGGGCATAAGGCCAGGGTATGATTCCCCAAAGTTCCCAACCTCGGGCGAGTTGGGCCTCCTCCGGTCTCAACTGCTGGGAAAACCTCGTTCTTAACTCCAGGGAAAAAGATCCAAAGGGTTGACAACCACAATCTGAATGCAGGCTGGGTTCTTGACACACTAACCCAAGCAGAAAGCGATTCCGTTAGGCTCACCAAGTGACCTGTTCCACCCCCCCCCCCCCCCGACATCAGGGACAGAAGTTCAGAAGGGGAGAAAAGACCTTGGCTAGGCACTGGCACTTGCCTTCTTCGGCCCCGAGACCACCCAGGACCCGGGGTGTTGAGGGGGCAATCTGGAAGGATTTTAGAACAGGGCAAGAACTGGGCTGGCCCCCTCCCCCTGACACCCTGGGTTGAGTGACGGGCACAGACCGGACCTTTCCTTCAGCCCCCAGAGAGTGGAGGGCGGAAAATGCGATTCAAACCCGCCTATGAGCAGTGGGAGCAGTGGGCGGGGGCAGGACCTGGTTTCAGAAACCAACCGCTTGAGCTCCCAAGCCTCCTGCCCTGAGGTGGCTCCAGACCACTGCGTTTATTTTGCTTTTGCAGGCAAGGCAGATGCTTTGCTGGGTCCCGACTCAGCGAGATCTTTGCCCAACCATTTGCTTGCCTGCTCCACCCCCTACTGGGGCACTATCCCGGGAGTCAGCTCTCCAGGCCTTTAAACCTTAGGGAATGTCACACATGGAAACCTTTAGCAAATGTTTGTTAATGATCATAACAAAGGCATCATTTAAATTAGGCAGGTAATTACTACCAGAAGAGCAACTGGGTGCTCGATACTCATCCTTTTCTCCCCTTTAAACTCCCGAGGAATTACTGTCTCAGGATACCCGAGCCGGCCCGCTTTTCGGACTCCTTTAAAACGGCTCTGAAATGAACTGTGAAGTTACCATTTGTGGGAGGAGAACGCAGGGGCCCTGCTTGAGGCAGGTAGTGGGATTAGAGCTGGTAGGGTGTTCCTTGCAAAGCAGGCTCTCCTCTGCAGACGCTCAGCCCCAAACTCACCCCCTCCTTGGGTACCTGCTACAAAAACCTAAATCTTGACTTGCTTTTAACAACAGATGAAAGCCCCCCCAACCCCTCGCTCCGTGTGTGTGTGTGTGTGTGTGTGTGTGTGTGTGCAAGCCTGTTCGCAGACCTTACCATCCTGTTCATTATCTACAAACATTACGGTATCCTGCTAGCATTCCGAACAAGGGGCTGTTCATACATTTCGCCTTCAACGGTTTCCTGAAGGAACATGTGGAAGTAATAGTGAGCAGGGCAGTCACCCGAGCTGAAGATACACCAGAGGCGGGCGTGCAGAAGGGCGGAGGAGAATTGGGGCTCTCAGCCCAGCTCCAGGCATCCTCTTCCCGAGCCTGATATCCCCACGGTCGGTCCTGTCCCATTTAGGGACAGCACTCGGCATTTCGGGGAAACCTCTGTGATTTACGCCAGAGCCTCAGGTCCACTATAGTGGTGAAATAACCGATGGTTATTCGACGTTTTGTTATCAACCTGGTCACCTTGTCCATTTTAATTTTGATGTGTGAGATGGAGGTGGTGGTGGTGGTGGTGGTGGTGGTGGTGGTGGTGGTGGTGGTGGTGGAGATAGAGGACTTCTCACACCCCCCCCCCCACACACACACACCAAAAGCATTCAAAAATAGAGCGCAAGTCGAAGGCCCTCCCTTCCCCCACCCGCTCCGGGAAGTCCCGCTTCGCCCAGGTTTGGTTCCTGGAGTGTCAGCGCCCCCTTTCCCTCGCCAGCAGGATCGCCGTGTCCCAACTGTCTCTCGCTGGGTGTCTTGGGTTCCCTGGTTTGTGGCTCAAACGTCCTGAAAGCTTTCCTAGGGTACGTCGCGTGCGACCCACTCGGAAGGGTGGAATTTAGGAGGATAAAAATCCTTCTGCCATCAAGATGCAGAGGGCAGGCATTTGGTAGTCACGCCTAGCCTGAGCGTTTTCATATGAAGATAGAAGAAGCGAGGACCAGATAACCCCCGAAAACAAAGGCAGGACCAGATAAGTGGCTCCGAAGGGATAAAGGTCGTTCTTTCCTTCTTCCGGAGAACATCCCAAAGGTACGCCGAGCAACCGTTATTTGCACACCGCCTCACAATCCAGCCTTTCAAAAACCCATCATCTTCCTATTAGACTCCACAGTTTCCTAATCCCATTAAAGGATTAGCAACTACACGGCACTTTCCCTTAAGACCCCCAGTTCAAAACGACGCAGCCGCGTTAGAATTTCTCCCCAGGGCCATATTTCTAGCGAGGCCCAGACTGTCTATAGAAAGGATAATTTGAATTCTAGATTTATATTCGTTTTAGAAATGAGCAGCAATTTTACGTGTATTTTCTTTTCGAAGAGAATACAAAACAATAGCACCCCCACCCCCAAATTGGGAAGTCAACTCATTTTGGAAATGATGGCTGTTTGTAGTTTCCTGAAACCTCTTTCCCGGCAGAACGTCAACACCTCCCCCTTCGGCCCCCCACCCCACCCCATCTGGTTTGCTCCCCCCTCCTCGTTGTTGTTGAAGTCTGGGGGTTGGGACTGGCCCCCCTGATTGCATAAGAGCAAAAAGCAAAGAAGAGGTCTTGAGCCTGAGAGAGTCAGAGAGCAAGGAGTCCTAGGGAAACTTTTATTTTGAAGAGACCAAGGGGGGGGGGGACTTCATTTCCTGACAGCTATTTACTTTAAGCAAATGATTAGTTTTTGGAGGACGGACTATAACATTGAATCAATTACAAAATGCGGGTTTTGAGCCCATTACTGTTGGAGCTTGAGGGAGAGAAACAAACGGAGGAGCTGCGGGGAAGGACTGGAAGCTTGGGGCTTACTTTTCACTCCGGGTATCGGATTTTCTTTGCAAATTGACATAGAAGGAGAAGGTAAGGGAGAGGAAAAAGTGACTTTTGTTTCTCAAGAAGGTCCCTGATCATAACTTGGGGCTGCAAGAAGCTAAGTAACTTCAAATTTTGGGCAACGAGGAAAACAAAAACAAAACAGCTGAGTTCAGTGGTGTGTCCAGAAAGTAACTTATTCTGAATAAACTTCACTGGAATGGGGGGTGTGGGGGGGTAACCATTAGAGAGTCAAAGATAAAAAAAAAAAAAGAAAAAGAAAAAGAAAATGAAAAAAAATCCAGACCTATTTTTAAAAGCAATGTTTTTTTTTTTTTCCCTACACAATCCTATAGCCTTCCAAAGAAATTGTTAGGCTTACATTTTTGAGGTTTTCCTCCAGGGTGGGGGTGGCGTTCGTGCTTACTGGGACGAACACCAAGTAACATTGGGGGGGTGGAAGCCGCGGCGCTTGGCCTCTTGGCAGTGGGTCACGGAAGAGGACAGGTTTTTAATGAGTATTTTCATTCGTCGCCCGCGGTTTGGCGGGACTACGCTGTAGCGGGTGGTGCGGCGCGAAGCTTGGGGAGGGGGCGCACCAGGAGAAGTGTGTGTGTGGAGGGGAAAGGGGCGCCGAGTGGGGCGCGGGAAAGCGCTAAGAAAAAAGGGAGGTGTGAAGGGCTCGGCTGGAGGAGGTCGGACCTCGGATGCCGGCCGGGCACACTCGGCGCCAGTCGAGCCCTCGTAATTACTGGACGGCGCTGCTGTTGGAAACATCTGGGGCCAGACTTGAGCGCGGCGGTGGCGGCTGCAGCACCGTGAGAGGGGCGCGCGGGCGAGGGGCGCAGCTCCAAGGGTTCCGGAGAGATTGGAGCGAATTACTTGGGTGCTAGAAGCCTCGGGCGGAATCCGCAGTGCGCTGGGATCGTGCGCCTCTCACTCCAGCGACGGAGGCAGCGGCGGCAGCGGCGGCGCGGACGAGCGATCTGGAATAATGACAAACACATTTGGCCTCGAGTGAAGAAGTCGTCCTGGCCTCGCATTCCAGCAACTGGGATTTGAGGAATTTCAAACTGCACTCCGAGGGGCCCTCATTGTGCTCCGTAGTCCCCACCCCCACTCGGCTCACTTGCGTCTCCAGTGGAGTCTTTTCTGCACGGCCGGGGGTTGGGGGGGCCTGGCTCTTGCTTAGTCCTGGCCGCAGGCAGCAAAGAGGCAAGATCCCTGGCTAGGAGCTGACCTCTTGTGAAGAAGTCAGGACATCTCTGAAAGGACAGACGTGGGTGCAGGTAAGCAGAAATGTAAGAGGCCAACCACCCTCGCCTCCTGCCTACGGAACTCTGGGTGCTTCTCTGCCCTGGGATGATGGATGCGAGGCACTGGTCGCCTGAACGCAACCTTTCCAGTGCCCCCCCCCCCCAACTTTCCTCCCAACGCTCAGTATCCTGCAAAACTCAGGGGCGGTCTCCGCGCAGCCTTCCCTCCTTCACCGTTATTCCCTTGGAAATCAGTTTATACATGTGAGATTAACTTCCCTCGAGCAGGGCCGGGAAAGCAGGAAGCGATCTCTTGGCTTTGAAGCTTCTGAGGTCGGCGATTCTTTCTGTTTGGAAGGCGTGTGGGGCAGTCTGCAGAGTAAGGCAGTATGACTCGGCCCTGGTCTGCAGCAGGACCAAGCCAGAGCCTCGCAGCCAGGTGTGCAGGAGTTGCCAGTGACTTGGCGACCAGCCTTGGCGAGAAAGGAAGTGTTGGCCTGTTTGTCTGCTGTGGGGAGTCCTTGCAGAACCCGCGCTTAGAAACTCCCAGGTCTGCTAAGACCTCTAGAAGACCCGGAGGGTGTGCATGGGGGAACCCAAGCTGGGGAGGGGGCGTGGGTGGCACTTTTAAAAGTCTGGGCTGCCCAGCGTCGGACAGAGCTGCCCAGAAAAGCCCCAGGCTGGGCGGTGTGGGAAACGGCTTTTTGGCTTCGTGGCGGAATTGCTCAATGTTTTGGACTGAATTGCTTCTCCTGAATGGTTTCGGATCAGTCTTAGGCAGCCTTGAGGAGCCGGAGGAGGCCTCTAGTGTAAACCCACACTGTGGTCTGCAGCTGTACAGCCCCAGATTTAACACCCAAAGTCTCAGAAGAGGCTCGGGGCTCAGGGCGCTCCTCGGGCGCACCTCTTCTGCCGTCGCACTGGAGTTTACATAACCTCTCTTAGGCTCGGATTTTCCCCTGACCAAGGCTTTCCATCTCATCCTTCCTCTCGTCCTCTTTCTTTGCAAATTCCTCTTGATGAGGACTCCTTCGATTTCCCAACAGGAGTGTGTGTGTGTGTGTGTGTGTGTGTGTGTGTGTGTGTGACACACCAATTAATTTGTCGCCGTGGTCAGTTCCTGCTTAGGAACCCTTGCAAAAGTCCTGTTTTGGGTTGTCTCTAGTACAGCTGGGTTTCTAAAGCTCGCGGGAGAGAAAGAAAGAAAGAGAACACAGTCCAACTCCACTGTTTATTGCCCCGGATCCCTTCTTTTGCTGGAGTCTGCAGACCCGCAGGGTTCAGACTCAGAACCTGGCCTCCCACTTCTGGGCCCAGGGGCTTCTACTTTCTTCCTGGGCGCGGGCTGGGGAGAGATGCAGGGGGAGGGGCTTCAGGCTGCAAACGCGTCAGGCGCCGAAGCTGGCGGGCGGGATTTCTGCCTCCTGGGGACAGGACCTAGGCTGCGCGGGACCTGGGGACGTGGTGACCATCCTTCTGCCTGGTGACCTCGAGGGGTGGGATCCCCCTCGGGCCTTCAGTGAGTAGCATCCAGGTTAAAGGTTGCTGACTGGAAAGCTGGATAGGTGACTCAAAGGTGAGAGGCTCAGCGACAGTCTGGCCGCTGATGGTTGGGTTGGCCGGAGGCATCAGCATTGAGGAGGAGAAGGAGAAGGAGGAGAAGGAAGACGAGGAGGAGGAGGAGGAGGGGGAGGGGGAGGGGGAGGAGGAGGAGGAAGAGGAGGAGGGGGAGGAGGGGGAGGAGGAGGAGGAGGGTGGGTCTTGTAGGAGAGTACTCAGTGTGGGATGCAGAGTACGCAGCTTTCGCTGACTGCATTCTGATTCCCGACCTCATCGGTGCCTTTTTTTTTTTTTCCCTCTGAAGTAGTTCAATGTTTTTTTCTTTTGTTTTAAACTGAAGGGTGGACCACCAATACTAGCTGGGAACTTAGACGGTAGTAAAAGGGGATAAATGTAAGCCACGGACTTGGAGAGTCTCTTTCTTCTACTTCAGTTCCCTTCCTTCCGGAAGGTAGAGAAGCTAGAGGCATGAAGTAGAGCAGGGGTGCCCAGGGGCAGGGCAAACAAAGGGGCAAGGTGGGCACTCCAGACCCCGAATCACAGAGCTTGGTCCAGCCTTTGGTTCTGGCGGCTGCGGTCGGTGCTGGCTGGCCTGCAGGAGGCGCTGTGGCTCGCCTGTAACCCTAAACCTGGCCCCCTCCCTCCACCCTGCCCAGTCTCCTCTCAGGTCGCAGTTGAAAACAATGCAAACGCTGAGCATAGAGCCTGGGGCGCGGCGGCCTCCGCAGTCCTGAGCTGGAAGGAAAGGGACTTGGGCTTGGGCCTGGGATCGTCGGGTAGATCCGTGTCGCCTGGTATCTGGTGGCGATCTTGTGGCGCGGGGGTTAAGGGAGACAGGGAGAGAGGGTGTTGGGGAGGGGGGTGAGAGACACAGATACACACACACACACACACACACACACACACACACACACACACACACGGAGAGAGTGAGGGAGAGGCAGAGAGACGGAGACACACAGAGACAGGCAGAGAGACAGGCAGACACAGAGAGACACCCAGAGAGAAGGGGTGGTCGGGATCCCGAGCGTGCTAGCGCGGAACCTCAGAGAGAATCGGCCCCAGTGCGCGCAGCGCTGTAGGGGACCCGGAGCCTGAGCTTTGAGCGACGCCGGAGCCAGCGGGTAAGATCAGCGGGGTTGCCGCGCCCTCTAGTGGCTCCCGCAGCGCGACCCTTGTCCCAGTAGCCCTGGGCGGTCGAGCGGTCCCCAGCCGGGAGCCCAGTGCGCCTGGAATTTGGGCTCACCTGGGTCGCTCTTGAGTTTTCCTGCGGGCACTGCGTTGGCGCAGAGGCGTTGGGTGGACAAGAGTGGGCTGAGGGTCCGGGTTTGAGCTGGAGAATTGGGGCGTCTTAATTTAGCAGAAGGTGGGTGGAGGCGGTGGAATTCCGGATCCAGGGAGATCTTGGGGGACAGTAGCCGGCGTGTGCGCTCCAGGCCGGCTCAAGCTTCCTTGGCCTGTTGCTGTCTTAGACCCCGCGTTACCGAGCAATGGAAATAGTCCTTTCTAACCAACTGGGCTGCAGGGACCCCGCGGGGGGCGGGTTTACGAGCAGCGAGAACAGAGTGGCAGGGAAAGGCGTCGTGGTCTCTCTTGGCAGGGTCTAGGTAGCCTTCATGCTTGGAGAGGTGGAAAGTCAAAGGGTGTTGTTTCCCCTAAACCCAAGTGACCAGTTCTGCAACATCTTTGAGACCTGGTCCACAGCGCTATCTTCCTGGCTCTCAAGGCACGGCTGTGTCTTGGTCCCTCTTTGGGCAGTGGTGATGATAATTATGCTGATGGTGACGATGGCGGTATGTTTGTTCCTCAGTGAAGTCTCTGGAGGTCCCCAAAGAAATTTAGCATTTTAGATAGGAGTTTTGTCATTTCTTCTTCCACGCCTAGGAGCTCAACTACAAGTCATCACAAGACCTAAAAGTAAAGATTAACCTACGATTTTTTTTTAAAGTTGGGACATTTTAAAATCAGAACTGGTTTCAATGGCGCCTGCAGCTCAGAGACAACAGGACACTGGTTCTTGAACCAACACTGCCATCTGCTGTCTACTCTGAGGAACTGCATATGCCTCTGAGAGGGCTTGGCAAATTCCAAGCAAATATTGGTAGGAGGGAAGTTTCTCTCTCTCTCTCTCTCTCTCTCTCTCTCTCTCTCTCTCTCTCTCTCTCTCTCTCTCTCTCTCTCTCTCTCTCTCTCTCTCTCTCTCTCTCTCTCTCTCTCTCTCTCTCCCCCTCCCTCTCTCTCCCTCTCTCTCCCTCTCTCTCTCCCTCCCTCCCTTTCCCTCCCTCCCTCCCTCTCTCCCCCCTTTCTCCCTCCCTCTCTCCCCCTCCCCCCTCTCCCTCCTTCCTCCTTCCCCTCTCCCTCTCAAATTTTAAATTTTTATTTCAAGTGTATGTGGGGGGGTTCCCCCATATTTATATATATGAGTCTTGTGCATGCCTGGTGTCTTCTAAGATCAAAAGAGAGTGTCAGGTTCCTGAGTCTGAGCTGCTGTGCCGGTATAGAGACTTGAACCCAGAGACCATTCGGTGACCTTAACCACTGTGCTATCCCTTCATCCCCCTTTTTGCTCTTGAGGAGCACAAAGATGATTTTATTAATTTTTCTTTCTTGCGAGTCTGCAACAATCTCCAGAGGAACAGATTTTATTTTTCAGACATTTGTGTAGTTTCCAACGTGTGTGTGTGTGTGTGTGTGTGTGTGTGTGTGTGTGTGTGTGTGTGGTCAAGAGATCAAATTCAATCCTTCCAAATGCTCAGTAAGCCCAGTGTGGCTGAGCTACATCGAGCCCTAATTGCTACTCTTTCACACGTACATAATGAACGGGGTTTATGTGAGCAGGCCTGAAAGGAAGGGAGCAGGCTTTTTTCCTTCTGTAAACACAGCGTGTGGGCTTGGTGACTTCAAGACACCTGATGACTTTTCTTTTCATTTAGTGACAGTCGAAAGGATGTGTTATTTTATTCTTTCAGAGTTACACATCTGGTGCAAAGAGACCAGAAAGGTCTATGAACCCAGGCTGCCCCCTAAAATGCATGTGTGTAAAAGTGTCCCAGCCCCTGTCTCTTATTGAACATTTAATCTTGTACTTTGGCAGATCAAAACACCGCAGACCCTGGTGGGGTACAGGTCCTGGGAAATACAATTTGGGCTAGAAAACGCAGAAGTGGCCACCATTGCAGACCCATATTTAAGCTGCCTGGGCTGAAGTTCTGAGAGCGAATAAAGAGAGAGGAGAAACAAAACAAGAACCTAGATGTGCTATTTTCATAGTTAGAATTAACTTAGGAGAACTGAAATTAACCAAACCTCAGAAATCTGAATCTTGAAGGACCTCGGTGGCTTTGGTGGCTGAGAGCCTCCTGTGGTCTTTAATTGGGACAGGGTGGGGTGGATTTCATTGTCCAGTGGTTGAGCAGCGAAATCCATGTTTTTTGCTCTTACTGTCAGGGAAGCTGGGAGTAAGCCTCAGGGGAGTGGTAGCTCTTCTGGGAGCAAGCTTGCATCCTGTTTACTTTCAAATTTGCCTGTGGTCTCTGGTAGGAGGCTCACCTTAGGAGTTTTCACTTCTGCAGTGGAATGACTAGCTCTGATGGTGTACCGCTCTGCAGCAGGAGAGCTTGAGTTCAAGGCCAACCTGGGCTACATCGTGTATATGGAAGAACTAGAAAGAGGGGGAAGGAAGAAGGGAGGGATGGGAAGGGGGTGGTTGGAGACAGTGGCCGCAGTCAGATTGACTTCTGTGTTTTAGGACTGTAGGTGTTAGTTAACGTTGCAGAATGGTCACAGCGATACCAGCTCGATAGAGACTTTTCATCCTCTTTCCCACTAGGCAGAAGGAAGAGATGTGGAGTATCCAGGGCTCCACTTAATTAGTCAGGAGGAGTTCCTAGACTGGTTAAGAGCACTGACTGCAGCCGAGCTTGGTGACACACATCTTTAATCCCAGCACTTGGGAGGCAGAGGCAGGCAGATTTCTGAGTTTGAGGCCAGCCTGGTCTACAAAGTGAGTTCCAGGACAGCCAGGGCTATACAGAGAAACCCTGTCTCGAAAAACAAAAAAAAACCAACAAAACAAAACAAAACAAAACAAAACAAAATAAAACAAAACAGAGTACTGACTGCTCTTCCAGAAGTCTGGCATCTTAGGATTCTGCAGGGCAAGTCTAAGTGAACATCAGGCACTTTGAAACTGTGTATGCTAGTCCCTTAGGACTCAGGGAGGCGAGCCGGCAAGCCAGTGATGGTTGGTTTCAAGTTAGAGACAGGACCTAAGTTTAAAGGGATAGACAGGGTTTCAGAGCTGGAATCAGAATCTAATCTGAGAAGGAATGAGAGCAACAGGTTGGAGATGTCCCATAGCACCGGAGAGTGAGTGGGGCAGCAATCTCACAATCTGGCTTGTCTCTCCCACTGTGACATGGTTTTTGAAATGTGAACATGGCAGGGCAGGAGACTGATGTCCAACATGGAATCAGTGTGGGAGCAAGAAACAATATCTTGTCTATTTATTTATTTGTGATAAAGTCTCTGGGGCTGGAGAGATGGCTCAGCGATTAAGAGCACTGACTGCTCTTCCAGAGGTCCTGAGTTCAATTCCCAGCAACCACATGGTGGCTCACAACCATCTGTAATGGGATCTGGTGCCCTCTTCTGGTGTGTCTGAAGAGAGACAGTATACTCACACACACAAAATAAATAAATCTTTTTTTAAAAAGTCTCTTAGAGCCCCCGCCAGGCTAGCCTTTTGTCTCTACTTCACTATGCCTGACTAATAAGTGATTTAATTTAAGAATACATTCATGTATTTATTACCTGTATGTGTGCATGTATGTATATGTGTGGAGGCCAGAGGACCACATATGGGAGTTAGTTTTCTCTTCCCACCATTTGGGTCTTGGGGCTCTAACTCAGGTCATCGGGCTTGGGAGCAAGCACCTCTACCCACCAGACTGTCTCACCAGCCCCATTAATTTTTTATTTTAAGTGAAATCTGTCCCTCCTCCTTGCAAAGTGTTTAGTCCCCATCACACCAACTTACAGTGCTACAAGCCTCAGATTTTGTAATGGCAGCTCCCTCTGTCTGTACGTCTGACCTGTGGATATTCATGGCTCTGTCTGTGTGTCTGAGGTGTGGATGTTCCGAGCTGTGAGCAACTAACTAAAGCATGGTCCTTGCAGGTTGGGAAAGCACCAGCCAAACCAAGACTCCCTTCCGGAGCTCTTCCATAGAGCAAGCACTGGGAGTCTCTTCCTCTCCCCTTGGGCTCTCTTTCTCACTGTGGGACAGGCATGCTACTGTTATTCATGGCCAGATTGTCTGGGTCTCCGATGAGTAATGGCATGCACCTAGCCAGGCAACTGCTGCTATCAGAGTCTGGAGTTGGGAATCTTAAGCAAACACATGTGGACATTCGCATCGTTATCACTCTCTCGGAGGCTCTGTTTTCGTTGCCCACTTTGAGCGCCAGTAAATCATCACCCCTGGCAGTAAGTGTACCATATCTGGACACACAGAAGGAAATTTGCTGGAGCCTGGCTGGGGCAGGCCGTTCTTCAGAGCCTGCTCAGTCCCTGTGCTGAGTTCTTTCTCTCCAGCTTAGTGGGGCTTGAAAGATCCATAGCTGCTGACCCTGGCTGGGGAGGTACCAGGGTGGGGATGTGATAAATCCCCAGCCAGCACGCTGGCTCTGGGAGCCGCTTTGTAGCTGGCCAAGTGGATTATCGGTGGGAGGTTGATGTTGGTGTGTACAAACACACAGGCCCTCACTGCTAATTGTGGTAAATCAGGCAACCAGCCTGGCTCTGGGGCCTCCCGTGGCTGTCACCACAGCCGTTTGGAAGCCCTACATCCTCCAGCACCTGCCAACATCCTCAGAGGCCATTAAGCCAGACAGCATCTTTCTAAGTGCATTTGGTCCACAACCCTGCAATTAGGTTTTTTAATTGTGGTGTTCAGAGAAGGAGAGGGGTCAGGGGTAGGTTGTATTGGGAAAGAGTGGGCACAGAAAGGCTAACCTTTCCCAGATCCCTAGGGATTGCTAGGCTGCTTGTCGGTGAGCTCCAGGCTCAGACAGAGACCTTGCTTTAAAAAAAATAGTGTAGAATGATGAGGAAAACACCTGATGTCAATTACGCCTTCCACATACACCTGCGCACACATGCATACATGCATGTACACACAGACAGACAGACAGACAGACAGACAGACACACACACACACACACACACACACACACACACACACTCCTGGATCTGCCCATGGCTAAGTGTTTTTGGATCATTTGCTAAACTTCTGTACCCCACAGTAAGAAACTGTAAAGGTGGAGGCTCTTCCTGTATAGAGATTTCTAAAAAGGAACCTTTCTATTCCCCAGAATTTGGTCTGCACAGATCCTGACAATGATGTTTTCTGTGCCTCCCAATGGATGAAATCTAAGTGTACATCCACCATGCTGGGCCTCTCCTCCTTTCTCTCAATTGTCCCTTTGTTTGTGTTCCTGTCCTGGGCTTTCCAAGCTTCTAGTAGCCTGGCCATATGTCCAGGTCCCACAAGAACACAGGCTGGAAGCCAATGCTCTTGCAGGCTTCCGTCTCACAGAGGCTGCCTCAAAGCTAGGGCTACCTCGAAACCACACGCTATGGTCAAATTGTTCCAGCCTTTTCTGAAAGGAAGACGATTCACACTGCCGATGAGCTGTGATGTGAAGCAAGGGACAGCCCACGAGAAGCAGAGACTTCTCCAGCTTAGATGGAGAACCAGTAGTAACATTTATTCCCCCAATCCCCTTTGGAGACAGTAATTGAGGATCCTGGCTTGACTCTCAGGCTCCGCCATGCTCTTTGATGCTTCCCTCTTATCTATCTGACTGTATTAGTTGTCAGCCTTAAGCTGGGACATGCTTCCACTGACGGTACCAGTAAGAACTCCCATGGCAGGAGAACCTGGCCCACCAGTGGCTTTCTGTTTGGCTAATGCTGTTTATGTTTGGCTTTTGTCATTTGCAGGTCTCAGGAGCTATGGGGACCTCCCACCAGGTCTTTCTGGTCCTCAGCTGTCTCCTCACAGGTATGTATCCACACATGCGTCCTTGTTCTCCTAACTCACAGTTCCAGGGAGCCAACGTCCATGTTCTGTGGGCCTCTCACCTGCACCTGGGTCCAAAGGGGGGCGAGATGAAACCAACAGGAACTTTTGATGCCTTTCACTAAATGGCACCAATTCCATTTCAAAACAAGAGCTTTCTGTCAGTGGTCCGAAGGGAGGAATAATCTGGATATTGACATGTCTGCACTTGCCCACTTCTTCCTCTCTCTGGGATGGGCTTACAGCAAGGAAGGAGAAGATGGTTTTGAGCATGTTCAAATAGAGTAAAGACTCAGGCATCCTTCATCAGGTTTAGGGACTCAAACCTGTAATCCCAGCCACTTGGGAGGCTGTAGCAGGAAGATCATAAACTCGCGGTGTGCCAGGGCTACATAGTGAGACCCTGTCTTTAAAAACAAAAAGTAAAAAGAGGGCTGGGGAGATGCTCAGTGGTAGAGCGCTGGCCTGGCACTTGGTAGATCCTTTCCACGTGTTTGTCTGTTGCAGACATTACTCCAAAGTTAGGCACCGATGGAAACTAGAGACCATTAATTAATAATTAAGTCAGAACGTGTCTCCTCTTCAGACAAGGGAAGCTCGGCTGAAACGTGAAGCTTAGGGATTAGTTTCAAGCCCCCACTCCCCGCCTGTGTTTTATTTATTATTTGTGAATTTAAACCCATGCCTTCCTGCTTTGGCTTTTGGAAATCATTAAGGAGAGATGGTGTGCCAGAGGGTGGCAGTGAGGAAAGACGTGGGGCTCCTGAGTGAGCCCAGATCTGCTGTGTGCTTTGTTCGGGCCTCTCTCCCTGCCTCTTCTCACATCTCCTGCCCATTTTTTTTTTAAACCAAGGGAAACTTCTGCAGGGCATATGCATGATAAAGAACCCATATGTGCTTGAGCCCAGACCGCACTGGGATATTTTATGGTCACACATAAGAGTGTGAAATATGGAATTGGAATCAGACATCCTTTATCCGTTTGAGTGTTTGGAGGGGTGAGTATGGGGCGTTTGGTGGGGCTGTTGAGGCCGTTGGAACACTTGCTGCCCTCAGCAGATGCAGTGGCTGTTATAATGGGGGGCCTTTCATGGGCATCCAGAGGAACAGAGTTTCACGTAGAAATGGCCGTTGTTCATATAAGCCGCCACTGTGGCTACTCTCAGCGCTCTGGAGAAGCTGTCCTTTCTGGCTCGCCCTATTCAATGGCTGTCCCTTTCTACAGGGCCGGGCCTCATCTCCTGCCAGCTCTTATTACCCTCTATCCTCCCAAACGAGAATGAGAAGATTGTGCAGCTGAATTCGTCCTTTTCTCTGAGATGCGTTGGGGAGAGTGAAGTGAGCTGGCAGCACCCCATGTCTGAAGAAGACGACCCCAACGTGGAAATCAGAAGTGAGGAGAACAACAGTGGCCTCTTTGTCACAGTGCTGGAAGTGGTTAACGCCTCCGCAGCCCACACCGGATGGTACACTTGCTACTACAACCACACTCAGACGGATGAGAGTGAGATCGAAGGCAGGCACATTTACATCTATGTACCAGGTGAGTTGCAGGGCCCTCCTAGACCACGCTGCGTCCTGCCCTGCCTGCCTCTGAGTCACCGAGTTAAGGGGCATAAAACACGAGGGATTCATAAATGTTTATTGCAGAGAAATTTGCAAGGTAGAAAAGTCTTTCCCTTCTTTCATCTCTGTCTGTCTGTCTCTGTCTGTCTCTGACTGTCTCTGTCTGTCTCTGACTGTCTCTAACTGTCTGTCTCTGTCTGTCTGTCTGTCTGTCTGTCTGTCTGTCTGTCTGTCTGTCTGTCTCTCACTGGAACTCTCACTGAGGCTGGATCTAGGTGGTTAGCCTGCCAACCCAAGCTATCCTCCTGCTTCCACCTTCCACAGAGCTAAGGATATAGATTTTTTTCTTTTTATGTGAGTCTTTGTGATTAGAACCCTGGTACTCATGCTTTTAAAACAAGTGCTCTTACTCACTGGGCCACTCCTTAGCTCTCTGTCTGCCTGTCAGTCTTTGGTTCTTGAGACTCTCACTGTCTTAGAACTTGCCATTGTAGTCCAGGCTGGCTTCTAACTTATAGCAATCCTATGGCTTCAGCCTTCTGGGTGCTAGGATTAAGGGCATGGGGATGCTTAACTTGCTGGTTTTGTGTTTGAGATAAGGTCTCCTTCTGTAGACCAGACTGGCTCTGAATTTACCATTCTCTGACCTCACCTCCCAAGTCACAGAATTGTGTGCATGTGGTACCCGACTCCGGTGTTTTGTTTTGTTTGTTGTTGTTGCTTTTGAGATGAGAGCTTGGTATGTTGCCCAGGCTACCCTCAAACTGCTACACTTAACTAGTCCTGCTGTCTCAGCCTCTTAAATAGCAGAGACTACCCACATTATGACCAGCAAAATACACAAATTAAATACAGATCATTTGCACGTTCAAAATCAAGAAAAACTCATGGGAGGCTTGGAGATATGGTTCAGGTTTTGGGAGCATTCGCAGCTCTTGCAGAGGACCCAGGTTTGGTTCCTAGGACTCACAGAGATACATCCCTCTGTTAGACAGTTACAGGAGATTAGCGCCCTCTTCTGTCCTCCACCTGAACTGCATACATGTAATGTACCTACATACATATTCAGCCAGAACACACACACACACACACACACACACACACACACACCAAAAACCAAATAAACAAACATGGAAATTCCCCTAAATGTTAACGACCAAGGCAAAAAGAATTCCTTCCACTCTTCAAGAGTTAATGCACCTTTGTAGGAAAGCTGGAATGGTGGTATTTAAAATGCATGTTGTTTTAAAAGAGAAAGACTTGCAGCTTGGGATCTAACTCAGTGACAGAGCGCTTTCCCAGCAAGAGGAAGGCTGTCGATTCTACCCAGAGAAGTGGTTATTGTCAACATGTCAGGGCTTTATTAATTTTGAAAAGTCTTTACTGTCGAATGTCTTTTATTCAGATGGTACAAAACAAAAAAAGAAATCAAATGTAGTCAGTCAGTGTGGTTCAGTCAGTGTGAGCAGGCACTTACATGTGTATCAGGTGCCATGTCTTGTGTGGGAGGCAGGATTAACAGGCGGCAGGCCTTGCTTTGGATACTCACAGTTCACTAGGGTAGATTCCAAATAGCCACTCAGTTTCAGCTTTCATACAAATGTGCATTTACTCTTGACGAGTAGGAAGGAATTCTCTTTGCCTTTGTCATTAACATTTAGAGGAGTTTCCGTGGTAATGATATGACCTTGTGTCTGCTGAGAGGCAGATGCCAAGATGTAGGTTACATGCCTTGGTTTTATAAGGGGCAAGACCTAGGAAAGGGGTGGGAGGGTCCCCGCATGCTCCTGCTGGACTCCATTAGATGAATCGGTACTACACTGCCTTCTTGCCCATGGGCCTCAGGTGCCCTCAGTCAGTGACAGGAAGCATTGCTGGTGAGTGTGATTTTAGGTTCAGAGGGCTGCAGAGCTAGGCTCTAGACCATTAAGCCCTCTGTGGTTGGAGGGATGCGCTTTCTCTGGAATCCAGGCTTAGCTGAAAGCTTTCGATGCATTTGGTCTGCCACCCACCTCGCCTCCGCTCTGAGCTTTTGCCGAGCTGGAGCTGTTGGTATCTGTATGTAGCGTTGGTGAGCAGCTGTACAAAGAAGGACCCTGGTGTTACCTACACACCATACAGGTAGCATTCGGTAGTCGAGAAGATTAGTCTTGGAGAGGGAAGCCCAACTGAAGCATGGGAACATGAGTCTATCTGTCTGAACCTGACCCGGATGCATACCTGTCTAAACTCTGTGTGGACAGGGTTCAAGTGTTCGGAACTCTGAACACAAATTAGAACGGTGGGGCTTTATGTTGCTGGGGAATGGAAAAAGCTTTGGAGTACAGGTGACTGCCGTTCACACTCTGCCTTTACTGCATGTACACGGGTGCTGGGGGTTTGAACTCTGGTCCTCACACTTGCCTGGCAAGCATTTTCCTCCTCTCCAGCTCCGAAGTGTCTCTTTTCTTACAATAGAACAGTTTGTTGTGAAAAGGGCAGGTGTTTAGAATGTCACTTTAATGCTACACAGTAACAATGGTGGTGAAGCTAACGATGATAATGATACTAACAGAACACTTTTTCCCCCCTGTATATGTGTATAAAAATGAAATGAAACTCTAATAGATTCTTCTCTCTCTCTTTAAAATCACAGACCCAGACATGGCCTTTGTGCCTCTCGGGATGACCGATTCCTTAGTCATCGTGGAAGAGGATGACTCTGCCATCATACCTTGCCGCACCACAGATCCGGAGACTCAAGTAACCTTGCACAATAACGGGAGGCTGGTGCCTGCCTCCTATGACAGCAGGCAGGGCTTCAACGGAACCTTCAGCGTGGGGCCTTACATCTGTGAGGCCACCGTCAAAGGGAGGACGTTCAAGACCAGCGAGTTTAATGTTTATGCCTTGAAAGGTACTTTCACCTCTCTAAGTGAGAGCAACAGGCAAACAAGTTTTTTTTTTAATTTGGGTGTTGCCTCTTCCTTCTCTATACAACGTGGCTGACCTCTGTAACTATAATAATACAGGCTTAAAAAAATACTACAGGCTGAACTTGCTTCTACGTGTAAGACAGCATGTTCCCTGAAAAATACCTCAAGGAATTCTTTCTTGCATAAGCCTCTTACTATTTGGTTCCTATTCTTGAATATGCAGCCCTAAGAAGCAAACACACCCCAGGGGGTTGGAGGTCTAGATTAATTTCAGTAACTTAAGAATCAAGTGATTTCAGTTTTGAAGGAAGACTATAGTTAAAGAGGCTAAAACTTCTTCCCTTTGATGTGAGGGGTTCGTTAGCCTGACTTGCAAAGTCTCGGGGAGGGGGGTCCTGGTGGCCGAATTTTAGGTGGGGACTTTACACGGACATGGAGCAGAAGCAAGAAATTGTCACTTGCCTCTTGTTACAAACTTATTTTGTTCTGAGCTCTGGGAGGTGCTACGAATAACTGGGGGAGGGCTGGAGAGATGGCTCAGTGTTTAAGAGCACTGACTGCTCTTCCAAAGGTCCTGAATTCAATTCCCAGAAACCACATGGTGGCTCACAACCATCTGTAATGGGATTTGATGCCCTCTCCTGGTGTGTCTGAAGACAGCGACAGTAACAGTGTACTTACATACATAAAATAGATAAATCTTAAAAAAAATTAAAAAGAATAACTGAGAGGCACAGAAAAGAAGTTACAGCCAGGGGCACGGAGACTTTCAGTGGCTTGAAAGAGTGCAGCCACAGTCATACAGCCCAGGCATGTGGTGTTCAGGTTAAAAGAGACTGAGCTTTACCATCGTTGTTATTTTGTATTTCTGTTATATCCTAAGTTGTGTAAGACTCAAAGTCCAGGCTCCGTAGACGGTCCGGCTTTTGCCTCCATTACACTGGTTTGGACATGATTTTTTCATCATTTTTAACGGCCCTGATTCAGCTACAGGTTTTACTTTGAGATCCCGACTGTACTGTATTTTCTTTGTCATCTCATCACAGCAACGTCAGAACTGAATCTGGAGATGGACGCACGCCAGACTGTGTATAAGGCAGGAGAAACGATCGTGGTGACCTGTGCCGTCTTTAACAACGAGGTCGTTGACCTGCAGTGGACTTACCCTGGAGAAGTGGTGGGTACCCCGGGATAAGGAGCTCACGGAACCCCCACAACAGGACTTGTAACTCTACACACCAGAGGTGTTTCTCTTGGATGGGCACATCCCTGAGCTTCTCTGGGCCTCAGCTTCCCATCTGGGCAATGGGCACATTTGACTCCAGGACTTTTAATTTTTCTCAATCAGGCAGAGTTTGGCATGACCACAAGGGACATGCTCCCCTTGAGAAGGCAGAGACAAGCAGGAAGGTTCTGTGGCTAGAACACAAGCATTAAAGCATTAGAAAGGCAAGAAATGCCTGGATTGTAAATATTAGCCGATTGCACAGTCATGTATCCTCACTGTCTTGGGTCACACGCCTTGGGGTTGTGAGGTGTCTGATAGTGTTGCTAAGTGTGTGTGTTATTGTGGCCTGTAGTCACCCAGCTGCACAACAGCACACCAGACTTATTCCTTCCATCTGACTGGAACTTTATATAAAGCCTTATTCACTCTGATAGCTGTAGAGAGTATATAGGAGCTGTGTATGAAGAATATGTAAATCGAATGCAGAAATGGTGTTTAATACTGTGCATGGGGGCCTCATAGGGAACAAAACACATGTATACAATTATGTATGGGGAACAAATCCATGTGTCAATTATATATATATATATATGTATATATATATCATGTATGTATTTTTCTCCTTACTATTACAAAATAACATATAGCACACATTACATATATTTGTGTGTGTGTGTGTGTGTGTGTGTGTGTGTGCACTTTACTTGCATGTGTGCCTGAATGACAGAACAGGGTATCAGATCCCATTACAGATGGTTGTGAGCCACTATGTGGTTGATGGGGAATTGAACTCAGGACCTCTGGAAGAGCAGCCAGTGCTCTTACCTACTGAGACTCTGTACTCTGGTCGCTTTGTCATTGGAGAACTTTGCTTCTGCTTGCCATTTCTCTCCCACACTTTTGCTGGCTTTTTTTTTTTTTTGCTGCCTGGCCGTTCATTCACACTTTTATTTGATAATGGTGGATGTGTGGGACAGCACCTTTGTCACAACATGCTATGGAGGTCAGAAGAGTACTCTTCTGGACTCAGCTCTCTGCTTCCACCTTTAAATGGGTTCCAGGGGTTGAACTCAGGTCTCTAAGTTTGCATGGCAGGTGCCCTTGCCCACTGAGCCAGCTTGCAGAAGCAAGTCTGGTGCTCTTTCATTAGGCATGATCGTTAGGTGTTGTCAATTGACTGCATGCATGGTGGGACACTCACAGTCTAGTGTATTATATTCCTTGCACTATAGTGTGACTTGGTGGTTTTCTTCATGCTCCATTACTTTTAATCCCTAAAACACAATACTTCATTTATGAAGTGTTTTTAATTTTTAATTTTTAAGCCGAAACATATGACATTTGACCCACAATTACATAAAATGCTTTAACACTTTTTTTCCCTCCCATAAAAGTGCTGAAAACTTCTCTTTGAAAATTTGTAAACTATGGAGAAACACAGGGAAACCTTCTTCTCAGAGCAGCACACATCTCAGATTCCAGACAGACAGGCAGACCCTTTAGAATTCTTCATTAAAAGATTGTTTTGCAATACTGATGGCTGACTCAGAGCCTTGCAGGTGCTGAGCACGGGATCCATGGCTAAGCTACTGCCTTAGCCCAGCGCTTTAATTTCTGCTTGCCTTTTGGTTTATCGGGGCTCACTCTGTAGCCCAGGCTGGCCTAGAACTCGCTACATAGCTCAAGCTGGCTTCATCCCCAGGGGAGTAGTCCCTCATCAGCCTCCCGTGTGCTGGGATTTGAGCTGTGAGCCACCACACTTAACGCTAGTATCGTTTTAAAGCATGGCTTTTTAAAAGGATCTAGATTTAGCGTTATTTTCACTTCTTGTTACTGCATGTGAAGCAAATATAATAATGGATTCATTATGGCATTTACACACACACACACACCACACACACACACACACACACACACACACACACTTGATTATGTTCATCTGCCACTAACTCTGCTCTCTTGCCCCCGCCCCCACCCGTGTTGGCAGAGTCCCTTCTTTTAGGCTAGTCCCCTTCTTTCCTTCATGCCTTTTTACGATTTGTTTGTGGTCCAATTAGCTTAATTAAAGTGACTTCCAGGAGGATGGGCAAAGGGTTGGCGGGAGCATGGGTCACTTACCAGGGTCTACATTACTGGAGAGAATGTCTCCCCTAGCAACTGCTGGCTACTGACAAGGCCTCCGAGAGGACAGGGGCCTCGCTGGCTTCTCCCCCTTCTGCCTTCTTATTTATATTTCTATTCTTTAGGAGGTTTTATGCTTTAGCGCATCTTTAGGCTCACAGCAAATGTACAAAGCACACCAATTTCCTACGTGATCCCGGCTCCCACCTATGCTTAGCCTGCCAAGTGCCAGGTCTTCCTCGGAGCGCACCGTGCTTAGGACCCGATGAGCCTCCTACACTCACAAACCCTACACCAGGGCTCACTCTGGAAGGACCTTTTTTTCACACGACCGTTTTCTTGTGTGCCACTGCAGAGAAACAAAGGTATCACCATGCTGGAGGAGATCAAACTCCCATCCATCAAACTGGTGTACACTTTGACCGTCCCCAAGGCCACGGTGAAGGACAGTGGAGAGTATGAATGTGCTGCCCGTCAGGCCACTAAAGAGGTCAAGGAAATGAAGAGAGTCACCATTTCTGTCCACGGTACCCACTGTTCTGTTAAATGGCTGCCGTTCGAGGGACTTGGTTGGGAGGCACAGGCTGTGGTTATTATTTACTGGGAACTCTTGCTTTCACAGAGAAAGGCTTCGTCGAGATTGAGCCCACCTTTGGCCAGCTGGAAGCTGTCAACTTGCACGAAGTCAGAGAGTTCGTGGTGGAGGTGCAGGCCTACCCGACGCCCAGGATATCGTGGCTGAAGGACAACTTGACTCTGATAGAGAATCTCACCGAGATCACCACTGATGTACAGAAGAGTCAGGAAACAAGGTAAAGGGGGCCATTCCCAAGTCACTCCCGTAACACCAGCCTTCTGAGCGCTGAGGGAGTGGCAGTACCAGAGGGACCAGCACCTGAGCTGAGACGTGCTTACGGTCACATTTTAATCACAGCTTCCTCACACTTTAAGATAACATTGCAGCCTGACGAGGTAATACATCCATGAGTGTTTAACGTAAAATGAGAAGAAAGGACTAAAAGGTTCTGTCCTCCAGTGGAGGACAGCATACTGTTTCAAGCTAAAGGTGAAGGTAAGATGGGATGGGATGCGCTTGGACCTTGATGGTCATTATACTTCAGCAGACATTATGAACTGATTCCATGTGTGAGGTAATTCGAATGTAAGTCTACATGTCACCAAATACCATTGTTTAGAGTGCGTCTGCCCCAATCCAAGATTCCACTGAGATAAGACTAGGGTCTCGTTAGATCTGACTGCAGTGATGGTGTTGGTGGCTCTCATCTCTAACCACTGCTGCTGCTTTCCTGCCCCCTGGTACCGTTAGTCAACCATGGGTCTCTTGTGTCCCTTGCATACTCAGCAGACACTCTGCCATTGGGCACCACAATTTCCCTTGAAGTTTTTGAGCTATGAATAGAAATTGCGAGTCAGAAGTTGCTTTATTTTCTTATTTTTTATTTTTTTATTTTTTTGAGATAGGGTCTCCTTCTGTAGCCAGGCTGACCTTAAACTCTCAACAATCCCCCTACCTCATAGCCTCTAGGATTATGGCTCTGAGCCACTGTACCAATTAAAGTCATTATTGACATGTTTCTTGAGACAGGGTTTCTCTGTAGCCCTGGCTGTCCTGGAACTCACTTTGTAGACCAGGCTGGTCTCAAACTCAGAAATCCACCTGCCTCTCCCTCCCAAGTGCTGGGATTAAAGGCGTGCACCACCATGCCTGGCTATTGCCATGTTTCTTGTTTCATTAGTATCACTATTATTGTTGTTGTTATTATTGATATATCGTTTTCTGGGACAGGATCTTGCTATGTAGTCATGCCTGGCCTTAGACTTGTACCGCTCCTCACGCCTCAGCTTGCGAGTGCTGGGAGACACAGCGTCTTCCTGGCACAGCTGACATTTCACGGGTGTCTGAGCAGGAGTACAGGCTGTAATAAGTAGTGCTGGCAAGGCATGCTTTTCAGGGGAGTGGTGTGGGAAAGCTGGTCATTACTGAGTTTCGAGAACCCTTCAGACCTTGGTCTTTCCGTTCGTGGGTGGATCAGGCAGCACAAGGTGAAAGGAGAAGTCGCTTTCATGGAGTTAAAACCAGTGAACCTGAAGACTTTCTCGGCTAAACAGATGTAGGCTATGAATGGCCTGGATCGTTTGGCCACCAACAGCCAGAAACCTGGTCGTGAAGCCAATCCAATAGCAGGCAGAGACAGGCAAGCCAGTGTAGCCTGCTTTTCTACAGGTCCTGTGCTTGTAGGGAATATTGAAGCCCATGAAATGCTTTCCCACATTTAATATCATTTGATAAATCTCAGAAAGAGTGCTCTGTGTGTGCAGTTATCGTATTTTATATGCATGGAAGCGGAGGTGTGGGGATCCAATAATTTCTACAATTTTGTTCCATCCAAAATACTTTTGTGTATTGGGATGTTTTATAATGAAATGAAAAGTCAAATGTGAAAATATTGTATTTATACATAAACACACACATACATACAGCACATGCAGGCGCACATACATGTTTGTCAGAGGATAATGTGGGGGAGTGAGTTGTTGCATTATAGCTTGTTGAAGCAGGGTTTCCATTGGCACTGCTGCTGTGCTGAACATTTCAGGCTAGCTGTCCCGAGAGCTACGATGCATTCTCTTGCATTTCCTCTCATCTCACGACAGGAGCGCTGGGGTTGGAGATGGAGATGGAGATGGGTACCACTGCATCTGACTTTTTTTTTTTTTTGCGGGTTCTGGGGGTTGAATTCAGCCCACCAGAAAGCACCAAGTTAAGTGGTCTCATTTAAAAAGTCTTTTCTTATTTTCATTCAGAAATGAGGTCTTGCAGGGCAATGGTAACACACAACTTTAATCCCAGCACTTGGGGAGGCAGAGGCAGGAGGAGCTCTGTCAGTTTGTGGCCAGCCTGTTCTACAGAGGGAGGTCCAAAATAGCCAGAGATACAGTGAATCCCTGTCTTTACAAACAAAACAAAACAAACAAAACACCAAAAACAAAACAAAAATCAAACCCAGAAATGAGGTCTTGCCAGAATTGTTAGCTACTTGGTTTTCTATTGAGGCTATGAGTGACACCTTCAATGTGTGGAAACTAGATCAAATTTTAGAAAAGACATTGATATTGACAAGAAAGATTTTTTTTAAGAAATAAAATTTCAATCATAAAATGAAGCTGCTTAAATAATCGGTGGTTATTTAGTCTCTACTTATGGAAATAAACTTCTTGTCTCTTAAGGTATCAGAGCAAATTAAAGCTGATCCGGGCTAAGGAAGAAGACAGTGGCCATTACACCATTATAGTTCAAAATGAGGATGACGTGAAGAGTTACACGTTTGAGCTGTCAACCCTAGGTATGTAAAGGTCGTGCTCGCTCACGGGTGACTGTCCCCCAGAGGCACCTCGGCTCTTCTCTTCAAAGCCTTGGAGGAGAAGCCAGACCTTGGGGTAGAGGCTGGGTCTGACGCATGTCAGGACCGTGTTGTCGTGCCTGAAAATTCAGGTCCATTTGGAACAGTCCTCATCCAAAAACTCTGAAATGGCCCCAAATCGGAAACTTTGATTTTTATCAGGGGAGATGTTGAGATAGTTTATGTATGTAGCCCAGGCTAGCAATGCTCTTGTCTCAGCTGTAGCCCAGGCTAGCAATGCCCCTGCCTCAGCCTCCCAAGTGCTGAGATTCTAGACACTTGTCACCACATCTAGTTCAAAATCTGAAACATTTTGAATGCTCACACGATGTTACAAGTGGAACATCCTGACCTGACATCTTGTGACAGGTCAGAAAATATTCAGGCATATAAAAATATTGTGTAAAATTACCGCTTGGTTATGTGTATGAGGTGTATGTGAGATATAAATGAATTGCATACTTAGGCTGAGTCCTTTCCTAAGACACCTATCTCATTAGGATCTAACTTCTGAAATCTAAAACACTTCTGGAGAAAAATATGTGCTGAGGAAAAATTTTAAAGTAAAGTATGTATTATAAAGTTTAAATTCTTATTTTAGTTTTTAAAATATTTAATATTTATTTAGTTTTGTGTAGTTTAAATTATTTACTTTAAATCAAAGTATATAAAGGTAAACTAAAACTTGCATATTTTTCAGCTTATTCTTTATTTTTATTACTATTATTATTATCATCGTCATTTGGTACTTGAATCCCATGCTTTAAAAACAAATCAAGGAGCTAGAGAGAGAGCTCAATGGTTAAGAGCACTTGCTGCTCTTGCAGAGGACTGGGGTTTGGATTCTGACATCCACATGGTGGTTTACAACCATCTTTAACTCCAGTTGCAGGGGATCTGATACCCTCTTCTGGCCTCCGCAAACACCAGACACGAATGTGGTGCCTATTCATATACGCAAGCAAAACACTTGCCTGCCTCTAACTTATTTGACTACAAATTGGTGAAAAGATCTTTAAAGTCTAATGATGGCCCCCAGACGCTTGAGTGAAGGCTGCTTTCATCAGATCCATTAGTCAAATCCCGAATGCAAAGATAGCTGGAGGATCTCCCTTGCCTTCCGAATGGAAGGACCCCAGCCCAGGCACTCCTCACCTCCCTCCGTCCAGATCTGAGTCATCCAGGCACAAAGCCCCCAAACACGGGCACTGAGGGAGCTATTAACTGAGTGGGTCTGTCCAGGCTGGAGTTGTTCTGTTCTGTCTTCCACAACCGGTCCCTTGAGGACCGTTCCTGAACCGACGGGACCCTTCCGCGGAGGGATGTCCCTCCACAGCCAGAGACAAGAGCTGCTCTGCCCTGACTTCTCCTTTCCTTTCCCAGTTCCTGCATCCATTTTGGATCTCGTAGATGACCACCATGGCTCTGGCGGGGGACAGACTGTGAGGTGTACAGCCGAAGGCACCCCTCTTCCAGAAATCGACTGGATGATCTGCAAGCATATTAAGAAGTATGGAAACCAGATGTTCCCTGTTCTTGTGTGGTCGGGATGTTTCTTCCATGACATAAAGGGCCTCAAGTGCAGTTTATTTCTTTGGTTGACCTCTTTTTGTATTCGCGATTCTTCCTCGGCCCAAGGCTCATATTACTCACAAACTATACAATAGGTTTCTGAAAGTGGATTCCATCTCTTGATGTGTGTGTGCGCGCACGCATGTGTGCATGTCCTCAAAGGGCCTTTATTTTTATATTTTATTCTCCATTGTTTTTCTTAAACATTTCCCATTCTCTCTTAGAATGCTCTATAATGTGAAGACAAAAAGAATTGTAAGAACCACTCTTGTTCATGGATTTTATCTGTATATGTATGTATGTATGTATGTATGTATGTATGTATTTAGCTTGCAGTCCTGTTGTGACATAATGTCTCACTCACCGTGTAGCCAGTGCTTTGGCTGAAGTCAAACGTACCATTCTCTTGCTTTGCTCTCCCAGGCGCTGGGGTTGCAGGAGTGCACCACCAGCCCTGCCCAGCTCACATTTCTTTCTTTCTTTCTTTTTTTTTAAAGATTTATTTATTTATTTATTTATTTATTTATTTACTTATTTATTATATGTAAGTACACTGTAGCTGTCTTCAGACACTCCACAAGAGAACATCAGATTTCATTACGGATGGTTGTGAGCCACCATGTGGTTGCTGGGATTTGAACTCAGGACCTTCAGAAGAGCAGTCTTAACCACTGAGCTGTCTCACCAGCTCCCAGCTCACATTTCTTATTTCTTACCATAAATGTTGTCTCGGTGGCTAGACTGGCAGTGCAAACAGAGCCGAGAGCCGTGCCCACGTGACTCCTCATACCCACTTGTTCTTTGGAAGCCAGGAGAGGGCACTGGATCCCCTGAAGGTGGAGTAACAGGTGGTTGTGAGCATTTTAGTAGGAATGCTGGGAACCAAATGTGGGCCCTCCATAAGAACAGTATGAGCGCTTCATGGCCGGCCCACCTCTCTAGCCCCTCCTCCACCTTCATAGGCAGGCCCATGAACTGTGCGCCCACACCTTGCTCCACGGCAACTACCTGCTTTCAGAAGGCCTTGAGTGCGTCTCTGCTGAAAGTGCAGCTTGCTATTGCTCTCCTCACTGAGAGCTGTGGAGTGACCTGGGTCCTGGGATTTCTAGGTGTAATGATTTAACCCAGAAGACTACTGCAGCCTTAGGGACCCCTTAGAAGCTCTTCCTGGGGTTGAAGATGAGGAGGGAGGATATTTTCAAAGGAGTGGGAGATTTGCATTGTTGAACGTGTTTGATGCTATCTCCTGAGTTTGCTCACAGGTCCAAGATTTGAGATAAGTAGTTAGATTTTGTGGATTTTATCTGCCTCCTCCACAAACCATTAACTTTGGTTATCCACGTGAGATTACTCCTCTTGAGCAGGTGCAAATGGATTTTAATGTGAACAAGCACCATAAAACGAGAACTCCCAAATCTATGCACCATAAAACAAGGACTGCCCCACCCCCCAAATATATGTAATGTTAGCAATGTGGAAGGGTCGTTGTGACTCCTGGTAATCAGATCTTCATTTGTGTCACATTCTCTCTAGATGTAATAATGACACTTCGTGGACAGTTTTGGCCAGCAATGTCTCAAATATTATCACAGAGCTCCCTCGCCGTGGCAGGAGTACCGTGGAGGGACGAGTGTCCTTCGCCAAAGTGGAAGAGACCATCGCAGTTCGATGCCTGGCAAAGAACAACCTCAGCGTTGTGGCCCGTGAGCTGAAGCTGGTGGCTCCCAGTGAGTTTCTCAGTAGGCAGCACAACTCCAGCTCACCAGCCACGCCCTGTGTTCCTCAGGTGGGACGTGGAATCCCAGACAGGGCTCACAGAGTGGCAAAGGTCCCAAGACAGTTCAGCCCTGTCTGGACTTGAAGCACTGGTCTTCCTGCCAAGCCCCCTTTGTTTGCCCTGACCCAGCTGCGTTTGCAGAGCTGCAGGCAGCTTTGCTTGTCATGTAGAGGATGACTAAGCCTCTGTCATCTGAGCACTGGGGTCTAGGGATAGAAAGTGAGGAAGGGGCTTTTGCCTCACGATCCTCAGAACAGGTGGGTCAGGTTTGAGTCAGAAACAAAGAAAGGAAGGAAGCCGAGAAAGAGAGAGAGAGAGAGAGAGAGACAGAGACAGAGACAGAGACAGAGACAGACCGAGAGACAGACAGACAGACAGACAGACAGAAGGCAAAATTCACCTTTACCATGAAACTTATGAGATGGATATTTCTACAAATAAAGTTGCTCCTAACTTATTGTTGGTCTCCATCGTCTTTATTCAAATTGTCCAAAAGGAGATCCTTGGAGTGTCTTTGGAAAGAAAGTCTTTGTCCCAGGGAAGAATCACATTTAGTTGCAAGGGTACAAGTGATTGAGGGATGATATAGGCCACCCCTAAAGTGACCTGGGATCCCCAACACTTCCCCACCAGCAGGGAGATAGGCCCTAGTTCATTTCTTTCTGCCTCCCGTCTTATTCTGCCGTCCACAAATAACTGACAAAATTCTCTACTGTCTCTGTCTTGCCTTCCAGCTCTGCGATCTGAACTCACAGTGGCGGCCGCAGTGTTGGTGCTGTTGGTGATTGTCATTGTCTCTCTCATCGTCCTGGTGGTCATTTGGAAGCAGGTGAGTCTTTGGAACCATTAGAATGAGAACAACTGTATCCTTCGGTGTTTGGTTCAGAGAAGGGGTTTGGTAATTCCATGGGTGGTGGGTCATGACAGACTTTCCTGGGTCCAGTCACTTTGGTTCTGTAGTGAAGCTCAGTTGCCTTGAACTCTGGGAATTCACCAGTTACCCACCCTGGTCATTACAGAAACCACGGTATGAAATTCGCTGGAGGGTTATCGAGTCAATCAGCCCCGATGGACATGAGTATATCTATGTGGACCCCATGCAGTTGCCTTACGACTCCAGATGGGAATTCCCGAGAGATGGCCTCGTGCTTGGTAAGTTCTTGTGAGGGTAACCTCCCAGGACCCCAATGTTACCTACATAGCTTGCTACGTACAGATCTGGGACAGAATTAGGGACTTGAACGCCACTCACAGAGCTGGATATGGTAGCTCACACTCTTCATCTCAGCACTGGGGAGACTGAAGATGGAGGACTGTGAGTTCAAGACTAGCCTGGGCTACATGGACATCTTCAACATGAGCTCATTGGGGCTGAGAAGGGGAAGTCAAGGGTCAAGAAGTTGTTTAGCCTTTGTAAGGCCCCAGATTCTATCCCCCAAACGAACAAAGTTAGTGCACCGGGTATAGTAGCATACAGTTGGAGGGCATCAGCAGACGGATCCTGAGTTCACTCTCATACTGGGTTTCAGGCCAGCCTAGGCTACATGAGACCCTAGAGCAAAATGCCAAAAGGAAAGAGTCTTTTCTTTTTTTTAATGCACGTGAGTACACTGTAGCTCAGACACACCAGAAGAGGGCATCAGATCCCATTACAGATGGTTGTGAGCCACCATGCCGTTGCTGGGAATTGAACTCAGGACCTCTGGAAGAGCAATCAGTGCTCTTAACGGCTGAGCCATCTGTCTAGCCCATAGAAAGAAAGTCTTAATTGTATCATTGGAATGATTTTGGCCTGACAAAAATATTGCAATGGAAAAAATAAAGTTCATTTTTATAACCGAAGAGGACTAGCTGAGAAGTGAGAGAACTCAGTGGGCTACAGTCAGTCCGTTTTGAGGAGTCATAAAATACTTCTTTAAGTATATGTAATGTAGGATGGAAAAATATACGCTGGTGTTGTACTGCATGCCTCTAATCTCAGAGACGTAGTATTGGGAGTCCAAGGTCATTGTTAACTATATAGAGATTTTGAGACTAGCCTGAGCTATATGAGATCCTGTCTCAAAACCCCCCAAACAACTACCTTCCGTGTGTGTGTGTGTGTGAACACACACACACACACACACACACACACACACACACACACACACTTTAAAGCAAAACATAAAAAGGAAGGGAGCCCTCTGGGGCTATGTCACAATCAAGGCCCTCGCCAGGTGCAGTTTTTGGCTATCGTCTGTCTGTCTGTCTGTCTGTCTGGTTCCAAAGTACAGCAGAGCTAGGCGCTTAACAGTCACTCAAGCTGAACCTGTGCTTCTTTATTGTATTGTCCACCACTGTTTCCCACACAGAGCTTAGGGAAGTTAAAAAGCAGTAAAATAGGCAGGGAGGGTGGGTGGGTGGGTGTGCGCGAGTGCTCGCTCAGAGGTGGGGATGGAGTAGCAGAGCCCCTGCTATCCAGCACGTTGCCTCGTCCTCTTGGCAAGGCCACATTACTGGAAAAGCAGCATCTTTCTAGGCATGGATGGCGGAGGTACATACAGACCGGAAGAGCGGGCATGTCCACTCTCAGTGTCTTTCTGTGCCTGGGCTGCCGTGATCAGACTGGCTTCCTGGAAATGCCTCCCTTAGACCACAGTCTCTTTAAGAGTGGACAACAGCTTTGATTTCTTTGTCTCTACACACAAAGAAGGGCTGTGCTGGCACGTACACCCCCCCATCCCCCCCCCCCCCAAGTCCAGGGACCTTGGTGGCACGTACAGCTTCTGGTCCAGGAACCTTCCTTTATGACAAAGAAGACGAGTCCAAGTGTTCAGTAGTGCACTCCTCAGAATCAGTGGCATTTGGAATACAGACGATTTCCAGTGGTTAAGGATTTGTTAATGCAAAGGTTGCCTCTGTGTGCATCTGAGAGACAGAAGGGTAGAGAACCAGGGGGTTGGGTAGAAGCCACGGAGGCAAGTGCACAGGAGCCCAGGGCCTGGCGGGAGCCCATGTTCACACCAGGGAGGACTGTGCTTTCCCCTCTCTCATCCATGTTTTCCTTTCCATTGCAAATGCCATTTGACAAAAGCAATTACACTAATTCCCTTCCCTGTGGGCTCAATTCTTTTTTTTGGACATGATGACTTGGAGGAATAATTAGGCTTACTCAACACAGGAAAAACACCCACCCAGCTGTACACCCTCGTGCACTGGCCTCTGCCAGTGAGGCCGAGGGGCCGGGAGCTGGCGGTGATGGCTCTGTTTGCCTACAGGTCGGATTTTGGGATCCGGTGCATTTGGGAAAGTGGTCGAAGGTACAGCTTATGGATTAAGCCGGTCCCAACCTGTAATGAAGGTGGCTGTGAAGATGCTCAAACGTAAGTGTTTCTTCCCAGGGATACTTTGAACATGGACATACTAAGTAATTTAAGAGTAAAATCGAATTTAATATTATATTGAGATTCTTTGGACTGTGGGTTGAGACTTAGCCACCCTCCAAAATTAGGTTTCTTTTGTTCTTATCCCTCATTGTTAAAAATCAGATGCTTTCATTTTTGGTAAGAGTTTGTTTTTTTGTTTTTTTGTTTTTAATCTTAAAGACCAGAGACTCTGGGGCTGGGAAATGGCTCAATGGGCAAAGTGCTTTCTGCGAAAACATGGAGATCTGAGCTCTGATCCCCCCAGCATCCATCTAGGAAGGCAGAAGTAGTGGCATTCCCCTGTAGCCCCAACCCCACAGGGAGGCAGGATGAGACAGGTAAATCCTGGAAGCTCACTGGTCAGCTAGGTTACTCAACTCGGCAAGCTCTCAGGTTCACTGAGAGACCCTGACTCAAAATATAAGATGTAGAAACAGTTGAAGAAGATATTCTGATGTCAGCCTCTGGCTTCCATGTGTATTTGTAGACAAGGGCATTCACACACACAGACACACACACACACAGACACACACACACTCAGCAGTCTAGACTGAGGAGACCATCTAGTGCTCTTCCTTTAGACTCTTGGTAAATAAATACTATTGAATCACAAGGTTCCATGTGTTCTTCTGAGAACCAGAAGTAGGGAGTTCAGTTGTACTAAAATCTGGCTTACTTCAACAGCCACAGCCAGGTCTAGTGAAAAGCAGGCTCTCATGTCTGAGCTGAAGATAATGACTCACCTGGGGCCACATTTGAACATTGTGAACTTGCTGGGAGCCTGCACCAAGTCAGGTAGGCGCCTTGTTCTGGGGTTCCTGGGAGTTTCTGGGAATCCTCTTTGTTGTGGAAACTTTTTGTTTTGTTTTGTTTTGGTTTTTCGAGACAGGGTTTCTTTGTGTAGCCCTGGCTGTCCTATAACTCACTTTGTAGACCAGGCTGGCCTTGAACCAAGAAATCCACCTGCCTCTGCCTCCCGAGTGCTGGGATTAAAGGCATGCACCACCACGCCCGGCTTATTGCAGGAACTTTTGAACCAGTCTCAGGCACAGATTGCCCTCTCTGCACCCCCAAACATGCCTCCTGAGGATAAAGCTCATACGTGGAGCTCACTGGGTCCCCCGACTTTTTGGAAGTTCATGGGTTCAGAGAAAGAATGGCTTCTTTCTGTTCTCCATTTTTATACTGGACTGTTTGGTACCCACAGGTCCCATTTACATCATCACAGAATACTGCTTCTATGGGGATTTGGTCAACTACTTGCATAAGAACAGAGATAGCTTCATGAGCCAACACCCAGAGAAGCCGAAGAAAGACCTGGACATCTTTGGATTGAATCCTGCAGACGAGAGCACAAGAAGGTAAACATGAGAGGAGCACGTGTGTCCTTGTGTCGGACTCAGACATGGAGAAAAGCCTGTCCTGACAGGTTCCAGGCCTGCAGATCCTAGGCCAGCACCAGAAGCCACGAGGCTGGGAGCCTACCTAGCCATCCGCGTCAGTGTGGATGGGTACACACTGCAGGTGTCTTGGGCTAGGTCATCACATGGCAAGGCTGTACTGATTGGTTTGAATGACGGGGTGAGGGGGGGTGGGATCCTTCTGAGAGCCATTCTCTTCTCTGTATGTGCTTTCTCAGGACATGTCAAAGGATGTCATTAGTGCTCATCCCCAGGACGAGTTGTTGGTCCTTGCTGAACCTGGGCCAGGGATATTCGCTTGTCTCTACTGATAAAACTTCCAGGTGTCCGTAAAGACCCCTGAGAGTAGACGGACCTCCCATGCTCTTGAGTCACTTAATGGGCTCCAAATGGGTGGTCAGTTTAATGAGTCGCAGGAACTGTGTGTCTGAGCCACATGGCCACATGGCCACTGAACCTTCAGGGGACAGTGACTGCCTTCCTGTCATGAACTTTTCAACAGTTTAGTGTAGCAGACTAAGAATGTTTCTTGTGTTTATGGGAATGTAGCCCCCACCCTGACTTCCCTGTAGCTCCTGGGGATGTCTCTGCTCCTTGTGAGGATGTGTAGAAGACAGAGAAGTAAAACATGAAGAATCGGGCTGGAGAGATGGCTCAGCGATTAAGAGCACTGAATGCCCTTCCAGAGGTCCTGAGTGCAAATCCCAGCAACTACATGGTGGCTCACAACCATCTGTAATGGGATCCGATGCCCTCTTCTCGTGTGTCTGAAGACAGCTACAGTGTACTTACATATAATAAATAAATAAATAAATAAATAAATAAAACCAGGAAGAATCATGGAGACTACCTTTTGGGGACCCCAGCTGGCCCTAAGATGTTTCCCTTCTATTTAGATGGTATCGATGTACGGACTCTTTAGAAGTGCTTGCTTACTCCTGGATAGAGTTCTGATGCCTTCCATGTCACCAGAGTCATCCTCCCTTCCCATCACACTGGGTTTGAGATGACCTGTGCGCTCATGTCTGATTAATGTTCATCTGTCTGTCTGGACCACCCCATGCACAGTGTGCCCATGGGGATTGTTTATGCTCATCCCCAAGCCCTTGATACCTCTCTCAGTTAATGGCACACTCTAGGTACCCAAATTAGCATGTGTTTAGTTCTCTACTGAGTGACTGCATTAGAGGCCACCCGGGGTGAAATTTCTTCTTCTTCTTTTTTTTTTTTTTTTACACAGTTATGTGATTTTGTCTTTTGAAAATAACGGCGACTACATGGACATGAAGCAAGCTGATACCACACAGTATGTCCCCATGCTTGAAAGGAAAGAGGTTTCTAAATACTCTGACATCCAGAGATCGCTGTACGATCGGCCAGCCTCCTACAAGAAGAAATCCATGCTAGGTAAAAGTGCCCATGCTCATTCTGGCAAATATGATCTTTCTGTGGTTTAACTTGCTGCTCAGAGGGAGGGAAACCGGGATGACAGGTAGCTCTGCCAAGCAGTGTGCTCCCTAAGTGCACGGCTGCGCAGCTGGGCCAAGATAGCTTTTTGTAGATTTGTGCTCTATGTGTGAGAAGAATAAAGACGCAGGGTTGCTGATGTAGCCCTATGGTATATTGCTTGCCCGGTGTATACACAGTTCCTTCTCTGGAACTGAAGAAAAAGTATATACTATTGTAATAATAATAATAATAATAAAGACAGATATAATGTAATCAATTTCTCAGACTTTAAATGTAGTGGCTTTAAATAAATAATTCATTCTGCTATGATGGTCTTTGCTTGTTAACATGTCTTTTGTTAAAAAAAAAATGGAAGTGGTGATAATTGGTGTTTTCTCAATGGCCAATCTGAAAGTTGGCAATCTTACATTGTTTCCTCACATTTTTTGTTTTGTTTTGTTTTTCCTGTGAGCGCCATAATCCTGGCTTTTAGCTCTCCTAATGTACATGTTGTGACACTAACTGGAGAGCAGACAGTTTGAGGTTGCAGTATCTGACAAGTGTTCCTGTTGACTTTTGTTTGAAAGCAAACCCCCCTCCTGTTTTGAAAACTGTGCTGGGATGAGTTCATTTGTAAACTCCGGGGTGCCACCGGTGATGCCACACCAGATGGGCCACCTCATGCCAGCTCTGGGGTGGCGACTCCAGGGCTCTTGCTTAACCACACACTCGAAGTGAGCAGTATCTAGGCAGGCCTGAGCTTTTCCTGTGATTCTGGTTTTGGGGGGGGAAGGGGGGGAATTGAGGCTCTCATCAGCTGCTGCAATAATATTCAGCTGCCATGGAGATTGTTTTTTGAAAAATCGCTAACATGCTCTGAATGCTTTCAGGGTTCTTAAGTGAAAGGTACAAGCCATTAAAAAGTATGTGCTGGCTTTGCAAAACTTAAGCACGTAATAATATTTTCCAGTTCTGTAGCTCCGTCCACTTCCCATTGCCAAATGGTTGAACTTCCAAACCTTCTTAAAGTTTACCCAGTGAGAGTTGTTGGAACGCTGTTACCTTTCCACTCCCAAATGGTTAAAAATAGTTTGCACTGCTTCCCAGGCAGAGCTGGTGGACTTGGCACCAGGGAGAGGGGGCCCGAGTCATGCTTGCCCTGGGTCCTGCTGGCAGGCAGACCACAGTTTTCTGGCCTTCCTATAGCTGGCTGAAAAAAAAATGGCTGGAGCTGCTCATCACCGGCCTGCAAATCATCAAAAAGTACTGAGCACCACTGGCCTAGATTGCCTGCCTCCTGAGTGTGTGTGTGCAGGGCAGTGGACAGGTTGCAAGGGGAGGTCCATGCCCCATCCTGGGCACGGCCCTTGAGGATGGCTGCCTGCTCTGTTCAGGAGGTGATTTAACTGGCAAATTAGACACAAAGCAAAATAGGAAAGAAAGCAAACCTCAGAATCATCATGGATGGTTTCAGTGTGTGTGTGTGTGTGTGTGTGTGTGTGTGTGTGTGTGTGTGTGTGTGTATGTGAGAGAGAGAGAGAGAGACTCCAAGATGGCTGAGGTGATGTGACAAGGTCAAAAGTGAAATCCAAGGTCAACCGACAATCTGTCTGTGAGATTCCGTGGAGGGAGTAGGTTTGACTAATCATTGTGTGTATAATTCTCCCCCTGCCCCGCCCAGTCTGTGTTTGTGCCTGCCGGATGAATATCTCTTATCTGAAACGCTTGGAACTGAATGTGTTTTGAATATATTTTTTTCAAATTTTGGAATATTTGCATATACATAATGAGATATCTTGGGTTTGGGAGCCAAGTCTAAGCACAAATTCATGCCTGTTTCATGCACACCTCAGACACATAGCTGACAGTAATTTTATACAATATTTTTTTAGTGTGCTTGTGTTTTGACTGTGATCTGTCACATGAAGTCTGGCATGAGGATACTTTTACCAGCGTGCTGGTGCTAAATAAGTTTTGGATGTTTGAAGCATTTCGGAGTCAGGATTTTGGGTCTGGGATGCTCAACCTGTGTATATTTCTTTTGGAAGAAAGAACTATTATTTTGTTCCTTTCTATTTTTATAGTACTAGGGCATGAAACGTGTGCCTCGTGCCTCCTGGGAAAATGCTCTACCACTGAGCCACACCCACAGCCTCCTTTGTATACTTTTTTGTACCTAGTAAAGTCTAAAAATTATGACAAAAATGTGTTCAAAAGAGATCTTTGGGCAAGCTTCTGCAACCTGCCAGACAAGGGGATGGCTGGGTACTGGGACGCCCCCCCCACCCCACTTTTACCTAACACCAACATATTTGGTTCCTTCCCACAGACTCAGAAGTCAAAAACCTCCTTTCGGACGATGACTCCGAGGGTCTGACTTTGCTGGATCTATTGAGCTTCACCTATCAAGTTGCTCGAGGAATGGAATTTTTGGCTTCGAAAAATGTAAGTTCAAGGCCCAGAGACCTCTTCAGACCCAGCCATGCCTTCAGAGGGAGGGGCATGGGAGGAAATTGGAGGAGGAAGGTCTAAGAGCCAGAGTATCAGCTGCTCAGTTTAACCCGCCTCTCTCACTTCCCCTAATAGGCTGGGAGTGTGACTCACTGGGAGTCTGCCTTTCTCCAGGAGGAGTCAGGGAGGGGAGGGAAAGGGCTTCCTGCCAGGGCACTTTTAAGTGCCCATCATGGACTGGGTGGTCTTGCAGGAGTGCTGCAACTGGGCCTTGGCTGGAGCCATTCTGAAGTGATTTCTTTTCTTCCCACGTAGTGTGTCCACCGGGACCTGGCTGCCCGCAACGTCCTCCTGGCGCAAGGAAAAATTGTGAAGATCTGTGATTTTGGCCTGGCCAGAGACATCATGCACGATTCCAACTACGTGTCAAAAGGCAGTGTATGTTCCCGCCGTCCTCGATCCTTCTTTCCCCATCCCTTTAATCTCAGAAGTTCTGTTATTTCTTAATTCAGGAGCCAGTTATCAGCTGGTTCCAGAGGTCTCATAGGGAAAGCTTAGGTATAACAGTCAGACAGCCTGGTATCAGCTCCACCCTATACTAGGGTTGCTGTTTGGTGAAGTCTCTTGTCTATTTCATGCCTCAGTTTCTCTGTTTGTAGCTTCATCCGTTTCCTAAATTACTACAAGGGAATGATTTAGGTAATTCACACAAAGTGCCGTAGACAGTGCTGGACATATAGAAACATCTATCAGGATCTGGATAGATGGCTCACTGTCACATGCTGGTCTTCCAGAGGATCTGGGTACAATTTCCAGCCCTCATAAGGCAGCTCACAACCACCTGTAACTACAGGTCTAGGGATCTGATGCCATCTTTTGGCTTCCGATCCATGTAGCATACAGACATTGCAGGCAAAACACCCATATGTGCAAAATTAAAAATTAAAAAAAAACAATTAGACACATGCAGTGTTATTTCCTAGTAAATCAAGTGTGTACATGAATATACAAGTGTTCATTTCCAGGGGAGAGCTCTAGTTTTTAAACCTCTCACCAGATTTCCAACAGACCAGTTTAACCTTGAGAACATCAAGACTGCTTGAATAGATAGAACATCACCGTTTCTTTGGTGATAGTTTCATTGTCTACTTGATCCTCCCTCTTCCATCCCTTCAGCCTGTAAGCCCAGGAGTCGCTGAGGACACATCTGTCACCCATTGGTGCAATTATATGTCCCTCTGTTCCACTGATGTAAGACAGCTTACTGGGCTGCAGCCTCTGCTTAGAGGACAGTAATCTCTGTCCGTGCTCTGTGCCCCGGACTCGGGCTCAATGACTGTAGCCGTGGCTCCTCCCAGGCACCCCGAACAAGTTGCTAAACTTGGGTGGAGATGATTTCTTACCTAAGGTTATGAATGTCTACTATTTCTTCGTAGTCTGGGGGAAGGGGTGTGTGTGTGTGGAAGGATGCTAACATGAAGGGCGCTGTGTTATATATCTTCCCAGACTTAGTATTTCACCTGCTGTTTGGACCACCTTTGCAAAAGAGACGCGTTTGAGTGTCTTGTCTTTCGGTGGTAGAAAACCAAACTTATTTCTTACTGCTTGGAAGCTGACACTGGTTTCCAGGATGCTGTATCTATCTATTCTTAGTTTTGTTCCTAGGGTGGCCTGAAAACTGGTCTGGTCGAAGGCCACACTTTATTGGTAAATTGAAGGTTGAATATGCTTAGCATATCATTCCTTTGGAAGCTATGAGAAGTGGCGTTGACCACTCCTTGTCTGTTATTATTAAGAATCTACACAGTGGGGCTAAAGAGAGAGCTCTGAGAGTGACGTGTTTGCTGTGTAAGCAAGGGCACCTGAGTTTGATGTCCAGAAAGCCCGACATAGTGGCCAGTGCTTGTAACCTCTGTGCTGGGGAGTCAGGGACAGACCCCTCGAGCTCCTTGGCTAGATATTCTAGCTGAATTGGTGAGTCCCAGGCCAGGAGAGAGCCTTTGACCTCCACATGCACACACACTCATGCAACAAGTACTTGCATACACACGGGCATACACACACATACACACAACCTACCTAGTTGCTGGTGAACAGTAAACCCATGAGAGACAGAATGCTGGCAAGATCTTTAATGCATTATTCCCAGCCCAAGGAGAACCCCTTTCTGTTTCTCCAGACATCAGAGCGTAGCCCGTGGGTTCATTTCCTCTCTCCTTTCCCACAGACTTTCCTGCCTGTGAAGTGGATGGCACCCGAGAGCATCTTCGACAACCTCTACACCACGCTGAGTGACGTCTGGTCCTATGGCATTCTGCTCTGGGAAATCTTTTCCCTTGGTAAGAGCTCAACGGCTACTGTGGCTCATTCTGAATGGCACTAGAAGGGACATGAGTCTGTCCCAGTTCCAGGGGGACACATGCAGTGTCAACCAGTCACACTGAAGCCTCACTCCACAGGTTTACCCCTACCATGTCTGACATAGGCTGAGTAGATCCAGTCAGGGTCTCTGTGGGCTGCTTCCTCACCCCTGGCTACTGGCACTCTGGTTATGCGGGAGTCACTTGCCCCCGTGGGAAGTGTTTCCCATGGCATCTGCCTTTTCATTTTGACCTTGATTAGAGAGATCACCAATAGTTCCTCTCCCTTACTTGATGATGAATGATGCCCAGGTGAAAGGTGATGTGGCAGGGAACCCGAGGGGTGTATGTAACTCCACATCTCAAAGAGAAAAAAACCGTTCTTAACATTCGGTCACTTGTCATTAGGGCCTGAGCAAATCAGGTGCCTGCTGCCAAGGGAGGGTTGTAAGGGAATAGTGAGGTTTGACTGGACTTTGGGGATATACAGATTACACACTTAGAGGTAAACCCTGTAAGCTGTAGTGTGGGTTCAGAGACAAGACAAAGGAGACTTGGAGTCGTTTTGGAAACTTCAGAGAGGGAATTGAACTTGACTTGGCCTTGGCCATCCCACACACTGCTACCCCTTCAGTTCTCCTTTTTCTGAGGCCCTGCATGCCCTTAAAACATCAGACTATGGACTGCCAGGTCCTAGCTTTGCCTTGGGCTGTGATTTGTGAACACTTCTGAAGATGATGTTCTTTAGTGGCGTAGAACACCTCTCCGCCTCGTTCGTGTGTTTGCATTTAGATGTGGTTGCTAGAAACAGCATTCAGTGCGTTAGTGAATTTTGTGCTAAAGTTGCCCAAGACGCTTGGATTTAGTCACCCAAGACCGCTATGGCAAGTCTGAAAAGTCCTCTGGAGTCAAGGAGATGAAAATATACAGATTCTTTGAAAGAATCAGGCCCTCAGGGGTTCAGGATCAAAGGTGTGTGGTACAAGGAAAAACCCTCTGTCATCGGGTTATCTCTGGCTCGTAGGTGGCACACCCTATCCTGGCATGATGGTCGATTCTACTTTCTACAATAAGATCAAGAGTGGATACCGGATGGCCAAACCTGACCATGCCACCAGTGAAGTGTGAGCTTCCTCCTCACCCACGGGCCCATGTCCACACTTGGGGGGGGGTGTCTGTGGGGTGGCTGCCGTCTACGGGCAGGCCCACACTCACTCTGAGCTCTGCCTCTGCAGCTATGAGATCATGGTGCAGTGCTGGAACAGTGAGCCCGAGAAGAGACCCTCCTTCTACCACCTCAGCGAGATAGTGGAGAACCTGTTGCCGGGACAATACAAGAAGGTTGGTTCGAGCCTGTGACAGTGGGCAGGAGGAGGCGGGAAGGAGGAGAGACTAGTGAGCAGTTATGCCAACAAGCAGAGCTGCTCTGAGCTGTTTGAAAGGAACGCTTTCAAAGGAGGACACGGATTGTGTGATCTTGTGACCAGGGCTTTGGGGAGTGCTCTATAGGACCCCAGTAGCACTGATGAATGAGAGCCCCTCCCTGCCTTTCCACAGGGCTCTCTTTCATCTTAGGTGTGAGACACCTGTAGGCACTTCATTCTCCAGACATCTGAGTATCTGAAGCTACCAAGCAGTTAGAACTCTCAGGACATCTGAGGCCATTAAATTGCTCATTTGAATACACTTAAATCCATTTGAAACTGGTTTTTACCAGCTGACTGGAGGGGACAATCCCAGCTGTTATCTGTGACTCCAGCTGGTTTTCAGTGGCACAGAAAGCATTGTTCAAAGGGACAAATGTAATTTCACGGGACCTACGCAGGAGCCGTAAATGAATGTGACAATTTTCCGCCGAGGCCTTGAGAGGGGAAGCCGCACACTCCCGTGTGATGAATCTCATCTCAGACTAGGCACCGCAGACCGACTCGGTTCTCTTCCCTCTTGAGAGGCAACATCAGTGATTTGCCCTAGAGCCTCTCATCATTTGAGCTGAAAGTTCAGTGTGTCAGTTTTGGTCCCTCAGCACCGGTTTCTCCTCACATTCGTGATGCTGGGATCGTGTAGGGGTAATTTACCTAGGTCAGTGGAAGGTTCTCTGTTGGTGGGAAGAGGAAGACACTACTGCTAAAACTAGTTGTCTGATTCTGTCTGTTTCGGCCGGTGCCGCATACACAGACGGCGAAAATCTACGTGGTGTGTTGACTAGGGTGTGTGCCTCAGAGGGGCATAGCTAGGTAATTTGTTTTTGTTTGTTTGTTTGTTTGTTTGTTTTTTGAGACAGGGTTTTTCTGTGTAGCCCTGGCTGTCCTGGAACTCACACTGTAGAGCAGGCTGGCCTCAAACTCATAGATCTAGAGATCTGCCAGCCTCTGCCTTTGAAGTGCTGGGATTAAAGATGTTCATCATGATGCCCAATTTACGTTTAGGCTTTTTTTTTTCTTTTTGAATCTAGCCTCCATACAGACTTCCGGTATGGATATATAGCCCCCCTCCCCCCATCAGCATAACCTCATCACTATTGATTGATTTATTGATTGATTTGTTGTTGCTTTCTTGCTGATGGCCACTTTGACTGGGTGAGTGGCTTTTCTTCTTTCTCCAGTGGCTAAGGATATTGAATGCTTTTTAAAGGATTTATTGAATATTTACATTTATTCTTTTGAAAGCTAAATAGTCAGTTTATTAGCCAATTTATTGACTGAGTATTTGTGTGAGTGTGTTTGCTGCTCTTTATATAGCCTGCATACTAATCCATTGTCTGATGTATATTTATATATGTGGCAGAGCTTTCCCCCCAATTCTTTACCTTCTCTTTTCACTTTTGTGACTGTTCCCAAAAAACAAACCACAAAAGCTTTATTATTTCTTTCCTCTTTTATTATTTTATTGTTTTGTCTTGTGGGTTTTTTTTTGTTGTTGTTGTTGTTGTTTGAGTTTTTTTGAGACAGGGTCTCACTTTGTGTCTCTGGCTGACCTGGAACTTGCTAGGTAGAACTCATAGAGTTCTTCCTTCCTCTTCCTCCCTAGTATTAGAATCCACCACACCTGGATATATATTTACTGTTTTACACAAGGTCTCACTATGTAACTGTGGCTGGCCTGGAACTCTCTAAGTAGACCTAGCTGACCTCAGCAAGGTTCTGCATGCCTCTACTTCCTGGATTGAAGGCATGTGTCACCACACCCAGCTTTACATTCCATTTGATCCTATTTGTCATTATTTTATGTGTGTGAGACAAGGTCTCACTATGTAGCCCTGGCTGTCTTGGAACTCGCAAAGATCCTCCTGTCTTTGAGTGTTGGGATTAATGGCAAACATCACTTGCCCAGACCCACTTGCTAGTCCTTGATCATTTCCTGTGCTTTTGGAGTCTGACTCAGAAAGGTCTTGTCTATGTCTACATCTTGAAATTTTTTTCTACTAAGTCTCAAAGCTTTAAGTCTTTCATTCAGGACTTTGATTCATTTTGAACTGAGTTCTGTTCTTCTAGTTTTCCAAGTTGTTAAATAGGCTGTCTTCTCTCCAGCGTCAGCTTGGCCTCCCTATGTCAAATAGGTGGCTATATCTGTGTGCTTATTTCTGGATCGTCTATCTTGTTCCAATTGATACATTTATTTATAGTTATATAGTTATAGATAAACTAGTTATATATATGATATATATATATAGGCTCTATTATATAGTTTGAGGTCAGGTATTATGAGTCTGGGGATTATAATATTTCAAACATTGCTCTAGCTATTTGGGGTCTTTTTTTATATGAATTTTAGAATTGCATTTTTAGTTCTGTAAAAAAATGTTGAAATTTGTTGGGGATTGTGTTGAAGCCAGGCTTAGAAAGGCAAGAACCATGTTTCTTCTAAATATAGAAACTAATTTAAAATTATGTGTGTATACATATATACACATGTGTGCACTTATTTATCTAAATACTAATTTTATTTTTAAATTTTAACTTATGGGTGTATGAGCATATGACTGCTTGTATATATATATATATATATATATATATATATATATATATATATATATATCACGTGTGTGTGTGTGTGTGTGTGTGTGTCTGTGGAGGCCAGAAGTGGGTGTGGAAATTTTTAGAACTGGAATAATATAAGGTTGTGAGCCACCTAATGTGGATGCTGGGAACTGAACTTGTGTCCTCTGCAAGAGCAACAAATGCTCTTAACCACTGAGCCATCTCACCAGTCTCTATATGTAAATGTATACCTGCACATGCGCACACCTAAACATATGTGTATGCGTAGGTCAGGAAGCAAGAAAGGGGATCGTGAGAAGGGAGGAAGAGAGCTTAAAGGTTGGGGTGGAGAGAGTCATGAAATATATGTGGCAAATTACATGTTCTAAAAGTCTGCATTTATTTTACAGTTTGTCAGTAACATCTGATTAATTGTGTTAAATGAATACTTTCAGAGTTATGAAAAGATTCACCTGGACTTCCTAAAGAGTGACCATCCGGCCGTGGCACGCATGCGGGTGGACTCTGATAATGCGTACATCGGTGTCACTTACAAAAATGAAGAGGATAAGCTGAAGGACTGGGAAGGTGGCCTGGACGAACAGAGACTGAGCGCTGACAGTGGCTACATCATCCCCCTGCCAGACATTGACCCTGTTCCAGAGGAGGAAGACCTGGGCAAGAGGAACAGACACAGGTAACTACAGCCACCTTCCTCGTGCTAGCCTGCAGGGGAGGACTCAGGGAGACTGAGGCCACCAGGGATGTAAACTGTGCGTGGGCAACAGGTGCATCATTCCAGGGTAGGTCACAAAGGTTTGAAAATACCTCCCATGTGATTCTGAGGTGTCCTCTTACTCCTGGTGAGCGCTTCGTTTGGTCACCAAAGCTGGTGATGAAAAGCTCCACTCTGAGCTCATTTTTTTGATTTATTTATTTATTATATGTAAGTACACTGTAGCTGTCCTCTGACATCCCAGAAGTGGGCATCAGACCTCATTATGGATGGTTGTGAGCCATCATGTGGTTGCTGGGATTTGAACTCAAGACCTTCGGAAGAGCAGTCAGCGCTCTTAACCACTGAGCCATCTCTCCAGCCCCACTCTGAGCTCTTTTTTTTTAAAAAATTAGGTATTTTCCTCATTTACATTTCCAATGCTATCCCAAAAGTCCCCCATACCCCCCCCCCACTCTGAGCTCTTAAACAGCCATGGAGCAAGGAAAACCTTGAGAGAGGCGGGGTTGGGATATGAGGTGCTCCATCAACAGCCTTTAGCCTTGCATGCGGTGCAGAACTAGCTGGGGAGGACTTTCAAACTGCTGATTCACAGGCCTCTCACCCTGTCAGTCTGTCTGTCCCTCCTTCCTCTGGTGGGCTGCCTTCTACTTCTGTTTTGTGTGACGCATAGGGAAGCCACCTCACAAAGGGGAAGGAGTCGGGGGTTCTACCCACCTGCAGATGATCGTGAATTTCAAAGACTCAGATGGACAAGGCACATGGTGACCCAAGGCAGAATATGGAAAAGCCAGCAAGAATCTAGAGAAGGGAGGAGAGGTGGGGATTTTGGGCAGGCTGGTGATTTTAGGGATAGTAACACTAACACCTAACACTTTTGTTTTAAAAATGTTTAGTACACAGTAGCAGTGAGTACACCTCCCAATTAGTGGGTACAGGGGTTGACATTTGCCCCATTCTCTTTATCCAGATTGGTGTCACATAAATCATCATGACTACAGACACACACACACACACACACACACACACACACACACACCTTATTTCTCACCCAGTGACTGAAAGCTAAGTAGAAAACACCAAGATAATTCATTCCTAGTATTCTGCGACACTCTTTCCTAAGAATACGATCATTCATGCTGTGTCTATCATGACCACACGGAAGAGAGTGAACTGTTAAAGAAAATTAGAGTTGGAGGTATAGAATTCATGTTGGCCATATCTGAGGCCATAGGTTCACATCCCTGTACTGAAAGAAAAAAGAGAAGAAGAAAAGGAAGCCAACAACCGGTCTCAGATTCATTTCATACCTGGGCTTTATTCAAATTCAGTTGAATAATAACTGCTAATTTATTGAGCTCTTTATATGTTTATAGTTATCAGATTATTATCGTATTTAATCATCTCAGAGATCTTTATTTTTATTTTTATTATGTATATTTTACTTTTGAGATTATATTTATGTGTGTGTGTACAGATCTGTACACCTAAGTATGTGACTGCAACCGGCTTAGACTGTATGATACTCGTATGTGTACGTTTTCGGGGCTGACCATTTGGTATTGGATAGCCAATTTGGTGTATTCGTCCCTGGGGAAGGCCCTTTTTCTGGTTCTCAACCTTCCTTCGTTATCTGTCGCTCTTGGTCTAGAAAAGAGGCTGCCTGAGCTCCTTGCTTACCCATTACCGTGCCTATTGGTGCCGTTCTGGTGCAGGTCTTGCGGGCAAGGCTTCTATGCCTTGTGTAAATGGTAAACTGAAGACTTTTCTCTTCTGGGCCTTTAGACCCAGAGGGGCGGGGTGAACAAGAGGCAGGGGCCTGGCAGGAAGTGAAGGAAGTGTGGGATCCCATCCTTCTGCTTCCTAAGGTTTTTTTTTTCCCTTCTCTCTCAGTACCTTTTGATTGGCTGTTGCTTGTTCTCTCCCCTGATAGGCTGAGGAGGGAAAGTAGAAACTCTTACTCTTGTTAGCCACGCCCACAAAAGACCCCTGGCAGGAAAGGCAGCAAACTGACCTGCGCAGTTGGCCCTGTTTTGGTTTTGTGTTGGCTCTGTGCAGCAATGGCCAGTGAGTGGCTGGCTGGCTCAGCCGCTCACTGGCCATGCTCGGCCACTCATGCTTCAACAGGAAAGGACCTTGTGCATGAGGAAAGAGTCCCGCTGCTTCAGGCAGCCACCCTGGAAATGCAGCCCCGTAGGCAGTCTGTCCATGACCTTAGCCTTTGCTTTTCAATCCCATCAGCTCACAGACTTCGGAAGAGAGTGCCATCGAGACAGGTTCCAGTAGTTCCACCTTCATCAAGAGAGAGGACGAGACCATCGAGGACATCGACATGATGGATGACATTGGTATAGATTCCTCGGACCTGGTGGAGGACAGCTTCCTGTAACTGACACGCTCCGGGTATCATCTTCTCCGGGAGCCTCCTCGGGATAACCTTAAGAAAACCACTTCATTGCAATGCAAAAGTTGAGAAGAGGACTTGGGTGATGTGGAGAGAGAAAGTTCCCGAGGCCGAGGGCCTTGGTAAGCCTGTGTGGATGACTGGGATACTTGGATTGAACTTTATCCGTGTTGCCTCTTGCAACGCGTCAGTAGCATCTCAGCGGCGTGTGCGGTTTGGAAATGGATGGACAAGAGAGTGACTGGCCACAGAAGACGGGCTTTGTGTTTCCAGGGCATGGGTGAGAGTCCCACACGCGCCAACTTGTACTGCAGACAACTCCAGCATTGTAATTATGTAAATAACTCTTAACCGAGGATGGGTTTAGATCTGTGTTAACTCTCCTCTCCGGACCTCTGAAGAGACCACTCAGTCCACCCGTGTGCTTCCTTCCTTCTTGGAATCCGGTACCAGCTGCTGTTGAATTTTCTCATGAAGTACATGCAAAACCACTTTGAACTTTGGAAGGTACTGGAACCGTCGTGTTTTACTGTCTTGTAAGTGTTAAAGAGGCAAAAAGATAAAAACTAACCAACCGTGAGTAGTAGGTTTGGGTCTTTTAGGGCACCCAAGAATTCCTCTGTATCTTGTAATCTGTACTTATAACACTACTACTGTTTAACAAGAATGCTAAATATGTAATCCGTAACATGATTTCTTTACAGAGAAAGCACAATTAAAACAAAACCCTTACTAAGAAGGTGACAAGTTTGGCAGTTTTTGACATTTATATTAAGTAACACGTTTCTCAATAAAGTATAATAGGTTTAGCGGATTAAAGTTAGCAAACACTAGAGAGCAGAGTGTAAGTAGTTATCCAGAAAGTCAAACCTTTTTGTTTTGTTCTAAGCAGTCTCCCTAATCCAAGGCACTAGGAACAGTTAATGACCTCTGAAGTACTGGGATAAGCAAAGCAGAAACCCGGTGGGTGTCCTAAGTGTTCTCAGTAGAAAGGCGTACGCCTGAGCCCAGTGTGACTCCTCACGCTGTGTGCGACCTTCTGGAAGAGACTCATTCACAAAAAGGACTCAGATGGGCAGAATGTCCATCAGATGGGACTCAGATGTCTCTCCTGACCAGTGATGGCTTGGATGGATCCCGCCCATACCTACTTTTAAAGTCTGTGACTTTTAAGGATGCTTCAACATCAGCACCTTACTTTTTCTCTCTTGTCTCAGACGAGAAAGAACTGCAAACCCTGAGACCACAATGGTGCTGTTGAATGAAGGCTATGTGGGCATCAGCTTGGCTCTTCCCTTCCCACCATTAACTACAGCTACAGTTACTAGCCTCAATGGTGTCAGACCTTTGCCCCAGAGATTTGGAATTACAAGGTCTGACGGGAGCAGGAAGCTATATATATGAACTGCCTGGTGCTCTTGAATAGTCAGTGTTCAGAAACACTGGCTTGGGTTACTGTTGGGGGAGGGCAACTTTGAAATTTGGAACGGGGCTAGAAGTCAACCATGCAGGAAGGCTACTGTTTAAGTTCTTGGCTTCATGTCAATAACATGTCAATGCCACGTATGCAGCTATTCCTACCCTTGATTTAAGTTTCCAGGCTTGGCTGAGGCTGAGAAAGCAAACATCTTGACTTGGGAACATCTTCCCATTCTAGTCAACGTGGGTACCACTTCCCCCTGGATGGGAGAACCTGAGCTTGCTCGCCTCAAAGTGTGTCCGGGAATGATGCAAGTCTGTGTGTCAGGTCTTTGTGCAACCAGCTCCATATTCGGTGGAGAAGATTAAAAAAAAAGTTTTCTGAATTTGGGGCCTTTAGGTGGTAGGCTATCAGGAGCATCCGAACTGTCAAAGTGGTTAGTGTGAGTTCATTGGCATTCTCTGCCATGTGTCTAATTGCTGACTCTGTATGAATGAAACATGGGCTATGATTACTGCAATCACTGTATTGCTTCTAGCAGGTGACGCTTTGGAAGGCACAGAAGCAATAACAAGGTACTTGACTACCTACTGGCATAATCTCAATGCAAACCCCAACTTTCCCTTTTCACAGTAAGTGTGAAGACTGAGCCAGATTGGCCAATTGAAAAACAAAAACCTGACTAGAGTCTTTCGAGCCAATTAGACTTGAACTACATCCGTCTTTCTAGACTCGTGGCTGGAGCAGTCTGTTTACCACTCATTTGCACAGCCTCTGTTTGTTGCTTCTTTTTATTCTGATGTCGCTTTGGGCCTTGCATGACACCATGAAGTTGGATGATACTTCTCAGACCAGCAGTTTCCCATCTTTAGCTGTACCCACCTCTGAGATTCAATGGGAATACGTTCACTTTTGTTTTTTGAGACAGGGTCTTTCTACGCAGCCCTGGCTGCCCTGGAACTCACTGTGTAAACCAGGCTAGCCTTGAACTCTCAGAGATCCACTGTCTCTGTACCCCCAGTGCTGGGATTACAGGCATGCACCACCACACTCAGCAGGGATACATTTTTATTTTTAAACAGTGTTTTGACTGTATCCTGATTTGTTTTCTTTCTGGCCTCCTGCAGAGTCCCTGGAAGAAAATTTACCAATCTTTCCTGCTTTCTATTTTTATGATGACAATCAAAGCTTGCCCGAGGAACACAATTTGTGACTTTTAAAAAAATGATCAATGATGTCCTTAAAAAAATGTGGTCTGCCAACCTGTACAAAATGGTCCTATATTTGTGAAGAGGGACGTAAGATAAAACGATGTTATACATCGATATGTATATATCTGTTGCTATGTAGACTTGGAGAATACTGCCAAAATGTGTATGACAAGCTGTATCACTGCCTTTGTTTATATTTTTTTTAACTGTGATATTCCCCACAGGCACGTTAACTGTTGCACTTTTGAATGTCCAAAATTTATATTTTAGAAGTAATAAAGAGAAAAATACTGACATGTTCCCAACATGGTGGTGTGGTAAGTGTGTGAGAGCGACTTACTCCATAGGAAGGGTCTTCCAATACAAGATGGCTTCCAGATACCCCTGTTCATGTTTTGTTTTAAAAAGTGTAAATGGAGATCTTTATATTTCAATAAATGATTTATTATATATGACTTAACGTTATGAAGGTCTACCACTTCTTTCGCTTTGTTTTTTAGTTTGGTCAGAATTCCACCCAACCCTCTCTCTAATGTTCATCCTGTTGTTAGTTTGAGGCAGGATCTTGTTGTATAGCTCTGGTTGGCATTGGGCTTTCTGATTCTCCTGCTTCAGCCTCCAAAGTACTGGTATCATAGACATCTAGCACAATGGCCATCTTTTCCTCCTCCTCCCCCTCCTCCCCCTCCTCCCCCTCCTCGTCGTCCTCCTCCTCCTCCTCTCCTTCTTTTCTGAATAGACTCACTAGTTAGTAAAGCAGTTTTCGGCTTACAGGACATTTGAGTGGAAACTGGAGATCTCCCATATCCCAGTTGGCATCACACACGAGTAGCTTCCCCGTCTCTATGGTAACCTATCAGCATGTACACTGATGAGCCTGCATCCCTGCGCCATCACCTGTGCTGTGCTTGAGCATCCTCTGTTACGTGCAGGCAGGTTTATGTGCTTCACATTCGACAGCCTCCTGGTATCTCATCAGATAAATTAGTGCAATTAATTAATGCAGATTATTCTCTTAATAATTGGAAAATAGGCCCCCTGTTTCAGAATAACTCCCAATTTCAGATAGCCAAATGACCTCAGAGTGAGACCGCCTACAGATCCAGGCCTGTATCCTTCAGCACAAGGCTGTTCATTGAGTATTGGCTCCACCTTGGTTCAGCCCAGGAAGGAGCTGGATTCCTGGGAATAATAACATGTCTGTCTGAACAGCAGCTACACAGTTCCGTCCTCTAACAGACAGTCCTGTCTAATTTATCTGCTCTAGTGTTTTCGTTTTTTTTTTTAATTAGGGGATTAAAAACTTCTAAAATGTACCATTTACACTTCTTTTGAGTCTTGCAATAAGCTTTTAAATATTCCTACCAAGGCAGGGAAGACATCTCATAGGTGTAGAAACGAAGGACCCCAAGACTAATGTAACGATAGCACTAGGATTAGCAATTCCAAATATATGAATTCCACTATTATTTGCATGATGAGCCAGAAAGAAAGCAAGAGATACTGAGAATATCAGCATGCAGAAGTAGCTTGCCTGGATCCTTTGATTTTTCAAAGACAAGTGATGGACAAGTTCAGCCTGGAGAAACTACTCTATGTGTTTGTAATCAGAGCCTTTCTTTTTCAGGCTGAAATACACCAGGTCTAATAATGGCCATTGTGATTTTAATAGTGGCGTGCTTCATGAAAAGCAACTCAGGAAAATGGCCTACCCTATGAGAATCCATCATAAGCCTGGCAATTTCCCTCAGGATAACAGCAACAGAAATGTTTCATTATCTTCAACTCCAAATACACATAAAGGCTAAATCCAACAGCATATAATGGTAGCAGTGTTTATAATAGAGACAATTGTTTCATCTCATAGGAAAATGTGTGTGAAAGTATATGTGTGTTCTTAATTAGCTGTCTATAGCATCCTGTCCCACCTGGAGACATGAGTAGCACCCACGTCCTAAAGTATAATGGCGATAACTTCCCAACTAAGTTCATATGCCAGTAATGGTCCATCATTCATACAAAGAGGAGGGAGACGTTGAGGACAGATGAGGGGAACATATTTGCTTCCCCTGCCCCAATTCTGGTTTATAGGCTAATTGGAATTTTTAAAAGCTTTGCCACATTAGCCCGGCAGATGGCATTTTGCTTCATCATTGTTCATGGGTATTAATGACTTCCCCCTGGAGCTTGTGCATCCTGTCTGTTTTGAATTTCATCACATTTCACACGAACTGCTCCAAACAGAATCAGAACCAGGCTTTTCTCTGCAGAGACTGGGCTGGAGATTGGTTTGGTCTATGTAAGTTGGAAGCCTGATCAGGATGAAGCTGAAATAAAAGGAGGCTTTTGTGGGCCTGGGCTTGGCTCTTCTGTCGTCTCACGCATGTTTTGTTTAGCTGGCTCTCCCAACGGGCTCCCGGTTGAATCAGGTGTATACAGAGCCACTTCCAGAGTGAATGCATCCTCATGAGTCTGGGATGATCACACCTCTTTTCTTCCTCCCTCAAAAGGCTGTGTTTGGTTTTCCCATGAGAGCACGGTGCTAGGCCAGCCACAGGAAGCCATTTTTAAAATTAATTCTCTCCAAGAATATTTATTATAGAACAGACTCCTCTTTGTGTAGTTGATCTCTAAAATGTGTAGGCCTAAATGAGGAAGCTTGCAGACTTTTTTCCAACCAGCTCATGATCCAAGGGGACCATTACATCACATAGAACAGCAGGATAGAACATCGCGGTTGGAGACCACACGCCTTGCTTGGAGTAATGAGAAGTGTAAGGTAGTGTAAGAACCCAGAGTGCTGCTCGCTGAGTGCTGTTCACTGAGTGCTGCTCGCTGAGTGCTGCTCGCTGAGTGCTGCTCGCTGAGTGCTGCTAGCTGAGTGCTGTTCACTGAGTGCACCCGATGAAGCTGAAGCTTTTCCGCATGTGGGGAATACACATAGGCAAGGGGCCGAGGGCTGGGAGCTGGCAGCTTTGTCTATTTCAGATGCTATCTTTGTTCTAGTTCCGGACAGTTCCAAGGCATCTGCATATCTCTTTCCACACTTATCCCTCCAGGTTTCAACTGTACTGAGCAGGGCATTGGTTTAGGCCCTGGGATTCAGCAATTATTACAGACGATAAAACCGCTGCATTGTGTCTATAGTGCCTCCCCCACAGCACAGGACAGCACTGTTAGAGTTACAAAGGCAGTGTCTCTCTCTGGGGGCAGAGGCTGTCAGGCTTGCTTGCAGCTTATTGTAGAGTCTAGAATTTCTCTTGTAAAAAAGGGATTTTTACGCTAGTGTGTGTGTGGTATGGTGTGTTTGGTGTGTGTGTGTGGTATGGTGTGTGTGTGTGTGTGTGTTGTGGTGTGTGTACATGTGTAGGTATGTGTAAGTGAGTATACTATGTACCTGCAGAGGTCAGAAGTCTTGGATCCACTGATGCTGAGGTTAGAGGCCATTGTGAGCTGCTGAGTGTGACTGGAGCTGAAGTCAAAGGTCATTTTGAGCCACTCAATTGAGTGTGGATGGAAATTGAACTTGGGTCCTCTGCAAGAGCAGAATACACTCTTAACTAATGAGCCATCTCTTTTGCCAAGACCTGTGTGTTACTGAGGATTCTCTAGAGTCACAGAACTTATGGAATGTCTCTCTCTATAAAAGGAATTTCTTGTAATGACTTACAATCTTTAGTCCAACTAACACAACAATGGGCAGCTGTGAATGGGAAGTTCAAGAATCTAGTAGTTGCTCAGTCCCCCAAGGTTAGGTGTTTCAGCTGGTCTTATGTGTAAGCTGGAATCCTGACGAAGTAGGTTCCAACAGATGTGCTGGCAAGTAAGTGCAAGAGGATGAAGAAGAGTGAGTCCATATATAGGCCTCCAGTATAAGATGTGGCCCAGATTAAAGGTGAGTACCACTATTCCTGGATTTGGAAATTGCTTTGTCCCAGGCTGGCTTTGAACTCAGAAATCTGCTTACTTTAGTCTCCTGGGATTAAAGGCATGTACCTTACCTGGGCCTAAGCTTTTTAATGGCCACTATGCCTCAAGATCTCCATGTTCAGATCTAGGTCAGAAGTCCATGTCTTCCAGCCTTAAGATATGTTCTCCATTTCTGGATGGTCGTTCATTCCAGATGTAGTCAGAGTGACAACCTGGAATAGCCATCACACCTGAATTACTTTTTTTATTTGTTTTTGTTTTGTCTTTTTTTTTTTTCTAAGAGAGAGTTTACTCTGTGTATCTTTGGCTATCCTGCAAATTAATTGGCAGACCAGGCTGGTCTCAAACTCACAGACATTTGCCTGCTTCTGTCTCCCAGTGCTGAGATTAAAGGTGTGCATCACCATGCTGGGCTTGGATTTCTTAATGCCGTCAGTCCTCAGTAGACATGGAGATCAGCACCAGGCTCCCATACAAACGTAAAACTCCCCAGTGCCTCATGTAAGGCAAAGCAATATCTGCACATAACCTATGCACGATTATTTGTACACTCCAGAGCATATCTAGTGTAGGTACGGTACTCATTGCAATGTAAGCCCTGTGTAAATAGCGGTTGGACATTATCATTAGAGAATGATAACAACACAGAAGTCTATGCATGCTTTAGTGCAATGCAACTTACCCAGAGCAAGAGTGACCATGCTCAACCAGTCCTGAAGAGACAGGGGGAGGAGGCACATCTATAAAGGGGCAGAAGGCTACTGAGGTTAGATCTGTGTGCATGGAAAGCCCATAGATCCAGAGGGCAGACCATATGCTGTAATTATTAATACATCTACATATATTTGGTTAGTTTACTTACAAATATTTTTTTTTTTTTTTAATTTTGTGTTTGAGCCAGGGTCTCACTATGTTGCCAGGGTTGACCTGGAACTCACTAAGTGTCTCAGCCGCTCAAGTGCTGTGACCACAGCTATACAGTCACCTTGGGCTAATGATATTTGAATGTGTGTGTATGTGTGTGTGTGTGTTTTAATTTGTACTTGTTTCTACTTTATAGAAATGTAATTGACCTTATATTCTGACACCTTGTACCCTAGTGTGCAAATCCTTTAAAATCTCTATTCTGCATCTAGATTAAAACCTGGCATTTGTTTTCCTGGATCTGTTTTACGTTGCATAGCATAATGACTTCCAGTTGCACCCATTTCGACCCAGATGTCATATTTGCACTGTTTTCATGGCTGCATAAAAATTCTGTTGTTTGCATGCACACATCCTCTCTGTTGACGGATGTCTAGGTTGGTTCATTTCCTGGCTTTTGTAAATAGTCCCACAGCACCTTGCGCATGTCTTATATTGTTGTTGTTTGAGACAGGGTTTCTCTGTGTAGTTCTGGCTGTCCTGGAACTTACTCTGTAGACCAGGATAGCCTGCAACTCACAGAGATCTACCTGCCTCTGCCTCTTAAGTTTTGGGATCAAAGGCATGCACCACCATGCCCAGCCTTGCCCCGCTTTTACAATTACATTTCATGTATTTATTTGGTGTCTTTCTGTCTGTCTCTCTGTGTGCCTGCAGAGGTCACAAGGTCACAGGATGCCTAGACATCTGTTCTCTCCTCTCACTCTGTGGGTCCTGGGATTGCACTCAGGTTGCCATCTGGCTTGGCAGGTGACCCACTGAGATGTCCATCATGCTATTCTCAAACTCACAGCAATCCTCCTGCCTCAGCCTACTATGTGCTGGGACTATGGGCTTGTGCCACTACACTTGGCTTAAATATTTGACCTAATTCTCCATTGAAGCTACTTGAGCTTAGAAAGATTATACACTGGTAAGGCATAAAATACATATTGAGATATTCAAGCTATTTGCTCTTGAAGAAGATTAAGTAATTTACATTTTCTTTAAAAATGTCATTGTCTTGTAAATTATTAGATTAATGAGCTCTAAGTTCTTGATAACCTTCATTCTTTTCTTCTTCTTCTTCTTTAATATTGGATGGTGCGTAATGTTGTCCTCTTGCCCATTAGTGGTATTGACCATTGTGTGCTCTGCTTTTTTTTTTTTTTTTTTTTTTTTGAGACAGGGACTTGATTTGTAGCCCAACATAGCCTTAAACTTTTGGCCATCCTCCTGACTCAGCCCCTCATGTATTGCAAGTCCAGATGCAACATCATCCCTGACTTGCTGTCTCAATTTTTAATTGGTGGTTGTGACTTGAGCTTGATCAATTTTATGGATCATTTCAGCTTTTGGTTTCACTGTTTCCCTACCCCCAGATCTTTGTCCCATTTCTATTTAACTGACTTTCCTTCTTTATTATTTCTTCTGCCCATTTCTGCTCTAGTTGGCTCTTTTTGTCTTCCAGCTTCTTGAGGTAGATCTTCATTTATTTGAGATTATAATTCCTGCTAATCTTGGGATTTTGTTTTACAGATTTCCCCCTAAAGCATTATTTTAGCAACGTCTTACAAATCCTGTTTAAATACAGTACCATAAATAATTTGAAGTATTATCACAGTACAAAGAAAGGCAATGGCCTTTCAATAGGCTGGGAGAAATGGAAGAAAAGCTTTAGAACTGGGTGTTGAAGGCAGAGAAGAAACCAAAAGAACAACTAAGCCAGGGTTTGTTTGTTTGTTTATTTAAGGAAAAAGACAAAATCATGAGAGTAAATGTTTGCGATGCTATTAGCAAGATGAGATCTGAAAATGGATTCTCACATTTCAAAAGTGCTTCTCCTGAATCCAGAAAAATAAAATAAAATCCACCGAAGTCACTCGTGCACTGACCATCAGAGTATTTGTTTGCTCGCGTCAGGGTTTTGTGTCGCTGGGTTAGCTGAGGATGACCTTGGACTCCTAGTGGTCCTGCCATCCCCTCTCAAGTGCTAGGATCATAGGTGTTTGCTGCCATGCCTGGTTACAGGCTTCGTTCTAAACAAAACACAACATGCTTTTCCTCACTTTTACATTTCTGTTATACATCAGATCTCACAGTGTAGTCCAGGCTGGCCTAGAACTTGCTATGTAGATCAGGTTGGCTTTGGACCGAGTGTTAGGATTGAAGACTGTAGTTTTTGTTTTGTCTTCCAATAGGTAGAAAATTCAAATTGTCTTTTTTTTTCTTTTTAAACATAATATCTTAATTTGTTCTTTGAGAAGTTTATGCATGTCTGTAATGCATTAATGATCGTATCAACCCCTATCTCCCCTTCAACTCAACTCTCCCCGTCCAAGTCCCCCAAGACACCCCCAAAACATCCTCTCCAGTATTTCTTCTGTCAGTCTTGTAGTTCTTAGGACCATAGTTAACAATGGAGTGTCCCCTATCCACCTACATTTTATTATGAAGAACTTCAAACATAGAGAAAGTTGAAGAGCTTACCAGCCAGTTTGTGAAGTAGACAGCAACCACCCAGAGCAGTGGTCCTCACCTAACGCTGGGCCCTTTAATAAATTTCTTCCTGTGGTGGTGACCCCCAGCTATAAAACGATTTCCATTGCTACTGTATAACTGTAATTTTGCTACTCTTATGACTCATAATGTAAATATTTCTGGACCGAGAGGTTTGCCAGTGGGGTCGAGCCCCTCAGGTTGAGAAACACTGACCTTAAGTTGTATTGGCCTCTTCTCCAAATCTCGGTTGACCAAGGAGATGGGAAAGAGCATCAGAGGTAGGGCAGTTTCTGGTTCCCAGCGCTTCTGGAGTGAAGTGCCTGGGTGGGCTTGAGTGGTGACTGTTTTCCTCAGGCTTGTGAACTTTTAGAACGTGGAGTAAAGTTTCAGAATCCCTTTGGTTCACCGAGATGGTAAACCTGATCCTGGTTCCAAATAAGCAAGCACTGTTCAGCTTCAATTCCTCTTCAGACGCTGGGCTCCTAGGTTCTGATGGGAGCAACTTGGCCAGAGTGTGCGGAGAGGGGAGCTTCAGCATGGAGCAGGGCACACAGTGGCCTGTGTTTGGGTTATGCGACAACTGAGGGCCAGCCACTTGCTCAGGGTGCTCTAAGCCAGTGACTTGAGAGTGGAGGAAAATCTTCCTCCATCCTTCCAGCTGTGAGGAAGGGTGGGGCCAAAGGGCACTGTCAGAGTTGACAGCTGTGGTCCTTCACTTTTGCACCCATGAGTCTGAGCAGCTTCACCTTAGCTGGCATCCTGCTGCGATCTGTGACCTTTTGGGACCAAGTAGAGTTAGAAGAAAATGGTCTGGGGAATTTAGAATTGTCTACTGAGCCCCTTCAGTCACCATCTTGCTCTTGTACTTTGACTGACAGGCCTTTCCTCTCAGCATCTTTAATTGTCCTGGGCTTTCTGTGGAAATTCCACATTTTTGAGTAACAATAGCACCTCTTAGCTAGGAAAGACCGTTTTCTTTTGTTTCACTTCTTCTTCTCCTCCTGTATTACCTTCCTTTCCAAAACATTTATTCTGTTGTGTTTCCCAACCACTGTGCTGAGAACAATAGGAATTGAGAGTCTAGTGGGGAGTTTTTATAAACTGGAAACTGAATTTAAATGATGGCCGAGTTAGTCAATACCTAAGCAGTCCTGAAACATTCTAACTAGGATAACTGTGAATTGAACTTGTGTGCATGCGTGTACATGACAGGGAGTCTTTTTTGACTTAGGTTTGTTTGTTTGTTTCCTGAGTGTAGAGTTTTGTGTAGATTGCAGTAGGTGAAACCCAGCCAGTCTAGTTCCTTGTAGCTCCTTTGCTACAGAGCAGCCCAGGAGAGTATTCCTGATGCTCTCTACCTGGGACCATGAATACAGTCTCCTTGACTGTTCTGTTCTCTTGAGAGGCCCGCTTTGTTGGGAAAGGCCAGCAACAGATCAGATGGCTAATGAATATGAGTGAGTATGCTTATTATATGCAGACTCCCATCACTTTCAAAAATACTATTTTATTTATCCTTAGAAACTTCCATACAATATATTTGGTATATATATTTGATCATATCTATCCAGTACTACTATTATGACATTTAAACAACAATAACAACAACAACAAAGATTTATGCTGGGTCTGCTCTGCTAGTTGTTGCTTTTAATCCCGGTGTTTGGGATGCCTATGTAGAAGGATTTCTGGTCTACACAGTGAGCTAGCCTGGGCTATATAGTAAGCACCAGTCAGCTAGAGCTACATAGTAAGCTCCTGTTTCAAAAGTATTACTTTTTAAAATTTTAATTGTGTGTATGTGTGTGGGTATGTGCATGTGGCTGCAGGTGCCTTTAGAGGTCACAAGAGCTGGGGTTCCAGGTATCTGTGAGTTGCCCCTGAAGTTAAGAGCAGTAAGCATTCTTAACCGCTGACCCTGATCTCCAGGCCCCCTGTTGTTACATTTTATATCAGTTTTATGACATCACACAAAGTCATTCTGTTTTATTGTCATGTTACTGGTGGGACTGGAAATCAAACACAGGACCTTGGCAGGGAAGGCATGATGACAGGAACTGAGATGCTTGGTCTCAGTGCACTGTCAGGAAGAAGAGAGTAGACAGGAAGTGAGGCTAGTTTATAGACCCTCAAGCCTTGCCCCTAGTGTTGCACTTCTTCCAGGGAGGCTCCACCTACCAAGTTTGGACAGTCTTCCCTGACAGCGTCACCAGCTGGGGCCAAGTGCTCAAGCACATGAGCCTACAGGGATGTTTTCCTGTCACTGTCAGTCCACATTGGAAATACTAAGAAAAGGAACTAGTTGTGGCTATGCACTTGGGATTGGTTGCAGGGTTAGGGATTGGTTGCAGGGTTAGGGATTGATTGCAGGGTTAGGGGTCAGTGGTTTGATTCTCAGGCAAAGCTGGATAGAAGAGAAGATACAAACAACTGTGGTGGCAAGTCTAGCCCTGAGTAGATGCTGTACGGGATCATGATGACATTCAAACAAACAACGAACCAACCAAACACACAAACTGAACCAAACCTACAACAGAGACGAACTGGGAAAGATGCAGTCAGAGCAGGAGCCCACCTCCAGATACAAAGCTCTTTCTTTCTATGAAAGCATCTACACTCACCAAATCCTTCTCTTCTTGTCTCCCTCCATGGCTTTATTCCACACCGTCTCTTGTCTCTGTCTCTGTCTGTCTGTCTCCATCTCTCTCTAACAGACTACTATACATTTATTTTATGAGACTTTCTTATAGGCATGCCATTCTCCTCTTTTTAAAAAACATTTTTATTGAACATGAGTTTCACATCATGTACCTCAGTTTCACTCATCTCCCCATCCTTTTGTATCTGCCCTATGCCCTGCAACATCCCCCACAAAATAAAAACACAATAAAACAAAACAAAATATAAAAAAACCCTCTTATCTGAGAAGCTGTAGAGCGTTACAGTGTGTCCCACAGTACGTTCTTTTGCCTACACATCTCTATTTGCAAATGTTCATTGTGATGAGTCATTGGTCTTGTGCAAGGTCTCTGACTTGTAATACTATATCAATGCTGGATCCTCACAGGGACTCTTCTTGGATGCCCTGTTGTTGCCCTGTGTCATGGAGATCCGACAGCTTTGAATCTTCAGGACTGGCCCTTTTATGTGCTCCAGCAGTTCATAGATGAGGTGGATGCTGCCCCAAGGAGGGCCAACTCAAGGCCTTGGATTTGAGCCTGGGAGGTAGCTGAGTTGGTCAGCTACTCAGTTCTCCTGCACCAATACCACCAGGGCTAGCTCATCCAATGCTTCAGTTGGCAAGGGGATAGGGTCAGCTCTCCTGCTCTCTTGCCCTGGGGGGCCAGCTCGCCTGCACCCACACTACCAGAGTTAGCTCTACTGTGCTGCCCAGTGGAGGTGTGGGACCTGTTCTCCCAAATGCTGTAGCTGGTGAGGAGCTGGGTCAACTCTCCTGCTCTAATGACCTAGGAGTCAGCTCTTCCAAAGGTGGCAAGAATGAAGGAAGGGGGTTAGGCATTTTTCCCGTGCCCATGCCATTGCACAGCAGGTGAATGGCAGGGCCAGCTCTCTTGTACTCATGCCCTTGAGCTGTTCAACCATGATCTTGCTACCAGAGCCAACTCTACTGGCCACTCACTCTACTTTCCTGCAACCAGGACCAGTGGCCTAGGTGAGGTGTGGGGGTCTGCTTTCCCAAATGCTGCAGCCAGTGGGAAGTAGAGCCAGCTCTCCAGGGGCCAACTTTGCATAGCCCTTGGATATCAATGTGGTCCCAGGTGGCAGCCCAGACCAGGGATATCTGCATGGCCTTTAGTGGTAATATGAGCCACAGATCTTGACACAGACCCCTGGTGCTGCATGGCCACAGACCCAGACATGGCCCTCAGTGACAGCATGGGCTGGGACTTCACCCATGGACTCAAGTGGCAGGACTGGCTTCTCACAACAGACTATTCCTGTATTCCCTCCTGTCTCCAGTTCCATTTCCCTTCACAATGGTCAAACTGTTCTGCTTCTCTTTCTGCCCCATCTCTCTAGCACACACTTGCACATTGTAGTGCCTCCTACTGCAGGTGATCTGCATGATTGGTGGGCCTCTGGGTGTCCTCACCCACATCATGGGGTTGCAGGAGTTGTCCTCTTTCTCTGTGTTTCACACCCTTGCCTTGGTGTCTTAGTGTTACTATTGCCATGACAAAACACTATGACCCAAAAGCAAGCTGTGCAGGAAAAGGTGTATTTGGCTGTCACCATTCATCATTGAAGGAAGTCAAGACAGGAACTCAAGCAGAGCAGTGACCTAGAGGCAGGACCTGATGCAGAAGCCATGGAGGGTGCTGCTTACTGGCTTGCTCCTCATGGCTTGCTCTCCTTGCTTTCTTATAGAACCCAGGGCCATCAATATGAGGAGGGCCCCGTCCATAATGGCCTGATACGTCCCCCATAAATCACTAATTAATAAAACGCTGTGCAGGCTTACCCACAGACTGATTTCATGGAGACATTTTCCCAATGGAGGGAATTCCCTCATCCTGATGACTCTAGTGTGTGTCAAGTTGACATAAAACTACCCAACATACATGTGTAGCATGTCTGCCTTAATGTATTAGCCCTAATCCATCATATGGAAGCACACCCAACCAAACACGGTTCTATTTCTAGAATGATGATAGATTTGATTATACTTCTTATGCCCAGCACCCCTTTATCTCCTTCACATCCCTCAACAGATCATCAAAGGTCCTTCATGACAGACAGACAGGATGGGTATTTTAACTCACTTGGTTCTCATAAGTTGAGTTTTACTGGTGTGCTGCAAACGGGGCTCATTGATAATTTTTCTTCATCACTGTGAAGCTCTGGCAGATTCTATTATATTCTTGTGTCTGGAACAAGGACAATGCATTTAGGGTATCAGAGGACTAGACATAATAGTCAGGAGTAGATCCTCGTGGGTCCTGAATTGCAAATTGTTAAAAGTTCCACAAGGGGTTGCTAGAGAGCAGCAGAAACTCCAAGAATGTTGAAAAGTGTTCTCTTTTGGCCACATCCTTGTTTCCTTTGTCTGGGTGGGAAGTAGACATTTTCCTCCTGTTGTGCTAATGTTTACTTAGTGGGCCTGGCTTATCTCTAGTGCATCATTACACCAGTCCTTTAAACTCCTCTCCATTGTTTAAGGGAAGTCCCAGTATAGCTCCCAGTCTTCAGCTCCCTGAAGGTCACCAATGCAATGCTCAAGATGGGTGGAGAGGAATAGGGCAGGCTCATGTACTTCACACTCGGGGAGCACATCTTTAAGCCAAGCCTTTGCCAAAGAATGTGGCTACATGGAAAGAGAGTTTAGAAAATGCCATGGCTTCTAGGTTGACCAGAACCTCCAGGGCATCTTTGGGAGGGAGACCAGGCTGCAAGTCAGCCTACAACTTATTGTTAAAGGGAGCTATAATAACACAGTGTATACACACACACACACACACACACACACACACACACACACACACACACACAGAGAGAGAGAGAGAGAGAGAGAGATGGATAAATATGCACACATGGATAAATGTGCACATACACGTATTTATATATGAATTCTTTCTCCAAAATTTTATGAAGGAACTTTGTACTAAATAGGGATGTGTACCCCACACAGCTGAAAGACCGGAGCTTTCCAAGTTCTGAAATCACTCAATTATCCTTACTGGATTGTAATCACAATGGACACTATTTTTGTAGCTCTTTTCAATATGTGGAATTAATATTCCCTTGGAATCCAGAGATATTCAGCTGCTAATAGAGCCCCAGGGGGGCATCTGGGTATTAACTTTGGTAGTTGCAGCCCTAGCTCAAGACCCTGAAAGGAATGTGGACATTTTCCCTGATTTGTCTTTTAGCACGTTAGCCTGACCTGATGTGTTCTTTTCTGTGTGTCCCTGCACAGTTGCATTCTAGAATTCACCATCTTGTTTGATTGCCTTGTGAATAATATATTAGATATATTAGGTCTCAGTGCTACCATGAAATCTGAGGTTGTTTTCCAAGTGCCAGAGATGCAGAAAACACCTTTCTCTCCGTTCCTCAGCCTTACAGGACAGCAGCTATTCTCAAGGTTACTCCCTTTTGCTTTATGATGAAATCTGGAGTCCCAGTCATGAGGCCTCAGCTCCAGGGAGGTAATAAAGACAGGTAGGAGAGTAACAGGGCAGTAACAGGGCACATGCCGCAGGCTCCCTCAGAAGCTGGCTTTTAGAAGTCTCATTCAACAACTTCCATTTTCTCATTTGCAAAGGGTGCTGGGAAGTGTAGTTTCTTCCCTTCCTTCGTTCGTTCTTTCCTTCCTTCCTTCTTTCCTTTTTAAAGATTTATTTATTTACCTATTATATGTTAGTATACTGTAGCTGTCTTCAGACACCCCAGAAGAGGGCATCAGATCTCATTACAGATAGCTATGAGCCACCATGTGGTTGCTGGGATCTGAACTCATGACCTTCAGAAGAGCAGTCTGAGCTCTTAACCGCTGAGCCATCTCTCCAGCCCGGAAGTGTAGTTTCTTAGCTGAGTGCACAGAGACCTTTTCTGACATAGGTAGACCCAAGATAGATGGATATAGGGTAGGTAATAAGAAACGTCTACTATGTGCAATAATTCCATTTTTGATACCCACAGCAAAAGAGAGATTAGATGAGAAAGTGCAAGAAGGCTTCAGCGTTCTTCTTTGTATTGTCTGCCTGTTCACTGGTAGTAGAATCCCCCAGATCTCCCTTCCCTTCATATTTTTAGGCTTCTGTAATGGTTTGAATATGCTTGGGCCATGGAAAGTGGCATTATTAGAAGGTCTGACCTCATTGGAGGAAGTGAATCACCGTGAAGGTGGGCTTTTCCTATGCTCAGACTCTGCCCAGTAGGGAAGAGATGCTCCTCCTAGCTGCCTACAGAAGACAGTCTCTCCTGGTTGTCTTCCAATCAAGATGTAGAACTCTCAGTTTCTTCAGTACCATGTCTGCCTGGATGCTGTCATGGTTCCTTCCATGAGGATAATGGACTAAACCTCTGAACCTGTAAGCCAGCACCAATGGAATGTTTGCTTTTATAAAGAGTTGCCTTGGTCATGGTGTCTCTTCACAGCAGCGGAAACCCTAAGACAGCTTCCTTTACCATCTACACACTCATGGTTTCTAATGCTGCTCTCTTCTGAACTATAAACTCACAGAGCCAGTTACTGGCTTAGGAGACCTAGCAGGATCTTCAAACTCAGGAAGTCCTCCAATGAGCACCGAGATATGGTCTTCTGATATGCATACCCAGCTCTCAAGCCTGGTCCTGGGTATTGCTCTGATTTCCTCTCATAACTCCTGGCATCCCTCAGGTTCGGTTTCCAGGTCACTCCTGCATCCTACCTTCACTCCAGTCCCATGGCCAAGATTAAGTACAGTTTCCCATTCATCCAGAGAGCTGCCCCAGCCTCTGCAGATCAAGGCTTTATACTTCCCTTTCTTTCTTTCTTTCTTTCTTTCTTTCTTTCTTTCTTTCTTTCTTTCTTTCTTTCTTTCTTTCTGTTTTGTTTTGTGACAGAGTTTCTCTGTGTAGCCCTGGCTGTCCTGCCACTCACTTTGTAGATCAGGCTGGCCTCGAACTCAGAAATCTGCCTGCCTCGGCCTCCCAAGTGCTGGGATTAAAGGTGTGTGTCACCACTGCCTGGCTATACTTCCCTTTCTTATACATCCTCCACACATCAACTAGAGAAATGGCCATTTTAAAAAAAAAAACATTACAACCGGTACTGTTGCTTCCCGGCTCAAGGCTAACCAGTGGCTTCTTATTGTCTATAGGGAAAGTCCAACTCAATCAGGAGTTAAGTGACCCTGTTTCCATTGCTGTGTGCCTCTCTCCCTTCATTCTGGTCGAGCTGCTTGCTTCTCTTCTAACTACTGTAATATATTCTTTGCTATTCCAGGCCTTGGCACATGGCCTTCTCTCTGCCTGGAATGTTCTTTTCTCTGAGTGCCACCATGTCTTTGTTTAGCGAGTCATACTGCTTCCCCCTTTCCCTTGAGATAAACTCATAGACCCCCTAAACCATGCCTTATTACAGAGCATCCCCACAGCTCGCTCGCTGCCTTTGTCTTTCAAATGCTCATCCGTCTTCTGATTGCCGGCTGGGCTGTGGGCTTCACGAGGCCAGTCTTTTGGTGTCTCTAGTGCCCATGATGACGCCCGGCATCTGTGCATACAGTGACACGGACCATCAATCATTTACCCTTAACTCAAAAACGTTTGTTGAAATTCTTGTCCTCATTCACGACTCAGCTGCTGAAACGAGCGGGGTTAAACGACTCTGTCTTAGTTCACAGGAAGAATCCTGTTCTTTCATCCATCTTTGGCTATCCTGGGTGTAAGGCAGGAGAGGGATGCTAGAGGAGTTCGTGTAGAAGCAGCTGACTAGGTGCTTCCCTAGAGTGAGACAGGGCTTCTCGAGCTAGGGCATTAGGAACCACATAGCTTAGCATTGGGAGGGACAGGAGAGGAACGAGAGGGAACCAGCCAGAACACCCCAACTCCAGCTCTCATTGGCATTTCCACTTCCAGCCTTATCCTGGGCATTCTGTAAATGAAATATGAGACAAGTCATCTCAGACAACTTTTAAGCAATTAGTTCCCCTTTGTGCAGCCTCCTTGGAGACAAGAGAAACAATCTGGGAATCTGTCCCAGGTTCTTCCACCTACCCTCTGCCCTTTCCCTACCATTTTCCCACCTCCACACTCTAGGCCCTCTGCTGGCTTGTTCTCGTTGGGACCCTCATGTGCTAAGTTAAACATGATTATGTTCATCTTCCTTCAGGCTCCTGGATTGGGCCATGGTGGTGGCTAGGTGGTGTGGTGGCCCTGTGAGCTTGTGGCCTGTCAGTTTCCAGAGGCATTGAACATGAAGAACTTGGATATATTGAGAAAACAGGAAGGGGCTCTCTCAATCAATCATATTTGCATTTGGTGCTGGAGACTGGACCTGGAGCCTTGTGCATGTTAAATATGTTCTCTACCTTTGAGCTACATACTCTTAGCCTCCTAGGCTAAAGCTTTGTGTATCAAGATAAATAAAAATATAGTTCCCTAAAATTGCTTTTACTCAATATGCGCGCATGCGCACACACACACACACACACACACACACACACACACACCATTGCACCACATACAGAATAAGAATTATGAGGGGGAGATCTGAGAGTGCCACACCACCAGCTGCTCTCTGTGGTCATCAGCCATGGCTTATGGCCAGTTGACAGCCTCAGCATCACTTGACAGACAAGCACTACTTTGTCCTACAGAGTTAGCCCAGGAGCGATGCTAAATTGCCATCAAGACTGCGTTCTGTGGGCCTCTTTGAACACCTGGACTTCTCAGGAGCCTGTTCTCTTCCTGCCTTACCTGCAGGAGAGCTGAAGATGAGGAAACAGGATTCTTCCTGTGAGATCTGTGACCTTGGGTGGCCAGGGGTGGTGGGAGCTGGTTGAGTCCACCTAGTCCCAGGCCCAGTGGCTTACCTGAACAGGTGCCGGACCCCAGACATGGGAGACCTTTGGAGCATCTTTCCTTTCTCTCCGAAGCTGCACATTGACCACAAGAGGGAAGCATCACACCAAATTCGTCCTTGGTCAACCTGCTCTTTGTTCTGGCTTTCCAATTGTCATCTAGGCGGAAGGCAGGTGAGCTCCTGCTGGCAGGAGACTGCTGCTTAGCCAGGGGGTCAGGTCTGCCTGGGGTCTTGAGCACAGCCTTCTAGTCAGGAGGTGCTTTGTGAATAGTCCTCACCATTGATGAACACTCGGCGTTTAGTCTAATATTAATATTAAATAAAGCACGGAGAAAGATAGGTCTGGGGAAATTTTTAGATTCTTAAGAGTTTTCAAATGTCGAAAATACTTAGAATCGAAGGATCAGCTTCCAGGGTTGGCCCTGTGATGTGTCCTGAGTGGCGTGCTTTTAGATGGGGTTTTTACACTCACCTACTGTGTGACACACCTACTCCTTCCTGTCTAGATCCCAATGCTGTCTGCCATGAGAATGAAGCTAGAGACTGTGGACCAAAGTGCTGAGTCAGGAAGGAGACTGCGGGTGTCCTCAAGATGCAAGCCAGGTGAGCGCAGTCAGTGTACCTAAGGATTGCCCCATGCTGAGAAGGTCTTCCCAACCGATGTGTGTGTGTGTGTGTATGTGTGTGTGCACATCACAAAATAGCAAAAATTACATTTAAATCTTTGTTCAATTTAGAGTCTAGTAAGACGGTGCACATGGGCAAGCCCTGTGACTCCAGAGATGAGAAGGAAGGTAGAGAATTTATAGTTACCCTGAAGGACATCATAACACCTTATCTAAAAAGAAGGAGGCAGAAGAGGAGGAGGAGCAGAAAGGAAGGGAGGAAAGAAGGAAAGAAGGAAGGAAGGAAGGAAGGGAGGAAGGGAGGAAGGAAGGAAGGAAGGAAGGAAGGAAGGAAGGAAGTAAGTTAAGAAAGAAATGGGCTCATCACAATATTCCCAATTTAAAACCAAAGCCCTGGAATGTGCCTACCTCTAGGAAAATCAAACCAGGCTCAGGTCAGCATGGGTCTCCTGGGACCTCTACCCGAGCTTTCTGATTACCTCCTCAACTCTTCTAGGAGTCATGGGGGGAGAGTAAGTTTCATTTGTTTCAGAACGAAGGGATTCTGGCAGAAAATTCTGGATCCTTCCTGGTTCCCTTGAGGAGGCAGGAGCGGGTCAGACTCCCCCTGTGGTGTCTGTGGCTTTGCTCCAGGCCCTTTGATCTCACAGAGTCTGCCGCATGCCCTACAGGACCTCTCCATGACTGAGTATTTCGCTTTGGTCTGCTCACTATGAGGAGGCCTTGGGTAATTAGAAGAACTGCCTTGGGCTCTTCTGACCTCAAACACCTACACAACAATGCTCATTACTTCCTGTTCTCTTACAGCTGTGGCCAGGCCTGGGCCATCCCCCAAGGGTCAGTGACCTTTCCCAGAATGCCAATCGAAGCAAGGCTAGCCAATAGGCATCCTCAACCTTTACCATGTGGAGAAGGGAGATTATGCCTCTTGGGTTAGGGAAGCTCTAAGGTGTGCCTCTTGCGCTCTCTCCTTTAAATACCAGTGGTGCAGTGAAGGATTTTGAAGGTGTGATTCAACTCTCCAGACCTGGGAGCATGAGACCATATCCAAGGGCAGGACAGAGAAGACAGAAGCCCTGGAAATGTGAGACAGTGTGAGAGGACTTTGTCTTTAAGGACTGTCACTGGGTGGCAGGTAACCCACAAGGTAAGGGCATGCCAGGCTGGCAACTAACAGCAAAGAAAGGAGTTTAGCTAACAACTAGCATGAGCTTGAAAGAGAGCTCTGCCCCCATTGCCCCCCCCAGGAGAAATGCATCCAGTTGACTCTTTGACTCTGCCTGGAGAGATCCTGGGCTGAGGGCTAGGAAGGACACGCTGGAGAACCGTGAGATGATGGAGCTGTGCTGTGCTAAGTCACCAAGTATGCGGTCATTGGTTACTTGGTGTAGAAAACAAACAGGATGCCTCTCTTTGGGGTAGGAGTCCCAGGATGAGGCATGGGAGTCTTCCAAAATTCCTCTTTATATGACCTTTTTCCTCCCCGCCCCCTTGTAATCTTCCTTCCCCTCCATAGCTAGACTGGTGGCCTCCTTGTTCCGTGGGAAAGACTATCTTTGCTGTAAGAGCCACTGTCATCACCAACCACCTAGAAATGGCTTCAGCTCTGAATATCCTAGCATGATGGAAGATCAACAGAGGATCTACCACACCCCCAATACTATCCCCATTTCCTGCTACAAAGATGCAAACAATGTGTGTGAATACCCGGAGAGCTGAGCTAGGAGAAAAACCATTCTTGTTTTGTTTTGTTTTTTTAAATTAAGTCTTTGACCTTTCTTGCAGTGATTTCCTCTTTTTTTTTCCCTCCCAAATCAATTCCTTTAATTAGTATTGCTTAACACCCTGATATTTTAAGTGCTACGGTGGCCCAAAATAGTCATTTCTCATTGTCAAATCATCTACCTGTATTTGGGAAGTTGGTCCTCATCACTAAGGGATGCGTACTTCACTAAGGGATGCGTACTTTCACTCTGCTGAAGCCTCTGAGCATCTAAGGCTTTTATTCCAGAGGGCTAATTTTACTTCACAATTGAAAGAACCAGCTAAGTCATTTTCATTTGTAGTCTAAAAGTTATATTTTAAAAAATTGATTAGTTTTGGAAGAGAATGGACTATATGCGTGACTTTCTGAGACTGTGTGTGTGTGCATGTGTGAGGGGGAGGCATGTATTTGAATGTGCCATGGTGTATGTATAGAGGTTGAAGGAGTTCTATCTTTCCTTCCACAACATGGGTCCTAGGAATCAGAGCAGTGGGGTGGAAGCATGCACTTACCCACTGAGCTCTCTCAGCAGCCCCAATAGTCAATACAAAATCAAATTGACTTTAAAGAATTTAGAGTCTTATTTTAGTCTCTGCTCCAGAACCTAGGGATGTATGACTCTCCCTCCCTCCCTCCCTCCCTCCCTCCCTCCCTCCCTCCCTCCCTCTTTCTCTCTCTTTATCCTTATGTCCATCTCTCTTTCTCTGTCTCTTTTCTTTTTCTTTTTCTTTTTTTCTTACCACTGGGAATGGATTCGACGTGTTTTGGGATGATCACCCAGCCATATGGAGATGATAGAAAAGAGAAAGAGGATGACAGTTTGGGGAAGCATCAGACCTTGGGATCCAGAGCTGGCTGTGCTAAAGTCAGATTCCCAAATCACTTGAGCTAGAGAGCGCCCGTAGTCCCTTTCTGACACCTGTAAATGGCACAGTGTTTCTTTGCCTCTGGTTTTGTAGATCATTTCCAAAGTCACCCCAAAGCACATTCCCTCAGGGAAGTCAGGGAGTTTAGTTTTAGGATATAAAGAGAAAGGAGGGATGCAGCTGGTCAGAGAGTCAAACGCTCATTTCAGCAGACATACTGGGGAAAGCCGTTCGCTGACCCGATGGGGTAATGACTTGAGGGGAAAGAATCATATGTGCTCCAAAAGCTTGAAGGGACAAGCATATGAAAGCAGGAAATAACTGATTAAATTTTTTTTTTTGTCACCTGGAAACACCAACTTCAGACTTTCTGAAGTGGAAGGAAGAGATTGCTGGGAGAGAATAGAATAAGAAAGGGTGAAGAAGCACCCTCGGAGAAGTGAGGCAAGGGACTCTCGAGTGCAGAGGAAGTGTCTACTATGCCTGACAGAAACTGGGGAGAGCCCCTTAGGCAGCCTGAGCCAGATGAATTTAAAGCCTCAGTTCTGTGTAGCTTAGCATTTAGCACTCAGCACTCAGCATCCAGCACTTAGCACTCAGCACCTAGCACCCAGCACTCAGGTTGAGCATATCTTGTCTGCTTTCCCTGTTGCTGTAGAAACAGCATGACTAAAAGCCACTTGTGGAAGAAAGGGTTTATTTCCAGCTACATTTCCTGGTAGCATTCCATCAGCAAGGGAAGCCAGGGCGGGAGCACAAATCAGGAACCTAGAGGCAGGAAATGAAGCCGAGACCACAGAGGAGTACTGCTCACTGGCTTGCTCTCCATGGCTCGCTCTGCTTCCTTTCTTATTCAGCTCAGGCCCATATGCCCATGGGTGGCACCACTTACAGTGGGCCCTGGGCCTTCCTACCTCCATCATTAATAAGATACCAGATAGGCATGCCCTCTGAGGAGGCAGTGTCTCAGCTGAGGCTCCCTCTTCCCTGGCTCTCTAGCTCCTGTCAAGTTGATGAAGACAAAGCACCCAGAGCCTTTGTTGAAAGTTTCTATTAGTGGCTTTCCTTGAAATGCGTGTTTGGTTGTAAACTGCAGGCCCCACTGACAGGCACTCTAGGAAAACAAGGGTCAGAATTTCTCAGCTCACAATTCATTCTTCTGCTGTGGACTGAGTCCTGGGGTGTCAGCTTCAGACCATGGCTTCTGGGTTCCTCATGAGGACTCCGTAATAGACGCCTTCAGATCTTCACACTTAGAGTAATTATGATAAGTGCAGCATGGCCAGTGGAAGGCAACCCCAGTGAGGAAACTCACAGGAAATGATCCAGTGAAAAAGACCTTTACTGAGAAATCACCTGTATGCTCTTCAAACCACTTGCTTACAGCATGGAACACCATGGTTTTCAATGCATTTAGTGTTGCACAGTCAACTTTAGAACATGCTCGTGGCCCTTGGAAGCCCTGTATGCTCTGACTCCAGTCTTTTAACCTCTAGGGAACTCCTAATGTGCTTTCTGTCTCTGTCTTTTCTCAGATACTATACACCGGTTGCCTCTTGTCACTTTTATTCCACTTAGCATGGGTCAGGCGTCACCCGTGTGACAATGTATGTCAGAGCTTCCTTCCTTCTTTATGACTGAGTAATATTCTTTGGTAGGGAAATGCCACATTCTTTTGGCTCGTCATTTATCTCAGCGAATCTCAACCTGTAGGTCTCCACCCTTTTGGGAGCTGGATGACCCTTCCCCAGGAGTCGCCTAAGACCATTGGGAAACTCAGACATTGACATTATGCAAAAGTACAGCTATGAAGTAACAGGAAAAGAATTTTATGGTTGAGGGTCACAGCATATGAAGAGCTGTATTAAAGGGTTGAGAACCACTGCTTCATCTGTGAGACTGATTCACCCATTCTCCACTTTATTTTGTGCATCCTGGGGTCTCCATGGTCTTACTATTGGGCATACAAGAACGAGACCTACTTTCCTTCCCTGAGAACACAAGCTAAGCCATCCTCAGCGGTCTGAGGTTCCGACAAAGCAAGCTGCATAGATGTTAAGTGACACTAGAGGCAATGCAAAGAGACAGGCTGAGGCTTTGAAAGGACTTGGTAGTGGTTTTCAAGATCGCCAAACAGAACTGAGCTGTTCAGAACCTAAGGTCTGATGTTCCATCAGATGGGAAGGTTCAGGTGATGTGACTCACGTACTCAACCCCACGTACCAAGCAGCCTAACAAGCTAAGAAGCTAATGGGTTTACAGAGCATTCAGCCAGTTCCGGGGCTCTAGTTGATGGATTTACTCAGCCTCAAACAGGAGATGGAGGCTGTCAGAAGATCACCTGTGCAGGGGCAGCGGCAGGGGCAGGGGCAGGGGCAGGGGCAGGGGCAGGGGCAGGGGGCAGGGGCAGGGGCAGGGGCAGGGGCAGGGGCAGGGGCAGGGGCAGAAGACTTGAAAGAATCGGCTTCAAGTCTGTAAGAGCTGGCCATACTTCTACGCATGCTTGATCAAGGCTTCTCAACAGAGCCAGAAAGAACTGGCCACTCCTGTTGTCTGGAATGCCTCCTTCGAAGCTGGGCATTAAGTACACTGAGGTTTTATGCTGACACTATTAACAGCATGGAGAGCCCAACTTTAAAAGATCATGGACCCTATTTACTATCAATTTTACGTCAAAATGAAGATGTGTTCATTCTATAAATTGAAATCCAAGTTGAAGTACTAACATTTTTTTCTATACCCCAAATTGTTCTGTCCTAGCTATTTAAAGAGACCTTGTTTTGCATTAATTCCATTTAAAGTTATATTTTAATGTTGAAAAAAATTCATTAATTTTTTTTTGTCTTTGAGAGGGAGCCTTGCAATGTTGGAACTCAATATACAACCCAGATGACTTTAAATTTTCAGGCCTGAAGCCTTGGCCTTCCAGGTGCTGGGATAACAGGTGTGGGCAGCCTCACCTGGCTGGCCCATCACTGATCTTTTGGTGCAGTTTGCCCCCATCTGTAGGAGCCTGGCACCACTCTTTAAGATGAGTTATTTACGTGTGTGGGCCTCAGATGTTTAGTGCCGACTCCAATAGTCTCCGTTTCAGTTAAGGTGACATTTCCTTTCTAGTTTCTGAGTGTCTCGGGAACAGCCCACTGCAGCCTTGCAAGCCCAATGAATCTGGCAGGGGAATTCACATCCTGTATTTATTTGACTTTTCATGAGAAGTAAAACCTTTGGCGAGGAGGGTCTTGTGGGGAAGGTATCTGGGGGTTATACGGTGCCAACTGAAGCCAGTACAAGAACGCAGGGGCTGATAAGCATTGTTGAGACTGCATTCAGGAGTTGGCGTGCCCGGAAGTCCGTGCTGTGCAGATGTTAATCACAGTTACTTGTGGATGAGACAGCTAGCCAGAAGGAGCTGGATCCGTAGAACGAGGGGCGTGCTGGGTCCTGCGAATTCTCTGACCATAAACGAGAGACACAATGATCAAAAAGGTACCCCGAAGCAGGAAAGCGTGTACCCCAGGTAGAACACTTTTGGCTAAAAGTAAAGGGTGGAAAAAAAAAACCCCTCTGCTTCCTGAGCAACCCCATTTCCAGAAGAATAGGCCGCTCCGATTCCAGGTAGAAATCACTCAGGGAATAAAGCACGACGCCAGAGTTTCACCACGATTCTGACTTTACTTAAGTGAGATGAGGCTTGGCCATGGGGGTTTAAAGCAAAACAAACACCTCTAGGTTACAAGGAACATCCAACGTTGGGAACAACTGACCAGAGGGCAGGGGAATGGAGAGACATCTCTTGTGTACTGCGTGGAAGCATCACCTGTCAATAAAAATCTGATGGCCAATGAGCTTCTAGGATTAGAAGGTGGGACATCGGGCTGAGAGAAAGGGGAACTCCGGGGGTTAATCAGAGGAGGGTTCGCCACCGGGACACAGAGGAAGTCCCGTGTATGAAACTGAGGAGAGGTAACCAGCCACGTGGCAGAACTTGGATTAGTATAAACGGGTTAAGATAAGTTAAGAACTAGTTGGGAGACAACCCCTAAGCTAAGGCCATAAGCATTGTAAATAAAAATAAGCCTCCATGTCATTATTTGGACATCGGGGCAGACATAGAAAAGCCCAACTAGTTACAAAAGGCCTAGGGGAAGCTGAGGGGCCGGTGCATCAGTGTGAGACGATCAGGATGCCAAGCCACAGGGCTCTTCCTTACCACTCTTGCTCGGTTTATGTTAGACCCTGGGGCCCACGGGCCATGAGGAAAGAGGACTGAGAAAAGGCTGGTTTTCTGTGGCACCTCAGGAAGATGGCTTGGAGCTGGGGCATGGAGCCTTCTGTTGGGGTTGGCTGCCTTCAGTCCTGGCCCAACAGCAGCGGTCACTCGGTGATTCCCTTGTGACTTCAGTGCTGGAGGCAGAGCTGAGGTCCTGAAATGGTGAGTCCTGAATTTTCTTCCTTTGGTGTCTCTCTGCCCGTGGAGCCCTGCAGCCCAACCTTCAGGTTTTCTTCAAATTCTACCATTTCCTAGGCCTACTAGGAAGGCAAGGACATCCTCCCCACCACCACTACAGTGGTTTCTTTAGCCTAGGAACACCGAGGGGAACATGGTGGTTAGTGACACAATCGAGAATCTTCTAGAGCTGCGTAGGGTCTCACTAACCTGTCCTGAGAGCTATGTAGACCAAGCTGACTTTGAACTCTCAGAGACCCACCTGTCTCTGCCTCCCAAGGGCTTGAGTAACAGTGAGAGCCAGCATGTTCAGTCAAGAGCTGTACCTTCACGGGGTGTCCCTTGGGCCCTGGTTCCTCAAGGACAATGTAACCAGACTTAGGTCCTCAGCCGGAGGCACACTGTCGCTAGCGGTGTCAGAGGTCTGAAGCAAAGGCCTATTTGTTTCTCCTTACCTATCTATCAGGTGGCCACCAATGATTACCATTATTTTCTGCTTAGGGCATTAGCATCTTGCCTTTGTCTCATGACACACTTTTGGGAAATTGCCCTAGAAAGTATAGTCAGAGGTTTCATTCACAGAGGACAAAGGAGGCAGCTGCAACCTGGGTGAGCAAAAACCAGGCAGCAAGAGCCTGGGTGAGGCCCCGTCCTCTCCCTGTTTGGTGCCCTTTTCCCACCCCCACCTCCCCAGCTGCCCCCTTCCCGTTGCCATGGCAATGTCCCTAGAGAGTGAGGGAGGACCAGGCCTGCAGTTTCTTTCCTACATCCCTCCTCCCCACCCCCTTTGTGTCTAGAAGAGAGCCGAGCACGTACCAGACAATGGTTGGCAATGATTGATGGAGAGTTTCGGGTGTTCATTTGGACCACCTGCAGGTGGGCTGGGTAGAGGAGAAGCCCCCTCTCCAAGCTGCACATTTTACTTCTATGTATCTACAATGGGGAGCTGGTGACAGGGTGGGGGATTGCAGGGCCAGAAGCTCACACAACTTATGCACTGCAGAGTATGTGTATATTTTATTCCATGATGACAAATATTTCACAAATGAGGATTGATGATGGACACTCTACAAGAGACAGCGTTTTGATCTCTTGACGTGCTTGGTTCATGGGTGAATTTTTCTTTTGGCAAAATGATGAGTGTGTTGCTTGTATTGACACTTTTTGCAAAACATACTTTAAAGTTGGATAAGAAACGGAAGTTTCTAAACACTAACCATAGTATCAAAGCCCTAGTCTAGGGCCAGGGCTTGCTTTACAACCTCAGGACATATTTGGAACATTGGGTCTGCCAGGGAGGAGATTTGGAACTATATATCCAAGAAAGTCAGACATCCAAAGCCCCCCACCCCCACCACACACACACACACGCACACGCACACGCACACACACACACACACACACACACACGCACACACACACACACGCACACGCACACACACGCACACACACACGCACACACACGCACAGACACACACACTTCACATGTAATGTCATTTTTGAGTTACAGAAAGAGCAAGGCCAAGCTGGATATTCATGGGTGAAACCTGGAGACATATAGATTTTTCTAAACCAATTTCCACATGGCAAAAAGAATTTACTTATTCACGAGAGTCAAGAGCAGACTTCCCTGAGTTAAAAAAAAAAATTAAAAGGCACAGACATTATATTCAGGGTTGAGTGCTTGAAAGATGGGCTCTTTGCAGTCTACTCTGAGGCTCACTGCGGACTCAGGAGCTCTGAATGGAAGGTCTGTGGGCATCTGCAGGATGCCAGCCGAAAGGCTGGAGAGCTGCACACTGTGGGCTCTGTCTTCTGGGCACCGGAGGAGGCTTCCCAGGGCCTGAAAGGACAGATGCTTAAGGCTTGAGCTGTGGATTATCATTTAAATCAGCCAGTTCTTATCTTTCTTAAGTGTGGAAAAAGGAGGGTGATTAGAAGGGGAAGTATGTATGTGTGATGGGCTAATGCTGGCGGGGTATCTGCTGTATGCTGAGAATTTGATTCTTATCTTGAAATATAAACTACTATCTATTTATAGCTGTTTAAAGTCTATATATAGATAGCAATTTCTGTGTAAGTGCTCCTGGACTTACAGTGGACTGTTTTCTAATAAACCTATCATGAAGTTGAAGAACTGTCAAAAATACATTTACTAGACTTTAGTGACTGAACAATGCAGCTTAGTCTCGCTTACCTTAAATGTACTTAGCACAGTTACCTTTCGAATAGGTTATCTCTCATTTATTCGTTGACAGTTTTATAGATGTAAACAATATATCTCGATCATACCCACCCCAGCTCTCCCTTGCATCTCTGACATGGTCTCTTCCCCTGTTCAAATCCTCTACTTAATAAAACCCACAGAGTCCAATTAGTCAGCCCATTGGAATACAGACTGATCTTGTTGGCTTTATCTTGTACAGTTCTTGTGCAGGCCCCTGTAGGTGTTGGGAGTTCATGGGTGCTGTGGCCAGGCTGTGTCCTGAAAACAGCATCTCACAGTATCCCTTCCCACCCTCCAGCTCTTGCATCCTCTCTGCCCTCTCCTCTGTGATCTTCCCTGAGCCTTTGGTGCGGGGTGGGGGCAGAACAATTGTTATTCACCAATAGCTGAGGGAGATGATCTGACATAAGCCTGTTTATAATGACATACTGAAGTTTCTATGGCATTTGTTGATATTGTTTTGAAAGAGACAGACCCCATGGGTCAACTCAGGGGCCTCTTGAAGTCAAAGAATCTTCAGCTAACCTGTCACAAGTTGGGCACTGCTTTATATACATATTGGGTAGGCATCTATTTCAGAGGCACATATGACTATATTAGTATATCTGTACTTAAACATATAACTAAATCTGTACTTACACATATAACTATATCTGTATTTACACATACCACTTTATACAATAGTATGACCAATGTTCTACCGTGGCTGTAATACAAGAGAAGGCGATTGAAGCTGAATGCAAGGAGATACTCAGGCTTATCTGGGACTACTTAACAGATGAGCAGTGAGGCCGTGTCCTGACCTAGGTCTTTCCAATCTCAAAATATCCTTTCTACTTCACGGCTGTTTATTGCCATTTCAGTCTTTGGAGTCACTTTGATGCTAGCTGCCATATCTGCCACAACCCTAGCCCCCACCCGAGAGTCCCTATCTGAAATCCTGCCCCCCATTCCACCCCAGCTGTCTGTGCACCTTGTGAGGCCTCAACTACTGCAGCTGTGCCAGAGCTGGGGCTGCCCTCTCCTCTGGTAGCCCCTCTCCTTCCTGGCCAGACTTCTGGTCTTCCCTTCCCCTACTCTGAAATTTAGACCTAGCGGGGGTTTTCTATTTTTCAGGTTCTCTCTTGCAAACACAATCCCCCAAGCCCACCCCCTTCCTCTGTCCCACTCCCACCATTCTCCCGCCACCTCTCTATCTTCCTTGCCCTCACCCTCACCACCTCCGTCTTCTCTGTGCTCATTCCCAAACTGCTGAGACTCAGGAGAAAATCTCACAGATTGGTATCATTTCAAATATGTTCATTGCAGTGATGTCAAGTATCTCAGTGGTGCTGGGTAATCTTATTGTGCCTTCCTAATCAGCTTAGTCTCCCTTGCTCTGCAACCCCCTGACCTCCCTCCCCATCCCTCCAGCCTCCTCTCATTCTGCCTAACAACTTAGCTTTGCAGCTACTCCAGAAAGCAAATTCTTTCTAGGAGAACCATGACTGTCTATATCACCCAATCTGCAGAGCTGTCATGACCACCCCTTCCTCTCCCTGTGCCTGTCACAGGGGACAAAGTGTCTCTCTCCCCGCCCCCAACCCCCTCACTCCCCATGAGCCAGACCCAACTCTGCTTCAAATCCACTCTCAACATTCTTTGGGAAACCTTGTCTGTGGGCCTTTTGTAAACCTCGTCTGTGCTTTCCTACCAGGCTGTTTTCCTGTATTAACTATGTCCTAAATTTCCCAACCAAAGGGAAAAGTTCTCCACAAATGCTCACATTTCCACCTTGTTCCTGACCTGTTTATCTGAATTTGGTCAAAGCTCCTGGAGGTTTCTACTCTCATGGGACAATTTTTCCCTTGTCCTGGGATCCTTTGGAATCCAGGTATCGAGTCCACCCCCTCCCCATTATTCCATCAAAGGAGTATGACCCATCAAGTCAAAATTCTTCAGGGACAGAATCAATAGGAAAATGTGAATCAATAGGAAAGTGTGTGTGTGTGTGTGTGTGTGTGTGTGTGTGTGAGAGAGAGAGAGAGAGAGAGAGAGAGAGAGAGAGAGAGAGGATGTGTGTCTGAGGTTTGAGGGTAGAAATGAAATGGATGTCTCAAACTGCTCTCTCTCCATGTTATTGTTCTCTTCTGGTGCTCACTGGATTGGGCGATGCCCTATGTTGATGGGGGTGATTGGCTTTATTCAGACTATCAATTCAAATGCTCTCCATAAACACTCTTACAGACACACCTGGAAATAATGTTTAATCAGCTACTTAGTTCTTCCTTTGCCCAGTCCAGTAGGCAGCAAAACTAACCATCAGAAGTTTGTGAATGCTGCTAAGGATTCAATATCAGTAGCTATCTGAGGAATGTTTTTAGTTTTCAGCTTTCTGGAGTCAGAGATTTTTGACTGTTCCTCATCTTGGGAATACTCATAGCTTTTCTTTTATCTTTCTGGTTACTTTTTGTCCTTTTCCTCTTCCTTTTCCACCACTACTACACTACTACTACTACTACTACTACTACTACTACTACTACTACTACTACTACTACTACTACTTCTTCTTCTGTTGCTGCTTTTGCTTCTTCTTCCTTCCTGTCTTCCTCCTTCTTCTGCTGCTTATTCCTCCCCCTCTTCCTCCTCTCCTTCCTCTTCTCCCTTTCCCCACTTCTTATCCTTCTTCTTCTCTTTTGAGACAGGCTCTCACTATGAAGCCCTGGTTGGCCTTGCTGAGCTGGGTGAGAAATTGACATAAACCACACTAGGGAACTGGCCAAGAGAACATGGATTCTTGGCAGATGTATGTGAGAGAATGGACATACTCTGAGACTGACTGAATCCGAGGATGAGGCAGACGACAGAAAGAGCTCTGGGCAAAAGGAAAAACTTGGGAAAATGCATAGATACAGTTTGGGAGGATGCGTGTTAAATTCTGTGTGAGGCAGATTTGGGTCAATGAATGTGATTCATCCAAGGGCAGATGTTGAGTGGACATATTGATGCAGAAGCTTGGAAGACAGAGACCTTTATGAGAAATGAAACAAAAACAAATAAAAAATTCCCAAGGCATCTCCTGTGGAGCATGGCCAGGTTATGACATGTATGAACAAAAGAAAAAAAGAAGCACAGGGCTGGAGGTGGAGGCACCCATTGGTGGAGGGACAGAAACTTTTTATTCTTGTAGTCTATCTCCAGAGAACCACATACAAGCCTACAGGTGGCCCTACCTCCCAAACCCTTCCCTCTTCCCCTCTTGCTTCTCCTGTTTTCTTCCACCACATTTCCACCTCAGTGTCCTGTAGTTACCCTGATCTCTTTTCATGTCTTTAGACCAGATAAGCTCTTCCCACGTCCATCTGGTCTACCACCAGCTTCATACATACATTTGGTCATTTGGTTAGTCATCTCTCTCTCTCTCTCTGTAGGTGTGTGTGTGTGTGTGTGTGTGTAGGTGTGTGTGTGTGTGTGTGTGTGTAGGTGTGTGTGTGTGTAGGTGTGTGTGTGTAGGGGTGTATGTGTATGTGTGTGTATGTGTGTAGGTGTGTGTGTGTGTATGTGTGTGTGTAGCAAAGCAGTAGCAGTGATCTGTTTTGTTCATGCAATTGCAGTTTGAAGGCTTGAGCAAGGCCTTGTTTTTGTTACGTGTCTCTACCCAAGGTAGCCTGGTAGAGGTTGTGTTGTCTCCTAAATTGTTCTCATTTATGCCTGGCAATCTGCTACTGAAGTCTTAGCCAGTGCTGAGGTCTAAGGACTTGGCCCATTTACAAGTGGTTGGATTCTAAGGGCAAGTTCCTAAGCAGCAGAGGAGGCTCACTGGGAGCCATGATGTCTTTGATGATGAATCTCAAAAGACACTCAGCATCTTTTCCAGTGTGCCCTCTTGGTTCAAATAATCAGAACTACCTGTCCAGAAGCACATGAGATGGGGTGCATCCCCACCGTCACTCTATGTAGTATAAAGGTGTGCCTGCACCAACAGAGGAACACTCCTCCATTGTTGATGGGATTGCAGGCTTGTACAATCACTCTGGAAATCAGTCTGGCGGTTCCTCAGAAAATTGGACATAGTACTACCGGAGGATCCAGCAATACCTCTCCTGGGCATATATCCAGAAGATGTCCCAACCGGTAAGAAGGACACATGCTCCACTATGTTCATAGCAGTCTTGTTTATAATAGCCAGAAGCTGGAAAGAACCCAGATGCCCCTCAACAGAGGAATGGATACAGAAAATGTGGTACATTTACACAATGGAATACTACTCAGCTATTAAAAAATGAATTTATGAAATTCCTAGGCAAATGGATGGACCTGGAGGGCATCATCCTGAGTGAGGTAACCCAATCACAAAGGAACTCACACAATATGTACTCACTGATAAGTGGATATTAGCCCAGAAACTTAGGATACCCAAGATATAAGATACAACTTGCTAAACACATGAAATTCAAGAAGAAGGAAGACCAAAGTGTGGACACTTTACCCCTTCCTAGAAATGGGAACAAAACACCCATGGAAGGAGTTACAGAGACAAAATTTGGAGCTGTGACAAAAAGATGGACCATCTAGTGATTGCCATATGCAGGGATCCATCCCATAATCATCTTCCAAACGCTGACACCATTGCACACACTAGCAAAATTTTGCTGAAAGGACCCAGATATAGCTCTCTCTTGTGAGACTATGCCAGGGCCTAGCAAATACAGAAGTGGATGATCACAGTCAGCTATTGGATGGGTCACACGGCCTCCAATGCAGGAGCTAGAGATATTACCCGAGGAGCTAAAGGGAACTGCAACCCTATAGGTGGAACAACAATATGAACTAACCAGTACCCCGGAGCTCTTGTCTCTGGCTGCATATGCATCAAAAGATGGCCTAGTCGGCCATCACTGCAAAGAGAGGCCCATTGGACTTGCCAACTTTAGATGCTCCAGTACAGGGGAACGCCAGGGCCAAAAAAGGGGAGTGGGTGGGTAGGGGAGTGGGGGGGGGGTGGATATGGGGAACCTTTGGGATAGCATTGAAAATGTAAAAGAGGAAAATACCTAATTAAAAAATTAAAAAAAAAATAAAGGTGTGCCTGTGAGGGGGTGGATATGCAGTTGTCACCAATTTAGAAAAAAATAAACCCATAACTTTATGCCACTTTTCCCTTTTATTAATTGTTCTTTAGGATCTCCAGCCAGATGAGGTATCACAGATAAACACAGCCAGAGGCTTCTCCCTTCTTTTGTAGCATTCATCATCATTTTACACTGTCTGATAGCTTTGGGGACCTTCTCACAACACTCATTGTTTCTTTCCTATTTCTGTCAGATGTTTCAAGTGTGTCAAATGTGAACTTCAGGGCATCAAAGGGGTTAGCTGGGATCTCAGCATCCCTGTTGTTTATATTCGCTGTTGGTCCTCATGGTCTCAGCACCAGATGCACAGTGAATGCTACGGAAGCCTTGATGGGACAGTGCTCAAATGGCTCGTGAGCAGACCATACACCCTGTGTGAGTGCCAGCACGACTTACAAGTCATTTTGAACTTGAACACAAAATGACTGCAAATGTAAAGGAATGGGAATAGACACTTCAGCAATGGCTCTGTAAATGGTCAATAACTTCCTGGCTTGAGTCTATTATTGATGGTAGATGCTTAACACAGAAAACTGCACAAGCAAGTAGTAAAAAAAATATTTTTTGCTACATTTATTATTATTATTGTTGTTGTTGCTATGGTGGTGGTGGTGGTGGTGTGTGTGTGTGTGTATGTGTGTGTGTGTGTGTACATGTGGAAGTCAGAGGACAACTTGCAGAGTCCATCTTGTCTTCTTCTTCTTCTATTATGGGTCCCTGTGAATAAACTCAGGTCAACAGACTTGGCAGGCAAGCACCTGCTGAGCCATTTAAAGCCCCAGAGGTTGTTTTTAAATGAATGTGTCATTTGAAAACCCAGAATAGCTAAGACAATCTTGAATGATAAAAGAACTGAGAGATGTCTCACCATTCCTGATCTCAATGTATACTATAAAGCTATAGTAATTAAAACCTGTATGGTATTGACGATAAAAAACAGACACATTGATCAGTGGAATTGAATTGAAGACCCAGACATAAGCCCATAACCTATGGACATCTAATTTTTGATAAAGAAGCTAGAAATATACACTGGGAACAAGCCAGCATCTTCATGTCTGTATGTAGAAGAATGCAAATAGATCCACATCTATCATCCTACACAAAACTCGACTCCAAATGGATCAAAGACCTTAACATAATACTAAGTACACTGAACCTCCATAGAAAAGAAAGTAGGGAAAATCCTTAAACACATTGGCATAAGAGAAGACCTTCTGAACAGAACACCATTAACATAGGTACTAAGGTAAACAATTAATAAACAGGACCTCATGAAGCTAAAATGTGTCTGTAAGGCAAAGGACACTGTAATTTGGACAAAGTGGCAGCCTACAAAATGGGGAAAGACTTTTACCAACTATACATCCAATAAAGAAATATCATTCAAAATAAATAAGGAACTCAAGAAACTTGGTACCAAAAAACCCCAACTCAATTAAAAATGGGGTGCAGATCTAAAAAGAGAATTCTCAATAGAGGAAACTCAAGTGGCTGAGAGATAAAGAAATATTCAACACCCTTAGTCATCAGGGAAGAGCAAATCAAAACTACTTTGATATTTCATCTTAGACCTGTCAGAACAGCTAAGATCAGTAATAAAAGTTGCAGCACATGCTGGTGAGGATGTGGAGCAAGGAGAACACTTCTCCATTGCTGGTGGGTGTGCAAACTTGTACAGCCATCATAGAAATTAGTATGGTGATTCCTCAGAAAGATGGGAATCCACAGGGCAGTGGTAGTGCACGTCTTTAATCCCTAGTACTGGGGAGGCAGAAGCAGGTGGATCTCTGAGTTCAAGGGCAGCCTGGTCTACAGAGTGAGTTCTAGGATGGCCAGAACTACACAGGGACATTCTGTCTCATAATACAAAGGAAGAAGGAAAGAAGAAAAGGGGGGAGGGAGAAAGGGAGAAAGGAAGATGGATGAAAATCACTCTTGGGCATATACTTAAAGAATACTTCATCCTACCACAAGGACACTTGCTTAGTCATATTCATTGCTGGTCTATTAACAATAGCCAGAAACCAGAAACAACTCAGATGTTCCTCAACCAAACAATGGATAAAGAAAATGTGGTACATTTACACAATGGAGTATTAGCTCTCAAAAAAAAAATGGCATCATGAAATTTGCTGGCAAATGAATGGAACTAGAAAAAATCATCCTGAGTGAGGTAACCCAGACCCAGAAAGATAAATATGGTATGCATTCAGTTATATCTGGATATTAGCCATAAATGATAATCAAGCTACAATCCATAGATCCAGAGAGGTTTGGCATAGAGGAGAGGACTAAGGAGGACACATGGATCTCCCTGGGAGGGGAAAATAGAATAGATTTTATGGGTGGACTGGTGCTGAGGAGAGAGGCAAGACCAGGAGGATCATGTGGGAAGAGGGAAGGGAGATGACAATGAAGGAAGGGGATGAGAAGAGTGGCAGCTGGAATTGAAGAACATTTGAAGGGCAGCGTGGGTCCCTGTGCAGTGGAAACTTACTAGCCTGTATGAAGGCAACCCTAATGACATCTCCAAGTAATGAGGGAGATGGAACCCCCCACTGGCTATATCTTGTCACCAAATGAAGCATCCAGTGTCAGAACTGGCTTTAATCCAGTTGAACTGTTGGCCAAATGGGTACAATGGAAATCCCCAAACAATCCAGGCTGTTGCCAAGACAACAGACAGGTTGATCGCCACAAACTGACAGCAAAATCCCATTGCTGAAGACAATACTCACACAACTCATTGATCACAGGTAGGGTGAGCTGGTGCTGACATAGAACCTTCACCCCCCATGTTCTAGTGTCTATGATATGGAAAGGTACTCTGCAGGCTACCAGAAGAGAAAAGTAAACACCAGCCCAACCATAGACCTTTGATCTATAATCTTTCCTGCCTGCAAAATATGCTAGAGCAGTGTTTCTCAACCTGTGGGTAGTGACCCCTTTGGAGGGTTTGGACCCTTTTATAGGGGTGTCTATGACTATCAGAAAATACAGATATTTACATTATGATTCAAAACAGTAACAAAGTTACAGTTATGAATAGCAATAAAATAATTTTGTGGTTGGGGGTCACAACAACATGAGGAACTGTATTAAAGGGTTGCAGTACTAGGGAGGTTGAGAACCACTGTGCTAGGGCAATGATGGCACAAAGCTTATGGGAGTAACCAACCAATGTCTGACTTGACTGAAGGCCCTCTCCATCAGCTAGAATCCACATCTGACATTCTACATGTCACCAAGAACCAGAGTCTAGATAGCCAGAGAGCTAGAGTAAAACCAAATACTACAGGTGTGTGTGTGTGCAAAATCCATAAACTAAAAAAAGAGAAGGTTTTATCTGAGAGGTTGTTGGCTTCCAAAGCCTGTTGTGGTGACCAGTCTTGGTTGTCAACCTGACAGCCTTTACAATCAACTAAAATCCAAGTTGCTGGGCACTCCTGTGAGGGACTTTCTTTTTTCTCTTTTTAATTGTGTATTGGATACTTTATTTACATTTTAAATGCTATTCCCCTTTCCCAGTCTCTTCCTCCACCCCTGAGAAATCTCCTATCCCATCCCCCTTCCCCTGTTTCTGTGAGGGTATTCCCCCATCCACCCACTCCCCCTCCCCGCCTTCGGATTCTCCTACTCTGGGGCATCAAGCCTTCACAGAACCAAGGGCCCCTCCTCTCATTGATGCCCAACAAGGCCATCCTCTGCTACATATGCAGCTGGAGCCATAGGTCCCTCCATGTGTACTCCCCCTGGTTGGTGGTTTAGTCCTTGGGAGCTCTGGGGGGGTCTGGTTGGTTGATATTGTTGTTCTTCCTATGGGGTTGCAAAGCCCTTCAGCTCCTTCAGTCTTTTCTCTAACTGTGAGGGATTTTCTCAATCAGATTATTCAAAGCAGGAAAACTCACCCAAATATGGGTCACACCTTCTGGTGGCAGCCTGTATAAAAGGACATGGATGAAGGAAGCTGCTTTTTGCCTGCTTGCCTTGACTCTCACTTGCAAGTTCATCTTTATTGTTGCCGTCGGTATGAAATTCAATTTCCTCAGGAGTCCAATGTAGACCAAAGACCAGCATCTCTCTAGGACTTCAGCACCAGATTGGGACTGCAAAGATATCAGCTTCATGGGATGACCATAGATCTTTTCATTGTGAGACAGTCACTGTCCAACTACCTGGGCCACAGTGTAATCTAAATGTAAGCCAATCCAGTAATTTCCCCTTTAATATGTATCTGTTCTCTCAGTCTGTTCCTCTAGAAAGGCCTGACTAACACACCTGGCTAGTGCTCAGATAGTTCATGAAGTTAGCTCCAGTATGAGACAGTCTGACAGTATCTCAGAAAAGAGAATTCTTCTCCTTGATTTTTACATTGATAATGATTTCAGTCTATTTTCATTACTATAACTAAATACCATGGGGTGAATAATTTACAAAGAAAAAAATCTGTTCACTGCTTACAGTTCTGGAGGCTAAAATATCTGATGACTTTGTTTTTCAGAGAGAACATCGCATGGTATGAGAGCAAGCATGTTAGACAACTTGCTTTGATAACAAAGCCACTTCCCCAATCACACATTAATCTGCTAATCAGCAAATGGATAAATCCACTTATAAGGGCAGAACCCTCATGATCCAGTCTTATCCCAAAGGTCCTCCTCTAACACCCTTACTTATGACTTTGGTGGCTGAATTTCTGATGCATGACATTTGTGTTTTACATAACATACCACATTCAAGCCATAACATCCACCTTCAGAGACTCTGTGCACCAAATCAGATAAAGAAGTATAAATAATTCATCTTAAAACAGCAGAGAACCAACTGCTCTACTTTGGGTGGGAGGATGTAGGAGCCGTGGGAAGGAGGAGAATGTGGTGGGTCTTAATGGAACTCCGATGTTCCTAAATACAAGCTTCTTGCCAAGTGCTTTCTTCACTTCATCTGAACTCACATCAGCCCCATGAGGTAGTAGGATATACCGTCCCCATGGGAAAGGCAAGAAGCCCAAAGTTCCAAATAACTAAAGATCCATTTAGTTCTCTGTGGCTTTTTGAGTCTGCACCATGCAGAGTCAAGCCAGAAATGACAATGAGCTTGCATTGCAGCTTTCAAATATCTTAAGTTCTGAGCAAATGGTTCAACAGGGACCTTGCATAGCCTTTGCTACTTATTTATATGAGCTCAGTTCTTCACAGGAAACTGGGTAAGCCAGGAGCAGAGAAAATTCGTGTGTGTGTGTGTGTATGTGTGTGTGTGTGTGTGTGTTGAGACAGGGTTTCACACTGGCCTTGCACTCACTGTCTTAGTTACTGTGAAGAGACCCCATTACCAAGGTAACTTTTAAAAGGATGCATTTAATTGGGAGATTGTTTACAATTTCAGAGGGCTAGTCCTTCATCATCATGGTGGGCAGTGTGGTGGCAAGCACAGTGCTATAGAAGTAGCTGAGAATTCACATGATCCTTAAGTTGCAGGTAGAAAGAGACTGGGCCTAGCATGGACTTTTGAAACACAAAGCCCACCCCTAGTGACATACCTCTTTCAATGAGATCACTCCCACTCTAGTAAGTCCATACCCTAATCCTTCCCAAACAGTTCCTCTAACTGAGAAACAAGCATTCAAATAGAGGAGCCTATGAGGGCCATGCTCATTGAAACCACCATACTCTCTACATCATCTCCCACCTCCTAAGAGCTAGGATTCCAGGCATGAACTTTCACCCAGTTCTCGTTTTGTTGTTTTGAGATAGGGTCTCACTGTGCTCTCAAGTTCATGACAATCTTCTTGATGATTATTCCTGAGTGCTGAGAGTGTAGGTGTGAGCCAACACATCTGGATAATGGATATGTTTCTGAATTTCAACTTGCCAAAATGGAACAAGAAACTAAAGGAAATCTTGTACTCCATGTGTATTTGCTATTTTCATCGGTTGCTGTGACAGAATAGGTGTCAAGAAGCAGCCTAAAGGACAAAGGGTGTCTTTAGCTTATAGTTCAAGAGAACATGGTCCTCAGGGCAGCTAAGGCATGGCAGCAGGATTGTGAGGTGTTTGGCCACATTTTCTCTGCAGTCAGGAAGGGGAGAGAGATGAATGCTGGTGCTCAACTTCTTACTCAGTCTAGGATCCTCAACGAAAGAATGGTTCTGCCCACAGTCATGGTGGATCTTCCTATGACTAACCCAATCTAGGAACCCCTTCGCACACATGCCTGAAGCTTTGTTTCCATAGATTCTAAGCCCTATCAAGTTCACCATCAAGATTAACCAGCTCACCACTGCTCTCCGAGGAAAAGAGAGACAATCAGAATGGTGGTCACTTTGGAATCACCTACAAAAAGAAGGAGTGTTTGGTGAGACAGCTAGAAGGGTAGAAGCATTGGCTGCCAAGCCCGATGACCTGCTGAGTTCACTCTGGAACCCACAGTGGGAGGAGGTAACCAACTTTCACACACGCGCACCCACCATTAAAGAAATACATCTAATAAAAAAACTAAACTAAAAAAAAAAGTTGGAGAGATGTTGGTCTGATTTCATGGTTTGCTGAGTTGAACATTTACCAGCAGCAATGGAAAACATCTTCAGAAACGAAAAAAAGATAACATTTCCCCATTTGCCTGCCCCAGCCACATTTCAAGTCTAATCCTTTGTCTTCTCCCTTCCTTATCTGTGAACAGTCTCTACCAGGAGAAACCATCCCTCAATTGGGAGGTCATAGGTCTTTAAACTGGAGAATCCAGAAGGACAAATGATGTCAAACTGGCCACATAAAAGACCAAGGTTATTTCTTTACATATGAAAACATTTTTCTTACTAAGGCACCTGGAGGGTTACTTCCAGCACTAAGGAAGTTAGTTAAGACTATAACCTGAAAGGCTGGGAGCCTTGGACTGTGCTGATTCCTAAGATAGCTTGTCAACCCAGAGTAATGAATAATTAAACAGAATGTTAATGTCCTCTGTATGTGTCTAGACCAGCGGTGTATAGGAGGAATATGAGAGCCACAGGTATGAAGCACAAGCTGTTAACTCTCCAGTAGCCATCTTAAAAATCAAAATCAAAACAACAACAAAAAACCCCATGTGAATGTAATCTTGGTAGAAAACTATATACCTACCAAAATACTATAATCTCAACATACAATAGGTATAGTAAATTATTAATAACACATTTCTTTTCTTGTTTTGTATTAAGACTAGCATGAATCTTAAAACATATATATCTCAGTGTGGGTTAATTCCCTTTCAAGTGTTCAGTAGCCTCTTGTGGCTCTGGTGACATAGAAGACAACAGGTTCAGGACGAGCCAGAATGAACCTAACTGATATTTACAAGGATTGAAAACTAGAGGCCACCTGACATTTGAATTGGTCAAACAAACATCGGTCAGACCATATAATATGCTTTTATTAAAAATAATGTAAAGGACAATGACAAAAAAATCACACTGAAGATAAATTTTAGTGAAAAACTCAGGCCAGTGAGTGACATTTTCAGTACATGATGTGATTCAGATCTCAAATGTCCCCTCAAGGCTCATTTGATGGGAGTTTGGCCCCCCAGGTCAGTAATATTCAGAGGCGGGTTTGGGGAAATATTGGATGAGGGTTCTGATCACATGGATAATCAATCCATTGATGGATTCGTTATTGGATAGAGCCCTTTGAGAATGTTCTTGGGGACCAGGACTTGCCCCCAGCCCTTCGCTTCCTCCTCTTGTCACCTCTCTGTAGCATGAGGCCATTGCCCTGACATCTTCTCTGCCATATTCTTCACTGTAGACAGAAAACAATGGAGCCAAGTGGGTGGGACTAAAACTTTTGAAGCTCTGAGCCCAGGTAAACCTTTTCTTTTTGAAGTTGTTTGTATCCGCTATTTTGTCACAGTGAGGAATCGCTAATTCTGAGTTATTTTTATGGAGAATGTATATACTTAGCAGATCACCTCTCTTCCTCCTTACTCTCCACTCCCTAGTTGGCTTCATTTTCTTTCATAACTTAAATACATGAACTATGGCCTGCTAAGTTTACCTACTTTTGTGTTTAATTTCTGTCTACTTCTAGAACACAAAAGGTTATATTGTGTGTAAAACATTATTTTAGGTCCCAAGCATAAAGCCCTGGTTCAATATTTAAAATATGTCCATGCCTATCTGTGGCCATACTTAGTCGGAAGGTTTCAAATAAATCATGTGTGAGCAAGTCTGCTATATCATTTACCTCACTCTTTCTTTGCCATCATGGGAGGGCTTGAGGGGCGGCTTGAGAGTTTCTTCTTTCTTTGTGATGGCAGCTGAACTAGGACCTGGCACACACTAGGCAAGGGCTGTGCCACTGAACTACCTCCCTAACTGTCATTTCTTTGTTTCTGAGAGATGGAACAATAGGAAAATTCCAATTTGTTTTGTCTACTGGCAAAAATGATACAATCGGAAAATTCCAATATGTATTGTCTACTGGCAAAAATGATGCGGCACAGGGGAGGAATCCAGACAAAGAGCAAACGAATGGCACAGTGGAGAGAGGAACTGGAGTCGGTGCAGAACAAATAATAGGAATACAATCAGTCTACCTCTGAACCAGAAGGGAGCGTGGACCACACAGGCACAGAGGTGCGGTCTGGAGGCTTGGAGGGTGAGGGATTCTTTTATCATCCTGTCCATTTGCTCCAGAGACTACAAAGAAAGGCATACGATTCTATTATAGCCAGATTGAGGTGCTCCAAGGCATTAAAAATAGTTCCCTCTATGTGTGTGGAGTTATGGACATTTTCCATGATCTTGATTCTGTGTCTTGATACCTCTATCAAGCACGTCAGAGTGTAGTCCTTTCTTTATAGGCAGTATCTATAAACACCCCCCTTTCTAGCTGCTCTGAAGGGTGAGCCTAACCAGCCTGCCCCCTTGTGGTCCATCTGTAAGCTACTTAGATCTCCCTGTGCCTTTAAAAAAACCACGGCTCAGTAATGTGTGTGCCTTTCAACCCACTCAGATTAGAAGACTCTAATGAGGAAGTGCATGCACAAATAATTTGAAAAGAATCAGCATGGCATGGATATAGAATATCCTTATTGTGGCTATTTCTAGTATAGGCAGGGAGGGATGAAGAGAAGCAGGATCTAAGAATAGCCTTAAATTCACCTCTCACAGGTACCCAACCGTCTTAATAGCAGAAATGTCTCTCCTGATTTAATCTCAATGCATCTCTTTCTAGCAACTGTGATTAATATGAAACCCTTTATGTTCGCCCTAGAAAACAAACTATGAGACCCACCCCCCTTCGCCTTCACATTAACTTCTCTTTATTGTTTGGATCCCCGAGTTAAAACATTTCCTAGGAAGCCAGGTTTCCCTTTTTGGCTCCAGATACACTAATTATGAACATTTACCAAAAATTTTTGCATTTGTATTCAAAACTACTCAGAGACTATATAGCCATGATTATTCTTTTGTCCGTTTTTTCAAATCCCTGTGATTGCATTGTTAGATCCGCTTCAGCACGTGGTCCTCACTGGCATGTCATCATTAGACACATTTATAGAAATCTACTAAATAAAAAAAAAAAAACACCACAAGATGAAGATAAAGCCACTTATTTAAGGCACTTTGCATGAATTAAGTAATGATAGTGGAGTCACATTACTCTTCCTCGGGGATAATTCTGGGATGCCTTTGTGTTTCTTGGCATTTGAATATTTCATTGTCAGCCTCAAGGATTAGGAAATGAAAAGACAATGCCGGGCCTGAGCTGTTGTGTGATGTGTATACTGCTCAAGATAAATGCTCATTAATCTTTGCTTTCAACGTATTTACATTCTTCCCCTGTTTATTGTAAGGCAGCGTAACCCCAGCATCAAAGGGAAATTTTGAAAAATGAGGAAAACACTACCAGCCGTCTCCTCTTCTCAGTGCAACTGTTCCGCCTTTGTGTACTCTTGGCCCGCCGTCCTCTAGTGTGCGTATCATTGCGTGCTTGCCATCATCCTATGCATGCCACCTTGGATGTGCAGTTTCATTCATTTATTGATTTTTTTCTACCCTAACATTTTTATTGGTCCTCTGGGAATTTCCCATCATGCACCACAATCATACTCACTTCCCAGTCCTTCCATGTCCACTCCACACCCTTGTTACCTCCCCTAAAAAAAGTAGAAATAAAAATAATAATTAAAAAAAAGCCAAGTTCACCTTGTGTTATCTGTACATTCACTGTGGCATGGTCAAACTCCCAGTGGGCTGCCCCTTCAATAGAACTGAGTCCTCCCCGTCTCCTCCCCCACCAGAAGCCACCATTGTGGAGAGCTGTGCTTCAGCTTCCCCGTCACACTCTTTAAGAGTTCTCTTTGGTGACTTCCTGTCTAGACTGTTACTTTTTTTCGGGGGTGGGGGAGAAGGAGGTGAGAGTAGGGGTTGTCACAGAAGACTTCCATATCCTGTGGAGTTTCATTTAAAACAAGGTTCTTTCAGGTTACAGAATGATGGCTCAAGTAGTGTTATGTGTCTACCTCTTGTCAAATCTTGATTGTGTCAGTAGAAGGCTGTGACCAGGACCCCTTGTTGGAACAACTGTAATGATCTCCCATTCTTTGCGACCTCAGGACTGGAGACATAACGCATAGGCGTGGGAACCTTCCACTTGCCTCTCAGAGCTGTGGGTTTCTTTCTGCAGGTGCCTCAGACCCAGCACCACCTTCTAAAGCATCATCTGAAACTAATGAACTTTTCCTCCAAGGAAAAATATCATAGAGGAACGAAAGAGGATCAAGGTCTGATGTGGTGCTTATGATTTCTAGGTCTGTGGTGGTTTGAAAATGCTTGGCCCATGGGAAGTGGCACTCTTAGGAGGTGTGGCCTAATAGTTGGAGGAAGTGTGTCACTGTCTGGGTGAGCTATGAAGACTCCTGGTACTCAAGTGCCACCCAGAGTGCAGAGAGAGACTCCTCCTGGCTGCCTTTAGATCAAGATGTAGAACTCCCAGGTCTTTTTCCGGCATCATGTCTACCTGCATGCTGCCCTGCTTCCCACCATGATGATTAGGACTAAACCTCTGAAACTGTAAGCCAGCCCCAATTACACATTTGCCTTTATAAGAGTTGCCTTGGTCATGGTGTCTCTTCACAGCAATGAAACCCACACTAAGACAAGCTCGTTGACTTAAACTTTATTTCTTCCTATTGCATGCTTTCTACTGTCTCGGAGTAATTATAACAGTGAAACATCTTTCATGATCAGTGTCTCTCATTTCACATCTCTCTCTGTGTCAGAGCTGACTAAGAATGTGGGCTTTTCCTTTCACCCATCCCTATAAGTACACCCTTTACTAAATGACTGTGAAATTCTTCCCAGCCATGGGATCTGGCCTGGTCCATGATATGCTTGCATGGATGGATATAGTAGAGATGGAAGAGTTTTGTTCTAAGTTTGGAACTCCTCAGGTTGTGTGTCTATTCATTCTTACTCATGGGACACTATCCAGGTATTTGGGTTGAACTGCTGGAGAGTGAGAGAATCTGGGAGATCTCACCCAGTCTACTTCCAACCATCAGCCGGCCTGTGCCTTAGCAAGGGCTCCCCTTGGCACATATTCCTCCCACTGTGGCTGGGAGTACTTCTGCCATGCCTTCTGTCCCATGGTGAACTGATGCCTACTGAAGCCATCAGTCAGAGTGGACTCTGCCTTCTTTATATTATTCCAGTCAGGTATTTAAATCTTTTAAAATTTATTTACTATTTTATATGCACGAGTGGTTTGTCTGCATGCATATCTGAGTAACATGTTCATTCCTGGTACCCATAGAGGCCAGAAGATCCCCTGAAAGTGAGTTACAGGTACACAAAGCTGTGTACCATCATATCCAGTACACCATCAGGTATTTCTGTCACATCAAAAAAAAAAAGTACATAATCAAGCCACTTGGTTAGAAGGCAGTAGATTGCAGGGCATTATTTTTGTATGTAACTAAGAAGAGGTCTCATCATAATTTGTGTGATTCTGTTTGTCCTCTTGTCCTTCAGTCATAGCAATAGGTTATAAATTAGAGGTAGGGGCATTGAGAAGACAAATGCATCCTTCCCTTCATCTAAGAGTTGCTTGAGGTCTGTACTGTGTGGATTAACTGGCAAGGACTTCCAATCCCCAATGAATTACTGAGCTCTTTCAACCTAGTATCCATCACACCTATGCTGTCTTTTCAGTAGACTTGTCAGCAGGACCCTGATGTACCTCAATTCACAAGGACCTCACAAAGCCACCTAAACTATAAACACTGCATTCGTACAGTAGAGAGTTTGTAGTTACCCATCCTGACTATGATTTCAAATGGTTTGTGATATAGACTCATAATTTTTTATTTATTCCACTTTATTCCATACCTAGTACAGTGCATGATACGATGCTTGGGTTTAGGCATCACACAGGTTAAACGCATCTCCAGGCCTGCAAATGATCTTCAACAGACAGCAGCCATGTCATCGGTTCTCTCGTACAATTGAGTTCCTGGTTTACTTTTCTATTTCTCTCTTGTTTGCAGCATTGAGGAATTGAACCCAGGACCTTGCACATGCTAGACCAACACCATCAATGCTCTACAGCTCCCACCTCATTTCCCCTTTGTCTTTAGACAGGTTGTCACTAAGTTACTCAGGCTGTCCTTGAACTCATTCTGTAATGCAGGCAGGCCTTGAACTTGGGAATCCTCCCCCCTCAGCCTCTGGAGTAGCGAGGATTACAAACCTGTGCCACCAGACCCAACTCTGGTTTCTTATTCATATATTCTGATGAGAGTTTTAAAGTTATTCCAAGAAGAGGACGATAGAATAAATCTTCTCTTATTTCATTTTACACATCTCACTGTAAGGAAGTACACACACACACACACACACACACACACACACACACAATTACAATTAGCCTTAAAAATATGCAAATCATGAAAAAATAGGCCCATACACGTCCAAGGCTTCTGTCTCTCCATGCTATGTGATTCTTTGTATAGCCTCAGAAGTAAGATGCCAGACTAATAACTTCAGAACAGATGTTCCTCCCCTCTGCCCCAGTGCCATTACCAGAAGGTTGGTGTGTGCTGTAGTAGCTGACACACTAGAGGTCTGCAGAGAAGCTGAGCACAGCTCCACCTGCTGTTTCAATGGCCACTGTCTTATTTGCTCAGGAGAACTCATTTGAGGTCACTCTAGTTTACTGTTAATTGTGTGTGTGTGTGTGTGTGTGTGTGTGTGTGTGTGTGTGTGTGTGTGTATAGGGACATCAGTAGCTTCATAGTGCTTTCATACTTGGATCTATAACCAAGTTGACCACCTTAACAGTCTAGGTGTGGATGTGTCATTGGGACTCGATTTATTATTTATCATAGATAAGTTGATTGCTAACTGTGGTGCAAAGGTGTAAAAAAAAAAAGTGTAGCTATCAATGGTTGGAGAACGCTTAATGCACCAGAAAAAGAAATCAAACTTCAAAATGATTAGCATGCATCAGTTGTTCAAATAATAGGCTTCGTCAAGGCATTTTCATAATGCATGTAACATACTTTGATCATATTTACTTCATTTCCTTCTCTTGTTCTCATAGCCCTCCTTCCTTTTCCTAAATAATCTCTCCTCTACTTTCGTGTCTTTTTAAAGAGTCTAGATTTCATATATGAGAGGAAACATGGCACCTGCCCGGCTGAGTCTGATTCACTGCACCGAGCACAGCCACCTCCAGTTGTCCAGTTCGTTTTCTTGTTACCAACATGGCTCTGTTCCTTATGATGAAATGATGCATTATTTCCTCTACTTGCTCATCCAGTAATGGACACCCAGGCTGAGTTCACATCTTGGCTACTGTGAACAGTGTGGAGATAAACTTGGACACGCAGGTGTTTCTATCTTAGGCTGACTTTAGGGATGGATTCCTTTAGGGATATTCTGGGAGTGGCGTAGCTGGATCACACAGAACTTCTATTTTTAGTTTTCTGATGAACCTCCATACTGGTGTCTGTAGTGTCTGGATGCGTTTGTGTCTCCATCAGCGATGGATAAGGGCTCCTTTCCCCTTCCTGTTTATCAGCTTCTGCTGTTTTCCTCACGATAGCCGTTCTGACTGGAGACGGGATTTGTGTCGTTTTGATCGGCGTTTCCCTGATGGCAGGAGATGCCAAGGATCGTTTTCATGTATGTATTGGACATTAGTATTTCTCCTTTCCAGAACTGTCTGCTCACTTTCTCTGCTCACCTATTGACTGAATTAGTCTCTCTTTTGGTATTACCTTGAGTCCTTTATATATTCTGGAGAGCCATCCCCTCCCGGATGGGTAACTGGCAGTGATTTCTTCCTGTTCTGTGGTTCATCTCCATTCTGAGAATTATTTTCTTTGCTGTGCAGAAGCCTTTTAGTTTCATGAAATCCCATTTGTCAGTTCTTTATATTACTTCCTGAACTATCTGGAGTCTCATTCAGAAAGTCCTTGGCTATGCTTGTATTAAAACAAAATTCTGATCAGTCAGAAAAGACAAAAATTAATAAAGCCCTGTCCTTCAAATAACCACTACACTTGGAACATTTATTTCTTGTATTATATATTTTTTTCCTACATAAGGCTTGGGGATGGACTTGAGACAGGGTTTTTTCTCTGTAGGCCAGGCTAGCCTCGAGTTTAACATAGCCCAGGCTGACCTTGAATTTATGGTAATCTTCCTGTCTTAGTTTCCTGAGTGCTAGGATTCCAGGTCTGAGTCACCACCTGTGACTTCTACATACAATCGAAATAAATAACAATAAGACTGAAGGTATTTGTGTAAGAGCTAAATAAGGATAAAAGCAAAGTCAGAAACTCAAGGAGACTTGGAAGACAGCCACAGGCCTTCCATCTATCCCCTACTTTAGAACCACAGGGTATCTCTCAGCAAACTCCCTGGTGTTCTGGCTCTTACAGCCTTTCCACCCCTTCTTCTGCAATGTTCCCTGAGCCTTAAGTACACAGCGGTACTGTAACCCATTTGGACTGGGTTCTACATCTCAGCATTTTGATGGATTGAGGTTTTCTATAATGGTTGCAAAGAGAAGTTTTTCTTGATGAATGATGAAGGCCACACTTATCTATGGGTGGTATAAGGACAAATATTTGTCTTTCTGGGTCTGGGTTACCTTACTGTGATGGTTTGTATTATACTTGGCCCAGGGAGTGGCACTATTTGGAGGTGTGGCCTTGTTGGAGTAGGTCTGTCACTGTGGGCATGGGCTTTAAGACCCTACTCCTAGCTGCCTGGAAGCCGGTATTCTGCTAGCAGCCTTCAGATGAAGATGCAGACCTCTCAGCTCTGCCTGCACCATGCCTGCCTGGATGCTGCTATGCTCCCGCCTTGATGATACTGGACTGAACCTCTGAATCTTTAAGCCAGCGCCAATTAAATGTTGTCCTTATAAGAGTTGCCTTGGTTATGTTGTCTGCTCATAGCAGTAAAACCCTAACTAAGACTCTTCTCCAATGTGATCTTTCCTAGTTCCATTCATTTACAAACTTGCAAATTTCACAATTTTATTTTTCTTTACAGCTGAATAGTATTCCATAGGGTATATGTTGCATGTTTTCATGATCTGTTTGCCAGGTGGAGGACATTTATGTTGTTTCTGTTTTCTAGCCATTGTGACTAGAGCAGCAGTAAGCATGGCTGAGCATGTGTGTAAGCATGGCTGAGCATGTGTGTATGCAGGATGAGCATGTGTGTATGCAGGATGCAGCGTCCCTTGGACATGTGCCAGGGGGTGGTATAGCTGGGTCATATGATCATAGTTTTAGCTTTTTAAATATTCTCCACACTGATAGCCTGAGTACTTAGACTAGTTTGCAGTTCCACCAGCAATGAGGAAAGGGCTCCCTTGCCGCCATACACCCAACATTTGCTGTCTATTATTTTGTTGCTCTTTATCGACCTGACTGGGGTTAAATGAGATCTCAAAGCTGCAGAATTTGCATCCCCTAATTGCTAGGGATGGTGAACATATTTTGAAATATTTCCTAGCAGTTTTTTAATTCTTTTGAGAACTGTCTGTTAAATACTCCAGGCCCAGTTTTGGGATGGGTTATTTGTTTGTTTGTTTGTTTTGACTCTTATTGCTATTGTTGTTCTTTATATTTGCTGGATATTGTTTTTTTGTCATATATATATAGCCATAGAAGCCACACCCATAAAATCTCATCTAAGTCTCATCAGAGCTGCCTAAACTGAAGGATGGAACCAACAGATATGCTGTCACAGAGCAGGACTTAAACCACACACAGAGAACCACAGGCGACCAAGGAATGCTGAGAGCAGGAGAAGTACCTTTTCCTATGGAAGAGCAAACCAGTTGGTTGTTCAATATCAAGTGGTCAGTCCTGAAAACGTACATACAAGTAACATTATACAGACTGAGCAGATTGTATTTATATATACAACAGATATATGTGTAATAGCACTTAAAGAAAAAAGGAGGATGTGAATTTAAGAGAGTGAGGGAAGATATATATATATATATATATATACATATATATATACTATATTATATATAGTAATATAATATATATGTATGTATACTATGTGAGAATATATATTCTTATATATAATATATTTACATCATTTTCTCCCCCAAACCTTCTCAATATGTATATGAGAATATATTTTCATATATATCCTCTCTCTATTTATCTCTATCTCTATTTTTATCTATATATATTGAGAAGGTTTGGAGGAGAAAATGATGCTAAAAAAAAAAAAAAAGGTCCCGTGCTGCAGGCTCCAGGTGTTGTCATGGAGGACTTGCTGAAGGATAATACCACTGGCCTGGCAGGATTGTCTGTGTGAGATGCTTTCCAAAAGAGGATTACAATATTGTATGGAAAGTGTTTTGATCTTCTGGAGTAGTTTCCTAAAAATGCAGCCCGTAGGAAATACACAGATTACCTCAGAGAAGCTGGGTATGGTCAAAGTGGAGTCAGATGTTAAAAAGTGAGAAGGCATGCTTCAGGGTGGTAAAGTAGAAGAGGCGATTCTTCAGACTGAAAACGAACTAAGTCTGGCAAGGGAAAATGTTACAGCGGAAGCCATGGGAGCCATTAGTGGAAGAACCTCCTGCCGGCTAATGGAAGAGCCTCCTGCCGACAGGTGGAAGTGGCCAGTGTGATCACACTCTGATGGTTGGCGAGAAATATAAAGTTATAAAAAACCCAGATCACAAGGTCAGTAGTGGAGCAAACGAAGTCAGGGGCAGACTCAGCTAGGAACCGGACAGACAGTGAAATTCACCATCATTGCCACAAAGCCAACAAGGTCAATATGGTACTTACCAAGCACCCGGGATGTTTGTTTGTTTGTTTGTTTGTTTGTTTGTTTTAAATGAACTCATCGGATACCTGCAGCTCACCAACAAATAAAGTGTTACCAGAATTCCAACTTTACGCAGACCACTGAGCCATTCGCTCAAGAGTGGAGTCTGGATTCAGAGACAAGGATCTGTTTGCGATGCCCTGGCTTTTCAACGGCTGTGGCTGTTGGACTGTTTGTTTTCTTGTGATGATTCATCTGGCCTGTGCAGGGAGCCCCGTTGGACACCCTGGCTGTGTAGAAGGAGCCCGTTTCGCTGTGGAGGTCTTCTACTCAGCGTTGCAATCATTATCAAGTACTCACTCCCATCACTCGTCGCCATTCATTCATGTTACCGTCCATCAGTACCTTCCTGTGGTTCCACGTCTTTCTCGGAGCACAGTAAATTTTATTCAAATGGCATTCACGAGAGAAATGTCCCCCTCCTTCCCCACCAAGCAAGCGGGTGACTGGGCGTGGGAGCCCCAGGGAGGCAGCATCTGCCAGCACTCGAGGATCCCGCCCGTGTGAGCCAAGGAGAGAATTAACAGGCGCAGTCGTTCGCAGCTCAACATTTGTTCAAGTCTGGCACATGCACACATCATTAGCGACTGTATTTGAGAGGAGAGATCAAGGAGGTGGGGAAAGAGTGGATTTGATTAAAGGGGTAATCAGGGCAGGGGAGTCAGCGTTTATGTAAAAGCTTTGTAGCTGAAATGAACGAACTGGAGAGCAAGCAAAGAGCAGGGCACCTTGGTAAGTGGGTTAGCAGACAATCTGGGTAACGTTGGCTCTGTGACTTTCAGTCCCTTCTGTGACTCCCTAGAATGGGTTTGCTGTGTCCACTCAAAGGAAAAGTGGGAGTGGGTGGTGGGTAGGGTGAGTGGAGATTCCCTTGCCTTGCTCGTAGCTTTCATCTTGACTCTAAACAGACAAGTGTTCACGGATAAGTTAACGTCTACCAAGCAAGTGCAATGCATGGGAGAATCTGAGCAGTTCAGAGCAATTGTAAGAAATGCGCATGCGTCATCCAATAAAATCAATCTTTTTCTTTTGGAGTCAAGGGCTCCTGTATCTCATGTTGGCCTCACGATGTAACTGAGATTTGCTTTAAACTCCTAATGTTCCCACTTCTTCCTCCTGAGTCCTGGGAGCGCAGGCATGCACCATTACATCCACTTTATGTTGTCCTGGGGGATCGAGCCCAGGATTCTGTGCACACTTGTCATACATTCTACCAACTGGGCTACTGCCCCCTGCTCACACCAACTAAGCATATAGTGTCCATGTTATGCCTATCATTAGGCTTCTCCATGGAAAAGGTGCCTTAGAAGCAGGATTCCCAGGAGTGCGGCAAGAGCCGGATCTTGGCTAGGCAGAGCATCTGAGCTTGTGACTCACTGAGGCTTGTCTCATTCTCTCCACAGCACCTGTGGAGCAGGGAGGTACAGGTGTGGCCAACCCCGCCTGACATACGAGGCACCTGGTGCCAGGGTGGTTAGTAACTTGCAGAATAACCCCAGCTGGCAAATGGCGGGGTGGGGAACCCAGCTGCTGTGCTCATTTCTGCCACCTCCTGGACTTTAGCCCCAATCTGAAGATGTGACGGGGATTCATTTGAAGCAGACAGCAGTCACCATCAAGTTCTCACCCTTCATGGCCTTGACAACAGAAGGAAGAGTAGGGTTCCCAGTGATCTAGAAGGAGGACGTGTGTGAGCCGCTCAGGGCCTGCCTACAGGTCTAACATTCAATCAGAACTGTTCTGGGGTTGGAGTCGAACTGGGTGTCAGCCAGCACTTTCACTGAGGCAGACCCGTGTTAGATAGAGCCTAGGTTCATTGGCTATATCGGAAACACCCCCAAATGCTATAGCACAGATTTGATAGAGGCCCATGTCTTCTTACACGATAATCTGGAAATAAGAGGCTCTAGGCTTCTGGCTCTGAAAAGGACACAGATTTCTCCTGTCATGTTAGTCTGCAGTCCCTTTGGGTGGCACTTTTAAAAACAGCATTTACTTATTTGTATGTGTGTATGTGTGTGTCTGTGGGTGTATTGCATGAGTGTGTCAAGGTGCAAACTTATGCACACTCAGACTGGCCAGATGAGTGTAGCAGGCATCCTCTCTCACCCACCTCCTTTCTTTCGAGGCAGGGTCTCTCCCTGGAGCTTGGGACTTGTGTTTTCTCAGGTAAGCTGGAAGTTAGCAAGTACCAGAGATTCTCCTGTCTCCAGGCACACTCAGGACACCAAGCTTGTTACACAGGTGTTGGCGTCGGAGCCCTGGTCCCTGTGACTGTCCAGCAAATGTCCTTAACCGCTATGCCATCTCCCCAGTTCATTGGTCCGAACCTTTGTCCATAAATGGAAAGCTATAGCAGCTTCCTGTACTTACCTTGTAGCCCAGAGGAGGATGGGAACAAAGCTAGTTGTTCCCTTTTAGGGAAGTCGCAGGTGCGACTTCACTTGTCTTGCACACACACACACACACACACACACACACACACACACACTTGGTCACGTAACCAAACAAAGGTTTAAGCCACTTGGATGACCTGCTAAGACATTAAACTCAGATCTACTACTAAGAAAAAGAAGAATAGAATAGACACAAGGCACAGTGGCCTTCTCCATATTTCTGGCTTGAAGGGAACCAGGCACAGTGTACCCAGCTGTAGATATGCACATGCATATCAGAGACCCAGAGTCCCCTTTGACTCTGAAGACAGTAGATTTTTCTTTTTTTAGCTAAAACTTTTATTTATTTTATATGTATGGGTATTTTGCCTGCACGTATGTCTGTGCATCATGTGAATGCCTGGTGCCCACGGAGGTCAGAAGAGGGTGTCAGATTCCCTGGAACTCAAGTTACAGATGGTGTGAGTCACCACGTAGGTGCTGGCAGGCTATACTGCCTGGGTATACTGAATTCCCAGAAGTTTCTGGGCCAGCTGGCCTTATGCAGCATTGAACAATAAAGAGGCTCTATCTCAATTAAGATAGAGGGAAAGGAGCATCTCTGATATTCTCTGACCTCTGGATACACTCACTGTAGCACACATGTACTTGCATTCACATACACACATACACACCACTCACACATACATACAGAAGAGAAAAATGACATCAGCACATATTTGATAAATGCATATGAAAATATTGGTGGAAAAGGCACAATATTAGTAAGCTCGAGGCTCTGCCACAGTCACGGTATTTTATGGGTAGTTCAGTTAGCCTTTGACCTACTCCTGCTTTGTACATTGGTCTGGGGGTGGCCCTGGCAACAGAGTTAGTATCTTTTAGGCAAATCCTATTCTTTGGCTGTGCCTTGGTTGATGAGGCAGGTTTACCATATATGCTAATAGGCTGGGACCTGCATCCTGATCCACTGTTCACAGTGGTGCCATCTACATTGCCTTGGAATGCTTTGTGGTCCTCACGACAGTCCTGGAGGGTGAGCAGCACAGGTGATGTTCCTGTGGTTGAGGCCTGGAGACAGGCTGGGGAGGCCAAGTCACAGGGTGACACAGAATGGAAAAGCTGGTTGTCTTAGGGTCTTACTGCTGTGAACAGACACCATGACCAAGTCAACTCTTATAAGGACAGCATTTAGTTGGGGATGGCATACAGGTTCAAAGGTTCAGTCCATTATCATCAAGGCAGGAGCATGGCAGCATCCAGGAAGGCATGGTGCAGGAGGAGCTGAGAGTTCTACTTCATCTAAGACTAAGAGAAGACTGGATTCCATGCAGCTAGGACAAGGGTCTTAAAATCCATGCTCACATTAACACACCTACTCCAACAAGGCCACACCTCCTAATAGTGTCGTTCTCTGGATCAAGTATATTCAAACCACCATACTGGTCCTCAGGACGTGAACAAGTTTCCAGACCTCCGGCTTCAGGGTGGCTCACATTTTCCCACAATCCCACACTGCTCAGCCCTTAGCCACCTCATCTCTGAATCCATAGTTTTCACTCAGATGCTCTCAGAAGGCCCACGTAAGTACCCTATTTTCTTAAGGAGAGCTCAACTCCTTTCCTCAGGGAATACATTCGGGACTTGAGGCAATTGTTCTGGCTCCTGCCCCCTTTCTGGAAACATGGAAACCCTGATAAAACATGCAGTTCTGCTCCTGGGCAGATAAATGTGTTTTCCTCCCCTTCATCTTTGCTACAGAGATTTGGTCACAAGCCTGTTTTATCACTTGATTTTTTTTTCCTGGAAAATAGAGACCAGAAAAACCACCTCCTAGTTCTCCTAGTTGTCTTTCCTCTGCTGCTGACTGAGGTCAGTTTGGAGTCTGCTGGAGATAGTCTATTCTGACCTCTGCTAGCCCAGTGACACTCCACAACTCCAACCCCGCTCCATCCATGTGTTCTTTAACGCACCTGCTTGATAAATGGCACAAGTTTTAAAGTGAAGATTTTTAGAGTCATTTCCTCCTCCTCTTCCTCCCCTTCCTCTTCTTCCCTTTTACAGATGGGTTGTAGATTGGTTCTGGTAATCCCCAGATTCAGGGGTACACACTCTTGTGTAATTCCCTCCTCACTCCCTGAAGTCTGGGCAGGATCTGTGATTTGCTTTTGAACAACAGAGTGGAATACAGATGTCAGGTGTCACCATTGTAATGAGAGTATAGAATCATACTTGTATATACTTCACTTATGTAGCCCAGGCTGGTCTCGAACTCTCTACTACCCTGTTTCAGCCTCCCGAGTGCTGGAATTATAGGTGTGTGCCACCACATCAGGTTGTCTTGATAGAACTCTTTTGAAGATCTTGATCAAGCACTCTGCCGTGTTTACCAGGACCTCAGAGTACTCCGATGAACAGGCAGCAAGGAATCCTGGCCCCCAGTCCAGCTGAATTCTTCCAACAACCATCTGATCTTGAAAGTGAGTGTCTACCCTGAACCTTCATGGGACCTCTGTCCCTGGGAACAACCTGATGGCAACCTCATGATCAACCCTAAAACCCAGGATCAATTAAGTCATGTCTGGATTCTTCCCCACACAGCAAAATGCAAGATAACAAGGTGTGTTATTTTAAAGCCACTGAGTTTGTGGTGACTTGTTACTCAGCAGTAGGTAGCAAACAGACTCTCCTGTCTAATTAATCCCTTGCTCTTACCTGCCAGAGAGCTCTAAACTCTATTTGTCTTCAGTCCTGCCTCTGTTTTGTGTCAGTCCCCATAGACTTCATTTGGATAAACAATTACTTCCTATCAGTCAGGACCCCCGCAGTAGTGAGGACCCACTCAAGCAGCGTAACTGGAGAATGCATGCAGGTTAAGCAAGCCAACCTGATTTGGGGTATCAAGGTGACCTAGCCACAGCAGAAAGACACAGTTATGGCTCCCTAACAGCTCAAGGGATACAAACGACAGCAGCAGACTTTGATGAAAACTAACGGGGAAGGCAGGTTAACTCCTGTGTTTTCAGACTGAGACTGGACAGTTCAAGAAAGTACCTAACCTCTCTCCCTGCCGTCCAAGCTCTTGCAAAGCCTCCCACTGGGCAAATGTGTCCAGAGGTTACAGGTTCAAGGTGATGTAGGGCACAGAGCAAAAGAGAAGGCTTGGAAAACATATTTGGGCAGAGGAACGAGAGAAAGCATGCAGAGTATCTACTAACTGGGCTTTTTACCTTGCTCAGCTCCAGGCTACAAAGTAAGCAATCCTCTGCTCTCCAAGACCCCAGAGTACACTGTAAAACACTTGATATTCTGTCATCTTCCTGGGTTTCTCTGGGGATGTCTACCACCAGGCCCCAGGTCAACTCAACCTGTCCTGTGGAGAATGCATGCGTTGAGAAAGGACTCCTTTTCTTTCTGACTATGTTCAGCTTGCTTCTCGGGGTTCCAGCCACACCTAACCGTCTATGACCTTCCCTCCTGCTCTGCTTTTTACATTCCAGAAGACCCAGCCATTATTCAGCCCCCCCCCCCCCCCCGCAAGACACTAGCCCAGCAGTGGTGGCACACGCCTTTAATCCCAGCACTTGGGAGGCAGAGGCAGGTGGATCTCTGAGTTTGATACCAGCCTGGTCTACAGAGTGAGTTCCAGGACAGCCAGAGCTACACAGAGAAACCCTGTCTCGAACCCCCCCCCCCCAAAAAAAAAAGAAAGACACTAAGCATCCTATAGGACCATGGTTCTTCCTCAGAGTAACTCCTCGGTCTGCTGGCCTGAGAAGATTTCTTCCTGGAGTGTGTGACCACAGCTGAAGGGCAGCCCTGCTTCTGTGGCACGGACACAGAACATTCTACCTATTGCATTCACGTTTCTTAGCTCTGGGTACAAATGGGGTCATACTGATAAGAGTAAGTCATATTTCTCCTTCTCTACGTGCCAGAGGTCCTGCTATATCCTAGTGGTGCTCCTGACATTAATAACAACAACTCAGCCACAGCCTCCGCCTCAGCCCTCACCTCTCTGGCCCCTTGGTGATGTCACTGCTTCCCACCCAGGCTTTGAGAGGCCAACTCTGCGTCCTCAGCTCTGTAGGGTCCTCTGCGACCACACTGCCATGTCCCTGCCATGCCACTTCTTGACACCGCACAGCTGGAAGCCCCGTGCTGCTGGAGCAATGCCAGTCCCTGCAGCTTGCTTAAGCAGAGAGCTGTAGTCCTCAGCCATGCCCTGCCACCTCTGTACCGTCATTCACAGTAGTCTCAAGGTGACACACACTCCAAAAACCAATCCTTTGATTTTGTCTGCTCGCTCTGGGGCTTAGACCTGGTAGGACTGGGGCAAGAAACGGGTGCCTCGCTGTCTTCTTCAGTCTCCATCTTCTCTAGGCAGACTCCTTCATCCAAGAGAGTAGTCTCATCCACTGGGATGCTTACAGGTTCTGCACTCCTCCAAGCCATTAGGCTTAAATGGGTTCTATGGCTTCATTTGTCTAACAGAAGGAGCTGTCTGTCTGTATGTCCAGCAGTATGTGGTATGTGATAAACCTACTGGCGGATGCCCCGTGTGGTAAAACTCTGCTAATCGAGGTCAAAGTCTACCATTGACTGGATAGCCTTCTGGGGCTTGGCACATAATGAAGGACTCCCTTCATTGGCAGGACTTTCCCTTCTCTGACCCTGCCCCCCACTTCTACCTGCAGAATGTCATGTAGCCTTCGTTAGATTACGGGATCAATTGATTTCCTTTCTCCTGATAAGAACCCATTTAGCTAGCACCTGGGAGTCCTGCTGTGCTTCCCCCTGCTGTGGCATTTCAGTGCCTCAGGCCTTCTGCCAGTGACCTTTGCTCATCCTGGATGTTTCTACCCCTCACCCCCCAACCCCACCTCCATACAAGCCTTGAATCACCCCAAGTAAAGTTGATCTGCCTCCCTGTGTCTAGTCCCCGTGTGCCTTCTTCACTGTACTTGCTCACAGGGCTTCCAAAAGCCCTCTCCGTTGTCTCTGTACCCTTTGACCTCATGGACCAAAATCTGCTGATGATGCCCGAGGGCAGGAAGGGTCATGCCCATGATCACTCAGAGAGATGGACCAGGGAGGCAGAGCAGTGGGCTGGTCTTAGCACTGCCCCCGTGACCCTTCAGTAAGAAAATGAAAGAAGCCCACTGTAGGCCAAATGAAAGACTTGGCTTGGGAGCCGATTGTACCTCTGTGTTTTGGAGACTCCTATGTCTCTTGAGTAGGGATTTGTGGCTTAATTAACTCTGAGTTCTCAACGACCAGCAGAACCTTAATGAACAAAGTTTTTGCGTTTTAAACAAGGATCTCACGAGGTAGCCCTGGCTGGCCTTGAAGTCTCAGTAATCATCCTGCCTCAGTCTCCTAAGCACCGAGAAGTGCAAGTGTGAGCCCTGAGCCCTGGGCTGGACTACAGATTTGAATTGAGTTTCGTCTGCTGTCTGACATAAGCCTCCTAAAAAGATTCTAAGATAAGGCTTGGGTGAAGGTGGCTTATGTGAGAACAGGAAGAGAGAGGCCCGTGAAAGGCACGTAATTGTGTGAGTCTCTATTTAGGGCCACTCAGCTTGGCCCTATGAGAGATCCCTGAGGAAGCTTGTGGAGTGGCCCACGAGCAATCATCGAGGTATGTAGAAGTCACCAGAGAACTGCTGTCCTTATTAATTAATGTATGCCTCCCACGAGACTTAATATACCTATGCTTCCGGGTTGTTTCTGGCATCAGAGGGCACTCAATGTGTGAGAGCCCCTCAGGTGGAGAAGCAGAGGGTGGGAGGGGGTGGTGAGAGGCTGTCACAGGGTTGAAGAGAGCTGACTTGCCAGGGGCAGTGAATACAGATGGATACAGGCAGCTCTGGATGGAACAGGGATGGACCAGCAGCACCTCATGAATTGGGAGAGGAAGAGAACATGAATTCATTATGCTCCATTTAAAGATACCTACTCCTGGGAGCAATGTTATCTTTAGAGGCAGGCCACTTAAGTAGGTTTGGGATAAATGAAGAGTCTGCATTTATTTTATCTATTTACTTTTGTTTTGTCTGTCTGTCCCTGTCCATCTATCTATCTATTTTTCTGTGCTGAGACTTGAACCCAGTGCCTTACCCACGCTAGGCAACTGCTCCAACACTAGCCCTGGTCATTAGTTTCAATAATCATTTATGACACCTTTGCTCTCTAAATAACCCTGCTTCAGACAATAAACTAATGTACCCTACCATATTCAGACAACAGCTGCAACACCCCACCTCCATGCCCATCATTAAAAACTTACTGTGTATGTGCTTTGCATCTGTCCTACCCCAAGCCAGTGTGAGCCAGGACTGCTGTGTCTGGAGCTGGCCATGTCCTTATTGGACAGCAGAGCTAGAGATTCAGAGGGCTGAGCTGTGAAGGGCACCTTTATCCCCACCTAGCATCCTGCAGCCTGTCTCCCTTGGTGACCTGAGCATTTGTGGCTTGGTCTCTTCCCTGACTTTCAGCTCATCTATATCTCCAGGTTCTGTCTATGTTCTTCTGTGGCTCAAGGCTGTGCCCGATCCTTGGTCATCCAGGACCTTGGGCTTCTTATCCTGCTGCAGTCTCTTTTTCCTAGGCCTGGGTCTGTCTCTCTGGTCTTCCTCTTATGTACATCAGCTATTTCTTTTCTTTACTTTTTCCTTTCTCTTCTTTCCTTCTTTCCTTCTCCCCTACCTCCCTCCCTCCCTCCCTCCCTCCCTCCCTTCCTCCCTCCCCCCTCCCTTTCTTGTTTTAAATGTACTTATCCAAAGTCATCCAAAGTACTAGAGATAGCATCAATACACTATGATATTTGGAAGTGAGACTTTTGGAAAATGATTTAAGTTAAACTTTGCTACAAGGTCGGGGCCCTAACCCAGAGCGACCTCAGCTTTATAAAAGAAGAGACATGAAGTACAGGATTTTGTGCTGTTGTGCGATGCTACTAGCAATGCAGAGCACACCAGCTGTGACCCCATGACCTTGAACTCCCTAGTCTTCAGCACTGTAAGCAAAATAACGCATTGTTCTTTGCAAATTACCCTGTGGTTTTTCAGCTATACTCACTGATAACAGAGTGAGACCAGGCTCCCAAATATTGGCCAAGAAGCTCACTTTGTGTCCCTGCTTTACCCTGATGGACCTGGGTTCATGATGCCCTGGGCCTTGCAGCTGGACTCCCAGCCCTGCCCTGTTCGTTCTCTACTGTCTTTGCTTTGCTCTCATTTGTGTCTTGAGCAAGTCTTGGGTTTTCCATCCAGTGTAGTTGTGGACCATCGTAGTGTCTGTATTATATCAAAATTTGATATAGAGCATGCTAAAATAAGTGAGTAAGCTTCAAGGTACAGAAATGATATCCCTGAGACCAACTCATTACGGAGACCCGCTCATTCATTAAAATATTCCAACCCATATAGGAGCACAGCTTTAGACACTAGCATGTAATTGTGGTTGAAATGTGAAATGTCCCTGCTGGCTCTGTGCCTGATACCCTGGTCTCTAGCTTGGGCTGCAGTTTTGGGAAGTTGTAGAACCTTTAAGAGGTGGAGCCTGGTGGAAGTAGGTCACTTGGGTAGGGCCTTCCAGGCCCTGCTTCAGGTCCTGTTTTCTACTTCCTGGTGAACAAGCTTGGAACATGTACACAGCCACTGAGCATTGCTCCTCTATGTCCCCTGACATGATGACATGAAATCCCTCTGAATCTAGGAGTCAAGAGAAATTCTCCCTTCCTTAAGGACTTACGACAGCAATTGCCTGTGTCAGCTATTTTGTCCCAGTAGTGAGAGAAATGACTAATATGGTTTGTCTGTGGAATTTTACTGACTCTGGATCTGATAAGGTTGAACATCCCCCCTGGGGCTTCTGGCAGCCAAGTAGGGGAGAGTTGGAGTCCTCAGCACAATTCAGCTCTCACTCAAGCAAAGTGGACTCCCCATGGACAAGAAAGGTAAATCAAAGACCCTGGAGCTATAGTACAGCATGGAGGGGATGCTCTCGCCCAGAGCTGCCACAACTCAGGTAGTTCTAGGCTTTTCCTTCTCCCCTGCTCTTCCTTCCTTCCCCTGTTCCTCATCTGGTTGCTCTGGAGGAAGTTCTGTGATGACGTGTTATGTTGTGAGCTGTGTAGGGGAGCTTAGGTCTGTGCAGCCGCACAGAGAAACAGAAGCCCTCCGTCCTCCCTGCCTCCCAGGTTAGAATAGAGTAAAAGGAAGTTGTGACCTGCTTCCCGGATACCTGGAAATGATGGGAGCATGAGAGAGGCAAGCAGAGCCCCAGAGCCTTCCAGAGGCAGAGAGATATCTGAAAATATATTGGTTGTGTTCTGAGACTGGAGCTCTGGTGTTGGGATCAAAATATATATTTTTTGTTATTATTTTCTTACTATTTGTGTATGCTGGATGATCTGTAATAAATTTGTTCTCTCTCCTACCCTTCGTCCCCTGTTTCATTACTTTCTAATGTTTACCTTATTCCTGGAAATGGAGGAGGGAACAGCAAATGAAGACTTTGCTCTCACAGGCATGGTGTATATTCAGCACTAGGGAGGCAGGTGCTAGATCTCTGAGTTCGAGGTCAGTCTGGGCCACATATTGAGTTCCAGGACAGCCAGGGCTCCATAGAGAGATCCCATCTCAAAACCAAAACCAAAACCAACACGAAACACTCAACTTTCCTCTCATAGATTTTTGTCGTCTAATGGAGTGAGGCCGTGTACAATAAGCGACTGAGTGGAAGAGTTGCCTGCCCAAGCCCATCGTGAGTGTGACAGCGAGGATCCAGTGATAAGTGAGCCATGATACTTGGGAGAGAACCTGGGGATGCAGAAGGACATAGGCCGAGTTAGTTCTGCTCACACTGAGAAGACCACCTGTGAAGAATGCTTTGGGAGAAGTAGGTTGGAACTGCTCTAAACAGGAGCCTCAAGACAAGAATGTGTCTGGAGGATCCGAGTAGCAACCAGAGGCCATGTTGGCTGGGTGTGAGACAGGGAGAAGAGCAGGTAAATGTCTGACCAAAGATGGTGCGGGGTGGGACTGTGTGCAGGCTGTGGGAAGCTGTGCTTCTTTCCACACAAGATAGGAAGCAGTAGGAGTGCCTTGGGGAGAGAAGTGACCTGATCTGCCTTGTTCAACCTCACAGCCAGCTGCTATGTGGGCAATAGCTGAGGCGACAAGGGAAGAACAGCTCAGGGGGTGGGGTGGAGGGGGCAGTGATGGCGCACGCCTTTAATCCCAGTACTGGGGAGGTAGAGGAGGGTGCATCTCTGTGTTTTTGAGGCCAGCCTGGTTTAACAGAAGTAGGACATCCAGGGCTACAGAGAAACCCTACCTCAAAAAACCAAAAAGCCAAAACCACAACCAACCAACCAACCAACCAACCAACCAACCAACCAACCAACCACCACTACCACCACCACAACACAGAACAAACCAAAACCAACAAAACAAAAGAAAGAATATCTGTGCTGGGATCTAGGGACCACTGAGGGACTCAGCTGAGGGACAGTTTGGATGGGGACCAGTTTCCCTCACTGGAAGCACTGACATTGGGGATGACATGGTGATGGTGGGGCCTGTTCCGTGGAAGCATTGGCCTTGTGGATGATTCTCCATGGTGACGGTGGGGCCTCTACCATATGTATACCTCAGGATGCTTCTCAGCATCCCATCAGTGGGCATTGATCCACTAATGTCCATTGCATTCTTTCAGTGTGATAGCCCAGAGTGTCATAGTTAAAGGGACTTTAGGCAGCTGCAATGTGAGCCACTGGCGTCTGGCAGGCCTTGACCTTCTCCCCAGTTCCCTCTGCCTTGCTAAAAACTGTTAGATTACATTTCTAAAGCTACTCACCAAGGTCTATTCTCTTTATTTGGCCAAATCCTCCTCTTGAGGCTGGCTATCAGGGTCCAGCCATTAAAGTATTGAAGTCCAGCAATCAAAAGCCCCCTTTGGCTCACCTAATCAACATTCACAGTTAAAATTAAACTCCTCATCCTAACAGAGGGTTTCTCCCTTTATCTTTATAAACCATCATTTCCTTATGCCCTGAGTCTGTCTCCTTCCATCCAGGCACAGTCCTTTTTCCTCCAGGACAAATGCCCCTCCCCCTCTCCCCTTCCTCTCTCTCCTTTGTTCCCTTCCCCTTCTTTCTCTTTTTCTATTTCCTGTCCTTTATCCCTGCCTTCTGTCCCTTTGGGGTAGATAAACCTCCTTTGTGCTGAGAACATGGTCTTGGGGTGTTTTGAGCTGACTCTGAGGTTCCCTACAGTAATAACAAGGCAGGAAACAATCCGATTTAGGGTGCGCTGAGATTATAGGTTGGGAGTTAAGGAGGAGTCAAAGAACATGCCAAGGCTTTTGGTTTAAGTGACCAGATGGAGCCGCCATTGACAGAATAGGGAAGAAAAGGCTGGAGATCACCGGAGAGGTCTACAGTGGCGTTAAATACATGCCTTATGTGTTGTTCCATAATTTTAGAGATTGCAAAAAAGGAGCTGGTGCTGAGGTCATGGGGGCATAGATATGTATAAGTGGCTACAGACAGTGATAGTATTGCCAGGGGTTCTGGCACCCCAACAAATATATTCCAGACAGTCATGTCTTCTCGGGTTTTGAGACTAGTGTTAAGAGTACCTTATTGTGAGGGTTGAGGGTTAGTTAGTATGCTGAACTCCTTAAATACAGAGGTCGCCACGAGGTCTCCAGGCCTTTGAAACCAAGGCATTATTGTATCAGGGCAATATCTCTGATCTCACAGCCTTGAGCCTTGAAATCTGCATTGAGTTATTTATTATCGCATATCTGTTTTATCCAGTGTTTAGTTTCACCCCACCGAAGAGGAAGCCATGGTTTGGAGAAGAACCTGGCTCTTGAATGATTGTGGATCTGATTTAAAGAGCTGAAAAGAACATTCTCTCCTTGGTGGGGGAAGTGGGGAGGGATCCATTGTGTTTTACCTCCAGCCTTTGGCTGCAGCCTGGAGTTGGAAAGCACTCTGCTGAAGCACAGCTATAGATAGAACGCTCGCCTCGCATCTGCCTGGAGGTATAAACAGCCGCAGGAAGTTTGGAAAGCTGAGCCTGTGCTAGCGCTTTCCCCGCTACAGATTCTGTCGCCGCTCCACACAGGGTGTGCTGCTCACTGTTTGGTGTGTGGCTTCTGCAGCTCCTTCTCTCCCAAATCTCAGCAGAAGCTCCCGCAATGCACTGCTGAAGAGACAGAGAAAACCAAACCCAACCAAGACTCGTGCCTGCCTTTTAACAGGCTAGACACTCTCTCTTTCTCCTCGTCCCCTCTCTAGACAAGATCTC